>NC_135581.1:40282500-41532500 GCF_965152235.1 Eretmochelys imbricata | reverse complement strand
GCATGAGCTAAATGCCATATGGCTTTTAGCCAAGGCTGTAGAGCAGACTAATTAATCTCTCTCTCTAAGTGGTCTCGGTGCCACTAGATGGGACAGAACACCACACCCAGGCGGTGGGTGGGTTACACAAAATTATGGGTTTTAAGTATTTTTTTATTTTTATCAATTTAAATTCACATAGTTGTGGGAATTATGGGAGAGTCAGACAGTAGGTGGGGTCAGACAATACTTAATGACAGTAGATGCTGAGATTCAAAAAGTTAGGTTTATAACCGTTAAGATAAAAATTGTCCACATTACATGTCAAAATGTTACAAAGTAAATATCCTTAAATCAAACTCTAATAAGTTCTCAAGGAGCATTTTTCTTAATTTGCCTGGCTGTATATTTTGATTATCGTCAGTGGAAATATTTTTTCATAGGTTTGTGTGTGTGTGGTAAAATTGGTGTTTACTCACATTTACCAATAAAAATATAACCCTTCCAAGCCTAGATATATTGGAACACCTTCTAGATAGGCCCCTGATTGGGTATGAGTCCTAGCTTCCTGATGCTCCAAGTCTCAGCATTAGGAGTTTTGTAGCACATTCCTTCCACGCCTTTTATGCAACATGTTAACTCTTCCCAGTTCCTTAGAAAAGTGTGTCTATAGAGATGCTGTCAGGAGACTAGTGGAAGGATAGGATTCTTCAGGTAATCTGTGAATCTTCTTTCTTTGAATATATGGAGGAATCTTCCCTCAATCTTCTATTACTTTCTGTCATAAATATAAAGGGAAGGTTAAACCCCTTTAAAATCCCTCCTGGCCAGAGGAAAAACCTTTTCACCTGTAAAGGGTTAAGAAGCTAGGATAACCTCGCTGTCACCTGACCAAAATGACCAATGAGGAGACAAGATACTTTCAGAAGCTGGAGGAAGGGAGAAACAAAGGCTCTCTCTGTCTGTCTGTGTGATGCTTTGGCCGGGAACAGAACAGGAATGAAGTCTTAGAACTTAGTAAGTAACCTAGCTAGATATGCGTTAGATTCTGTTTGTTTAAATGGCTGAGAAAATAAGCTGTGCTGAATGGAATGGATATTCCTGTTTTTGTGTCTTTTTGTAACTTAAGGTTTTGCCTAGAGGGATTCTCTATGTTTTGAATCTAATTACCCTGTAAGGTATTTACCATCCTGATTTTACAGAGGTGATTCTTTTACTTTTTCTTCAATTAAAATTCTTCTTTTAAGAACCTGATTGCTTTTTTCATTGTTCTTAAGATCCAAGGGTTTGGGTCTGTGTTCACCTATGCAAATTAGTGAAGATTTGTATCAAGCCTTCCCCAGGAAAGGGGGTGTAGGGTTTGGGGAGGATTTTGGGGGGAAAGACGTTTCCAAGTGGGCTCTTTCCCGGTTATATATCTGTTAGACGCTTGGTGGTGGCAGCAATAAAGTCCAAGGGAAAAAGGAAAATAGTATGTACCTTGGGGAAGTTTTAACCTAAGCTGGTAAAAATAAGTTTAGGAGGTGTTCATACAGGTCCCCACATCTGTACCCTAGAGTTCAGAGTGGGGAAGGAACCTTGACACTTTCTATTAAATGTTTTTCCTCTTAGCAATTACATTGGCCAGGAGAGCTAGTATGCTCAGGGAGATTTTCTCTATATGCAGTTTTTTCCCAGCTGAAGTGATTCTCAGGCCTGCCCTGGAATTTCTGTCCACCAAAATTGTTTTTTACTTGAACCAGTTTATTTACCTCTGTTAAGAATGCTGGAGACACAACTCAGTTTATGTGAACCAACATGGCTATTGCATCATACTTTCTTTTTAAGCAAGAGATACCACACACTGCAAACTGGAGGCCAATGTTAAGCACATTGTCACTTATTAATCCTGATGCTGAACACTGCTTTCGAACAAGACTGGCAAATGCTCACTATCTTTCTGGAAAAAAACTCAGCTGACTCTCTAGAAGCATGTGGTACAACAGTTAAAGACTCAGCAGTTGAAAAAGTGAAGAACTTTCTCACCATATTCAAAAAATGTGCATACATGGCTGATGAATGCACCAATGCAAATAGGCATCAAGTATTAAGTCATTGTGTATATTATCTTGATGTCCATTAGAGGCCAATAGATGCATTCTAGATGTTCAGGTTATAGAAGACGCATCAGCTGCATCTGTGGCATCTTAGAAGAGTTAAATGCTTGTAAACTGAACCCCAAACAGATGGCTGCTTGTACATTTGATGGAGCTGCAAACGTCTCTGGAAGACACGGTGAAGCACAAGCTTTGCTCCGAGAAAAGTGTAACCCTAATCTCTCCTATACACACTGCAAAGGCCATTTACTCCAGTTAGCGCTAGTATGAGCTGCAGAATCTTCAAAACACATTAAAAAGCTATAAATTTAATGGCTTTGTTATACTCTTTTTTTCAGCAAGAGTACAGAAGGACTGAATGGCTTGGAAACAAATAGAAGATACACTGGGACTGAAGTTCAAATTAGTCCAACCTGGGAAAACCTGCTGGCTTTCTAATGAGCGATTCTTGGCTGTTGTCTTAAAATTACTGCAACCGTTATTACTGGCTTTGGAAAGTATCCAACAGGATAGGTCAGATCTAAGTAGTGAGGCTGGTGGACTACTTTTGTTACTGATGCCATTCTCTCTCGTAAGTCTACTGTTGAAACCAGTTGGGTCATTAAACAATGTCATCCAGGCATCTGCTACAACAGTAGTAGATCCCTGTCTAGCAATAGAAGCTACCCTTGGATCAATCAGAGATATCCATTGAAAATGTACTGGATGAAACAAAAACTTCAGTCCAGAAGTTGACTAATGAAGGTACTTACATTAACTCCGTAAGTGAAGAGGACAAGAAGTGTGTGTTAAGCCAGCTGAAAAAGTACATAGACTTGATTCTTACAAATCTACAATAGCAGTTTCTGGATTCTACTCAATCTCCACATAGCTTTTACAGATGCCTGTCTTATAAAACACCTACAGTTGAGTGGAGTGAGGCACTACCAGAAATGGGGCTGACATGTGATCAGGACAGAATAGAGAATTTGAACACAGAGTGGAATATCATACAACAAACTAATGAAGATTTAACTTCAGCTTCTTCTTTACTATCACTAGTGGTTCGACCCAATCTTTGTGCTATGTTTCCTGGGATGAAAGAAGTAGGAATTCATCTCTCGCTACTCCCAGTCACAACAGCTACAGTTGAGCATTCTTTTTCCTCATTGAATAGAATTTTGTGTTCTGAAAGAAGTCTCCTTCTGCCTGATCATGAGCAGGGATCTGGGGCAAAAATTGGGGATTGGTCCTGCTTTGAGTAGGGGGTTGGACTAGATGACTTCCTGAGGTCCCTTTCAACCCTGATATTCTATGATTCTATGATATATCATGAAGGACTGGACGTTAACGGACCCACAAGAAGACACCGAACAGTAGTGCAAAAATTACAACAAGAAACCAAGAAGGATGTAGATGTTGTGCTTCATAGTAGGCTTGAGTAGCCAACTTTAATTTCGGTGGTGATTTTAAAACGAGTTAAATTTTAATAAAATGGTCGTGAAACATTTTTCAGTTTTTATTATGATGCCATACAGCCAACCTTCACCCTCCTGGTCTCAACCCTGGTCGGCCCTCACCCCCACTGTATATCCGAACATTCCCCCTAATTTCAATTCCTGGGGAAAACACTGGTCCAGATTCAGGATATTTCAGATAAAAGGGGGAACGAATTCCAAAGCTGAGGGCCCTCACAAAGAATGTATAGCCAGCATCCCCTCTTGTTTATTACAGTGGGTCTCAAGCTGAAGTGCCTCTCTTAATCCTGTCAGTCTATAGTTTATTGTACAGGTCTGTCTAATGCAGTGGTTCTCAAACTTCTTTGATTGGGACCCCTTCTTTGTGTCTGTAGTCATTTATGCCCCTTCCCCAGTACATATACCACCACCCAGCTCCGAAGGCAGAGAAGAGAGCAGTGGCTGCTGGCTGGGTGCCCATGTCTGAAGGCAGCGCAGCGCCACACCAACAGCAGCACAGAAAGAAAGGTAGCAATGTGAAAAGTAATATTCGTCAATATTACTCTTCACAGCAGATTTAGCGCCCCGTTGCCATCCTTGCTTCTGCAGTGCTGCTGCCACGCCGGGGCTGACAGCCAGAGTCCCACTGCCTCCGGGTGAGAGATTGTGGGGAGGGTGGGGATTAAAGGAAAGCTCGAGCTTGGGTGGCAGGGCTCTGTCTGTCCCCTTTAGTCCTGCCTCCTGGGTGTGCATGACCTTCTGCGCAAGCCCCAGCCAACTGGGGCTGACAGCCAGAGCTCTTCAAAAAAACCCAACAACACACAGCTCACCCCTCTCTTGGCCTATTCCCACACCTCCTTTGGGAGGCCCTCCCCATAGTTTAAGAACCATGGGTCTAATGTAACTGTGGATTTTTATATCCACAATAGTATCTAATTCTCTTTAGAACTGAACTAATTTTGGGAAGCGGGACACACACAGAAAGCTTAATCATAAAACAGGTGCAAAAATCCATGATTTTTGGAGATCTGAGTATTTCAAACAATACAATTCATGACCATATTTCTTTTTTTAAAAAAAAAAGAAACACTGTTCTTCAAGTGATTGTTCATATTGATTCCAATTAGGTTTGTGCGCACCCGGTGAATAGTCATCAGAAAGTTTTCCCTCTAGCAGCACCCATTGGATCAGCTGTGGGGACCCCTGGAGTGGCGCTCTCATGGCGCTCAATATATGACTCTGCTGACCTGGCACCTCCTCAGTTCCTTCTTACCGCCAGTGACGGTCATTGGAACTGTGGTGACTTGCTTAGCAAGCTCCCCTCGTTTTCCCTAGCTTTCAGTTTAGTTCACAGTTATTCCTAGCCTCGTTAAGTTTAGTTTTAGTGTTTTCGATTGTTACAGCAGATAGCTGTTGGGAGTGGGGGGTTTTCCCCTTCACTCCAACTGTGTTCCCTGTTGGGACTCGGGGTATGCCTAAGTCCCAAGTGTTCAAAACCTGCAAGTCCTGCAACAAGCCCATGCCAACAGGCAACCCCTATGACGCTTGTTTAAAGTGTCTGGGGGAAACACAGCAAGCGGAAAAGTGCAGGATTTATGAAGGGCTTTGTCCCAGAACAAAAAAGGAGTGAGACTTTCGCCTCAAGCAGCTCCTTAGGGAGGTGGCACTTAGACCACAGCCTACATCATACCAGCAAGACCTGGCACCGAGCTCATCGGTGCGCAGCGCCCCAGCAGCAGTGGTAGAAGCGGCACCACGGAAGGACTCTGCAAGAACCCGCAGCACCACTGCTCCCCGACACTGAAACCGGTGGGATCGACCTGGCACTGTTCCCATTCCCCGATGCAGAAGTGGCACCGGAAGCAGGGGGAGTGGATCTCTGACTCAGAGAGCTACCCCTTTGGAGCCAGCCAATGGAGCACCCAGGTATGCAGCATCCAGACAGGAGCACCTAGGTATGAAGACTTTGGAGCTGGCACCATTGACTTCGGCCCTGCAAGGGAGACTGTCGCGTCCAGTGCCGTTGGACTCCCCAAGCCAGGTCATTGAGGAGGTGGAATTGCCATCTACCCCAGACACCTTTGAGGCTGTGAGGAACCTAATCACCATGACAGCACTGTGGTCCATGGTCTTCGAGCCAAGCCTCCGGTACCACAGCATGTGGCACCGTCTTGAGGCAAACCACTGATGCCTTCGTTCCTTAGCGCCGGTTGGACTTGTGGCGCCCGCTGGACTTGCGGCACCACTCCAGGTTGTGCCAGCACTCCCAATCGCGATGCCGATCCCAGGTCCCACTCCCAGCACCAGTCATCCTGGCACCGGTCAGTGTCCTGGCACTGCTCCCCAGTCCAGCTCCGTTCGGCACCATCCTGGCCATCGCGGTCCCAGTCCCCGTCTTTGGACTCGGGGATGGGGTCTAGATACTCCGACTAGGACCGGCACTGATCAGGCCATGGAAAGCAGTGGCAGGGACCAGTGCAGTGGCCGTTTTGGACCCCATGGGTGTACTACCAGGCCCAGGGCACCCAATCCAAAGGTTCCAGTTTGGTGGCCTCTGAAACGCAGGTGCCGGAGGCATCAGCCAGTTGCCCCACCCCTTGGGGTGCTGAGGAGGTACCAGTCACACTGCCTCTCCTGGAACGAACCCCAGTTCCTGAGCCTGATCCAGGTGTGGTTGGCCCCAACAGAGAGGTGGGACAGGAGGTCCCTGGAGACCGAGAGGGTCAGGAGGACCCTGTTTCCCCATTAGCCTCCTCGTCATCCTCCCCAGATGAGGCGGTTGTAGGCACCTCTGTCTCTAGACCGCCCCTCAGAGACAGCTGTGCCCATCAGGACCTCCTTCACAGTATGGTGCGAAATATGGGCCTGCAGGCCAAGGAGGTGGTGGAGTCAAAGGACCCGCTGGTCGACATCCTGGCCCTGGAAGTCCCATCGAGGGTGATTCTACTCCTCATCAAGACTATACAGGCCAATGCTAAGAGCATTTGTCAGATCCTGGCCTCCATCCCTCCCACTGCGAAGGGTGTAGAGAGGAAATATTTCATCCCATCTTAGGGGTACAGATACCTCTTCACACATCCACAACCTTGCTCATTAAATGAAAAGGAGAGGCAGGGACAACAAGCCCCAATACCTAAGTCCAAGGATGCCAAACACCTAGATTTATTTGCTGTTGCCAGCAGAGTCCAGGGAGGAATTTGGAGCTATAGTGGAGGAGGAAGGTGGTGGCACAGACCTCTTTACAGCCTCACTGGACTCAGCGGCGTGCACCTTCCCCTCCGGTATCACCATGAGCTGTAGCTCACGACTGCAGGCCTTGGGACTCCCACCCGAGGTTCAACAGACCATGCAGGACCTGCTTTTTGATGGGGCAGATCTGTTTGTGGAGCAGACTGACTCTAGGCTGCATAGCCTAGAGGATTCCAGGGCTACCATGAAGTCCTTGGGTATGCACACCCCGGCAACCCAACGTAAACATTTCAAGCCCCTGATTCCAAGCCATGACGGATATCATTCAAGGCCTCAGGCAATGCCCAACCACTACAGCAAGGGATGCTGAGTCTCCTCGGCCACACTGCAGCCTGCACTTACATGACCCAGCATGCCAGACTGAGGCTCAGGCCTCTACAGGCGTGTCTCGCTTCAGGCTATTGCCTGGGACTCAACAGCATGAATTCAGTGGTCATGGTGCCAGGGCAGCTGCTCGAAGCACTTCAATGGTGTCTCAACCCTTGGACGATGTGTGAAGGTCCCCTTCAACGGCCCTCAGCCCTCCTTGTCCCTAATAATGGACGCATCAGCTCTGGAATGGGGAGACTTCCAAATGCAGGGACTTTGGTCGCAGGACGAGCTCTCACTCCATATCAATATCAAGGAGCCGAGGGCAGTGCAACTAGCATGCCAGACCTTTCAGGCCCGACTACAAGGTCAGTGCGTAGCAGTTCTGATGAACAACACCACTGCCATGTTTTACATCAACAAGCAGGGTGGAGCCCAGTTCTTTCCCCTATGTTGGGAAGTCCTCTGGCTGTGGGAGTTCTGCATAGCCCACTCCATTCACCTGGAAGCATCCAATCTACCAGGAGTTCAGAATGCACTGGCAGACCACCTCAGCAGGACCTTCTGCAATCATGAGTGGTCCATCTAGCCGGATGTCATACACTTCATCTTCCAAAGGTGGGGGTTTCCCCAGGTCAATCTGTTCATCACCCGGAGCAACAGAAAGTGCCCGATGTTCTGCTCCTTCCAGAAACACAGCCCAGGCTCAATCATGGACACATTCCTGCTACCCTAAGGAGGCTGCCTGCTCTACACCTTTCCCCTGTTCCCTCTTGTGCACAGGTCCTACTCAAAGTCTGCAGGGATGGGGCAGAGATAATTCTGGTGGCACCAGCGGGGCCTCGACAACATTGGTACACCATACTCATGAGACTGTCAGTGGATGCCTGACCACGTTGCCTCACAGCTTGGAAGGTTCATGGCTGAACCCCATGGAGCTTCTGTGCTCCAGACAGGTAAGAGGGGATCCTACTCAGCAGCAGGAAGCCCTCCACTAGAGCCACATATCTGGCAAAGTGGAAAAGATTTACTTGTTGGTGTGACCAGGGTCGTACACCCCCTCTTCAGGCACCTATATCTCATCTTAGAGTACCTTCTGCACCTCAACAGCAAGGCCTGGCAGCGTCCTCTATAAAGGTACACCTTGCTGCTATCTCGGCTTTCCACCCGGGAGCATCTGAACTCTCCACCTTTGCCAACCCTGGTTTCCCAACCCTGGTTGGTCGGTTCCTCAAGGGTCTGGAATGGCTACATCCCCAGATCAGACAGCCTGTCCCCATGTGGGACCTTAATCTGGTCCTCTCCAGGCTAATGGGGCCCCCATTTGAACTGTTGGTGACTTGCTCCCTTCTCTATCTGTTGTGGAAGGTAGCCTTTTTAGTCGCCATTACATCAGCAAGGAGGGTGTCTGAGTTAAAGGCCCTTACCTCAGACCCACCTTATATGGTTTTCCACAGGGATAAGGTGCAACTCAGACCTCACTCGGCCTTTCTTCCTAAGGTTGTGTCACACTTCCACACTAGTCAGGACATTTTCCGGACTGTTTTTTATCCTAAGCCTCATGCCAGTAGCCGTGAGCAGAGGCTGCACTCCCTGGATGTTTGGTGAGCACTACCCTTCTACATCGAGCGCATTAAGCCATTCAGGAAGTCGAACCAATTGTTCATAGCAGTGGCAGACCAGATGAAAGGACTCCCAGTCTCATCTCAAAGAATGACTTCCTGGATCATGTCATGGTCACACATGCTATGAGCTGGCCAAAACACCAGCCCCGGCTCTTACAGCACATTCCGCGAGGGCTCAGGCTTCATCAGCGGCGTTCGTGGCCCAGGTCCAAAGACAAGAAATCTGCAGGGCAGCAACTTGGTCCTCGGTAAATACGTTCACCTCTCATTACGCTATCATCCAGCATGCCAGAGATGATGCAACTTTCGGCAGAGCAGTGCTCCAATTAGTGATTCCACAACTCTGACTCTACTGCCTAGGTAAGGCTTGGGAGTCCATCTAATTGGAATCGATATGAGCAATCACTTGAAGAAAAAACGGTTACTCACTGTTAGGGGGCTTATTCCTTCACCCACTTACTTCCCTGGTCCTTCTCGCATGAACAGAGAGCAACAATACCCGAAGTCCAAAGGTGCAAACAATTCGATGTTTATTGGGGTGAACTTCCAGCAAGCAGGATTCCAGTTTCCTTCCTTGGTATCCTCCTTCCCAGCTCTGACACCACAGAGCCTTACACCTGTGTCCCTGTTCCCATTCCTGCCCTTAGCAAAACATGATTCCAATTTCCCCACTCCCATTCCCTGTTCCCATTTCCCCCTTTAGCAAAACATGATTCCAATTTCCTTACCCCCATTCCTTGTTCCCATTCCCCCCCCCACACACACACACACCTCCTCACTTCCTGATTGACTGCAGACTATATAGTAAAACTTGAGTTCTGCTTAGCTATACCTTAACCATCATTTTCCTGAAATTTAACTAACCAATCCTAACATACTGTAACATGATTATGTAACCAATTATATCCCACCACCTTAATTAATTTACACCCAGCAAAATTAATTATACAGCAGACAGAAACAATCACAGAACCAGACAGAGATTATACAGACAAACAATAGCAAAGTGGGAACTATAATGACAAAACAATACAGAAGTGAGGATTTCACATCCCAGCTATTGATAAGTGAGTTCTTGCCAGACAGGATGCTATCAAAGTAAGTTTCCTTTTACATTTTCTAGGCACTTCCCTTTCTCTGGAGGTGATAGGCACTATCAGGACAGGATTGTATTCCTAAGAGCCCAGTAGCACCTTATTTCAATGTGGTTTGGAATATGAGGATGTGACTGGTCGCTTCCCAGTTTATGGCTGCCGCTGCTGCTTAGCCAAAGGCCTTAGTCTAAGAACAAGGCCTCAGACTGTCACAGTAAGAGAAGGCCCTTACACCGGCAGACAGTGATTTTGATTCTTTCTTTTATACCTCTAGAACTAGCCAAGTGATAAGAATACACCTAAATTCTTGGAGTATAGGCCTTTACAGAAAGACCTAAATATCTATATCCTAACACTCACCTTCTTGTAACTGTTGTTCTTTGAGATGTGTTGCTCATATCCATTCCCAACCCACCCTCCTTCCCCTCTGTCGGAGTAACCAGCAAGAAGGAACTGAGGAGGCGCCAAGTTGGCAGGGTCATATATTGAGTGCCACTCCAGGGGGCTCCACAGCCGACCCAATAGATGGTGCCAGGGGAAAAACTTTCTGACGACTTTGTACGTGGCATGCACGTGCCTAATTGGAATGGATATGAGCAACACATCTTGAAGAACAACAGTTACGAGAAGGTGAGTAACCGTTTTTTGTCCAGCTCAGAACACAATTTTGTAATGTATGTGAACATTATAACGCCTCCATTTAGAAATGTTGTTGGTCTTTGTGAATAAAACAAATATTTATAGGGAATAAAACTAATATTTACAGTTTGGAGAAAAATATGAATGTTAAGTATTGACCTTGGATACATTGAAACAAATTTTGTGATGGAAACTGCATTTACAACTTCTATATAGTTGAAGAGCATACATTTCTTGGGCTGCTTTTTCTTACTTGGTCTGTGCTTGTAGATTTTTGTTCTAGACAGATGAATGTTAGCAGTAAAGAGTTTTGAAGGCTTAACGTTTGTCTTTTTTTTTTTTCTTCAAACTGGACTTGTACAGCTATTGTTTTGAGAGAGAAGTGTCTTAGATGAAATATACTTATCCTAAAACCAAATAGTACTTTTTTATATTGATCTGTGAAAATAGATGTGATGTACAGAAATTTCTAGAAAATGTTTAAATGACTTTTTTAACCACATCTCTTTAAGGGCCTGATCCTATGAGGTACTGAGCACCTCTGGAGGAGTGTTGTGTGGGAGAGGACACTCAACTCCTGGGAGAATTGGGTCCTCAAAGAGGATCTTTCCCATCACCAGTAATTTTGTACTGCCTTTAATCACAGGAATTCAGAGTGCTTTACAAGCACTAATTTTCATAATGTCTATTGTACAAAACAGTACAATTAGGTGAAATGTCTTATCTATGGTCCAACATCATTATTTCAGTTTCAGGGTTCCTTCCCCACTCTGAACTCTATGGTACAAATGGGGGGACCTGCATGAAAGACCCCCTAAGCTTATTCTTACCAGCTTAGGTTAAAAACTTCCCCAAGGTACAAACTATGCCTTGTCCTTGAACAGTATGCTGCCACCACCAAGCGTTTTAAACAAAGAACAGGGAAAGAGACCACTTGGAGACGTCTTTCCCCAAAATATCCCCCGAAGCCCTACACCCTCTTTCCTGGGGAAGGCTTGATAATAATCTTCACCAATTTGTATAGATGAACACAGACCCAAACCGTTGGATCTTAAGAACAATGAAAAATCAATCAGGTTCTTAAAAGAAGAATTTTAATTAAAGAAAAGGTAAAAGAATCACCTCTGTAAAATCAGGACGGAAAATACTTTACAAGGTATTCAGATTCAAAACACAGAGGATCCCCCTCTGGGTAAAACCTTAAAGTTACAGAAAACAGGAATAAACCTCCCTCTTAACACAGGGAAAATTCACATAAAACAAAAGATAAACTAATCGCCTTCCCTGGCTTACTGATACTGGTTGCAATATTGGAGACTTGGATTAGGATGGGTTGGAGAAGATGGATTTCTGTCTGGCCTCTCTCAGTCCCAAGAGAGAACAAACACGTAAACAAAGAGCACACACAAAAGCCTACCCTCATCCCTCCCCCCCAAAATTTGAAAGTATCTTTTTCCATTATTGGTCCTTTGGGTCAGGTGGCAGCCAAGTTAGCTGAGCTTCTTAACCCTTTACAGGTAACAGAATGTTGCCTCTGGCCAGGAGGGATTTTATAGCACTGTATACAGAAAGGTGGTTACCCTTCCCTTTATATTTATGACACATGAATACTAAGATGTTTGTGCAGGTCTTGATATTCTTATTCTGTCTTCAGTCTTCTAAACCAGCCAGATCCTTGGAACTATAACCCAAACATATAGCTTGCTATAGAAGATCTCAAAGAATGAAAAATAACAGTCAAGGAAAATTTCCTCTACTGTAGGTGTTGGTCACAAGTCAGTAGTTGAAAGTATAATTAGAGTTTCATTCTAAGCCTAACGTTCACAGCTCCTAAGTTTACACAAGAATGAGATTTTCCTTTGGAGCCCTCTGTGATTAATGTGAAGACAACATTTTCTAAAATGTCAACAGCACAGAAAAAATATATTTCAAATTACAAGAACTTAAAAATAACTGTTCGTAACAGAGGTCTCTGTCTCCAAGTGCAGCCCAACACACCACAGCTATGCCGAAAGGGTAGGAATAAATGGTCAGTTTTCAGAATGGAGAGAGGTAAATAGTGGTGTCCCCCAGGGGTCTGTACCGGGACCAGTCCTATTCAACATATTCATAAATGATCTGGAAAAAGGGGTAAACAGTGAGGTGGCAAAATGTGCAGATGATACAAAGCTACTCAAGATAGTTAGGTCCCAGGCAGACTGCAAAGAGCTCCAAAAGGATCTCTACAAACTGGGTGACAGGGCAACAAAATGGCAGATGAAATTCAATGTTGATAAACGCAAAGTAGTACAGATTGGAAAACATAATCCTAACTATACATATAAAATAATGAGGTCTAAATTAGCTGTTACCACTCAAGAAAGAGCTATTGAAGTCATTGTGGATAGTTCTCTGAAAAGATCCACTCAGTGTGCAGCAGCAGTCAAAAAAGCTAACAGAATGTTGAGAATCATTAAGAAAGGATAGATAATAAGACAGAAAATAAATAAATAAAATCATGGCCAGTATGCCTCTATTTAAATTCATGATATGCCCACTTTTTGAACCCTGTGTGCAGATGTGGTTGCCCCATCTCAAAAAAGAAATATTAGAATTGGAAAAAGTTCAGAAAAGGGCAACAAAAATTATTATTGGTATGGAACGCCTGCCATATGAGGAGAGATAGTAAGACTGGGACTTTTCGGCTTGGAAAAGAGATGGCTAAGGGGGGATATGATTGAGGTCTATAAAATCATGACTGGTATGGAGAAAGTAAATAAAGAAGTGTTATTTACTCCTCATAACACAAGAACTAGGGGTCACCAAATGACATTAATAGGCAGTAGGTTTAAAACAAACAAAAGGAAGTATTTCTTCACACAATGCACAGTCAACCTGTGGAACGCCTTGCCAGAGGATGTTGTGAAGGCCAGGACTATAACAGGATTCAAAAAGCAAACTAGATAAGTTCATGGATAATCATGGCTATTAGCCAGGATGGACAGGGATGGTGTCCCTAGCCTCTGTTTGCCAGAAGCTGGGAATGGGTGACAGGGGATGGATCACTTGATGGTTACCTGTTCTGTTAATTCCTTCTGGGGCACCTGGCAATTGTCCACTGTTGGAAGACAGGATACTGGGCTAGATGGACCTTTGGTCTGACCCAGTATGGCCTTTCTTATGTTCTTATGACAACTTAAAGTTCTCTGTCACCCCTTCTTCTCTGCACTAGGTTCTTCCAGTATTGGCTGATTTGAACTAGAGTAAATGGTGGAGTCTCTGTAACTTGAAGTCTTGTAAATCATGATCTGAGGACTTCAGTACCTCAGCCAGAGGTTATGGGTCTATTACAGGAGTGGATGGGTGAGATTCTGTGGCCTGTGATGTGCAGGAGGTCAAACTAGATGATCACAATGGTTCCTTCTGGCCTTAAAGTCTGAGTCTAATAGACTCCCTGGTACTGGCCACAGGCCCTCAGTGTTCCTTCATAAATGAAACAGTCAACCAAAATGATATCCTCCAATCCCAGGGTAATCAGTCTTTTGGTAGCTTCCCAGTGATTGCTTTAGTCTTCACAGAAAGGTAAATTCTGATCAGATAGTTAACACAATTAATATTAACAAGGAAGAAGGAACACAAGCCAAAGTAGGGAAAGAACGGATTGAAAAATATTTAGATAAATTAGATATATTCAAGTCAGCAGAGCCTGATGAAATGCACTCTAGATATTTAAGGAACTACCTGAAGCAGTCTCAGAACCATTAGTGATTATCTCTAAGAACTCATGGAGGACAGGTGAGGTCCCACAGGACTAGAGAAGGGCGCAATCAGTATCTATCTTTAAAGAGGGAACAAAGAGGACCCGGAGATTTGTAGACCTGTCAGCCTAACTTTGATATCTGGAAAGATACAGAACAAATTATTAAACAATCAGTTTGTAAACACCTAGAGGATAATAGGGTTATAAGTAATACCTGTTATGGATTTGTCAAGAATAAATCATGGCAAACCAACCTAATTTCCTTCTTTGACAGGTTACTGGCCTAATGGAAGTGGGGGGAAGCAGTAGGCAAAATGTATTTTGATTTTAGTCAGGCTTTTGACACAGTCCCACATAATCTCATAAGCAAACTAGAAAAATGTGGTCTAGCTGAAATTTCTATAAGGTGAGCGCATAGCTGGTTGAAAGGCTACTCACAGTAGTTATTTATGGTTCACTGTCAAACTAGAAGATGTATTTACTGGGGCCCCACATGGGTTTCTCCTAGGTCTGATACTATTCCATACTTTCATTAATTACTTAGATACTGGAATAGAGACTATGTTTATTAAATCTGCAGATGACACCAAGCTGGGAGTGTTGCAAGTACAGTTGCCAAATTTCACGCAGTAAATAAGCACCCCGACTTTCACAATAAGCCAAAAATCAAGCTAATCCCATTTCAAAACAAGCCAATCCCTAAGAACCTCAACACTCTATGTGACTAGATCTCCTGGAGTGCAGTCTGGGACTGTGGTGGGCTCGCTGTGCACCCCTGATTCTCTCCCCGCCTTGCCCCTGCTTGTCGGGAGCCGATCAAATAAAAAGAAGCAACAAGCTACTACAAGCTAAACAAGCAACAAGCTACAAGTCAAAAACTAGCCAACGAGCAACTCACAAGCCAATTAAGCCAAAAACAAGCCCAATTTCTGCGTTTTTTTCGTGGGTTTGGCATGTCTGGTTGCAAGCACTTTGGAGGATAGGATTAGACTTCAAAAGACCTTGGCAAATTAGAGAATTGGTCTGAAATCAACAATATGAAATTCAATAATGACAAGTGCAAAGTACTATGCTTATGGAGGAAAAATCAAATTCACAACTACAAAATGGATAGGCAGTAGAACTGCTGAAAAGGTACTCATGCTTATAGTGGATCACAAATTGAATGAGAGTCAACAGTGTGATGCCGTTGTGAAAAAGGCAAAATAATTCTGGGGTGTGTTAACAGGGGTGTTGTATGTAAAACATGGGAGGTAATTGTTCCATTCAACTCAGCACTGGTGGAACCTAAGTGGACAAATTGGAGAGAATCCAGAGGAGAGGAACAAAAATGATAAAAGGTTTAGAAAACCTGACATATGAGGAAAGGCTAAAAAAACTAGGCATGTCTAGTCTTGAGAAAAGAAGACTGAGGAGGGACTGAATAAGTTGTCAAATAAGTGCTGTTTTAAAGAGGATAGTTAACAGTTGTTCTACATGTCCACTGACGGTTAGATAAGAAGTAATGGGCAGCAAAGGAAATGTAGTTTAGAGATTAGGAAAAACTTTCTAATGACAAGGATAGTGAAATACTTGCATAGGTTTCCAAGGGAGGTAGTAGAATCCCCATCATTAGAAGTTTTTAAGACCAAGTTAGGCAAACATGTCCCGGATGTTCTAGGTATACCTGGTCCTCCCTCAGTGCAGGGGGCTGGACTAGATGGCCTACCAAGGTTCCTTCTAGCCCTACATTTCTATGATTCTTTCTAGCCCCCCTATCCCAGGGTATCCACAGTCTTTTCATAGTGTATATCTGCTCTTGTTGGGCCTTACCTTCTTTCCAAAGGTTTCAGGCAGCTTCCCAGCCATTCTCTTTCTGGCCCATTGCTGGGGGGAAATACTGCAGGAGCTAACTCATAGAATCATAGAATATCAGGGTTGGAAGGGACCCCTGAAGGTCATCTAGTCCAACCCCCTGCTCGAAGCAGGACCAATTCCCAGTTAAATCATCCCAGCCAGGGCTTTGTCAAGCCTGACCTTAAAAACTTCCAAGGAAGGAGATTCCACCACCTCCCTAGGCAACGCATTCCAGTGTTTCACCACCCTCTTAGTGAAAAAGTTTTTCCTAATATCCAATCTAAACCTCCCCCACTGCAACTTGAGACCATTACTCCTCGTTCTGTCATCTGCTACCATTGAGAACAGTCTAGAGCCATCCTCTTTGGAACCCCCTTTCAGGTAGTTGAAAGCAGCTATCAAATCCCCCCTCATTCTTCTCTTCTGCAGGCTAAACAATCCCAGCTCCCTCAGCCTCTCCTCATAACTCCCCTCATGCCGCTCTCCTTGTGGCCCTACCCTAGGCTCGTCTGCCAGACTCTTTCTGGGCTGCCCTGCTCCAACTTGCTCCTCCCAGTCTGCATCTTTGCAGCATTATTTTTATCCCCTAACTCAGTTATCCCCTTGCCAGTCAGTAGGCCCAGCCTACTCCCATCTTCGGGAGCTGGACCCACTTCACACAAAGAGTCCAAATACCCTGTGACAACCTTTAAATATGTTCTTTTGTAAAGTATGATGCCTTTTCAGCCTAACTTTTCAGAACTAATCGTTCTCTTGCACAGTAATGGAAACTTACTCAAATTCACAAATAATATCTAAAGTACTCATGCACTGTTTAGGCTTGAATAATATATAATTTCAAAAAAAAGTTATTGTACTAGAAATCTTTATCACTGACTGAATCTCTGTCAGCAAAATCACTATAAAAACATTAACTTGCGAGTACAAGTTTTCAAATCTCACATCTAAAGGTTCTCTATACAGTGCTCTAGCCTACTGCGCACTAGTGGCCACGTGGACCTGGCTGCTTTCACCTACTGCTGTTATAGAGTCACCCTTACTTTAGGCATATCCTAATTTTTGAGTGCTTGACATTGTAACCTTAATATTCTTTTTTAACATAGTTTTTTGTGTATTTTAAAACTTTAAACAAATCTAAAAAGATGCACAGGATCGAGTTAGAATATTGCTTGCAGTGAGTTTTGTGTTAAAGTCCTAAAAATAATTGATACTGTACTGCAAATATGTATATTTGCACACGTACACATACATACATACATACAGGCAATGTAAAAATGCCGTTTTAACTAAAGAGCAGTTTATCACAGCCCTTTTATGGTATACTGGGAAGATGCAAGAGAAGCCCATTTCTTCCACCCCAACCTGATGAGAGGCAGTAATCAAGTGAATGCTTGTGCACCCTGAAAACAAGGATGGTCTGTAGAGCTGCTTGCCATATTGCGCACCTCAAAACAAGTGTCTGGAGTGGTTATGAGTGTGGCCAGAGCTCCATCCATTTTGCACACCAGGGAGGACAGTGCTGTGGATGTATGCAGGCAGCACTTTAACGTGTGGCAAGTACCTCTGCTAAAGGAGTCTTCTTTGCAGCACCCATGGAGGCAATATGCCTTATGCAATCATACTTCCTTTCTCCATCACTGCTTGGGCATCACAGACATTGAGACCCTGTCCTTGCTGCCTGCCATCTCCCCCCACAATGTGCAAAAAACCGCAACCCCAACCCCCCAAAAAAGAAAAACTGAGTCATAGTTTAGCCCCAAGTATGTAGTGATTTATTCAGATTGACCTGCTAGACCTTAACAGTCTCTTCAGCTGGATAGGAATGTGGTCAAAAACCTTGTAAGTACATATTATTTACTCGATAGGCCAAAATACTTCTAAAGTATAAAGTTTTAATACTGTCTGAAACATATCCCAGAGTTGGCTACAAAGCTTTTGACAGGATTGACTCATAATCCAAGTTCTTTTCTTTTGAGATATCAATCATATGGTCGTATATCTTGGGGTTTATGTTCTGTCCATCATATATGAGCACTGATGAGAGGATTTAAGTCCAGTCCTGTTAGCATAGCTCCAAAATCTCATTTCAAAACACAGGAATGTTATTGGCTTGTTCTGCATTAATGGTTTATGTATCAATTTTACAGAAATAATGGCAGTGTAGTTCTTTTAACAAGTGTGGATTCATGTTTTAATTTTAAAAATTAAATAGAGAGGAATTTGTAAGTTATAAAACTTTGGGAAGTAAACTTTAAAGGAAGCTTTTGTATTTTCTTTCCCATCTTTTCTCAAGTTCCTCCAAATACAGGATAAAATCCTGACTCTGGGCTAGGTGAGAGGTGGAGACTCCCACTAGTACCAGCTGTCCTGCTACTCCTGGGGGAATTCTATGCCACTGCGTAATGCAGAATTTCTGCAGAATTAATGTGCTGCACAGAATTTCTGTTTTTCCTCACAGAATTGGCACTGCAGAGTTGCTGGCTGCCACGAGGGGCCAGTGGACCCAGCAGAGCTCAGTTCCCTAATTTGCAAATAGAAGACACTTGCTGGGAGGAGGGGGACCCCGTTGAAGTCTGGAAGATGGGTGGGCGCAGTTCCTGGCACATCCTGAAGGAAGGAGGTGGCACACAGGAAACTCCGTACAACCCTGGGACCCAACATCAGGCTGCTTCTCCCTCTGGATCCCTGGGCTCTGGAAGGGGAGGAGGTGTGAGTGTGTGGGCGGGAGAGGCAGCTGATCTCTGGGGAGGATTGGCTGCGAATGTCTGGGCTGGGTGGTGCCCTGTGGCTGGGCTCTGGCCTGCGGCTGGGCTCAGGGGTCAGAGACACAGGAACTGGATTGTTGTAGGGGTTTCTTTAACTCTGCTCCTTGGGGAATTTTTTTGAGTCTGTATTGTTACATAGTTGCTGACAGGTATTTTGAAATAAATTACAAAAATAATTGAAACTGGTATGATTATATAGTGTTATTTTGATTAAATGTGCAGAATTTTGCAGAATTTTAAAATATTGAGTGCAGAATTTTAAATTTTTTGGTGCAGAATTCCCCCAGGAGTATCCTGCCCCTTCTTTAGAGAAGAAGATAGTAATATTCCCTTGTATGGCTTTGGGGGTGCAGAAGAGTAGCCTCTGAGGAAATGATGCCTCCCTCCTAATTCCAGTGGGGAGTTGAGATTTTCACAATTGAATGACCACAGAGGAGATAGTGAGAGGGAGCTCAGTAGTGAACAGCTCCAAAACAGAGTTATCTGCTTCTTAACACCAATTGATTCCCATGATCTTCCCACTCCCACAAACTGGAGAGGAAGAGAGAGAGTACCTTAATACAGGGCTTTACAACCTCTGTAGCTAGCCCTCTCACCCATCAGCTGGCTCTTTGAGGCGTTCTTTCTCTCTCCCACAACTGCTCCATGGGTGTTATTGCATTCTCAGGAGGAGTACTGATTGGTGAAGTCAGGGATGGGAAGGCTCTCTGTGATTCCCTGTCACGTTGCTGGGATTGCTCAGGATAGTGTGCTTGCCTACATTTGGAGCGAGGGACTTGCATGCCTCTTTAGGACTCGCTGCTTAGTGACCCTATTGACAAATCTTGCAGCATAGATGTGTCCAGAAAATAAATGGTGGTTAGAAATTTTTGAATGATTACTCTAATTTTTCACCTCTTGAACCAGAAATATTTCTGGCATATAAGGAGCAAAGAATTTGCTGTTTACCAGAGCAATGTTGCCAATAATCAGACTAGAATTAGAGAGCAGCAGTCTCTGTGCGCTAGCTCCCTTCAGGGTATATCACTACACTGTCACACTTGTATTTCTAAATGTTTACCCATTGCAGTGGAACTCCTCCTCCTCCTCACCTCTAGCAAATGCAAAACAGTTGAAGGATCAAAACTGTTAAACGAATAAATTTACTGTGGATTAACCAGAAACAAAATAGGCTTGTAGATAAGGGTCTTAAATAACTGATATAAAAATATAAGGATGTGGATCTGAAAGGGACACTTACACCCTAATGGAAATTGATAAGAAGAAAACCTTTATAGATTTTTTTCTAAAGTAAAGAACCTCAAATATAAAAAATTCTGGAAAATAAAGGGCTGAACCATAACATCAAAATGTGCAGGTAGAAGAAAGGAAACCTTCACAAGTACAGATCAGAGTTGGATAGTGCACTTAGAAGAGGAGCAGAGAAACGCAGTTAAGTAGCACCAGCCTTGTCTCCTAGGAGCTCTATGGATTTGGGGCTCTGCATTTCTTCTTAGTGTGAAGGTCCATATAGCTGTTACAATGGGTGCCTCAGCCTGCTTCCAGCTTGGAGACAGAGCTACAACTGTCAGTCACTAGCAGCAGGAGAATGCTCTGCCTTCTGAAGTTTCTTCTATTTTTTTTTCTGCCTCCACAGTGGCAGGCAGGCTCTACCAGACCTCTGTTACAGACTTTTTTTGAGGAGAATTCCAAACTTTATTTCAATTCTTTAGACTAACAATTGAGCTCAATTATTTGTTAGTCTAATTTTCAGCTGTGTCCTATAGCTGCATTTGATATCTGGGGAGATTGTTCCCTATGCTCTGCTTCCCCTGCTGAGTCATTTGCAGCAGCTGGTGCCCCTGCAAGCTTCAGGGAGCAAATTAGGCTCAGAAAAGCCAGATGCAAAAGGAAAGTCAACCCTCCCACCCCTTCTCTTATTGATTATCTCATTGGGGAGCTCTGTGGGAGGATGCAAATTCTCCTCTCACAGCCCAGTCCAGATGGGATTGACTAGGTCCTCCTTCCCTGAGCAGGGAAGTAGCCAGGCAAGATTAGGGAGAGGCCAACTCTGCTAAGCCAAATGCAGCCCAGGGTGGGTAGGGTTGCCTCAGCCCTTCTCCTTCTGACAAACAAGAAAGCAGGCTGCATTGGAAAAGAATTGACTCCAGGGCAATCAGCTCCTCTCCCCATCACCATGAGGCAGACAAAGCCAGAAGAACAGTGTGCCAGATGGAAGATCATGCCTGAGTCCCAGTAGCCCATACAAGCAGTAATGCCTTTGACTCGAGTTCAGCTGCCTCTTTCCTCGTCTCCTTTGCTTCCCTGTGGGTCAAGAATGGAAGGCAACACACACAGTACAGATATTGCCAACCCTGGAGAGGGTGGAAAGGGGCCTTCTACCACAGCTCCCTCCACCTGCTGCCACTTTCATGGAGTGCAGCAGGGCTTGTAGTCCTCAGCTGTCTGTTTCCCTGCTCACCTTTTCAGAGTGCAGCATGGGGGATAATTCTCAGTGCCTGGTTCCCCTGCTTATCTTCATGGACAGAAGTATGGCAAACCAATGCAAAAAAGATTAGGTCATTGCTGTGCTCATTCCTGTAGGTGTTCACCCCCTCCCCTTCAAAGACAATTCTTCCTCTTTAGGGAAGGAAGGCCAGCAGTCCAAATCAGATTAAGAATCAAATAGTAAAATATATTTACAGACAAACAAACAAAAACACAAGAGGATAGACTTCATCAGTACAAAAGTGTACTGAATATTGTGAAACCATAAGTGGTCTGCAGTTGCCCTAGACAAGTTATAGCTATTTATTCGTCATGCAACCTGGAAAGTGGTGTAACAGAGGGATAGGAATTTCCTGCAACTTCTACAAGATTGGAAAAATATTCGGCTGTCATTCCCAGCTGCTACTTGAGTCACCGTGCCCTCATGTCCAGGTTATGGCACTTAGCTTCTGTTGCAGGTTGCCATGTCTCACCAACGCCTCCCCATAGTGGAGGGCTGTGTCAGTCATAAGAGGGACAGAATTCCAGATGTGAAATAAATGGTAGTTCCAGTTATTGCATATGTCCATTATACTAGTTGTATATGCATCTTGTGCACCAGTGCCAGAGTGTTTTCCCTACTGGTGCCTGTAGGGGCGACCATGCCAGTGCCCTGGAGTCCCTTGTGCTCCAAGCTGAGCAATAAAAGGTGGAGTCACCCCGCCCCTTCTTCTTACCATCTGTGGTCAGTGTTTGAAGCATGCTGTCAGCTCGTTCCTTCTACAAATGTACCATTATGCTTAATTGCTTTTCGTTAGTAGTACTTGTTTTGGGTCCTTGTATCTCTCTCTTCGCACAGAATTTCCTTTACCCCACAGAAATGGGCTGCAGTGCTGATAGCTATCACTATGGGCTGTTGGACCTGGCAAAACCCAGCTTGCACATAGAAGACACTGCTGGGGGAGGGGGAGGGGAGAGGGAGCTAGAGGATTCCTGGCAGGTGCAGTTCCCAGCATGCTCTGAGAGAAGGAAACTCCATGCAGGTGGGACCGAGCATCAGGCTGTTTCTCCCTCTGGATCTCTGGGCTCTGAGGTGGGAGGGGGCGGGTGGCTGGGCTCTGGGGAGGAAGGGGGCGGGTGGCTGGGCAGGGGTGTATGTGGCTGGGCTCTGGGAGGGGGGAGGAGTGCAGATGTATTTTCTGGGGGGCGCCCTGTGACTGGGCTCTGGGGAAGATGGGGGGAAGGTAACTGGGCTGGGGGGATCCATGGCTAGGGTCGGGGGGAGGGAATGTGGTATCTGAGCTAAGGGTCCCCAGTGACTGGGTTCTGTGGAGGAGGGGTTTCAGGTGTATTGGCTGGGGGGGAGCCCTGCAGCTGTGCTCTGGGGAGCAGAGGTTGTGGGTATCAGGCCCCCGGCTGGGCTTCAAGACAAGAACTAAGAAGCAGAGAGAAGAATGCCTCAGGTACATCCTTATGGAAGCTGCTCTTTGCCTGGCATTGGAACCACCTCAGCTGGTTGAAGGAATTTGCTCTCCGTTTAGGAGTGCTATCCCAGCCTTACCTGCGGCTAGAGATAGGAGGATATCCCCTTTGCTGGGCAGTCTTCAAAGAGGTACAAATGCTCAGAGCACTCTAGACCTTTAAGCCAAAGAGGATAATGACTTATACTTTGTCCAAGTTCTTGATGTGGGATGCTTCAAATGCAGAGGCTAACCACGCTGGTACTGAAGGTAGAGCACATCTTTCGGCCCACCACTCCCAGGTACTGCATTCTAGTGGCTTGTCCAGGCCACAGCCATTGACTCTGGTGCCTGTGCTAGGACAGTCAAGGCCAGCTGCTTCCTTGGTGCAGCCACTGGAGCCACTGCCCCTGATCACACAGATCCATTTCGGTACTGACAACTCTGGAGGCCAACATAGCTGTGAAGGATCTGCTGAGCCTCTCAATACTGCCCTTACCAATTATTCAGATCAACAGTGCCTTGCTGGGGCTGTCGCACATGGTACACACATTGATTAACACTTCAGGATCTGTTATGGCACCTGTGTCTTCTGGTTTGGTAGCACTTCCAGCAATCTTGATGCCAGCTCTGAGACCAATTGTAACTGCTCCCCCTCACTGCACAGTCATGATACATTCAGCTGTGTGTCCCATCCCAGCTCTGCCCAGACAGCTGGCACAGCAAACCTCAAAAGAACTGCCCAATGAGCACAAGATCCGTTAATGTACGAAGGCACCTGGCCAGGTTTATTGTTGACAAAGCATGGTCCTAGCTCCCCGGATCAATGTCTACGGTTACACTAGCACATGTATGCCTGTCACAATAGATGCAGCTGAGTCAGTGGTAGGACTTTCCAGTGTCCCCAAGGCTAGCCAAAGAGACTTCATTTTATACACCAGTACAAACAAGTTACATTTTGCCCCTCTGATGTGGTTAGCTACCACCCATCACCTTGTACATGTTGGTTCAATCAAAACATCTCTATCCATCACACTGTCATCCTGACCTCATCTTTAGGTCAGTGTGTTCTTGTTACCTTGTGGGGAGTGTTTGTACCTTATTGACTGTCGTCCTTCTGGAATGAGTTTACATGAATGTCCTAGGCCTAGCCTTTTGTAGGAATGTGTGTGTTTTTGCAATACCAGCCCTGTTCGTGCCAGATTCTGTGAGCTTGCAAGCAGGCAGAGCCTGACTTTTGCTAACTTTCCTCCTTTTTTTATATCAGCAAAGCTTGACCACTACTTTAGTTCAGGCCTTAGGCCTCACACCAGGCTTCTGATACAAGGCCTTATGTCTCAGGCTCTCTTTCTACTACAAGTACCAATAGCCAGGAAGCCCCCAGAGTTTCTGCTGGTACCGGAGGCCTATCATGGATCACAGTTCTGATCTCCAGCTTTACCTTGGCCTTTGGAGTACTCTTAACTCCTTTTTGGAGTTTGAAGTGGGTTACTGTGTCTCCCACTTCGGAGAATCAGGCTTCTTCCAGGGATTGTCCTAACTCTTGTAGGCGTTGTCCTGGCAAGAGGAGATTAAGGGAATGGAGTGCCTGGTCAAGACACAGTTAGTCTCTAGTACTATATCAGTTGCATCGTTAGCCTATTGGTTAGTGTTGGGGATGCCTTCAGTGTCTAGATCCTTGTTTCTACTGTACTACAGAAATAGATCCCCAAGAAAGGAAGTCTCCCTGACCAGAACTGAGACTATCCAAAGTTGGTGCTGGGCAACCACGGTGGAAACACATCCCCAAGAGATGAATTTTCTCCATGTGGTACTGATAGACGTACTCAACGTTGGTACTGAGCTTCAGTGGGGCATTGAGGATTGGCACCAACTGTTACTTGCTTCAGATAGGCCTTGTACATAGATAGTGGAAGACCAGCCCCAGTAAGGTTTTAACGTGCCTCATCTGAGCATCTCATCTTCCTCAATGGAAGATGCCCTGGTATCAGAGATGTCTTCTCCAGTACCAGATGATTTTAAGGCCTACACGGAGCTTCTGGAAAGGATCTCTGTCCCTGGGGATACTATGAAGCTTGTGGAGGAAAATCCCCATAATCTCATAGTCATCTTACACTTGGCTACAGCAGGGAAAATTTGTCCTCTCTATAAATTAGGCAGTTATGCAGCCTATAAAAGCCTTATGGCAAACCTCATCATCCCTCATACTGGTAGTTTAGTGCATGGAGTGCAAGTGCCAAGTTCCTTCACAGGGGAATGAACAGTTTTATCAGCACCCCACACTAAGCTCCCGGAGAGTGGTGGCAGTAAATGAAAGACACTGCCACAGTAAAACAAAAGTGACTCCCAAAGATAAAGATGTAAAAAGAGCGACCTCTTTGGTAGAAAAATTTATTCATCTGCAGGGTTACAACTATGCATAGCTAATCATCAGCCCCCTTTGGACCTATTTTGATTATTCCGATTGGGATGATTTCTCTGAATTCCTCAATAAATGCCCAAGGACGAGTTCCAGTCTCTCTTGGTGGAAGATCATCTTGTTGCAAGGTTGCGCTGCAGGCTTCCTTGGATGTGGCAGACTTGGCAACTACAGTAAGCATAATGACAGGTTTCAGAGTAACAGCCGTGTTAGTCTGTATTCACAAAAAGAAAAGGAGTACTTGTGGCACCTTAGAGACTAACCAATTTATTTGAGCATGAGCTTTCGTGAGCTACAGCTCACTTCATCGGATGCATCTCAGAAACCCATAGAAAGGCTATGACATGAATTAAGTCTCCATTATTTATATCAGATTGGAGCATTGAAACCTGCTCCCCTCATCCTGTTTCTAGTCTCAGAGAATCAGATACAGACAGAACAAGGCCCTGTTTGAAACATATATGTAAGTTCATACTGGAGGCCTGTCTTCAAAGCATTCCTTTTTTACCATCCTGAGACAATTCTTATGTTTTGCAGCCTTTTTTTCTTTTCACAACTTCCATCATTGCCATTTGATCTTATATCTACTCTCAGGGTGTCTCTTCAGGATCAATGTCAATAATATTGGCTTTAGGAAAGAAGGAAATTCATTGATTCATAATAAACACAAACACTTGATGCCATGAAAACCAATCATAGGCCTGGTCTGAGGATGAATACTATTGGGTACAAAGTCTTATCAGAAGAACATTAACAGAAGATGAAGATAGCCATAATGGACAACAAGTGATGTCACAGAAACACAAATCCAGAGTTCATATCATACTTACCCTGTAACTCCAAGTATTCCCTCCACATTTGGTGAATGCAGAGACTCAAATGTTTTGAATGGATCTTCCCGATTCAATTCAGGAATGGGTAACAAAACAAAAAAAAAAAAGAAAGAAAGGAAAAAAGAAAGAGCATACAACATCTACCAGCATCTTCTCCATGGATAACAACTATGAAGAACATAATCAGCCCGACTCTAGAGAAATTCTTCCATCCTGTCTAGAGCAAAGTTTCCTATCTCTGCGTGCACTGCCCACCAAAATTTGCATGGCAGAAATTGGATTAGCAGAATGGCTTTTATGCCCAGAAATCTCACTGGTAAATCTATTTGATTTACTGTTTCCAGATGCAAAGAGGTCAATAAAGGGGCCAGTGGCCTCTCTGTGTGTCAGGACCTGGGATATGAAGTGATAAATGACATATTGCAAAGCTGAGCAAGGATGCTGCTATGCATCTTCCCACCTCTTCCACTGCACCCCAGGTAGTACAAAAGAGGCATGAGAGAGCAGCAGTGATACTATTTATGCTTTCTGGCTGAAGAGACTATAGCTTTCAGGCTTGATTAACCTAGCCTTGGAGCTTTGGATGCCTTTGTCTCACAGAGGTGATCTACTGTGGCAAGATCAAGTCTCCGTCAGGGACCAGACAGGTTTAAAATGAATGCTTGGATGAAGTGATTATTGCTCTCATGGACTTCAAAAGAGAAATCCAACAAATAAATACATCTTCTTCTACTGGCAAGGTCCTTAGTTTAACATGTCAAACCAATGAAACATAGACTTGAGTGGCCATAGTCCAGTAGGGCTTTATTGTGAGTATAAAAGAGTTGTGCAAGCAAAATGGTCAAGTCTCTATAGTATAATGTTCTCAACATGTTCAAGAAAACAAAGTTTGTGCACATCCCAACATTAACTGCTTCCTTAGGGCATCAATCTTATTCTAACGCTACAAGGTCATAGCTAGGGCCCTATCAATTTCACAGTTGTGAAAAACGTGTCATGGACCTTGAAATAAGCCCTTCCCCATGAAATCTGATCTCCCCCATGCTGCTGAGAGTGCCCCAGCCAGGGGATCCTAGCTGCAAGTCCTGGTCAGGCTGGGAAGGGACAGGACTTGTTCTTCCTATGCATAGCTGCTCTTGGGAGCTAGATCAGACCCACCTCCGGGTGCCTCCCCCTGCTGCAAGATGCTCTGGGGCTAGGCAGCAGCCCTGTAGGTTCCTGCAGCCAGAGGAGGCTGCCAGAGGTGGAGGTGGGTACAATCTCCTCTGTGCTGCTGGGAGTTAGAGTTCCAGAATACCCTTCCCCAAAAACCCTTCCTTCCTCCCCACCACAAGAAATAAACCAGAATTTCCTCCCACAATCCTTTCTCCACCATTCTGGAAAAAAAATCACATTTATTTATTTAACTCAAAATATAAAATATGAACTTTTTAAGGACAGTTCTTAACTGATGGACTGTCTGCAGAGACAGATCAAACCCTCGGACCACTACCCCTTCCTACTTCTCCACGTGGGCACCAATGATACTACCAAGTATGACCTTGTGTGGGTCACTGCAGACTATGTGGCTCTGGGAAGAAGGATAAAGGAGTTTGAGGTGCAAGTCATGTTCTCGGCCGTCCTCCCTGTTGAAGGAAAAGGCCCATGTAGGGACCATCAAATTGTGGATAAATGCGTGGTTACGCAGATGGTGTTGGAGAGAGGGCTTTGCATCCTTTGACCATGGGATATTGTTCCAGGAAGAAGGATTGGTAGGAAGAGATGGGATCCTCCCAACTAAGAGAGGGAAGAGCATCTTCACAGGCAGGCTTGCTAACTTAGTGAGGAGGGTTTTAAACTAGGTTCGCTAGAGGATGGAGACCTAAGCCCTGAGGTAAGTGGGGAAGTGGGATATCAGGAGGAAACACAACTGGGAGGCCTCCCGATTGATACTGAGAAAGTAGGGTAGTCGGTTAGTTATCTTAGGTGCCTGTACATGAACACAAGAAACCTGGAAAACAAGCAGGTACAGTCAAGGAACTATGATGTGATTGGAATAACAGAGACTTGGTGGGGTAACTGACATTACTGGAGCACTGTCATGGATGGGTATTGTGACAAAGCTCAAAGCCTGTATTGATGGATGCCATGCTTCCAGGTAGATTCAGTGGCCTCAGAAGTTCGCTAAGGCCCTCAATATGACCTTCCTTTCTTAGTGTAGTGGCAAAGGTCACAGCATATTGAGCTACTTTCATCACAGGCCAGTATGGGAGGTGGGAAGGGGGATACCCCACAGTCTCTGTTGCTCCTTAGAGCTCAGTAGGCACAGTCCAGCCTCCTGCCTGCTTCCCCTCTCAAGGGAGTTTCTGTAGGGCAGGGTGTAGGAACCAGGGCCCACCCTTTACTCTGGGTTCCAGCCCAGGGACCCTAATGGGAGCAGCTGTTGATGGTTTCCTCTTCACCACTGGAGCTGCTTTGATTCCCTGGGCCACTTCTCTGTGGTCCCCTTCTCCTAGCTTCACCCTTATCTTGGAATTCAGCAACACTTCCTCTCCTCCAGTTCCTTTCACCTAGGCTCTCTTGAGTGAGCTGGAAGGAGAGCTTTTAAGCAATATGAGTAGGACCTTGATTAGTTCCAGCTGTCTCCATTAGCCTAACAGCCTTAACTGGTTAATTGGCATCAGGTGTCTTGATTGGTCTGGAGTAGCCTTTGTTCAGCTACCAAGGGAACAGGGACCTGCTTCTCCAGTGGCTACTCTACCTGTCTTCCACTCTGGCCTGGAGGGAGGCAGGGGGTTACTGCTCCTGCTGTTGCTCCAGCTCCTCCCTCTCTGCTACCTGGTGGCTGGCTGGTGGACCACCCCCCTTCCGGTTGCTGCTGCTCCTGCTGCAGCCCCTTGGGGAGGCCTGATGGCCCGCTCCCCAGGAGAGGGGAGTGAGGGACCCCAGTCCTGGCTATTGCTGCTGCTGTGGACACCGTCACCACCACCACTACCACCTGGACAGGGTCCCTTCTGCCTGGCCTGCTGGAGCCACTGCTGCTGTGTTTGCTGCCTGGGAGCTGCTGGAGCCTTGAGGTGGAGAAGAAGAGGTTCGCTGGTGGGGGAGCACGCAGGGACTCTGCAGACTACTGTGGAGGGGGCCTTTTGAGACTGAGTAATTTTCCAGCTGTGTTTTTGTGGTGGGGTTTTTGACTGTGTTTGTGGAGACACAAAGGGTGTGGTTTGGAGCCTGCCCCCTGGTCCATCTGTGTGTCCCTTCCACCACACCCACTGGCCATTTACCATCTGCTTCGGCTCCTGCCTCTGGAACTCAGTTGCTTGCCTGGCTTGCTATGCCCTTTTGCCACCATTTGGGCCTGGAGCAGCAGCTACCAAACACTGACATTTTCCAAGTGCATGGGGGCACTTGTCCCCCTCCCCTTGGATTGACCCTCCCCCCCAGCAGACCCCCAGCTTTTCCCCTTACTATCTGCCCCTTACAGCCTTTGCTCCCCGCTTTTGCCCTAGCCCCTGAGCAGCTTCAGTTTGTTTGCCTGCCCTGTCCTTTTCCCTCTGCAGTTTTGCTTGTTTGTTTGCCCCACCCCAACCTCTGCAGTTAACCCCTTGGTTTCCCTGTCCTACATCTAGCCTGGTTGTTCCCCCCCACCTCCCCCGCGGTCCACCTGACCTGATTAGCCCCTCGGTCCATGCGCCCATGCTCCCTCACATGTGCTTGTGCCCCTCCCCTGTTTCAGTTTGAACCCTGGTATCACTGCACTCCACATTGCTGTTATAACCTCCCTTCCCTAGTGCAGCTAGAGGAGCCGGAATCCCATTGTGTGTCGGTGACTGAATCCGTCCCAACCCCAAATCCTTGCCTTCATAGGCCCCCCGTCCGGCCCCCCGTCCAGCCCCCCCCTTTTGGCGCCCTCCTCCTCTGCCTGCAGTCTAGTGGGGAGGAGTGGTCGACCTGCCCCCCACCCCCTTTCCCCACCTCCCTCCCTGCTCACTATGGCAGGGGACAAGGCGGGTGGGACCCTTTGGGCAGCCCCCACTGCCCCTCCTCCACCTGCCCCCCCGTCGTCCCCTATGGCTCCCACCTCAACCGCCACTGCCAAACCACCTCCTACCGCCCCTGCTGGGACACCAGCAGTGACGGGCAAAGGGGTGGACTCCATTGCTGCCACGTCCCTCACCCCCTCTGATTCTGGGGGGTCCCCCCAGCCGGCGGGAAAGGACAAGGGAAAAAGAAGGGCTATGTAAAAATGAAGGAGGTTAGTTAAACAGAAATTAAAAGGTACGGTAACTAATGCCCCTACTCTACTTGCGCTACATTGATGACATCTTCATCATCTGGACCCATGGAAAAGAAGCCCTTGAGGAATTCCACCATGATTTCAACAATTTCCATCCCACCATCAACCTCAGCCTGGACCAGTCCACACAAGAGATCCACTTCCTGGACACTACGGTGCTAATAAGCGATGGTCACATAAACACCACCCTATACCAGAAACCTACTGACCGCTATTCCTACCTACATGCCTCCAGCTTTCATCCAGACCACACCACACGATCCATCATCTACAGCCAAGCTCTATGATACAACCGCATTTGCTCCAACCCCTCAGACAGAGACAGACACCTACAAGATCTCTATCATGCATTCTTACAACTACAATACTCACCTGCTGAAGTGAAGAAACAGATTGACAGAGCTGGAAGAGTACCCAGAAGTCACCTACTACAGGACGGGCCCAACAAAGAAAGTAACAGAACGCCACTAGCCATCACTTTCAGCCCCCAACTAAAACCTCTCCAATGCATCATCAAGGATCTACAATCTATCCTGAAGGACGACCCATCACTCTCACAGATCTTGGGAGACAGGCCAGTCCTTGCTTACAGACAGCCCCCCAACCCTGAAGCAAATACTCACCAGCAACCACATACCACACAACAGAACCACTAACCCAGGAACCTATCCTTGCAACAAAGCCCGTTGCCAACTGTGTCCACATATCTATTCAGGGGACACCATCATAGGGCCTAATCACATCAGCCACACTATCAGAGGCTCGTTCACCTGCACATCTACCAATGTGATATATGCCATCATGTGCCAGCAATGCCCCTCTCCCATGTACATTAGTCAAACTGGACAGTCTCTATGTAAAAGAATAAATGGACACAAATCAGACGTCAAGAATTATAACATTCAAAAACCAGTTGGAGAACGCTTCAATCTCTCTGGTCACTCGATTACAGACATAAAAGTTGCAATTCTTCAACAAAAAAACTTCAAAAACAGACTCCAACGAGAGACTGCTGAATTGGAATTAATTTGCAAACTGGATACAATTAATTTAGGCTTGAATAGAGATTGGGAGTGGATGGGTCATTACACAAAGTAAAAATATTTCCCCATGTTTATTTCCCCCCCTCCACCCCCCACTGTTCCTCAGACGTTCTTGTCAACTGCTGGAAATGGCCCACCTTGATTATCACTACAAAAGGCTCCCCACCGCCCACCCCGGCTCTCCTGCTGGTAATAGCTCACCTTATCTAATCACTCTCCTTACAGTGTGTATGGTAACACCCATTGTTTCATGTTCTCTATGTATATAAATCTCCCCACTGTATTTTCCACTGAATGGATCCGATGAAGTGAGCTGTAGCTCCTGAAAGCTTATGCTCCAATATATTTGCTAGTCTCTAAGGTGCCACAAGTACTCCTTTTCTTTTTGCAAATACAGACTAACATGGCTGCTACTCTGAAACCAGTGACTAGAGTGAAATCCTTGCAAGCTGCATGGACACTTTTCAAAGACACCATAATAGAGGCTCAACTTAAATGTATACCCCAAATTAAAAAACACAGTAAAAGAACTAAAAAAGAGCCACTGTGGCTTAAGAACCAAGTAAAAGAAGCGGTGAGAGATAAAAAGTCATCTTTTAAAAAGTGGAAGTCAAATCCTAGTGGGGTAAATAAAAAGGAGCATAAACACTGCCAAATTAAGTGTAAAAAGGTAACAAGAAAAGCCAAAAAGGAGTTTGAAGAACAGCTAGCCAGAAACTCAAAAGGTAATAACAAAATGTTTTTAAGTACATTAGAAGCAGGAAGCCTGCTAAACAACCAATGGGGCCCCTGGACGATCGAGAGCACTTAAAGATGATAAAGTCATTGCAGAGAATCTAAATGAATTCTTTGCTTCAGTCTTAACGGCTGAGAACGTTAGGGAGATTTCCAAACATGAGCTGTCTTTTGTAGGTGACAAATCTGAGGAATTGTCACAGATTGAAGTGTTACTAGAGGAGGTTTTGGAATTAATTGATAAACATAACAGTAACAAGTCACTGGGACCAGATGGCATTCACCCAAGAGTTCTGAAAGAACTCAAATATGAAATTGCGGAACTATTAACTATGGTTTGTAACCTGTCCTTTAAATCAGCTACTGTACCCAATGACTGGAAGATAGCTAATGTAACGCCAATATTTAAGAAGGGCTCTAGAGGTGATCCTGGCAGTTACAGACCTTTAAGTCTAATGTCAGTACTGGGCAAATTAGTTGAAACAATAGTAAAGAATAAAATTGTCAGACACATAGAAGAGCATAAATTGTTGGGCAAAAGTCAACATGGTTTCTGTAAAGGGAGATCATGTCTTACTAATCTATTAGAATTCTTTGAGGAGGTCAACAAACATGGACAAGGGGGATCCAGTGGACATAGTGTTCTTAGATTTCCAGAAAGCCTTTGACAAGGTCCCTCATCAAAGGCTCTTACGTAAATTAATTTGTCATGGGATAAGAGGGAAGATCCTTTCATGGATTGAGAACTGGTTAAAAGACAGGGAACAAAGGGTAGGAATAAATGGTAAATTTTCAGAATGGAGATGGGTAACTAGTGGTGTTCGTCAAGGGTCAGTCCTAGGACCAGTCCTATTCAACTTATTCATAAATGACCTGGAGAAAGGGGTAAACAGTGAGGTGGCAAAGTTTGCAGACGATACTAAACTGCTCAAGATAGTTAAGACCAAAGCAGACTGTGAAGAACTTCAAAAAGATCTCACAAAACTAAGTCATTGGGCAACAAAGTGGCAAGTGAAATTTAATGTGGATAAATGTAAAGTAATGCACAATGGAAAAAATAACCCCAACTATACATACAATATGATGAGGAGCTAATTTAGCTACAACTAATCAGGAGAAAGATCTTGGAGTCATCGTGGATCGTTCTCTGAAGACGTCCACGCAGTGTGCAGCTGCAGTTAAAAAAGCAAACGAGATGTTAGGAATCATTAAAAAATGGATAGAGAATAAGACGGAGAATATCTTATTGCCCTTATATAAATCCATGGTATGCCCACATCTTGAATACTGCATACAGATGTGGTCCCCTCATCTCAAAAAGGATATACTGGCATTAGAAAAGGTTCAGAAAAGGGCAACGAAAATGATTAGGGGTTTGGAATGGGTCCCATATGAGGAGAGATTAAAGAGGCTAGGACTTTTCAGCTTGGAAAGTGGTATGGAGAAAGTGAATAAAGAAAAGTTATTTACTTGTTCCCATAATATAAGAACTAGGGGTCACCAAATGAAATTAATGAGTAGCAGGTTTAAAACAAATCAAAGGAAGTTCTTCTTCACTCAGAGCACAGTTAACCTGTGGAACTCCTTGCCTGAGGAGGTTGTGAAGGCTAGGACTATAACAGGATTTAAAAGAGAACTGGATAAATTATCTTTGAAAACTCATGGTGATCGGGGGGAGGTTCCGGATGATTGGAAAAAGGCAAATATAGTGCCCATCTTTAAAAAAGGGAAGAAGGAGAATCCGGGGAACTACAGACTGGTCAGCCTCACCTCAGTCCCCAGCAAAATCATGGAGCAGGTCCTCAAGGATTCCATTTTGAAGCACTTGGAGGAGAGGAAGGTGATCATGAACAGTGAACATGGATTCACCAAGGGCAAGTCATGCCTGACCAACCTGATTGCCTTCTATGATGAGATAAGTGGCTCTGTGGATATGGGAAAAGCAGTGGACATGATATATCTTGACTTTAGCAAAGTTTTTGATACGGTCTCCACAGTATTCTTGCCAGCAAATTGAAGAAGTATGGATTGGATGAATGGACTATAAGGTGAATAGAAAGCTGGCTAGATCATCGGGCTCAATGGGTAGTGATCCATGGCTTGATGTCTAGTTGGCAGCCTGTATCAAGCGGAGTGCCCCAGGGGTCAGTCCTGGGGCCAGTTTTGTTCAACATCTTAATAAATGATCTGGTTGATGGGATGGATTGCACCCTCAGCAAATTTGCGGATGACACTAAGTTGTGGGGAGAGGTAGATACACTGGAGGGTAGGGATAGGGTCCAGAGTGACCTAGACAAATTAGAGGATTGGTCCAAAAGAAATCTGTTGAGGTAGGACAAGTGCAGAGTCCTGCGCTTGGGACTGAAGAATCCCAGTCACTGCTACAGGCTGGGGAACAACTGGCTAGGCAGCAGTTCTGCAGAAAAGGACCTGGGGATTACAGCGGACGAGAAGCTGGATATGAGTCAACAGTGTGCTCTTGTTGCCAAGAAGGCTAGCAGCATATTGGGCTGCATTAGTAGGAGCACTGCCAGCAGATTGAGGGAAGTGATTATTCCCCTCAATTCGGCACTGGTGAGGCCAGTGTCCAGACTGGAGTATTGTGTCCAGTTTTGGGCTCCCCACTACAGAAAGGATGTGGACAAATTGGAGAGAGTCCAGCGGAGGGCAACGAAAATTATTAGCAGGCTGGGGCACATGACTAACAAGGAGAGGCTGAGGGAACTGGGGTTATTTAGTCTGCAGAAGAGAAGAGTGAGGGGGGATTTGATAGCAGCCTTCAACTACCTGAAGGGTGGTTCCAAAGAGGGTGGAGCTCAGCTGTTCTCAGTGGTGGCAGATGACAGAACAAGGAGCAACGGTCTCAAGTTGCAGTAGTGGAGGTCTAGGTTGGATATTAGGAACAACTATTTCACTAGGAGGGTGGTGAAGCACTGGAATGGGTTACTAAGGGAGGTGGTGGAATCTCCATCCTTAGAGGTTTTTAAGGCCTGTCTTGACAAAGCCCTTCTTGGGATAATTTAGTTGGGGTTGGTCCTGCTTTCAGCAGGGGGTTGGACTAGATGACCTCCTGAGGTCTCTTCCGACCCTCATCTTCTATGATTCTAGGATTAGAACCAAGAATCTAATTAACAGTTTTATATGAAAATCGTGAAAAAAGACAAGCTATTCATAGAGACTGTATTGAATTTGGGGGCCAGAAATGTTGTTTTTTTTCATATGAAAGCAGAGGTAAAGCTCCTACTTCAAGTGTAAAATAGAACCCTTCACTATGGAGTTACAACTCTTCCATAATAGAATGCCACTTTACTCTTCCCACTCTGTGCACTCTTGCACAAAATAACAGAAAGTACCCTCCAGTTCCCCACTCCAAACTGGCATACTCTTTATCTTATAATTCTTCCTGGTGTTACACATACCTAGTGTATAACTAGTTGGGAAATTTTTTGATTTATAAATCTTAGTGTCTCCTCAATTGTAGATAAAGACTGAAATGAGGCGTACCTGTGATGTATTGTGAAATGAGGCGTGCAGTGAAACATACAGTATTGACATATTTTAAAAGTAATGGCATTTGCAAAGTAGACACAAAATCCAGCCATATTGACTTTCATCAATCATGTTTGACTCACTAATTTTGAGAAGCAGGTTCCTGCAGTCTTTTTATAAAGCTCAGTTATTTGAAAATATCTTGAATGTAAGCAATAAATTTGAAAAAAGTAAAAGATTGCTTTTCATCATAAAAAGACTAAGTAGTTTGCCATTTTAAATTTAAACTAATTTTCTTATAAAAATTATCACCCGCTCTCCTTAATGGCAATAACTTAACATAGCAAATACAGTGTAAAACATCATAGTTTGCTCTCTCAGCTTGCAGTTCAAACAGTATGTTGATTCTGCATGGCATAGGTAAGGAGTGTTGTGAATATAAATTCAAGATAAGAAATGGTGAACAGGACATGGAGTGCAAGGGAATTTGATCCTGTATTAATTAACATACTGCTATACAGCTGCCAGGTTAGTCCTGCCTGATAGATGGAGAGGGTGAGTTGCTAAGGCCCAGATCTTCAAAGGTATTTAGGCACCTAATGTCCAACATAATCAGTGCCTGTTTAGCACCCTGAAAGTAACAGTTAAGGGTGGGATCATACCTAAATGATTTATGAACAAAGGTTCTGTTGAAAGTCAGTGTGACTTATGCTCCTAAATCAAAAGGAGTACTTGTGGCACCTTAGAGACTAACAAATTTATTTGAGCATAAGCTTTCGTGAGCTACAGCTCACTTCATCGGATGCATTCAGTGGAAAATACAGTTAGGATGAGATTTTCAGAAATGTGTAAGTCCATATTTGCTTAAACACCGTATCCATCTCCCTTATCTCTCTTGTATCCTTTTTAGAAAATAAAGGAGCTGGTTCATATGAGGGTTGAACTGTCACACTATGAAGAGCTGTGTTTCTTGCTTTAACTTACGTGTGTCTATTTGTAGTCATGGAATATCAGGGTCGGAAGGGACCTCAGGAGGTCATCTAGTCCAACCCCCTGCTCAGAGCAGGACCAATCCCCAGTTTTTGCCCCAGATCCCTCAATGGCCCCCTCAAGGATTGAACTCACAACCCTGGGTTTAGCAGGCCAATGCTCAAACCACTGAGCTATCCCTCCCCTAAACTAGAATGCAACGACTGGTGCTTCCTGGAGTATCCACACAGATTCTTATAGTATCAAGGCTTCAGTGGTTATAGGATAATAAACGTGGTAATTATGGTGTATATAATATTTTTGGAATATTTATTCTTTATATAAATCCCTTCCATCTGCATAACTAATTGAATAGTAGAGCTTGGATATTGTAATAAAGCATTGCATAGTGAATAATCAATTTATTAAAACGTACCGTTTAGTAAATCAGTAATATTGATTCTAGTTCTGATTTAGCTGCTCTGTTCTCAGCAGCTTGAATATTCTTTTGAGGTTCATGTCTAGTTTTTAGCTATTCTCAGTTGCCTGTCTGTATCCCTCTGCTTGTGTAATTCAAAATCAACCACAAGTGAAGTGTAAGGTTAAAGCAAGTGATTCTGCTTAGTACTGCAGTTTATTGAATGTTAAGGTTCCCTGGAAGTTGTCATTGCATTAAAAATGCAAGAATTCTTTTTTAATGTTCAGATGCTTTGATTTATTCTCTCAGTACAGAGGACATCATTTAGAGGAACTACAAACAACCTGAGAAACTAGAATTAGGGTACTTAGTGGAAAAGCTAAAGAGAAATATTCATCCTTTTTAGTATACTGTTTGAAAGCATGATCATTCATCTTTGAGTGCATGCCCCTCTGTGTATTCCACTGTGGCTACACATGTGCTCCATGCACCCAGAGCCGGAGAATTTTGAAAGAAGTTTCCGTTGATCTGTGCGTGCTCCCTTGCTCTCCTTGTACCTCCATCTGAGAAGATAAAGGGTTTGGGGGTGGAGGGGTTGTCTGACCGCCTCTCCAGTTCCTTTTTACCGCCACATGGCCTGGTTTGGAACCTCTAGTGTCCAGAGCTTCATCTCCTTTACCCATTTATCTGTAAAATATATATATCTCTGCAAATAATTTTTAGACATTTTAGAATTCGAGTGTATACAATAGTTTTACTTAGAGTTTTTATAGTTAGTTTAGCTTCCCCATCCTGGGGAGCCTTCCCTGTACCCCATTACAGGTACTGGACTAGGCCCTGGATTCTGGGCCTCAAAATTTGTGCTTCCTGCTGACATTCCTTCTTGATCAGTAACAAACCATCAACACTGCTTTTACTGCCACAGGGAAGCCCACATCGCGGCAAGGTGCAGTATCTGCCACTGATTTCCCAGTCAGACCTGAGAGAGATGCAAATTTTAAATGCCTTAAGAAGCACCTAATAGAAAAGTTTCAGAGTAGCAGCCATGTTAGTCTGTATTCTCAAAAAGAAAAGGAGTACTTGTGGCATCTTAGAGACTAACAAATTTATTTGAGCATAAGCTTTCGTGAGCTACAGCTCACTTCATCGGATGCATTAAGTAGACTGAATGCATCCGATGAAGTGAGCTGTAGCTCACGAAAGCTTATGCTCAAATAAATTTGTTAGTCTCTAAGGTGCTGTTAGGGGGCTTATTCCTTCACCCACTTACTTCCCTGGTCCTTCTCGCATGAACAGAGAGCAACAATACCCGAAGTCCAAAGGTGCAAACAATTCGATGTTTATTGGGGTGAACTTCCAGCAAGCAGGATTCCAGTTTCCTTCCTTAGTATCCTCCTTCGCAGCTCTGACACCACAGAGCCTTACACCTGTGTCCCTGTTCCCATTCCTACCCTTAGCCAAACATGATTCCAGCTTCCTTACTCCCATTCCCTGTTCCCATTTCCCCCTTTAGCAAAACATGATTCCAATTTCCGCACCCCCATTCCCTGTTCTTATCTCCCCCACCCACCCACACCCCCACCCCCTCCCACCCACTTCCTCATTGACTACAGATTATATAGTAAAACTTGAGTTCTGCTTAGCTATACCTTAACCAATCATTTTCCTGAAATTTAACTAACCAATCCTAACATATTGTAACATGATTATGTAACCAATTATATCCCACCACCTTAATTAGTTTACACCCAGCAAAATTAATTATACAGCAGACAGGAACAATCACAGAACCAGACAGAGATTATACAGACAAACAATAGCAAAGTGGAAACTATTATGACAAAACAATACAGAAGTGAGGATTTCACATCCCAGCTATTTTTAAGTGAGTTCTTGCCAGACAGGATGCTATCAAAGTAAGTTTCCTTTTACATCTTCTAGGCACTTCCCTTTCTCTGGAGGTGATAGGCATTATCAGGACAGGATTGTATTTCTAACAGCCCAATAGCACCTTATTTCAATGTGACTAGTTTGGAATGTGAGGATGAGACCGTTCACTTCCCAGCTTATGGCTGCCTCTGCTGCTTAGCCAAAGGCCTTAGCCTAAGCACAGGGCCACAAACTGTCACAGTAAGACAAGGACCTTACACTAGCAGACAGTGATTTTGATTCTTTCTTTTATACCTCTATAACTAGCCAAGTGATCAGAATACACCTAAATTCTTACAGTACAGGCCTTTGCAGACAGGCCTGAATATCTATATCCTAACAGGTGCCACAAGTACTCCTTTTCTTTTTGCTAATAGAAAAGGGCATCAGGCTGCAGTCAGATCCAGGCTGGGGGACCCTCCATTTATATTGGTTTGGGATTCAATGGCATCGATAAAAGGCAGCCATTGAGAGCCTTGGCTACCAATGGTACTGACTTTTTTGCATACCTGTGGCACAGACTGTGGCTCTGGCTCCATTGGTTTGGGAAAACAGGACCTCTTGCGCTCTGGAAGAGCTAAGTCTTATGCTTCTCTTGAGAACATTTTTGCTCTCCTATATGTGGTGTCTCCTTCTTTATCAGATCCTTCCCTCACAAGGAAGGTCCTGCCTCCACCAGGTGATTTATGGGAGAAGCCTGTCTCCATTCCATCCTGCACTTATAACGTCCCTTCAGTGGAACTGTTGGTACCAATGGTGGATCTGAACTAGGCCTTCACCTCTTTGGGAGACTCTGAGCCACCTGATGAACCAGTGTTTCCTCCTCCAAGGCATGCCTTCCTGGGCAAGGGATGTGGACCAGTGTGAACCAACCTCCAACTCAACATCTACCTCAGATCATGCCAGGGGACCTCTACAATCTCCATTTGACCCATCTTATTGGCCATATTGGGGACCGTGGGACCTGTACCATCCCGTGGGGTCAGTTCGATCTGCTAGGGAGTCAGTCCATCACTGTTTCCCCTGAGAGGACAACTGGACCTTCCTCCTGACCCTATTGAAGAGGAAGAGTATGCACTGGCTCCAGCAAGATTGTCCTCTTCTCCAAATGAGGAAATGGCTCCAATGTCTCAGTCCCATCCTGATGACCATAAGCAGTTCCAGGACATGTTATGTAGACTTGCAGGGGAGTTTACAGATTTCTTTTGAGGAAGTTCAAGATCCTCTGCATATGCTCCTGGACATCCTTCAGTCCTCTGGTTCCAGCCATATAGTGCTTCCTGTTAACAAAGTCATACTGGATCCAACTAGAGCAGTCTGGCATACTCCAGCCACCTGTGCACACACTGAAGAGAGCAAAGAAATGTTATTTTGTTCTAGCTGAAGGGGAAGATTTCTTCCATCCTGCTCCTAACATCTTGGTTGTCCAGGCTGCCATGGAGAGATCTAAGCAACAACATCATTGATGTACTCCGCTTGACAAAGAAGGCAAATGTCTCAACTTATTGGGTAGGAAGTTCTTGTCTACTAGCTTCCAGTTCAGGATAGCCAACTACCAAGCACTAATGGCTAAGTATGGTTACCTGAACTATTCCAGGTTTAATGACTTCACTGACAAGCTCCCACACCAGGATAGAAATCAATTTCAGGATCTCATAGAAGAGGGCAAGATGGATCCCAGGCCCACTCTTCAATCTGTGGAAGATGCAGTGGATACATCAAGTGCAATGGGTTCTGCTATTGTAATGCATAGAGAATGATAGGTTCACGCTTTGGGTTTCCAAAGGAGGTCCAGAATACCATGGAGGACCTGTCCTTTGATGGAGCTCATATGTTTAACCAAGTCTTTACAAACTGGAAAAACTCTAGGGCCACCATCCACTCCTTGGGAATATATACATTTGCCCCGAAAAGAAACTTCTAAAGGAAGTCATACAAATCTGGACCCTCAATAACAGACTTAAAAGTGGCAATTCTTCAACCAAAAAACTTCAAAAACAGACTCCAACGTGAAACTGCAGAACTGGAATTAATTTGGAAACTGGACACCATCAAATTAGGCCTGAATAAAGACTGGGAGTGGATGGGTCATTACAAAAACTAATTTCCCCCTGCTGTTACTCACACCTTCTTGTCAACTGTTTGAAATGGGCCACCCTCATTACCATCACAAGTAATTTTTCCTTCCTTGGTATTCTACTTTTAATTGAATTGTCTTGTTAGACTGATCCTCCACTTGGTAAGGCAATTCCCATCTTTTCATGTACTATGTATATACCTGCTACTGTATGAAGTGGGTTCTAGCTCACAAAAGCTTATACCCAAATAAATTTGTTAGTCTCTAGGTGCCACAAGGAGGACTCCTCCTCTTTTTTTTTTTTTTTTTATTAAATCTGGACTGATAACTCAAATTCTACCTCAGAGACTGTATGAACCACACCATAAAAGGCAAAGGACTCAGAAGTCCCACTTTTCTGCACCTTCTGTGCCTGCATCCTCATTCCAATCTCATCCCCTGCATAAGTATTATTTTTGATGGGAGCGCAAAAGCTGCAAGTCAGTAATACTGTCACCTGCCAATTTCCACATACCCTTTAGGGGTCGTCCAGCACTCTTTTTTTCCACACCTGAAGTGCAATAACAATGGACAAGTGGTTGCTAAATGTCAACCATTTTGCCTATGTGATCAAGATTACATTCCTGCTTCCTCCAAAACCCGTTCACCACCTGCTTTCAGGGACCATTCTCATGTGGAGATTCTCAAACAAGCAGTAGAATCTGTCTCACAGCAAGGAGCAATAGAATGGGTACCTCTTCAGTACCAGAAGGGTTTTTACACAATTTACTTCCTAGTATCTAAGAAGAAAAGCTGCTGAAGACCTATGCTCAATCTCTGCCACCTCAGTCATTTTATTTGCAAACTCAAGTTTTGCATGATGACAGGTTTCAGAGTAGCAGCCGTGTTAGTCTGTATCCGCAAAAAGAAAAGGAGGACTTGTGGCACCTTAGAGACTAACAAATTTATTTGAGCATAAGCTCCGATGAAGTGAGCTGTAGCTCACGAAAGCTTATGCTCAAATAAATTTGTTAGTCTCTAAGGTGCCACAAGTCCTCCTTTAAGTTTTGCATGGTCACTCTGATATCTGTAATCCCATCCCTAGAAAAAGATGTGTTGTTTTACAGCTCTTGACATAAAAGGCACATATTTTCACCCCATTCAGACATTTTCTCAGGTTCATGGTGGGTGTGGTTGACTTTCAATTCAGAGTGTATTACCTGCACACTCTAGGCAGGACACCCCATCTTTACCCTTCCGTTGCTCAAGAAGTAACCTGGTTAATTTAGGCACCCCCACCCTTTCCCAGTTCACAGGGCTAGGGGTGAAAGGCATCTACCTGTACCCAGTTCCTATGGTTCAAGACCATCCTTATCCAGTTCCTAGAGTTCATGGCACAACCTGGTTAATTCAGGTACGCACCCTTACCCAGTTCCTAGGGCTCAGAGTGTAATCTTTTGTGGGTTTGGGGGCCTTTTTCCAGTGAACAAGCCTTACACCATAATATCTCTTTAATCTCTATTAACAATCACAAAGCAGAAAACATAAGAGAGGCCATCCTGGATCAGACCAAAGATCCATCTAGCTCAGTATCCTGTCTTCTGACAGTAGCCAATGCCAGGTGTCCCAGAGGGAATGAACAGAATAGATAGTCATTAAGTGATCTATCCCCTGTCGCCCATTCCCAGTTTCTGGAAAACAGAGGCTAGGAACACCATCCTTGTCCATCCTGGCTAATAGCCATTGATGGACCTATCCTCCATGCACTTAACTAGTTCTTTTTTGAACGCTGTTGTAGTCTTGGCCTTCACAACATCCTCTGACAAGGAGTTCCACAAGTTGACCATGCATTGTGTAAAGAAATACTTCGTTTTGTTTGTTTAAACCTGCTGCCTATTAATTTCATTTGGTGACCCCTAGTTCTTATGTAATGAGAAGGAGTAAATAACACTTCCATATTTACTTTCTCCACACCAGTCACGATTTTATAGACCTTTATCATATCCCCCCTTAATTGTCTCTTTTCCAAGCTGAAAAGTCCCAGTCTTATTAATCTCTCCTCATATGGCAGCTATTCCATACCCCTGATCATTTGGGCTTTTTCTGAACCTTTTCCAATTCCAATATATCTTTTTTGAGATGGGGCGACCACATCTGCATTCAGTATTCAAGATGTGGGCATACCATGGATTTATATAGAGGCAATATGATATTTTCTGTACTATTATCTATCCCTTTCTTAATTATTCCCAGCATTTTGTTCCCTTTTTTGACTGCTGCTGCACATTGAGTGGATGTTTTCAGAGAACTATCCACAATGACTTCAATAGCTCTTTCTTGAGTGGTAACAGATAATTTAGATCCCATCATTTTATATGTATAGTTGGAATTATGCTTTCCAATGTAGATTACTTTGCATTTATTAACATTAAATTTCATCTGCCATTTTGTTGCCCGGTCACCCAGTTTTGAGAGATCCTTTTGTAGATCTTTGCAGTCTACTTGGGACTTAACTATCTTGAGTAGTTTTGTATCATCTGCAAATTTTGTCACCTACCTGTTTACCCCTTTTTCCAGATCATTTATGAATATGTTGAATAGGACTGGTCCCAGTACAGACTCCTAGGGCGCACCACTATTTACCTCTCTCCATTCTAAAAACTGACCATTTATTCCTATCCTTTGTTTCCTATCTTTTAACCAGTTACCAATCCATGAGAGGACCTTCCCTCTTTATCCCATGACAGCTTACTTTGCTTAAAAGCCTTTGGTGAGGGGCCTTGTCAAAGGCTTTTTGAAAATCTAAGTACACTATATCGACTGGATCCCTCTTGTCCACATACTTGTTGACTCCCTCAAAGAATTCTGGTAGATTGGTTAGTCATGATTTCCCTTTACAAAAGCCATGCTGACTCTTCCCTAACAAATTATGTTCATCTATGTGTCTGACAGTTTTGTTTTTCACTATAGTTACTACCAGTTTGCCTGGTACTGAAGTCAGGTTTACCATCCTGTAATTGCCGGGATCACCTCTGGAACCCTTTTTAAAAATTGGCGTCACATTAGCTATCCTCCAGTCATCTGGTACAGAAGCTGATTTGAATGATAGGTTACAGACTACAGTTAGTAGTTCTGCAATTTCACATTAGAGTTCTTTCAGAACTCTTGAGTGAATGCCACCTGGTCCTGGGGACTTATTACTGTTTAGCGTCTTGATCATCTAGTGACCCCACCGGTTGTTTAGCAGGCTTCCTGCTTCTGATGTACTTAAAAATTTTTTTTGCTATTGCTTTTTGAGTCTTTGGCTAGCTGTCCTTCATATTCTTTTTCAGACTTCCTAATTATATATTTACACTTCATTTGCCAGAGTTTATGCTCCTTTCTATTTCCCTCATTAGGATTTAACTTTCACTTTTTAAAGGATGCCCCTTTGCTTCTCATGGCTTTTTACTTCGTTGTTTAGCCACAGTGTCACTTTTTTGGTTCTCTTACTGTGTTTTAATTTGGGGTACACATTTCAGTTGAGCCTCTGTTATGGTGTCTTGAAAATGTTTCCATACAGCTTGCAGGGCTTTCGCTTTTGGCGCTGTACCTTTTAATTTTTATTTAACTAGTTCCTCATTTTTGTGTAGTCCTCCTTTCTGAAATTAAATGCTACAGTGTTGGGGCTGCTGTGGTGGGCACTATTACTAAGCAGTCCAGCTATATGCACCTCTTGGACCTGATCCCATGCTCCATTTAGGACTAAATCAAGAATTGCTTCTCCTCTTGTGGGTTCCAGGACTTGCTGCTCCAAGAAGTAGTCATTTAAGGTGTCAAGAAATGTTATCTCTGAATCCCATTCTGAGGCGACATGTACCCAGTCCATATGGGGATAGCTTTTTAATTTAATAGCCTCTCTAATCTCTCTAAGCATTTCACAGTCACTATCACCATACTAGTGAGGTGGTCAGTAATATATCCCTACTGATATATTCTTATTATTAGAGCATGGAATTACATATGCTAAGCATACAATCCTATGCTCATCAATACTGATCACACTAGTGGACTTTCCCTGTTGGCCAGGCAAGGTCAGTGTTATCTGGGTTCTGGTTGCTGCACATCATGGTTGTTGTTTACAGGATTCTAGCCACTCTGATCTTGGGCTGTGTCTTGGAGGTGAGTTCTTATTCCTCCTGCAGGTCTTTCCTTCTTATTTTTTCCTGCTGATCTCCTTCTGGGACCCCAGTTTATATAGTGAAACTTAACTCCTGCCAACACTTCTCTAAAATATTACAAAGTAATGTTTTGACCAATCCTAACATATTATGAAACAATTCCTTAACTAATCATACCCCATCACCTTAATTGATTTAAATCTTGCAAAATTAGTTATGCAACAGACAGAAATAATCAAAGAACCAGACAAACTATACAGATAAACAATAGAGAAGTTGGGACCGTAAAGGAAAAACAATAAAGATGTATAGATTTCACAATCACAACTGTTGATAAGTGATTCATTGCCAAACAGAATGCTGTCAAACAAGGTTTTCTTTAAACATCTTATTAGGACATGTCATAAATATAAAGGGAAGGGTAAACCCCTTTGAAATCCCTCCTGGCCGGGGGAAAGCTCCTCTCACCTGTAAAGGGTTAAGAAGCTAAAGGTAACCTCGCTGGCACCTGACCAAAATGACCAATGAGGAGACAAGATACTTTCAAAAGCTGGGAGGAGGGAGAGAAACAAAGGGTCTGTGTCTGTCTATATGCTGGTTTCTGCAGGGGATAGACCAGGAATGGAGTCTTAGAACTTTTAGTAAGTAATCTAGCTAGGTATGTGTTAGATTATGATTTCTTTAAATGGCTGAGAAAAGAATTGTGCTGAATAGAATAACTATTTCTGTCTGTGTATCTTTTTTGTAACTTAAGGTTTTGCCTAGAGGGGTTCTCTATGTTTTCTAATCTAATTACCCTGTAAGATATCTACCATCCTGATTTTACAGGGGGGATTTCTTCATTTCTATTTACTTCTATTTTCTATTAAAAGTCTTCTTGTAAAAAACTGAATGTTTTTTCATTGTTCTCAGATCCCAGGGTTTGGGTCTGTGGTCACCTATGCAAATTGGTGAGGCTTTTTATCCAACATTTCCCAGGAAAGGGGGGGTGCAAGTGTTGGGAGGATTGTTCATTGTTCTTAAGATCCAAGGGTCTGGGTCTGTAGTCACCTAGGCAAATTGGTGAGGCTTTTTACCAAACCTTGTCCAGGAAGTGGGGTGCAGGGTTTTGGGAAGTATTTTGGGGGGAAAGACGCGTCCAAACAGCTCTTCCCCAGTAACCAGTATTAGTTTGGTGGTGGTAGCGGCCATTCCAAGGACCACGGGTGGAATACTTTGTACCTTGGGGAAGTTTTGACCTAAGCTGGTAAAGATAAGCTTAGGAGGTTTTTCATGCAGGTCCCCACATCTGTACCCTAGAGTTCAGAGTGGGGGAGGAACCTTGACATGGTGGCATAGTGGTGGGATTAACCTGAAATCATTTTGAGATCCAGTTGAGATTTTTTGAACTAGAAATACAGATTTTAAAAAGAAATTATTTTTTCCTTTGGAAAGGAAGTCCAGAAAGCAGTTGAAACTGAAAGCAGATTGTTTTTTCTCTGCTTTGTGGCCAAGCAGAGACAAAAGGGGATTATCTTGTGAATTGCAGGTTTTCTTTGCCTGGAGGCAGGGTACTTAACTCCTGCAGGGAAATTCACAGTCTTCCAACCCAGAGGTTTTTTTTTTCTTTTCTTCCTAAAAGTAAATAGGGGGTGTGTGTTCTACCCATTTGCTTTTTCTTTGGGCTGGATAAGCAGGTTTCCAAGTAGTTGGAATTTTTTTGCTTTAATTTGGGCCCAGAGCAGAGACAAGGGAATTGTCTTTTTCTGTAGGCTGACAATCACTATCAGAGAATAGGTATTCTATTCCAGCACAGCAAAATTTTACAGCCAAGTTTTGTTTGTTTATTTCTAAACCTCGGGTGTAAAGTTAGTTAAAAACAGAGAGGTTAGAATGACCAAATCCTCAGCTCGACTACAGCTGGAATTAGCCAAATTTCAGGCTGAGGAAAAACAAAGGGAACATGAAAGACAGATAGAACTCATGCGGCTGGAGAAGGAGGTACAGGAGGCTGCCCACAAGAGGGAAATGGAGGCAAGGAAGCATGTGGAGGAGGAGAAGGAAAAAGAGAGGAAGCATGTGGAGGAGGAGAAGGAAAAAGAGAGGAAGCATGTGGAGGAGGTGGAGAGGATAAAGGCCCGGCAGAATATACCAACAAACCCTAGCAATCCTTCTCCAGGTACCACTTCCCATCCCAGAAAGTTCCCCACCTACAAGGCAGGTGATGATACTGAGGCCTTCTTAGAAAACTTCGAAAGGGCCTGCCTTGGGTACAACATCTCTACTGACCAATACATGGTAGAGCTGAGGCCGCAGCTCAGTGGACCCTTAGCTGAGGTGGCAGCTGAAATGCCTAAAGAACACATGAACAAGTATGAACTGTTTAAATCCAAGGCGAGAGTCAGAATGCGGATAACACCCGAGCAGTCTCGTCGGAGGTTCAGAGCCCTAAGGTGGAAACCAGACATGTCATTTACCCGACATGCCTACCACATTGTGAAACATTGGGATGCCTGGATATCAGGAGCAAGTGTTGAATCTCCAGTAAATTTGCCCTTCCTAATGCAAATGGAACAATTCTTAGAGGGTGTTCCCGAGGAAATAGAAAGATACATCCTAGATGGGAAACCCAAAACTGTAATCGAGGCAGGAGAGATTGGAGCCAGATGGGTGGAGGTGGCAGAGAAGAAGAAAACTGGTCGCAGTTGGAGCGGAGACCAGAAGGGACCACCCCAGACCACACCCTATTACCGGGGGCCGCCCAAGGCCCCACCTACCTCCCAAAGAACCCTCCAGACCCCTTATCGTCCCACCACCCCGTTCTCCAGCAACCCTCCTCGCCCCAGTGACCCGTCAGCTGGATGATGTTTTAAGTGTAACGAGCTGGGGCATGTGAAGGCCAACTGCCCCAAGAACCCCAACAGATTACAGTTCATTGCACCGGAATCACACCAGAGGTCCACAGGCCCAGATACCTCCCAGATACCCTTGGAGCGGAGGGAAACTGTGAGTGTGGGCAGGAAGAAGGTCACCGCGTGGAGGGACACCGGAGCACAAGTGTCAGCTATCCATGCTTCCTTGGTGGACCCCAATTTAATCAACCCAGAGATCCAAGTGACGATTCAACCCTTCAAGTCCAACTCTTTCAATTTGCCTACAGCCAAGTTGCCTGTCCAGTACAAGGGCTGGTCAGGAACATGGACTTTTGCAGTCTATGATGATTATCCCATCCCCATGCTGTTGGGGGAAGACTTGGCGAAGCATGTGAAGCAGGCCAAGAGGGTGGGAACGGTCACCCGCAGCCAGGCTAAACAAGCCGTGAGGCCTAGCTCTGTTCCGGAAACTGCTATCAGGACCCGGTCAGAGGTGATGGACCTGGACCTCAGGCCAATGTCTGCAACAGCAGTAGTGGATCCAGTCCCAGAGACCCAGACGGAACCAGTCCCAGAACCGGAACCAGCCGAACAACCAACACCAGACCCCGTGTCAGCACTGAATTCAGTACTTGCAACCTCAACACCAGAGGGCCCCACTGAACCTGAACTGGCAGCAGCCGATAACCCTACACAAGAGGCTCAGCCGGAGCCTGAGTCCCAACATAGTGCACCAGCGGAGAGCGGTTCACAGTCAACAGAAACAGCTCCATCCCCTATATCGCTTCCAGAGGGACCAAGCCTAGGTCCACAATCCAATGAGGAACTGATGTCCCCAGCATCAAGGGAACAGTTCCAGACCGAACAGGAAGCAGATGAAAGCCTCCAGAGAGCTTGGACGGTGGCACGGAGCAACCCACCGCCTCTCAGCTCTTCTAATCGATCCAGGTTTGTTGTAGAAAGAGGACTTTTATACAAGGAAACTCTTTCTGGTGGACACCAGGAAGACTGGCATCCTCAGAGACAGTTGGTAGTTCCAACTAAATACTGGGCCAAGCTCTTGAGCTTAGCCCATGATCACCCTAGTGGCCATGCTGGGGTGAACAGGACCAAAGACCGTTTGGGGGGATCATTCCACTGGGAGGGAATAGGCAAGGATGTTTCTACCTATGTCCAGTCTTGTGAGGTGTGCCAAAGAGTGGGAAAACCCCAAGACCAGGTCAAAGCCCCTCTACAACCACTCCCCATCATTGAAGTTCCATTTCAGCGAGTAGCTGTGGATATTTTGGGTCCTTTTCCGAAAAAGACACCCAGAGGAAAGCAGTACATACTGACTTTCATGGATTTTGCCACCCGATGGCCGGAAGCAGTAGCTCTAAGCAACACCAGGGCTAAAAGTGTGTGCCAGGCACTAGCAGACATTTTTGCCAGGGTAGGTTGGCCCTCCGACATCCTCACCGATGCAGGGACTAATTTCCTGGCAGGAACTATGAAAAACCTTTGGGAAGCTCATGGGGTAAATCACTTGGTTGCCACTCCTTACCACCATCAAACAAATGGCATGGTGGAGAAGTTTAATGGAACTTTGGGGGCCATGATACGTAAATTCGTAAATGAGCACTCCAATGATTGGGACCTAGTGTTGCAGCAGTTGCTCTTTGCCTACAGAGCTGTACCACATCCCAGTTTAGGGTTTTCCCCATTTGAACTTGTATATGGCCGTGAGGTTAAGGGGCCATTGCAGTTGGTGAAGCAGCAATGGGAGGGATTTACACCTTCTCCAGGAACTAACATTCTGGACTTTGTAACCAACCTACAAAACACCCTCCGAACCTCTTTAGCCCTTGCTAGAGAAAACTTACAGGATGCTCAAAAAGAGCAAAAAGCCTGGTATGATAAACATGCCAGAGAGCGTTCCTTCAAAGTAGGAGACCAGGTCATGGTCTTAAGGGCGCTCCAGGCCCATAAAATGGAAGCATCGTGGGAAGGGCCATTCATGGTCCAGGAGCGCCTGGGAGCTGTTAATTATCTCATAGCATTCCCCACCTCCAACCGAAAGCCTAAGGTGTACCATATTAATTCTCTAAAGCCCTTTTATTCCAGAGAATTAAAGGTTTGTCAGTTTACAGCCCAGGGAGAAGATGATGCTGAGTGGCCTGAAGGTGTCTACTACGAAGGGAAATGTGCTGGTGGTGTGGAAGAGGTGAACCTCTCCATGACCCTTGGGCGTATGCAGCGACAGCAGATCCAGGAGCTGTGCACTAGTTACGCGTCAACGTTCTCAGCCACCCCAGGACTGACTGAACGGGCATACCACTCCATTGACACAGGTAATGCTCACCCAATTAGGGTCCACCCTTACCGGGTGTCTCCTCAAGCTAAAACTGCTATAGAACGGGAGATCCAGGATATGTTACAGATGGGTGTAATCCGCCCCTCTGAAAGTGCATGGGCATCTCCAGTGGTTCTAGTTCCCAAACCAGATGGGGAAATACGTTTTTGCATGGACTACCGTAAGCTAAATGCTGTAACTCGCCCAGACAACTATCCAATGCCACGCACAGATGAACTATTAGAGAAACTGGGACGGGCCCAGTTCATCTCTACCTTGGACTTAACCAAGGGGTACTGGCAGGTACCGCTAGATGAATCTGCCAAGGAAAAGTCAGCCTTCATCACACATCTCGGGCTGTATGAATTTAATGTACTCCCTTTCGGGCTGCGAAATGCACCCGCCACTTTCCAAAGACTTGTAGATGGTCTCCTAGCGGGATTAGGAGAATATGCAGTCGCCTACCTTGACGACGTGGCCATATTTTCAGATTCCTGGGCAGACCACCTGGAACATCTACAAAAAGTCCTTGAGCGCATAAGGGAGGCAGGACTAACTGTTAAGGCTAAGAAGTGTCAAATAGGCCTAAACAGAGTGACTTACCTTGGACACCAGGTGGGTCAAGGAACTATCAGCCCCCTACAGGCCAAAGTGGATGCTATCCAAAAGTGGCCTGTCCCAAAGTCAAAGAAACAGGTTCAATCCTTCTTAGGCTTGGCTGGTTATTACAGACGATTTGTACCGCACTACAGCCAAATCGCTGCCCCACTGACAGACCTAACCAAAAAGAAACAGCCAAACGCTGTTCAGTGGACCGTGAAGTGTCAGAAGGCCTTTAACAAGCTTAAAGCGACACTCATGTCTGACCCTGTACTAAGGGCCCCAGACTTTGACAAACCGTTCCTAGTAACCACAGATGCATCCGAGCGTGGTGTGGGAGCAGTTTTAATGCAAAAAGGACCTGATCAAGAATTCCACCCTGTAGTGTTTCTCAGCAAAAAACTGTCTGAGAGGGAAAGCAACTGGTCAGTCACTGAAAAAGAATGTTATGCCATTGTCTACGCTCTGGAAAAGCTACGCCCATATGTTTGGGGACGGCGTTTCCACCTGCAAACCGACCATGCTGCACTGAAGTGGCTTCACACCGTCAAGGAAACTAACAAAAAACTTCTTCGGTGGAGTTTAGCTCTCCAAGATTTTGATTTCGACATCCAACACATCTCAGGAGCTTCTAACAAGGTGGCTGATGCACTCTCCCGTGAAAGTTTCCCAGAATCAACTGGTTAAAATCGTCCTTGAGATGTGGAAAATATTGTTAGTCTTTATGTACTTGGTAGTATATTTAGAGATGCATATGTCTTATTAACTCTGTTTTTCCTAGAGCTCCAGGAAGAAATCCCAGCCAGTGTTTCACCCTAGCTGAGATTTGGGGGGCGTGTCATAAATATAAAGGGAAGGGTAAACCCCTTTGAAATCCCTCCTGGCCAGGGGAAAGCTCCTCTCACCTGTAAAGGGTTAAGAAGCTAAAGGTAACCTCGCTGGCACCTGACCAAAATGACCAATGAGGAGACAAGATACTTTCAAAAGCTGGGAGGAGGGAGAGAAACAAAGGGTCTGTGTCTGTCTATATGCTGGTTTCTGCAGGGGATAGACCAGGAATGGAGTCTTAGAACTTTTAGTAAGTAATCTAGCTAGGTATGTGTTAGATTATGATTTCTTTAAATGGCTGAGAAAAGAATTGTGCTGAATAGAATAACTATTTCTGTCTGTGTATCTTTTTTGTAACTTAAGGTTTTGCCTAGAGGGGTTCTCTATGTTTTCTAATCTAATTACCCTGTAAGATATCTACCATCCTGATTTTACAGGGGGGATTTCTTCATTTCTATTTACTTCTATTTTCTATTAAAAGTCCTCTTGTAAAAAACTGAATGTTTTTTCATTGTTCTCAGATCCCAGGGTTTGGGTCTGTGGTCACCTATGCAAATTGGTGAGGCTTTTTATCCAACATTTCCCAGGAAAGGGGGGGTGCAAGTGTTGGGAGGATTGTTCATTGTTCTTAAGATCCAAGGGTCTGGGTCTGTAGTCACCTAGGCAAATTGGTGAGGCTTTTTACCAAACCTTGTCCAGGAAGTGGGGTGCAGGGTTTTGGGAAGTATTTTGGGGGGAAAGACGCGTCCAAACAGCTCTTCCCCAGTAACCAGTATTAGTTTGGTGGTGGTAGCGGCCATTCCAAGGACCACGGGTGGAATACTTTGTACCTTGGGGAAGTTTTGACCTAAGCTGGTAAAGATAAGCTTAGGAGGTTTTTCATGCAGGTCCCCACATCTGTACCCTAGAGTTCAGAGTGGGGGAGGAACCTTGACAGGACATGAGCACCTTTTTGACAGACTGATATTACATTGTTTTGATATAATTAAGAGCAGTGGTTTTCAAACCGTGGGTCGCGACCCAGAACTGGGTCGTGGAATGGAAGGGACTGGGTCACGGCGGCTCTGGTCACCACCATTAAAAGTCCCGCTGGCAGTGCTGCCTGTCTAAGGCAGGCTAGTCCCCACCTGTTCTGACACTGTGCTGCGCCCCGGAAGTGGCCAGCAGCAGGTCCAGTTCCTAGGAAGCGGGGCCATGGGGCTCCGCACGCTGCCCAAATACCGGCTCCGCACTCCCATTGGCTGGTTCCCAGCCAACGGGAGTTGAGGAGGGCGGTGCCTGCTCGTGAGAGCTGCGCGGAGCCGCTTGCATACCTCCGCCTAGGAGCTGGACCTGCTGCTGGCTGCTTCCGGGGTGCAGTGCAGTCTGTGGTGCCAGGACAGGCGGGAAGTCTGCCTCTGCACCCCAGCTGTGCCACTGGCCAGGAGCCGCTGGAGGTAACCCCAACTCCCTGCCCCAGCCCTGAGCCCCCTCCCAAACCTGGAGCCCCCTCCTGCACCCAAATCCCTCCGCCCCGACCCCCTCCCGCACCCAACCCTCCTGCCACAGCCCTGAGTCCCCCCCACACCCCGAACCCCTCATTCCAGGCCCCACCCTGCATCCCTCACCCCCGCATCCCAACCCTCTGCCCCAACCCTGAGCCGCTTCCACACCCCAGACCCCTCATCCCCTGCTCCGTTGGGTTATGGGCATCAACAATTTTCTTCAACTGGGTTGCCAGAAAAAAAGTTTGAAAACCAGTGATTTAGAGGGAATGGGAGGATGTGACTTTCTGCTTCTTATTTCATGGCTGATACTGTCCTAATGTGACTTTAGAAAAAGGCCTGAGACCTTACAGGTGTTCCTGTTTGTTCTTGCTGTCCCGCCCTCCTCCCAGCATCTTTACCAAGCTATGCTATGTAGTAGCAGCCCATATCAGACATTGTAGCTTCACCATTTTCTCCTATCTTGATGACTAGCTTCTTGTTGCCAAGGCATGTTGCGAGGCCTAAAAATTGACTTTGTCAGTGCTTCAGTTCCTGTCTTTCTTGGGGGTCAGTGTAAACTCAGAGAAGTTCATTCCTATTCTTTGTCAGACTTTAGATTTCATTGGAACATCCCTGAGTTCAATCACAGGAAAGTTTTTTTTCTGCCAATGCACAGGTGATGGATGACCTTGGAGACCAAATCATAAGCAACCCTTAAGCACCCCTCAGAATTTGCCTTTCCCTCCTGGATCATATGGCTTCATGTACTTACATCACTCCGTTTGCCAGACTCCATTTTCACTGCCTACAAGGGTGGCTTCAAATAGTGTACTTACCAGTCTAACAGTCCATGAACACCATACTAATTGTTCCCGCCAAAATAATATCATCTGTGCTATGGTGGAAGAATCCTTACCAGGAATGCAAGGGCGATCACTCCCTATCCTCCCTATCTTCCAGGGAACCAGAAAGTGCTAGTGGATTCCCTCAGCAAATATTTCACGATCGACCATGAATGGGAGTTACACGACTTTAGTGAACAGTGTTTTTGTCCTATGGGGGACCCCCCAAGGGACCTGTTTGCCTCTCAGATAAACAGAAAATGCAGCATATACTACTCCAGAGGAGTCATAAGATGCCATTCTCAAGGTGATGCTGTACTTATTCCATGGTCAGACCATCTGAACTATGCCTTCCCTCCATTACCACTCCTACCTCAAGTCTTTTATGGAAAATTTGTCAGGACACGGTGCAAGTTATCCTCATCGCTCCCAACTGGCCCAGACAATTTTGGTTCCCAAGGCTTGTACTCATATTGTCTCAATTGCCAATCATCATTCAGTCCTTTTCCAATCTCCTGACCCAGAGGAAAGACAAAATCAAACATCCCAACCACTCCATCTCAGACTGTGTTTTTTGAATGAGTGTTAACCTTAGAATGGTTATGTTATGAAGCTGTATGAAGCATCCTTACCTATAGCAAAAAGGAATCCACTAGAACATGTTATTTAGCCAAGTCGAGGCATTTCTCTGTTTTGGTGCAGCAAAGACATATCCCCAGAAGCATCTGATATTCCTCGTGGACTATCTCCTTTCTCTAAAAACAGCAGCTCTTTCCATCAGTTCTTTGACTGGTCCTCTTGGCAGCAATTAGTCCACCTTCACAGGCTTATTCAGTCTTTGCTCACCTGTTGACTAACAGATTCCAGAAAGGCCTAATCAAAACTTTTCTGCCAATTAAAAAAAAAAAAAAGCCTACTCCTCAACGGGACTTGAATCTTGTTTTGTCTTTGTTCACAAAGCTTTCCTTCGAACCATTAGCTACTTGTGCCATGTCTTTCCTATCCATGAAGGTTGCATTCTGAGTAGCCACCACTTCAGCCAGGACAGCAGGTGAGGTTGGAGCAAATCCTCCTTATACTGGATGGCAAGACCTCCTTACACCATATTTCATAAAGACAAGGTTTAATTGCATCTGTAGCCTAAATTCACCCATTAAGTATAGAATCATAGAATAGCAGGGTTGAAAGAGACCTCAGGAGGTCATCTAGTTTAACCCCCTGCTCAAAACAGGACCAAGCCCCCACTAAATCATTCCATCAAGCCTGACCTTAAAAACCTGTAAGGAAGGAGATTCCACCACCTCCCTAGGTAACGCATTCACCACCCTCCTAGTAAAAAAGTTTTTTCCTAATATCCAGCCTAGACCACCCCCACTGCAACTTGAGACTCCTTGTTCTGTCATCTGCTGCCACTGAGAACAATTTAGATCCACCCTCTTTGGAACCCCCTTTCAAGTAGTTGAAAGCAGCTATCAAATCCCCCCTCATTCTTCTCTTCTGCAGACTAAATAATCCCAGTTCCCTCAGCCTCTTCTCATAAGTCATGTGCTCAAGCCCCCTAATCATTTTTGTTGTCCTCTGCTGGACTCTTTCCAACTTTTCCACATCCTTCTTGTAGTGTGGGGCCCAAAACTGGACACAGTACTCCAGATGAAGCCTCATCAATGCCAAATAGAGGGGAATGATCACGTCCCTCGATCTGCTGGCAATGCTCCTATTTATACAGTCCAAAATGCCATTAACCTTCCTGGCAACAAGGGCACACTGTTGACTCATATCCAGCTTCTCATCCACTGTAACCCCTAGGTTCTTTTCTGCAGAACTGCTGCGTAGCCACTCAGTCCCTTGTCTGAACCAGTTAGTTCACTTACTGATGTTCCTTCCAAAACCACACTCATACTCAGAAGAAAGAAGGCTTCATTTCCTCTATGTACATGGGCTTCAGCTTTTTACCTGCAAATAATAAAACCAATCAGAAAATCTCCCAGACTCTTTATTGCCATAACGAAAAAAGTTCAGGGTCAAGCTATATCCTCTGAGTCTCAAAATGGATCTCAGCAGTGCAAAATAAAGCCTATGAGCTAGCTATTCACCTTCCCTCTCATGGAGTGAGAGCTCATTCCACGAGAGCACACACAATGTTTGAGGCATGACTTCAAGAAGTACCTCTCTGATACTTGCAAAGGAGCTACGGGGAATTCCATCCACATGTTTTAGGCATTATGCTTTGGTACAGGACTCCTCTGCCTGATGCATCCTTTGGAATGGGGGGTCCTTCGTTCAGCTCTGCCATTTGTATCTTTGCACCCTCCTCCTACGTGAGTACTGCTTGTCAGTCACCCACAGTGGAATGCACATAGGGACCAGCACTCGAAGAAGAAGAAGAAGAAGAAGAGGTTACTTCTTCGAGTGATTGTTCATGTGCATTCCAATAGATGTGTGCGTGCGCCATATGCACGATTGTCAAAAGGCTTTTCTCCTAGAGGTACCTGTTGGGTCAGCTGTGGAGACGCCTGGAGTGGCATCTTCATGGTGGTGTATGTAGGTCCCTGCCAACCTACCGCCTGCTCAGTTCCTTCTTACCCGCAGTGACTGTTGTTGGAGCAGCTCAGTTCCTTGCATTAGCAAGTGGCTACCTAGTGGTTCCCTTTTCTTATTTGTAAATAGTTTAATTGAGTTGTAGTAACAATAGTTGTATAGTAGTTTATAGTTAAGCTTACTTTGGGGGGCTCTTCCCTCCCCCCCCAGTTTTCCCCAGGCACTGGGGCATGCCTCAGTCCCCGGGGTTTAAGGCATGCGAGAGGTGTGCGAAACCTATACCTAGAGGTGATCCGCATGCTGCTTGTCTTAAGTGCGTAGGACAAGGTCATCAGACAGACAAGTGCCCAATTTGCAGGCGCTTTAGACCCAGAACAAAAAGAGAGCAGGACTATCGTCTAAAGCACTCCTGATGGAGTTGGCCCTCAGCTGGTTCCAAAAATGGCACTGGCATCATCGGTGCGCAGTGCCCCGGCACCAAGGAATGACTCCTCCAAGGCACATTGGCACTGCTCCCCAACTCGTAAGGTCAGCTGTAGCAGGCGGCACTGCTCACAGTCCCCAGCACTGCATAAGAAAAAGAAGGCGGACAGGATTCATTTCCCTGTTAAGAAACCATGAGGGGATTCCAGCGGGATGCATCCCATGGCAGGATACCCACCGCCTGGCCCTCAAGACCCGGCAATGTTGACTCTGGCCCCAAGCGGAGGTCTGTCGAGTCCAGTGCTGGTGGACCCCCCGACCCGGGAAGATTTGGAGGAAGAGCTAGATCTCCCCTCCACGCCAGATACCTACGAGGCAGCACAGGACCTTATTGCCATGGTGGCACAGTCCCTGACCCCGCAGATGTGAGCTCTGGCACCACTCCAGACGCCGGCCCAAATTCAGGCACCGTCAGCAGCATCTATGACGGCGCCACATGTGGCACTATCTCCGACACCCTTCACGGCACCGATGGTGGCACAGCCCCCTGTTCATCATCAGGGCAAGGCCACGATGTTATGGCGCAGCTCCCTGGCACCGTCAGGCTCCTCCCACCCGTGGTCGGGCTCAGAGTACTCTTTCAAGTTGGAGGCTGAGTCTTCTGTCTCCCAACACAGCCGGCATCACTCGCAATCCCGGCACTGCGGAGTCATGGACTCTTCGGCACCGGCGGTATCCTTGCCACCCTAGTGGCAGGGCCCAGTACAATGGCCCTTTTGGACTCCTTGGGCCTATCATTAGGCTCAGGGTCAGGGCTCCAGGATTGCATTGGTGGCATCCACACCTCGTGCTCCCCCCTCAGCAACATTGGTGTCACGCCACACCTCCAGGGCTCTGGAGGACCCCACGTGGGACAAAGATTTTGGGCCTTCACACTCAGGCATAGCATCCAAACCAGCGCCACCAGTTGTACAGGAGCCACTTCCAGTCACATGGGGGATCGATGCACCCGACTCTGCCTCTGGGGAGCCAGAAGAGCAGGAAGACCCGGTCCCACTTGCCTCCTCCTCCTCGCCGGACGAGGTGATGGTGGGCACAACCAACACCATACTGACGATGGACACCAGGGGACGCTAGGACCTTCTTAGGAAGGTGGCCCTAAACTTAAACCTCCAGGTGGAGGAGGTCACGGAGGAGTCGGACCCGATGGTGGGCATCCTTGCCCCAGAAGGTCCATCTAGGGCTGCCAGTGGCGCTGCAATCACATCAGCCAACTCCTTCAGCACCTTTGGATGCATTGCATCTGGCCCCATGGACCTGTGAACGTCCAGCTTTTCTAAATAGTCCTTAACCTGTTCTTTCACCACTGATGGCTGCTCCCCATATTGTGTTGCTCAGTGCAGCAGTCTGGGAGCTGACCTTGTCTGTGAAGACCGAGGCAAAAAAAGCATTGAGTACTTCAGCTTTTTCCACATCATCTGCTACTATGTTTAGTAAGGATTTCCGTGACCACTTTCTTGTTACTAACATACCTGTAGAAACCTTTCTTGTTACCCTTCACATCCCTTGCTAGCTGCAACTCCATTTGTGCCTTGGCCTTCCTGAGCAATATTTTTATACTCCTCCCTAGTCATCTGTCCAAATTTCCACTTCTTGTAAGCTTCCTTTTTGAGTTTAAGTTCACCGAAGATTTCACTGTTAAGCCAAGCTGGTTGCCTGCCATATTTGCTATTCTTTCTGCACTTTGGGATGGTTTGTTCCTGTGCCCTTAATAAGGCTTCTTTAAAATACAGCCAGCTGTCCTGAACTCCTTGCCCCCTCATGTTAGCATCCCAGGGGATCCTACCTATCAGTTCCCTGAAGGAATCTAAGTCTGCTTTTCTGAAGTCCCTATTTTGCTACTCTCCTTTCTTCCTTTTGTCAGGTTCCTGAACTCAACCATCTCATGGTCACTACCACCTAGGTTGCCACCCACTTCTACTTCCCCTACCAATTCTTCCCTGTTTGTAAGCAGCAGGTGAAGAGGAGCACGGCCCCTAGTTGGTTGCTCCATCACTTGTACCAGGAAGTTGTCTCCAACACTCTCCAAAAACTTCCTGGATTGTCTGTGCACTGCTGTATTACTCTCCCAGCAGATGTCAGGATGATTGAAGTCCCTCACCCCCCACCATGAGAACCAGGGCCTGTGATCTGGAAACTTCTGTTAGTTGTCCGAAGAAAGCCTTGTCTACCTCATCCTTCTGATCCGGTGGTCTATAGCACACACCCACCATGACATCACCCTTGTTACTCTTGCCTCTAAACTTAACCCAAAGACTCTCAACAGGTAATTCTCCAGTTTCATACTGGAGCTCTGAGCAATCATACAACTCTCTTACATACAGTGCAACTCCTCCACCTTTCCTCCCATACCTTTCCTTCCTGAACAGTTTATACCCATCTATGATAATGCTCCAGTCATGTGAACTGCCCACAAAGTTTCTGTTATTCCAATCACATCATAGTTCCTTGATTTTGCCAGGACTTCCGATTCTTCTTGCGTTTGGATACAGGCACCTAAGATAACTAGCTGATTGCCCTACTTTCTCAGTATGAATCAGGAGGCTTCTTGTACCCTCCTCCTTCTGTGTCCTCCTGGTATTCCACTTCCCCACTTTCCTCTGGGCTTAGGTCACCATCCTCCAACGAACCTAGTTTAAAGCCCTCCTCACTAGATTAGCAAGCCTGCCTGTGAAGATGTTTTTCCCTCTTTTCGCTAGGTGGATCCTATCTCTTCCAAGTAATCCTGCTTCCTGGAACAACATCCCATGGTCAAAGAATCCAAAGCCCTCTTTCCGACACCACCTGCGTAACCACACATTCACCTCCACAATTCGACGGTCCCTACCTGGGTCTTTTCCTTCAACAGAGAGGATGGACAAGAACACGACTTGCACCTCAAACTCCTTTATCCTTCTTCCCAGAGCCATGAAGTCTAGAGAGATCCTCTTCAGGTCATTCTTGGCAGTATCATTGGTGCCCATGTGGAGAAGTAGGAAGGGTTAGCTGTCCAAGGTCTTGATCAGTCTCTGTAGACTCTCCATCACATCCTGGATCTAGCTCCAGGAAAGCAGCACACTTCTTGAGTTTCCCAGTCTTGTCAGCAGATGGATGACTCTGTCCGCCTTAGGAGGGAGTCCCCTACCACCACCACCATCTCCTCCTCTTGGGAGTTGTGATCATGGAACCCCCATCCCTAGGACAATGCATCCCATGCCTTCCTGCTGATGGGGTCTCCTTCTGATCCCTTCCCTCAGAGGGATCTTCCAAATCCTTCTCGGCAGTAGTACTTGTGTAGAGAGCCTGAAAGCGATTTCGCACCTCTATCTGCATTGGGCATAGGTAGGTTCTCGTCTTTCTTCTTCTGGAGGTCACATGCTCCCAATATTCTTCCCCATTCTACACTGCACTCTCTGATTCTTCAGCATGTTGTACTTTCAGCACCAAACACTGACTTTTGTCCAGAAAATCTTCATGTTCTCTAATGCAATGCGGGTTTGATATTTGGTTCTCTAGTCCTTTTTAACCTTCTCTTCCAATATGCAGACTAGCTTGCACTTTGTACAGATGAAGTCGCTTCTGTCCTCTGGGAGAAAGACAAACATGGGCACATTCTGAGCAGGTCACAACAGCTGATTGCTCACCATCCATGTCTTCCTTCTCAGAGGCTCTTCAGATGTTGTATGTACTGCTCACAGGAATCTGAAAGGCAAAAAACACACTGTGTGATCTCCCCACAGGCGAACTCACAGGCAAACTCCCTGTTTGCCTGTCCCTGACACTTGCATGGATAAAGGGATTACTGACGGGGCTTTTGTCCTTTCTCTGCCCCACATAGCTGCAATTTCTTGCCCTTTGTTACAGCTCCCTCTACTATTTCTTGTTTCAGTGCTGTCACCTGAAGAATCTCTTTAAGCTATGCAGCTAAGCCATTCTGTGAGCCAAGAAGGAATTCCCTCCCCCTTCCCAACTCACAACTGTGATACCGGGGAGGCATTGCTCATACTTAGTGCCTTCCCTGATATCATTTCCAAGCATCTGATAACAACTGCTAGCAGTTAAGCTAGCAGTCACAGGATCTACCCCAGGAAGAGATTGTTCATCCATTAAAATGCTTCTAAGATACTGAGGGTGTGAATAGTGGCTTTCGATCAAAGTATGCCTTGTCTTCTGTGCTTACAATATACATGTGGACTGCTCTGCTCCTGGGAAAACTACTAGGCTTAGTACTTGGTCCGTCTTCATTTATACTTTTAGTCGCAGGTATTTTTAGTAAAAATCTTGGACAGGTCATGGGCAATAAACAAAAAGTCACGGCCCCGTGACCTGTCCATGACTTTTACTAAAAATACCAGTAACCTCTTACCTGCTGGGAGGGGGGCACTCCTGAAGACTGCTGCTTGGGGGGAGGGGGGAGCAGTGTGGGATGATGCTTCTGCTGGGGGAGGGGGTGGCCTGGGCCCCGCTGCTGCTGGGGGGTGGCCCACGGTTCCGCTGTTGCTCTGGGTGGGGGGCAGCCGAGTCCCCCCCCACTGCTCCAGGCGGGCGACGTCCCAGGGCCCCGCCGCCACCGCCGCTGGTTCTGGACCACTGCTCCAGGGCAGCGCCAGGGACCAGCTGCCTGGGGCTACGAGAGCAGCAGCCCTAGGGCTTTCCTAGCTGCTGGGATGGTCCTGGGGTCAGCCACACCAGTGCTGCAAAATTCACGGAGGTTGCAGAAGCAGTGACTTCCTTTCCCTCCATGAATGACTCTCAGCCTTAATTATTATACTTTTGTGTAAGTGGTAAGGTGGAAGTCCTTTTATTTCTCCCCATGGGTCATGCACAGCACATTTTATACACAGATTTTTAAATACTTTTGTTTCTGTAAGAATATTTTAAAGCTTCATTTATAAGATCAATATGAGTGTTAAATCTGGAAATTAGCCAAGGAGACAGTGCTTTAGATCCACATCAAGGTTTAGGTTAAGAATTGAAGCATATGTCTAGGGCTGGGTTTCATAGTACATTGCTGGCAGTGAAATGTTACATTCTGTTCTCTTAAAACTTCTACCATCTTAAATGGTGCAAAATCTTGATTATTTGTTCTCTCACTGAATAGGAACCAGAGATCCCTTCTGGATTTTGCATATGACAATATTTTGCTATAGTTGAAAATATGGGGTGGATGTGGGTAATCAGAAGTGAATCCCCTTCCACATTTGTAGAGTTTCTGATTCGGACTTTTCATTTTGACCCACCTTTAGTTTTAAACCACACCTTTAATTTAACAGTAGATGCACACTTAGCATTTTGCTTTATTTTATGTGTTCATGTAATGACACCTCATTTTATTGTATCTGCACAGCTAAACAAGGATGACATTTCTGTAGGAAATGTAACATAATTTCTTTGTTAGTGATTGAAAACTCAGATTTAACATTGTCTGAATTTTGTTCAAACATTTAATTAAAAAAATTATGTGCACACAGTATATTTTTAGCCAGTAAGTTACTAATACTTCTCTGTATTCAGTATTCAGTATTCAGTAATACTTTGTATTGTGGGTCAATTTCTACGTAACTGAGAACATAATTAGGCAGAGTATCTCTCAGTACACCGTACAGTGTACAGTTAACTTAGAAACACTTACTGTAAAATGCTACCCAATACTCTAGAAATTTTAGTTGTTTTTTTATATCATTTACTGTAGGTGTTGTTTTACTCCATCTCATCTCAACATGTAAATCTTATCTTCTCCCCAGTGGGTCCAACAGAATGAATATGAATTAGGATATTCAAAACATGTACATGCCTCAACAGATTTACTGCTAAAATTAGGAAAGCACTTAAAATGTGTTTGGAAATTTGGCATACTAGAATGGATACATTTGTAATCTCCTACTACTTTTGTATATTTTAGAGAGAACTGTGTGACCACTAACTGCCTGGGATTAGCAAGAAATTTCCTCTGTGGGCACATTATTTCATTATTGTCTATTATGGAGATTTTTGTGCCTTCTTCTGAAACTGGCTACTGCCTAAAATGGGATGATGGATTAGCTGGATCATTGGTCTGATCTGGTATTGGCAATTCTCATGTTGCTAACTGATAATTCATGTGAAGTGTGCCCAGGTGAAACAGTTTTGGGCTCTTTAGAAATACTGTATGTGTAATAATAACATTACAGGAATTCAGGAATACCATATTCAATTAAATAGAATTGGTAGAATTTAGATATGTGGACTGTAGTTACCAAAATGGAATTTAGCCAGTATTCTCTGGAAAAGTGCGATGGTATCCTTAATGACTGTAATAGGTACTCAGCATTTTGGTTTTAAATTTTATCTGAGGCATGGTACACTGGTTTAGTTCTTACTTGGAGAAAAGAGTGCCATCTACTGACTTCCCAGTACAACCTAATAACCTACAATGCAGGAGTGGGAGTAAGGTGTGAGGTGTCTCCCATTAAAGTACTGACCAGTTCTGATCAGTAAGACCAGACAGGTGTTGCTTTACTAGGCATGTCTTCTGAGATATTCATGTCATTAGGTATATAAAATCAAACCTATTTATATATAGTGAAAAACGGTAATTCAGCTTCCTCTCTCTGAGCAGATGTTGAAAGCACTTTTTTTCTTGGGGGCTGAGGGGTGTCTCACCCTCCATTGAGTTTCTGGATTTCCCTTTTCCCTTCCATTATTTCTTTATATCTACCCTCAGTTTCTCTACCTCCCCTTTTTTTGTCTGTCTTCCCTTTTATATGTTGTATGCAGCTATTGCTGAAAATTAGAATAATCCTTGATTGCTATCTGCAACCCATCACAGCTGCCTTTTCCAGCTAGCAGGATTCAGAATCCTATTCTTGAGGGGAAGAAATAGTCATAAAATTGTATGTTGGTCATGACAAAACTCATTTTGTGGTCTTACTTTTCTGTTGTTTGGCTTCTTGGTGACTCATAACAGCCAGTTTGGTTCAGGAATTGCTTCTGCATCTGATACTATGATTTGTTGTTGTTTGCTAGATTGTTTCTACTTCCTTGTTTTTTGTAGTTGTTTCCTTTTTACTTATGTTTGACTCCTGAGCAGCTGTTCTCAAACTGTGGTCAGTGAACTGCTGGTAGTCTGAGGAAAGCTGGCTGGTAAAATGGTGTTGGCTCTCTTCCTTATTTCTAGCTGCTGATCTTCATTGAAAGGTAGCTTAAATACATTAAATCCTTTCCTGATACTATTTTTGCAGGTAAGCAACTGTAGTAGTTGCCACAAGCATGCTATACATTCAAGAATGGGTAAGGAGATTGTCTCTCTATTAAGATATGGTCCTCACTATGAAAAAGGTCTGAGAACCCTAGTTCTAGGGGATTTATGCTATTTCAGTAAATATCTATGTTATAAACTCAAATAGAAACACTTGGCTTGAGTCAACAGGCCTACAATTGGTATGGTTTCAGATCATGTACAGCTCACATCATGCTTAGCTAACTCCCTTTGTGCTGTTTTTTACTCTCTTCCTTCATCTTTGCCTTCATTTCATCTTCCTTTTGCCTCTCTAAATAGTCTTCTGAGCTCTGTCATTGCCATTTGTCCCCTTTGAGATTTTCTATTATCTTTGACTGCCTCAGAAATCCTTCTGGGGGTCCTTCATGCTCCTCTAAACTGTTTGTGATGAATTAATAAAAACTGTTCACTTGAGATCCTGTTGACGTATTTATTGAGCAATCTAATTTTATTTACAATACATAAAGATTTCACATTAATTCTTTTGCCAACACATCTTTTAAAAGATGAAATCTATATAACTTAAATAAGTACATAAATTCAACTTTTTCATTGCTATATCCCAAGAAGGCAATAGCTTGGAGATAATAGATGGAGCATTTCCCCCCTGCTAGAGTATTTCAGGTGATGTTTAAACTTCTTTTAACCTGGGCAGCAGTGTACTAGAGTTCCATGGTAGAAGTCTAGTGCTGAGTATACAACACTCTGTGAAATAGCTTTGACATGCATAGCCAGTTTGTATGCAAAATTTGTAAAGTCAGCTTATCAGCTTCCTAAATTAGTACCACACGCTAAACTTTGTAGCTTAATGTACTGCTTATGTGAGGAGATTCACAGTCAACATAACTGGTGTATAATCTTTAATAATTTGATAGAACATTTTTGTTTTCTTTAAGTATATCTTAAGAAAATACCTAAGTATCTTTCTCAGCTTTAGACAAGCCCACGGTTACCACATTCTCAAGACTTGCATGTCCTCTGCTGCCCTCTAGGGCTACTGCATGGGATTTGTGAGTAGAATTCAAAGCTCTTTGTGGAAGGCATTATATAGTACAAGTCAAATTGCCTTTCATTATGTATGAATTGTGAAATATATTTAAAAATAAAACTTTAGTTTCATATACTGGTACTGCTGTAGATATATTTTTAACTTAATTCATACTGTGGTAAAAACAAATGAAACCCTGGAAATTTTGTATTGTATATGTGTTATGTTTATGTATGATAAATATTGTTTATTACAATATTTTTCTTTCAAAATATATAAAATTTGTATTTACATTCTTTATTTCTGAAAGAATTTCTTCGCCTTAAATTCATGTTGTAAATATTTTCTCATTTACTGACCAGGGTCAGTTTATTAGCTTGCATAACTGGGTCCTTCTGCTTTTCTGTTTTCTGTACAAATCACTATTTTTTTTGCTTAATTTCAGGAAGGTTTTTCGTTAATTGATGCCCACAAATGGTTGAAGATAGTAAGAAGAGCAGATTGTCTGTTGTTTGGTTCAAAGTTTAAAGTAAGTTGCATTGTTGTTTCTGCTAGAAAAATCTGGGTGCTATGTCTGAGCTTAATATCTGCAATGTCATTTATTGTGTTGATTTTGGTGAAATTCAACAGGAAGTTCAAAGGTACAGTGAGTTATTTGTATGCTTAAGGTGAAGATGAAGGAACTCCTTTCCTCAAGCTAATGGACCTATGGTTTTGTTACTTGAATTTCTTTGCAAGTAGATGGTTTGGAGCCTAGACACTTTTGAATTCATCATACGTGACCATGGATAAAAATTTTAACTACATGTGCTTATTTGGTATAATTAAAAGTGCTCCAGATTGTCCTAGACATCTAAACAAGATTTTCGGTAGAAATGACATCAGTTTCCTAGGATGTGTAAGTCTGAAACTCAGAACTGAGTGCTGTGTTATGGGTCATGGACTGTGCCTCTCCCATTCAGGTGTAGAATAGTTGGGGCATAAGAATGCCCCAGGGATTCTTTGACCTGTTCCAGCATACCACATTTCCAGGATCATGTGGGGGAGGTGCAGAACTGGCTAATATAGCTGTAAGTGAAGGAAGCAATGTTTAGCATAGCTCTTGCTTTGTTCCTTATGAAAGATTCATGTGGACCCGTCACAAGACTGCTTAACAGTCAGTGATTGCATTTTGTTTTTATATAGGTATGTTTGATTTATAAACAGAGAAGCGGTATTCTACAGTTTGCAGGGAAAAACACCTTATGCAGAATGCTAGTAGACTCGAAGAAGAATAACAAAGATTGTTCAAGTGAACAGGAAAGACATTTTCTTGCCTCAGAAATAGCCTAGTTCTTCTTCGAGTAGTGTCCCTATGGGTGCTCCACTGTAGCTTCTGCACTTCTGAACAGAGATCTTTGGTAACAGGGTGTGTTGGGCCTGCACATGCACTCTCCCCTCCTCATGATCTGCCTCCAGGCTAATTAGTACTGTGTGGAAGAACTGTCCTCAGTTCCTTCTAAAGCACTCGGGCTAGAAACGAAGTGATTAGCAGTGCATTCACAGATACTTTATTCTTTAGAAATTCGTTCTTAGCTAGTTTTAGTGTTTTTCTTCTTAGTATCATAGAGTTTTCTTTAGTTTTTTTCTCTTCTCTTTTTTCTCCCTTAATTGGGGATTGCCCTCAGTAACAGGTATGCCTGATTCGCCCAGGTTTAAGAGGTGCCTCTCCTGCAAGGAGTCCATTCTGGTAATGGTTGGGCATTCCTGTTGTGTCCGTTGCCTCGGGGAGGGCCACATTCCACAGAAGCATACCATCTGTCAGCAGCCAAAAACCAGATTCTGAAAAAATGGGAACTGAAACTAAATCTGCTCCTCATGGAGCGAGCTCAGCAGCCGGTGTCTGACCTGGGCCCAGAGTCTCCCAGGTGATGTAAGTCTTCTCCACAGCCTTCCATCTCCAAGGCCGGTGAACCGACAGAAATCCTTCAGACTCTCCACGTAAGACCTCCAAAAAGAGAGCTTCAAGCCCTCACAGTGAGACCTGAACCAGCTAGAGGAGATCCCCAGCATGTCCGGTCTCCCCTGTACTGATGGCACTGAAGGCATCTAAGCATGGTACCCATAGATCACGTGGATCCAGTGCAAAAGATACTGCTGATATGCCTAAGGACCCTAAGGATACAGGCTTCGAAGCATCAGTAATGCCTGTCAGGTACAGGAAAGGAGACCATGCCACTTCCAGGAAGACAGCATCAGTATGTACGCCCTCAGTACCGACCATCTCAAGATAGTACCTCCATCCGGAATTCGCACATACTCCATGAAATCAGTTTGCCTTCTTCTCAGAAATCGGCAGATCAGCCACCTGGGTGTCCATACATACCTTTGCAGACTCTGCTTCGAACACTAGCTTCGGCTCCGCAGTATTATCATCCATAACAGACTCAACTCTGAAGTCCCAGCCTCCCTGTGACTGCCCTATATTCACTATATAATGGTATAATTATGATATGTTTATGACATAATTATGAGGTATCTTGTGCAAAATGTCTCATGTGAGATGTCTATGGAAAAGTTATAATTTGCTGAATATTATTATCTTATGTGTATGCATGTATCATTTTTGTATCTGAAGATATGAATATCGACTGTCTTTGTATTTCAAATGTGCTCAACCCTGGGTAACACCCTAAAGTTCGCAAAAAGAAAAGGAGTACTTGTGGCACCTTAGCAACTAACCAATTTATTTGAGCATGAGCTTTCGTGAGCTACAGCTCACTTCATCGGATTCATATTGTGGAAACTGCAGAAGACATTATATACACACAGAGACCATGAAACAATACTTCCTCCCACCCCCCTGTCCTGCTGGTAAAGTGATCATCAAGTTGGGCCATTTCCAGCACAAATCCAGGTTTTCTCACCCTCCGTCCCCCCCACACAAACTCACTCTCCTGCTGGTAATAGCCCATCCAAAGTGACCACTCTCTTCACAATGTGTATGATAATCAAGGTGGGCCATTTCCTGCACAAATCCAGGTTCTCTCACTCCCTCACCCCCCTCCAAAAACCACACACACAAACACACTCTCCTGCTGGTAATAGCCACTCTCCAAGTTTAATGAAGTGAGCTGTAGCTCACGAAAGCTCATGCTCAAATAAATTGGTTAGTCTCTAAGGTGCCACAAGTACTCCTTTTCTTTTTGCGAATACAGACTAACACGGCTGTTACTCTGAACCCTAAAGTTCGTTTGCATTCAGGCTAGCACATCATGAATGGCCTATCCAAGTAGAATAGCCCATCAGCAAAGACAGTGGGCCTTGGGAAAGGATTGTCCTCACCTGGGGATGCTTCAGCCAGCCTATGAATAATGGCTGCTATGACTCAGCAAGGTATGCAAGAGCATGTGACTAGATCACATGATACTGAACTCCATTTTGGTACCTGTATTTTTCCACAAACCGGGCTGGGAACCTGACTTAGAACAAAGGCATTCTCGCCCTGTGGAAAAAACTATAAAATGGGGAAGTGACATCACCAAGGAGCCTCACTTTCTCCACAACTCAACCCCTGAAAATACCTTTGGAAGAATAAAGATTTTGAACTGGTGAATTGCTGGTCCCAGGCAAGAAAGAAGGAAACCCTGCCTGTTTATGAGACATCTACAAACTGTTTGTGAGACTGTTTAATTCAAATCCTGTGTAGTATATTAGGTTTAGATTGCACTTTTGTTTATTTGCTATCACTTAATCTTTCTGTAGTTAATAAACGTGTTATCTGTTATCTTAACCAGTGTGTTTTTTAAGTTAAGTGTTAGGGAATGTTAGCTTTGTTAACAAAGCCTGTTGTATATCTTCCCCACACTGAGAGGGGAGCAGACTGTGCAGTGCATGATGGCATAATTCTGGGTTTATACTCCAGTAGGGGGTGCAAGGCTCAAGAGTGAGAAATTGGCTGATGCCTCCCTTGTTGGTCTGTGAGTGACTTGGGTAAAGCACTCAGGTGACTCAGTTGGGTGTGTGGTGCCACCTGCTGTCATGTTGGGTGATAACAGGGCCCAGAGGGTTCGGCTGTGTGTCACCAGCAGAGCAAAGGGAAGAGGCCAACCCAGCTGAATAGGTAGGGGCCCAGTAGTTCCAACAGCTTCCAGGCTTCACCCTGCGGGTACAGGCCATCACACTCCCCTTAGAGATACTGCTCTGGAGGTACCTACAGTGGAGCCTCATAGGTACACTACTCAAAGAAAAGTAGTTACTTTGTGCAGTTAATGATGGTTCTTTGAAACATGTGTCCCTATGGGTGCTCCATGACCCACCCTCCTCCCCTCTACTTCAGAGTTCTTGATAGGGACTCTGTGGTAGAGAAGGAACTGAGGGTGGTTTGTGCATGCAGCACTAATTACCCTTGAGGCATAGCATGAGGAGAAGAGAGCATGTGTGCAGGCCAAACGGACGCTGCTACCAAAGATCTCCAATCAGAAGCGCAGTAACCCCCAAACACCTACAGTGGAGCATCCATAGGGACGCATATCTCAAAGAACCATTGTTACAGCACAAGGTAACTACTACTTCCTCTTACCTTGGTGTGGCATCAGAAAATGTATTTACTTTTTTCCCCAGTTATGAAGAGCTTATATCTCTCTCAGCTGATTTTAAATCCGTGGATGATAATGACCCATAGCCAACCTATTTCCACATATGATCGCATAACTGAACCTGGGTCAGCATGTAGATGGGAGACCTACTGGAGGAAAATGTCCAGGTGCAGTAGTAAGTAGTGTTGGTGAATCAATAGATTATCATTTTCCCAATGAGCACCCCAGCATAGTGTTAAAAGGGCACTATGCTGCACCTTTCAGTTAAGAGATAAAAATCAAAGTTTTGACAGCTTTTGTTTACATGGAGCACAAGGACATATTTCAGAAGGAGGAGGAATATTAACACCAGTGTCTTGGGTAAATTCAACCTGCATTGCCATATTATTTACCTAAATTCCTCCTGCACTTTCAATAGGATGTGGTGGTTTTAGCATGTCCTGTTAAACATTTGCCCTATTTCACACCAGAAATGGCTGCATTTTACTGGTGGAGAAGATATTAGAATCATAGACTGTCAGGGTTGGAAGGGACTTCAGGAGGTCATCTAGTCCAACTCCCTGCTCAAAGCAGGGCCAATCCCTAATTTTTGCCCCAGATCCCTAAATAGCCCCCTCAAGGATTGAACTCACAAGCCTGGATTTAGTAGGCCAATGCTCAAACCACTGAGCTATTCCTCCCCCCATTCCTGTGCATAGTTGGTGTATTAAATTTCAGGCCTGTCTTTCCATGTTGGTAAACCAAAAACATTGAAATTCCTGCAAAATATTGAGACACAGAGAGAGGCAGGAGCCCTTTGAATAGGGAAAAGCTGCTTATTTCTTTTCAAAAACAGGACTTATTTCTCCGTAAACGGAGAAACGAATGGTCTTCTACTAAAATTGCTTTTCCTTTGTGATGCTCCTTGCTTTTTATTTTGTTGACATAGTAGGAAATTAAAAAACACACAAACCACATTTCATTTATTTTGCTGCTTCTCTTTTCTCCTGTTCTCTATGTTTCCAGTTACCTGCTTCACAGCTGTACAGAGTCTAAAGAATGATCCTCATCAAAGAAACATGGAGATTAATGACTGGGATTTATACTTGAGAAAAAGATTTATGAAAACCAATTTGACATTCACTCAGTTGATAATATTGCATTTCTAGTGAAATAGTCTGTTTTTAAACAATGCCTTGCAAACTATCAGTTCAGAAACCCATTCTGCTGCTGTTTTAATTGAGAAATTTAGTTTGGAAACATCTTGATTTAGATGAGTTGCACATTTAAGAAAATCAGAACTAGTCAGAATTTTTTGCACCATAGCTGTATTTTTCTTTAAAGGATATTTCCTCAGGTCCTCAATTATATAACCATTCCAGGTGTGAAATTCACATTGGTGATAGTAGGAAATCTGGGTAGCAGTTGTGCAATTAGGGGCTGAGAAGGCTGTCTTTGTTGCCTTATAAAGAGGAAGGGCTCTGGACTGAGAATTGGAAGACTGGCTGGGTTGCTAACTGTGTGATTTAAGGCAAAATCGAAACCTTCTATCGCTCACTCATCATATCCATAAAGTAATATTTATGTTTACCTTTGTATATGTCCCTTGAGATCTGTTTAATAAAGTTCCACATAATAGTGTGTTAGTGGTTACAATTTACACCTTTGGACTAAAAAGAAAAGGAGTACTTGTGGCACCTTAGAGACTAACAAATTTATTTGAACATAAGCTTTCGTGAAGCAGCCATGACCCACCCTCCGTTACTCTCCTTACCATCTGTAGCAACAAGATGAAATGTAGTAAGTTAGGCCTTTTGCCAGATTTATCCTAGCCTCAAACTCATCTTTTAGAAATAATTTGAAGAAATACTGGAACCAGCCAAAGAGCGCAGGCAAAACTAAGTTGTTATCCAGCCTCTGTTTAAACAAGTGGAGATCAAGTGTCTCCAAAAAATTTTGAACACTTTTACTCTTACCAAACTCAGGATCACTGGTAGTTGCAACAGTGCAGGAAAACTCAAAAATCAAAACAAGGCCCAAGGACAAGGCAGCCAAAGAGCTAGACCTGTCTGAGTGCAAAGCCTCTTCTCTGCCTCACTGAAACTATGTGGCAAACTACCAGGTGTTCACCAAATATCATTTGACATGGGACAGGGTGACCCCTTCCTCCTGCTGAAAGGGGCAAAGGATACCAGGGAAGAGTTAAAGGAGACCATTAGAGGTGGTCAGAGGGTGACCAGAATAGCCTTACAAGCAGTCATGGACATCTCTGACATGGCCATTTTGTTACCCTTTTTATTTATTGATATTTTGTAAATATAATGAAGGGAATCAAATAAGGATAAGAGTTTTCATAATTTCAAAGGAAAAATGAGTAGCCTTATCAAATTCCACTAAATCTACCAAAAGGAACAGAAAAAGGGAAGTAAAAAGAGAAATGTTAGCAGTTCAAAGTCAAGATCAATTGCATATACTGTTCCACGTGAGATAAAGAAGAAAGAATTGTCCAAAACATCCTCCTTGGGATCTATGTCATCCAGGGTGGATAAAAATCAATGATTTAAATAAAAAAAATCCAATTTTTTTTTATTTAAATCAGATTTTGATAAAATGCTTTTTGAGAAAAAAAACCTATCTAAAGATAGTTTTAGATGCAATATCTTTGAGCTATAATGTATCTTATCATGGAATAGGGATTATAAATTCTAATTCTATAGAATGAAACAATATATTCATGTAATGTTTAAGACAAGTTTTGTAAATGAGTTCCAATTGTTCATGGATTAGGGACCCAATTTTATGGGGTTCCAGGGGGCTGCTGTATAGATAATTTAGGTTAATCCTTCTATCTACCTAATGGGACTCAGTGCTCAGTCTAGAAGATACCATCAGAGATGCTTAGTTCTTCTTCAAGTGCTGTCCCTGTGGGTGCTCCACTCCAGGTGACAGCGTGGGTGCTCCACTCCAGGTGACCATTGATCGGAGATCTTCCGTAGCAGTGCCTGGTTGGGATACACGTACTCAGCTCTGTCATTGTGGCGTCATTAGGGTCTGCCGGAATGCACACATCCCGCTCCCCCCTCAGGTCCTTCTCAACCTTCTTCGGCTGAAGACGGGACTCAGGGCAGTGCTAACCTCTTCCCTGATTTCCTTCAGTGACAAGTAGAAAGGAATAGAAATAGTTAGCTAGACATATCCCAGTTCTCTACCTTCTTTTAGAATAGTTTGTTAGTTTAAAACGAACAAAACCAAACACACACTTTTCTCTCATGTTCATCTCCTGTTGAGTCTTCCCCCCAAGCAGTCATACTTCCATGATGCCGGGGTCCTATGCCATGGTCTGACTGGCACTCACTCGGTGTGAAATGCCTCGGCGAGACACACGTCCTTGCCAAGTGTCTCCACTGTACCAACCTGAAAACTAGGGCTCGTCATGACAGTGACTTGCAGCTAAAAATGCTCCTGATGGAGAAAGCTCTGCAACCACGTGTGGAGACAGGCAGTAAACCCTCTCCCTCACGCTCCCCTGCTAAGTTGGAACCGACCAGGAGCACGGCTTCACCCTCTCAGGCAAAGAGGCAGGAAGTCCCAATGTCTCCACACAGAGACTTTCAAAAGGGTAAAGGGTCTCCTGAAAGATCTTCACCCTTGGTGAAGATGGCGCCAAGAGCAGGTGCTTCCGACCGGCCCAGCACCTCAGCCGTGGCTCACGTGGGGTGCAAAAGCAGGGACCCGACTTCCCACAGTGGGAAGCTCTCCTCAGCACCAGTCCCGCCGGCACTGATGATGGACGCGGTGCTGGCAGCCCATTCCACCTCAGTGCTGACAAGAACATTGGCACTGAGCCTGCCCGTCACCCCTGCAGCAGATACGGAACCTCTGCAGGGCTCCTACAAACGGCCCGCAGCTCCTGCTAAAGCTAAACAAAAGTTGCTGTGGGCTGTCGCTCACACTCCACGCTCCGCAGCACCACAGCCCAGAGAGCAGCAACAATTTCTGCATCAGGATGATATCTCCATGGCCCCTGAGCCTGACTCTCCGCTCCTCGACACAGAGTGCTAACTGTTTGAACAACCGCTCTCGCCACCCGACCTGGCTACCTTCACTGACAGCGAGAATGACATGCAGCAGCAGGCAGAGTTCTCCCTGCCTGATTCTCCTCCTCCACTGGAGCCATATCTGTCTCAAGGCTCGGCACTTCACAAGAACCAGCCTCAGTTTCCCTATTTTGTCCCCTTGTGGGAGGGGCCCCACTTTTCCTACCCCATGCCCTGGCCTCAGTGGTACCCTTGGTTGGCTCCTGCCACCACTCCTCCTCGTGCCCCTTCCACCAGACTGCAAGCCCGTTCTGCGCCTCTGTCTCCACCTCCATCTACATCTAGAGCTCCTGAACCCCCTCTTGAAGATGTGGGCTATGAACCCTTCCCGGATTTACTGGCTCCTGCCTCTCCATCTGCCGCAGATGAAGCCCCCATGCCTCCACCTCCACAAAATGTGGACGACTTTAAGCAATTCCAGGAACTTTTCAAGAGGGTGGCAGTCAGCCAGGACATTCCTTTGGAGGAAGTCCAGGAGACAACACAGACTCCTCAAAATCCTCCAGCCCTCTGTGCTCTCAAAGATTGCGCTACCCATAAATGAAACCCTCCTGGAACCAGCTGATACTCTCTAGCAGACCCCTGCCTCTATGCAAGAAGGCTGAACGTAAATATTATGTTCCGCTAAGGACGTAGATTTCTTATTTTCACACCCACAACCCTACTCTTGTGGTGGATGCAGTGATGCACAGAACAAAACAGCCACAATACCGGCCCACTCTGCAAGACAAAGACCTCAAACACCTTGACTTCCTGGGCCGCAAGGTTTACACCTCCTCCACTCTAGAATGGCAAATTACTCCGCCCTCCTTGCAAGCTATGACTACGACAACTACAACAAGCTCTTTGATTTTGCCTCCCATATCCCAGAGGACAGGAGAGTGGACATGGCGGACACAGCAGCCCGCACTATTGCAATTGCGGTGGTGATGCGCAGGTCTTCCTGGCTGACTGCATCAGTATCCCCAAAGATCTGCAGACCAAAGCCGAAGATCTTTCCTTTGACAAAGAGGAACTTTTTTCTTAAAAAAAACTGACTAAGTCCTTCACACTATGGAAGACTCTAGAGCCACCTTGCGCACACTGGGCATATACCCGTCCCTCCCCAGGAGACAATGGTATCAACCTTATCAGAGGCCCCATGCACAACAAGATCACCATCCCCAGCCCAGACCATATGATATTGGGAGAAACCGCAACAGACCACCTAGGCGCAGACAAAACCATGTGCAACCAGCTACCTCCCACCCATCAGGAAACAAAAACAGCAATTTTGAAGTGCTGGTAGGGGGTCTGCGTAACCACCCTTTGACTCCACTGCCTATTTGCCCACCACCTCCAGGTTTTCCACCATGTCTGGCAACAGGTCACCCAGGACCGCTGGGTCCTGGAAATAGTTGAGTCGGGTTACTCCAACCCTTTCACATCTTGCCCGCCCACCCTTTCCTGTCCCTCTTCAGACACCCCTCTCACGAGCACCTACCTTGCATAGAAGTGGCTCATCTTCTACAGCTAGGTGCAGTGGAAACTGTACCAATGCAATATCGGGGGAAAGGCTTCTACTTCCACTACTTTCTGACCCAAAAGAAAGGTGGTGGATGGAGGGCTATACTAGACCTACGCTGACTGAACAAATTTGTATGTGTACAGAAATTCAAGATGGTCGCATTGGGCACAATAATACCCACGGTGGAACTAGGGGACTGATTCACAGCCCTCGACCTACAGGATGCCTATTTCCACATATCCATTCATCTAGCACACAGATGCTTCCTGCAATTCACACTCGGACATGACCACTTTCAATACAGAGTACTTCCATTTGGTCTCTCCACAGCACCGAGAGTATTCTCCAAGACCCTAGCCATAGTCGTGGCCCACCTCCGCAAACATGGGTTTATACTTTTCCCCTACTTAGACGATTGCCTTATCAAGGGCAGCTCATACGATGAGATGTTAAAAGCGATGCGTTTTACCATCTCCCTCTTCCACAGTCTAGGCTTGCAAATAAACTTCCAAAAATCCACCCTGATACCCACACAGCAGATAGAGTGCTCCCTACAATGATGGACAAAACCAGAGAACCTATGTATGGGGTTCCCCTTCCATCCACACGCCTCTGTATTCATACTCACCACAGATGCTTCCCTGATAGGTTGGGGAGTACACCTAGAGGAACACATGGCACAGGGCCTCTGGCCCCTATCAGAGACACATCTGCACATAAATCTTCTAGAGCTCAGAGGAATCAGGTACGCCTGCCTTCAGTTTCTCCCCATCATAAAGAACAAGTCCATTTGGGTCCTGAAGGACAATATAGCATGCATGTTCTACATTAACAGGCAGGGGGCAGTACGATTGCACTCCCTATGCTCAGAAGCCGTCTGGTTATGGAATTGGTGCATACAACATCACATAGAAATCACCGCTTCTTACCTGCCTGGGTGTCACAACACTACTGCCGACACACTCAGCAGACAGTTCTCTGAGGAGCACAGATGGGAATTACATCCCACGATAGTCCAACAACTCTTCTCCCACTGGGGCACCCCATTGATAGACCTGTTTGCCACAACTCAGAACCACAAATGCCATGTATTTTGCTCCAGAGCGGGACTCGGGACAGCATCCCTAGGGGATGCGTTCCTCATTCTGTGGAACAAATCCCTCATGCACACTTTTCAGCCGATCCCACTGATACAGAGGGGCCTACGCAAGATCAGAGAGGACAAGGCCACGGTCATACTTATTGCCCCAGCTTGGCCCAGACAGACATGGTATGTCCATCCGTCCTCCAAGGATTCTACCCAACAGACCAGATCTGCTCTCCCAGGACAATGGTTGGCTTCTGCATCCGCAGCTCCGGAAACTCCATCTGATGGTGTGGTTCCTTCATGGTTTCAGACCCATGAATTAGCCTGTTCGGAACAGGTCCAGTAAGTCGTCCTGCACAATAGAAGAGACTCCACTCGTAAGACTTACCTGCAAAAGTTGAAACGCTTCTCCATATGATGGTTCCACAGACGCTTGACACCCCTGACCGCGACCCTTCCTGACATCTTAGACTACCTTTTGAAACTAAAACAGGACGGGCTCTTTCTCAGTTCTATCACGGTATACCTCATGGCCCTCACCATTTTCCATGACCCGCTGGATGGATATTCACTTTTTGCCCACCCCACCATAAAAAGGTTCCTCCCAGGCCAGCAAAATCTCTACCCTGAGATTCATCCATCAGCAGCCTCCTGGAATCTCAGCCTAGTTCTCCAAGGTCTCATGAAACCTCCCTTAGAACCCCTGGCTACCTCATCCCTGCTCCATATGCCTATGAAAGTAGTTTTCTTGGTTGCCATAACGTCAGCGAGAAGGGTCGGTGAATTAAGCACCCTGATGGCCTACCCTCCCTACATGATTTTCTCTAAAGACAAGGTTACGATGCGACCCCACCCCAAATTCCTCCCCAGTGTGGTGTCTACCTTCCACCTTTACCAACCAATACACTTACCTGCATTCTATTGCAAACCTCATAAGACTCCACAGGAAGCAGCATTACATATCCTCGACGTCCGACGGGCAATTGCATTCTATCTTGACAGAACTAAGGGGATTTACAAAATGGCTAGGTGATTTGTCTCCACTACCGAGAGATCAAGGGGTGATGGCATCTCTAAGCAACAACTCTCCAAGTGCATCTCTGACTGCATCAGATCCTGCTACCAGACTTGGAATGCTCAACCACCTGAGGTCATCAGAACTCATTCTACTCAGGTGATGTCAACATCTGTTGCCTTCCTCCACAACGTACCTATTACCTACATATCCAAGGTGGCCACGTGGACATCTGACCACACATTCGCAAAACATTGTGCTATCACACAGGATACCACAGCAGATGCCATAGTAGGCCACACAGTACTGTCTACCGTTATTACTGCCGCAACTCCAAAATCCCACCAATTATAATGGGCACTGATTCACATTCACCCGGAGTGGAGCACCCACAGGGACAGCACTTGAAGAAGAGAAGGTTACTCACCTTGTAGTAACTGAGGTTCTTCAAGATGTGTGTCCCCTAACGACACTGCGAGACAGCAGCTGAGCGCATGCATCCTGACTAGGCACTGCCACAGAAGAAGATCTCCGATAAACGGTGCTGGGATGCACTGTCACCTGGAATGGAGCACCCGCAGGGACACACATCTCGAAGAACCTGTTACTGCAGGTGAGTAACCTTCTCTTTTGCAGTTCTCAAACTGTGGATTTGTGTCTCCAGAGATAATATGCTTGTTAACAGCAAAAATGTTTTTAATAAATAATAGACCTCAGCTATATTGTCTCTGCAAATTTGTGTACACAGAGTCAATCCCTTACCTCTCTCTAAAAGTTTCAAAAAGTTCAATGAATAGAAAAGATTGTTGGGTTGGAATAGAGCTGGACAAGGAGAAGAAGACTGGAGATAAATGTGAGAAGGGAGGCACAGGCTGTAGAAACAAAAGTGAAACTGTTTGAGCAGCATATTCTAGAAGTCTTGAGTCTTGGAGTATAGCCTTCATTGATTTGAGATCTACCATACTATTCTCTGACTAGAAGGGAAAACCTATGATGGCAGCAGGCCATAAAAGAGACCCAGTTTGGGAATAAGAACAATTCAAGAAATATGTTTGCTGATGATGTTTTAAAGAAAGTCACACCACTGAACTGGTGGAAGTCACTTAAGCACTTGGATTCAGAGACTGTTGAAGTGATAATCTCACTTTTAACAGCAGTAGCTTCTTCTGCCGGTGTAGAAAGAATATTTTCTTCCTTTGGACTCATTCATTCCAAATTGAGAAATCATTTAGGGCCTGAAAAAGCAGGAAAGCTTGTTTTTCTTTTCCAGATTATGAACAAACAGGAAAATGAAGGTGAAGACGACTGAGTTAGCTGCAGAAGCCAATATTTTAAGTTTCTCATGTTGACCTGGCTGACATAGTCTATTTAATTTTTTTAAAATTTCATTTAAATATTTTAGTTAATTTTAACAAAAACCTAATTTTAAAAAATCTTGAATGTTTAACTAAATTAAAAAATTCATATGCTTGTTTTGTTATAATATGATATGTTTGCTGTTGAAGAAAATAATCCAGAATACACGATGTTGTTATTTTAGTTAAATAAAATAATTTAAATGTCTCTCTGGTGATGTTCTCCTAATACAGCATGGCAAGAAAATCCTCCAAATATTAATAATTAACCTGTTGAATTGGAGGTATTTATGAAGTCATTGGGAGGTGAACTATCTGCTTCAATTACCTTTGGTAAATGAAATAACCAAACATTTTCTGATATAGCTGTAAAACTAATCTGAAAAGTTTTCAAACTAAATCACTTAAAAATATAAATAGAGTGTGCCTTCTAAAAATGAAACCTATCTGAGTTGTGAAGAATATGTGTTAAGGTTATAACAACCAACAAGAATGCACTTTTATGTAGAAATCCATGATTAAATAGAGTCTTTCTGACTAGTGATTTAAATCATGATTAAGAGATTTAAATCAAATCCACCCCGATATCATTTTCATTTAAATGATCTTCTTTTTGGACAAATTGTGTTCAAAGGTCTACTTTGGTGTATTTGTAGTTTAAAAAAAAATTAAAAATGGCCCATAAATTCCAGTTTTGCCAAAAAGAACACAGTAGTTTAAAGCCTATAGCAAGAAAGAATTTTGGGCAGAGGGCCAGTAATTTCCTTCTTGATTTTGAGTAGTAATTTTGTCTGATATTAACAACATTTTTTTCCTAAAATTTATACACGGCCCTTTTCCCCCACACTGCATTCATAATAGATTAACAGTCCTGTAATATTCTAGCTCATGTAGCTGAGTCAGACAATGATTTAAGTAGGGCAGAGTTAAGGGGTATACAGACCATCTTTAGAACATGCAGTAAGAGGCAACATTTGGTCAGGGAATTCAGCAAATAGGAATTTTTTTTAAAATAACTCCCCATTTCAACAATTCTAGACACTAGTGATATTTTTTAAAGTTTTCCTTGTTTTACATATGCAAAAGCATTATTTTTATTTAAATTCCTGCTAGATATTGAATACCCTTCTAACTGTTTCACAAGTCTTGTTGCCTAGGTTGTTCACATTTCCCTCAACATTTAGGGTGACATTCTGGCACCAATGAAGTCAATGGCAAAACACCTATGATTTCAGTGACCATTATTTTATTCTTAAAGTTTTTTATTCCAGGTCTCATGTTTAAGAAGACCAGATCAAATTTTAAGAGAATCCTCCCTCTAAAAAGCAAAAATCTGCAAATTAAAGCATATCTAAGGCAAAAGATTTCATGAAGGAAATACTATCAAGACTATTAGCTAGTTTTAAGTTACCCAAATAATTGAGATGGCTGTACACGAAAACTTTGAAATACAGAAGCTGATTTCCAAGATTTTCCCCATCTCCAGTTGTGTATTGAAGTTTTTACTTTAAAAGTTTGGTCATGTTATGTACCGTTGCTATTATTTTTACCTCTTCAGCTTACCAAAGGAGGGGGGGAGGCGCTCTTGCTGAAACTAAAATCAATTAATTCTGTGCTACACTTCAGTGAGTTTTACACAGAGATCCAGAAGTTGGATATGTTGACAAGTTTACTAAAATATCCTTTTAAAAAAAAATCAGAAGAAAAAGTCCTCTAAAATTTAGATTAGGCATTCAGATCTTGATTATATCTTCCTCTGCTTGGAAAGCACATGGCACATTTCAGACACTAAATCAATAATGGTGTTTTTCTTGAATGAAAGATAATAGCAAATACTACTTTACATTTTTTAAAAGAAAATTAAAACCAAGCAGAGGGATATCTAATCCTAGCTTCCCCTGAAAGTTTGTTTTATTTCTGAAAGCCATTTTATAGATTTATAGTTACTAAGGTCAGAAGGGACCATTATGATCATCTAGTCTGACCTCTTGCACAGTGCAGGCCGCAGAATCTCACCCACCCACTCCTGCAAAAAACCTCTCACCTATGTCTGAGCTATTGAAGTTCTCAAATCGTGGTTTAAAGACTTCAAGAAGCAGAGACTCCTCCAGCAAGTGACCCATGCCCCATGCTACAGAGGAAGGCGAAAAACATCCAGGGCCTCTTCCAATCTGCCCTGGAGGAAAATTCCTTCCCGACCCCAAATATGGCGATCAGATCCCACCCCATCTAACATTCCATCACAGGCCATTGGGCCTATTTACCATGAATATTTAAAGATCAATTAATTACCAAAATCATGTTATCCCATCATACCCTCTCCTCCATAAACTTATCGAGTATACTCTTAAAGCCAGATAGGTTTTTTGCCCCCACTGCTTCCCTTGGAAGGCTATTCCAAAAGCTCACTCCTCTAATGGTTAGAAACCTTCGTCTAATTTCACGTCTAAACTTCCCAATGACCAGTTTATATCCATTTGTTCTTGTGTCCACATTGAGCTTAAATAATTCCTCTCCCTCTCTGGTATTTATCTCTCTGATCTATTTATAGAGAGGGGGGAGGGATAGCTCAGCGGTTTGAGCATTGGCCTGCTAAACCCAGGGTTGTGAGTTCAATCCTTGAAGGGGCCATTTAGGGATGTGGAGCAAAAATTGGGGATTGGTCCTGCTTTGAGCACGGGGTTGGACTAGATGACCTCCTGAGGTCCCTTCCAACCCTGATATTCTATGATTCTATATCTTCCCTCAACCTTCTTTTGATTAGGCTAAACAAGCCAAGCTTCTTGAGTCTCCTTTCATAAGACAGGTTTTCCATTCCTCAGATCATCCTAGTAGCCCTTCTCTGTACCTGTTCCAGTTTGAATTCATCCTTCTTAAACATGGGAGACCAGAACTGCACACAGTATTCCAGGTGAGGTCTCACCAGTGCCTTGTATAACAGTACTAAAACCTCCTTATCTCTACCGGAAATATCTCGCCTGATGCATCCCAAGGCCGCATTAGCTTTTTTCACGGCCATATCACATTGGTGGCTCATAGTCGTCCTATGATGAACCAATACTCCAAGGTCCTTCTCCTCCTCTGTTACGTCTAATTGATGCGTCCCCAGCTTATAACTAAAATTCTTGTTATTAATCTCTAAATGCATAACTTTACACTTCTCACTATTAAATTTCAACCTATTACTATTACTCCAGTTTACAAGGTCATCCAGATCCTCTTGTAGGATATCCCGGTCCTTCTCTAAATTGGCAATACCTCCCAGCTTTGTATCATCCGCAAACTTTATTAGCACACTCCCACTTTTTGTGCCAAGGTCAGTAATAGAAAGATTAAATAAGATTGGTCCCAAAAGGATTGATCCCTGAGGAACTCCACTGGTAACCTCCCTCCAGCCTGACAGTTCACCTTTCAGTAGGACCCGCTGTAGTCTCCCTGTTAACCAATTCCTTATCCAGCTTTCAGTTTTCATGTTGATCCCCATCTTGTCCAATTTAACTAATAATTCCCCATGTGGCACAGTATCAAACACCTTACTGAAATTTAGGTAAATTAGATCCACTGTGTTTCCTTTGTCTAAAAAAATCTGTTACTTTCTCAAAGTACCATTGACCTCAATGTCCTTAACTACTTTCTCCTTCAAAATTTTTTCCAAGACTTTGCATACTACAGATGTCAAACTAACAGGCCTGTAGTTACCCGGATCACTTTTTTTCCTTTCTTAAAAATAGGAACTATGTTAGCAATTCTCCAATCATACGGTACAACCCCTAAGTTTACAAATTCTTTAAAAATTCTTGCTAATGGGCTTGCAATTTCATGTGCCAATTCCTTTAATATTCTTGGATGAAGATAAATGGGGGGCCCAGATATAGTCCCATTAAAGTGTTCGAGTTTGGCTTCTATCTCGGATGTGGTAATATCTACCTCCATATCCTCATTCCCACTTGTCATGCTACCATTATCCCTAAGATCCTCTTCAGCCTTATTAAAGACTAAGGCAAAGTATTTGTTTAGATATTGGGCCATGCCTAGATTATCCTTAACCTCCACTCCATGCTCAGTGTTTAGTGGTCCCACGTCTTCTTTCTTTGTTTTCTTCTTATTTATATGGCTATAGAACCTTTTACTATTGGTTTTAATTCCCTTTGCAAGGTCCAACTCTACTTGACTTTTAGCCTCTCTCACTTTATCCCTACATGTTCTGACCTCAATAAGGTAGCTTTCCTTGCTGATCCCTCCCATCTTCCACTCCTTGTAGGCTTTCTGCTTTTTCTTAATCACCTCTCTGAGATGCTTGCTCATCCAGCTTGGTCTACAACTCCTGCCTATGAATTTTTTCCCCTTTCTTGGGATGCAGGCTTCCGATAGCTTCTGCAGCTTTGATTTAAAGTAATCCCAGGCCTCCTCTGCCTTTAGATCCATAAGTTCTTCTGTCCAATCCACTTCCCTAACTAATTTCCTTAATTTTTGAAAGTCAGCCCTTTTGAAATCAAAAACCATAGTCGCAGATTTATTTTTGTTAATCCTTCCATTCAGTTTGAACTGAATTAGCTCATGATCACTTGAACCAAGATTGTCCCCTACAACCATTTCTTCTATGAGGTCCTCACTACTCACCAAAACCAAATCTAAAATGGCATCCCCTCTAGTCGGTTCAGCAACTACTTGATGAAGGAATCCATCAGCTATCGCATCTAGGAAAATCTGAGCCCTATTATTATTACTAGCACTCATCCTCCAGTCTATATCTGGGAAGTTAAAGTCTCCCATGATAACGCAGTTTCCATTAGTATTTACTTCATTAAAAACATTAAAGAGGGCTCTATCCATATCCAAATTAGATCCCGGCGGTCTATAGCACACCCCAAGCACTATCCCAGGGGAGGCTCTCGTAGTTTTCTTCCCCAGTGTAATTTTTGCCCAGACAGACTCTGTCTTATCCATTCCATCGCTTCTTATTTCTTTACATTCTACCTCATCATTGATATACGATGCTACTCCACCACCTTTACCTTTATTTCTGTCTTTCCTAAACGGCACATACCCTTCAATACCTGTACTCCAGTCATGACTACTATTCCACCATGTTTCTGCTATCCCTATAATATCTAGTTTCACTTCCTGCACTAGTAGCTCTAGTTCCTCCATTTTGTTACTTAGGCTCCTCGCATTGGTGTACAAACATCTTAATTTTTGCTGTTTGGCCTCGGTCACATTCTGTTCCTTATTAGGCACGGTCATTCTACAACCAGTATAACCTATTAGACTGGTATCCACGCTACCCTTCCTCCTTATCTACACATTCTCCCACCCACGGCTGTATCCTTTCTTACTTCGTTTTCTTCCCTCTCAATGCTAAAATCCGGCTTGGAGATTACCTGGACATCTCCCAGCCATCTCCCCCAAATTCCTAGTTTAAAGCTCTCTTAATCAGTTGTGCCAGCCTCCATCCTAGAAGTCTATTTCCTTCCCTACTCAGATGAAGTCCATTCCGAGAGAACTGTCCTCTGTCCATGAATGCCTCCCAGTGGCCATACATCCCAAAGCCCTCCTTATAGCACCATTGCCTAAGCCATCTGTTGATGGTCATAATCTTGTCACACCTTTGTTGCCTCTCTCTAGGAACAGGCAGAATCCCACTAAAGATCACCTGAGCCTCAATTTCCTTAAGCGTCTTCCCCAGCCTAGCATAGTGTCCCTTAATACTTTCCAGCGAGAATCTAGCCATATCATTTGTTCCCACATGAAGGATAATTAGGAGATTCTTTCCTGCTCCCTTTAGGATCCTTTTCAACCTCAGGTCTACATCCCGTATCTTAGCACCTGGAAGACGGCACACCCTTCTATTCTCTGGATCAGCTCTGGTTACAGGCCTGTCTATTCTTCTCAGCAAAGAGTCCCCGATCACATAGACCTGCCTTTTCCTGGTGACGGTGCTATTCTCCAGTCTATCCCCTGTCCCCTCTGGCTGCAAGTTCTTTCCATTCCTACTTTCCCTTGTAATCCTCTTCAACCCATCCTGTATCCTCCTGGGGCTCATATTTGGTGTAGTCTCCATTGGCTCTTCCCCTTTTCCTATAGGGCTAGCCGCTCTTCTCTTCTTCCTTGCCCTTCCACTTTCAGTGACTACCTGCTGAGCCCCTTCTTCATTTTCCAACTCTGCAAACCTGTTCTTGAGCTCTGTTTCTCCTTCACTAGCCCGTCTTTTCCTCTGCCTGGTTCTTTTAGTCACATGCTTCCACTGACCACTTTCCTCACCCAGTCTCCCCTCAGAATTCCTCAGTCCTGCTTCCATCTGCAAGTCTGAGCTTTTCCCTTCAGATACCTCATGTCTTTGCTCCGTAATCTGCTCGAACCCCTTTCTAAACTCAACCAGACTTTCCGCCTGCATCTCCAAACCTCGGATCTTTTCCTCCATCGGCTCTATCAGACAGCATTTCAGGTAGACAAAACTCTTACCAGGTACTCCCCCCCAGGATTATGTACATACCGCAGCTTCCACATCCAGTCATCTTCATTGTGTCTTCCACTACTGCCTCTGTATCTGTCATAGCCTTCCCACCTAAATCCTGTTAATCTGGGAAACACAAACCACACCAAACCACCACCACCCACAGCAAAAACAAACCCGAAACAAGTACCACAAGACGAACTCCCCTTACGAACGCCCACTGAAACTCCTCTGTTTGCTAGCTCCTGTGCCGCTACAGCTGTCTGTGCCACTGGCTGGCTGGCTGGCTACCTTTATAGGACCCTCTTCAGAGAAGCCCCGCCCCCTAATCAGGGCTCAGCTTCTCTCCCAGCACAAAGCCCCTACAAGCCTCTTCTCCTCCAACAGAACTCCCACTGAAACTCATAGAATATCAGGGTTGGAAGGGACCTCAGGAGGTCATCTAGTCCAAAGCCTGACCTTAAAAACTTCTAAGGAAGGAGATTCTACCACCTCCCTAGGTAACTCATTCCAGTGTTTCACAACCCTCCTAGTGAAAAAGTTTTTCCTAATATCCAACCTAAACCTGCCCCACTGCAACTTGAGACCATTACTCCTTGTCCTGTCCTCTTCTACCACCGAGAATAGTCTAGAACCATCCTCTTTGGAACCACCTCTCAGGTAGTTGAAAGCAGCTATCAAATCCCCCCTCATTCTTCTCTTCTGCAGACTAAATCCCAGTTCCCTCAGCCTCTCCTCATAAGTCATGTGTTCCAGACCCCTAATCATTTTTGTTGCCCTTCGCTGGACTCTTTCCAATTTATCCACATCCTTCTTGTAGTGTGGGGCCCAAAACTGGACACAGTACTCCAGATGAGGCCTCACCAATGTCGAATAGAGGGTGACGATCACGTCCCTCAATCTGCTCGCTATGCCCCTGCTTATACATCCCAAAATGCCGTTGGCCTTCTTGGCAACAAGGGCACACTGTTGACTCATATCCAGCTTCTCGTCCACTGTCACCCCTAGGTCCTTTTCCGCAGAACTGCTGCCTAGCCATTCGGTCCCCAGTCTGTAGCGGTGCATTGGGTTCTTCTGTCCTAAGTGCAGGACCCTGCACTTATCCTTATTGAACCTCATCAGATTTCTTTTGGCCCAATCCTCCAATTAGTCTAGGTCCCTCTGTATCCTATCCCTGCCCTCCAGCGTATCTACCACTCCTCCCAGTTTAGTATCATCCGCAAATTTGCTGAGAGTGCAATCCACACCATCCTCCAGATCATTTATGAAGATATTGAACAAAACCGGCCCCAGGACCGACCCCTGGGGCACTCCACTTGACACCTGCTGCCAACTAGACATGGAGCCATTGATCACTACCCGTTGAGCCCGACAATCTAGCCAACTTTCTACCCACCTTATAGTGCATTCATCCAGCCCATACTTCTTTAACTTACTCACAAGAATACTGTGGGAGACCGTGTCAAATGCTTTGCTAAACTCAAGAAACAATACATCCACTGTTTTCCCTTCATCCACAGAACCAGTAATCTCATTATAGAAGGCGATTAGATTAGTCAGGCATGACCTTCCCTTGGTGAATCCATGCTGGCTGTTCCTGATCACTTTCCTCTCATCTAAGTGCTTCAGGATTTATTCTTTGAGGACCTGCTCCATGATTTTTCCGGGGACTGAGGTGAGGCTGAATGGCCTGTAGTTCCCAGGATCCTCCTTCTTCCCTTTTTTAAAGATTGGCACTACATTAGCCTTTTTCCAGTCATCTGGGACTTCCCCCATTCGCCACGAGTTTTCAAAGATAATGGCCAATGGCTCTGCAATCACAGCCGCCAATTCCTTTAACACTCTCGGATGCAACGCATCCGGCCCCATGGACTTGTGCACGTCCAGCTTTTCTAAATAGTCCCTAACCACCTCTTTCTCCACAGAGGGCTGGCCATCTACTCCCCATGCTGTGATGCCCACCACTGCAGTCTGGGAGCTGACCTTGTTAGTGAAGACAAAGGCAAAAAAAGCACTGGGTACATTAGCTTTTTCCACATCCTCTGTCACTAGGTTGCCTCCCTCATTCAGTAAGGGGCCCACACTTTCCTTGGCTTTCTTTTTGTTGCCAACATACCTGAAGAAACCCTTCTTGTTACTCTTGACGTCTCTTGCTAGCTGCAGCTCCAGGTGCGATTTGGCCCTCCTGATTTCATTCCTACATGCCCGAGCAATATTTTTATACTCTTCCCTGGTCATATGTCCAATCTTCCACTTCTTGTAAGCTTCTTTTTTATGTTTAAGATGCGCTAGGATTTCACCGTTAAGCCAAGCTGGTCGCCTGCCATATTTACTATTCTTTCGACACATCAGGATGGTTTGTCCCTGTAACTTCAACAGGGATTCCTTGAAATACAGCCAGCTCTCCTGGACTCCTTTCCCCTTCATGTTAGTCCCCCAGGGGATCCTACCCATCCGTTCCCTGAGGGATCAAAGTCTGCTTTCCTGAAGTCCAGGGTCCATATCCTGCTGCTTACCTTTCTTCCCTGTGTCAGGATCCTGAACTCAACCAACTCATGGTCACTGCCTCCCAAATTCCCATCCACTTTTGCTTCCCCCACTAATTCTTCCTGGTTTGTGTGTAAACTCCCCTGTTTACAGCTCTGTTTGCTAGCTCTTGGGCCGCTACAGCTGTCTTGACTGTCACTATGGTGACCTATTACCTTCATCTCTTCTTCTGGAGAAAAAAATTTTTTAACCATGTTTTTTCTAAACACATCACTTCAGTATATGAAGTGGAGTGTTGCTTATTAACTATATCCTGGGCTAATAAACATTTCAGACCCCCACTGGCACCCAAACCATGGCCCCGCTCCCCTCTGACTCGTCCTTATGGACAGTAAAAAGTGGGAGGACCATGGCCTTCCCCCTGTTCAGGTGCCCCTGCTTCAGACTCCAAGTTATTTTATCCAAGGATAGGATTGATACCTCACAAATAGGAAGTGCATTCAAGTTATATAAATATTTACATGAATGAGAGTGAAGGAAACTTTAAAACACTGCGCAAACAGAATTATGAACAAACTTGTAATTGTCATTCATATTACAGCTTCTTATCGTTTACTCAAGGCTCAGAACTCTTCTGGTTATTAACTATCCCCCAAAATTACATAGTCTGTTAGTTACCACAACCTATAAAATGGAAAAGTATTCTTATATAAAAATTATCGTGCAATGTGTTCTTTAAGATAGTTGTAGGAAGCAATGTTCCTTTATACACTTTATTTTCACTGAAACTCTATTGGTGACTAAGCACAATATACATGATCAGACTATTTAAAAATCCTTACAGGGTACACTCTGCACTTGAATAGCACACTTAGCTGTGCATCAGACCTGAAGTTTGTGCTCACATCCATTTATATATGCTCCTTAGCTAAATTGTTGCTGCCTTCCTTCTACATAAAGAAAATAAATGTCTACAACAAAAATAAATCAATGGTGAACAGAAATTCAATTATAAGCACTGATGTTATAACTTTTGTATAATTCAGATCCACATATACACAGCAAGGGAACAGTAGCTCATCAGAGCTGGAGTGTATTTGAATATTTTACAGTGCCCCCAAAAGACCATAAAGATATTATTTGTCTCTTGTGAAAATCCCCCAAAAGGAGTTCAAATTAAAATGTCATTTCTGATTTTGTCCAATATAGGTAAATTCTCCCATTAAAAATATGCTTTGCATCTCCATGAGTTACTTCTGAACTGGGAGGAGTTGATCAAATTCCTCTATCAGCTCAATAAACTAGAAGAAAAATCCCACAAGCTTTTCATGGTACAACGGATAAAGAGAGTTAAAAATCTGAACCATCACTTTGACATTTTTCCATTTAAAAAGCATTAGAACAGGGTTATTTACTTGCAGTGCCTTTAAATCACATAATATAATAGCTGTGTCTTAAAATAATGTGCCTGTAATAATACGCCAGATTGTTAGGTGAGCTACATAAATTTAGACGACTTCACATTTAACTTCCAAGTATTTGACTACCTAGTAAAGATGAATGAGTAACAGCTGTGTTAGTCTGTATTCGCAAAAAGAAAAGGAGTACTTGTGGCACCTTAGAGACTAACCAATTTATTTGAGCATAAGCTGAAGTGAGCTGTAGCTCACTTCATTGGATGCATACTGTGGAAAATACAGAAGATGTTCTTATACATACAAACCATGAAAAATGGGTGTTTACCACTACAAAAGGTTTTCTCTCCCCCCACCCCACTCTCCTGCTGGTAATAGCTTATCTAAAGTGATCACTCTCCTTACAATGTGTATGATAATCAAGCTGGGCCATTTGCAGTAGTACAGTCTACTGATCTGGTCATTAAAGAAAAAGATAGGATAAATATGATATTGGCTTAGTGATGTGGAGCTCTATTCAGAAACATCCAGGATCAACTAAGCATTGTCCATCTAAATGAGACTTGTTCATCTTTTGGTATCTTAAGCCCATTTTCGGTTTTAAAATTTCAAGATCAGCATAAAAGTCTGAATAATTTGCACATCACAAGCTTTTGCATCCTGCATGCTGTATATAAGTATATAGATCAGCCCTTAAGGCATGCTAGCTCACTTGAAAGACATGCATGACAGATACTTGAATCCTTTTTTGGCCTGCATTTTCAAAATGATTTACAGAATTATATCTAGTAGTTGCAGTTTCCAGTCTATTGTGTCATGTGACTGCTATCAAGGCGGATGCTATCAAACTCACCTTAGAAATTATACAGCATCCATCTGGTGAGGGGGTTTTATAAGATATTGTTTTAATATTTAGAAACAAGTTCTACATTCATTATATAAGTAAAAGGTAACATTATGTGAGACTCTGTTACCATTGTATGTATTGTTGGCTATTCCATGAGTGCAAAGTGATCCAGAACCTCATGGAACTGAGGGCATTGTTTGTGGGGGAGTGGATTGAGTGAGGCTGGTTTTCACTAATAAGTGCTTCCAAAGACAGATTTCAAAAAGTGATTACAACAGCCTTCCATTTACATAGCATCTTTCAACCTGAAGGATCCCAATGTGCTTTCTAAGCTCTAGTGGTCCCTCACACTCTAGTAGGGAGGATTTCCAATAAAACCTTACTACTGGCCGACTGCAAGTAACAGTCTTATAGGGGAGAGCTCCAGCTCCCTGTGTGGGGTGACGCACAACAGTCCTTAACCCACAGCCACCTAGCTGGGGAAGACAGTAATTAACAGCCTATAATTAACAGTCTGTGAGGAAGCTCTGGCCCTCTGGGCAAGGCAGAGCCGCAATCAGTCTTAAGCCGTCAGCCACCTGGCTGGGGCAGACAACACACAGGGCCTTCTGGCCTAGGAGCGAATAGGCTGCTACCCAAAGGGTGGGGGCTCGCAGCAGGGGGTAGGGGAACCCAGGCCCACCCAACTTCACTGGGTCCCTGCCCAGGGCCTTAACAGTGGCAGAGTGCTCCACCACTGGGTCAGTGGGGAATCCAGACAACACACTGACTTACACTCACACAGCAGAACTAGACTAGAGTCTGGTCCCCCTGGACTATTTCCTACCAGAGTCTGAGTGTAGGGTCCCATGGTCCAAAAAAATCTCCTGTCTCCTCATGGTATTCAGCCACTGGTATCCCCTGGTGGTCCTCATCTGCATCCCCTGATGGCGGGACTGGGTTAGGCTTGGCTCTTGTAGGAGCATTTGCTCCATAGAAGAGACCTCCGCTCTCCTGTAGCTCAGCAGCAACTGAGGTCCAGGGCTCTCCTTCTCTACTTCCTGTCCCGCCCTGGTACTTCCGGTGAGTGGGGTGGGGTGGATTTGGCTCTGCCCACCCAGGGGAGGGAAGTCAGTCTGTCTCACTACATAAGCTTAAACAGCTGTACATTGCATTTGATCCACCACTGAAGTGCAGCTGTCTCTGGGATGGAAAGCAACAACTGCTTAACTATGCATATTCACACTAAACTGTGGGTTCAAGGGAGTCTGAAATGAAGAATAACTTAATAAATTGAAACTGTAAGGAAAATTTAGAAATGGAAAATTTAATTGCCATGTAATAATAATACCAAAGTCAGAATTTGGTTTGGATTCCATAGCTAATACCTCTGCTCCTCTCTATAGTGACGTTGGATTTTTAGTAGCCAGAAGTGGTTAGAACTTGGTTTGTATCCTCTAAAAGATTCTACATTCCTTCGGTCATTATTAAACCAATACCCCAGGGAGGGCCCTTAATTGTACCCTGGGACATTGGTTTAATAATGACCAAAAGAATGTGCTTCTTACTTCCCCAGAAATACTTACAGCAGCCTGCTTTATTTCTTGGCAATCTCTGATTCAAGTAATTGCCCAAGCCCCACCAGGCTTAGATGGTGAGAGCTCTGATTAGTCTTTGATGGTCTGGCTGCAGGCAGAGTGCTACTTCTCAGGAAATCACATTTGCAGCCATGGACACTAATAGTTAAACATTCATGGCCTTTATGTTGGCCAGTGTTGCATTAGAAATGCAGTGAACCACCAACTTTCCAAAAATGTTAAAGCGATAAATTGAAGTGGAATGTGCCTTAATATTTCAGCATCAACTTATGGCAGACTGAAAATTCTCCCTTTAAGATGCAGATAGATAGTAGCATGTGCAAAAGTAAAGGCTTCTTCCTTACATTTCCTGGTTCCATATTTGCACTGGGAAACAGCTTTGACTATTTGACAAAACGTTTCCGGTGTAGCTCCTGTCACGGAGTCCCTGGGCGATGCTCTGGAACTGTTCCCCATGAAGCCAGACAGGACTCCGGGGAAGTCTCCTCTCTGGGAGCAGACTGTCTTCAGGATGCAAAGCTCACACAGCTTTCACCTTCCTGGGTCTGACCTCTGAGCATTCAGCATCCTCTGCCCCTCCGTGCACTTCCCACAGCGAGTCCGCTCAGGCGGGGCTCCTGGGGAAGCCAGAGGGTCCTGCACCCCAACTTCACAGTCAGATGTGACTCTCAGACAGCCAGTAAAACAAAGGTTTATTAAACATGGTCTAAAACAGAGCTTGTAGGTGCAGAGAACAGGACCCCTCAGCTGGGTCCATTTTGGGGGGCAGTGAGCCAGACAACCACGTCTGCCCTTCACTCCATGTCCCAGCCAGCCCCAAACTCCCTCCAGCCCCTCCTCCTCTGGGCTTTGTTCCTTTCCCAGGCCAGGAGGTCACCTGATTCCTTTTTTCTCCAACCCTTTAGCTCTCACCTTGCAGGGGGGAAGGGCCCAGGCCATCAGTGGCTAGGAAACAGGGTGTCGACCATTCTCTGTGTCCAGACTCCTGCACACACCTGCCCTCTAGGGCTCTGCAGTGATCATACACCCTTATCCCACCACCTAGATACTTAAGAACTGCATAGGGGAAACTGAGGCACCCCCACACTATTCAGAGGAAACATTAAGAACAGTCCCACTTCATCACAGCTCCTTTGGAGTAAATGAAGAGGAAATTAATAGGCAGCAGGTTTAAAACAAAACAGAAGGAAGCATTTCTTCACACAACACACAGTCAACCTGTGGAACTCTTTGCCAATCAGTGGTTATTAGCCAGGACGGGCAGGGATGGTGTCCCTAGCCTCTGTTTTCCAGGAGCTGGGAATGGGTGATGGGATGGATCACTTGATGATTACCTGTTCTGTTCATTCCTTCTGAAGCACCTGGCTTTGGCCACTGTTGAAAGACAGGATACTGGGCTAGATGGACCTTTGGTCTGACCCAGTATGGCCGTTCTTATACAGCAAGGAGAAATTTAAAAAACCTTGTGTTTATAGTTGGTGCAGTGATCCAGTAACTATCACTATTTTGTTTCGGCTACAATAAATACAAATTTAATTAAAAACAAAGTTGTTTGGTGGGATGCACACTCAAATTAATTTCTCTCTTTGGCTTTAAACAGAATGAATGCCGCATGTTTCGTATTCAGTTTGGTGGAGATTCAAAAGAGCGGGCGCTGGAACACTGCTATAACTGTGTGCAGAAACTTGCAGACTATGTAACAGTTCAGGTAACAGATGAGCAAAGCCAAGAGCTGCACCAAGGTCATAGTCAGCTGGCTAACCGTGAAAGTCAAGTGAAGGACTCCGAACAAAATACATCGATGCTGCATGGAGTAAGCCAGAAGAGTGTGTGTGTGAAACTGAGAAATATAATGGTTGCCTAATTTAAGTGCCATGTCCATACTCCTTCAAGCCAGTGGTTTTCAACCTTTTTTCGTTTGAGGACCCCTACAAATTTCAAATGGAGGTGCGAACCTCTTTGGAAATCTTAGACATAGTTTGCGGACCCCCAGATGTCCATGGACCACAGGATGAAAACCACTGCTTTAGGATGTGTAGTCTAATAAGAATATGGTCCTTGTGTGGTTGTTGGGTTTAAGACATCACTATTTTAATCCTGTTGTTTAATAGTACAAATTTTTGAAAAGAGGCATTTCATCTATGCATTTGTCCAGAAACAAAACTATGCTATCTGCTAATGTAGTATCTTATTGACAAGCAGACCAATATTAAGATAAACCCTTTATTATGAACAAGAACTATGTATAGCAATGAGGTAACAAACTTCCTACTACTCTGTAGCTGCAGCCTGTGACTCCTGTATCCTGGGCTTCTTTGTTTCTGCCCAGCAGGAAGTATGTCACATTGCACTTTTTGATACTGTCTCACATGACCTTCTCATAAATAAACTAGGGAAATATAGCCTAGATGAACCTACTACAAGGTGGATGCACTACTGGTTGGGAAAGCATTCTCAGAGTAGTTATTAATGGTTCTGTAGTGAGGTCTTCGACATTGGGGAGGCCTCATCTGGAGTACTGTGTCCAGTTTTGGGCCCCACACTACAAGAAGGATGTGGAAAAATTGGAAAGAGTCCAGCGGAGGGCAACAAAAATGATTAGTGGACTGGAACACATGACTTCTGAGGAGAGGCTGAGGGAACTGGGATTGTTTAGTCTGCAGAAGAGAAGAATGAGGGGGGATTTGATAGCTGCTTTCAACTACCTGAAAGGGGGTTCCTAAGAGGATGGATCTAGACTGTTCTCAGTGGTAGTTGATGACAGAACAAGGAGTAATGGTCTCAAGTTGCAGTGGGGAAGGTTTAGATTGGATATTAGGAAAAGCTTTTTCACTAGGAGGATGGTGAAATACTGGAATGCTTTACCTAGGCAGGTGGTGGAATCTCCTTCCTTAGAGGTTTTTAAGGTCAGGCTTGACAAAGCCCTGGCTGGGATGATTTAGCTGGGGATTGGTCCTGCTTTGAGCAAGGGGTTGAACTAGATGACCTCCTGAGGTCCCTTCCAACCCTGATATTCTATGCTTCTATGCCTTATTGGAAAAATCTGGGAGGTGGGTAGGCACAAAGCATGCCCACTTCTAAAGGCCCTTCACCCAGCCTAGCGGGAGGGACCACTGGACCTGGGTTCCAACTGATTACTTGGGACAACTAATGAGAAAACAGGGGTCGGAGTGATGGTCATAGGTTCAAAACAAGGGTACCGGATGGGGACACCAAGCAGAGGATCCCGGACAGCTCCCACTGCTCCTCAAAGGGAGCCAGCGGATGCTGCCCAAAGGAACTTTGCCCGGAGGCGTGAGACAATTGACCCTACAATTGCAGAGCATCCCCTCATCCAGCATCCAGCTCCTGGTATTAAAGATGGCAACCTTTGTGAGGACCAGGAGGAGGTTAATGAGGAGATCTTGTGACTTTGTGGGGCCACAGACAGGGTGTGCGAAAATGAATAAGTGCAAGGAAAAGTGCAGCCAGAACCTCAGCAAGAGGTTCTGGAGGAGCTGGAAGAGGGGCTGCAACCCGGCGCATTCAAGATCGGTGTGCGCCAGGTTCTCCCTCACGCCGCAGAACGGGAAGGCCTCAGGAATGGGTGTGAACTGCACCAGCTACACACCTGTGCTCACGGATCCGTAAAGGAGCCACCAACCGATGTGCCCGGCAGGCCGTGGGACCAGGGTGGAATAGATACTGGCCCACCGGGGCTCCTCACCCTCTACAGATGATAAGTAGTCCTGCCATTTGGTGTCGGAGCGGAAGACAAGGGTGAGGAAATGTAACATGTGGAGCACGAGCATGTATAGGGCGTGGTTCGGAAGTGAATCAGATGCAGGGCATGCAGCTGGCTCGAAGTATGGGAATGGGGAGGTTCACGGAACAGGGGCCCGATAAAAAGGTCCGGAGGGCCTGGGGTGAGGATGGACAGGGAGCCTTAACTTAAGGCCCGCCCCAGGAAGATGAGAGAAGTGGGTGACAAGGTAGCCCCCACCTCCTGGAGTACGCGCAGGGAGGTTGGAAGGGTGAAGAGCCCCATACGCCGACCAAGCACCCGGGGATCCTCCCAGTCCCCCCGTCATAGTGCAGGAGGTCTCTGACCCTGTTGATTTCTGCCAGGACCAAACTCTGGCGCATCGAGGGAGACTCCGTCACATGCACATGTAGATCAGGGTTGTGTAGCAGAGGCTCTGCAAGGAGGTCTGCCCCCTCGGTGGCCACAATGGACCTGGTCTCCGAAAAGAGCTTCCAGGTCTGGAGGAGGTCCTGGTAGAAGGCCGGCAGCTTGGAGAGGTCTCACGGAAGACCCCTGCCAGTCTTATTGGAGCCGTTGGAGGCGGCGGAGGAAGGCATGTGCCAACGTGCTCCACGCCAGACTACCTGTACCATAAAGGAGTCTCTGCAGGGCCTGGAGGCAGAAGACAGACCTGGCTGCGAAGGCAGACCATGCCCTGCCCTCCCTCCTCCAGGGGAAGACTCAAGACCCCTGCAGAGACCCAGTGCAGTCCTGGCCAGAAAAACTCCAGGGCTGTCCTCTGGAGCCTGGCCAGGATCCCCAGGGCCAGGCTCAGGGTGTTGAGCCGATGCCAGAGCATGGACAGGACTAGCTGGTTCAGCACCAGCACTCTCCCTCACAGGGAGAGACACTGGAGCAGTCCTGTCCATCTCTGCAGCCGCTCACCCACCCTAGGCTCCAAATCCTGCTAGTTCTCTAGTGGAGAAGGATGCGTGACGGAAAGAAAAACGCCAAGATAGAGCACCAGATGGCTTGAAGCGTGGGTGAGAGGGAACTCGCCTGCCACCCGTCCCCAACCACCAGGCCAGAGCTTTTGACCCAGTTGACCAGAGCAGAGGAGGCCACTGAGTAGATGGCCTGGCAGGCCTCGACCCGCACCAGGTCACCTGGGTCCTGGACCGTGAGGAGCACGTCGTCAGCGTACACCAACAGGACCAGCCACAGCTCCAGCTCCCGAAGCACCAACCCCATCAAACTCCGGTGGAGGAGACAGAGGAAGGGCTCGATCGCCAGAGCGTACAGCTGGCCAGGGAGGGGGTCTGTAGCGAGGCGGTGTGGTTCCCTGCCACCCCGGGGAGGGACGAGCCCCTCCGGACACTAAAGGGGCAGAGCCAGTGACTCCTGCGCCTACCCCCCAGAGGTCAATGCGTAGGACAGGAAGTATAAAAGCCCAACCCCAGAGCTCACTGGAGGAGCAGCCACCAGAGAGGCCAGTTGCCTGCAGCCTAGCTCCCAGTTGGGAGACCCCAGCAACAGGCGGCAGACCCAAAGACTCACCCGCCTGACCAATGCCTGCCCCTCGCCAGTTACCCAGAGGAGCTGCCAAGCCTACCCCTCGCCAGTTACCCTGAGGAGCCCATGGTACTTGACCCCCCCGGAGGACACCGTCCGGACCCAGGTACCCCTAGAGGGGGAGTTAGGGATTAACCCGGGGGCATCCAACCCTAGTCTGGCTGTATCACTGCCAGAGCCTATGTCAGTGTGTTGCAGCCAGGATCCCCACGACTCAGCAGCAGGCCTTCTGCTAGGATGCAGTGGAGTGGGTGGGACTACTTCCCCCCCTGCCACCCAACTTGTGGGTGGCAGTCTCCCCCTCTCCTCTGAGCTAAGAGCCTGGGCTTGTTGTTTACCTGCTTTTGCTCAGCTTCTGCCTGAGGACCTGAGCCCTTGACTCGCTATTGCCGCCAACCACGGGCTGGTACAAATAACTGTCTGTGTTTGACTTTATTGCTCCATGGTGAGAGACTCCCACAACCAGGCTAATACACCGTCAAGAACTGAAAGGACGTAGCAAGGCAGGGTGGTCTCCCGCTGCCCCGGAGAGGGACGAGCCCTGGCCAAACCTCTCCACATGTGAAGAATGTGGGCAGCAGTCCCCTGATCCCTGTGAGAAGGGGTCTTAGGAGGAACGTGCCCAGGATGGCCATGGATATGGACAAGCTCATTAAGTTCCTGGCTAAGAGCCAGCAGCAGCAAGCGGCAGCCCAGCAACAGCAGCTGGTCCAGCAGTTAGGGGCACAACAGCAACAGCTGATTTTGGAGCTGGGACACCAGAACCAGGACCACCAGCAACAATGCCTGCAGCAGTTGGCAACTCTGCTCCCCTGTCCTGCAGAACCCCAGCCAGGAGACACCGTTGGGCTGTCCAGTGTAGCCCGCCGATCCAGTTGACCAAGATGGGCCCCAACAATGAACCCAAGGCCTCCCTTGTGATCTTTGAGAGGGTGGCATTAGTCGTGGGGTGGGTCCAAGACCAGTGGGCCACCCTCCTGGCCCCGTATCTGCCCAGGACCACCACACACTGTGTACTGCAGACTATCGATGGAGGAGGCACAGAGTACAACCGGGTAAAGGCAGCAATTCTAGATGCCTTGGACGTCAACCCGGAAACCTTCTGGCAGCGGTTCTGGAGTCTGACCTTCCCTACGGATGCGCGACCTTGGTTGGTGGCCCAAGAGCTGAGGGAGGCATGCAAGCAATGGCTACAGCCCAAGAGGCGAACACCAGACGAGCTCACTGAGCAAGTTATTATGGAACAATTTGTCCACATGCTCCCACCGCAAGGAAGGGCCTGCGTCCTCCGCCATTGGCCTGCGACACTGGCCGCCGCCGTCACTCTGATGGAGGATTTCCTCGCAGCTGAAGCCCTGTGGGGACTGGTGATTTGAGCCCACACACCAGGGCCCGAGCTCCCTAACCTAAAGAAGAAGGGGAGCTCCCGGACCGAACTACGAAACCCTTCACGGGGCCAGGAGCCCCGCTATAGCAGTCCGGAGGTGCCGGTTCGACAAGCCCCAGCAACTGCTGAGCCAGGGGTCAGGGGGACCAATCGAAGCCCCCCAAGGGGCCCTGTGGGAACATCTGCCCAGCCTGGGCATCCAGAGCTCAGACCCTGTTTCTTCTGTGGGAAATACGGACACCTGCAGCGTGACTTCACCGAGATGGACTGCAACTCCGGTCACGTTTGTGCAGGAGAAACCCACGCCTGACGGCCACACCCCACCAAGATTACAGTGCCAGTAGTTGTTGGGGATTGCCCGACCCTGGCCCTGATTGATTCAGGATGCGGCCAGATGCTCATCTGCCAAAATTTAGGCCTTCCAGCTGACCTGCACCTGGGGATGATTCGACTGCAATTCATCCACGATGATGTCTGGCCCTACCCCAGTGCCCGAATCCGGCTAACCATTGACGGGGTCATGCGGCTGATGGTGGTCGGCCTGGCTCCTCAACTAGCCTACCCGGTGATCCTGGGACTTGATTGGTCCTAGTGACCAGAGGTCTTTCACTCAAGTGCTGAGAAAGGCCCTGAGGTCACCCTAGCACCTGGAGGGGGCTGCCCCGAGACCTGCTCCAAGGAGCCGGAGGAACCAGACCCCAACGGATAGGGAGGAGAACCTAAGGACCCCCCGGCGGGGCCCGCCGTCGAACCCATGCTTAGCACCGACTTTTGCCAGGACCAAAGGGAGGACCCCACCCTCAGTCAAGCATATGAACAGCTAGCAGCCGTCGATGGGACTCTGATCGATCAGTCCCAGACAAAGCGGTGGCCCCATTTCGAGTTGCGCTGCAACCACCTCTTTTAGGTGGAATGAGACCCTCACACCGGAGAGCTCCAGACCCAACTTCTTGTGCCTTAATGTCACCGACGAGCTGTAATGAAACTTGCCCACAGCATCCCGGCCGCAGGGCACTTGGGCCATGAAAAGACCCTCGCCCGAATTTTGACGAGGTTCTTCTGGCCCGGTGTACACCAGGAGGTGAGAAACTATTCTAGTTCCTGTCCAGAATGCCAGCTAGCCTGCTCCGCCATGGACACCCAAGGTCCCATTGATTCTCATGCCCATTGTAGAAAAGTCGTTCAAGTGAGTAGCCATGGACTTGGTGGGCCCCCTTCCGAAAAGTATTGCCAGATTTCAGTACATACTGGTCATCATGGACTATGCCACCTGTTTCCCCGAAGCAGTACCACTATGGAGCATCACTGCCCGAACAGTTGCTGATTAACTCTGAAGGTCTTCACCTGCGTGGGCCTGCCCTGGGAAATCCTCACTGACCAGGGCACCAACTTCACCTCCCAGCTGCTGCAGCTGATGTGCAACCTGGGGATTAAGCAGCTGCGCACCTCCATATATCACCCACAAACAGATGGCTTGGTTGAATGGTTTAACCGTACTATGAAGGACATGCTGTGCAGTTTCCCCCAGGTGACCTACACCGATGGGATCAGCTACTCCTGCCCTTGCTTCTGGCCATCTGTGAGGTGTCTCCATCCCCCTTATAAGAGAGTCACCAATCACCACTACCCTACATTTCCTCCTGGGAGGAATCAGAATTGTAGGACTAGAAGGGACCTCAAGAGGTCATTTAGTCCAGTCCCCTGCACTCATGGTGTTTGTTTAACCTGTTCATAAAAATCTCCAATAATGGAGATTTCACAAAGTCCCTAGGCAATTTATTCCAGTGCTAAACCACCCTGACAGGAATGTTTTCTAATGTCCAACCTAAGCCACCTTTGCTGCAATTTAAACCCATTGCTTCTTGTCCTATCCTCAGAGGCTAAGGAGAACAAATTTTCTCCTTCCTCCTTATAACAACCTTTCATGTATTTGAAAACTGTTATTGTGTCCCCTCTCAGTTTTCTCTTCTCCAGCCTAAACAAACCCAGTTTTTTCAATCATCCTTCATTGGTCATGTTTTCTAGACCTTTAATCATTTCTGTTGTTCTTCTCTGGACTGTCTCCAATTTGTCCACATCTTTCCATAGTTGCCCCAGAATTGGGCACAATGAGGCCTAATCAGCATGTAGTAAAGAGGAAGAATGACTTTTTGTGTTTTGCTTACAACACTCCTACTATTGCAGAATGAAGTTTGCTTTTTTTGCTATAGTGTTACACTGTTGACTCATATTTAGCTTATGGTCAACTATAAGCCCCAGATCTCTTTCTGCAGTACTCCTTCCTAAGCAGTCATTTCTCATTTTGTGTGTGTGCAACTGATTGTTCCTTCCTAAGTGGAATACTTTTCATTTATCCTTATTGCACTGATTGAACTGTGATCCTTATTAATTTAAATTCTGTTTTGATACTTTCCAGCCAAGTCATGTTATAGATAAACCTCCAGCCCAGTCATGCACAAGCTTTCCAGAGAGACAGAGATCCGTGACAGAGCTAGCACAGGTAGAGTCAAACACTGTCATATGACAAGACACCGCTTCTCTCTGGCAGGGAGAGACAGTTTATGGCAGGCTATGTGATATTAAGTTTTTCCTATGTTGATGATGTACCAGCTTGTTCAGTGAAACAGTAACTTGCAGACATCAAGACAGAAGCACACAAAGACCATACACTGAGAAAAGGGCAGGACCTTGTGTGTCTGCTGTTGAGTAGCCATGGACTTGGCTGCAGAACCTCAGATTTCATTCTAATTAACATTCAGGCCCTTATGGCTAGAAAGAAAAATATTAGATGCATTTAAACCAATCTAGTGTGCTGAGACAAATTCCAATTTTTACTTAACTGTGGGCTGGTGAATAAATTTAGGAACACATACTAACCTTGATCCAGAACTGCCACTGCTATCAATAGAAAGTTCAAAGAACAAGGTAGAGTGTCATGTATATAGTAACTACATTTTTTTATTTGTTCAGTACCTTATCACATTCAGTATCAGTAAGACAACATGGCACTATTATTCTTGTCCCTTGTTTCTGTGTCTTTCCCCTACACTTCCTTCCTAGCAACAGCTCCCAGTTCCCCGTGGGCTTCACGTCTACCCTTTTACCCTATTTCCACTACTCATGTGAAGGGCCGTGGAATAGTAAAACTTTCCTTAGAAGTCATTGGCTTTAGAGTTGATAGTTCAGTGACATTAATAGGGGCCTAGGAGTTCACCCTTCTCAAAGCTATTGATTTCCATAGACATCAATGCATGGGTTAGTGTCTGTTCATGTTTGGAAGGTTGTTTTTGCAACCGGGAACCCTAAACTTTTTTTAAACACAGTGGAGATTTTGCATTAGGTGAATGGCATATAGGCCTCAAATATATCACAGCCTAGATCTAGCACACAGGCTGTTTCTCACCTGTGTACTGGTCTGTTTGCAAACTATAGAATACTTCCATCAAAATGCTAAAGCCTAATGCTAATTTGTCAGCTGTAGTATCAGAGGGAGGAATGTGGCCACTGTCCACTCCTTAAGTTGACAGTTGGAGTGGGCCACTGATTCTCTCACAATGGCAATCTCAGTTAGAGACATTAATTCTGAAAGCAGAATGGGGTCTGCTCTGGAAGTTGCCTTGCTGTGGTAAATTAGAGGTTCACCAAGAACAGTAGATGTGCTGTAGACAGCTACACATGCCTGTGCAGCATGGGGTGGAGGCAAGCTGAGGGTCAGCTCTATTGCATGGCTGTGAACTCCAATGCATCAGACACACTCTCCTCTGACCATCTTCTCCCCCCACCCCACCCCCAGCTCCTGCATGACACACTTACGTTGGCTGCTTTGAGAGCCATCTAGTTACTAAATTGTCTAAACACAGACTAAACTTTTTAAGAATATACATATCATCCTAGTCTAATCACACACATCTCTGATATTTATAATACCTGCTCCAGGTCAAAGGTTTTTGGGAGCAGGGCAGTAGCAATTATTGAGACTTTTCTCATGACATACACAGTAGTTACACACTGCAGCCATTACTACAATTGCTAGAACTTTTAGATTGCTCTTACTTGATTATACCAGGTAATGTTCTCCCTTTTGGAAAAACAACTGCTTTTCTATGTCCACTGAGATTGTATCAAGCAGTCAAATAATCCTTTACTAGTTTGTGTGCTTTCAAGTCAGCTGTTAAGATACATGGGGGGAGGGAATAAACATGGGTAAATAGTTCAACATGTTTATTCCCCCCTGCCCCCACCATTCCTCAGACGTTCTTGTCAACTGCTGGAAATGGCCCACCTTGATTATCACTACAAAAGGTTCACCTCCCCGCCCCTGCTCTCCTGCTGGTAATAGCTCATCTTAAGCGATCACTCTCCTTACAGTGTGTATGGTAACACCCATTGTTTCATGTTCTCTATGTATATAAATCTCCCCACTGTATTTTCCACTGAATGCATCCGATCAAGTGAGCTGTAGCTCACAAAAGCTTATGCTCAAATAAATTGGTTAGTCTCTAAGGTGCCACAAGTACTCTTTTTCTTTTTGCAAAGATTTAGTTGTGTGACAAAGTTCCTCCTCAGCCTTGGTGGGTCCTGGGCTTATTAGCAGATTTTCTCACCGCAGTTTGGCCACTTTCATGGCTCAAATCTGCCATTCACTCAAATCTGCCATTCATCACTGGCCAACATAGGGAAAGGAATAACAATCCCCACAGTCTCTGCTGATCCACCTAGTGGATCGGGGAACAGGCCAGACACCTTCCCCTCTAGTGGAACCCACAGTCCAGTTCAACTCCTCCGATATCAAGCAGGGAGTTGGAGGGATGGGGGGAACCCGGGCCCGCCCTCTACTTCAGGTTCCAGCCCAGGGCTCTGTAGATTGTAGCTGTCTACTGTGGCTCCTGTAACAGCTGTGTGACAGCTACAACTCCCTGGGCTACTTCCCTGTGGCCTCCTCCTAACACCTTCTTTATTCTCACCACAGGACCTCCCTCCTGATGTCTGATAATGCTCATACTTCTTAGTCTTCCAGTAGTATGCCTTCTCACTCTCAGCTTCTTGCACCTCTTGTTTCCAGCTCCTCACATGCACCACAAACTGAAGTGAGCTCCTTTTTAAATCCAGGTGCCCTGATTAGCCTGCCTTAATTGATTCTAGCAGCTTCTTGATTGGCTGCAGGTGTTCTAATCAGCCTGTCTGCCTTAATTGTTTCCAGAAGGTTCCTGATTGTTCTGGAACCTTCCCTGTTACCTTACCCAGGGAAAAGGGACCTACTTAGCCTGCTCTCTGGCCTAGGCTTTCCTTGCTTTTACCCCTGCTTTTGGCTTCCCCCCAACCGAGCCAGACGCTCTCCCCCCTTTCTTTTCTTTTTGTTGTTGTTTTTTCTTTCTCCGCTGTTACTAGAGTGCTGGCTGGCTGTTAGCCCCGCCTGCCCTCGGACGCTGCTGCCGCTCCAGCTGAACCCCCCCCCGAGAGAGGGGGGACCTGCCGGCCCACTTCCCCGGAACAGGGGAGTGGAAGGACCCAGACCCAGCTGCTTGCTATTTGTCTGCGGACCCGTCTCTGGCTGAGAGAATTTCTTATCATCCACTCTGGCATCCCTGGAATGCGAAAAAGAAAACCCGGAACAGATAAACAGCCGTCTACTGGAGGAACGCCGCCCGGGGAATCTACAAATCGCCGCAGAGGGGGCCCAAGACTGAGTAACTTTCGAACTATGCTCTCGTGTGGGGGGAGGCCTTGACTGTGTCGTGACTGTGTTTGTAGGGACACAGGGGGTGTGGCACGGAGCTGCCCCCCGGTCCATCTGGCTCTGGACTTAGCTGCTCGCCCTGATTCCACCATGTGGGCCAGAAGCACCAGCCAACCAAACAGGACTCTCTGGACAAGCGTACAGTGGTTCATGTGTCCTCCACCCCAAACTGCCCATCCCACAGCCTGTCCCTTTTTACCTAACCCCAACTCCTGTTAACCACCTGCCACCGCCCCCACTGGGGCATCGGCAATGGAGGGCACCAGGGTGACCTCCGCTGCTGCAATGCCCACCACCTCCCCAGACTCTAGGGGAGCCCCCCCAGCCGGCGGGAAAGGCCAGGGCAAGAACAAGGGGAAGGGCCCTGCTAAAACCACCAGGCCCTCCGTGGCAGGGGCCACCCCCACTGCTGCGGCCCCACCACCGACCACAGCGTCCCTCCCCGCTGCCCCCTCCACCGGCTCTGTGGGTGTCCCTCCCTCACCCTCCAGGATGTATTCCTGGGCAGCGGCAGCCCCCCCACCTGCCGCCTCGTCATCTCACCCGCCCACCAACTCCACCACCATCAACAGCGGCCGGGGCCCCTTCCCCACCATGACAAGTAAGCATGGTGTCTGATGCCTCCTGGTGCCCGCGTCGCCCCACGTGGAGACCTAAGTGCGGGCGTTGGCGAGGGTGGTGGGGCCCTCGGCCATTTTGGCGGCCTCCAAAATGTATGGGAAGGTCATCTTCTTCTTAGCATCAGAGGCTACCGCCGAGGAAGCGGTGGAGAGGGGCCTGGTGGTGGTGGGGTGTTTGTCCCCCTAGAGCCGCTGGAGGACCTGGGCATCCACCTGGTCCTGACCCCTGTCCCTCCTTTTCTTCCCAGTGCTGCCCTGTTAGCCGCCCTTTCCACCCTGGGGAAACCTGTTTCTGTCATCAGCCCTCTCCCGTTCGGCTGCAAGGACCCCACCCTCCGTCACATCTTTTCCTTCCACCAGCAAGTGCAGCTTCTACTGCCGTCGGCGGCGCGTGATGGAGAGGCGCTCGAGGGGTCCTTCCTAGTCCCCCACCAGGGGGCCCTTTACCGGGTGTATTTCTCCACGGGGGAAGCTCGGTGCTACCTCTGCCAGGAATCGGGGCATGTCCGGAGGGACTGCCCCTTAGCCCGGCAAGAAGGGGCACCTGTGATCCCTGAGACCCGGCAGGACATCGGCCCAGTCATTGCCGACGCCCCTGGCTGCCCGATACCCGAACTCGCCCCCCTCCTCTTCGGACCACCACTTCTCCCACTTGGGCCCAAGGAGCACCTCCCCTACAACGCCCAGACGAGCGGGAGAGCCCCTCCCTCGCTGCTGACAGTCTGGCGGGGCCTATAGAGGAGGGTGTGGCAGAGATACCACCAAGCATGGGAGAGATCCTGCCCCAGGAAGAATCCTCCCTCCCTTATGCAGCCCCACCGTACCCCCCCAAGTCCCTGAGCCATCGCCTTTACCCCCTGATACGACCCCTGCTAACCAGCCCCCAGATGATGCCATTGAGGGCTGGGCCCTAGTCCAGGAGAAGCGAGGCAAGCAGAAGGCTTGAGCTCCACCTCATCTACCCGAGGTGGAGGCCCCCCAGAAGACCAGGAAGGGGGGCACCAATGCCAAACCTTCTGCTTTGCCCACGAGTGCGTCCTATCCACCGGTGTCAGCCGGGAAAGACGTGGTAGGACCGGAAGGTAGTGTCTCCCCTCCACGGGAGACCCTCCCCTCCACGGGAGACCCTCGAGGAAGCCCCTTCTGTTCTGACACTACCCGAAGCCCCTGTGAACCCCGAGGCAACCATCGTGGCGGGTGCCAGCGGGGAGAACCCTGGAGCGATGGAAAGTGTCCTCTCCTCCATGTTCAAAAAGATCGAGGCCCTAGATCTGACCCCAATCGCCCAGGGGGAGGATGACCTTTTGCCAGCAAACCTCAATTTGGGCGACCTCACTCCACCCCTCTTTTCCCCATGCTCCCTCCCCCTAACTGCTGTTTCTGCTCCCACCTCCGAGGAGCCCCTGGACTTCTCCATCGACCCGGCCGCTGATGGCACCCTGCTGACAACCACCGAGCCTGCTCAGGTGACAGCCAGCGCCATGCGGCCGGGACACGAGCCACCAGGGGCACTCCCCATTGGTGCGGAGCAATCGATTTTCTTCCCGGGCGGTGGCCCAACAGAAGATAATCCACTTTCTGATGCTGTGGCCGCTAAATCCACCATAGAGCCCATGCCCGGTATCACTGAGAACTCCCTCCCCACCCCCTTAACCCTTGAGCCTGATCAGGAGGCGCCACCATCCAGCTGCTTCCCTCCCAAAACCCAGAACCTCGCCTCTGCCCCTGCCGCTGCCCCTACCCCTATCCAGTCTACCTCCTACGATGTTATTGCCACCGCCGGGGCTGTCTCCTTCCCTTTTCCAACCGATGACCGCCAGGGAGCGGCCTTTGCGTTCTCCTGTCCCAACCCATTAGGGGCTGTTATTTTTCCTCCACCGCCCCCTATTGCCCCAGGGCTTGAGGTGGGCCTAGAAGCTCCAGGCCATCAGGCACCCCGTTGGGGGTCCGCACCCTGCTTGCCCGTTTTAGTGGGCCACAGGGCTGCACCAAGAGCCCAGCCGGGGAACAACCAGGAAACCGTAACCCCACTCCCCCATGAGCTGCGAGGAGCGCTGCGGAAGTTTTTAGAGGATGTCCGTGGCTCCCACAACAAGCTACAGCTTGCTCTCCAGCGATGGGTGGATTTTTTTCAAATCCTCCGGGCCACAAGGGCCCTCATGGAGGAAGGTAAAGGGACGGGGAAGCGAGATGCCGTGGCCTACTGGCGGGTCCACATCTTCCGTGACCAATTACTCACCTACGGGATGGGTCAAGGATTGTTGCGCGGCCCGCTGGTGGATGCGAGCGTCCCTGCCAGTGAGGATCCCCCCCGGCCCTCCCCATGACACCTCTCACCATCGCAACGTTGAACACCCGGGGCTGTAGGATGGCTCTCCGCAGGTCCCAGGTGCTCTCCTTCCTTCAGGAGGGAGGGTACTCTGTGATTTTCCTGCAGGAAACCCATATGGATCCGACCGCCGAAGACAGTTGGCGGCTGGAGTGGGGGGACAGGGTCTACTTTAGCTATTCCACGATTCGGCAGGCTAGAGTGGCGACCCTGTTCTCCCCCGACCTACGGCCCGAGGTGCTAGGGGTCGCCGAGGCCATGCAGGGTCGCCTGTTGCATCTCCGGGTCCGTATAGAGGTGCTCGTGGTTCATCTCATTAACGTCTGTGCCCCGACATCAGGCCCAGAGCGGCTGCAATTCTATCAGCACGCGTCCGCCTTCCTCATCACCTTAGATTCTCACGAGTGCCTGGTCCTGGGAGGGGATTTTAATACCACCCTTGAGGAACGAGACCGCTCGGGGACCGAGCAGTGCCTGGCCGCTGCGGACACCCTCTGGGAGATAGTTGAACATCACTCCCTAGTGGACATCTGGCGTGACCACCATCCGGATGACACTTCCACGTTCACCTTTGTCCGGGTGGAAGCACATCAGTCGAGCCACTCCCAGTTGGACCGCATTTATTTATCACGCTTCCATCTCTTACGCGCCAACTCCTCCAGCATTCGGCTGGCCCCATTTTCTGACCATCACCTAGCCACCATGACAGCCTCCCTCTGTGCGGAGAGGCCGGGGCCAGCCTATTGGCATTTTAACAACAGCCTGTTGGAGGATGAGGGCTTCGTGACGTCCTTCCGGGAATTCTGGCTGGCCGGGCAAGGGCAACAGCGTGCCTTTCCCTCGGCGCGGCGATGGTGGGACATGGGGAAGGTGCGCGCCCGGCTTTTCTGCCGCTACTACACCCGGGGCACCAGCTGACGGAGAAATGCAGTGATAGAGCAGTTGGAACGGGAGGTCTTAGAGCTGAAGAGGCATCTGGCCGCCAGCCCCGAAGACCCGCTCCTCTGCGGAGCGTGCCGGGAGAAGCGGGAGGAGCTCCGGGCCCTCAAGGACCATCGGGCCCGGGGCGCCTTTGTTCGATCCCGCATCCGCCTCCTTCAGGAGATGGATCGCGGCTCCCGCTTCTTCTATGCCCTGGAGAAAACGAGGGGGGCCAAGAAACACGTCACTTGCCTCCTGGCAGAAGACGGCACCTCCCCCATGGAACCGGCAGAAATGTGTGGGAGGGCCCGAACCTTCTACACAAGTCTTTTCTCCCCGGATCTGACCGACCCTAGCGCTTGCAGAGTGCTTTGGGAGGAGTTCCCTACGGTCAGCGCAAGCGACCGAGACCAGCTAGAGATGCCTCTTGCTCTGGCCGAGTTCTTGGAAGCCCTCCGTCGTATGCCCACTAATAAGTCTCCAGGTATGGACGGGCTGACCATGGAGTTCTACCACGTGTTTTGGGACGTCCTCGGCCCAGACCTAGTCACCGTCTGGGCCGAGTCTCTGCAGAGCGGGGTCCTCCCTCTTTCGTGCAGGCGAGCTGTGCTCGCCTTATTGCCAAAGATTGGGGACCTCTGCGATTTACGAAATTGGCGTCCCGTCTCGCTCCTCAGCACAGACTACAAAATCATAGCGAAAGCAATCTCGCTGCGGGTAGGGTCTGTGCTGGCGGACGTGATCCACCCAGACCAGACCTACACCGTCCCGGACCGCAGTATCTTTGATAACCTATTTCTGGTTCGGGACCTTTTGGAACTTGGGCGTAGAGACTGTCTGTCGTTCGCCCTCCTGTCCCTAGATCAGGAGAAGGCGTTCGATAGGGTGGACCACGGGTACTTCCTGAGCACTCTGCAGGCGTTTGGCTTCGGACCCCAGTTTGTGGGTTTTCTCCGGGTGCTGTATGCTTCCGCAGAGTGTCTGGTTAAGCTCAACTGGACCCTGACCGAACCGGTCAGCTTCGGGCGAGGAATACGGCGGGGTACCCCCTCTCGGGCCAGCTGTACGCTCTGGCAATCAAGCCCTTCCTCTGTCTCCTCCGCAGGAAGTTGACAGGTTTGGTGCTGCGGGAGCCGGAGCTGCGGCTGGTCCTGTCGGCGTACGCTGATGACATGCTCCTCGTAATCCAGGACCCCGGCGACTTGGCGCAGGTGGAGGCTTGCCAGGCCATCTATTCGGCAGCCTCCTCCGCCCAGGTCAACTGGGTCAAGAGCTCTGGCTTGGTGGTAGGAGACTGGCAGCAGGCGAGCTCCCTCCCACCCGCGCTTCAGACCATCTGGTGGAGCGCAGGTCCGCTGCTCTGCCTCGGCGTTTACCTTTCTGCCACGCATCCTTCTCCGTCGGAAAACTGGGAAAATTTAGAGGGCGTGGTGATAGAGCAGCTCCGGAAATGGAGGGGACTACTCCGATGTCTCTCCCTCCGAGGGAGAGCGCTGGTGCTTAATCAACTAGTCCTGTCCATGCTCTGGTACAGGCTCAACAGCCTGGTCCCAGCCACGGGTTTCCTGACCAACCTCCGGACATAGATTCTGGGGTGCTTTTGGTCAGGAACGCACTGGGCCCCTGTAGGGGTTCTTCATCTACCCCTGAAGGAAGGAGGACAGGGCCTGAAGTGTCTACACACTCAGGTCCATGTCTTCCGCCTCCAGGCCCTACAAAGGCTCCTCTATGGTGCAGGCAGTTTGGCGTGGAGCACACTGGTGCACGCCATCCTGCGCTGCATCCAAGGGCTCCGATATGACTGGCAGCTCTTTTATCTCCGTCCGGGAGGTCTTCCGCAAGACCTCTCCGGGCTGCCGATCTACCAGGACCTCCTCCGGACTTGGAAACTGTTTTTAACGACCAGGTCCGTGGCAGCCACCGAGGGGATAGATCTCCTCGCGGAGCCCCTGCTACACAACCCCCAGCTCCGTGTGCAGGTGGCAAAGTCCTGCTCTGTGCGCCAGAGCTTGATCCAGTCAGAAGTCACGAGAGTCGGAGACCCCCCTGGACTACGACTGGGGAGACTGGCTGGATCCCCTGACGCTCGCTCGGCGCATGGGGCTCTCCAGACCTCGCACCCCCCGGCGCATACTTCAGGAGGTGAAGGCTGCTTTGCCGCCTGCTGCTCGAGCTTACCTCGACCGGGTCCTGCTCGAGGGCACGCCCCGCCCACCCTCTACCCCAGGCCCGCCGGACCTTTTAATTGGACCCCTGCCCCGCAGACCCAATCGACCCCCTCACCCCTTCGCTGCGAGCCGGCTGCATGAACTGCAGCCGGTACGCTTCCAAACCGCACCAAGGAAACATCTATACACGCTCGCATTCCACACCCTTCATGCCCTCACCCTAGTGTCCCACCCCGACACAAAGTGGCGAGACCTTCTGCCACCTTTGGAGGGTGAGCAGCCCCAGTGGGCCAGCCTATATTCCACCTTGGTTCCGAGGCCCGTCGGGGACATCAGTTGGCGGCTCCTTCATGGAGCTGTGAGCACGGGCACGTACTTGGCACGGTTCACCCCCGTCCCAGATACTTGTCCCTTTTGTGGTGTGAGGGAAACCCTGGAGCACATATATTTGGAGTGCGCCAGGCTGCAGCCCCTGTTCCAGCTCCTCCCAAATCTCCTATTACGTTTTTGGTTGCATTTTTCCCCTCACCTTTTTATTTATGCACTCTCCATCCGTGGCCTCACAAAGTCGCGGGATCCCATAGTTAACCTCCTCCTGGCCCTGGCTAAAATGGCCATCTATAAAACCAGAGAGAGGAGGTTGGCCGATGGAGTTTCCTGTGACTGTGGGGCCGTTTTCCGATCTTCGGTCCGTTCACGTATCCAGGCGGAGTTCCTCTGGGCGGCGTCCACTGACTCCCTTGATGCTTTTGAGGAGCGGTGAGCGCTGTCCGAGGTTCTCTGCTCAGTGCCCCCGTCCTGGTCCCTTTGTCTGACCCTTTGATTGGGGGAGAGAGTAAGGGACCCCAGCCCCAGCCATTGCTGCTGCAGACACCACCACCTTAGAGGAGTCCTTTCACACGTGGGTGCACGTGCCCCCCCCCCCCCCCCGGATTGTCCACCCCCCAGCCTGCCCCTCTTGTTGGGTGCTTTCAGAGGAGGGAATAGTTGGTGACACTCGGGCGTGGCGTCAGGTAACTTGAGGGGGTGGAAGACCACGAGAGTTGATGAAGCCCCCTCACTCTGGGCCACCAGGTAACTTGGAAGGGTGGAAGACAACGAGAGTCGAGGAAGCCCCCGGCTCTGGGCCCAGGCAAGCTTGAACACTTCCCTCCCCTGAAGCTAATGAGAAAACAATTGTGATTGGTTGCTGTGTTACACATTGCATATGCTGCTGTTTTTACTTTGTAAGTGTGTTATGCAAATAAAAAAATTACCCTCCTATTAAAAAAAAAAACACTCTCCTGTAGCCATCTAGCCCGACCCTGTCACAGTTGTTTTTTTAAACCCCTTGAAATGAAGCAGTTCCTTCTTTAAAAGTTATAGTCCAATGATGGGAGGATCTTATTGTACTGCTATGCAAGAGCAAATCTGGTTTCTTATTTTCCTCATCTTTGGTCTTGAGAGTAGAGGATTCAGAGAACAATGGCACAAGTAGCAGCATCTCCTACTAGCTGATCTGTGGAGAGGTCACTGTAAGAGACTTCAGAGAATCAGAAATGTCAGGCTGGAAGGGACCATGAGGAGTTGCCTTAGTCCATGTGGCTGTAAGTGACAGGACCAAGTCTACAACACCATTCCTGAGTGGTGTTGCTCTAACTGGTTCTTAAAAAACTCCACTGATGGGAGTTTGGAAGCCTATTCCAGAACTTAACTACCCTTATAGTTAGATAGCTTTTCCTAATATCTAACCTAAATCTCAGATTTAGTAATGGGCAGATTAAGCCCATTACTTCTTGTTGTACCTTCAGTGGACATGGAGAACAGTTGATTACCATCCTCTTCATAACAGCCCTTAACATATCTGAAGATTTATCAGGTCTCTATTCAGTCATCTTTTCTCAAGACTAACCCATGCCAAGTTTTTTTTAACCTTAGCACATAGGTCAGGTTTTCTAAACCTTTTATTTTTGTAATTCTCCTTTTGACTCACTCTGGCTTGTTCACATCTTTCTTAAAGTCTGGTGCCCAAAACTGAACACACTACTCCAACTGAGACCTTACAAATGCCAGACAGCGCAGAACAATTACTTCTTGTGTCTCACGTACCAGACTGCTCTTAATACAACTTGGAATATTAACCTTCTTCACAACTGCATCATATTGACGACTCATCTAATTTCTGAACTACTGGAATGCCCAGTTACTTTTCAGCAGTACTACCACCTAGCCAGTTATTCCCCCTTTTGTAGTTGTGCATTTGATTTTTCCTTTCTGAGTGTAGTATTTTGCACTTGTCTTTAATTTAATCTTGTCAATTTCAGACCAGTTCTCCAATTTGTCAAGGTTGTTTTGAATTCTAATCCTGTCCTCCAAGGTGCTTGCAACTCCTCCCAGCTTGGTGTCACCTACAGATTTCATTAGTATATTCTCCATTCCATTATCCAAGTAACTGAATCGTACTGACAGACTCCAGAAGGACCCCACTAGATACATCCTCCTCGTTTGAACACAAAAATTGATAACCGTTATTTGAATATGGTCTTTCAACTAGTTATGTAGCCACCTTATAGTAATTTCATCTAGACCAATGGTTCTCAAACTTATTTGACCGGGCTTTCCTTCTGTGTGTCTGTAGTCATGTACACACCCCATCCCAAGTATATATACCTTCACCCAGCTCTGAAGGCAGTGCCACACCAGAAGCAGCACAGAAACAAGGGTGGCAATGTGAAAAGTGATATTTGTCAATATCACTTTTCACAGCAAACTTAGCACCCCATTACCACCCTTACTTCTGCACTGCTGCTGCCACCCCGCTGCCTCCAGGTGAGGGGTTGAGGTGGGGGCAGGGGAAGAAAAGCCCGAGCCCAGGTGGTGGGGCTCTGGCTGTCCCTTTATCCCCACTTCCTGCGTATGCATGTCCTTCTGCACAAGCTCCAGCCACTCAAGGTCGACAAAGTACACAGCTTGCGCCTCCCGTGGAAGGCCTGCCCCATAGTTTGAGAACCGCTGATCTAGACTACATTTCCCTAGTTTGCTTATGAAAATGCCATGTGGGCCTGGGTCTAAAAAGCCTTACTAAAATCAAGGTGTCATGTCTACTGCTTCCCCCCATCCACTATGCCAGTAACCATGTCAAAGAAGGAAATTAGGTTTGTTTGGCATGACTGGTTCTTGACAAATCCATGTTGGCTATTACTTATAACCCTGTTATCCTTTAGGTGCATGCAAACAGTTTGTTTAGTAATTTGTTCCAGTGCCTTTACAGATATCAGAGTTGGGCTGACTGGTCTAATTCCCCAGGTCCCTTTTGTTCCCCTTTTTAAAGATTGCTTCACCTAGTTCTGTAAGTACATTAGGGTAAATATTTAACCTGTTTTTTCCCCTATTTTAGCTCATAATCCTTCCCCCTTGTTATTACTATTAATTGTGTTAAGCATCTGGTCACAATCTTTTCAGTGGAGACTGAAGCAAAATAGGCATTAAACACTTGAGCTTCCTTGATATCATCTGTTATTAGCTGTCCTTCCCTATTAAGTAGTAGATCTGCATTAGCAAGAATTTTTAATGAATCTGTAAACTCAGGGGTTGTACCGTATGATTGGAGGATTGCTAACATAGTTCCTATTTTTAAGAAAGGGAAAAAAAGTGATCCAAGTAATTATAGGCCTGTTAGTTTGACATCTGTAGTATGCAAGGTCTTGGAAAAAATTTTGAAGGAGAAGGTAGTTAAGGACATTGAAGTCAATGGTAAATGGGACAAAATACAACATGGTTTTACAAAAGGTAGATCGTGCCAAACCAACCTGATCTCCTTCTTTGAGAAAGTAACAGATTTTTTAGATAAAGGAAACGCAGTGGATCTAATTTACTTAGATTTTAGTAAGGCGTTTGATACGGTGCCACATGGGGAATTATTAGTTAAATTGGATAAGATGGGCATCAATAGGAATATTGAAAGGTGGATAGGGAATTGGTTAAAGGGGAGACTACAACGGGTCCTACTGAAAGGTGAACTGTCAAGTTGGAGGGAGGTTACCAGTGGAGTTCCTCAGGGATCGGTTTTGGGACCAATCTTATTTAATCTTTTTATTACTGACCTGGGCACAAAAAGTGGGAGTGTGCTACTAAAGTTTGCAGATGATACAAAGCTGGGAGGTATTGCTAATTTAGAGAAGGACAGGGATACCCTACAGGAGGATCTGGATGACCTTGTAAACTGGAGTAATAGGAATAGGATGAAATTTAATAGTGAGAAGTGTAAGGTCATGCATTTAGGGATTAATAACAAGAATTTTAGTTATAAGCTAGGAACGCATCAACTAGAAGTAACGGAGGAGGAAAAGGACCTTGGAGTATTGGTTGATCATAGGATGACTATGAGCTGCCAATGTGATATGGCTGTGAAAAAAGCTAATGTCGTCTTGGGATGCATCAGGAGAGGTATTTCCAGTAGGGATAAGGAGGTTTTAGTACCGTTATATAAGGCACTGGTGAGACCTCACCTGGAGTACTGTGTGCAGTTCTGGTCTCCCATGTTTAAGAAGGATGAATTCAAACTGGAACAGGTACAGAGAAGGGCTACTAGGATGATCTGAGGAATGGAAAACCTGTCTTATGAAAGGAGACTCAAGAAGCTTGGCTTGTTTAGCCTAATCAAAAGAAGGTTGAGGGAAGATATAGAATCATAGAATATCAGGGTTGGAAGGGACCTCAGGAGGAATGTGCAGTTCTGGTCTCCCATGTTTAAGAAGGATGAATTCAAACTGGAACAGGTACAGAGAAGGGCTACTAGGATGATCCGAGGAATGGAAAACTTGTCTTATGAAAGGAGACTCAGGGAGCTTGGCTTGTTTAGCCTAACTAAAAGAAGGCTGAGGGGAGATATGATTGCTCTCTATAAATATATCAGAGGGATAAATACCAGAGAGGGAGAGGAATTATTTAAACTCAGTACCAATGTGGACACAAGAACAAATGGATATAAACTGGCCACTAGGAAATTTAGATTAGAAATTAGACGAAGGTTTCTAACCATCAGAGGAGTGAAGTTTTGGAATAGCCTTCCGAGGGAAGTAGTGGGGGCAAAAGATCTATCTTGCTTTAAGATTAAACTCGATAAGTTTATGGAGGAGATGGTATGATGGGATAACATGGTTTTGGTAATTAAATATTCATGGTAAATAGGCCCAATGGCCTGTGATGGATTTTAGATGGGGTAAGATCCAAGTTACCTGGGAAAGAATTTTCTGTAGTATCTGGCTGATGAATCTTGCCCATATGCTCAGGGTTTAGCTGATCGCCATATTTGGGGTCGGGAAGGAATTTTCCTCCAGGGCAGATTGGAAGAGGCCCTGGAGGTTTTTCGCCTTCCTCTGTAGCATGGGGCACGGGTCACTTGCTGGAGGATTCTCTGCTCCTTGAGGTCTTTAAACTACAATTTGAGGACTTCAATAGCACAGATATAGGTGTGAGGTTTTTTTTGTAGGAGTGGTGGGTGAAATTCTGTGGCCTGCGTTGTGCAGGAGGTCAGACTAGATGATCATAATGGTCCCTTCTGACCTAAATATCTATGAATCTATGAATCTGCACTTTCCTTTGGCTCTTGCTCCTAATATATTTATAGAACCTCATATTACCTTTTATGTCTCTTTTGAGTGTAACTCATTTTGTGCCTTAGACTTTTTGATTTAGTCCCTACATACTTGTGCTGTTCTTTTGTATTCATCCTTAGCAATTCATCCATAGTTCCACATTTCGTAAGATTCCTCTTTGATCATCAGGAGCTCTTTAATGACCTGACAGAGTCATAAAGGCCTCTTATTCTTCTTTGCATCAGGATACATTGCTTTTGTGCTTTTAATATCTCTTTGGGAAACAGCCAGCTCTCCTGAACTCCTTTTTCCCTTTAGATTTGCCTCCTTTTTCCCTTTAGATTTGCTTCCTATGGGACCTTACCTACCAGGTCTGAGTTTATTCAAGTCTGCTTTTTTGAAGTCTCTGCCTTTTTATTTTTCTATCTTCTCTCCTTCCTTTCTTAGATTACATTATTATATCATTTCATGATCACTTTCACCCAAGTTGCCTCCTACCTTCAGATTTGTAACCAATTCCCCCGTTAGTCACAATCAAGTATAAAATGGCTGCCTCCCTCACCTTCTGAAACAAGTCATCCCCAGTACATTCCAAGAACTTACTGGACATTTTGTGTTTTGCAGTATTACTGGTCAAACAGCTGTTGGGGTAAAATCCCCCTTGGCTAGCAACTCTTGGGTTTTGGCTATTTCTGTATTTGTTCTAGAAATGCCTCATCCACCACCTTCCACCCTTTTATCTTCACCCACAGGCTTTCAAGTTGTCTGCCTCTTACCTCCATCTGGAACTCAGAACAAGCGTATACGTTCCTGGTGTATAAATAATACAACATAACCCTTTTTTTCCCCTTGCCTGTCCTTTCTTCATTAGAGAGGATGCTGGCAGTGACCCTGGTATTTAGGTTGCATAATATTCTCCATTATAAAAGATGCTTGCAAAGCTCTAGCACCTGTATTGTTTGCAGCAGGCACTTACAGTTTAGAAAGCTCTGGTGTCAGAAGTGTCTTTTCTTTGCCCCAGGAAAATCTGTTCCCATTTGGTTGAGATGTAAATGGTCAAATTGCCATTTCCCCCACAGTGACTTGCGTTCCTCAGGAAGTTTTGTCAGCATCCCAAAATAATTGAACATGAACGTTTTAAAACAGCTGCTGCCAAAATAGTAAGAGCACAGGGAATCCTGGGAGCTGCCTCCTCCATACCGCTCCCTAGACCTGACACATGGCCTCACACTCCCCTCTGGCATCACCACATGGGACAGGAGCCCCCACCTCCTGCTGGAGGGAGGTGGGCCAGTGCCCTCCAATGCAGCACATAGTGCCAGTTGCTGATTCTTTCCCTTCTGGACCCTTCCAGGAATAGCAGTCGCCTTCTGCTGCCAGCTGTGTAATACTATTGCTGTTATGATTTTTTTGTTTGTCATTATTATTATTATTATTATTATTGTAGTAAATTGTGCTAGGCTTTTTTAAAAGAAAAGTTACCTTAAAAAAAAAATAGCTGTTGAGATATTATTTAGGCTGCAGAGTCAAGCACTCAAAGGCTAGGAAATGCCAGATTTATGGCTTGCCAGGCAGCCTTCATCTTACACCCTTGTACACATGAACTGATAGTACAGAATCATGTAATTAGACTTTTTTTCCCCCCATACAATCTAGAATCCATAGACTCCTTGTGGAGTCAATACTCTGTGTCAAGCAAGCAAGTTTTCAGAGAGTTTGAAGTACCTGTGATCAAGTGCTAGCTTTGAAAACATTAATTAAAAATGGTTTTCAGAAAAAACCCAAAGACGGGAGCTATATTTCTGGACCTGACAGCAGCATATGACATGGTCTGGCACAGTGGTTATCAACCAGGGGTACACGTTCCCCCTGGGGTACACAGCAGTTTTCCAAGGGGTGAATCTAGATATTTGCCTAGTTTTACAACAGGCTACAGAAAAAGCAACGGTGAAGTCGGTACAAACTAAAATTTTATACAGACAATGACTTGTTTATACTGCTCTATATACCATACACTGAAATGTAAGTACAATATTTATATGGTAAAAATGAGTAAATAAACAATTTTTTCAGTCATAGGGTTCTGTGACACTTCTATATTTTTATGTCTGATTTTGTAAGCAAGTAATTTTTAAGTGAGTTGTAACTTAGGGGTACACAAGACAAATCAGACTCCTGAAAAGGGTACAGTAGTCTGGAAAGGTTGAGAGCCACTAATCTTAGTCAAATTATCAAGAGCACTGCCAGCATGGATAATCAACATCACTGACCTCTGCAACAGATGTTTCCGAATGCACATGGGAGATAGAGTTATCACATGGAAAAGACAAACCAATGGTCCTACCTCAAGGCTGTGTGCTGGCACCAACGCTTTTCAAACTGTACATGAATGACATTCCACTCACCCAGTACTGTGTGCTCCTGTATGCAGATGAAGGCATTTGCTTAGGCATCCAAGCAAGATCATTCCCAGAACTCGAAGATGCCCTAAATGCTGACTTAAGATGGCAAGATAGTAGTCGGTGGCATTTACAACTCAGTGTGAGCAGAACAGTTTTGAGTGTATTCCATGTTTACAACACCAGAGCAGGCCAGGAACTAAATATCTTTCTCAGTGGACCTCACCTGAAACATGAATCCCACTCACTCTACTTCAAAGTAAACCTAGATAGATGTCTCACATATCTTAAACCCCTGAGGAAAACTGCTGCTAAGGTAAGGATGCATAACAGCCTTCTAAGCAAATTGGCTGGCACTTTATAGAGAGCAAACGCTTAAACTCTGATCATCCATCTCAGCCCCCTCTTCCTCTGCAGCAGAATGCTGCGCTCCACTCTGGCTCCATTCATCTCAGATCAAATTGGCTGGCACACAACTACACTCAACCCTGTGCATCATAACTGGGACGATTCGACCCACATCAGTACTGTGGCTCCCTGTGTTAAGCAACATCACTCCTCCAGACATCTGTTATGAGGATGCTGCAGCCAGAATGATTGAGAAGATCAGGGAAAACCTGAGCCTATCAGTATACACCAACCTCTTTGACCATCCAGGAGTGCACTAGTCATGGAGGCACCTGTTTGTGGGCCCACTTACCCTGCCCAGATTTCTCTGCAACATCGAGGTAGTGTGAAGAATGGTCTGCAACTGATATCAGAAACCAGTCTCTTATAACGGACCCTACCAAGCCGCTCACAGGCACTTCTGAATTGATTTCGAAGGGGCAAGGGTCAACGTGCAGCCAGCCTTCGTAGCTAGGTCTAGCGCAAGGATCCCCACATGCAACTAGGGCCAAAGACAGATTATGTCACACCTCACTGATGACTACTCTCTGACCAGATTTGATAGTGGTCTGAAGGCTGTGCACTTTGCTGATGAGGCTGCCACAAATTGGCCTGGCAAGCTCTGCAACAGATAAGAATAGAATCCTTGCCTCATTCAGTGTACAGGATGGACATACAGGTGGCGGAAATAAGGTTGCAACTGTAAAACTGGCATTTCCTAATTTCTGAGTTCCTGACTTAGGGAAAAGAGATTGGAAAGAGGTCAGAGAAAGACTAGCCATGAAGGAAAAGGGTGCAAATATCTCTTCTTGTGTGCAGAGGTCAAACATACATTAAATGCTATTGTTTGGAAAATACTTTAAAACAGTGACTCCATCTGAAATAGGCTAGTATTTAGATGTTAGACCATAGCAAGCAAAAACAGTAGATTTGTCTTTTTTAACGTGTTAGCAATTAACATAAAAGAAAGATCTGACCTAGTTGGACTGTTATACTTGTAATGAACAGGTGCCATGTAGATTTTTAGCGTGCATGTGTAGTAAAACAAGCATATCTGTGGACTCATGAACGCTACTTTAAAAAACATACTCAATTGCACTGACAATGCACCTTAAATAAAATCACCTTTGCCTTTGCTTTTGCAGTCTGTGCTGAAATCATCAACATTTGAGCTCCCCCTTGCATATCAGCATTCCGTGTGGACTGCTGAAGAATTAGGACCTTTTATTCGCCTATGTCTCATGGATCAGAATTTCCCAGCATTTGTGGAAGAAGTGGAGAAGGAGTTGAAAAAACTGACAGAAGGTTGAGGAAATGTTAATTCTGTATTTCAGGTAATAACAAGTAGAGTGGATACAAATTTGAGAAAATCTGATTTTTTTTGGTCAGTGTTTTATTTTTAAAAACAGGTGAATCCACTTTTTATACATCATTGCACTTCAACAAATACACAGAACACAAGTTCATGCATCTACAGTTATGCACGGCATGAGAACCCTGTAAGGTCTAATTCTACAATCAATCTTTAAATCAACATGAGAAATTACAGTGTCAAACTGAAGAGTATTACTAGTTGCATAGAATATCACCATGCTGTAACATTTCAACGTCATTTAAAACAAAAAAGTAAATTATAAAAGTTGCCTGAATTGAATGTACAAGAATATGTTGAACACATCAGTGCAAAAGGATTTGAGAATTTACATGATACAACAAACAAACAAACAAAAAATCACTTAAAAAGCCATCATATATATTTATAAACTGAAGTTTGTACTACAATTCATCACCACTTGTTGGACTGTTCCAGCTTTTAAAGTCTTTGATTATAGGACACCCAAATCTTTCTATATAGGTTAAGCCCTTAAAATAATTTCAATTTATATTACTCCTCTTTAAGTACCAGAACAGTATAATTCTCTCATCTCTCAGACATACAATATAAGGAATGAATATCAGCAATTTAAAAATGAAACACTTACTGTATTTTGGTTTTCCTCTTCCCCAAAAATATAAATATATACGGTATATATTTTTAGGTTTTGCTGTACTTTACAAAAAGTTATCACTAGATGGCAGCAGTGCATTTTAGAGCTTTGCCAATTTAAGAGCTACATTAAGAAAGTAAAAAATGGTGCATGCATGATTTGACCTTACTTCTAATGTTTATATACCATAAAGGAAAAAAGCAACATTCACAGCACATCAAGCCCAAAATAGTTTACACCTTCTACACTAAAGCATTGTTAAAATGTGTCTGGGTACGTCATCCTTACAGGACAGGCTAAATAAGGCATGCTTTTATAGACAGTCATATTGTTGCTCACTTGAAAGGAAAAATCAAATAGAACTGGAGTTCTAGAACCAAGAGTTCCAACCATTAATTTAGCAGGTTATATTGCCATCAGTCTCTCAGAAACTTAAAGCTCTGTGGGAAAAAAAGAATTGAGAACAAAAGGTATTAGTCAATGATTAATGCCACCCTGATTACAGTATGCCATAATGCACATCATAAAACTGCTGTCAGATTTGCTATTAAGATAAAGGCTTGTCTATTTTTGATTCAACCTAAAAACATCAGTTTCATACCATATCCTAGAACTGCTTACACCTAGCAAGCAAATTCACTTTTATGGTATAAAATCTGCAGAAATTATCCTTCAGGGTGGGTGGGTGTGCTTGTGTTAAGATTTACTTTGCTGCTGAAGCCGTAAGTGCTGCACAGGTAAGAATCATGTTAGAATTTGACTAGAGTTCTGTGAATATGCACTAACTACTGTGCCTAACCTATTATGGCAGGGATCTTTTATAAAAATTCTTGGGTAGTGTATCCTTTTCAGCAGTGTATGGAAGAGTTCAGTAGAAATGCTTTATTCAAAACAGTTTCAGATAGCTTTGCAATACACTGAAATACCTACACATGGCTTGTTCGATCAGTATTTTTTGATTATTCTTTACATTTTTAGTTACACCTTACTGAAAGAATAGAAGTGCTTAAATAGTAAGAATATTTTTTAAACATCTAAAGTCATACTTACATTACACGCATTATTTTTAATTTGTGTTTCTCTGGCGTAAGTTTTTATCTTTGTGATTGTTTGTAGAGTTGCTTTTCCTTTAGAGGGAAAAAAGTCACATCAAAATTGTTGAAAATGTAACAGCAGCGTGGTTAAGAGACAAGTCACTCACAGTATGCAGTGTTGTAGCCATGGTGGTCCCAGAACATTACAAAGACAAGATGGGTGAAGTAATACCTTTTATTGGACCAGTTTCTGTTGGTGAGAGAGACAAGCTTTCGAGCTTATACAGAGCACACAAGCTTGTCCCTCACCAACAGAAGTTGGTCTAATAAAAGATATTACCTCACCCACCATGTCTCTCTAAGTCATTCAAGGTAAGGGCCAGGAGAGCTCTTCTGTCTTGAACAATCTTGTGAATATTTGCTTCCACTGACACTTGCTTTTGCAGGAAGGTTCTTGCAAATATAATCTCCCTCATCCAAATGGTCATGAATAAGCAAGAAAAAGCGTTGGGGGCACAAATACCAGTGAAAATCAGCAGGTTTTATTAGTAAGGATATTTGCAAATATTTTTCCTGTATTTGTCAAGCTGTGTGACTAAGCCCTTCATACCTCTCACATCCACTTGAATTTGTATAGCTTTTCCTGGCCTGGGAAGGAACACTAAAGTAGATGGCCTTAACCCACAGGCTCTTTGGGGCAGGAAGTATTTTCTTATTTGCTTAAATACCATCTAGCACAATACTCCAATCCCCATCAGAAACTGAGTACTACAATACAAATAGTAATTGCTATCATACCTAAATCTAGGTTTCATGCACTACAAAATCCCGTAAGCCATCAAGCTCTTCAACTAAGCAATTTTAGGCTACAAATTTAGTAATAATGACTGAACTAGATAAAACTATCTTAAGAAATTCAGATAAAAGTACTTACATTGGCCCAGCTGGTTCGTCGTCTGCAGCAAGAGTTCCATTGTGATCCAATGAAAGACAAAGGAAGGAAAGAGTGCAGTCAGATTCTATATTAAACTCTAGCTCGACAGTGAACAGCAAATTGATCTATTATGCATTAAAGGCCATTCCACTTGGTAGTGCAAAGGTTCATGAAGTTATTTTTCTGGATTCAAGTTTTAAATGGCAAGTATGTTGTTTCAATGGTTTGAGTTAACACTTTGAATGCTCGTCATGAAGAACTGCAACTGTAGCGGACAGATTGTTGCAATATGGTCATACTCATCTTGTCCCCAAGTTCCAGTGGTTCAATCTTATAAATTAGATGAGAAGACAAACCAACATTTCAGTTGTAAAATCCTGCTGTTTGTTTTCTTGCATTAACTTTGTTTTTAAATACACATTCGTCAACTCTTGATGGACAAATAGCAGTATATACGCAAAAGGTATATACCATCTCTTCTCCCCCAAGGATTATACAACCTATTTCATATTCCATTTTTCCAGATTCACATTGAACCAGTTTTGGGGGAGGTAGAAGCAGCAATATTTTAATGTGACGTTATAAACAAGTGCACTCCCTTGCATAGCAGCAAGCACTGTGCATGTGTGTATCAGGACAAGACTCATGTAAAATACCAGGAAAAGTTAAATGGTGTTGCAACTCCCCTAGAGACAACAGACTTCAGCTACAGCAGACTGACAGCTCTGATCTGCCTGTGTCTCTTGGCAAAAACACCAGAAAAAAGTTATATATCATTTAGAAATTGGAAAAAAATCAAATAATTTGTGATGTTTCAACATATGCTTTCATTAACATTTTATTCTTTAGGATTTATAAATGCCTTATTTTGCCCTCAGGCTGCACTATAGAGAATAGTAATTGGGTACACAGTGTCATAAAAATTAATCCACAAAGTTGTGTTACTGCTCCTTGTAGAACTACTGTTGGGGAGCAATTGCTAATCCATTGTTTTAAGCATCTCAACTTTTTTTTTTTTTTAAAGGTTTGATGATTTTTTTCACTGACTCCTTTAAGAAACTCTCAGCAGGATTCCACAAGGGGGCTTAGTGCACATGAAGCAGTTATGGAAATTACAGTCTTAACAGTGTAGGCATCTGCATGAGCACACACTAGGAGTAATGTCTGTCAAAAATAGGACATTACTCCACCTGTACCTTCAAGGCAACGGATAGGCAAAGCCACTGCCAGCACAAACAGTGACTGGAACAAAAAAATATTTCAAAAAAATAAAGAACTAACCACAAACCAACAGCTTTGCAACCAAAGTAACACACTAGCGATACACCAGTGTCCACAGAAGTCCATCACTAGCAACAATACACTATCAAGACACGGTACAGAGAAAACTAGGACTAGTAAGGACAACCAGACATCAATGTGCTGTATATACAGTGGAGATATACAGAGACACATCCAGGAACTGAAACACAAAGCACAGTAGAATAAAACTAAGTCCTGCCTCCACAAACATCTTCAATTCCTAAAAGATTTCAAAACAGATGATGCTACATACTCTACAAACTAAACTACACACTATTTGGGAACCTTTTAATGGAATCGGACAGACATCAGTGAGTCCTTAGGTTTTGTTTTTTGTATGGATTAGTATTGGTTAGTAATGCCATATGAAAGCAGACATTCTACTTCAAGACTGTCATCTCAGCCTTCTACCAATATAATGAACATCTCTGGGAGTTTTGTTAGACTTCAGAAACATAAAACTATACTAATAGGATGCAAGCCATCTCTTGTTATGGTAACCATTCTGTGATCTTAACTAAAATACATGTAGCATGGATGCAGATTCCAGATGAATAGTTTTGTTAGTCTAACATTTTTCTGACTTACAAAGGCTACCAGTGGGTCTTGTCCTAGCAAAGATCTAATAACTATAGGAGCTGTGCCTGTAAGAATAGTTACAGTTAAGCATAAATTTGGAGACTGATCGCTTCCTCCCACCACCCATCTAAATTCTATAGGTTCAATATAAAACAAAATGAAAGAAAATGCCTTTATGTCACTAGCTTCTTGGTCAGCCATTTAACTGCTACAAAATCTTCCCCAGTACAGTACAATACAGTACAGACAAAAGACCAAAACCCTAATGAAAAAATCGCCCCGGGGGGGACAGAACTACAGAAAAATAAGTACAAAATTAAGAGTAAATCAAGATTAAAAACAGCAAACTGAAATCCAAATTAGTTGTGAACGTGAATGAAGAAACTTTAAGAAAAGTGTTAACATTATGAACTGTGCATCGTATAGACTGAAGCGGAGATTAACAAACTCCAAAGCATGCAGATCTCTCACTTACCACCATTTTTTTAAGGGTATGATGCAATTGAGGGGGGAAAAAAAAGAAGTCATAGTAACCGATAAATATCAATATAACCCAAATCCCTCATGCCAGACGGCCTGCTCTAGTAACTGACTGTCTCTAACTCACTAGTATTTGAAACCAATAGTCAGAGAAGATGTGAACATGTCTCTTCATTCCATTCAAATGTGTGCAGATGATCAGTACTGTGCTAGGCTCTTGAAATACTGTGACTCAGTCTTCAGTTGTACAAGCTAACTGCACTACACCCCTCACTCTTTAGGAATTTGCTTTTTAATTTGGAGGATCAGCAGATTCTGTGAATCATTGTTTATATAATGCAAGATTAACAACAAACCTTGCTTGTAGGTAAAGTGATTATCTACTTAACGTTGCCCTGAAATAGTGTATTCCGAAACTGAAAAGTTTACAACCTCTAGTATCTATACTTAACTAGCCCTCCTTCACATTGCAGTGTACATGGCTAACAGTGTTTGGGGTCATTTGTAGTATGCAGGATGAGTAGAGAAACTAATACCATTCAGTTCTAATTTCCTTGCTTGTCACTGTCAACATTAATTTAATTCTAATTCTACTTTTTTCATTTAATTTCTCATATTACCCAGTTATTGTGTGTGTTTAAGGGAAGTATGTTAACAGCACAGAATTTGGGTCCTTTGGAACAATCACACTATACCACCATTTTTTGTCCTGGATTAATACTTTGTGTGGCCCGTTATGATGCTACTGTAACATGGACATCATAAATTTAACATTTCTGACGTGCTCAGTATCTAGTTTCCTAGTAGGAATAACTTTTTTTTTTTAAATTACTCCCGGGGTCATTGAGAACTAATTTTCAGAAGTGGATTTAAAAAAAAAGTTTACAGCATAAGTAAATATTTTTCTCCCCCAAAGTCCATTTTGCTGCTGAATATCCCTTTACCTAATGTAAGTCTCAGTTCAATGTTTCACTGAAGTGAAGTTTCAGAGAGAAGCAGCAGCATAAGAGATGAACATTTGCCAGATAGACCAGAGTCACAGGGCAGCAGTCAATTCTGCTCGCTTACCCCACTTCAGCTAAATACTCACGGCCCAGGCTTATGCCAAGTTTCAACTCAAGGACTTTTTTTTCCCCCTTCTTTTAAAATGGCCATTCTAAGCCACTTGGAAGTCTGGTTTTATAATGGAACTGCTTATAACACTTTATAGCAGCTCTGTAAAATTGCTACAAAAACCAGCACCTAAGTGTAAAGCTAGTTTAATATTTTGCCTCTCCAGAAAGAGAAATAAAAGCAAAACAATCTCAAGGGAAATTTGAACATTCTACTTCCAGAGAACTTTATCAGTGAGAAGAGTTTTAGACTTTATTTGTCCAATATTAAGTTTTTGTATTTTATTCTTCAGGTTCCCAAAAAGCACGATCAGTATTCAAGATGATCTGATGACTTCCAAAATGCAGGATGATACTGTGTTCTTAAAAACTAGTAATTTTTTGGAGATATGCAAGCTTTAGAAGAGCTGTGAGTTAAAACCCTTCTTATTAACTGTCAAGGGCTTTTGTTATACACAAAGATTTAGAGGCAACATTTATAACCACTAAGTCCCAAATTTGCAATAGGAATGGTTTTAATGCTATTTTTCTATCATGCTACATGACCAGTAGGAAAATGGGATAAGGGACTCATGGGCTGCATAAAACGTGCATATTAGTGAAGAGTTCATGTACCAAAAAAGCAAACAATCTGAAATGGAATGTAGGCATAAATATAGATTTATAACAAAACATATGGCCAAGAGTGGTCAAATCAGGCGTATAATGAATTCTGTTCCTATAATAGTATCTAACAAACCTATACGGTGCTAAAGGGCAAAGCCGCCTGAGAAGTGATGCCATTTGGCTGTCACTATGCTATAGTAATCCTCAGTTGCTGGTATAGTTAACACCTATGCATTTTTACAGTTTGTGTCGGACAGTTTGCTCTCCTTGGTGAGGTTAAGTGTGGGGGAGAAAGGTGAAGAGTAGTAGAAAAATAAAAAAAATTGTAACAAGATAAACCATTTTAGTGAAATAAACATATTGTTCTTTAAATTACTACTTACAGTAATAGCAGTACCATAGAAAAGCAAGAAAAATGAGTATTAGAAAAAACTTGGGGTAATGAAATGGAACTGCTGCACCGCTGGAGCAGAAACATTTATGGAAATAGTTTACTTCTGATTAAGCTGACAAATGAAAAGGGAAGAAAGAGAAGACACATGTTATAATAACTAAGTTATTTCTTGGCTTTAAACTAAAGAATATGTAGAAAATGGATTTGGAAGTAAAAACTGTTCACTTGCTACAATCTTTGGTAGGAATGTAACCAACGAGTTTTTACTTTCTACTTACCCTCTTAAAAAGTGATTTGCTAAATAAAAGAACTTTCTTCATTTAAGAGCCTTTAAAATATTACAGGGGTCACAAAGGCTGATTTCTAGGACTGTCATTACAGTCTCAAAAAATTAAGCAGCTTAAACTACCAGGGGGAGGGGGGAGAGAGCTATTTGCCTCCTTTCATTGTAAAATGCCCACCAACCAACATATGTGCTGAGCAAAATGAATCAGCACTGCCTCACTGAAAACTTTTGGTCCTACATGCAGTGAAGGGACAGCACTCTTGGCCTGGACTTGATATGTGACTTTTGAACAGCTCCTGATGTTGAAAGCTGCACACTATTCAACTACTGTATCAGAGCCTATGAACCCTGACAGCTGTTTACAAAAGAAATGCATTGGTGTGTCATGGGGGAAGCAAGGTTGGGTTTTTCTTTAAAAATTATGAAGGGGGTCAAAGCACAGTCTCTCCCTCCCTCCAGCACACAAGTGAAAGCAAGGGATTCATTTAGCAAGCAAATAAATGAAGTGTTCACTGCAAGAATCTCTTATTGTGGGATGTGAAAGGATACCCCTAGTCAACAAGGCACTACAGCAAAAATTGTAAGAACTCAGACACTATTCACATTTCCAGTTGGGAATATAGTTTTCACTGGATTCAGAGACTGGTTTTCCTCTTTCTGCTACACATCAGCAGCAAAAAGGTGAGCAACTTGAGTATGTCAGGAAAGAAATACTAACAAAAGAGCTTTACACTACTGTCTTCCCCTTTTCCTTGGAATGGGAGACATGATTAAATTGAATGCTAAAAGCTATGTTCATGCAGTACTGAGGCTGAATACACAGGAACTCAAGTCAGGAAATGCCAGAGTTAAAGACTGCCCTCTCCTGTTTATGGAGTGAGTTTTGTGTGTTTTAGTACCAGCACCACACCTGCATGTGTGCATCCTGGCAACACCATTTACAGGCTATGGGGTGAGTCTTCCTTGTTCATCAAGTAGCCAGTGTGGGGAAGAGCACCAAATCATCCTTTTCAGCAATGATGCTCCCTGCCCCCATTCCTTGTCCATCAGAGTCAGAGTTGAGCTGAGGTATCTTGAATGTATGCTGTTTCACAAGCTGGTTTAGACTCTTAAGATACAGTATGTGGCATAACTTTCCAGGCCTCTGAAGAACTAAATATCAAGTACACTCTTTTACTCCTGTCGTCTGGGAAGAGGCTGCTGATTTCTAAAAGATGAAACTGGGCTGCGGGTAATGAAAGGGAGGGAGTTTATGATATACCCCTTTTGAATTAATAGGAGCATTCAAGACATTGAAGTAATCCTGCTCCAGCTGTGTGGCGGTCTTTGTGCCTTAGAAAAAGAAAGTTGCTGGAATTTGGCCCTGTTGAGTTTCTGTGTAACTGGAAATATTCTAGTGGAGAAAAAAAATGAAGTTTCCTTCTCCCTGATAAAGATCATGAGAGGTCTCATTTGCATTCAGTCATAGAGATGTATTATGGAGAGATTCACATTCCTGAGATCTGCTTACAGAGACAGTCCAGCAGGTTACTAAAAAGCCTTGGGGATCTTTAAAAGAAGAGGAGACTGGACACAGATCTCCCCTCCTCCCCCAAAGCCTGCCTTCAGGGGGCTCTGAACTGGGATGGAGTATACCAGAAAGTTAGGCTATAGATGAAAATTGTGTGTGCTGTGTCATTCAGACTGTTTACTACTAGCAGCCACTTGATAAGCCAAAGTAGGTAGCTTGGAGCAGACTAAATTGTCTGGATAGATCTTAATGACCTATGAGCATACAGGTCTCAAGTTAAGACACAAATGGCCATGTAATTCCATTCAAGTGTTCTCCTGACTGCCTCTCCTAATTGCCACTCCACAAGAAAATCTCTTTGTTAGGAATAAAAAACGAGGAGTTCTTGTGGTTCCTTAGAGACAAACAAATTTATTTGGGCATAAGCTTTCATGGGCTAGAACCAGTGGTGAGCTGGAGCCGGTTCGCACCGGTTCGCTAGAACCGCAAGGGACAACCGGTTCTAAAAGGGCTTCTAAATTTAACTGGCCAAAAGTGGCGCCTTAGGTGCCGACTCCATGGGTGCTCCAGCCCTGGAGCACCCAAGGGGAAAATTTGGTGGGTGCCGCCCCACCCCCAGCCCCAGCTCACCTCCGCTGCGCCTCCTCCCCTGAACGCACCGCCCCACTCTGCTTCTCCACCCCCGCCCCCAAGGCTTCCCTCGAATCAGCTGTTCGCGCAGGAAACTGGGGCAGGCTGAGAAGCAGGCCGTGGCTTCCCGCTCAGGCCCAGGGAGGCGGAGGTGAGCTGGGGCGGGAGGGCTACCTGCGCCACAGCAAGTAACCCCGAGGGGGGGGAGGGCGGGCCAGGGGAACCGCTCCCCGCCCCAGCTCACCTCCACCACCCTCGGCCTGAGTGGTGAAGCTGCCACCTGCTTTTCCGCCCCCGCAGGCTTCCCGCCAAAGAGCTGATTCGTGGGAAGCCGGGGGCGGAGAAGCAGAGTGGGGCAGCACCTTCAGCGGAGGAGGAGGAGCGGAGGTGAGGTGATCCGGGGCCGGGCACGGGGTGGGGAGCTGCCGGTGAGTGCTCTGTACCCACCGAATTTTCCCTGTGGGTGCTCCAGCCCCGGAGCACCCAGGGAGTCAGCACCTAAGGCGCCACTTTTGATGTGATCAGTGGGGGAGCAGCCACTCCCCCTGCTCCCCCCCCAGCTACGCACCCCCGCCCCTAGGAGCCAGAGGGACCTGCCGAATGCTTCCTGCCAGATGCTTCCTCCAGGACTCCCCACCTCGCCACCCGGCAGGTGCCTCTGGCTCTTAGGGGTGGGGTGGACACCCAGTATGGTGGCCCACGAGACCCTCCTGCCCCGGTTCTGGGGGCAGTCAGGGGACAGGAGAGGGGGGTGGATGGGGCTGGGGTCCTGGGGGGTGGGGGCATCAAGGAACGTGGGGGGGGGGGGGTTGGATGGGGCAGGAGTCCCAGAGGGCAGGGGTGGGCAACGACCCCCTCATGGGGTGAGGAGGGAACCCGTTGTTAAGATTTTGGCAGCTCATCACTGGCTAGAACCCACTTCATCAGATGTACGAAATAAAAGATACACGAGCAGGTATAAATACATGTAAGGATGTGGGTTGCTTTACCAAGTGTTAGGTCAGTCTAACAAGATAAATCAATTAACAGCAGGATACCAGGGGAGGAGAAATAACTTTTGAATAAAATAGCCAAAGCTCAAGGAAGGAGGTAGCTTGTAGAGTCTGTGGAAAGATTTTTGGTAGATCTGGTGGTGAGTACACATCCCAGAGTCAAAGGTCCTCCTGCCACTAACCCTCCTCTTAGGTAAGCCAGGAAGGACTGATAGATAGCTCAAGCATCTCCACTGATTACAGCTGCAGTAGTATTACATGGGGAGAGATAGCTAGGAACCAGGTCATTTGGGACTTCATAGATCAAAACCAACACCTTAAAACAGCCCCAAGGAAATTAACTGATAGCCAGTGCAGATTACGGATCACAGTTGTGTTTCCAGCTGTTAATATAATTAGTGTTATTTAGAGCAAGATGCATTAATGAAATGCTACAAAATGCTCTGGCATATGCTGTACAATGGTTAATATGAACTTCTTCTTTAGCAGGTTAAATACAGCTCACTGTTTAGTACTTCCATAGACTGATATGTAGAGAGGAGAATGGTACTACATGGGTTTTAGATGTAATTGAAAGTTCAATGCGAATGGCACACACAAAGGCACAGTTAAAGTTCACCCTTAACTTTGGCATTTCATGACTTTAGTGTTCAAAGGGGCAGTCAGTTTAAAAATTGCTTCTCCCTGGAATGTTTTGCTTAATATAACTGAAAGCTCAAAGCTTCTCCAGGTTTTTCATTTTCTTTAACGTGCATTTGACAGCACTGTGTGTACAGTCGCTTTCCCCTACTTGTGAGGGTCTTTTCCACAGCAACGAAAAACTTTATGGTGTGATTGTAAAAGCACAGGAATAGCCATGGGACTCCAGGACACTCGTCTGACGCAGAACTGTTTTTGAAGTCAAGTGGATTTCAAGATGTTGGATTTCCTTTATCCAGGTAACCTTAATGGCACACACATGTAGACATTTACATTTAATTTCCTCCCCTAGAAAAGGAAGTGGGAAGAGGGAGAAGAAAAGAAGCATCTCGAGGGCCTTGAGCTTAGTAGCCTTGAAAATAGCGAACAAAACAAGCAAATTCAGTAATCTCAACTCTTTGGCCTATCATTACCAGAATGTCTCTACTGGAGGAGATGATCTTGGGGATTTGAGAAAAGTGGCCAAGCCAAATGAGGACACTTCATGGGAGCCTAAGTTCACTACACTTAATTGTTGACACATCATTTTAGGTACACAGTTAATGAGTTTAAGATAATGTCATTACAATGCTTGGAACTTGACCAAATGAAAACCAGTTTCCTCTGGAATAAACCCATGCACTGCTCCTTAGTAAGGACTGTTTTCCATGCCAAATTGCAAGTGTTAAGATTCTGCTGTAACCTCACTAGATAAAAGGGTAGAAAAGTGCAATGAATTATGAAGAGCCACCAATGGAAAAGGTGAGACTATAACACAGGCTATTCTAACTCCTAGCCTAGCGTATATTCTGCTAAGCAACGAGAGGTTCGTAAACAGAGAAAAAGACTAGTAAGGAGGACAAGTTTTTTAAAATTCAAAGTTTATCAGCACACAATGTAACGTTTTGTGGGTTGGTTGAGAGCCACCTTGGGACTAGGTTAGAGTTTTATACTGTCACCCATAACTACAGCGAGTATGCATCACTGTGCACCACTTTGTCCCTAGGTGCATTTCTAACAAGCTTAGCAAAGTCTCTGTGCATGCTTTGTAGGCATTTTTACATTCACCTGACTTGGCTGAACCAAAGCAGGTTTTCTCAGAACCCAGGGTATACCTTGCTCCATGTCAGATTGAAACTTACAAGCCTCTGTTGTTTTGATATGAGGTTGTTTATTAAAAAAAAATTTTTTTAATTAAGACTTTCTGTTCTCCAAGGTTTTATTCAGAAATGGTAGAGCTATTTTCACTCAACCTTGGCAAAGAAGTTCACCGTTAGGCTCAGAAATTTTCATCCCAATAGGTGAACATTTAAAGACCACTGAATAATCAATCTGTTGTAATGCCTCAGCTACAGTAGTTATTGTCGCATAAGCTACAGTACTCAGGAGCACTGTGTTACCTGTCTGATACACCAGAAGGATTCTCCAGTATTATAAAATGATAGTGAATTATGATATGGACATGGTCACTCCCTGCTGCACCCTCTTCACCTGATCCATTACTTGAAAACATCACATCCTTATAGTGAGCAATAAGTTCCTCACTAGGACTCCTTGGGTAGGCTTTTGACAGACAACATTGTAAGCAACTAGTTGTTACGTTAAAGTCTGTTCACCAGTATGTCTTTCATACACCAGCTTCTCTGAAATTTTCCCTCTTCCTTAAAGAGAGGAAGATATAGTGCAAAGAGCTCAAATAAGGATAAAATAAAAACTCTACCTTTTCTAAACACTGTACATGCATTAACTAATGAATCTTACCACCAGCATGGAAGGCAGATAACCTAGCTCCTTTCAACTTGGAATTTAACCCAGCGGACACAGCTAGACTAAAATTTCCACAACATTCCTTAATTACATTATGTAACCTCATAAAATACACTGTTAAAAACATTACTGATGCTTTCACCAGAGACCAGGATGCAAAACAGATTATGAGACCAGAGTCTTATTTAAATATCAAATAACTGATGAATGACTTTAAGAACAATGAAATCAATGTCTCCCTATGGTCATTTGAAGTCAAAATTAAGATCCCTTTAATGTGACATGAAAACCTATCCCTGAATTTGCTCAATCCAACATAGCTTGCCAAATTTAGGAGGACACACTAAGGACTTGGGGGGTTCAGTTTATTTTCCTATGTTGCATGACTGAAGTATCAGATCTAAAAGCTATAGCAGGGAAGAGAGATGGAACCATGGAACCACTACCAGTTTTACAATGAACGTTTCAAAGATCCAGTAATAACTGTCACCTATTCCATAGCATGAGGAATCAGGGACAAGCAAAGTTAGGAATTAATTTACAGATTCTTCAGAGCTACTGTGAAGGGCCTAATATTTGAGGCGAGAACAGCTGCTCAAATGAGAACTTTTCAGAACTCTTCATGGACTGTGGTGCTTATTTTCTCCCATTGATCTGGTTCCATAAGTTTTACAAGTGGCTTTGAGAACACTCTTACCGTCTGGGACTTCATCTGGCCGCTTCCTCTTCTCATAAACCACTATGATAACGACAAGGATGATAATCTCTGCCAATATCCCCAAGAAGGGCCAGAGAGGGGCCAAGTGGCTGCGCACTCGCAGGATGGTGGTGGCAGAGGCAGAGCCAATTGGATTGGTTGCATTGCACTCATACTCGCCGGGATCCTCACTTATCTGGAGGTTTGTGATACTCAGCTCAGTGTAATTGTCTTTATTTGTAATGAAGAATCGGCCAGAGGAGTTGTTGATTTCCTGTAAAAAGCAGAAAGGGAACAGGGGGATGGGAACTTTGAGTAAGCCCAGGTGACACAAGCTGTTAGGGTATGTCTACACTGCAAAGAAAAATCTGCGGCAGCAAGTCCCGGTGCCCAGGTCAATTGACTCAGTGTCGTGCTACAGGGTTAAAAATAGCAGTGTAGACATTCTTGCTTGGGCTGCAGCCCAGACCCTGAAAACTGGCAAGGTGGAGGGGTCTCAAAACTTGGGCTCCAGAGGGAACATCTACACTGCTATTTTTAGCCCTTATAGTGCAAACCTCAGTCAGTGAGATTCACTGCCGCAGGTGTTCCCCCCCATCCCCACCATTACAAAGTAAACATACAGTTTCCATTCAGTCACTGTGCTAGGTGGGAAAATGTAAAGAGATTCTTGTAAAAGTGAAGAGGCTGGTTACTTCAGACTATTCAACAGTTTGAGTCCAATGTTTAAGGGGTCAGTCTTAAAAAGTTCCGAAATATTTACAAAGCTAAAGTCAGTCTCCAGTCACTTAAAATGCAGTTCTGCTCTGAAAGGAATATAAAAATGGCACCTTAAATCAACAGACTTGCTCATTGCAATGACAAAATCGACATTTTTTTCACTCCTTTTTACTACGGTCAGACCTGCAACACCAACACAGCCATGATCATGTAAACAGAATTCTTTTCTGGCTTGTGTATCAGTGGAATTGTCAAGTCCCAATCATCAATTCTAAGGGCCTGGCTACACTTGCAGATTTTGGGCTTGGCTACACTTGCAAGTTAGAGCGCATTTAAGCAGTCCCGGGCGCCCTAACTCACAATCCATCCACACTGGCAAGGTACTTAGAGCGCCTGGACTCTGCACTTGGAGTGCTCCTGGTAATCCACCTCCAGGAGCAGCATAAAGCTTAGTGTACCTCGGCTGCAATGCCCCGGCATCAGTGTGAACCAGGTGTTGCATTACTGTGCTCTGATCGGCCTCCGCGTCCCATAATCCCCTTAAGTCAAGTGGCCACTCTTGTCATTGTTTTGTAATCGCTGCAGGAATGTGGATATCCCCTTTCAAAGCTCCGTTTTTGACAACCCGCTGCTTATCTGCTCCGGGATAAAGCAAGCCATTAGTGTGGAATGCTGTCTGTAAGAGAGCAAGGCGGGGGGAGGAGGGGTCTGCTGCTGTCTGAACTTACAAGACAGCATGCTGACATGCTCTCGGCCCCCCAAAAACCCAGTCTCTCTACCTCCACGTACACACAACACACTCCCCGTCACACTCCACCGCACCCCCCGCATTTGAAAAGCACGTTGCAGCCACTTGCATGCTGGGATAGCTACCACAATGCACTGCTCTTTGTGGCCATTGCAAGAGCTGCTCATGTAGCCAAGCCAGTGAGCTTGAATCTTGACAGTGTGAACACACTGCAGTGCTTTCCCTACTGCGGTCTCCGAGGGCTGGTTTAACTAACAGCGCTCTACATCTGCAAGTGTAGTCATGCCCGTAGAGCGCTGAGAGTTAAACCAGCCCTCAGAGAGTGATGCAGTCTGTCCACATTGTCAGCTGCAAGCACACTGGCGTGGCCACATTTGCGGCACTTGCAGTGGCATTGGGAGCAGTGCATTCTGGGCAGCTATCCCACAGAGGACTTCTTCCCATTCTAGCGCTGTGGCTTGTGGGAAGGGGGTGGGGGATGCGGGGCATTCTGGGTGCTGTCCCAATGCCCTGTGATGCATCGCTTCACATCCCAGCAATCCCTGTGCTTCTGTCCACATTTGGCATCATCATTCAACATTGTTTGTACCGTGCGCTCTGTCTTCCCTTTCAGACTGCAGGAATGGAGCCCAAACTGCTGAGGAATATGCTGATGAGTCTCACCAGTATTCAGAGTAACAGCCGTGTTAGTCTGTCTTCGCAAAAAGAAAAGGAGTACTTGTGGCACCTTAGAGACTAACCAATTTATTTGAGCATGAGCTTTCGTGAGCTACAGCTTACTTCATCGGATGCATACCGTGGAAACTGCAGAAGACATTATATACACACAGAGACCATGAAACAGTACCTCCTCCCACCCCACTGTCCTGCTGGTAATAGCTTATCTAAAGTGATCATCAAGTTGGGCCTTCTCACCCCTCCCCCCACACAAACTCACTCTCCTGCTGGTAATAGCCCATCCAAAGTGACCACTCTCTTCACAATGTGTATGATAATCAAGGTGGGCCATTTCCTGCAGGAAATTTCCTGCATTTCCTTCAGGATAGGTTGTAGATCCTTAATAATACGTTGGAGGGGTTTTAGTTGGGGGCTCCTGAAGGATGACCCAACACTCTCACAAATCCTGGGAGACAGGCCAGTCCTTGCCTACAGACAGCCCCCCAACCTGAAGCAAATACTCACCAGCAACCACATACCACACAACAGACACCACTAACCCAGGAACCTATCCTTGCAACAAAGCCCGTTGCCAACTGTGCCCACATATCTATTCAGGGGACACCATCACAGGGCCTAATGACATCAGCCACACTATCAGAGGCTCATTCACGTGCACATCCACCAATGTGAAATATGCCATCATGTGCCAGCAATGCCCCTCTGCCATGTACATTGGTCAAACTGGACAGTCTCTACGTAAAAGAATAAATGGACACAAATCAGATGTCAAGAATTATAACATTCATAAACCAGTCGGAGAACACTTCAATCTCTCTGGTCACGCGATTACAGACATGAAAGTTGCAATTCTTCAACAAAAAAACTTCAAATCCAGACTCCAGCGAGAAACTGTTGAATTGGAATTCATTTGCAAATTGGATACAATTAACTTAGGCTTGAATAGAGACTGGGAGTGGCTAAGTCATTATGCAAGGTAACCTATTTCCCCTTGTTTTTTCCTAACTCCGCCCCAGACGTTCTTGTTAAACCCTGGATTTGTGCTGGAAATGGCCCAACTTGATTATCATACACATTGTAAGGAGAGTGACCACTTTAGATAAGCTATTGCCAGCAGGAGAGTGGGGTGGGGGGAGGTATTTTTTCATGCTTTGTGTGTATAAAAGATCTACACTTTCCACAGTATGCATCCGATGACGTGAGCTGTAGTTCACGAAAGCTTATGCTCAAATAAATTGGTTAGTCTCTAAGGTGCCACAAGTACTACTTTTCTTTTTTGTGAATACAGACTAACACGGCTGTTACTCTGAAACCAGTAATGTTTGGTGCCCTGCATGGGAATGAAGTGCAATGGTTCCAATGTTAGTAGGAATCTGTGTTTGCTATGCTGACTTGCAGTGCCTGTTGGTTTCTGGGGCTAAGGTATCTTTTACTTAATGCAATAATAAAGAATGTTTTCAAAGCCAAAAAAGCCATTTATTTAAAAGAAAATTCATGTATTGAAAAGAAACCCAACTGCTTGGGAAACAGAAAGGGCAAGGGGGTGGGGTGGGTAACGGTTCAATCACAGATTTGCGTACGTCCTGTTCTCACACTCAGCCTTCCTGTCTGGAGTGCTGTACAATGAGTGCTGCACTTCAGGCTGGCTAAAATGCATGGTGATCGGGGTTGAGTGCAGTGGGTAAGGGTCGTAGTTTGCAGGGCTGGGTGGTGAAGCTACAGGTGTTGGTGGCAGCTGGTGGAGATAAGAACATGGATGTTGCGGAAAGTAGGTTAGAGATGACATGGGGGCACAAGGGAAAGAGTTTTGGGACAAGGGCTGCAGGGGGTGGGTGGGCACGATAGTGCTCCGCCTGCATAGCTATGAGTGCCTGGATCAAGTCTGCTTGACGCTCCATAATGCTTAGCAGCTGCTCTGCACTTCGGTGCCAGCGCTCCGCATTCTGCTAGCAGAACCTTCTTTCACTCTCCCTCCACTCCTGCACTTTTTTATTTTCATGAAGGGATGCATTACTTCATGCAGCATGTCTTCTTTGCTTCTACGTGGCCTCTTCCTAATTCTTTGGAGTCTTTCGGCCTGTGATAACATGGATGGCTGAGATCTCAAAGTTGCACTGTAAAGGCAAAATGCAACACTTAACAGAGGCAGCATTGTTCATACCAGACAGAGCAATGATTCGCCGGTACTTAAAGACGAGCACAGTCTAAACAATAGCACAATTTGCCCTTTCCAAAGCGGGCACACATAACCCACAGGAGCCCCAAAATGGTGAGTAAGCACAGGGTCAAGCGGGACTGATGGTTTCACTGCTGTACTGTCCTCTGGGGTTCTGTGCCTTGGGGAGAGCCAACAGCTGCAGGGGACCCCTTTACTAAACACTGTCCCCACATTTTCCACAGGAGTTCGTCCTGAAAAATATCTCGCTGCTGAGGGTGACCTGGGAAGCAAGGAGGGTCTTCTACTACAATGTGACTTCTGCTCTGGCCCATATGCAGCTTGCATGTGTGCAGCAATGGTCCCGCCGCCCCTCACGGCACAGTGGCACTGACATGTTAGCCTGATTGGGACAAGGAGCACAGTAGCTCTCCCAAGGAACCCGTGCAAGCGCATTGCCCAGCTTCTGCATGAGACCTCTGAAGAGATCACTGAGGCCAATTACCGTGATGTGAGAGAGCACATCAACGCCCTATTCCGCATCTGGGCATGCATGCAGCCCTAACCCTCCTCGCCCCAAGAGCCCACACCAAATAACTTCCTTCTCAAAATAAAAGCCACTTACCGGACACCTCCTCTGGTGTTTGTCCTTCCCCAAGCACCGGCCGCTGCGACTGGCTACCTTCCTCCTGGCTTGAGAACAGCTCCTGGCTGCATGCATCTAGGGGTTCCGGGGTGTCTTCCCCCTCCTCAGCACCTTCGCTCCCGCTTTCCTCCTCCTGCCTTGTTGAATTGGGCTCGCAAGTGTCCATGTTGGTCCTCAGAGTGGAGGTGGGGTTGCCGCCCAGTATTGCGTCCCGCTCTTTGTAGAAATGGCAGGTCACAGGAGCAGCACTGGAGCGGCGGTTTGCCTCGTGGGCTTTGCGGCATTCCACAGCTCCTTCACTTTAGCCCTGCACTGCAGTGCATCCCGATCATGGCCCATTTCTATCATGTCCCTTGATATCTGCCCGAAGGTATCATAATTCCTGCAGCTGGGACTAGACAGCTTCCCCCCCACCCGAAACACTGATGTGGTCCAGCACCTCGCCATTGCTCCATATGGGGGATCTCCTGGCATATGGAAGCATGGTCACCTGGAAAGATTCGCTGACAGCACTCCACAACTTGCTGAGCAAACGAAGGGGATTTTCAAAATTCTCATAGAATTTAAAGGGCAGGTCTGACAGTTGGTCACCTTAGGCAGTGCAGTAGAGTTCAAAGTGAAGCACTGGAATGCATTACCTAGGGAGGTGGTGGAATCTCCTTCCTTTGAGGTTTTTAAGGTCAGGCTTGACAAAGCCCTGGAGGGGATGATTTAGTTGGGGATTGGTCCTGCTTTGAGCAGAGGGTTGGACTAGCTGACCTCCTGAGGTCCCTTCCAACTCTGATATTCTATGATTCTATGACCAGTGTGGCTAGAACAGGCATTGTGGGACACTTCTGGAGGCCGATCAGAGCGCATTAACAGACCAGGGCGTCCACACTGGCGCCGCGGCACTCCAGCCAGGGCACACCAAGCTTTATGCCTCTCCTCGAGATGGATACCAGGAGCGCTCCAGCCGCGGAGTCCGGGCATTCTACATGGCTTGCCAGCGTGGACACGTCGTGAGTTAGGGCGCCCAGGGCTGCTTTAATGCGCTCTAACTCACAAGTGTGGCCATGCCCTAAGCAATAAGCTTGCACAGATGGCGCTAAACTTCAGACATTACTACTGATGATGGGAGGATATATTTGCAGGGCTAGCAGGTAAAACGCATTTTGATCTGAAAGTCATGTGAAGCTGCACATTTTTCCCATGCCACTTTCATCAAGTCACTTCTGAGCGTCACCCAGCGGGATGTCTGGACTCATACGACTGTGCTATGTAAAAGAGTTTTTATTCTATGATGCATTTTCTGAGTATCATTCTTCCACCTCACTTTTAAAATGTATGGACCCTATTACTTTGGCTCAGAGTCAACTGAAGTCAATGCACAGCACACAGATTCTCTTAAGTAATTTCCACATAAGGGTGTCTAGTATACATAAACCCACTCTCAGTTTCAGGGATGAAAGATCTCACTCTTTGGCATTGAAGGCTGCTTCTTAAAATTACGACATCTTGGAAATGGGCCTTTTACCTCAGAGAGTTGAGTTCATGTGCGACTGAAGGTTTGTCTACTGGCAATTTACAGTGCTGCAACTTTCTTGCTCACGGGTGTGAAAAAACACCCCCCTGAGCGCAGCAAGTTTCAGCGCTGTAAGACGTCAGTGTAGACAGTGCCCCAGCGCTGGGAGCTACGCCCCTCATGAAGGCGACCGTACAAGGCACGTTAAAGTGCTACCGCGGCAGCACTTTAGCGTTGCAAGTGTAGGCTCGCCATTAGGTCACAAGCAAAGTGAGTGTTGTCTCAATCTAGCGCACAGGGTGACTCTGTCCACATTGTAAAGTCAGCTGCAGAACATACAAACACTGGAAGAACTGCAGGTTAGGATCAAGGTGTCAGGGTAGAGTTTGGGGGAAAGGGACCCAGGACTGGAAATAAAAGAAACTCTGCAGGTTAGGATTGAGGTGCAACAGATTTGCTTGCACCATGTCCAGTTTGGACTTGATATATCCATTTTTGGTTTTCCTAAGAAATAACTAATGTGGCTTTCACCATCAAAGAGATAGCTGGGAAATTTTCACTTAAAAGAACACATTTATTCCATTACAGATATATCATGATATTTTCTCTGCTTACAAGCATGTTTCTGACCCACAAGCAATGTGTAAAAGCCAGGACAATCTATAATTTCAACCACTTGTTAAATCTTTTGCCCAAGAGACAAGTATCCACATGGAAAATATGACTGCCAAAGCTCTTACTGCCACCCTCACAGTGAACTTAATAAATTAGCTTCATAATAAGAAAATCAATCTACATTAGTAGAGATAATGGGAAAATGGACCATTTTGCACTGTTTTGTCTGAGATGCTTTACCCACCATGAAATGGCTTGTGTTACTACTGTTATCACAACCACTGCAACAAAATGCACCTGTACTACAACAGCACAGAATGTGCATAAGATTAAAACAGCCAGTGACATCAACATTCATCTTGCATTCTAATATAGATAGGAATGACTAAGCTTAGCTGTAGCTTCTCACATGTGAATGCCAAAGATAATTTCTTTACATAGTATAAGTGGAAAATTGGATTTCCAGGGTATCTGGAGAACCTGCTTAAAATGAAAGCAAATGATAAAATGCTGATGAGATTTTTTTCTGGAATTGGTATTCTTGCCCATTAAACACAGATTTGAAGGGACTCTGAGAATGTGTCCTGTTCCAGTTGCCCACTTCAAATTACACCATCCTTCCACGTTCTTGGCAGTTCACTTAGTGGTCACACCCAGCAGCAGTGTAACAAGCAGCTTTGCTTGCATTGGAATGGAGGATATAAACAAAGGAGACCATTTTAGAAAGCTTTAAATATTTCAGCTACTAACTTTAAAGATAAGCAGAATTACTTATTTCATTATTAAACAAATCATTTCAGCTCCAGTTCAGTAGATTCAAACAGACACCTCTCTCCCTCTCCCACCCCAATCAGTTTTTCAAAGAAGTTACAAAAGGCATTAGAGTGCTCAAACACTGGGAACAAAAAGAATTCCAGTTCTCTCGCCTATCAGAAGCTTCAGCAGGTTAATTCAGGCTTGCATACTGACATTATGGCTCTCACTCACCACAAATACTCCATTGACCTTCTTGCGCCACACCCAGTCGGGGTGGGGGAAGCCCACAGACTTGCAATACATGACTGCCTCCTGCCCTTCATTTTTGTTCTCACTTCGCTTGTGGACAGTGATATCAGGAATAGCTACAAAACACAAACAGAAGTTTTGCATTTACAAACCATTCCTTTCAAAAGTGATATCAAGCTCAGAGAGCTTGAACAGATATTTAAATTATAAAATGCACAAAGAAGTGGACACCTACCCTTCCAAGCCAAATCCAACTTACAAAATGTAAATCACATAAAATAGTAAACTCCCACATCTGCCCCAGTTAAGAAGTTCAGGCTGTAAAGACTGCGGGTGAGGTGGGGTGGGGTGAGGCAAATGGATGGGATATGAAGGAGGAGTCTCAGCCTCAGTGTTGAGGACTACTTACAGTCACATTCATCATCTTCTGATTAGGCCCCTTCCCTATTAAGGGAAGAGACTTATAAGGCTGAAGTTCCGTCACTGATCTCAACTGCAGCAGGATCACACACAAATCAATTCCAGTTGTCCTGCAGGGGCTTTCAGATTTAGGGACAGATTTACAAGTTCTCAGAATAGTCTCCCGTCTGGTGGAACATCTATAATTGAGGATTCTGAATGGATTTAGTCTGCTTTGAACTCTAATTTGCAGGAGTTCAGGGTCATGCCAAGCTAGCTGAAAAGCAAATTTCCCAAGGCTTGAAGCAAGATCTTGGATTTGACCTGAGACCAAGATATAGGAACCTGGCTGCTGTTCAGACTCCTGCCACCCAAGTGAAGACTTGTTACATCATAATAGGGATGGGCTTAGAAAAACAAGTAAAAAGAATTCTAACCACCACCATTAAACAGACATGATTTAGAGACTTCTCACTCTCACATGGGGTGGTATCTGCAGTATAAAAGGGCTTGCAGATACTGGAATCTCTCCTTTATCTTGGGGTTCTCCCATCCATCCTACTCATAAGCCTACATTCCACAGGAGGTCATGGATAAGCGTGGGAACTATGTACACAGAATGGGGCCTTTACACTGGAACACACCATGCTGGCATGCATTTGTTTATAAATAATACTGTTGTCATCGCTTTGCCAGTTTTGCCACTGTAGCCTGTTGCACTATAATACCTTGAGAGATTAGAATGGATCAATGGACTGCGTGAGCTGAACCTTCACTTAGCAGATGGGTTAGTGTCCTGCAGTGACCACCACCTTTAAGAGCCATTCCCTTTCTAGCCTGCTAATGATGTCACACGTGGCCTGCCATGTGACTGCTGGGCAGTGAACTGTTAATCCCGTCAAAGTCCAAGCCAAGTGCTCCAGCAACAGACCCCAGACACTGGAAATTATTCCAGGGCTCACTCAATGCCAAAGCTTCCTTTGCCACTCTCCGCTTTGCTCAAATGAGCACTGGACAGTGATCCTTACAGAAGGAAAGGAAGAAAATCTGTGTTCATTAAAGCACACGTGCAGCTGAAAATTAGTTTGGGAAGCTAGATAAATTTGATTATTCAAGTCAGTCCAGCAAATGGAATAAACAAGACCTCCAAAACGACTGATCAATAGAGGCTGAATCTGCCCTTTGCTAGCAAATAATTGCATCATGCCGTTTATTGTGAAAATACTTCTCAGCCAGAATGAGAAGTTCATGGTCTCAACATGACAGTTATTTTGCATTGTTTCAGAGTAGCAGCCCTGTTAGTCTGTATCCGCAAAAAGAACAGGAGTACTTGTGGCACCTTAGAGGCTAACAAATTTATTTGAGCATAAGCTTTCGTGAGCTACAGCTCACTTCATTGGATGCATGCAGTAGAAAATACAGTGGGGAGATTTTATATACAAAGAGAACATGAAACTACGGGTGTTACCATACACACTAATGAGAGTGATCAGGTAAGGTGAGCTATTACCAGCAGGAGAGAAAAAAAACCTTTTGTAGTGATACTCAAGGTGGGCCATTTCCAGCAGTTGACAAGAATGTTGGGGGGGGGGGAACAAGGGGAAATAGTTTTACTTTGTGTAATGACACATCCACTCCCAGTCTTTATTCAAGCCTCAGTTAATTGTGTCCAATTTGCAAATTAATTCCAATTCAGCAGTCTCTCATTGGAGTCTGTTTTTAAAGTTTTTTTGTTGAAGAATTGACACTTTTAGGTCTGTAATCGAGTGACCAAAGAGACTGAAGTGTTCTCCGACTGGTTTTTGAATGTTATAATACTTAATGTCCGATTTGTGTCCATTTATTCTTTTACATAGAGACTGTCCAGTTTGGCCAATGTACCAACGTGATATATGCCATCATGTGCCAGCAATGCCCCTCTGCCATGTACATTGGCCAAACTGGCCGCACCCGGAGCACCGCTCCTGGCTCCTCGCCTGAGGTCCTGGCTGCTGACCCAGCGTTCCATTGCTGGCCCCACGCCTGCCCCCAGCTACGGCCACAACCTTGGTCCCTTACCCCTGTTTCTGCTCCCTCCCCTCAGTGAAGGCCCCACTCCCAGCCCCGGCTCTGGGGGCGGGATGCGGACGGGGCAAAGGGGGGGTGGGAGGAGGCAAGGTAAAAGTTTGGGGACCACAGAGTTAACCTGAAAAAGGCTTACTCTCTAATAGAGGAATACTGGCAACTGGATTTTTTTTTTTAATTGACTAATATGAAAAAATTCCAGAAGTTTCTGGTAGATCCCCATTTTAACCAGTAAGCTCTAAGAATTTAAAAACAATCCTGTAAAATAGTAAAGAGGTTTCCAGCTCTGATTTCAATTTAGTGGTCTGTTCAGCAGGGAAAATTGATTATCCATGATAAACCATGAGACAGACTACATCCAAAGGACAGTCAAATGCACAAAACAAACTAAAGAAATAAAGGAGTTAGCAACACTTTTCTCCCTCAATTATAGTGATTCTAGCTGTTACCTGAGACCATGATACGCACTAGACTTTCAGACAAATGAGGTTTACATGCTGACGGTCTCTAAACAGCTAAGGGAAAGCTACCTTCGTGCTCTGCACTGCCATGTGGGGAAACTAGGTTCACTGCCCACTTACTGTAGCCTCCAGCAGGAATGAGGCACTTGCTCAGCAACAGTCTTTATTACTGGATGGGACACCAGTTTTTATTAGCAGAGTTCTGAAAGGGGGTGGACAAAAGGCAAGGGCCTGTGGAGCATGTGGGAGGATTCATGGGCCCCCTAACTGATACGGAGGTCACCTCCTTCCCACTAGTTTGGAAGCTAGCAACAGGGAAATTAAGCAAAGGCCAAGGATTGGCCCTGCTTTGAGCAGGGGGTTGGACTAGATGACCTCCTGAGGTCCCTTCCAACCCTGATATTCTGTGAAAAGTCAGGGTGAGCCCTAGAGACGTTTCTATGTTGTGCACTGAGAATGTGAGATTCAGGGAGTATGTCCCATTTCATGGAACAGAAGAGGCAGGAGGGAGAGGAAGAAGAGAAAGGCTAGCAGGCAACAAGGTGATAGTCCCAAAGCCGGCATCACAGGAATATCGAGAGTGACTGTAAATTACTCCCATTAGGAAAAGGAGAAACAGGATTCATCGGCTTAAACTGCAACCTCTCAGAGTCTCCATCTGTCAGCACTGAGCTTTTCACTGCCATATATCAGCAGAGAGGAAAGCAGGGCAGAGCCTTGCAGAGGAGGAAGGTGCAGTAAATCAGCACTGCTAATGCTGGCCCACTTTTACTGCATCAGTAGCCTTTTATAAAAAGAAAGGTGGGGGGGGCAGAAGAGAGGTTTCTAGGACAGTCACTCCAACTGCAGAGTGACCTCCTAGAGTCAGGAGATAATTACATTCCTTTAAGGAGAGGACATTTGTGTTGGGTTATCCCAAAGTGACAAGGATACATTCTATTTTATAGCTGGATGTTTACAATTCCACTAGGACAAAGACTATTTCTAGCTTGCAATCTATTGAAGGGAGCATGATATGGAATATTAATATTCCAGAGCCTCCTATGCTAGCTGGTTTTCAACTACGGCTGAGACATTAACCCAATGCTTATTCTGCCAGAGAGCCTTGGCTAACTGGCAGTTGTGTTTTACTGTGCAGATTGCAATTAAGCAGCAGAGACCATACTGGTTCACCTGGATCAGGAATTTAGCAACAGAATCATAGAAATGTAGGGCTGGAAGAGACCTCAGGTGATCATCTAGTCCAGCCCCCTGCACTGAGGCAGGAAAAAGTAAACTTAGATCATTCCTGACAGGTTTTTGTCCAACCAGTACTTAAAAACCACAAGTGATGGGAATTCCACAGCCTCACCTGAAAGCCTATTCCAGAACAATTTAATTTTTCCTAATATCTAACCTAAATCTCCCTTACTACAGATTAAGTCCCTTACTTCTTGTCCTATCTTCTCTGGACATTGAAAACAACTGATCACTGTGCTCTTTTTAACCGTCCTCAACATATTTGAAGACTGTCACGAGGTCATAGTCATCTTTTCTCAAGACCAAATATGCCAGTTGGTTTTTTTAAAACCTTTCCTCATAGGTCAGGTTTTCTAAATTTTTTATCATTTTTCTTGCTCTCCTCTGGAGTCTCTCCAATTTGTCCACATCTTTTCTAAAGTGTCACTCCCAACAGTGGACACAGTACTCCAGCAGAGGCCTCACCAATGCCAAGTAGAGTGAAACAATTACCTCCTGTGTTTACATACGACACTCCTGTTAATATACCCCAGACACACATTTGCCTTTTTTGCAGCTGCATCTCCTAAATGATGACTCTCATTCAATTTGTGATCCACTACAATCCCTAGGTCCTTTTCAGCAGTACTACCACCTAGCCAGTTAGTCTCCACTTTGTAGTTAGGAAGAAAAAATCAAATGCACAAATTTAGTTCTTTTCTCTTCACACTGGATTTAGATTTCACTTAAGCTTTTGAGCAGTAGTGTTTGGTCAGAAAAGCAGAGGACTGGAAGCCACACTGTAATCCCTGCTCAGATACTAACTTGATGTGTGATCTTGGACAAGCCACATGCTTTGCCTCAGTTTCCCCATTCATAAAAATGGGCTAATAGCTTCCTCATTCATTACACCTCAGAGGTAATTTTTATGAAGTGCTTTTATGCATCTTATTTTTATTTCTACATCACAAAAAAAGAGGAAAATAGATCCTCAGTTTGAAGAAATTTTTCATATAATGTGTAAGCAGATCAACAAGAAAAAGGGCCACTTTGAATTATACTTCACTTAATAATTTTGTAACTAACAATTATGTTTGAGCCATTCTGAAAGCAAGAGGAAATTCTTTATATTACTAGCACCAATTTCCTGTTAGTTAGAAATTGCATCTCTCCATTTAGTGTATCCTGGAAGATAATCCAGTGACAGAGAGAGATGCTCTCCTAGGAAGACAAACTGAGTGCGAGCCCTTTCCCACGCCCATATCTTCAAACACTTAACTATGTCACAGCCACAGAATACACAGCACCACAGGTGTCTGACATGGTATGTTTAGAACTGATCCCTGAAAGAAAATTTCCTTCCAAGCACAAGTTTACAATGCTGCTTTTGACCTGTGATGGAATTTGGTCCCAAGCTTCCAGTGAAGACAAAGGGAGCTGTATGCACATATCTGTGGGTAGAAATTGATAAGTAGGGAGCGCTGGTGCGCAGATGAACAGTTCACAACCATGCCCAGTTTTCCTTAATTCTTTGAATTTTTAAATGGGAAAAATTACATGTCAAGCAACCAGCTAAAAATACAAAGGGTTATGGGAATACAAAGGTGGCCTAGCAGAGGAAAACAGTGGGTCCAGTGCTCTTTCCATATTTACTATGCATAAAGCAGACCAGAAACATGTTTTAGTCTCCCACTAATCACATTAAAATTCTGGTTTTGTCTAAGCTGAAAAACTGAGTAGAGAACTAATAAAACAGTGACATCACAATAAAAATCTTTGCCCATCAACTGCTCAACTTTCAGTAAGGCAACCCCAAAATATAGTTTGGGGTGGTGCTATCTTCCATGTTCATTTACACTGTCTACAATAAGGGAATTTGGGGATGGATGAGAAAAGAAAAATTCCATGTCTTTAAAGGGGACATAATATTTTTTTATCTGCCCTTTTGCATATGAATGGTATCCTGGCTGATGTCTGCCAGATGGTTTTTGCTGGGTCTAGCAGGGCCTCATTGTTAGGGAGCGCAATATAAGCTGATGACAAAGTATGCAGGATGTCAAGCAGCTTGTGTTACAACTCCTTCAGTTCTTTGAGAGGAATCTGTAGTGAGTCTGCTACCCTCTTAGTAAGGTCCTGGAATTGTTTGAAGTCATCTGCCATGGTTGGTGGAGGAAGCATAACAGCTTCAGCAGGAGAGGATGAGGAGATGTTTGTTGCTGAAGTGATCTCCTTGTCCAGTCTTGCTTCCTGTTCCTCAAAAGTCTCCTCTTGAGGATCACAGGCTGAGGGAGATTGTCTTCCTCTATCCCGATGTGAAACGTTCAAGGTCCTAGAGAACTGTCTCTCTGCCCATGGGTCCCAGTACAGCCATTGAGGTGGTGCAAAGGACATTGGTGGTGGCATCCAAGGGTGTCCATACCAAGTGGGTGTGCCTTGTCTTTTATGGCAGTACTGTGGCTCTGAGACTGTTCTGGGTGATTGGTCCCTTAATGTTGCCCTGGAGAGCTTTCCACTGAGAATGAATATATGTTATTCTCATCCTCCTCTTCCTCGTTGCTCAACAGAGGTGGAGCAGTTAAGGAAGCTGACGGTGATTGTCTCGGCACTGTAGGGAATTCAGGAGACTGAGATGCAGTTGGTACTGCAGTTGTGCTGGTACCAAGGATTCTGGCGTAACAAACTGAGACCAATAGGTCTTTGGTGAAAAGGAAATGGAATTCCTGCGGTATTGTGGTAGCAGTCAGTACCGTTAAGGCCTGCCAAGAGCGACACAGAGGGAGTCAATGGTACTTGCAGTCTTCAGTGCTCTGAAGAGCGGAGATAAGATGGTGCGGTCAAAGTGCTCAGCACCAAGGCTCACCTTGTCTCCAGCAATGCCATTTTAGTGGCGCTAGTACACATTCTACTGCTCTTTTCCCCTGATGGTACTGATGTTCACGAGCCTGTACCCTTCAGGTCTTTAGGTTTACTGGCAGTACTAGTACTTGAGAAAGTCTCTAGCCCAGTCACCGGTCAGTTGTAACCAAGGTGGTTGACCTTGATTTGGATCTCTTTTTTCCCCAGTCAATTCTTTAGTCTGGGGACTTATCACTCGCTTTTTTGAACTTTTCTGAGAGGAATCACTACGTTTCCTCTTTGCAGCCACTGGAGAGTGCTGCATGGAAGACATTGATGTGATTGGTCTTGTCAGGGACTGCTATGCCAGGGATGGGGAGGAGGGAAAGTTGTTCCAGGTCTGGAGACTGGTGTAAGTAAACTTTCCACCATGAGGAGTCTGAACTTCAGCTCATGGTTTTTTCTTAACCTTTCTGCCTGAAATTTAAAATAAAGTGCACTTCCGTGGTATGTGGGACTCTCCAAGGCAGCAAATGCAGCACAAATGGCCATTGCTAACTGTAATAGCTTCGCTGCAGGACACATAGCATTTAAACCCAGGAGCCAGGCATACCCTTGTCAGATTTCACTTCACAAAAGGGAAGAGATGAAGAAAATAAACTAAGGACAGGGAGATAACTGTCTTCGAAAACAAAAAGAAATTTTTTTTTAAAATAAAAGGAGAATATTAACCTAACGGAAACACTACTAGCTACACTATTAACTGGAAATGAAATTCAGAAATAAATTGGATTCTCCTTACTCAAACAGCACTCATTTAGATTGACATATATACAGTAAAATTACAGCAGGGAAAGGAACAGAAAAAGACAAGCACCTCTAATGCTGTTTAGGTTATATCTTTACTGATACCCCACAGCAAGTTGTTCCCAGATTTTATCTCATGAAAAAAAACACTATTTTGTTCTGTATGCAGGCACTTTCACATTCAGTATCATATTTGCAAAGTTACATCTGCAGTTAAACATATTCATTTGCTTGTGCTTAATTTATGAGTGCAAATACCCAATGTGCACACTCACGACCAGTCAAGTGCTAAATGGCCACATGTGCATGCTCAGACCCTATTTGTGCATCACATTGAGTATATGGACAAATAAATTAGGCACATGCAAATGTGTACACCTAACTTTGGCCCATAGGTAGCTTTTTGAGTTAGCTTGCTACATTATTTGAGCAATAAACATGCTAATCTACATTTCCTCCTGATAAGGCAATAGCAAAGTTAATTTCTTTGTTTTCAGCACTACTGCTAGAGCATAGTAGTCTAGATCCAGAAGAATGATCTTTAAATCTTGGTTCCAGAATTTTTGAACTACTATGCCATCGCAGTATGAATATTAAAAAACTCCCATTGAACTGGCAACAAGGTTTATTAGTTGGGAGAAACCGGTATACTTGTAACATACAAACTAGTCACTTAGTTTCAGAGTAGCAGCCGTGTTAGTCTGTATTTGCAAAAAGAAAAGGAGGACTTGTAGCACCTTAGAGACAACAAATTTGAGCAGAAGCTTTCATGAGCTACAGCTCACTTCAATGCATCTGATGAAGTGAGCTGTAGCTCACAAAAGCTTATGCTCAAATAAATTTGTCAGTCTCTAAAGTGCCACAAGTACTCCTTTTCTTTTTAGTTTAGTGACATTCTACATTTAAGAGGATACATGTGACACCATACATGCTCCAGCTTTTATACAGTGGTTCTTGCAGTAGCAATAAATTTAGTGAGTAATCATTTTCAACATAATAAATTTATATGCAGTTCTAGGAAGACATTGGTTCTGCAGTTAAACAGTGTAATCACCAGTAGCTTAGAAGACCCTCCTAAATACAGTCCTATGTAGCCACTACACAGGAAAATAATTTATATTGTACAAAAGTTTTGAGTTTTCCTTCAACTAAAAAAATTTGCCTGACACAATTTCAGGATGTTTAAAAAGAATTCTCCCATTCCTCCACACCCCGTACTTTGTATGTCTACAAATTTGTTTAATGCCTATTGGCCTAGGAACTAACAGTGATATTGGACGGAGTGGCTTCAGAATAGGGTTCAGGAGTCCTCTCAAGTTACTGACTGCTGTGCAATCTGCAAGTGTAACTCCTCCAGAGAGTAGTGCTTAACAGCCATTAACTTATAATTTGTAATGATTACTCAGTCACGGGTATTTATACATAATTTCTATGGAAAGTGGTTAATGTAATTAACTATTTTTCTGCCTCTACCCTTTGTGCCAATGGTTCAATCTAGGAAACTGAGTTTTCCCTGTGAAAGCCACAATCCCATGTTTCTACCACTGCTCAGTAGTACCACCAGGTTTTCTCCATGTCTGCAGCTATCCTTGGGCAGTAGAGTAACAGCACTTTTGGGGAATGCACAGCAGACATGCCAAACCCGCGAAAAAAAACGCAGAAATTGGGCTTGTTTTTGGTTTAATTGGCTTGTGAGTTGCTTGTTGGCTTGTAGCTTGTTGCTTCTTTATTTTGATCAGCTCCTGGCAAGCAGGGGGAAGGAGAGGAAAGAGTCAGGGGTACACAGCGGGCCCACCACAGTCCCAGATTGCCGGGGGAATCTAGTCCCATAGAGTGTTGGGGTTCTTAGGGATTGGCTTGTTTCAGCCTTGTTTTGAAATGGGATTAGCTTGATTTTTGGCTTATTGTGAAAGTCGGGGTGCTTATTTACCATGTGAAAGTTGGTCACTCTGATGCACAGCCCCATGCTGCATCTTTTGACAGAGTGCTCTAGGCTGGCCATCTTTTCCCCTTATCAAAGCTAAGAAGCTTTCCTTCTCTCTGGAAATGACTTGTAAGGGTCACCCTTAAGAGCAGAAGTTATTTTACGTAAAGCAATAATTATTTAACTAGTTGAGCAAAATCACAGTAAACAAGATTAAGAGGCATAAAATCGTGGCCAATCTAAATCCTGGAAAACAGGCTCACTAAATATGGCACAATCTTCTATTAAACTGATTCAAGCAAAGCGATAGAACTTGCATTCTTAGAGTTAAAAGAACAGGACTATATGTGGCACCTTAGAGACTAACCAATTTATTTGAGCATAAGCTTTCGTGGGCTACAGCCCACTTCATCGGATGCATAGAATGGAACATACAGTAGAAGATATTTATACATACAGAGAACATGAAAAGGTGGAAATACCCATACCAAGTGTAAATTAGCTAATTTAGCCTCTTACATTCTATGCATCTGATGAAGTGAGCTGTAACCCATGAAAGCTTATGCTCAAATAAATTTGTTAGTCTCTAAGGTGCCTCAAGTACTCCTGTTCTTTTTGCTGATACAGACGAACACGGCTGCTAATCTGAAACCATTCTTAGAGTTGTGTGACTGTGCTCAAATTTCAGTCAGATTCCTGATCAGCAGTGAATTTCTTCTTCCTCTCCCCTCCCACACAAAATGACCTCTTGCCTTCCTAATTATGTTTTCCTAATTGTATATTTTAGAGAGCTTATCACCACTTTCTCCTTATGAGCACAATACCCAACATTTAACAAAAATTCACTATCTCTAGATAGTCTTTACGTAAAGATCCTCTCTCAGAGCCCACTGCAAAAAGGAACACTTTGAACAGAGGCACACATTTGACAGTATTTTTTCATACATCTTGACCAGAATACAATCTTTTTAACACGACAATAGTTTTAAGCCTCAGGAAATTGTTTGCTTTCTTTGTCTGAAGGTGTTAGAACAATGTAACTCACTTTTAACCATAATTTTACAGTTATTAGGTTTTCTTAATTTTATTTTAATATCAAGTAAGTTGTCTCTTGGACTGCACAGTCTGTTACCTCCACTTTCCTGCTATGCTTAATTCAGTAGCTCAGCCATACAACATATCTTCAGTCAGGGGCAGAGAAGTTCCTGATGTATCCATAAACAGTGTTTGACTTTCCTGAGGGCCTTCCTTAGGTAATATCACAGGAACATATCAAATAACTGAGGTCAGAAGCTACCCCCAGGGATACCAAAAAAACCAACAACCCATTTAGCAGACAATGATCTGTCGTCCCTTGTTACTTGCCATTAGGACTGGAACAACAACAGACAAAGCTTTACACTTTTTAATTGAGCTTGAGGATGGGTTGGAAACAGAACCCCTTCAATGTAAGTTTAGGGACTCAGTATATGACAGACCTATGTAAAGGCAAAGGGCAATACAAAACCTGAAAGGGAGTGAGGTTTACATAGTTGGTTATGAGAATTTTGTACCTTGCAGACTACTTAGCTGCCTTTTCTTATAAAGTTGGGCCATTTTCAGCACAAATCCAGGTTTTCTCACCCTCCACCCCCCACACACAAACTCACTCTCCTGCTGGTAATGTCACTTTGGATGGGCTATTACCAGCAGGAGAGTGAGTTTGTGTGTGGGGGGGTGGAGGGTGAGAAAACCTGGATTTGTGCTGGAAATGGCCCACCTTGATTATCATGCACATTGTGTAGAGAGTTGTCACTTTGGATGGGCTATTACCAGCAGGAGAGTGAGTTTGTGTGTGGGGGGGTGGAGGGTGAGAAAACCTGGATTTGTGCTGGAAATGGCCCAACTTGATGATCACTTTAGATAAGCTATTACCAGCAGGACAGTGGGGTGGGAGGAGGTATTGTTTCATGATCTCTGTGCGTATATAAGGTCTGCTGCAGTTTCCACGGTATGCATCCGATGAAGTGAGCTGTAGCTCACGAAAGCTCATGCTCAAATAAATTGGTTAGTCTCTAAGGTGCCACAAGTACTCCTTTTCTTTTTTCAGTAGAATGAAGACTCCGGAGAGAAATCTAGAGCGTGACAACCTAAACTGGTTTACTTTAATTAGTTGCTGGGTTCATACCATTTCCATTCAGTATCCACAAAAGGGACAGAAAAGTTATCATTATACACTGCAAAGCAGTCATAGTGGGGTACAGTTTACTGTAATGCTATGAACCAAAGGATGTGCCTCCAGAAGTCATATGAGCAACTATGATGCCAGTGTGGATGCAGAACATTACTTCGTGATAAGCTAACACAAGGGAAGTAACTCAAGGGAGGGTCACTTGCGTTAATTATGTAGTATGGACAAACCCGGAGAGGACTAATGACAAAGAGGACCCAGAAGAGAAGAAAGGAAAGAGCACTGCTCAGACATAGCTTTCAGGAGAGAGAAAAACCGAAAATACCTTTCACTTCTATAGTGAAGTTGGCTACTGGCGAGTTAGCAAACATGAACACACATAAGTATTCCCCCGACTCATCTGCTCGGAGTTTCAAAATCCTGTAGGTACAAGGAGAGAATGTGTGTTAGTGGTATTGGGAATTATTTTTAGCAATTGAAAGGTCGCAGGAAACCAAAATATATTGGAGATTTTCATTTTTTAATCTGAATTTCAGAATGGTATCACAAACTGGTAAAATTGTGTTGGGTAATTCTGATTTTATCCTGCAGTATAAATATATGTTGTATTTGCATAGTATTCCCTCAGCAATAAAATATACAAACTTTAACACACTAGAATAACAATCAGTATTAATATTTCCACACATGAGGACTTTTCACTGTCTTCTCCATTCCCTCGGTTAGCTCTGTTCTTGTGAACCAGCTAGGATAATGCTACAGTTCTAGTTTTGGAGACTAAAAATATCAAAGATATTTTATACTTAAAGCCTAGGAACCTTCAATGTCACAAGAAAAGCTTTGACTCAATTGCATGCAGTAAGTTCTTCATCTAATAAAGAGTATTTGCTAAGTTCAGTTGATATTTAGCCTACAAACAGCTTGAGGGTCAGGTAAATAGATGTGCTTTGTCCTCCAGTATTAAACACAGAAGTCACATATCCACTCTGCCTAAAGCAAATGTTGCTAATGTTTCTCCCACCCCTCCCTTTACTGAAATGTATCCAACCCTCTTACAGAAAGGAAGTAATATGCAGATGATCAGAAAGCCTACAAAAGATATTTCCAGTAAAAGAGCTATTGAATAGCACAGAGCAATTGTCAAGATTCTTAGAAGCAGCCAGTGAATTTAACATGATACATTGCACTAGCTTCTTTTATCAGAGAATCTCAAAGTGGTGTATCAATATCAAGCCTCCATACCCCCCTTTTACGCAGCAGTAAATTAAAGGTTCTTCTACACCAGAGAAAGAATGGGTGCTTACTATAGTACCTATGGTTCCTAGAGACAATTGCCTTCATGGATTCAGATTGCAGGCAATGTGTAGCTTGGGGGCACAAACTTGAAACTTTGAACAACACTGTCTACTGATGCTGCAAGTGCACCCTGCCGATATCCTTGTACCACAACACCCAAGGACAACTCCAGCCAATCAATTCCTCCCTTTAAATATCAAGAATTTACGGTAAGACTTGGAAATAATGGGGAAGAAGGGCAGGCATTCCTCCTGCACAAGATTAACAAGCAGTGCCGTTTCAGGACGACGGTGGGTGAAGTGTTCTTAACTAAATATGGACCCGTAGCCCTGCTCTCCCCATCTGGGTGCAATGCTAAATCCAGGGAGGTTGTCTGGTGAAACTGTACAACAAACTCAAAGCTGCTGAATTGCATTGCATATCCCCACCTGCTTAAGCCACTGATGCAGAAGTAGCTCTTGTTCAGTGGCTCTCATGGAACAGATCTTTGAACCAAAGGGCCATGGTTTCCTAGCTAAGCTTAGTGGACAGACTATGTACACTAAGCTATCCTATACTACTCTACACTAACTACAAGGAGATCAATTAAACTAAGGAAAGAGCTAGCCTGAGGAAACATAGGAGAGTTCTGTATGCTCTCTTTTGGAACAACAAGGGAACTGAGGCAGTTGCGCTCCCATACATAGAGTATGTTGATGACATCACCATTGCACAAGATGTCTTGTGCACACCCCCAATGGATGTGGCTTTTCAAGGTAGTTTCACAGCTCAGTGCCAGGGGAGCCACACCTCACAAGAATTTTTCCTTACTGCAATCATACAGAAGGATATATGAGTGGGATTTGGGGCATCACCCTCTTATACACTTTTGGACAGGAGATGCTAGGACAGAGGTATGGTTAGCATATTCAAAATTCCAATCTCATGAGGTCAATGTGTACATGCCAATCATAGAGGGAACTCATAAAAATAATGCTTAAAGAATACTGGCATGTAACGGCATAGACTCAAGCGTATGGAAATACTAGTCACAAACGTTACAGGCTCCAGTACTAATGCACTAGCTCTATAGGTTTGCCAATTTTGGTTGGATATATTCCTGGAGGTTTCATCACATGACAATCTTTAATTAAGGATTAATCTTTAATTCCTGAAGACTCCAGGACAATCCTGGAGGGTTGGCAATGATAAGCTCTGAGCAGAGTTCGGTCTAAAATCTTACTGTGCTGACAAAAACAAGAAGTTCAGGCAGCTGCACTAGTTCAATTATCTCATCCATAATTAGCAAGTCCATAATACTCCTGTCTATACTTCAATGACAGCTCAGAGCACTGGCTTTCATCTGTCAAGGCCCAGAGGATGTCTCCATCTGTCAAGTCCAAGCTGGTGGTAATCTCAGCTCAGACCAGCTCTTCTGTTCAGGCACAATATGCACAGATTCAAGAACACATTCTGCAACGTATGTAATAGGATATTGTACAATATATAGTATACTCAGCTGAGAAAGGAAGCCATTATCTGTACTTCTATCCATACAATACACACCTGCTCCAAGAAAGTTCTAAAGAGCTGTGCCTTAAATTATGGGATATGTGCAAATAGTATGTGGATATGAACTACTCAGGATAGCTATGGAGAACACTGATCCCTTTCAGAATTAGCTTTTTCTAGAACTATTTAATTGTTCTGTTTAGCCTAGAAACCGCACACCCCTCTACTGCAGATGAATCTCATGCAAACTGTCCAGCCACCCTGTAGCAGAGATGTGAACAGAACCCTGAAGTCCTGACTTTATCCCCTACTTTAAATCATAAGGCCACCACGTCTGATGCTATAGTGAAGAGACGTCTCCTTTTACAGACTTACTTGTGCTCTGTGGTGCTGGAATTCTTCTTAGTGCCAGAAATTTCTTCCCCATTCTTCACCCAATAGCTGTAAGTGAGGGGGCTGGGACTTGTGGTGAGGTTACATTGCAGGACGATGGGAGAACTATACTGGTGAATGTTCACAGCTTCGCTGGCATTGATCCTGGGCTCTGGAACAAAGTGCACATTAAAGAGAGTCATAAATCTCAGCTAACAACTACACCTCAAACCCAGGTCTAATGGTCAGCTGGGAGATAGGGAGGGAAGAAACTACTGCTTCACTAATTTGGGAGACAAAGAAAGAATCACGAACAGCTGACCACTAGTGAAGGCAACAGTTTAAGGACCAGTTCCCCTATATAAAGAAAAAAATTTTAGATTCTTCACTTTCACACTTCAGACAACCTCTACACACCTTGAATTAAGATTTTTACAAATCTTTTGCATATGGTGGAACGCAAAGAGGTAAGCTGCATATTTGGTGACTATGCAAGCAAAATCAGCTTCTTTTCCTCACCTCCTGAAGGAAGGAAGTCATTGTTTCTGGGCAATATAATGCAGTTTTATTCATTCAGAATAAAGCAAAACCCTTTCTATATGCAGAAACTTTCAAGCAAAAACAGCCTGCTTTGGTGAATAATATGCATCTCTTTGGGTACCCAGTTCCCGGGAAGAAACCACGTCAAGAGTCTTAGGAACAAGGCCATGTCTACAAGGGAGATATACTCTCATTATTGCCATCAGTGTAGCTGCAATAGTACAAATCCCTACTGGAAATGGGCAGAATTTCTTTTTCTGCTGGTCTTATTCCCGCTTGAAGTTAAGGGTAGGCTCCACCAGTGCAAACTGGTTTATAAACAGATTTTATCCTGTCCACATGAGGGTGCAGCTTCACCAACTGGTAGCCTGTGAAGGCTGAAACTGGAGCAAATCCCCAGTGTAGACAAGTATGCCAAAGCCCTAGTCCTCATTTTAGTCATCCAGTAAGTCTTCCCGCAAAGTGGGTAGACAAGACTTGACATTCCTGATATTTTTAAAGTTAAAAATCTAGCAGATTTTTTAAAAAGCTTTTAAACTTTCTTTATACATTGTAAAGACAAAATATGCTCTCTCTTTTGCAGGCCATCTTTAACTCTGGCCCTATAATTGCATTCTACATTTAGGCCAGAAGACCCTGATCAGTTGTGTCCATGACACTCAGCATTGTGCTGTTGCACACATTATATGAATTACAACTCTATGCAAGTTAGTTGCACAGTATAATCCACATCTATCTTTTCAGCATATACCAAGTACTGGAGAGGAAAGGGGAATCTCTGGCTCCTGTTGGGAGGGGGTATACAGAATCTCTGTCCAGAGAGAAAAAGGAAAAGTTGTTTTCTGTTGACCTCATTAGTTGACACAAGTTGGCAGAGAACGGACTGTATGGCTGGGTAGAAGGGCAGCCAACAAGGGGGGTGAGTTGGTACTTTGTAGCCCATACTGGAAACAGCATTTGTAGTTGAGGGAAGAATCTCCAACTTGTACAGTAGTTGGAGGATGAAAAGGTTTGTTTTTTTTAAATAAAGGGGGAAGAATAGATTTCCTACCTTTACTCAAACGAGTTTGACTGGTTTTATTTACTAGGAATCATTTTCTTGTTCACTTGAATAGACTTTGCTTTCAACACTGAGTCCCAGTGGTACTCCCCTGACAAGTTTTTAGTTATTTTCTGAAGCCTTGAATATCTCACATTTCAATCCTGAGTGGCAGTGTGAGAACTTATAAATTGTACGAGTCCAACTATATATCTGAAGCCTTGCAGAAATTAGCATTGGGAACTTGGACATTATGAATTTTCTCCTTAAATTTGAAAGCAGCATTATGCACAATTAAGGGCTAATATCCACAACCACCAAATTTTGAAAGCTGGCCATTGGAGCTATGAGTGGACAAAATGCCTTTCCAAAACTGCAAAGCAAGGATTTTTTTCTACTGAGACTAAGAAAAGATCTTATCTACCTTCAAACTAAAAAATTATTAAGCATGAAAAATCACAGGTTTAAAAGATGAGAGAACTTTTGGCGGTTAGGCTTGGAAAAATGCCAATATCTCAGAATACAAGAACTTCCTTTGCATTCCAAACAGTAGGAGAGAAAACTGCAGATGGGTTGCCAGGTGTGGGTGTGGTTTATACAAACACATTCATATAATTCCTGATTAACATTCCATAGCCATGTCTGAAAGTTAATGAAGAATAATTATTCCAGTTGGTTCCATATATCTTGCTGACAGCTATTTTAAACACATTTGGAGTACAGATTAAGTCACACCATACAGTCTTCTGAAGTCTCACCTGTAAAGCACTTGGAAAGCAAATTATTAATGCAAATTATTAAATTGAATCGGGAAAAAAAATGAGGCACCATAAAGGTTATATTGTTATTCATAATGTAACATTAATCTCTACAATAATATAGTACTTGCCCTTCTTGCTGCTGCCCAGCGAGGCAAAGTGAGAATCTGACTACTGATGACTAATAAACTCTTTACGTCACCACTTGATATGTGCATATCTTTTTCTGCCTAATTCTATGAGGTTGGCTATGCAAACTCCCTCTTGCAGTTACTTAGAAGTCCCAATATTAACCACCCCATCCCAGATACAATATTGCAGCTATCAAAATGCTGGAGTTCCTTCTATCCTTTCTTGTAGAAACTTTATTACTGTCCATCAGCTGCAACTCTGCCCCACTATGTCCTGCAATAGGAATTTTACCTGTGCAAGGACCACAAGATCAGGTCCTAGATGGAGGAAAATCATTTGTTTACCACTCCACCACTACTCTCCTCTCCCTTCATACCCCAATATTATCCCCAATGAGCAAGCACACAAGATTTTTTCACCTAAACAAAAAAATACTATCAACTGTGAAAATACCCCTTTGAAGCAACATTAACTCAATTTCTGGGAATTTTGTAGACAGACATCAGCTTTACTAGAACTGACTGATATTTGCTTCTGTTTTACAGATTTTCATTCAATATGAAAAGAAATATCTTCAGTTTTATTTATGTCAGTGTACTATAAATAGCATTTTCCTGTCAAAAGACGAAACTGGTAAAACAAGTGCACTGGCCACTGTAATAGTGAACTGGATAGCTTTAAACAGAGTCATTAGTAGAGGCAGTCTGATGCTGTCTGCAGTACACTGGATTGAAGCCATGGACACACTATGGTGGTGGTTACAGTGCACCATGAGGTGACTCTGGAATGGAAAGCATACATGCTGCCATCAGAGAATGTTCCAAGCACCATACCTTCAAAAAGCAAGTAATGGAAAACAGTTTTAATCTAGTCTACAGAACTAAAAAATTTGTGTAAGAGAGACTTAATCCAGAAATCCTTTGGGAATTGCTTTATTTTCTAAATGTTTTTCATATGTAGCCAATAATGGACCATTTTAGGTCTGCTTTTCAGACTGTAAGTTGATGACCTGGCACTCAGAACAAACAAGCTATTTGGGACTTTAATGGCTATCTCTGCCAGTTTAGAACTATTCTTACCCGCCTGTCAGTTACATAGTAATGTTTGTGATATTTATAGGTGGTCACTTAACAGTTTGTGGCGCTGAATGAAATAATGGGAACCAAGTGAACAAGCAGCCGTTTTACAGGACATGTTGGGAGCTTTCATATCCATCCTGGAAATATTTGGAAATTACTAAACAGATGTTTGAAGCAAGAAGAGTTAAAGTCTGAGAATGTAACTTAGAGTTTCCTGATGGCTGATCACTTTAAGTATTAAAATGTAAGCAGAAGACACTAACGTTTCATCAATCTGTAAGAAAGCAGACAAGCAAGCAGGCATTGCTGTTTAGTTCTGAGGAGATAATGCATTGTGGAAGGGGTACAGGGTTAGGTGTACACAAAAAAAAGCCATCCCACTCCAAAAAGGAACATCCTGAAGATCCTCATGAGGACAATCCTCCCCATACCTCACATTTGAGGTGTCAATTTTATATGAGCAGTGGTTTTAAAATAAGTGCATCCTACTGGAATCCACCGTCTTGTGGAAGGGCAGCATGGGAGCCTTACTGTCTAGTTGGAAACCAACTTCCAGTTCTCCTAACTGTTTAACTTTTCAAATCAGTATTCAGTGCTAATTTTCACTGCATTCTGTTTTGATATTAACAATGACATTTTGTTTTAGCCACCACAATTAAAGCAGGCTCTACCAGTTTACTGTGTCTATTTTTGAATGCCCAAGATGGTGTCAAATGAGATCAGAGGAAGAGTGACCACCATTAGCCGAAGATTCCAACACCATTTTAATCAGAAGCCTTCATTTCAAATACGATTTAGTTAACAAGCTGTAAGATGCATCTCTCGTAATGGAAAATTACAGGATAGTTTCTACTCAATGCACTACTGTATTCTGTCTCTGCAATCTTAAACACTCTGGGATACTTCAAACTTATACTCCTGCCTTCCAGGTACAGGTTGAGATTCTTTAGCTCGGTCTCCCTTCAGCTCCAATTCCAGTGTGTAGTTACCTAGAGGTTAAACCTTAAGCGCTCTGCTTCCCACAAACTACAACAGTTTAAGTCTCCCTTGTGGGCACAGTACAGTTGTTTAAGTGTGTTTGAGAAAAACACTGAACTCACCAATATGAAAACAACAAAAACAAAAGTGTGTCCTGAACACAAGGCACTTGGCAATATAGTCATAATACACAATACAAAATTAGGAAACACTGGATAATTGAACTGCAGGTATGCAAGAGACAAGACAGGGCTTTAACTGGGGAAGGAGATGGAAGCTTAGAACCTCCATCCCAAAAAATACATTCAGTTACAAATGACCTATTTGAGGGAGATAGGAAACACAATCTGAGGCATTTTCATAAGGACTCTATCAGAAAAATGCTTCAAGAACTTAATAATTAGCTTTTCATTCAAAAATGTTCTTCCTCCTCCCAAAAAACTACTAAAAGGAGACTGGCTAGGCAAGGAATAGAGAAGGGAAATACAACAGACCTTCATGGGCAGCAGAAGCAGATGATCATATGAAATAGGAGAGACAAGGTGTGTAATATCTTATATTGGACCAACTTCTATTGGTGACCTGAAGAAGTACCCGGTGTCACTCGAAAGCTGGTCTCTCTCTCACCAACAGAAGTTGGTCCAATAAAAGATATTACTTCACCCACCTTGTCTCTCCAATATCCTGGGACTGACTACACTACACTACCGGCTACAACTACACTGTATCTGAGACAGGAACCAGACTTCCAGAAGTTAAACTTGCTGCAGGACAGTTCAGCTTTATCTTGACATAACACCTTTCCCTGAAATCTGAAGGCTCTTGCTGCTGTGATTGATGTTAATAACTTAGAGGTCACAGTGGACTCAGACCTGAAAGGGCTAGGAAGGGGACAAGCCTTAGGACTGGAAGCTGAACAGGTTTATCAAGTCGAACCACCCAATGTTTTTTAGGTTTTAAACTAAATCCATGTCATTGGGTTAATTCTGTTTATTTTTCCACATACATTCACGTTCTTTCAATTTTCCAGAGGCAGGTTCTCTGATCCATCAGTACTGACTGCAACAAGTCACCTGTTTTCATCCATAATCATTTTCGTATTGCAGCAGTCTGCTGTAATACTGCCAAGATAGTTCAGATTGGTACCCCACCTGAGCACTAGCTACCAGATTTACGTCTGCACGGGGTTCCTTCAGACACCACTACATCGATTCAACAGATGTCACTACACAATTTGAGAGCTTGAGTTATGCAATATGAAGCTCAATATATGCAGTGAGAAATTACATTTCTATGCTATCCTGGTTTATGTATACAAACACTCAGAATAGTGTTAAAGATAACATCCGTCCTCTACTATTCACAGCCCTAAAACATTGAGACATTTGCACTAAATCAAAAAAACCGCTCCTTTACATTCTGCTCTTCACACCTGTACACAGTTAAGTCACTCTCTGCAGGTATTTCATTGTGAATGTGTGTAGATCTAAGCTGTATATCAATCACTATATCTCAGAGAAAGCAAACAGCATTCTTTCTATTCAATGTACATAAAAATAGGACTGAGGGTTAAAATGGTTCTGAAATTTCCAGAACCAAAACTCATGTGGAACCTAATAAAGACAGCAGAAAATGTGTACAAAATCTAGGACAATAAATGGAACAAACAGCAACTGAGAATCAACTCATGCTATCCATTATAAGTTTTTTAAAAGGGATGTTACATTCCTAGTGGGGAGTGATTTGGCTAAAGCTAGTGCACATTAAGTTGATAACATCCCTTCACTCTGAGTGGCATTTACTTTCACACCACCATGTAAGAACAGCTGTATCAATAATGTACTGTTGCATCAGAGAATCCGTTAGGACACATACTGTTGTTTAAAAAAGAAAAGAAGCTCTATGACTTTATGGAAAAATCCAGGCTTTAAAGGTCACATATAACAACAAAATCAAAATGGGAAGGATTTGTACAGAAGCTTATGAACTCAAAACCATGTAAATAAGGAAGGTATTCAGAGATTCCAAGAAAAAAGAAGAAATAAAAGTGGTTAGATCAGGAAAGAATAAAAACCGTAACAGAAAGGCACTCATGAAGAAGCCAGCGACAGGGTGCAGGAAACCTACTATAAAAGTAAAGGGTTGTGGAAGAAAAAAAAATAATCAAAGACTGAGCTTGTTTTCACACAGGAGCTGTAGGACAGTTGCGTAGATTTCCCCAAGTCCTTTGATCCTACGGAAGAGAGACAACAACAACAACAACAAAAGGTGGCAGGGACACTCTCAAGCATTACAACTGGAGGAATAATCTTGGGTTCAAAAAACAAGACAAAGGGTGGTAATATCAAGGGTCATGGGAGAGGGAGAAGGATCACTGGACTGCCTCTAGTTACTACACTACTACTACTGTACGGTGCTGAACTCACTCTGAAGGACGCTTATCGTAGCCTGGGCTCGAATCCACGTTATGGAGGGATTTTGTCTCAAGTCATTCCTCCTGGGATCGTTGCTGGCCCTGCACTCGTAAGTCCCAGAGTCTTCCAATGTAAGGCGGGTTATTCTCAGCACACTCACGCCGTTCACCCCGTAGGCAGTGTTAATGGTGACACGGCGCTTCCGAGCGCCATCCCAGAGCTGTTTGAAAGACTCAGCCCGGTTGACTTCAGCATACCACCACTGGATCTCTGGAGTGGGTTTCCCAACCACATCACAGTACAGCTCAAAAGCATCCCCTGTGAATTTAGTTTCTGACATGGGCGACTTGACAAACCCAGCTAGAGGGAGGGGCAGCAGAAATGCAGTGATAGATCAGCAGAAAATAACAGATGTTATAAAGAACAAAGCAAGCGAGTTGCAGAAAACAGACAAAGGATTAGATAAAACACCATAATTTACAGAAACCAGGTGTTAACAAGATTTTTATAGAAAGAAAGCACAACACACAGAGCGCTTGCTAATTTTGTTGGTTTGAAGGTGTGTTATAGTTTTCATAGCACAGCACATACCCTCTCAAGGAAGATTTCAAAGTAGCAGCCGTGTAAGTCTGTATCCGCAAAATGAACACGAGTACTTGTGGCACCTTAGAGACTAACAAATTTATTAGAGCACAAGCTTTCATGAGCTACAGCTCACTTCATCGGATGCACAGAATGGAACATATATATGTATGTTTGTCCTCACCCACAACTATTTCACATTTGGGGACAATATATACCTTCAATTCAGTGGCACTGCTATGGGTACCCGCATGGCCCCACAGTATGCCAACATCTTTATGGCTGACTTAGAACAACGCTTCCTCAGCTCTCGTCCCCTAACACCCCTACTCTACTTGCACTACATTGATGACATCAGCATCATCTGGACCCATGGAAAAGAAGCCCTTGAGGAATTCCACCATGATTTCAACAATTTCCATCCCACCATCAACCTCAGCCTAGACCGGTCCACACAAGCGGTCCATTTCCTGGACACTACGGTGCTAATAAGCGATGGTCACATAACCATCACCCTATACCGGAATCCTACTGACCACTATACTTACCTACATGCCTCCAGCTTCCATCCAGGACACACCACACAATCCATTGTCTACAGCCAAGCTCTAAGATACAACCGCATTTGCTCCAATCCTTCAGACAGAGACAAACACCTACAAGATCTCTATCAAGCATTCCACAATACCCACCTGCTGAAGTGAAGAAACAGATTGACAGAGCCGGAAGAGTACCCAGAAGTCACCTACTACAGGACAGGCTCAACGAAGAAAATAACAGAATGCCAGTAGCCATCACCTTCAGCCCCCAACTAAAACCTCTCCAGCGCATGATCAAAGATTTACAACCTATCCTGAAAAATGATCCCTCACTCTCACAGATCTTGGGAGACAGACCAGTCCTCGCTTACAGACAGCCCCCCAACCTGAAGCAAATACTCACCAGCAACCACACACCACACAGCAAAAACACTAACCCAGGAACATAGTATCCTTGCAACAAAGCCCGATGCCAACTCTGTCCACATATTTATTCAAGTGACACCATCATCATAGTAACTAATCACATCAGCCATGCCATCAGGGGCTCGTTCACCTGCACATCTACCAATGTGATATATGCCATCATGTGCCAGCAATGCCCCTCTGCCATGTACATTGGCCAAACCGGACAGTCTCTACACAAAAGAATAAATGGACACAAATCTGACATCAGGAATCATAACATTCAAAAACCGGTAGGAGAACACTTCAACCTCTCTGGCCACTCAGTAAAAGATTTAAGGTGGCAATTTTGCAAAAGAAAAGCTTCAAAAACAGACTCCAACGAGAAACTGCTGAGCTTGAATTAATATGCAAACTAGATACCATTAACTTGGATTTGAATAGACACTGGGAGTGGCTGGGTTATTACACATATTTAATCTATTTCCTTAAGTTAAGTATCCTCACACCTTCTTGTCAACTGTCTAAATGGGCCATCTTGATTATCACTACAAAAGATTTTTTCTCCTGCTGATAATAGCTCATCTTAACTAATTAGCCTCTCACAGTTTGTATGGTAACTTCCAACTTATCTGTATGTATATATCATCTATCTATAGCTATATAGCTATATATATATTACTATATGTTCCATTCTATGCATCCGATGAAGTGAGCTGTAGCTCACGAAAGCTTATGCTCTAATAAATTTGTTAGTCTCTAAGCTGCCACAAGTCCTCCTGTTCTTTTTTCTCAAGGAAGAGGAGTTCTTGGGAGACAGACTACCGAGATAAGCATTTTATGATGGGTTTTCTAGAGTGTCAAACTGGATTATAGGAGACTGCATCAGGGGAACCATTTACAGCAAACACACATCACCTTTTGGAACTGGAAAGCAATGAAATGGCACCAGGGAGCTATGGAAAAGCAGACTGTGAATTATGGTTGTCCTTTTTCTAGCTGCTTGAACTGTTTGGTTTATAAAAGTCAAATGTCCAGCAGAAGTCCTTCCCCTGTCCTTTCTCAGCCCTCTCGTTAAAACAGAAAACTGATCAAACACCTACAGAAAAAAAAAAATAGCAAGCTTCTGTCCTATATACCTCTCCATCATGAACTCTACTTTGACCTTTTCTTCCATCTATTCTGAACTTCCGAGACAGGGAATTCCCTGAGATATAAGTGACCTACTTTCTGGCAGTAGCTAGATCATTGCAGCTGAAAGCAGTAGATTCTCACAATCTCTGTTAAAGTATGATAGGGATTTTCATCTTACACATATAAAATGACAAAAAAATTCACTAATTGAGAAACTGACAGCATTGAGTAACTAGATACATTATAAAGGAAGTCCTTCTGTACCTTTTGTAAAAGATGCACGGTTGTAATTCAGTACTAAAACCATTGGAGCCCCTTCTGTGATACACATTTCCCTGCTATTTACCAGCATTACTACATCAGTACACTTGCCTTTGTTTTAAGTTGTCCTCCAAAGCATATTTTGGAAGTGACCCACTGAAAATAGTGCAGATTTAAAGCCAGTCTATTTTGTATACTGAAAATTTTTGAAAAAACAGCTGGCCAGCTAGATAATGCAGCAAAACCTGTCATTTCTATGTTGAATTCTCTCTGGGCACCAGGGATCAGCAACAGCAGCAAGCAAGAAGGGCAGACAGTGTTCCGAACATCTACACCACTGATCAAATAGACTGCTCCACCCCACACATCCCCACACTCTTCCCCCACTCCCAAACACAATCCATTTCAGAAAGTGGTGTGGGGAAACAAGCCTTTGGGCTCTGTTATAAGGGAGAGGAGGAATGAGATGCTTATTCCATTAAACTTTTCATGCATACTGGTTAGATGAAATTTTTCAGTCCCTTGTCGGACAGTTTGAACCGCATCCTTTTATTCTTGTTCCAAGGTACTCTCTTCTCTGCTACTCAATAGGTAACTGATGAGCTGAGGTAAAATAAAATTTAAGTGAACAATAAATGCACACTGGAAAGCTAATATTACAGCAAGCATTTCTGTAGATTTAGGAGGAATTTTGTATTCATGTTACTCAGGCCACAGGCAGTTGAAGTATGAACAGGAAAAGCTTCTCTTGCTGTTCTAATACTGGTTCCTCCAGAGCAATTGAGATAATCCATTACAACAATGTATAAACAAGGCCTAAAATTCTATATGCACATGTAAACTAGGCATAAAGTGTGTCCATCCAAGGACCATTTTGGTAATTTGCAAGGAGCCCTAAGGCTACACCTAACTTTTATATTAAGTAGATATCAGCTGCCTTCATCTTTAGTACAAGAGTGCTGACTGTGAGACTATAGGTCCCAATACAATGTTCCATCTTGATCTGTGTAACCAGATTTATAATCTCTACAGACTGCTGCTCCATACTGCAAACTGCTTTTTAGAACTCCCTGAGATGTATTTGAGCTTCCCTATCTGAAGCAGCATAGCACAGAAGTTGCTGTAGCGCACACTTCAGTGAAATACAGATTAAATCTCTCATTGGCATTCTACACAGTCATGCAAGTGAAAATATTCTGCCATCAATATAAGGCAGTTTAGCATTAGACCACCAATGAGGAAATAATGAATTACTTTCTACCACACAAGATATGTGGGGTTTGCAGAGAGCTCCCCACACAAAAGGATGGAACCCTGGAAGGATTTAGAAGTGAGAGAAGTCACAGGAAGCCTCCTTATACAAAGCGTACTCTGAAAATGCCTTATTAGTAAGGGACTAGCTGCATGATTAGAAATGCCATGCAAGTCTATCAGCTTTTATATGTAACTCCGCGCTTTGCATTTTCACTAATTCATTACTAGGTACACAACACCAAACAGCATCAGCAAGTTTCAGGCAGTACTTTCAGTGAGCCATTTCTGATAAGGAAAGAGTTCCAAGAGGAAGCTACAAGTAGAGGTGAAATCCATCTGCACCTCATCAATTACTCAAAAAATGGAATGCACACCAAACAGAATACTTTCCATAATGGAAGAAAAGACTAGAAACTTATCTGGAGAACTCATGCTGTTTGGCAATTCTGTCAACATTTGCCATCAAAGTGTACAAAACCAAGTAAATAGAGAAAGACAATGTACAGATTTCACTGCTTATATAAGAGGCTTCTGAAGCCAGAAAGTTTCCTTACTCGGTTTTCCCTATGGTATGTATACACTGGGGGGTTTTGCAGCATTGCACATAAAGACAGATATTCAGGAGGTAGGTGCTAGAGCAAGAAAGAATAATAACATATTCTCAAGAAGAGACCCCCACAAAAGACAATCTCTCTCTCTCTCTCTCTCTCTCAACAGATAAGGGAGAAAAATAGGTCCAAGTTTACTGATCTGGACATCTGTTTACATCTGAAAATTGCCCTTATTCAGATTTTCTAGCTGCCTGCAGCTTTTAAAGTTGAATGCACCCTTCTCACATTTTGAGAACCCCCAAAACAATTCAGAAAGAACAACAGTCTTGTTTGGACTTCACAAGTGTCATTAAGGCACAGTTGGCAGCACTAAGTCTCGTAAAATTTGGGCTGACATTTGATGCTGATGCTGTAGAGCAAAAAAGATAAGGGAGTGGGAGAGGCATATATTTAACTAAGGTCTCCAGTTCACCTGGTAGCTCTTCAAGTACAAGGTAAAGAACTAAGGCCCTGTTGCAAGTTATAGAATAGCCCTGGTGCACTAGACAAAAAGGGCTCAGCCTCAGACACCACTTACTGAGAACTAGCAAATGGAAATGCTTATGAAAAATATTCTCCCTCTCAATAAGGCAGGTTCTTATGGGCATGGCAGTAAAGCTACCAATAGCTTACAATCACTGGTAAGCCACCGACTGCTTTGTAAACTGCTAGGGAGTGAAATGCACTATGGAAAAAAAAAACATTGTTCTACTGTATGTGGTAGCATTGAGCAAGTGGAGAGTTACTGTGAAGTCTGCCACAAGATTTACCACAAAGTCTCAATATAATTTCATGATACACCAGAGGACCAGGGATGTTACACTACAGGACAGTCCAGGAAGCTCTGCCATTTCAGAGTAACATTTACTTGCTGTCACCAACATAAACTGATGTATTAATTTTTGTAATTTATTTTCTTCTAAGGCATTGTTCTTCAGATAAAGTCACAGGTTTGAGTAAATGAAAGAGATTATATTAGAAGCTCAATAGCTAAAATAGCTTCTTTTTTTTTTTTTTAAGTATATAAGCATAGAACTAGTCAAAGTGGATAAAGTTTTCCATGTGCATCTGCACCAATGCATATGAAGACTGACCTGCAATAGCTCCTGCTGTACCTGTCTAAGAACTGCAGATTACAGATTGTGCAGTAGTTGTACAATGTGGAGATTCACTAAGACCTAGAATGAGAAATTACTTTAATTCAAATGCTAAAGGAACACTTTTTTCTGTAAGGACAGCTAGGAAAACTCAAAGGTTGAAAGAATATTTGAGAGTCAGTACTTAGTTTATACAACGAAAGGAGACATATAATGTAACATAAGTAAACAGCACCAGAATGTTAGGAAAACTTCATGATAACAGACCCAGAGTGAATAGGAGACAGGAAATTCTAGTAATCCTGGTTTAAAAAAAAAAAAAAAAAGTCAGATTTTCCCTTTAGTGCAGTACTTTCATTGACTAGGTCCTATCTGCAAAGACATGCAATTTCTCAGCTGGACCAAGAGCTGCATTTTTGTCCAGCATACTTTTGATATGCATATTCTATGCAGCTAATTTTGGAATAACTGATCTGCCAAGGATCAAGAGTGATGCCAAGCTAAACTCTGTGCCCCTCTGGCATACATGAGTTACACAGAACTCAGTTGAAGAGCACTGCCAGTTCAACAATCTCTGAAACTGCACACAAACTGGTAATGAGATGGTAACATGTTATCTGTGGACATAGCAGGTGAGCGGAATAGGCTTTCCTGCCCCTTTCTGCTGGCTGTTGTGTCATCTGTCTTGTCACCTTACCATAGGTCGTGTTACATAAGGGTTAGGCAATCACATGCACAAAGCCTAATTGCAATAAAATGTTTATGCAATGTTACAAATCTTAGAAAGCATGATTTAAATACGTATGGCAACTCCATGACATCTTGGTTGGAGTCCAATTTAAAACCACAAAAGGGGTTTCCTTAATTGTTGAACAACCTCATTAAAAATTTAAAAGATGCCTACTTCCTTTCCGCTTGTTCTTTCTAGCAGAAAGAACGATCTCGGTGGGGGGAAGAGAGCAATCAAGGAAAATATATTCGCTACCATCTATCTCTTTACCAGTCCAAAAATAGTTCAGAATTCAGTAGATAACTATCTTTTGGCAGAAGAGACTATTTTGATTCTGAATCATCTATTGCCTTTTATTACCAAGACTTCATAACTGATGTCTTAGGCTGTAAACATATTGATGCCTGCAGGGTCAAAGCATCAGGGACATTAATCTTTGTAAGCAATTATCTGGTCTACAAGAGGTGGTTTAAAATAAAACCTAGTCTTCCTTGTATTTGCATGGGCAACCTTAATTCTGGCATTTTTCTTTCTGAGTGCTTGACTTTGTACCCTTAAAAGAGTTGGAAGAATATGAAGTGTAATTTGATTTAGGATCCACACTACACTACAAAAAGCTATTACCACAAGGTAGTGCCCAATACTGAACTTACAGCACAGACAAGACTCTAACCATCTTAATCATGCTCCCAAGTTGTGCTACAGTGCTGCTAAGTCCAAGGCTGGACCAAAATTCGGTTCATTGTACACTGCAAAGCCAAACAGTGTTTCACCAACATCAGAGAGAAACCACCATACTGTAACCAGGACCCAAAATGTATTACCTTTTTATAGCTTAAACAGGATCTTACCAGGGTCGATAAAAATCAATGATTTTTTTAAAAAAGGATTTTTTAATTTAAATTGGATTTTTTTTTTTTTTTTTACAAAAATGCTTTTTGAGGAAAAAACCTGTCTAAAGATAGTTTTAATTAAGATACACTATAGCTCAAAGGTATCTCATCATGGAATGGGGATTATAAATTCTATAGTATGAGACAATATATTCATGTAATGTTTAAGAAATGTTTTGTAAATGAGTTCCAATAGTTCATGGATTAGGGACCCAATCATATGGGGTTCCACAGGCTTCTGTATAGATTATTTAGGTTAATCTTTTTATCTACCGACTGGGACTCAGTACTCAGTCTAGAAGATACCATCAGAGATGCTTAGTTTTGCAGTTCTCAAACTGTGGATTTGTGTCTCCAAAGATAACATGTTTGTTAACAGCAAAAATGTTTTAAAATATATAGAGGTGAGAAATAACAGACCTCAACCCTATTGTCCCTCTGCAAATTTGTGTACACAGAATCAATACCTTACCTCTCTCTAAAATGCAAAGTTTCAAAAAATTCTGTGAACAGAAGATTGTTGGGGGCAGAATAGAGCTGGACAAGGAGAAGTAGTCTGGAGATAAATGTGAGAAGGGAGGGACAGGCAGTACAAACAAAAGTGAAACTGTTTGAGCAGCATATTTCAGAGGTCTTGAGGTCTTTCTGCGTGTAGCCTTCATTGATTTGAGATCTACCATACCATTCTCTCACTAGAAGGGAAAACCTATAATGGCAGCAGGCCGTAAAAGAGACCCAGTTTGGGAATATTTTAATGAAGTTCCTCTACCTGTGGGTAAGACAGGCATGCATAAAAAATGCAAACAGCGCAACAAAGAAATGCAAGGCCTGGTTGCCCCAATGAAAACATCATGAGACGTGTTCCTTCTCAGGAGGAAGGCTGTGTTGAAGATGATGAAAGGAACATGTCTGAACATGCAGGATCTTCAGGTTGGTAAACTTTTTTATTTCATATGTCTTTCTTGAGGATTGCCTGTCTTCCTTCTGGACTATTCTTGAATTCTCATGTTTGAGCAAAAAATATAGTTTGTTACTCTATGGTACTATCATTTCAGATGCAGTTGGGATAAAAACTAAATAGCTGAAATAGGCAGTTCTTCCTTTTACAATTTCACCTTTAAAGTAGTACTGAGCGTCAGTGAATGCAATGAGTAATACTAAATGAGCAGTATGGTAATAATACTTAAACAAAATAAGTCAATGCAGTTATTTAGGAGAATCCATCTTCAACATACAGGATTCTGAAGACTCTCCACCTTCAAGATCACCAATATTTTCTATAGTTTCAGAGTTATCTGCCAATGATAGTGTTTCAGTCACATCATGTGTGTCACATAGCAACAGTATATCAACTGTAGCAAAGAGAAACAAAAATCTGTCATCCAGAGACAACGATAGATAAGTTTGTGATAAGAACCAGCAGATCAGAAAAAGAGGTAATTGATGAAAAAAATTGCCCGGTTTGTTTATGCAACAGACTCTCCTTTCCATACGACTGAGAACCTATACTTCACTAACATGGGTCAGTGATTAAGACCAGGATACAGTCCACCCAACAGAGCAGATGTCACAGGCAAATCACTGAATAAAGTGTATGAGAGAGAAATTGAGCCGTGTGCAAAAGGTGTAGAGGGTAAAATTATTAACCTGAGTCTTGATGGGTGAAGCAATGTCCACAATGATCCTGTTGTATGTGCTTGTGTGAGGGATAGCTCAGTGGGTTGAGCATTGGCCTGCTAACCCCAGGATTGTGAGTTCAATCCCTGAGGGGGCCATTTAGGGATCTGGGGCAAAAATTGGGGATTGGTCCTGCTTTGAGCAGGGGGTTGGACTAGATGACCTCCTAAGGTCCCTTCCAACCCTGATATTCTATGATTCTATGAACGTCTTCCTTACAGAAACAATTGATACATCAGGAAATGCACACACAGCAGAATACTTACAAGAAGTAGCAGTAAAAGCTATAACAAACTGAAAAATAATTCAAGTGCCTAGTATGCAGCTTGGTCACAGACAATGCTGCAAAGGTATCCAAGATGAAAAGAAATTTAGACGAGAGAGTGAAGAGAGAGTCCTAAGCTAGTAACATACGGTTGCAGTGCTCATTTGATGCACCACCTAGCCAAAGACTTCAGTGTTCCAGAAATAAAGGCTAATGTTGTTGAAATTGCAAAATACTTCTGTAACAACCACTTTGCAGCAGCTGCTTTGAAAAAAGTGGGAGGAACCAAGCTAACTCTCCCACAAGACATCTGATGGAACTCAGTAGTGGAGTGTTTTGAGCACTACATCAAGAACTGGCCTAAGCTGATGACAGTTTGTGAACAAAATCGTGAAAAAATAGCTGGCACTGTCACAGCCAAAGTTCTCAGCATTGGGCTTCAGAGAAAGGTTGAACACATGCTGAGTACCCTGAAGCCTATTTCTGTAGCCTTGAACAAAATGCAGGGAAATAGTTGTTTTATTGCTGATGCTGCTGAAATTTGGAAGGAACTGAGTGAGATCTTTAAAAGAGAAATTTGCAATGACAGAGTTAAAATAAGAGCATTAAAAAAAACCGAATGGGACAAGCACTATCTCTAGCTCATTTTCTTGCAGATAGTCTCAATACTTGATACCAGGGTCAAACCTTAACTGCTGAACAAGAGGAGCTGGCTATCACATGGACATCCAGCAATCATCCCTCCATAATGCCAACTATAATAAACTTCAGAGCTAAGGGTGAACCATTCAAGAAATATATGTTTGCTGATGGTGTTTTAAAGAAAGTCACACCACTGAACTGGTGGAAGTCACTTAAGCACTTGGATTCAGAGACTGTTGAAGTGATAATCTCACTTTTAACAGCAGTAGCTTCTTCTGCCAGTGTAGAAAGAATATTTTCTTCCTTTGCACTAATTCATTCCAAATTGAGAAATCGTTTGGGACCTGAAAAAGCAGGAAAACTTGTTTTTCTTTTCCAGATTATGAACAAACAGGAAAATGAAGGTGAAGATGACTGAGTTAGCTGCAGAAGCCAATATTTTAAGTTTCTCATATTGACCTGGCTGACAGTCGATTTAATTTTTGTTTTGTTTTTTTAAAGTATTTCATTTAACTATTTTAGTTTAAAACAATTTTAACAAAAACAAACCTGATTTTAAAAAACTTGAATGTTTAACTACATTCAAAACTGCATATGCTTGTTTTGTTAAAATATTATATGTTTGCTATTGAAGAAAAAATATCCAGAATAAATAATGTTGTTGTTTTAGTTAAATAAAGCAATTTAAATGTCTGTCTGGTGATGTTCTCCTCCTAATACAGCATGGCAAGAAAATCCTCCAAATACTAATGATTAACCTCTTGAATTGGAGATAGTCCACCTCCCAATGACTTCATAAATATCTCCTTTCACTCTTCCTGTAGAAGCCCTTATTTGGGCTTTGGCATCTTGTATATTGTGAGTGCATACTAATTACACTAGTTTTTTTGGCTATGAACTTTCTTCTTTAGTGTAACACATTAATTAACTGTAACACTTCAGACAAGGTATAGCATCTTTATTTAAACTGTGAGAAATGAAACCAACCCAATTATAGAAAAACTCATTTCACTAGCTATCTTTTCAAGATTTAACCAAAGATAACTTAGGTCTGTGGTTCTGAACCTTTTCCATACCAGGACCACCCTTGTAATCCCTCCCATCTAGCCAGGAAACAGCACCTCTTTCCCCAACCCTCATATCTATCCATAGGGAACAGACAATGTGGCCACCATACCCAGACTAAGAACCTCAACCTCAGATAGAAAGGTAGTAATTACAGACCACTAGTGACCTATTTGTCTTCTCCCACATGAGTCCTGATGGAATTTAAAATAAAAATCTTAAGTTTCCTCAATGTAAACATTCAAGTATAATGTTTACTTCCACAAAGCAAACACTTCCATGCATGATTAGAATGTGTGAGTGGGTGGAGGTTCTCTTCATATAGGATCATCATGTAGTAACAGTCAAGAACTGCCCTTCTGAAAGACAACACTAAAGATGACACCATTCTCAAAAATACTGCTGCTCCTATTTAAGGCTCCTGCTGTTCAGCTTCTTCACTTTTAAGAAATATTCCTAAACTACTTTTCTTCTAAAATACATCTTTATCTATTAACTGTGCTCAGAACCTCCTGCCCTCCCCCACCCCGCCCCATGAGTCCATTTCACAAACAATATGAATATAATTTCTATGTACCAGCCAGATTATTCTTTCTAGTCACGCAGGGCTTCAAAGTAACTGCAACTTCTCTTGAACCTTATTATGGTATTACTGCAAGATATCATTATCTATGGGCATACTGCTAAGATTTCCTCTGGTGCCTGCACATATGTAGTAATTATAAGAAAGGTAAATTTACGGAATTCAGATCCTGAAAATTCCCCATTTGCTACAATATTTTGAACAAGCAAGCAATAAGATTCCAAGCTTATGCTAATCTGTTGACTATTGTATGTTTTCAGAATGTAACATTTGAACAAGATTATCAAAGCAAAATGCATCCAAATATGATTTTTACTAGAGAGAGACTGTAGTCAGAAGAACACAAAACAGGTTAGCATTCTACTTCAATGTCAGGATGGCTGAGCCAGTGTCAGGATGGCCGAGTGGTCTAAGGCGCCAGACTCAAGGCTCTGTCTTCCCCTCTCCTGGGTGTTCTGACACATTTTGGGGAGAGGGATAGCTCAGTGGGTTGAGCATTAGCCTGCTAAACCCAGGGTTGTGAGTTCAATCCTTGACGGGGCCATTTCGGGATCTGGGGCAAAAATTGGGGACTGGTCCTGCTTTGAGCAGGGGTTTGGACTAGATGACCTCCTGAGGTCCCCTCCAACCCTGATATTCTATGATTCCATGATTTACAAGTGAAAAAGAACTTCAGACTTAGCTTAGTATGGAGTGGGGTGAAAGAGGAAATAAAGCCATTTTCTGATTTGTACACCAAAGATTCTGAAGCACTACTGAATTGCTAATTTTGTTGATGGTGCACAAGGCATAGAAATCCTATTCATTCTTCGGCAGTTTGGCTCAGAGGAGAGGACAGTAGCTGATGCAGTAGTTTGCAAAAATGATTTGCAAGACACTAGTGACAGATATGAGTAATGAGATGCAATTTTTAAACATTTGGGGAATCACGCTTCTCAAACATTCAGAAGTTCTAACACAGCCACCATTTTCTGTCCCGAGCAAAACACATTCCATTTCCAATGCTTGCTTTCTGTTGTAAACCCAGAGTTACCAAGGGTACATTTACGCAGCATTTTGGACTGAGCAGGAGGAATCTGGGTCAACAGATTCAGGCTAGCACTCTAAAAACATCTGTATAGACAGCGCTTGAAATTGTGGCTTGGGCTGGAGCTCGGACTCTGAAGCCTGCAGGGACTGAGGGGGGTTGGCTTCAGGGCCTGAGCGGCAACTGCAAAGCACTGTCGATACCAGGTATGGGCAAACTACAGCCTGCAGGCCGGATGCGGCCTGTCATGGCTTTGGATCCGGCCTGCGGGATTGCCATCCCCGTGGCACCGCGGGCCCTGGGCCGCTGCTGGAAGTGACCGGCACCAAGTCCCTGCAGTCCCTGGAGGAGGGGACAGAGGGCTCCCTGCACTGCCCTCGCCTGCAGGCTCCGCCCCCCACAGCTCCCATTGGCCAGGAACAGGGAACCGCGGACAAGGGAGCTTCAGAAGCGGTACTCACAGGCAAGGGCAGAGCCTGGAGCCCCCTGCTCCCCCTCCCCCAGGGGCCGCAGGGACGTGGTGCTGGCCGCTTCCGGTAGCCCAGGCAGGCAGGGAGCCTGTCTTAGCCCCGCTGTACATCACTGCCACCCCGGAGCTGCTCCAGGTAAATGGCGCCAGGCTGGAGCCTGCACCCCAAACCCTTCCTGCACCCCAAGCCCCTGCCCTGAGCCCCCTAACCCCCTCCTGCACCCCAACCCCCTGCCCCAGCCCTACATTCATGGCCCTGCATGCAATTTCCCCACCCAGATGTGGCCCTTGGGCCAAAAAGTTTGCCCACCACTGGTCTATACAGCTATTTTTAGAGCATCAGTATGAGCCCCACTGGCCAAGTCTGTCAGCCCAGCTGGGAGGCTCGCTCCCGCTCACTCCAGAATTCTGACCTAGAGGTTAGAATAAAAGAGTGGAATACAGTGCTCCTCTGACTCCAAGATCCAACTGAGCTGACTCACTATGTAACCTCAGGACAGCCATTTTACTTCCTTGTGCCTCAGTCACTCCAGATGGAAAAGTGTTCAAAAAGATTGTGCCCAATGGAAAACACACATTGTATGAGTTGTGTTTTCATGAAGTTTAAAAAAAAAAAAACACAACACTCTGGAGTTTGTTGTAGTATGAAGATTCAACATCTCAGTAACAGGAAAAGCAAAAGACTAAAACAGTTACATATTCTTGGTACAACTACCCTGAACAGGATCTAAAGATAGATTAAGAAAGCACAATGTTCAGTACATTGAAAAGTATACATCCTAGACACATTAGCTAAAGAAATTAGAAGACACCTGTCAAGAACTACCCATAGACACCTTTTGATTTAGTATTATCAATATATCAAACTGCATAGGAGATGCACAATAGGACAACTCAAGGGTCTGGACTAAGGCCTGGTCTACACTAGGAAATTAGGTTTGTTTAACTATATCACTCGGGGATATGAAAAATCCACACTCCTCAGCAACGCAGTTAGACTGGCCTAACCCCAGGTGTAGACGGTGCTAGGTCAACAGAAGAATTCTCCCATCAATCTAGCTACTGCCTCTCAGAGAGGTGGAATATATACGCAGATGGGAGGGGATCTCCTGTCGGCACAGATAGTGTCTTCAGTGAAGCGCTACAGCAGCGGTTCTCAAACTGTGGGTCACTTTTTTAATGCAGTCACCAGGGCTGGCTTAGACTTGCTGTGGGACCCAGGACTGAAGCCTGAGCCCCGCTACCCAGGCCGAAGCTGGAGGCGCTTTGGCCTCTCCACCCAGGGTAGCGGGTGCGCTCAGGCTTTGGTCCCCACTCCTCGGGTCGTGTGGTAATTTTTGTTATCAGAAGGGGGTCGCGGTACAATGAAGTTCGAGAACCCCTGCGCTACAGCACTGCCGTAGTATTTTAAGTGTAGACAAGCCCTAATTGTAATAAATGCAGACCACTGCTTTCAAAAAGAGTTGTTTAGCTGTGTAATATTTTGATCGCAATCTTGCTTAAAAGAGCTGCACCCAGTTTCCTCGGCCCAGTAGTTTCAATAGGAAGCAGTATTGCACATAAATGGCATGCTGTCAGTGAAACTAGTTTTATCAAAGTGTGCATTTCAGAGATTTCAGCAAAGTGGCTGCACATATACCACAGGAAGGACTGACATTTGATGCAAGCAGTGAGTCCGTCACTAGAGATTAATGTAAGCCAATTTACGGTAAGCAATGTAATGTTGAATATTCAAGTACAAAAATCCTTAAAAAGGATTTTTTCTAAACATGAAAAGGGAAAACAAACTGGTTTATACTTGCTCACATCACTTACCTATGCTATGGAAACTTGTCCAGCACTGTCTGTGCATGCCAATGTATTCATCACACAAAGCTAAATTATATATAAATGGATTAGACAATCAAAGAATCACAGGACTGGAAGGGCCCTCGAGGTCATCTAGTCCAGTTCCCTGCACTCATGGCAGGACAAAGTATTATCTAGACCAGTGGTCACCAACTGGTCAATCACGATCCTGGAGACTTTCCCCCTCCTGCACCCCAATCTCCTGCCCCAGGATCAGCCCAGAACCCCCTCCCACACTCCAAACCCCTCAGCCCCAGCCCAGAGCCTGCACCTGCTCCTGAACCCCAACCCCCTACCCCAGCCCAGTGAAAGTGAGTGAGGGTGGGGGAGAGCGAGCAACGGGGGTGGGGAGGGGAAATGGAGTGAGCGCAGTGAAGCTTCAGGGAAGGGGCACAGTAGATCCTGAAAGAAAAGGAGTCCTTGTGGCACCTTAGAGACTAACCAATTTATTTGAGCATGAGCTTTCGTGAGCTATCACCAGCAGGAGAGTGAATTTGTGTGGGGGGGTGGAGGGTGAGAAAACCTGGATTTGTGCTGGAAATGGCCTAACCTGTTGCTCACTTTAGATAAGCTATTACCAGCAGGACAGTGGGGTGGGAGGAGGTATTGTTTCATATTCTCTGTGTATATATAAAGTCTGCTGCAGTTTCCACGGTATGCATCTGATGAAGTGAGCTGTAGCTCACGAAAGCTCATGCTCAAATAAATTGGTTAGTCTCTAAGGTGCCACAAGGACTCCTTTTCTTTTTGCGAATACAGACTAACACGGCTGTTACTCTGAAAGTAGATCCTGAGTTACACTTAAATTCAAAAAGTGATGTTGTGCATAAAAAGGTTGGAGATCACTGATCTACATCATCCCTGACAGTTGTTTGTCTAACCTGCTCTTAAAAGATCTCCAATGATGGATCCACAACCTTCCTTGGCAATTTATTCCAGTGCTTAACCACCCTGACAGTTAGGGAGTTTTTCCTAATGTCCAACCTAAACCTCCCTTGCTGCAATTTAAGCCCATAGCTTCTTGTCCTATCCTCAGAAAGTAATGAGAATCATTTTTCTGCCTCCTCCTTGTAACCTTTTATGTACTTAAAAACTGTTATCCTGTCCCTCTTCAGTCTTCTCTTCTCCAGACTAAACAAATCCAATTTTTGCAATCTTCCCTTATAGGTCATGTTTTTTAGACCAGGGGTTCTCAAACCGGGGGTCATGAGGTTATTACATGTGGGGTCACGTGTAAACCCCAAACCACCCCAAACCCTGCTTCGCCTCCAGCATTTAAAATGGTGTTAATGTGTTTTTAAATTTATAAGAGGGGTCTGACTCAGAGGCTTGCTATGTGAAAGTGGTCACCAGTACAAAAGTTTGAAAACCACTCACTGTTCTAGACCTTTAAGCATTTTTGTTGCTGTTCTCTGGACTTTCTCCAATTTGTCCACATCTTTCCTGAAATGTGTCACCTAGAACTGGGCATAATTCTCCTGTTGAGGCCTTATCAGCATAGAATAGAGCAATTACTTCTCGTGTCTTGCCTACAACACTCCTGCTAATACATGACAGAATGACATTCATTTAAAAAAAAAAAAATTACAGCAGTGTTACAATTCTAACCCATATTTAGCTTGTGTTCCACTATGATCCTCAGATCCCTTTCCACGGTACTCCTTCCTAGGCAGTCATTTGCCATTCTGTGTGTGTGCAACTGATTGTTCCTTCCTAAGTGGAGTCTTTTATTCAGTGCTTAACCACGATGACAGTTAGGAAGTTTTTCCTAATGTCCAACCTAAACCTCCCTTACTGAAATTTAAGCCCATTGTTTCTTGTGCTATCCTCAGAGGTTAAAAAGAACAATTCTTCTCCCTCCTCCTTGTAAGAAACTTTTATGTACTGGAAAACTGTTATGCCCCTCTCAGTCTTCTCTTTTCCAGACTAAACAAACCCAAAAGAGTTAAAGAAGTGGTTACTCTGACAAGCTCAGTGCTCTGCTACATGATGAAGAAAAAAAACGCAAACTCAGTCTACAGCTTCTTCCCTGACAGGGCTTGGGAGTGCTGCAGCAGAAGGATACTTGCCTGCAGAGAGTAAGAGAAGGGAGGTGAGAAGAGATCTGTACCATCAGTCCCTCTCCAGAAACCTCCTCCATTCAAGCAAAGAAGTGGTAGAGATTCGAGCTGGGAGACTTTTTAGGAGGAGGGAGGGATAGGAATAGTGAACTTGTCCCCCAAAACTGCATGCAGGTAGAATTTTGTGAACTGTTTTAGCTGACACAAAAACGGACAAAAAATTAGAGTTGGAAAGTTTTGTTCCAACTTTTCCTTTCAAAAAAAATTTTTTTTAATTTAGCATTGTTCCCCCTCAAAACCACGAAACTGAAAATGACCTGAAACAAAATGAAAAAGCCAAAAAAAATTATTTCGGGTCAAATAAAATGTTTCATTTGACCTAAAACAACATTTTCAATTGTAAGTTTCAGGGGGAAAAAAGTGTTCTGGTTTAAACAAACCTAAATTTTCTTTTTTCACCCACCCCACCCAAAAAATTGCTCAGTGCTAGTAGAAATGGGGAACTCTCCAGAGCCAATCCAACTCTTTCTAGCTACAAGCGGGGGGTGGGGAAATCACTGCAGTGGAAGACAAGGGGAAAAGGCTTTTGAAAAGATATGAAGTGCCTCCCTGAAACATGCCCTCCCACCAACATGCAACGACACACAATCCAATTAATTATTTGTCATAGAATCTGCACAGCAACTGCCCTAAAAGGTAGGATTGAGTTTTATTAAATCCATCTAGCTATTAGTGAAGACTTCTACATTCTCAGCATCCTGATGAAAGAACTGTGACCTCAGCTAGGAGCAAGATCTACCTGATTGACCCTAGTAAACCCAAAGCAGCAGGTATGAAGGCAGAAACATACATATGGGTTCTCTTCCCCATAGTATTAGCACGGGATGACTTACGAACTATTAGCTTCACCAGAGAATTCTGCTGTTAGACACCTCTGTATACCACAGGGCTGGGTCTTGATCTAATATTGGCATGGCATGTATCAAACAAATATGATATGATGTATACGCCCACAAGCTACAAGATCAGACTAGTTTCAGAATGGTAGCCGTGTTAGTCTGTATCGGCAAAAAAAAACAAGGAGTACTTGTGGCACCTTGGAGACTAATAAATTTATTTGGACATAAGCTTTCGTGGGCTAAAACCCACTACATTGGATGCATGCAGACTAGAGTCCGTGTTTTGGGACCGTTTGGGACTGAACCTTATGGAGAACCCTACTAACTCCGCAAGCTACACAGGAGGCTGGGCATCCCTGATAAGTTCATTTAGAAAAATACCTTAGGGTGTTTGGCACACTTCCAATAAAGAAGAAAAACAATGAAACAAATTAATATTTAAAATACTGCAGCAGAAACAAGAGAGTTATCCTTTCAACCAGGTATTAATTTGCCAGGAGTTCTGCTGTCTTGGCTTTTTACATGCGCTTGTGCCGAACTGTATCCTTTGGAAAAAACAGTTACGAACGTTTCTGTAAAACTTGTTCTTCAAGATGTGTTGCACATATCCATTCCGATTTAGGTGACTAGCAAGTAGTAGACTGAGAGGTAATTAAGGAGAAGCCAACTGCAGAAACACACTGCCCAAGCAGGTGTCGTCTCTAGCCTGCTGTGTGATAGCATAGTGCGCCAAGAATGTGTGCCCAGAGGACCAGGTCACTGGTCTGCATATGCCCTGGATCGGGATCTGCACTAGAAAGGCCGCCAAAGAGGCTAGGGACCTTGCAGAGGGGGCAGTTAAGTTCAATGGAGGGGGAATGCCTGCGAGGTCGTGGCATGTTCTTATGCATGATGTGATCAAAAATTAGATCCTTTGGGCAGAGACAAGAAGCCCTTTCATTCTCTCAGCAATCCCCACAAAGAGCTGTGGTGACTTACGAAACAGTTTGGGTCCTTTCAAAGTAAAGAGCACATCTGATGTCCAGGGAATGCAGGCATTTTTCTTCCCTATTTGCATGAGGCTTGGGGTAAAAGACTGGCAGAAAGATAGGTTAGTTGTAATGGAATTGGGACACAACCTTTGGAAGAAACTTCGGATGCAGCTGAAGCTATACCTTGTCCTTAAAGAAAATTTTATAGGGGGAGCTCTGCCGTGAGGGCTCGAATCTCCGAAACGCTCCTAGCTGAAGTAATCGCCACCAGGGAGGCTGTCTCACATGAAAGATGCAGCAGAGGGCACATCACCATCGGCTCAAAGTGTGGCCCCATTAGTTTCGCGAGGACATGGTTTAAGTCCCATGGATGGAGAGGTTCTCTTATCTGCAGAAAAGTCTTTTCTAGATGTTTGAGGAAACAAATCACCATTTCATGTGAAAACACTGACTTACTGTCATCAAGAAGGCGTCTGTCATGGCTGTGACCCCTCAGAGAGTGGAACTGATGACACTTCCGGTTGGACAACGTGGTGAACAGGTCTATGTGGGGAAATCTCCATCTGTGGAAGTTGCTCATCGCGACATCTGGGCATACAGACCACTCGCGATGAGTCGAGAAGGACCTGCTGAGCCAGTCTGCAAGCTGGTTCTGTACCCCTGGCAGATATGAGGCCTTGATCTCGATCGAATGTTCGAAGCAAAATTCCCCTAGACGTACTGCTTCTCGACACAGGGGGCAAGAACGAGCCTCTCCTTGTCTCTTGATGTAGTACATGGCCAATGTGTTCTCCGTGAGGATCGAGACTGTTGTGTTCACAATATGGGGTAAGAACACCTGGCATATCAATCGGACTACCCTGAGCTCCCTCACATTGATCTGAAGCAATAGGTCCTCTGAGGACCAACGACCCTGGATCTTGAACATCCCTAGATGGGCTCCCTAGTCCATCTCCGAGACGTTGAAGATCAGGTGTGCCAATGGCTTAGGTTTTGTGAAGAGAATCCCTTCACAGATCACCTGAGGATCCAGCCACCATGGCACGGAGCTGAGAATATGAGGTGGCACCATGACTGCCTTGTCCAGATGGTGCCTTGAAGGAGAGCAGACCATTGCAAGCCAGGCTTGGAGAGGTCTGAGTCTCAGCCTCGCGTGATGAGCAACATGCATACGAAGCCATATGGCTGAGGAGGCTCAAAGCAAGCCTGACCGTGGTGATCAGTTGAGACTGCATGCAACGTATTGACTCTGTGATCACTTGGAAATGACTCATTGGGAGAAGAACCCTCACCAGCTGGGAGTCGAGAACCACACCAATGAATTCTATTCTCTGAATAGATACCAGGGTCGATTTCTGAATGTTGATCAAAAGGCCCAATTCCCAGAAGGTTGACTGATGTTTGGCTACACTTGCACTCAAGACCTGCCCTTGATGAACCAGTTGTCGAGGTAAGGGAATACATGAACTCCTCTTCTCCTGAGGAAGGCCCCTACCACTGCCATGTATTTGGTGAAGACTCTCGGGGCCACTGAGAGGCCAAACGGCAGGGCCACAAACTGGTAATGTCCTTGGTTTGCCACAAACCTCAGGAATCTTGTGTCCTTGGAAGATCGACATGTGAAAGTATGCATCTTTTAAGTCGAGGGAAGCATACCAATCCCCTGGATCCAGTGACAGAATGATCAACCCCAAGGAGACCATGAGAAACTTCAACTTCTTGAAGTCGATGCAAGTCTAAGATGGGCCTGAGACCTCCTGTGGCCTTGGGTATCAAAAAATAAATGGGAGTAAAACCCTTTTCCCCTTAGATCAGGGGTGGGCAAACTTTTTGGGCCAAGGGAGATATCTGCAAATAGAAATTGTATGGCGGGCCATGAATGCTCACAAAATTGGGGTTGGAGTGCGGGAGGGGGTGAGGGCTCTGGTTAGGAGTGCAGGCTCTGGGGTGGGGCCAGAAATGAGGAGTTCAGTGCAAGAGGTGGCTCTGAGCTGAGGCAGATGAGTGGGGGGGTGGGGGGGGATTGAGGGCTCTGGAGTGGGGTTGGGGATGAAGAGTTTGGTGCATAGGAAGATGCTCCGGGCTGGGACTGAGGGGTTCGGCGGCCAGGAGGGGAATCAAGGCTGGGGCAACGGATTGGAGCCCGAGGAGGTGGCTCAGGGGTGCAGACTCCAGGCGGCGCTTACCCCAAGCGGCCCTGGGAAGCAGTGGCATGTCTCTCTCCAGCTCCTATGTGGAAGTGCAGCCAGGCAGCTTTGCTCGCTGTCCCGTCCCCAGGTGCCACCCCTGCAGCTCCCTCTGGCTGCGGTTCAAGACCAATGGGAGCTACAGGGGCGGCACTTGGGGCGGGGGCAGGGTGCAAAGCAGAGCCCCCTGGCTGCCCCTACACGTAGGAGCCAGAGAGGGGACATGCCACTACTTCCAGGAGTCGCGTGGAGTGGCCCCCGACACTGCTCCCCAGCTAGAGTGCCAGAGCATGGCAAGTCCCAGACCCCACTCCCCAGTGGGAGCTCGAGGGCCAGATTAAAATGGCTGATGGGCCGGATCCAGCCCATGGGCCACAGTTTGCCCACCCCTGCCTTAGATGTAGCGGAACCTCCTCCACCATTCCCATGCTGAGGAGGGATTGAACTTCTTGCTCTAGCAAAAGCTTGTGAGAGGGGTCCCGGAAGAGGGACTGGGAAGGTGGAGTTGAAATAAATTGGAAGGTATAAACAAATTCCACTGTATTTAGAACCCAGTGGTCAGAGGTGATCCATTTCCAGGCCTCTAGGAAGTGGGAAAGACTGTCAGAAAAAATAGGGGTAACTGAATCCCAACCATGAGGAATTGGTATGCTGTCCTTGACAAACCCATCAAAACAGGTGTTCCGAGGCACCTGAGTGACGTGGGGCCAATTGTGCCAGGCATCCAGAGGAGGAGGAAGGTGGGAGAAGTCTACATCCCAAACTCTTGTTCCTGTCTCCTGTGGTCATAGTGGTTCTGGTGGGGGTAGAAACGACTATTTTGCTGTAGCCTATATTGCCTCATAGGCTGTGACTGCAGACCCAGGGACTTCAGTGTTGCCTTGGTATCTCTGAACCCGTGGAACCTGGCATCAGTTTGCTCCGAAAAGAGCGAGCGTCCCTCAAATGGCAAATCTTGCACTGATTGTTGTACTTCTTGAGGAAACCCTGCTGCCTGCAGCCATGAGCTCCTACGCATAGTCACAGCTGTGACCACAGATCCGACTGCTGGGTCTGAAGTGTCAAGGGCTGCCTACAAGGAGGCTCTCGCCACTGTCTTGCCCTCATCTATGGGGGTTGAGAACTCCTGTTGACTATCATGTGGAAGCCCGTCGTTAAATTTGTTCACAGACTCCCACATGTTAATGTCATGATGACCCAGCAGCGCCTGCTGGTTCGCTATCCTTAGCTGAAGCCCGTCCCGTTGGGTATGCCTTCCTCCCCGGAAGGTCCATTTTCCTGGGCTCCTTAGGCTTGGGGGTAAACCACCTATCCATGGTGGTCCTTCTTGCTGGCAGCCACTACAATCAGAGCACCCAGTGGAGGATGCAAGAATGGAAACTCGTAGCCTTTAGCAGGCACAATGTATTTTCTTTTTGTTCTCTTGGCCACAGGAAGAATGGAAGCAGGATTCTGCCAGAGAGCCTTGATCAATCCCATGATAGTGTTGTGCAAGGGGAGGGCAACCCTTGCAAGAGCTGTGGCTGACAAAATATCCAGGAACCCATCTGCTGGTTCCTTGACAACCTCCACCTGCCACCCTAGATTGGAGGCCACCCGCTTTAGCAAGTCCCGGTGGGCTCTAAGGTCGTCCTGAGGCGGAGAGGACCCCTCTGGGAAAAATGAGTAGCCATACGCTGCCAAGGAGCTTGTTCTGGTTGATCAGTCCTGGTCCTGACCTTGGTACCATGGAGTAGTCCAGCATCGGTACCAGGCTCAATAGTGAGACATGCTCCAGCATCTGCACTGAGCGCACCGAGCAGGAGCACCGTGAGCTGGTGCCCTGGCCCTGGGAATTAACGTTGTACATGCAGAATTTCCTTTCCCCCTCATAAATGGACTGCAGTGCTACTAGCCACCACTAAGGGCCACTGGACTCAGCAGAGCCCAGCTTGCACATAGAAGACACTTCTGGGGAGAGGGAGATAAGAGGGTTCCTGGCAGCTGCAGTTCCCAGCATGCCTGAGGGAAGGAGAGGGCGGTGCACAGGAAACTGTGCAAGCCTGGGATCGAGTATCAGGCTGTTTCTCCCTCTGGATCCCTGGGCTCGAGGGGGAAAGGGGACAGGTGTGTCTGGGCAAAGGGGGGCGCTGCAGCTGGGCTCTGAGGGATGAGAGGGTGGGAGTATCTTGAGCCATGGGGCCCCATGGCTGGGCTCGGGGAGGGGCGGGGACTGGTATCTGGGCTGGGTTGGCCCACAGTTGGGCTCTGCAGGGGAGGGGTTGTGGGTGTCTGGCCCTCTGGCTTGGCTTGAGGGGGGGGAAGGGGCAGAGAAACAGAAACTGGGTTGTCATGGGGTTTCTTTAACTTTTTACTCTCGGGAAAATTTCTGTGTGTCTGTACTGTTACAGATATACTTGCTGACAAGTATTTTGAAAAAAATTACCAAAATAATTGAAACCGGCATGTGTAGTGCTATTTTGACAAAATAAAATTTGCAGAATTTCTCAATATTGTGTGCAGAATTTTAAATTTTTTGGTGCAGAATGCCTCCAGGAGCATTACTCTACTGACAAAGATAAGCTAAATCCTGTTAGCAATAAAGCAGCAATTCAGGTCTGGAAGAGTGGTTTGAATTCTGTTCTGCCTCATATATAAGTGTTAGCAAAGCAACCGCGTAACATCTACTACTCGCACTTGTGATGTAAGAGGCAGGAAAAACAAACACAGATAGAGTTAGATCTGAACCAAGACTGGAAGTTAGAAAAGTTATTGGGGGGGGAGAGGGCAGGGGGGGCGGTTTGTTGGTTTGTTTTTTGTTTGTTTGATTCACAATAAAGAAGTCAATTTACTAAGTAAGTAATGAATACAGAAACCTATGATGTAATTTTTTTAACACCTTCCAAAATATAATTGCACTTTGAGTAGTAGTCCCTGTAGTAAGTTTTCTGAGTGTCCTCTGAATATTCACTTGTAAGTGTTGGAGGGTGCAGTTCTACGGTGGAACCCACTCAATCTGTGATCCCTCTAAGCTGTGAGGTCGCGCAGCCCCCCAGAAGTGATTCAAGTACCACACACTTGATTAGCAGACTTGCGCACATCCAGCAATGTGTGTTCAGGTGCCCCTCTCCCAGCTGCTTTGCAGCCATGTTGCTCCTGCAGCTGCTCCCGGGACCTTCCTGCTGGCTGTGCAGAATGCTGGGGGGGGTGAGAGAGAGGGAAGCTGATGTCAGGGTGTCCCCCTCCCCCGTGCCCCCACAGAGCAGGGGAGAGGGGACAAGGCTCAGGACTTGGAGCCGGAGAGAGCTGCTGCGGTCTGAGGTTTGAACGAGCCTTCTGGGCGGTGAGTGAGTGCCTTAAAGAGACAGCGCACAGTCTCTTAGGGACTTCCCTAGCAGCCAGCTCATACAATCTCTCTCTCTCTCTCTCTCACACAGTCTCTTACCCTCCCCCCTGCCCATGTACGCCATTCTCTGCAGAGCGAGGGAAGGGCTCAGGAGCAGGGGAGCTTTCAGTGACTGCCTTAAAGAGAGAGTGCACGGCGTCTCTCAGAAAATTCCCAGCGGCCAGCGCGCGCGCACACACACACACACACACACAGTCTCTGTGTCGTGCACCCCCATGCACGTGCGCACACGCACACAGTCTTTCACACTCACCTCCCAACACGTGTATTATTGTTATGGTTACTTCTTGGTACTTCCTGCAATGCACATGTATTCTCTGTAATTTTATTCTTTCAAAGTGTGTTATTTTAGTTTTTTGACTGGTCTATGCATTTCATAATTTTTATTTCTCTCTCATACTTAAATCTGGTTCTTTGAGTAGTGAGTTCTAAAATGCCTAACCTGTCCTGACTAGAGTAATTATCCCTATGGTAACTCTTTAAAAATATTATATTATACCTAGGTTTTTTGTTTCTACTGGTGGTGCACATCATTTATTCCACACATGGATGGAAAAAATTAGAAGGAACATTGCTCATAACAGTGCCTGTTGTAACATTCATGGGTCTCCTCCCACTCCTTCCCTCTCCATTCTTGAAGGATTTCAGGACAAGGCTATAAAAGGCGATGTGGCACTCAAGCCACCTCAGTTCCTTCCAACTGTAGCGACACATGGTCATGAACCTTTCCGGGTCCACTGGATCTGGATCCTTTGTAGTAACCCTGACCCCGGCACTAGCACGTGCTGAAGCAGCATAGAATGCTACCCTAGGGAGAGAGGCATCCAAGAAGACAGCAGATCAAGCTGGGGAGGTTACACCAAAGGGGGAAGTTGGAAAAAGATGTTAGAGAAGAAGGAGGGAAGCAGAAGAATTGAGATGCTGAGTTAGCAGATGAACCGGAGCTGGGGTAGGAGGTGAGATGATAAAGTACAGGAGGGATCTGGTAAGCCAGAAGGAGGAAAGAAGGAAAATAGAAAAGGTTTCAGGTCAGGAGAAGGAAAATGTGTGAGTAATGTGAGCAGACACTACAAGAGAAGGGAAGTAGAGGAAAATAACATCTACAGACATACTGGAGAGTATCAAGGGAAAAAAGTGAAAGGAAAATATAATTGGGGGAAGAGGGAATTGATCAAAAAGCTGTGTTAGATTAAAACAGATACTGAAAACAGTACACGAGAAGTCCACCCACAAAAGAACTGAAGTATATGAACAGAGAGAATGACTGTTCGATATCTATTGAAAGAATACAGTTCAAAGGTTCTTAATATGGACAAGTGAGGGCCCACCAGGGTGAAGAAACCCCACTTGAGGATAAACTGGGTGAAGAGAGGTACAGTCATAAGATCATCAAATCTAAGGAGCACTTCAAGCCAAAGAGAAGCAAGACAGCAAGAGTGGAGCTGAACCTACAGCCAAGGAGAGGAAAAGTTGGTTCTTTCCCTGAACTGACATGCTGAGTAATCTCTTTTGTTCTTTTTAATACCATGCCATTTGGTATTGTGGCAGAGCTCCGACCCTGTCCCCGTGGGTCCCGCGCTTCCAGGTGGTTTATTCTAGCTTCAGAGGCTCACTGCAACCCTCCACATAACCATTCTCTCTCTAGGGCCAGGGATACAGTCTACTGAGCCATTTTCATCATAAGCCAGCAATGGAGGTTGGTGAGAGAATTCCCACAGTCTCCGTTGCTCCTACGGCCTCATGCCAAAACAGTTTAGCCTCCTGTCCTGACAGGGGCCTGTTTTCCCCTCTTAGGAGGTGTTTCTGTAGTGGTGGGTTGGGGAGAACCCAGGCCCGCCCTCTACCCTAATGGTAGCAGCTGCTGGCAGCCAACCTTGCCAGAGTTGCTACATTTTCCTGGGCCACTTCCCCACATCTCTCCTGCTTCTCCCTTCTTCACCCTTACCTTAGGGTTCCCTTACTAATGACTTGAGGGTGTCTTAATTAACCAGCCCTTCAGCCGCACTTCCTCTCCCCTGGCTCCTCTCTGCCTGACTGGAGTGAGCCTTTTATATTATCAAAGGGGCCTTAATTCGAGTCAGGTGGTCACATTAGTGTAATGGCCTCACCTGACTCTTTGCAGGTTAATTAGAGTCAGGTGTTCTCATTAGCCTGGAGCAGCCCCTGCTCTGGTCAATCAGAGAACAGAAAACTGTTAATCCAGTGGCCAGTATATCTGCCTTCTGCTACTCTGCTGTAGGGCGGCATCCACTGACTCCCTTGACACCTTTGAGGAGCAGTGAGCGCTGTCCGGGGTCCTCTGCTCGGTGTCCCCGTCCGGTTCCCTTCGTTTGATCCTTTGACCACACTCCTGTCCCTGTTGTTCATTAGTTGTCCCCTGTAATTATTTGGTTTTCCAGATCCTATGGACCCCTCCCCCCTTAGGCTGGTGGGGATCCTTTAGCAGTGGGTGGGCTTTGCCCGCCCACTTCCTGGATCCCCCAATAAGGCTACTCTGCTGTACCCAACTGGCCTGGGTCTATCACAGTATTAACTGCACAGAGTGAAGAAGAGTATCCTGTACAAGCTCACAAAGATTAATGTATTGGTTACCTATAGTTTATTATTATGAAATAGTAAGTACTTGGTAATGATCTATATTATTTATCTTCCTGGTACAATTTTTGGGTTTTCCCTTATAAAGTTCTAAAAATTTAAAATTCTATCTTTTGTCTTAGTTTGTTTCTGTCTCTCCTCAGAGTTAGCACAGCCTAGGCTAGCTGTGTTATTGCACCTTCTCTTTAAGAAGGATCTGTGCTTTATCACTTAAGAACAACATTAAGCTTATCTGAGGTTCTTGTTTATTTTAATTTATTTTGTTTTTAGGTTAGATTACTTAGTTCAGATTTTGATTCTGACCACCAAACCCATGCAGACATGAAAGCTCAGAGAGTTGGCTTCAAGAAGCATGGTTCTAGTCTATTAGTCTTTCCGGCATCAGATGCCTGGTGTGCCTCAAAGGGACATTCTCCTTTCACAGTGCTCAATTCACAACACTTTTACCCTGAGGCCCTACAAGGAGTGCCAGAAAAGGATACAAGCTTTATATTGCAATAAGCTCTAGCTGCAAAATCTCTCACATCCAAAGGACCTTGGCTGTAAGAAAGATTAAAAGGCCTTAGAGACAAAGAAGATTAAGAGCAGAATGCAGAAGGGACCAATCTCTGCGCCAGAGTCTAGATCCAAGATGGATCCCAGACCATCAGATTCAATGTGAAAGCACTCAGTGAAACGGTCTGTGTCAGCCTCTGGCATCAGATCAAAAACATAGGAGAAATCTTCGGATCAGTTTCTCTCTCTGGTCTGAGAAGAGCTACTAAAGGTCAAAAAGGCTCCTGTTAGAAGACCAAGTCACATTCAGGAGAATCCTGAGACTCAAGACCACCAAAGAATAACGATGTTGTAGAGGGTTAAGAGCCATGTTCCTGTTCTGAAAAGTTTATCTAATTCATAGAGTCCAAGGCCAGAAAGGATCACTGTGATCTAGTCTGACCTCCTGTATAATACAGGCCATAGACCTTCCCCAAAACAATTCATACAGTGTACCTTTTAGAAAAAACATCCAAGCCTGATTCTAAAATTGTCAGTGATGGATAATCCACCATGACTCTCAGTAAATTTTTCCAGTGGTTAACTACTCTCACTGTTATAAAATTATGTCTTATGTGTAATCTGAATTTGTCTATCTTCAACTTTCAGCTGTTGGATCATGTTAAAAAAAATTTCCTGCTAGTTTGAAGAGCTCATTATTAAATACTTGTTCTTGATGTAAGTACTTATAAACTAATCAAGTGCCTCTTAATAGTCTCTTTGTTAAACTACACAGATTGAGCTCCTTAACTATCACAATAAAGTATAAAGAAAAGGAGTACTTGTGGCACCTTAGAGACTAACCAATTTATTTGAGCATGAGCTTTCGTGAGCTACAGCTCACTTCATCAAGTGAGCTGTAGCTCACGAAAGCTCATGCTCAAATAAATTGGTTAGTCTCTAAGGTGCCACAAGTACTCCTTTTCTTTTTGCGAATACAGACTAACACGGCTGTTACTCTGAAACAATAAAGTATGTCATCTAATCCTTTAATCATTCCTGTGGTTCTTCTATGAACCCTTTTCATTTTATCAACATCTTTCTTGAATTGTGGACACCAGAACTGGACACAGTATTCCAGCAGCTGTCGTACCAGTGCCAAATACAGAACTAAAATAACCTCTCTTACTCCTACTTGAGATTCCTTTGCTGGTGCATCCAAGGATCATATCAGCCCTTTTGGCCACAGCATTGCACAAGGAGCTCATGTTCAGATGATTGTCCACCATGACCCCCAAATCTTTTTCAAGGTCACTGCTTCCCAGGCTAGAGTCCCCTTTCTTGTAAATATGGCCTACATTCTTTGTCCCTAGATGTACATGTTCAACTTTAATATCGTTTGCTTGCACCCAGCTTACACCAAGCTACCCAGATCACTCTGTATTAGTGACCTCCTCCTCATTATTTACCACTCTCCCAATAAGAAAAGGAGTACTTGTGGCACCTTAGAGACTAACCAATTTATTTGAGCATAAGCTTTTGTGATGGATAAAAGGTGCCACAAGTACTCCTTTTCTTTTTGCGAATACAGACTAACACGGCTGTTACTCTGAAACCTGTCACTCTCCCAATGTGTGTGTCATCTTCAAGTTTTATCAGTGGTGATTTTATGTTTTCTTCCAGGTCATTGATATAAATTGATACTAATAGCATAGGGCCAACAGATCCCTGTGGGTCTGTTCTAGAAAAAACCTGCTCCATGGCAATTCTTCCTTTACACAGTTACATTGAAACCCACCAGTTAGCCAGCTTTTAATCCACTGAATGTGTGCCATGCTAACTTCATATCATTCTAGTTTTTTGTTTTGTTTTTTTTAATCGAAATGTCATGTTGTACTAAGTCAAACCCTTTACAGAAGTCTGATCTTCATCAACCAACCTTATAATCTGATTTTAAAAAAAAAAGATATCCAGTTAGTTTGACAGGATCAATTTTTCATAAACCCATATTGACTGACAGTTGTATTACTGACCCTTAATTCTTGATTAATCAGGTCCTATACCAGCCACTCCATTATCTAGCCTGGAATTGATATCAGACTGTCAGGCCTGTAAGTACCCAGGTTACCCAATTTACCCTTTAAGTATTGGTATAATCTGGAAAATTTGGAACTTCTCCAGTGTTTCAAGACTTATGGAAAATCAACTGTGGTCCAGAGAAACATTCCTGATCCAAAGAATATTCCTGATTCTGTTCTTGTTCACTCATCCATGCTGCACCAACATTTACCAAAGGAAGCTCAAGGGCAGTTTAAACAATGGATCTAAAAGGTGCAGTTGGGTGGGTAAGGTTGTATCATCCTCCAAAGAGCATGGGGGAGGTGGGGGGGGAAGAAGAAAACCCCAGGTAATTTCTCTAGTCATAACTCCCCCCACAGACAGTCAGATAAGTCACTGCAGATATCCCAACGTTCCCCTTCAGCCCTCTTACATACTTACAGGCTCATCCGCTAACATTTTATGTCTCTCAGTCATACACATGCCAGGACCTGTAGTTTCATCCATAGTTTGAGCCAGATCCAAGATCAGAATCACAGTCCAAAAAATAATTGGAATGCATTAGACATATGTCCTAAGTTCCATTCTCACAAGAAAAAAAAAGCACCTCTAAATAAACACGATTCCTAGAGAATGACAAGGAACTTCAATTTGGCATGACTGGTTCTATTGACCCTCTCCTAAGCAGTATAGGAATCTTCCACATTCTCATCCAGATAAAAACTCCTCTCCTCCTAAGGGTCAGAGAAAGTCTTGCTCCTCATATCAGGACTCCTGGATCAATTGACTTCACCTCCTTATAGGAAGTATTCTTCCACTGTAATTTCTGACACTACCAGAGGAGAAACGGCAGTCTGCAGCACAGGCTGAATATCAAGAGTTGAAGACAGAACCTGATGATGAATCTTTCCCAGACAAAAACATTATGGTTGCTTCTGCATCCTCTCCTTCTGATGTTGTTACAATTCTACTAACATGCACAGAAATGCAACAACATTGCAACTTCCTTCAGTCACAGTGGAAGAGACCTCCCAGCCCATTTTTGACATCCTCTGTCTTTCATCTAAAAAATCATAATCTAGACACTTTAGCCATATAACATACCTCTCTCCGGGTGTGAAGAAGGGTCTGTTCTATGCCTTCTGCACTTTCTTCTCATCCAGAGGGTACAGACAATGCCAAAATAATTTTTGTTACTCTAACACAGGCAGGCAACAATAGTTCTTGGAACATCTTCAGTTCTCCAAGGCGGTATCAAACTTCTTCCTGTGTCCCCAAACTTAACACAACAGGCAGGTGAAACCTCCTGTCCCTGCACCTAATTGCACAGGCTATAGGTCTCTACTGAATCTTGAGAAATCTTGCCCATGCGAAGTGCACCAAGTATTGACTAACTTTAGGAACGTCAACTAGAAGGCACTATGCTCTTAAATGCAGTAGGTCTGTAAAGCGGACAAATGAAAAAAGGATAGGCCGATCTACCAGCACAAATTCAGTCTACTCTTGAATACTTCAGTTAAAGCTCTCAGGACTTCTATATCTTCCTTGAAAGTTCACTTAGCAGGTATATCAGCTCACCATGCATCAGTAAAACAAAAGCCAGTCTTTGTGTAGAAAGTGCACAACAGAAAGCTATAAACTATCATCTATTCTACCTTTTGTAGCGGTTGGGTCACATTCCAGAGCAACGGCTGCCTGCATAGCATGTTTTAGGCATACTCCAACTGCAGCAATCTGTAGGGCTATAAACATTTACAAACACTACTCTCTAGACCCAGCATTTAAACTGCACACTCAGTTTAATAGAGCAATACCTCAATCCCTACTCAATTAAGCTCAGATTACAAATTTTCCTTATATGATGCACTGGTTATCAAACTATAGTATTAGCAGGAATACACTTTTCTATGATGCCTACAAAAAAACCCAAGTGTTACACTGCTGGTGGGCTGAGACCACAACTTATAATGACCAGTATTGTCTCATTTTTTTCTTTGCACTCTGCCATTGGTCTGTCTGGATCCGTCTGTTGTGGCATAATACTTGATTGTAAGATCTTTGGGGAGGGGACTGTCTTCTTGTTCTGTGTTTGTACAGTACCATGAACAATGGGGTCCTGATTCATGACTAAGGCTCCTAGGCACAACAACACTACTAAATAATAGTTTCCTGTAACTGTAGTTCTTTGAAAAGGACTCTGCATATGCACACTCACCACACACCTTCCCCTCTTCCTCAGAGTCCTAACAGAATCATAGACCTGAAGAAGCAGTGGAACAAATGGAGGTGGCTAGGGCGCCGCATACCCCTTTTATAACATCATGCTCAGAACATTCAAGAATGGAGAGAGATAGGAAGGGCGCGGGAACACTACAATGAGTTCGGCTATGAGAAGGTTCCACCATCTGTCCTCCGCCACTCCATGGTCTATACCATTTTGTAGGCATGCCTAAAAATTAGCCGTAGTGAAGACAGCAATAAAGTATGACCCAAAGCAACCAACAGTACTGGACAAGTTTTTTCAAATGTTATATCCGTATAAAAAATGTAGCCTACTAAACAGACTGAGGGAATGTCTTTCTGTAACAGTGGTAATGTTGCAGAAGGGTAACATAACTCTGCTAAACCATTACTAAAACACAACCACATAAAGCCTTTCCCAAGCTAGCTTCAAGTAGCTACTGAAATATACATAATCTTAACTTAAACATGAATGCCAGCAGGCTCAACCTTCTATTAGCTTTCTCACTGTTGTATACCAGAGCATAATCTCCCCGCCGCACTAAAAATTACTATTCTACATAGCCTGTCTGTATTTTTCCTAATTCATTTAGTCAGGTGCAGCATTAAAGACTTTTACAAAAATAAGCGAGTTTCTGCCTGCCTATGGGCACATATTTAAACAAAGTTGCCTGAAGTGAATGCCGAAGACAGTGATCCACTCAGATCTCACAAACTAAGTTGAGCAACACCTTGTCAGATGGGAATCCAAGAACAAAATAAATGGGCTGCAGGAAGTGATGCTGGTGATTCTATAGTGGGTGTTCTTCGTGTCCTGACAGTGCTGAAACAATGCCCAGCATTATCATGGTATATCGATATGACATACCATTTATAAGATGAGACTTAAAGTTCTCATGAAATCATGTTCACTGGAAATCTCATATGTTCTGGACGAGTACTGATGTTAATCCAGATGATCTGCCCCATTCCTTTCTACCTCCCTCAACTCCACCTGCTGTATTAATCGAAGAGTTATATTTGAACTATTTTTCAGGGTAGTGTGCTGCGCACTGTTAAACAGCTGCTGCATTCAAATAAGAAGTGGCTGTAGGAACATGTGAGAGGAGCCACATTTAAAAAATATTTTAATAGAAGTTTTATTATTGCAATGGGAGGGCCTATGATCTACAGCCTGCTGTGACATGCACTGAGATAACTGATATTTCCAAGTAGCTGAAGGGTTTCCCTTGCCAGCTTCCTGTCTCTCCTGGGACAAAGCCCATTTGTGCACAAGAACAGGACATCAGTTTGGGCCTCTACTGATTTGATTTTTTACAGACAATACTAGGCCATAAAATGGAGAAGAGGAGGCACTGCAAAACATCCTTATTTGTATCATGGTATTGCCTGACTAGTCAAGAACAGGACCCCATTTTGACAGGCCCTATACAAAAAGTAACAGATGATCTGTTCCCCCAAAAAGACTTACAGTCTGGACAAGACAGACACAGGTTAGGGGAAAGGGAGGTAATATAGAAGCAGAGTGAATAGTGAAAAGAATGACTGTTTGCAAGTGTCATGTTAGTTCCATGTTTGTTTGCATTGTTGTAGCCGTGTTGATCCAAGAACAGACACACAAGGTGGGTGAAGTAATATATTTTATTGGACCAAATTCTATTGGTGAAAGAAGTTTTGAGCTTCATAAAACTGAAGAACTCCTCTGTGGAGAGGAAAAGCTGGTCTCTTTCCCCAACAAAAGTTGATGTGGAATTCAGAAACAATCTTGTGAGAGAAATTTAGGATGGAGGCAAAAGGATACCTTTTCCTTGTGAAAAACTGTATAAGGAGGGTCTGTCATGATGGCTCCCAACTCACTGACCCTCCTGGCCAAAGTGATTGCCACTAAAAATGGAACTTTCATGGACAGGTGGGACATGGAACATGTCATCAAGGGTTCTAATGGTGGTCTGTCTGGTGAGTACCAACAGAAAAAGATTGAAGTCCCACTGAGGTGTAGGTTTGACCACTGGCAGCAAGATCCTAATCAGGCCCTCCATGAATCATGCTGTAGTTGGGTGGGTGAAGTCTGTCTACTGGAGGGAGGAAGACACTAATTGCTGCAAGGTGGACTTGTAATGAGCTAATAGAAAGTCCTGAGTTGTTGGAGTGGTTTTTTTTTAGAGACAGGAGATAATCTAAAACGACCGGCATATCTGCAGTGACTGAATAAAGTTAGTTGTGCTGCACCCAGGCAGAGAAACACCTCCATTTAGGTAGATGACAGGTCCTATATAAACCTTTCCTACTTTGGATAAGGACAGTCTAAATGGGTGATGAGCAGGAGCATTCTATTTCTGACACCCATCCAAACATTAGGCCATGAGGTGGAGCAAGCCCAGATTAGGGCATGTGATTCTGCCCCCCTCCTGAGTTAGTAGGTCCAGGAAGGGGTGAATTTTGATTGGAGGGTGGGCTGAGATAGGAGTTCAGAGAACTAAAACTGCCTGGGTCATTGGGTGCTAGGAGAATGATGCTGGCCCTGTCATAACATATCTTTCTTAGGACCTGTGGAAGCAGGGGAATGGGAGAATGTATAACTGAGATAGTTTGTCCATGACAACAGAAGCGCTTTGCCCTAGGAGCAGCAGCCCATAGCTTCTCTGGAGCAGCACAGAGGAAATTTTTTGTTCATTTGAGTCACAAAAAAGTCCCACTGAGGTGTACCCCACAGTGTGAATATTTCACTTGGACAGAGTCATGGATCTTCCACTTGTGGTCCACAGAAAAGTGCCTGCTCAAATTTTCTGCTAAGGAGTTCTGAATACCCTGGAAGTATACAGCCTGGATAGTGATGTGGTTTCTGATGCACCAGTTCCAAAGCCTGACTACTTCTAGGCAAAGGGGAAGAGATCTTGCTCTGCCTTGTTTACGTAAAAGACCATGGTGATACTGTCTGATGTCACTTGGATACAGAGTGAATGTATAAGCAGGAGGAAGGCCTTGCAAGCGAGGCAGACAACTCTCAGTTCTAGTATGTTCATGTGTAGTCTGGCCTCCTGTGGGGTCGAAGTACCTTGAACAGCATTGCTATTTAGGTACGCACCCACCCCAGAAGGGAAGCATCTGTTACAACAGTGGCATTGGGGGTGGGAGTACTGAAGGGGATGCCCACTCTGACTTTTTCCAGGTTTGATCACCAAGTGAGGGAGGTGATGACTCTAGTGGGAACAGTAACCTTGTAGTTGATGTGATCCTTGTTCTGTGAGTAGACCAAGCAGAGCCAGCCCTGTAAATATCACAGATGAAGCCTGGTGAACGGTGTCACATAAGGGCATGAGGCCATACGGCCCAACAGCAACAGGCACATTCTCACTGTAATTAGAATCATAGATTCAAAAGGGACTGCAAAGGTCATCTAGTCTAACCTCCTGCCAAGAGGCAGGATTTGTTGAGTCTGAACCATTCAAGACAGCTGACTACCCAGCCTCCTTTTGAAAACCTCCAGTGAAGGAGCTGCCACGGTCTCCTGAGGCGTCTGTTCCATTGTCCTACTCTGCTTACAATTAGGAAGTTTTTCCTGAGATTTACTCTAAATCTGCTACGATGTCGTTTGAACCCATTACCTCTTGTCCTGCCCTCTGTGGCAAGAGAGAACAACTTTTCTCCATCTTTTTTATGGCAGCCTTTCAGGTATTTGAGGACCACTAACATGTCTCCCCTCAAGCTCCTCTTTTCCAAACTAAGCATACCTAGTTCCTTCAGCCTCTGCTCAGATGACTTGCATTCCATCCCTTTGACCATCTTTGTTGCTCACCTCTGGATTTTTCTATACATTGGTGACCAAAGTTGGGACACAATACTTCAGCTGAGGCCTACTCAGACCTAGTAGAGTGGTACTATCACCTCCTGTGACTTGCATACTATGCTTCTGTTAATGCAACCTAAAACTGCATTTGCCCTTTTTTCGGGAGGGAGGGGTGCAACAGTATCATATTGGTGACTCATATTAGGGTTGTGATCCACCACAACTCCCAGATTCTTCTCAGCAGTGTTGCTGCCAAGCCAGTTATTCCCCATTCTGTATTTGTGCATTTGGTTTTTCTTCCCTAAGCGTAGCACCCCTACTCTTTCATTTTGTCGTCTTATAGCCTAGTTATCCAATTTATCAAGATCCCTTTGAATCTTAGCTCTAAGCCCCCCATAGCTTTGTGTATCAGCAAAATTGATCAGTATGCTCTCTATTTCTACATACAATTCCTTAAATAAAGATGTTAAGTAACACTGGACCCGGAACAGATCCCTGTGGAACCTCACTTGAGACCTTCCTCCAATCTGACATCATTCCATTAATAGTTAATTCTTTGTTTACAACGGTACCAATTATGTATCCATTTAATGGTAGTTCTATCAAGCCCGCACTTCTCCAGCTCACTTAGCAGAATGTCATGTGGGACTGTCTAACAGAGCCTTGCTGATGTCCACCACATTCCCCCACCCACCAAACCAGTTAACCTATCAAAGAAGGAAATCAAGCTGGTTTGGCATGATTTGTTCTTGGTAAATCCACCCTGGCTGCCAGTGATTACCCCTTCAACCTCCAGGTATTTACAATCTGAATGTTTTATACATTGCTCTAGTAGCTGCCCAGGCAACAAAATCAGACTGACTGGTCTATAATTCTTGGACTTCAGGAAATTCATGAGATCAGGCTGTTCATTAACAAAAATCTTTCTGTGGAAGGAAAGCTCTTGCAGAAACAGAGTCCAGTGTTGCTTCATTAAAGTTTATCATCATCTTTGTGGGTGATAAAATGGACTTTTTGTTTATGCAAATGCCCAAGGCTACTAGAAGATGGATCAGAAACAACAACTGCCAGCTTGACCTCCTGGCAGGAGCAGCCTACCAAGAGCTAGTTGCCCAGATGGGAGAAAACTCTGATGTCTCATTTGGGCTGCCACCACGAAGAAAACTTTTATGAACACTCTAGATGCTGTCACCAACCCAAAAGTAAGGACTCTGAACTGGAGATGTTCTTGGCCAACCACAAGCAGAAGGAATGCCCTGTGGAGTAATGAATGTCTAATAAGAAAGTACGTGTCCATCATGTCAAGAGCCCTGAACCACATCATCTCCAGTAGGGAGGGGATTATGGATGCTAACGCAGCCATCCTGAATTTCAACTTTCAAATAAAGATGTTGAGCTTGTCATAGGTTCAGAATGGGTCTCCACCCTCCGTCTTTTTTGGAGACTAGGAAATACAGGGAATAGAACCCTCTCCCTTGATAGTGAACTGAGACATGCTCTATTGCCCCTCTTTGCAGGAGGGAGTCCACCTCTCGTGGAAGAATCATCTCATAAGAGTCGTCCCAAGAGGAGGACTGGGAAGGGGGTTTGTGACAGGGGAAGAGTATGAGACGGCCCCCAAAAGGTGATGGGAGAAGAGGTGGGTCGCAGATGGGTCTTAACCAAGATGCCAGAAGTAGCCCTTTGCAGGTGGCTGGGAATGGGTAGAACTTGTGGTTGTAGAGGGGACCAAGAAGCAAGGACTCTGAACAGTCTGACATTTCCACAGCAGCTCAGCTGCACACTGGTAGTAGAACACATGATACTCCTGGAAGAATTCTGTGCCAAAAAATTAAAAATTCTGCCCACAATATTTTAAAATTCTGCATATTTTATTTGTCAAAATAACACAATATAATCTCACCAGTTTCAAATATTTTTGGTCATTTATTTCAAAGTACCCATCAGCAAGTATGTCTGTAACAATACAGACAAAAAAAAAGATTTAGGAAATGTTTTTTGACAAATAGCTTTCTTACTAGGCATATTAATACAGAACTCTTGAGTAATAATTCATTTAAACTACAACATAGAACTGTATTTCCCGCACCCACTAGAAGCGGTGCAAAGCTTTGGGGGAGTCAAGGATAATGGAGGAGCTGAGGGAGAGGGAAGTAAATTGCTGGGAAGGAGCCTGCGTGTGAACTTGGAGGGTTGTTGGGTATGGGTGGGAAAAATATGGAACAGGGTTGTTGGGCGTTTTTTTGGGGGGGGGGGGAAGTGGGGGGAGGGATTGTTAGGGAGAGGAAGTTACTCACCTTGTGCAGTAACGATGGTTCTTCGAGATGTGTGTCCCCCAGGGGTGTTCCACTGTAGGTGTATGGCTGGAGAGAAGCCAGTTCCTGAGACACCAAATTAGAATCATCCTCCAGTGTAGTAATGCAGGAGTCACCAACAGATCTTTCTTCCTGAACACTTTACCCTCCAGCCTGGGCATTTTCCAGCACTGCTGGTCCATTAGGGTCTGCAACAAAGGCTCACCTGACCTCGACAGGCTCGGGGAGGGACTGCATGCTTGATCGGGAACTCTCTTTGTGACCATGAGAGTGCCCCCTACTCTCATGGGAAGCCCTGGAGAAAGAATCCTTGGGCTTAGGTGGTGCAAAATCCATTTCTAAGCATGTTCTTTGAGGGACGCTGCTCATCTGTTGGGGCCAATGTACCGGAGAGGGAAGGGAGAGGTCTCCCTGACCCAGACCAGAGAGGGGCCTCATAGCCTTCTCTATCAGGTGTTTTCCTTAAGCAAAGCTTTGTGAGGTCTTGGTGGAAATGAATGACCAGTACAGCACTTTGCAGAGATATGCATCTCACTCAAGCAGTAGAGGCAGCGCTAGTGATTGCAGTGGACAGAGAAAGAGTGAGGGCAAGAGAGAGAGTTCCTGAACTCTAGGACCCTGGGCATAGTCCCAAATCGCAGGGAGGAAGTCTCCAGCACGAGAAAACAAGCTACCCTAACAGTACTATAAAACTCTAATACAAGGCTTAGATGTATAAAGAGTATTAACAGATTTATAGATTCTATAAAAAAAATCTGAGGATGCAGGATTCCAACTCAGGTCATGCAGCAGTAAGAAGGAACTGGAGAGGTGTTGGCCCACACTGCCTCTTATGACCTCGGTTGGGAGCATGAGGACATCTACTGGGCATGCGCAGACCAACAAACATTGCTTGTTAGAATTTCTGGACTCAGGCACAAGGCATGCAAACGTCCCGACATGTGGAATACACATAGGGACCAGCACTCTAAGAAGAACTATCACATTTAGTTATCTTGCCATGTAAACACACTTGTAGCCCTGAAGACAAAGCAAGGGATTAAGAAACATGAGGAAGGGGGTGAGAGAAGGTTGCACAGTGGAGAGAACATTTAGAGTGGAAACTGTAAGCAGTCTCCTATCAGTGTCCAAGGATCTCTGCTGAGGCTGCTTCTCATGTTTGCTCCTGACAGCCTGAGTTTCTACATGTCCCTCACTCTGCATATTTCTCGGTCCAAGAGGAACTGAAGATATGCAATGTATTGCACATGAGGCCTCATTTACAAAAGGGTAAACTGGGCATACATTATGTAGAACTCTGGTGTGGCAAATTACAAACACTGCAAAAACTTCCTTTCAGCTAAAAAAGGGATTAAATATGAAAGTGAATCATCATGACAGTTATTTAGTTCAATATTAAATTCAAGTTTGTACTGTCTTCACATTGAGTTAAGCAAATGTGACAGTTCACACCTCAAAGTAGTTAAGTCAGACTGTCTGCTGATCCAAGAAGAGACCACTGCATCGCTGTACACTCCATTCATGTTTCCAAGGTTATTTTCAAAACCACAAGGGGCCAGGAAGTTTTATAAATGAAAGCTTAGGATTATGGAGCACAACACTGTGGCAAATTCCACACTTTCAGAATCACAGAGTACAGTGTACCCTGACTGCATGGTAACATCAGTGGTGCCATATTTATTCTTGTCAAATAGGCCTACTGGATATCATATAGAAGACGTGAAAGACCGAAATGCAAGTAACAAAGTTTCACAGTAACAAGCCCATCTCAGATAGCAAACATCCTCCTGGCTTGTAAGAAGAAGTAGGTATAGGAATGTCAAATAGAAAATATGTGCCAATAGGTTAGGGAGTGAAGTTTTTACACCACCATAAAATTCTCTCAATTGTTCCATTCAGTACCCAACCCCTCAATGCAGGTTATAGAGCAGTCAGCAGAAAGGGGGGTGGAACAAAGTTAAAATAGTTCTGAAAGAGCAAAGGAAAGAGGTGATAGCACCAGACTGTAAAGAAAAAGGTGAAGGCAAGATGGAGTGCAATGAAAAGAGGGTTGTAAAGCCATGTCCAGAACAGAAAGAGCCCTAACGTTTAAAGAAAATAAAAATAAAAATTTTAAAAGCAGCAGCAGCTGGGAAAAGTCATCTAAGCAATGGTAAAAACAAAAAGCATAAATATCAGAAGAGACGTTTGACAAAAGCAATATTAAAGGAAGAGTAATTTAAAAGAAGAGTGCGCGAAAGCAAAAGAATCAAGCAAGAGAAATGGTTAGAAACTAAAGACTGCTGCCACCAAACCCCACAAAGGCGTAATGTAAAAATCAAGGTGTTAGACATTTAGCATGTGATCTTTTACAAGCATTTGTTCTTATAAGAAATATAAAGAACTTCCACAGATATTAACTGCAGTACCTCAGTTGAAATTTCATCTGAAACATTTGGAATCCTAATCTGGATGTCTGTAAAATGTACTTTAATAGGGGAAATCCAAGGAAACAGACTTGTCCACAGTAATTAAGATGAGAGCTAGAAATTAGATACATGACCTTAATGTCACAGGTCAAATCCGAGACCTTAATGCAAATATTGGGGAAGGTGGGGGGGGGGGAATCTAGGTTCAGAATGACTTAAAGAATTATTAGCATCTATTTGTACATTAAGCTCCCAGATATGAATGCTAGTTTGTAACTTTAAGATAAATCTGTAATTAAAAATTCTCGCACCACAAGTCAAATGATCCCATATTTACTTTTCTAGTTTTAATTTTGTTTCAAATTACTAAAACAAGCAGTGTTCTGATTAGCTGTTGTCTCAATTTTGCTGAAGTCTTCCACTACGGGTACACGGGTGGGAGCGAGCCATCAAGTAAAACACTAAAACCAAGCTGTTGAACAGCTCAGAGCATTAGTAATACTAATGGGATATGGAGCCTTTTTGGCTTCAGGTGTTCAAATCTAGCCCATTTTAGCGGCCACTGAAAATGTTTGCCATCTGATGACTCTTCTTAGGCCTACGCAAGATTAGCTGGTGGTCTCCTTGGGTATGCCTACGCCGCCCACAGAGTGTTTGCCATCTGATGACTCTTCTTAGGCCTATGCAAGATTAGCTGGTGGTCTCCTTGGGAATGTCTACGCCGCCCACAGAGTGTTTGCCATCTGATGACTCTTCTTAGGCCTACGCAAGATTAGCTGGTGGTCTCCTTGGGTATGTCTACGCCGCCCACAGAGTGTTTGCCATCTGATGACTCTTCTTAGGCCTACGCAAGATTAGCTGGTGGTCTCCTTGGGAATGTCTATGCCGCCCACAGAGTGTTTGCCATCTGATGACTCTTCTTAGGCCTATGCAAGATTAGCTGGTGGTCTCCTTGGGAATGTCTACGCCGCCCACAGGAGCGAGCCTCCAATCCCAGGTCAACTGACAAGGGAAGCAGGACTTGCACTGGCACTTTAAAAACAGCTGTACAGACAATGCTTTGAATTTGCAGCTCAAGCTCTGAAGCCTATGGAGGGAAGTGGGCTTCAGAGCACTGTCTACACAGCTCTTTTCAGAAAGCTAGCATGAGCTCCACCACCTGAGCCTGCTGACCTGGGCATAGAGGCTCGCTTCTGCAGGCTGGTAGACATACTCTTAAGTTCCAAGAAAAGAGGTATCCACAATGAAACACTAACTCAAACTGAAATAGTTGGTACTGTTAATCTCCACAGACAAGTATTCCATAGGCATCAAGAACGAACCATGCCAGCCATTAAGAGGTCCTTCCTAGTGGGAATTAAAGCACATTTGTAATTTGGCAGCATGGTGCGGGGACCGCATAGTACTACTGCCTATGTTCTGTGGGTATAAAACCATCATTTCCAGCACCAGCACTCTAACGCCAGCACTCAGCTTTAACAACAATAAAAGCTCTTTCTAACCATCTTTTAAAACATGGAGCGTGCACAATTGCACCACTTGTCCCTGGCACAAAGTTTCTCTTTAGCCTGCCCCTGAGAAATACCTGTACTCTTTTCCCCAATACCAACCCAAAATAATCCCAGGTCTGAACTGTGTTTGCTACCATAACACTCACCTGTCACCTGATATGTTACATTTGCTGCTAAGCTGCATAGTGTAAAAAAAAAAAAAAAAAAAAAGTTCTTGTATTTGTCACATTTTAAAGTGTAAAAGTGTAGCAACATTTTATCAAACCAATGCTTACCTCTATTCACTGTATCAGGTGCCATTTAAGGATATTGGGGAGAAGATTTTCAAAGGCACAAAGGGCAGCTGGGTACCTAACTCCCATTAACTTTTCATGAGACTTTGATGCCCAACTGCTCTGGAACTCTGAAAATATCCCAAGAAGTCTCTCTTTCCTGTCAAACTAGTAACTCTACCTAATACAGTTCATCACCCTTAGAACTGGAGAACTCAGTAGCTAGCCAGGCTTGCAATTACAGCAAAGGAGATTACAAGAAACCCAGTACAGAATGCAATACCCCAATTTCCTGGATGTAAGCCCTGAACAAATCACCATGTCCGTTCTGACCTTCTCATCCACTTCCTGCAGAGATTAAGGCAGTTTAACCATCCAAGTAAACCCTCTCTACTGATGGATCCCAAACTCAAGAGTTAACTTTAGTTACACACTGTTCTACAAACATAACATAATCCATCATGCTAAAACAACTGAAGGTTTGCTTTTGTGATTCTGTCTGTCATTTTGCCTTAACTGGTAACTATCTGGTTTACAATACAGCTACAATTTTCATGTTCATTATTTCATTCCATTGTAAGAAATTCAGATGGAAGAGTCTTACCAATACAAAATTAGAGGAACTTTGTCAAAATATTTGGACTCCCAAATTTAGTCTACTGTATCTGAATATCCTGTAGTGTGCTGTTTACCCTTTGCTTCCTCTCCTTGATCTACCTCAATGTCTCTTTCAAGCCCTCCTTGATCCCCATCAGAATATTTTCCAAGCCTCTCCATCTCACTAAAACTGCTCTGACACACCAACAATCTAAGACTTCATTCTAATTTGCAATTTCTTTCCTGCCTTAAAACACTCTGCTTTCCTCCACTCTGAATTCTTGAAAAAAGAAAAGTAGTATTTGTGGCACCTTAGAGACTAACAAATTTATCTGAGCATAAGCTTTCGTGAGCTACAGCTCACTTGATCGTATGCTGTAGCTCACGAAAGCTTATGCTCAAGTAAATTTGTTAGTCTCTAAGGTGCCACAAATACTCCTTTTCTTTTTGTGGATACAGACTAACATGGCTGCTACTCTGAAACCTCTCAATTCTTGGTTTCCAGAACTGTGCTCTTACCTTGTTGACCATCTCCCTAATAGCTGGCTCCTCACTCTCCCTCCTACCAGCTGGCATTCCCAGGGCTCTGTTCTTGCTCCTTTCTTTGTTATTTCACTACAGCCACCTTCATCTACTCCCATTATTTGAAATACAATCTTGATACTGAGGATTCCTAAGTTTACCTCTCTAACCCTGACGTCTCTTCTCTGTCAAAATCTCACATCTCTATCTGCCTCAAAATCTTGATATTCAACTGCCTTATAAACTGCATTCTCTGCCATTTTTCCCCAAAAGCAAATTTGTTTCTATCCTGTCCCTCTCCTCTGCTTTTTTTCCCCCTCTCTATTGACCCCTCTATTCTTCCCATCTCCCAGACCATACTCAATGTAATCAAGCTCCCCTCCTCCACCATATCCTGTTTCTTGCTAAATCCTACTGATGCTGCTTCTGTAATAGCACCAAAATCTTCTCCTTCCTCACTCACATCATTGCTAAAAAAAAAATCTCTTGTTCACATTGTGGATATCTCTCACCTTGACCACAACGTCTCTAACCTCTGCCTTTCACGTCCTTGTCTTTCTGTCCTAAACACGCCAACTACAGTGACCATCCCTTTCCTCTGGTCAAATCAGCCCCTTTCTTGAATTTCCCACTGACTTCTCATCTTAAGCCAATTTAAGATACTCATCTACAATGCCCTACATCAGGGGTCTGCAAACTATGGCTCAGGGGCCGCATCCGGACCTCCAGACATTTTAATCCATCCTCGAGTTCCGCCAGGGAGTCTTCCCGCCAGGGAGTGGTGTCTGGGACTTACCCCACTCCGCACGGCTTCCAGAAGCAGTGGCATGTCCCCCCTCCAGCTCCTATGCATAGGGGAAGCCAAGGGGCTCCACATGCTGCCCCCACAGCTCCCATTGGCCAGGAACCGTGGCCCATGACAGCAGCAGGGGCAGCGCCTGCGCACAGGGCAGCACACAGAGCCACCTGGCATAGAAGCCGGAGGGGGGACATGCCGCTGCTTCCAGGAGCTGCTTGAGGTAAGCGCCACCTGGAGCCTGCACCCCTGACCCACTCCCGCACCCCAAACCCTTGCTCCAGCCCTCATCCCCCTCCTTCCAAACCCCTTGGTCCCAGTCTGGAGCACCCTCCTAAACCCCAGCGGGAGCCCTCCCCCCACCCAACCCCCAATTTTGTGAGCATTCATGGCCCGCCATACAATTTCCATACCCAGATGTGGCCCTCAGGCCAAAAAGTTTGCCGACCCCAGCCCTACATAGTCTTGGCCCTACCTGTCTCCCCCAATTCTGTGCCCTTCATCCCACATCTTGCACTCTTCCCAATATGTTTGCTTTACTGAATATTTAGTCTCCTTCTCCCCTCTCTACAGCACCTTCTGTCATGCTTTTCCCCCATACCTGAAACAACCTCAAACTTCCCTTGCCTGCCAAGAGCCCTCTCCCCGCTTTCAAACTCATCTCTTCAAGCACCCCTGCTGCTCTTGTCAGCAATTAACCCTACTTTCTCCTTTGCCTAAAATGCTATCCAAATTTTTCGTGTGTTTGTTTTCTTTCTTAAACAGTAAGCTCTTCAGAATATGTATTAATCAAGGTTAGTAAAACCATGTGTACAATACAGCACTATATAAATGTGCTTTTAAATATTATATTTGGATATGGGACAACTTTACTTTAGTGAGGAAGAGGCTGATTTGCTTTTCCCATCCCATCAGATCCAGGACATATTTTAAAAGCAAATATCTCATAGTATAGGTCCTACATCAAGAGATTACTGTATATGCTTTCTAAAACCAGGAGAATGTACGTACATTGATTTGTTTATTATTACTGATCCTTGGACTGATTAAAATCAGCTTGTTTCTTTTTTTTTTTTTTTTAAGTTTATTTCTGGCTTAAAAGTACAACTTTAAAGATGAGCTGAATGTATTTTAATTATCTAATTACCTAGGGTTATTTTAGTTATTTATACAACATGGAACTTTATAGCCAAATAAGATATAGCCCTGCTCTGAACAGCTTCAGTTGAAACCCAAGTTAAAATGTGCGGTTGGGGAAGAGGACAATGTGGTTTGCAACAATAAGCAACTGGTTGCTTTGGACAGTGTCACAAGCACTTTGAGGGTTCTGCAAGGGGCTTCTAGGCACAGTGGCCACAAGGAATAAAGCCCAGAAAGTGAAAGGAGACAAAGTGGAGGTTAAATTAGACATGTGGTTTGGGTTTGACCAAAAAAATAGAAAAAAAAAAAATAATGATTGCCAATGAGACAATCAGGAGTCAAGCTATGTGAGCTTTGAAAGACAAGACTTGAATTTGATATAGAAATCAAAAGGAAACCACAATGAATGAATCTGAAGAGGAGATGGACACCAATCTAGTGATGCGAAACGTATGATTTTTTTTTTCCATGGACAATAGGGGCATGAGGTATAGGAACATGGCTACAGTAGTAGAGATGGGATACAATCATAGTTCAAGTAACAATTTTAGAGCAACGTCCAGTGGGATTTAAAGATAGGATTAGCATGGGTGAGAAGAGAAGAATCAAAAGTGTCTACACTTGCGAACCAGAAAGGATGGTGGAGACTGCTAATCCTTGCTATGCAAGAAAAGGCGCTCCAATTAACCACAAAGGGTGGTAAGAAGGAACTGAGAGGGCATAGGGCCGGTGGTGCCTGATATAATGACGCATGAACGTGGCACTCAAGGGAGCGCCACAGCTGGCCCTACAGATACCACTAAGGCAAAAATCTCTGACGAGCACACACCTAGAATGGCATCGACATGAGCAAGCACTTGTAGAAAGTTTATTTGCATCACTGCATCATATCATATCATATAATGTGTATTTTGAATAACAAAGTATCAGGGGGTAACTGTGTTAGTCTGTATCCACAAAAACAACAAGGAGTCCGGTGGCACCTTAAAGACTAACAGATTTATTTGAGTATAAGCTTTCGTGGGTAAAAACCCCACTTCTCCATGCATCTGAAACACAAAGAGAAACACAGGATACAGCACAACTGGGAAGTTGTTTCCAAACACAATTTCTCAATACACCTATTTACATCAATCCATGATGAAAATCCACAATTGTTGCCACACAGTGCACCCCCACACACACAACTTTTCATAAGAAGTAATCTCATCCATAATTAAAAATCATGGCAATCACTCCCCACCGCCCATTTATTGCATACAGTGACAGTTCCTCATTTACTGTTAACACTGTTATATAAACACATTCAGAAACATACTACTCTTCCTCTTCCATTGGCCCATGCAAGTCCATAATATGGGAGCACAAAACAGCCCTGATTTTTTGTCCAGGCAGATCCTGCTCCAGACAGTGACAGGCGAACTTTCTGGCTGAGTGTACCAGTTCAGCAATCCATTACTGTCAGAAGTGCATTCAGGGGCAAATGGCTCACCTTTGGTTTCACAAAGCTTGTGAAGAGCACAGCAAGCCACAGTAAAGGCAGACAGCACTAATTCCACTGGAATCCACACACTTCTGTAAACAGCACCAACGGGATGTCAATCTGCCAAATACGCATTCAACCACTATTCTACCTACTGAGAGTATAATTAAACCTTCATTTACCAGGCCCTCTGAGATCAGGATATGACTTCATAAGCCAAGGCAAAAGGGGATAGCCTCTCTGTGAACATTCAATGGACTTATGATATGGACAAAAGCAAGCAAAACCTCCAGGGGCAGCTTGTTGCAACTGCCAGCAACTGGACACAAGATCGTGACCCCATCGAAGGAGGAGAGGCAGTGTTTTGGGGGTGTCTCGGATGTTGGACCATGCTGCAGTGGTCAGGACTTGGTGTTGCTGTGGATTTTGAATTGTTAACTGTACTTGTGTTACGTTGCATAGGGAGATAACCTATAAGTAATGTAATAAGCCCTCCAAACCCTGCAATGTACTAGACAACCTGGACCTAACCTTCTCGGGCCCACTATAATGGGAAGTCTGGAACACTAATTGGAATAGGCGTGGTATGCCCGTACGAGAGAAGGTGCAGGGCACTATACTACACAAGGGGCAGTGGGACAAATGGAATATCGACACCTTCCACCTTGATGCCTGGCCCTATCAGGAAATGTGTCGCCATATGTCCTATGCTTTTCCAGGGATACCTGGGCAGGAGGATCCCAAAAGAAAAAAAAAGGGGTGGAGTGTTAGGATAAAGATATTCAGGCCTGTCTGCAAAGGCCTGTACTGTAAGAATTTAGGTGTATTCTTATCACTTGGCTAGTGATAGAGGTATAAAAGAAAGAATCAAAATCACTGTCTGCTGGGGTAAGGGCCTTCTCTTACTGTGACAGTCTGAGGCCCTGTTCTTAGGCTAAGGCCTTTGGCTAAGCAGCAGAGGCAGCCATAAGCTAGGAAGCGAACAGTCACATCCTCACATTCCAACCTAGTCACATTGAAATAAGGTGCTATTGGGCTGTTAGGCACTATCAGGACAGAATTGTATTCCTATCACCTCCAGAGAAAGGGAAGTGCCTAGAAAATGTAAAAGGAAATTTAGTTTGATAGCATCCTGTCTGCCAAGAACTCACTTATCAATAGCTGGGATGTGAAATCCTCACTTCTGTATTGTCTTGTCATTATAGTTCCCACTTTGCTATTGTTTGTCTGTATAATCTCTGTCTGGTTCTGTGATTGTTTCTGTCTGCTGTATAATTAATTTTGCTGGGTGTAAACTAATTAAGGTGGTGGGATATAATTGGTTACATAATCATGTTACAATATGTTAGGATTGGTTAGTTAAATTTCAGGAAAATGATTGGTTAAGGAATAGCTAAGCAGAACTCAAGTTTTACTATATAATCTGTAGTCAATGAGGAAGTGGGTGGGAGGGGGTGGGTGTGTGGGGGAGATGGGAACAGGGAATGGGGGTAAGAAAATTGGAATCATGTTTTGCTAAAGGGGGAAATGGGAACAGGGAATGGGAGTCAGGAAGTTGGAATCATGTTTTGCTAAGGGCAGGAATGGGAACAGGGACACAGGTGTAAGGCTCTGTGGTGTCAGAGCTGGGAAGGAGGATACTAAGGAAGGAAACTGGAATCCTGCTTGCTGGAAGTTCCCCCCAATAAACATCGAATTGTTTGCACCTTTGGACTTCGGGTATTGTTGCTCTCTGTTCATGCGAGAAGGACCAGGGAAGTAAGTGGGTGAAGGAATAAGCCCCCTAACATCTCCATTTATGACAATGTCATTTGGTGGAAACACTCACACTGCCCAGGTCCTGGCCACCAGTCCGGGGGGCTCTGCATTTTAATTTAATTTTTAATGAAGCTTCTTAAACATTTTAAAAACCTTATTTACTTTACATACAACATTAGTTTAGTTATATATTATAGACTTACAGTAAGAGACCTTCTAAAAACGTTAAAATGTATTACTGGCATGTGAAACCTTAAATTAGAGTGAATAAATGAAGACTTGGCACACCACTTCCGAAAAGTTGCCGACCCCTGTCCTAGCACCATGAACTTTTCCAGTACAGCTCATGCTGGCATCCATAAATCAGCTTCTATAGTCCACAATATCAATGGAGTAGTATCCTTCACAGTTTACGTATGCACGTGCTCCTTCAGGAGGGCAAACTATGGATAAATGAGTCCCATAAACACCCCCAGCAAAGTTTGGAAACCCCATTTTCTCAAAACTAGCAGTTACTTCAGGGATATTGTTTATGCCCACTACCTTTGGTTAAATCACATGCCTGATGGCAGAGGTTTCTGAGGCAACCACTTTACTCACAGCTGTCTTTCTAACACCAAAATGGATAGCAACACATTTGTAGTAGTCTGGGGTAGACAGCTTCCTGATGGTTATAGCCCCCTGCCTCTGGACCAGCAAAGCAGCCTTCATGCATGTGTTGTGACGCTGGAGAGCTGTGGCAAGCTGCTCACATGGCTCCAGAAATGTAGCTTTCTGCCTGAAAAAGCTCTGGACCACTTCTGGTCATCTCAGGTTTGCATGACAATGTGATCCCAAAAGTCTGTGTTTTTGGCCCACCTCCAGAAGTGCTGGTCTGCAAAGGGGGTATCAGCAGCTACACCAGGAGTCACGAGAGGCATCAGCCACATCGAGTTTGCCATGTCTGCATGCTCCTCCTTCTCCAACAGATGCCTTCAGTAGGGTCATAAAACACCATCTAAATGTCCACTAGTGTCTCATAGATGCTCTGCCCATATCTTGAAACAGGAGTGGAAGCACAACCAAGACAAGTTCTTCAAATGATGACTCTTCAATGTTGCCGAGAGTGTGCAGACCCAAAAGACAGCTCGGCAGAATATTTTGGCAGGCTGTGACAACTTCCTGTGAGCTGTGGGGTAGACAGTCAAGTTTTCCCACACTGCACCACAAACAAAGGGCTAAAGCAGCTACAGCTGGGAAGGGCACTAGGAAGCTCAGAATAGGCTGGTTTGACTCAGGTCTGTGTAATGCAGTGTCAATGCCCAAGCATGGGTGAGAGACCTGGGTTCAGAAATTCTAAACCTAGGGTCAATATTTAGTGTGGACATTCAAGCCCAGGCTTGCAAATACTGAACTAATGGGCTTGAGTCCCCCTGACCCTTAGCTTATATTGCAAAGTAGACATCCACTCAGTCTTGCAAAATCTGACAAGTTTCTCCCAGGAATTCCCAGGAAAGTTTAAATTGCAAGAATGTCAATTTCTCTAAATGCTTCAAATTTGATATGTTTTTAGAATCTTCACACAATCTTAAAAAGCACTTAATAAAGCTCCAATAGAATTTTAAATTATTAAAAATAACTTATTATTCCCCATTCATTTGAAGAGGAAACTTCACAGTAATTTTTTTTAAGTTCACCCTACAGAATCAATGACAATCTTTTGTCTGAGACCAAAATACAGAGATTTGCTTGCCTGTGGGCCATTCAAGACACCATAGCATTTTTGGAGGAGCAAGGTGTTTCATCAAAATACTGTGGCAATGTCTTCTTCAATTTCAACTGCTATGCTTTTAACTTCCTGTCCTAAACTCTTGCAGTGCTACTGTGCACCGTGAAACACTGAAACCTTACACTACAATGATGACTAGGTTTCAAATAGATAGTGTGATCCCTAGGTATAGTTTGTAAAACATTTTGGGATCCTTCAGCGTGATAGGAATGAATACAATATTTATTGTATTTAAAAGTCACATTTCTAAGCAAGTTGTTACCAAACTTAAAATACTTAAGTAGACCTATTCAAGCTGTAGTGATTTGTTTTTGTTGCATTTTTAAGTCACTGATCTTTGATTTTATTAGTGGCAATGCACATTCTTTAAGAAACAAACAAGTTTCCTTTTATTTGAGCATAAGCGTTCATGAGCTACAGCTCACTTCATTGGATGTAGCTCACGAAAGCTTATGCTCAAATAAATTGGTTGGTCTCTAAGGTACCACAAGTACTCCTTTTCTTTTTGCGAATACAGACTAACATGGCTGCTACTCTGAAAAGTTTCCTTTTGTGACATTAAGACTATGTCTACACTACACAGCTACAGCCATGTCACTAAAAGTCGTGCGGTGTAGCCACTGTCGGCTCTCCTGCCAACAAAACACTTCCACTCCCAACAAGTGGCGTTCGCATTGTCGGCAGGAACGCACTGTTCACACTGGCACTTGTCATGGCAAAACTTTTGTTTTCTGGGGCTTGGGGGACGACGACTAACACCTCTGAAAGACAGAAGTGTTGTCGTTCAATTGCCAAAGTACACATAGGTAAATTGAACTCTGCACTAAGGTTATCTACATTTCCTACAACTGAGCACAATCTCAAAGCATCTTGAGGCAATCTATCAAATACTGGGACAACCATCATTTATTCCAATTGAAAAGTTGGGATGGGTGTGTGCTAAGTAATAAATATTCTAATTAATGAGCTTAGTCCACTCCATCCAAACACCACATGCCTTAACTAGGGTTCTGGTTCTGTGTCTAAAAGGACTTGCTTTATGCCAGCGCCTGATACTACCTGGCTAGCTAGGTAGGCCTTTATGCCAGCAACAGAAATCATGATCAGTGCACTACAGGGCTAAACACTTTAGCCTAACCCCAGCTTTATGTCAACATTCACTAATCTGAAGACTGGTACTCACTGTCACAAAGCAAAGGTTTACGCTGCAGATCTGCATGCAGTCTACATAGACTTCTTATACCAAATCCCATTATTCTATATCCTACCTGCCATTGCTATGAAACAACAGTTACAAGCACATGACCCATTTAACTCAATGCTCCCCCCACTTCACTTACATAAAACAGAAAACATAACAGAGAGACAGATAAACTCAACAGAGATGACACCTGGAAAGTAATCAGACCACAAGAGTCAGACAGCATTTCTCTGACAGAAGGGAGGTCAGACTTATCCACAGCACATTCCAAACAGCATTTTTACAGGGATCAGAGGAAGTTAGGTGCCCATTCCCCATTAGTCTCACCCTGCTGCAAAGTAAATGCTAAAAACAATACTGTTTGCAGCAGGTTGAGACTATTATCTTGTCAACATAGGTCAGTTCCATTGACTTGCCTCCTATGAATTGCTGGTTTAGAATAACTAATGCAGACCCCTTAACACACTTATCTACCAATGTGATATATGCCATCATGTGCCAGCAATGCCCCTCTGCTATGTACATTAGTCAAACTGGACAGTCTGTACGTAAAAGAATAAATGGACACAAATCAGACATCAAGAATCATAATATTCAAAAACCAGTTGGAGAACACTTCAATCTCTTTGGTCACTTGATTACAGACTTAAAAGTTGCAATTCTTCAACAAAAAAAAAACTTCAAAAACAGACTCCAATGAGAGACTGCTGAATTGGAATTAATTTGCAAACTGGATACAATTAACTTAGGCTTGAATAGAGACTGGGAGTGGTTGGGTCATTACACAAAGTAAACTATTTCCCCATATATATACCCCCCCCTCCACCCCGCACTGTTCCTCAGCCGTTCTTGTCAACTGCTGGAAATGGCCCACCTTGATTATCACTACAAAAGGTCCCTCCCCCCCCCACCCCCTGCCCGCCACCCTCCTGCTGGTAATAGCACTCTCCTTACAGTGTGTATGGTAACACCCATTGTTTCATGTTCCCTATGTATATAAATCTCCTCACTGTATTTTCCACTGAATGCATCCGACAGCTCACGAAAGCTTATGCTCAAATAAATTTGTTAGTCTCTAAGGTGCCACAAGTACTCCTTTTCTTTTTATTTGAGAACCTCTGCAAATAAATAAACAAATGGAGACTTGGAGAAGATATGAAATCTTTAACCTATACTGCCATGTTTGGAAGTCTGAAAACAGAAGAGATGGCAGCACTGCTGAAGAAAAAATTGCAAACCAGTGACTTACAGTTAGGGCTATGATTTTGTCAAGGAGATCACTGAATCCATGACTTCCAGAGACCTCTGTGACTTGAGCCCCAGACGTCTGGGAGTTGCAGGGTCCCCCGTTACTCCTGGCGGCTGGGAACTGCAGGGGCCTGAGCTCCCAGCCGGGGCAGAGACAGGAGTGCTCAGCGCTCCCAGATGGCGGGGCTCCCGGGAACTCCCGGGGGCCGCTCCACAACTCCAGCCCCCACGGGCACCCTGTAGCACGAAGATGCCGCAGACGGCAAGGATACCCTGGAGCATGGAGCCGCTGTAGGTGGAGGTGGACCCCTGAAGCTCCGAGCCAACGCAGATGACAGGGGTGCCCCAAGCTTAGAGCCACCGGCGGTGGGGGGGACCCTGCAGCTCCAAGCCAGGCCCCACGGGGTGATGTAGGGAGCCTGCAGCTCCCCATTTTGTCATGCATATTTTTACTAAAAGTCACATACAGGTCACTGGCTTCAGTGAATTTTTCTTTATTGCCTGTGACCTGTCCGTGACTTTACTAAAAACATGCGTGACAAAATCTTAGCCTTACTTATAGTAAGTGATCGCCTTCCTTTTAGATATATTTCAAAATGTGCACAGATTCGCAGTCCCATCTTTCTGCACTAAAACCTCTAAGTCCTACAGCATTTATACCTTCAACTATGTCTTAATATTTACTAGCTAATTTTTTACAGTGTTTTACCACTGCACCTGTATACTTCCTGGTTGCAGAACCCACCTAGACTATGTATCTCACCAGCTTAGCTGTTCAAACTTTATTGGTTCATGTACCACATTATGCTCAAATAAATTGGTTAGTCTCTAAGGTGCCACAAGTACTCCTTTTCTTTTTATAAAACATCTTGGGTTTTTAGACAGTGAATCAAAAGCATCAATTATTAATTTATGTCGGTTATGTTACTCAAATTATAAAAAACAATGAAATATGCCAAATGATGTTTTATATGCTGCTAAATTAAGTCAATGGCTTGATTTTTTAATTTGTCTAATTTGAAATTGCTGCTTAATTCTAATCTGGATTGTTGTTGAACATGAGCCAAAATTTACTTTGTTTACTTTTTACAAAGTTTAAAATCAAGAAAAATATTAAACATTTTGAATAGCTCAGAGAAAATTTTAAAAGTGTCGTTAATGAGAAGGGTGTGCTTGCGTCACAGAATATATAGTAGTTGCTATGTAGACTAGTGATACTCACTAGATACTAGAGAGCTTGTCAGAGGTCCAGTTCTACACTGAGGTTCGTCCTATACTTATTTTTAATGGCAATCAGGGAAAAAATGCTTGCAGAGATACCTAGTGCTGAAGGGCATAAAAAAAAAATCCCAAAATTCTGTCAGGTATCAGGCTAAAGTCCTCTCTTCTTCTTAACCGCAAGTTACTGAGCAGCACTTTGTTAAATTCAAAATTGAGTGCCCCACCCTATGACAGTTTAATCAACTTTTCCTTTGACAGGAAGCCATCTGGCCTGATTTCTATTAACAATGGATCCCTGATTCTTACCTGAGCACCAGGAAGCTTCAGCTCCAATTCACCCTAGTTCCAAGGCTTCAGGTTCCCAAATCCCCTCCCCAGTTCCCTCTGAGCCAGGGAGTTCAGTCAGTCCCACTGCAGGCCCTGGCCTCACAGGACAGTCTTTCCCACAGGTCTCCTCCTGCCCTGGTTATTGGACTGAACTTCTTTCCCCTTCATAAAAGGACTGCACAGCTCTCCTTCATGGAGCTGTGCGGTGATTCAAATACGCTTCCCCAGCCCACCAGTATCCAAGCTCCAGCCCCACTACATAGAGGCTCCTGTGGTCTTTGGACTCTTATACTTGGCCCCTCTCCCTCCTCCTTGGAGCTGGGCTGTGATTCAGACAGGCTCCCCAGCACACCAATAAGAACATAAAAACAGCCATACTGGGTCAGACCAATGGTCCATCTAGCCCACTATCCTGTCATCTGGGAGTTGCCTGCCAGATGCTTCAGAGGGAACGAACAGAAGAGGGCAATTATCAAGTGATGCATTCCCTGTTGTGCAGTTGCAGCATCCGGCAGTCAGAGGCTTAGGGACACCCAGAGCCTGGCTAACCGCCACTGATAGACCTATCCTCCACAAATTTATCTACTTCTTTTTTGAACGTAGTTATACTTTTGAGCTTCACAACACCCCCTGGAAACGAGTTTCCGGATTGACTATGTCTTGTCTGGAGAAGTACTTCCTGTTGTTTGTTTGAAACCTGCTCCCTATTAATTTCATTAGGTGACCCCTGGTTCTTGTGTTACGTGAAAGGGTAAACAACACTTTCTTATTCTCTTTCTCCACACCATTCATGATTGTGTAGAACTCTATCATATCCCCCCCTTGGTTGTCTCTTTTCCAAACTGAACACTCCCAGTCTTTTTAATCTCTTCTCATATGGAAGCTGTTCCATACCCCCATCATGTGCTTTGCCCTTCTCTGTACTTTTTCCAATTCTAACATACCTTTTTTCAGATGGGGCAACCAGAACTGCACACTGCATTCAAGGTGTGGGTGTACTAGGGCTTTATATAATGGCATTATAATATTTTCTGTCTTATTATCTATCCCTTTCCTAAAGGCTCCTAACATTCCATTAGCTTTTTTGACTGCTGGTACATGTTGAGAGGAGGTTTTCAGAGAACTCCAAGATGTCTTTCTTGAGTGGTAACAGCTAATTCAGATTTCAGAGTAACAGCCGTGTTAGTCTGTCTTCGCAAAAAGAAAAGGAGTACTTGTGGCACCTTAGAGACTAACCAATTTATTTGAGCATGAGCTTTCGTGAGCTACAGCTCACTTCATCGGATGCTCATGCTCAAATAAATTGGTTAGTCTCTAAGGTGCCACAAGTACTCCTTTTCTTTTAGCTAATTCAGACCTCATCATTTTGTATGTATAATTGGGATTATGTTTTCCAATATGCATTACTTTGCACAATCTCCCCTCTGCTTCTGGTTCCCATCCCAAGGAGCCTCCCTCCTGACTCAATGCTCCCCTGCAAATCTCCTCTCCAGGCTCTACTTCTGATCCTCACCTACCCGCTGGATGTTACCATGTTAAGGAGGTATCTACCTGATTTACAGCTGGTGCCAGTCCACTGCTCTCTTCAGTACCTGTTTCCTTAAAGAATCAGGTCACGGAACAGGGGTTGGCTAGCCCCAGGTTCCACCCCTTAAAGGGGACAGAACACCCTGTTACAGGGTCCCAGTTGCAACAATTTCACACACCACAATTAGTGAACCGCTGCACTAGCTTTAGGATCACATGTCTCATCAAGTCACATAGGTCCATCAATGGCTATTAGCCAGGATGGGAAGGAACGGTGTCCCTAGCCTCTGTTTGCCAGAGGCTGGGAATGAGCGACAGAGGATGGATCACTTGATAATTACCTGTTCTGTTCATTCCCTTTGGGGCACTGGCCACAGTTGGAAGACAGGATACTGGGCTATATGGACCTTTGGTCTGACCCAGTAGGGCCGATCTTATTCATTTTTATAAGCTCTGCGTGACCTTCCTTGAAAAGAGTTTCACTCATTTAACCCAGCCTCTTGGCCCTACTTTACATCGCCATTATCATGCACTTAGCTGCAAACTCGCACCATGGAGATGGTATGCTATGCTAGATTTAGCACACACTACCCTATGAGAAAACAAACAGTTTTTCCTTTATGGCCCTATCAGAGGATCTCTCTTTGGTTGCTAAGGAACTACAATTTTATTCCATTATAAATCATTTAAAGCAGCTCAGCAGATGCAGATTTAGTAGGCGGACAGAGACATTCCATTTTACCAGGAGCATCTCATATGCTGCATAAGGCGTTATATGCCTCAGAAGCTCCTTGAGATACAAAAATTCAGAAAGCAGCTGTGATTTAAAGCTATGGGTCTTGACATTGCAGACAGCATTTACTGTTTAAATAATATTTGCACTGCATGAACAGGTTCTGCTATTCAGAACAGGTTCAGAAGGGCCATCAGAGATTTTAAGTGGGATGACTGATCCAAAGCATTATGTTTTCACAGTAACTATTAGCACAAGTATACTTTTTAAACTATATATTTATATCTTGGCAGAGAATAGTTAAAGTGGCAACTGCTGAACTCTGCATAAATAAACAATCTTTTTCACATATAGCCACATTGACTCTCTACGTTCTTCTTACAGAACGGCACTAGATTTCCAGATCCACTTTCCACACTCCAGTATTCAGCAGATCATATTGCTTTTGCTGCTCCAGCGCTTAGGCCGGATCTACACTACAGAATTATGTCAACATAAGACAGCTTACATTGACCAAACTTGGTAAGCATCTACACTAAAATACAGCTCCCACTGATGCAGTCCACTCACTACACCAACTTAATTACTCCACCTCCATGAGAGGTGTAGCACTTAGGTTATATAGTTAGGTCGACACAGTGTCAGTGTAGACACTGCATTGCTTACATCAACTGTTGCTGCCTTTCAGAAGCCATCCCACAATGCCCTACACCAGGGGTGGCAACCTGAACCTAAGGAGGAGCCAGAATTTACCATTGTACATTGCTGAAGAGCCACAGTAATATATCAGCAGGCCCCCATCAGCTCCCTCTCCCCCACACCTGCCGATCAGCTGTTTCAAGGCATGCAGGAGGCTCTGGGGGGGAGGGGGAGGAGCGAGGGCATGGCTGGCTCAGGGGAGGGGGCAGGAAGGGGTGGAGTGGGGACAGAGCTTGTGGCAGAGCTAGGGGTTGAGCAGTGAACACCCCCTTGCACACTGGAAAGTTGGCGCCTGTAGCTTCAGCCCCGGAGTCGGTGCCTATACAAGGAGCTGCATATTGACTTCTGAACAGCCGCATGTGGCTCCGGAGCCACAGGTTGGCCACCCCTGCCCTACCCTGACAGCTAAATCAGTGCAAGCGCTCCTGGTGAAGACACGAACCGCCAACACGAGGAGTGTAATGTGGACATGCAAAAACGATTTAATTATTGTGATGGCTGTATGTCGATGTAACTTAATTTTGTAGTGCAGACTTGCCGTAAGAGATCAGGGCATCCAGCGTGCACACCTGCTTCTGTCTGTGCCTTGCTGCTTACCCAGGCGAATCAAATTTATTCTGCTATCCACACACCACCCCGATTCACTACTGCCCTGCCTCACTCTCTCTCAAACCACCCTCAGAAACATACCTCCCTCCACACTACCTACTCACCCCTTCCAGCTCTACACACCTCACTGTTAATCCCCCCATCTCTTGCTGTTTCTGCTCTCCCTTTCAGCAGCCTCCAGTTCCCCCACCACAGCCACACTCCTCTCCACTTCTCTGCCCACCCCCACATATCAGCCTTGCTTCCTACCAGCCTCTCTCAGGCTCCTCCCCAGCACCACTGTACCCTGCTCTCACCCTTCACACACACCTGCCCCCGCACCCCACCGCCCATCCCCCTGTCCCTTTCACCCCCCCTTCTCTTCCAGCACCATGCTGCCTCCCCATATATGGGAGTTAGCCCCCTCACAACTCCCACCCCGCTCCTCAGCCCAGCCATACCCTGATCCCCAGCCCACCTCCCTCCCCCCGCTCCGCTCCCCAGCCCCCTGTGCCCGGCTCCCCTCCCCAGCCTCCGTGCCCGGCTCCGCTCCCACTCACCGTTCTGCGCTGCGGCGGGACCCGAGATGAGGCAGGCGGCGGCCAGCAACAGGCAGAGCGACCCGGAGCCCGACATCCTCCTCTCAGGCCGGACACAGCGCGACACGGCCTGGGGCGGGAGGGGAACGGCGGCGACACCGAGGAGCGAACAGGGACCGGCTCCGTCCTTCTGCCTCCGACCTCCTACCGCAGCGCCAAGCCCCGCGAGACGCCGGAGCGGGAGGAAGCGAAGCTCCACCCATGGAGCTGCATGCTCACGTGACAGGCTCTGGGAGAAAGTGACCTGTGTCACGTGACAGCACGGGACCTTAACCTGCCCGGCCACCGTACTGCAGCCCCTTACTGCCCCCTTCCCTCCCCTCTCCAGCTCAGAGCCCCTATTCCTGCTGCACCCCCTAAGTGCCACCCCCTCCCCAGCGCGGAGTCCCCTGTCCCTGCTGCACCCCTTACTGACACTTCCCCCTCCTCAGAGCCCCCCAACCCTGTTGCAGCCCCTTAGTGCCACCTCCCCTCCCCCAACCCAGAGTCCCCCTGTAATGATGCTCCCTTTGGTGGGACACTTCTGAGAGTATCAAGTCAAGACAAATTGTTTAGAGCAGGGCAGTCACAGCCCCAGGGTGGTGAGTCTCCTCCTCTAAGGCAAAGCAAACCAGCCAGACAGAGAGGACTTTGGTCTCACCCCACTGGCTAACCACAAGTCATACAAGCAATTCCCTTAGACACTCCAGTTTCCCAGTATCACCACCAGTGCCACTCATTATGGGGACAAATGGTTATGGAAACCAATGCCCCAGTAAAAGAAAAAAGGTTCTCCCGATCCCAAAGGACCAAGTCCCAGACCCAGGTCAATATACAAATTGGATCTTACCCACAAATCACGCTGTTGCCAATCCTGTAGAATCTAAAATCTAAAGGTTAATTCATAAAAAGAAAGAAATATAAATGAGAGAGTAAAGATTGTTTAGATGAAATCAATTACATACAGTAATGGCAAAGTTCTTTGTTCAGGCTTGTAGCAGTGATGGAATAAACTGCAGGTTCAAATCAAGTCTCAAGTACATCCACAGCTGGAATGGGTCATTCAGTCCTTTGTTCAGAGCTTCAGTTTGTAGCAAATTCCCTCCAGAGGCAGACGCAGGATTGAAGACAAGAGGGAGGAGATGCTGCAGCCTTTTATAGTCTCTTGCCATGTGGCCTCTGCTTTCTTTGTTTCAAAGACAAGCTATCCAGCACATGACATGGAAAAACCTTAGAGTTCTGTCCCTAGGAATGTCACTGCATGCCTTGCTGAGTCACAAGGTGTATCTGCCTTCTCTCAGTGGATCAGTTCTATAGTTGATGGTCCTTAATGGGCCATCAAGCAGGCTAGGCAGAGCTGATGCCAAATTCTCTGGGGTGTCACCCAGAAGCACAGCACAAGTTTGAAATACAGACAGTATAAAGCCAATACTTATAACTTTAAATACAAAAATGATACATGCATACAGATAATATAATCATAACCAGCAAATCATAACCTTGTCATAGACATCTCACACAACCACCTTTGCTGCAAATATATAACAGTGGTTGCAACAATGATCTATACAGTCACAGTTTATGTCAATAACGTCACACCCCCTCCTGATCTCTGCTTCAGCCCATTAGCACCACCTACCCTTAAAGCCTGATGAGTATTATTATAGAATCATAGAATCATAGACTATCATGGTTGGAAGGGACTTCAGGAGGTCATCTAGTCCAACCCCCTGCTCAAAGCAGGATCAATCCCCAACTAAACCATCCCAGCCTGGGCTTTGTCAAGCCTGATCTTAAAAACCTCTAATGAAGGAGTTCCCACCACCTCCCTAGGTAACCCATGCCAGTGTTTCACCACCCTCCCAGTGAAAAAGTTTTTCCTAACATCCAACCTAAACCTCGCCCACTGCAACTTTAGACAATTACTCCTTGTTCTGTCATCTGCTACCACTAAGATCAGTCTAGATCCATCCTCTTTGGACCCTCCCTTCAAGTAGTTGAAAGCAGCTATCAAATCTCCCCTCATTCTTCTCTTCTGCAGACTAAATAATCCCAGTCCCCTCAATCTCTCCTCATAAATCACGTGCTCCAGCCCCCAATCAATTTCGTTGCCCTCCGCTGGACTTTTTCCAATTTTTCCACATCCTTCTTGTAGTGTGGGGCCCAAAACTGAACACAGTACTCCAGATGAGGCCTCACCAATGCCGAATAGAGGGGAATGATCATGTTCCTCGATCTACTGGCAATATTCCTACTTATATAGCCCAAAATGCCGTAAGCCTTCTTGACAACAAGGGCAAGCTGTTGACTCACATCCAGCTTCTCGTCCACTGTAACCCCTAGGTCCTTTTCTGCAGAACTGCTGCTTAGCCATTCGGTCCCTAATCTGTAGCAGTGCATGGGATTCTTCCGTCCTAAGTGCAGGACTCTGCACTTGTCCTTGTTGAACCTCATCAGATTTCTTTTGTTCCAATCTTCTAATTTGTCTAGGTCCCTCTGTATCCTGTCCCTACCATCCAGTGTATCTATCACTCCCCCCAGTTTAGTGTCATCCACAAACTTGCTGAGAGTGCAATTTACACCATCCTCCAGATCATTAATGAAGAAATTGAACAAAACCGGCCCCAGGGCCGACCCTTGGGGCACTCTGCTTGATATCAGCTGCCAACTAGACATGGAGCCATTGATCATTACCCGTTGAACCCGATGATCTAGCCAGCTCTCTATCCATCTTACAGTCCATTGATCCAGCCCATACTTCTTTAACTTCCTGGCAAGAATACTGTGAGAGACTGTATCAAAAGCTTTGCTAAAGTTAAGGAATAACACGTCCACTGCTTTTCCCTCATCCACAGAGCCAGTTATCTCGTCATAGAAGGCAATTAGATTAGTCAGGCATGACTTGCCCTGGTGAATCCATGCTGACTGTTCCTGATCACTTTCCTCTCCTCTAAGTGCTTCAAAATTGATTCTTTGAGGACCTGCTCCATGATTTTTCCAGGGTCTGAGGTCAGGCTGACTGGCCCATAGTTCCCCAGATCCTCCTTCTTGCCTTTTTTAAAATGGGCACTACATTAACCTTTTTCCAGTCATCCGGGACCTCCCTCAATCGCCATGAGTTTTCAAAGATAATGGCCAATGGCTCTACAGTCACATCTGCCAACTCCTTTAGCACTCTCGGATGCAGTGCATCCGGCCCCATGGACTTGTGCTCGTCCAGCTTTTCTAAATAGTCCTGAACTACTTCTTTCTCCACAGAGGGTTGGTCACCTCCTCCCCATACTGTGCTGCCCAGTGCAGTAGTCTGGGAGATGACCTTGTTCGTGAAGACAGAGGCAAAAAAAAGCATTGAGTACATTAGCTTTTTCCACATCCTCTGTCACTAGGTTGCCTCCCCCATTCAGTAAAGCGCCCACACTTTCCCTGACCTTCTTCTTGTTGCTAACATACCTGTAGAAACCCTTCTTGTTACTCTTAACATCCCTTGCTAGTTGCAACTCCAATTGTGATTTGGCCTTCCTGATTTCACTCCTGCATGCCTGAGCAAAATATTTTTATACTCCTCCCTGGTCATTTGTTCAAGCTTTCATGTCTTGTAAACTTCTTTTTTTTTTGTTTAAGATCAGCTAGGATTTCACAGTTAAGCCAAGATGGTCGCCTGCCATATTTACTATTCTTTCTACACATTGGGATGGTTTGTTCCTGAAACCTCAATAAGGATTCTTTAAAATACAGCCAGCTCTCCAGGACTCCTTTCCCCCTCATGTTATTCTCCCAGGGGATCCTACCCATCAGTTCCCTGAGGGAGTCAAAGTCTGCTTTTCTGAAGTCCAGGGTCCGTATTCTGCTGCTCTCCTTTCTTCCTTTTGTCAGGGTCCTGAACTCAACCATCTCATGGTCTCTTCCTCCCAGGTTCCCATCCACTTTTGCTTCCCCTACTAATTCTTCCCCATTTGTGAGCAGCAGGTCAAGAAGAGCTCTGCCCCTAGTGGGTTCCTCCAGCTCTTGCACCAGGAAATTGTTCCCTACACTTTCCAAAAACTTCCTGTATTGTCTGTGCACCGTTGTATTGCTCTCCTAGCAGGTCCCCTGTGAGAACCAGGGCCTGTGATCCAGGAACTTCTGTTAGTTGCCTGAAGAAAGCCTCGTCCACCTCATCCCCCTGATCCAGTGATCTATAGCAGATTCCCACCACGACATCACCCTTGTTGCTCACACTTCTAAACTTAATCCAGAGACTCTCAGGTTTTTCTGCAGTTTCACACTGGAGCTGTGAGCAGTCATACTGCTCTCTTACATACAATGTAACTCCCCCCACTTTTCTGCCCTGTCTGTCCTTCCGGAACAGTTTATATTCATCCACGACAGTGCTCCAGTCATGTGAGTTATCCCACCAGGTCTCTGGTATTCCAATCATATCATAATTCCTTGACTGTGCCAGGACTTCCAGTTCTCCCTGCTTGCTTCCCAGGCTCCTTGCATTTGTGTATTGGCACTTGAGAGAACTCACTGATCGTCCTGCTTTTTCAGTATGAGGCAGGAGTGCTCCCCTCTTCCGCTCTCCTGCTAGTCCTTCCTACTGGTATTCCACTTCCCCACTTACTTCAGGGCTTTGGTCTCCTTTCCCCAGTGAACCTAGTTTAAAGCCCTCTTCACTAGGTTAGCCAGCCTGCTTGCGAAGATGCTCTTCCCTCTCTTCATTAGGTGGAGCCCGTCTCTGCCTAGCACTCCTTCTTCTTGGAACACCATCCCATGGTCAAACCATTAAAACCACCATGGTGCTTGGGAGTCAGGGACCAGGACCCCATTGTGTTACGTGCTGTACAAACACAGGACAAAAGGATGCACAAACAGCTGGAGTGTGGTGGTGAACATGGCTATGAGGTTTGTAAAGCACTGAGAGATTTCTGGATGAAAGGCTCTCGAGAAATCCAGAGCAGAAACAGTGGGATCCCTTGGTGCATGGCACTCGCCATTTCTGTATGTAAAGGAATGCATGGCACTGCTCCCGGTTCCAGATCCATGGAAAAACCCAGTAGGCCTCTAGGGGAAAGGTGATGCAGCCTGATGCTGTATAACTTTTCCTGCAGAGGTCTGCCATACATGCCATGGAACTCCAGGGTCAGTGGGTAGCTGGGAAAGCCCTGTTAGCATGACTCCACCAGAGCTGTTTTGACAACAGACTAGAAGAGACAGAGTATACAAGGTTCAGGAGGATGGGTTGAAGCACTGAGGGCCTGATTCTCCACTGACCTGCACCTTGTGCAGTCACTTACACCTGTGAAAATGCTTACTATTCTGCAGTGTTAATGCTACTATTCTGTGTTTATACGGTGCCTAGTACAATGGGGTCCCAGTCTATGACTTGGGCTATGGTAACAAAAGTCATAATAATACCATTCTGATCCGTAATCCCTTCATAGAGGATCCTGGGGACAACTGTCAATTTAGGAAGCTCAGGCAGCCTGATTCCAATGGAGCTGCACAGTCTGGGAGTCAGAAAAGGGGGCAGACAGCCCCGGTAGAGGTACAGGAGCTAGGGCCTGCTCTAACTGACACCAGCTACATATAGTGCCAAAAGTGCATTACACCTCCTTTCCAGCCCCCCAACACACACCTCCACCCTAGTGCCAGAGCAGCAGCTGGTGTTTGCTGCAGTAGCCAGCTCGGCTAGGTTTATACCATCCGAGAGCTTCCCCTTCCCTGCCTCGGGTATTCTCAGCCAGCCAGTAACAGATATAGTCTGGCTCCTTTGTATCATTTATATGGCACAAAGAAGCCAGATGGGACATGGGAATCTGGCCCAATCTCTCTAAGAAAATCTCACTACTCAGCTAAAGACAATGAAACTCTGTCCCTAGGAGTATGGCAAGAAGTCACTGACAGCCATGGAATGCAACCATTGGTATCATAAAGCCCCATATTGATAACACACTTCAATGGGACTTAAGCATGTGTTGATGTACTTTGTGGAATTATGGCTTAGATCTCTCCAACCAAAGCTGCAGTTCTAAAGCTGACCAACACCAAATATTCCAACTCTGATGCATCCTGCATTTAAATAATTTCACAGTGCATCTCTATGGCTCACTGAACTCTCCAGCTGTATAATTTGTAATGCTGCTATTTACTTCATAGTCATCATGCAGGAATAGGGTTGCCAGGCATCTGGTTTTTGATAGGAATTAGAATGTAACTAGTTACGGATGCAGTTTTTGTAACTATCTTGGGATTCATTAAACAACAAACCAAACGAATGAGAAAGGAATAAAACTTTTAATAAAACAAACAGAAGAGCTTCGGTAGTGAACTGCTGCATACAGCCATGGGATGTTCCCAACCTCCACCTCCAGAGCACATCTCCAAATGCCTATATTCATAATACTTATGAGGGAGCATCTCTAAATTATAATCCTTCTCTAAATTATAATCTCCTTATGAGAGAGCATCTCTAAATTATAATCTTCTACAAACATATCTCTACATCTTCCCTCTTAAAGAAAAACAAATTAACTTCTATAGCTATATATATATGGCTATAAAAGTTCATTTGTATATATAAAACAACTAACAACTATCTAATAACACATGTATTAAATTTTTAACCCATGTAGTATATTTCCATAAACCCCATGTGTCAGCTTCCTAGAGAGGAGAGGTTACCATCACATTGCTCTGGAGTGAGTCTTTACCACTCACTTTTCCCAAATACCCCTTCTCCAGGCAGGTTAGCAAGTCTCAGCAGGCATTGATCATGACATTGGAGGTGATGCGGAGGAGTGTGGCACACTCATTGACCTGCTTGATTGTCTCGTTACTTTCAGCGGGCAACTTGAGCGTCTCCAGCTCATTGAGGGAATGCTGAAGTGCCATGCCATGCTTGGCGATCTGGCCATTGCATGTGCTCAAGTCCTCCACTTCGCTGGATAGGGTGCACAGCATGCTCTGCAGCTCTGCCTTGTCTGTCTGCAACACGGACTCTTCATCACCTGACTCATCCAGTTCCGCCAGCATCTTGAGGGCGTTGGCCTTGAGTTTTTCATGGAGTGCAAATGGCACCTCTCGATATGGATGGATAAACTGGAGTGACCTGCTTGTTTATCCAGATTGTATGTTCACCCTGCAAGCAACCCAACCTTGAAACAGGTCATGGTATTCCCAAATAAGTGCCTTGTAGACATATTCAGTGTGCTCTTGTTGTGAAATCATCAGTTTTACCACACTGAGTTTCTCACATACAGCCAGGCCTAAAATTGCTATCAACTCCTTTGGCCCTACAGTGAAAGGGAACCTGTACCTGATGTTTTTATGGCTGATGCTAGCAATACACCTCCCCTTCACTGATATGTTTGTTCTAGAATAACCAGTTACTTTTATTTTTGTTAGTTCCAGTTTTGGTCTTATTTTCAGTCTCTCATAATCTTGTTCAGACAGAATATTAACTTGAGCTCCTGAGGCCAGTTTTAGTGGTATAATTGTTCCATTCATTGTCATAGGCAGTATCCAGTCGGCTTGCTAGATCCCAGTGCATCTATGAAAAATGTCTCAACCAGATTGTCTTTAACTGAATTCACTTGACTTTTCTGCATCTGGGATCTGCAGCATTTTGCAAAATATGACAGAGTTTCCCAAAGGGAAAACACTATTTGAGGCCATTCTCTGATCCACACCTTCCACATGACTGTCTGTGTCCAGTCTTTCCCCTAGCAGTGGTTTCATAGCAAGTGAATGGATTTGACCTTGTGATAAATTAAGGGGTGGAGGTAGCTCCCTTTTATGGACACCCAGCCAGCCAGTTAGCTATAAGGTCCCTCTTGGTGGCTGTTCTCTGCTTGCTTTACCTGTAAAGGATTAAAAAAGTCCCCAGGTAAAGGAAAGGGAGTGGGCACCTGACCAAAAAGCCAATGGGAAGGCTGGAACTTTTTAAAATGGGGAAAAAACTTCCCTTTTGTGTCTGTTGTGGTTCCCTGGGAAAGAGAGGAACAGGGCAGCAGTTATGCTGTGAGAAGCTGAAGGCCAGATATGAAAATCATCAGATCATATCAAGAACTACCTAATTAACAATCCAGATATGTAAGTAGATCAGGAATGTTTAGAAAGATGCAATTAGGTTTATTTCTGTTTATTTCTTATGGCTAGTGAATTCTTCTGTGCTAACCCCAGATTCTTTTGTTTGCTTGTGACCTTTAAGCTGAACTCCCAAGAAAGCTAATTTGGGTGCTTAATTTTTGGAATTTTGCTCTTTTAAAATCTAGCAATAGCCTGAGTTGTCAGATGTATTTTCTTTCTTTTTGTTTTTAATAAAATTTGCCTCTTTTAAGAACAGGATAGGATTTTTGGTTTGTGCATATGTTGTTTAATTAGCTGGTGGCAACAGCTAATTTCCTTTGTTTTCTTTCTCAGTGTTGGATCATATTAAAGAAGTTCTGTATTAAAATCACAAATGAGTTTGATTCCCCAGAGTTTAAATTCCAGGGTATTACTAATTAAGAGGTCTCTTGGTTTTTGGTACTGTTTCTCTCCCTCTATGTGTGAAACTTGCAAGCTGCTAATTGCGTTAGTACATTCTAAGACAGAGTCTATTCTCAAAGCAATTCACAGAGAGAGAGACTCAAAGCAATACTCTAACAACAGAAACAGCACCCAGACACTCCCCGCCCTTTTGTTGTATTAACAATTGTGATTAAAATAGAGATAGAGGATGTATGTGGATGGATGCTTGGTGTGGATAATAACTGAATGATCAGGGAGGTGCCAGCCTAAGAATCCAGTGTCCATCGGCTGAAGAAGGCATCAAGTGGAAATAACCAGAGGACCCCCCGGAGGGCAGACTGGAATCCACCCAACAGCCTCAAGAATGGGAGAACCAAAGAACAAGATAACATCTTGGAGCCGTCAGGAATGTGCTATCTGCTGATTGATTCAGCAACAGCATGAAGCAGCAATTCCCATAGACTGGCATAGGAAGAAATTCCTATAAAAATAGACTCTAAAAAATGAGAACTTTGGGGGGTCTGATTCTGCAAACCAACTTCCAGGAGCATCAGATGAGCATCTTACAAGGCCCTGCTCCCTCCTCATGTCCAGGCCACCTTGCCAGTGGCTTGGCATGAGCAACTCTAAGGCTGGTAACTATGATAACAACCTTGCAGAACCTGTGTGTGTGTGTGTGTATGAATGAATGAATGTGTGAATAAATATGAGATTGAATGGAATGTTATAACTATAACTAACTGCTTACTAGGATTCTTTCTGTATTCACAATAAATGTGGTATTTTGCCTTTTTCCCTTTAATAAGATCCTGCTGGTTTTTATTTTATTGGTACAACATCAGCTCTTCCCCGGAGTGTGGGTGAAAGGGCTTGAGGGCACCCCTCAGGAAGGAATTCCCAAGTGTGCCTTTCTGGGTTCCAAAAAGGGGTTTTTTGCACTTGGGTGGTGGCAGCATCTACCCATCCAAGGTCAGAGAGAAGCTGTAACCTTGGGAGTTTAGTACAAGCTTGGAGTGGCCAGTATTAATTTTTAGAAACCTTGCAGGCCCCCACCTTCTGCACTCAAAGTGCCAAAGTGGGGAATCAGCCTTGACAGACCTATTCTGGCTATATTCTTTTGTACTTAGTATTTGGATAACCCCTTCTGGTGCATTCAACTCTTTGGCTTGTGAATTCACAGTTTCTGCTGCCTCCCATACTTGGAGAGCTTTTTGTACAGTTAAGACTCCTTCACAGAGGAGTCTCTCTCTTAACAGATTGTCTTTAATGCCACAAACGATTCTACCTCTGACCAGAGAATCTGTCAGCTCACCAATATCACAGGTTTTACTGAGTTTCCTTAATTCTGTGACATATTGCTCTATGGTGTCATCAGTTTAATAGTCAACAAGCTTAAAACAAACAAAAGGAAGTATTTTTTCACACAACACACAGTCAACTTGTGGAACTTCTTGCCAGTTGCCAGGATGTTGTGAAGGCCAAGATTATAACAGGGTTCAAAAAGAACCGGATAAGTCCATCAATGGCTATTAGCCAGGATGGTGTTACCCAGCAGCTCTGTGTTCTTGGGCAACCAGGGTGCAGTACCCAGCCTGTCTGACTCACAAAAGACCTTCCCCCCAGCCTCTGCTTGAACCAAAACCAATCAGAAGAAAGACTTACAAAAAAGCAATGAAAAGGCAGTGGGAGACACACCTAAACCCCTGGGACAAGAGTGACAGGATTAAGAAAACTCCCCTAGCCTCATTTGCATTGAAGATGGGACAGGGAGGCATCTCTATTAGCATACAGAACGGACAACAAAGATTCCAAGGCAAGAACTGGGACCAGAAAAGCAGGGAAGCACTGCATGATGGGGGATCTCTGCTCTAGATATTAATGAACCCACACCTGCACACACTCAGCTAAGTTGTTATCAGACCAATTCTAGTAATAGATCCTTTATTGACAGGTTTCAGAGTAGCAGCCGTGTTAGTCTGTATCCGCTAAAAGAACAGGAGTACTTGTGGCACCTTAGAGACTAACAAATTTACTAGAGCATAAGCTTTGGTGGGCTACAGCTCACTTCATCGGATGCATAGAATGGAACATATAGGAAGATAGATAGATCGGTACATACAGATAAGTTGGAAGTTACCATACAAACTATGAGAGGCTAATTAGTTAAGATGAGCTATTATCAGCAGAAAGAAAAGGAGTACTTGTGGCACCTTAGAGACTAACCAATTTATTTGAGCATAATCTTTCGTGAGCTACAGCTCACTTCATCGGATACATACTGTGGAAAGTATAGAAGATCTCTTATACACACAAAGCATGAAAAAATGGGTACTTACCACTACAAAAGGTTTTCTCTCCCCCCACCCCACTCTCCTGCTGGTAATAGCTTATCTAAAGTGATCGCTCTCCTTACAGTGTGTATGATAATCAAGTTGGGCCATTTCCAACACAAATCCAGGTTTTCTCCCCCCACCCACAAACCCACTCTCCTGTTGGTAATAGCTTATCTAAAGTGATCACTCTCCTTACAATGTGTATGATAATCAAGGTGGGCCATTTCCAGCACAAATCCAGGGTTTAACAAGAATGTCTGGGGGAGGGGGTAGGAAAAAAACAAGGGGAAATAGGTGCTCCCCTGAATAGATATGTGCGCACAGTTGGCAACGGGCTTTGTTGCAAGGATAGGTTCCTGGGTTAGTGGTTCTGTTGTGTGGTATGTGGTTGCTGGTGAGTATTTGCTTCAGGTTGGGGGGCTGTCTGTAGGCAAGGACTGGCCTGTCTCCCAAGATTTGTGAGAGTGTTGGGTCATCCTTCAGGATAGGCTGTAGATCCTTAATAATGCGTTGGAGGGGTTTTAGTTGGGGGCTGAAGGTGACGGCTAGTGGCGTTCTGTTATTTTCTTTGTTAGGCCTGTCCTGTAGTAGGTGACTTCTGGGAACTCTTCTGGCTCTATCAATCAACAGCTCTCGTCTCCTAACACCCCTACTCTACTTGCGCTATTTTGATGACATCTTCATCATCTGGACCCATGGAAAAGAAGCCCTTGAGGAATTCCACCATGATTTCAACAATTTCCATCCCACCATCAACCTCAGCCTAGACCAATCCACTCAAGCGGTCCATTTCCTGGACACTACTATGCTAATAAGCGATGGTCACATAACCACCACCCTATACCGGAAACCTACTGGCCACTATACTTACCTACATACCTCCAGCTTCCATCCAGGACACACCACACAATCCATTGTCTACAGCCAAGCTCTAAGATACAACCACATTTGCTCCAATCCCTCAGACGGAGACAAACACCTACAAGATCTCTATCAAGCATTCTTAAAACTACAATACCCACCTGCTGAAGTAAAGAAACAGATTGACAGAGCCGGAAGAGTACCCAGAAGTCACCTACTACAGGACAGGCCCAACAAAGAAAATAACAGAACGCCACTAGCCATCACCTTCAGCCCCAACTAAAACCTCTCCAGCGCACCATCAAAGATTTACAACCTATCCTGAAAAATGATCCCTCACTCTCACAGATCTTGGGAGACAGACCAGTCCTCGCTTACAGACAGCCCCCCAACCTGAAGCAAATACTCACCAGCAACCACACAACAAAAACACTAACACAGGAACCTATCCTTGCAACAAAGCCCGATGCCAGCTCTGTCCACATATTTATTCAAGTGACACCATCATAGGAACTAATCACATCAGCCACGCCATCAGGGGCTCGTTCAGCTGCACATCTACCAATGTGATATATGCCATCATGTGCCAGCAATGCCCCTCTGCCATGTACATTGGCCAAACCGGACAGTCTCTACGCAGAAGAAAAATGGACACAAATCTGACATCAGGAATGATAACATTCAAAAACCGGTAGGAGCACACTTCAACCTCTCTGGCCACTCAGTAAAAGATTTAAGGGTGGCAATTTTACAACAGAAAAGCTTCAAAAACAGACTCCAACGAGAAACTGCTGAGCTTGAATTAATATGCAAACTAGATACCATTAACTTGGGTTTGAATAGACACAGGGAGTGGCTGGGTTATTACACACATTGAATCTATTTCCTTAAGTTAAGTATCCTCACACCTTCTTGTCAACTGTCTAAATGGGCCAACTTGATTATCACCACAAAAGTTTTTTTTTTTCCTCCTGCTGATAATAGCTCATCTTAACTAATTAGCCTCTCACACTTTGTATGGTAACTTCCAACTTATCTGTATGTATGTATGTATGTATGTATGTATGTATCTATCTTCTTATATGTTCCATTCTATGCATCCAATGAAGTGGGCTGCAGCCCACGAAAGCTTATGCTCTAATAAATTTGTTAGTCTCTAAGGTGCCACAAGTACTCCAGATCCTTTATTGGTATGCAAAATAGTGAAGTGCCCTAATTGCATTGTGACCTCCCTCCAAGGACCTCCACCCAAAGTTAGGAATTATCAGTTCCTATTGTCTAGGCTGAACAAAACAACTTTGATATACTCCCTTGAGTCATCAGTTTACACATTAACAAATCTAGTGTTCTCCTGTGAACCATTATTGTTTCCCTACAAAAACCAGGGCTAGCTGTGAGGGGAAGGGGGGGCTCCACTAGGACACAGTATAGAAAATTGTGTCTGCTGCTGGTGCATATGTATTCTCTCTGTTCTAGATGCACAGAGATGGTGGAGTGCTGTGCTGGAGGAAGGAGGGCACAAGAGACATAACAGGCAGGCAGGAGAAAAGGTGAGAGGGAATAACAGAAAGCAGCAGGAGCTGCAGGGAGAGAGGAGGAGGAGGAGCCTCTTATGCACCTCTCTAGCACCCCCAGGAGTCTGGAGTGATTAACACCAGCTTGTCAGGGAGCTTCCTGTTTCCTGCTGCTTCCCTGAACCCACTTGAGGAGAACAGGCAGTCAACTGAAGTAGTAGGAGCCAGTTAGGCCCTTCAGACGCTGATATCTTCCCTCACTCAGACACTGTTACCAGCCTGCTTCTTTGTCCCCTTCAATTGAGTGTTGAGAGCCACTATAGCTGGGACAGAACAGCTGTCCTGAGTGAAAGTAGAAAACGCCCCTCTGGGGCAGCATTCAGAAAAAGAAAGCAAGCAAAGGAAGCTTTTCTATCTAAGCAGGAAGGAGCCCTCCTGAGATACATAGACACAAATGTTCACGGTGAGCCTTCCGGCCCCAGCGAGGATGTGAGTGGTGAGGAGATGCCTGATCTTCCAGTTAGTCAGAGTGCAGGTGACCTGGCAGCTACTGCAGCATCCATAGCTCCATCTCAAATGGATGTAACCATGCACATTCCTGAAGAAAAGTGTAGATCAGAGAAGAGTGTGGTGGAGGCGCAAGAAACAGCTGCTGCTGAGTTTAGTTCCTTAAGTCTAGATGATCCAGGACTGTGGACCCACTTGAGCAGTAGCCTGAGGGACTTTCTTGTACTGCATGGGCCACAGCAAGTGAAAAACTTCATGTTCCCCAAAGACAATGAAAATAGATGTTTCCATCCAGCACATTACTGGTGTGAAATCCCCAATGGTGACAAATTGGAGAGGCCATGGCTTATGTACTCAAAAGCCCAGAATGCTGCATATTGTTTTTGTTGCAAACTCTTCCAGTCTAATGTTCCAGCCACACCGGGTTCTACAGGAACAAAGGACTGGAAAAATCTGGCTAGAAATCTGGCATGCCATGAGAAGGCAGCAAATCACCAGAGAGCATTCCATACGTGGAAAGAGCTTGAGATGAGACTAAGGTTAAAGGCCACCATAGATGATCGGCATCAAGAGAAGATTGCATCAGAGTCTCTTTCCTGGCAAAATGTTCTGAAAAGGCTCATTGCCATTGTGAGAATGCTTGCTACCCAAAATCTAGCACTGTGTGGCACTTCAGATCAGCTGTATGTGCCAAACAGTGAAAACTTCCTTAAAATTGTGGAGCTGATGGCTGAGTCTGATGCTCTACTCCAGGAAGAAGAAGAGTTGCCACCCAAGAAATGTACACACACCACTACCTGGGAAAAACAATTCAAAATGAGATCATACAGTTATTGGCAACAAAAGTCAAACAGAAGATTGTGGCAGATCTGAAGTCAGCAAGATATTACTCTGTTATTCTGGACTGCACACCTGACATCAGCCACACGGAACAAATGAATTTAATGGTGCGTTTTGTAACAACAACAGAACCTAGTGAAAATGTCCCTGCAATGGTGACTGTCAGAGAGTATTTTCTAGAATTTATTGACATTGATGATACTACAGGAGCTGGTATGACAAATGTGCTTCTTAAAAAGCTGGAAGATATGGGAATTGCAATAGCTGACATGAGAGGTCAGGGCTACGATAATGGTGCCAACATGAGAGGAAAGAACAGAGGATTGCAGACATGGATTCGAGAGTTAAACCCTCCAGCTTTTTTTGTCCCATGCAGTTCTCATTCATTGAACTTGGTGGTCAGTGATGCAGCCTTCTAGTGAGGCTGCTGAATTTTTTTAATGTAATTCAAAGCATCTATGTATTTTTCTCTGCATCAACTCATTGATGGCAAATTTTGAAGCAACATTTGGGAACATCCTCTCTGAAACTGAAACCACTGAGTGCCACATGATGGGAAAGTTGAGACGACGTGATAAAGCCTATCAAACACCAAATTGTGAAGATAGATGATGCCATAGTTGCCATTAGGGAGGATAATGCTATGACAGGAACTGTTTGTTGGAGAACAGTGGCAGAGGGAAATGGAATCACCAGAAACCTACATAACTTCTTCAAATTTCTGTGTGGGCTAGTGTTGTGGCATGACATACTGTTGAAATAAATGTTGTAAGCAAGAGACTCCAAGGTCTTGACCTTGATATATCTGGAGCAATGGAAAAACTGGACAAAGCAAAGTCATGCTTACAGTCTTACCCGTCAGATGAGGGATTTCAAAACATTCTGGAGAGTGCACAGAAGTTGGCAGAGGAACTTCACACTGAAGCTATTTTCCCACCCGTTCAAGAATACAAGAGTCACCGAAGAAGAAGACATTACGAGGCATGGGATAATCCCATAAGAGACCCCAAACAATAATTAAAAGTTGAATTCTTTAACCAGGTGCTAGATTGTGCAATACAGTCAGTTGAAGAACATTTCATGCAGCTCAAGGAACACAGCAGTATATTTGGGATGTTGTATGATATTCCAAAACTCCTCACTATACCTGAAGAAGACCTACACCAGCAATGCAGGGACAGTGTTGACACATGATGATATTGCGCGATATTGATGCAAGTGATTTAGGTGATGAACTGAAAACCCTTTTAAGATACATTTCAGCAGGAAGAACTCCAAAGGCTGTTCTGGAATATATGTGCACAAATAAGATGACCACCCTCTTTCCAAATGCTTCTGTTGCTCTGCGCATACTTCTAACACTTCCTGTAATAGTTGCCAGTGGAGAACACAGCCTCTCCAAGCCAAAGTTAATAAAAACACATCTAAGCTCCACAATGACACAGGAGAGGCTGGTCGGCCTTGCAACCATCTCAATAGAGCATGAGCTGGCCCAGACTGTGGACCTTCAGCAGAAGCAGTTCAAATCTTTGCAACCAAGAAGGCACAGAAAGCAGCACTTTGATTATTTAAACAGATAAAAATGCCAGTGTTTACTATGCAGACGAGAAAAGTTACATTTGCTGTTCAGGTGTTTGAAAGTGTTACTTAAAATTTTTGAACACGGCATTTTAAGTTGTTAGTTCTCCTTTATTGGGTTAGGTAGCAGAGCAGTACCATGAGAGGAGTAGAACAGGAAGAAGGCAGAATTGAGACCTTTCAAAAAGTTTTGGCCCAAGCGAGGGGGCATGGGGGTGTCATTTGAGCTCCCCTCTCAGGTGCCAAAATGTTGTGGGCCGGCACTGAAAAACCCCTACCCATGCTTAAGTAAGTGTTTTGATGCCTGGATCCAAAATCTGCATCAGTGCCATTGGGACTTCATTTTCTCCTGACTGATCGTACTGGGGTATCTGCCTGTCTCCAGCACTCTGGCCCTTCAGCTACCACTACCACCACCACCACCTGGGACCCTCGATCGACTCAAGCTTCATGGAGTGGTGAGAATCCAGCTCTCTCTCTTTCTCTCTCTCTCTCTCTAGGTATAGCCTTCTGACCCTGACTTGTGTGATCAGTTATAGTTTTCTAAACCTGACTTTTGTAATCAAATTTAAATTAGATTTATTATAACTGTTTTGTTTATTTGGCTTCCTTATGGTTATTACCTGGCAATAAATAACTTTCATGGTTAAGCTGGTTGCTTCTCTCCCTCAACCTCCCCCTCCCCCTGCGGGTGTTTTTTGGCTTCCTCATTCACTCTACAGCAACGCTTCTCATACCTAAGCTAAAAGTTTCCTGCAATGCCCCAAAATCCTGTGGGGTTTGCTCATCAAGTGGGTTACTACTCTGATGGGTTGGGTCACAGAGACCCCCTTGGGACTGCCACCTGATGTGCTGAGACTACCTCTGAGCCCATTTTCCCTGGAAGCTTGGGACTTCAGTACCCTGTCTTGTTGAGCCAGACATGCTAGCCTTCTAGAAACATAAACCCAGGTCTGAACCACGTCCCCCACAAGCTGCAGACTTAACTGAAAACAGCTTAGTAAGTGTTCCTGTCTCTAGCACCCAGATACCCACTTCCCAATGGGATCCAAACCCCAAATAAATCCGTTTTACTCTGTATAAAGCTTATACAGTGTACACGCATAAATTGTTTGCCCTCTATAACACTGATAGAGAGATATGCACAGCTGTTTGCTCCCCCAGGTATTAATTACTTGCTCTGGGTTAATAAAATCACTTTTTACTTATTAATTAAGTATAAAAAGTAGGATTTATGTGGTTCCAAGTAATAACAGACAAAACAAAGTAAATTACCAAGCAAAATAAAACAAAAACATGCAAATCTAAGCCTAATACAGTAGGAAACTAAATGCAGGTAAATCTCACCCTCAGAGATGTTCCAATAAGCTTCTTTCACAGACTAGACTCCTTCCGAGTCTCGGTCCAGCAATCACTCACACCCCCATAGTTACTGTCCTTTGTTCCAGTTTCTTTCAGGCATCTCTTTGGGGTGGAGAGGCTATTTTTTGAGCCAGCTGAAGATAAAATCGAGGGGTTTCCAGGGCCTTTTATATTCTTTCTCTTGTGGGCATCACCCCCTTTGTTCTTCTGTGCAAAATCACAGCAACAAGATGGAGTCTGTAGCCACCTAGGCAAATCACATGTCTATGAATGATTCAGCTTTTTGCAGGCCGACACCATTGTTTACATGTTAGTCTGAACTTTCCCAGGATAGCTCAGACGTGGATTGGCATCTCCCAAAGTCCATTGTCAGTTAAGTGTTTCTTGATTAGGTACTTTCTGACAATAGTCCTTTCTCAAGAAGCTGACCAAATGCTTCTCTGAGTTTACTTAGAATCAAACAAATACATAGCCAATATTCATAACTTCAAATACAAAAATGATACACACATACAGACAGCACAATCATAACCGGCAAACTACAACCTTTCCATAGACACCCCACTTGACCTCCTCTGTACAAGAACTGGTGCAACCATAGGACCCTGGTTGCAACAATGATCTATACGTTCATAGTTTATGTCAATAACGTCACAACTACCAGAACAATTGTAACACGAAAGTGGAGACAGAGACATGCTGAAGCTGGGACGTATGAGGGTGGCATCTTGGAAGTGCTGCTTGACCCAGCCTACTGAGTCCAGGGACATATAAGGGGTCAGCTTGGGAGTGCTGATTAACCCGGTCCTCTCAGACGTGCTCTGTTAATGTGTGTGTGAGTTCATCTGATTCTGGGGCTGGAAGAACCGGCCCTGGGGAACCTAGATCCTGCAGGATAGCTCCTGGAGGGAACTTGCAGCAGGGAGAAGTAGAGCTCTGTATGAGAACACAAGTGACACAAGCAGTACATTGATAGAATTAGAGACACCCCCTTCCAGAAGAGTAATACTAAAAAATGATCATACCCCAAAGTAATGGGCAAATCTGGTAATAATGGGCAGAGATGGTGTCCCTAGCCTCTGTTTGCTGGAAGCTTGGAATGGGCAAAAGGGGGTGGATCACTTGATGATTCTGTGTTCTGTTCATTCCCTCTGGGGGACATGGCATTGGCCGCTGTCAGAAGACAGGATACTGGGCTAGATGGACCTTTGGTCTGACCCAGTGTGGCTGTTATTGTGTTCTTATGTTTGTTTTTTGCATGCACGTAAAAAAATTATCTGTCAAAGGTTTCATTCCTTTTTGGCATTCAATATTCCTCAAATAGAGTCAGTATTTTACCTCATGCTTTCCCCTTCTTCAAACCTAAAGTTTTTATAAATGTCCAATGCTTCCTCCCCAACAACATGCAAAAAGATTGATGATTTCACTTTAACATTTTTCTCCTCTGCCCCTATTGCTGCTAAATACAATTCAAATCAATGTGTGATTTTTTTCCAGTTCTCTGCAACATTGCCTGAAAATTGCAGACTGGATGGAAGTTGCAACACATCCATTTTGGGCTTTTCCCCCCTTCTTAGTTCTCAAGTGCCTATACACAAATGCAAGGAGCCTGGGAAACAAGCAGGGAGAACTGGAAGTCCTGGCACAGTCAAGGAATTATGATGGGATTGGAATAATAGAGACTTGGTGGGATAACTCACATGACTGGAGTACTGTCATGGATGGATATAAACTGTTCCGGAAGGACAGGCAGGGCAGAAAAGCTGGGGGAGTTTGACTGCTCAGAGCTCCAGTGTGAAACAGCAGAAAAACCTGAGAGTCTCTGGATTAAGTTTAGAAGCGTGAGCAACAAGGGTGATGTCGTGGTGGGAGTCTGCTATAGACCACCGGACCAGGGGGGTGAGGTGTACGAGGCTTTCTTCCGGCAACTCATAGAAGTTATTAGATCGCAGGCCCAGGTTCTCATTGTAGACTTCAATCACCCTGATATCTGCTGGGAGAGCAATACAGTGGTGCACAGACAATCCAGGAAGTTTTTGGAAAGTGTAGGGGACAATTTCCTGGTGCAAGTGCTGGAGGAATCAACTAGGGGCAGAGCTCTTCTTGACCTGCTGCTCACAAACGGGGAAGAATTAGTAGGGGAAGCAAAAACGGATGGGAACCTGTGAGGCAGTGACCATAAGATGGTCGAGTTCAGGATCCTGACCCAGGGAAGAAAGGAGAGCAGCAGAATATGGACCCTGGACTTCAGAAAAGCAGCCTTTGACTCCCTCAGGAACGGATGGGCAGGATCCCCTGGGAGAATAATATGAGGGGGAAAGCAATCCAGGAGAGCTGGCTGTATTTTAAACAATCCTTATTGAGGTTACAGGGACAAACCATCCTGATGTGTAGAAAGAATAGCAAATATGGCAGGCGACCATCTTGGCTTCACAGTGAAATCCTTGCTGGTCTCAAACACAAAAACGAAGCTTACAAGAAGTGGAAGATTGGACAAATGACCAGGGAAGAGTATAAAAATATTGTTCAGGCATGCAGGAGTGAAATCAGGAAGCCCATATCACACCTAGAGTTGCAGCTAGCAAGAAATATTAAGAGTAACAAGAAGGGTTTCTTCAAGTATGTTAGGTGGATATAAGGTGAGTCCCCCTGAGGGGGGGGGGGCGGCCTGCTGACCCCCTCCCCAGAGGGGGGAAGTGGAGGGACCCAGCCCCCAGACCCAGTCGCTTGCTGTTTGTTTGTGGACCCGTATCCAGCCAAGAAAGTCTCTTATTATCTGCTCCGGCATCCCTGGAATGCTACAGCTGCAAAGGAAGCCCGGAAAAGAAAGGGAAAAAGCTGTCCAGCGGAGGAACACCGCCCGGGGAATCTACAAAAGTCGCCGTGAAGGGGGCCTTAAGACTGAGTAACTTTCGAACTGTGCTCTTGTGTGGGGGGAGGCCTTGACTGTGTCTTGACAGTGTTTGTACAGACACAGGGGGTGTGGCACAGAGCTGCCCCCCGATCCATCTGTGTCCTCCCAACCCCCACACTACTATCCTCACCACTGCCCCCCTCCACCATCTTTGCTGGCTGTTTAACATCTGCCTCTGGACTCAGCTGCTCGCCTTGATTCCACCATGTGGGCTAGAAGCACCAGCCAACCAAACAGGACTCTGTACGAGGGTATGTTAGTTCATGTGCACCCCCCCAACTGTCCATCCCACAGCTTGTCCTTTTTACCTGACCCCAACTCCTGTTAACCACCTGCCACCGCCACCGCTGGGGCATCGGCAATGGAGGGCACCGGGGTGACCTCCGCCGCTGCCATGCCCATCGCCTTGCCAGACTCTAGGGGAGCCCTCCCAGCCGGTGGGAAAGGCCAGGGCAAGAAGAAGGGGAAGGGCCCCACTAAAACCACCAGGCCCTCCATGGCACGGGCCACCCCCGCTGCTGCGGCCCCGCCACCGACCGCGGTGTCCTTCCCCGCTGCCCCCTCCACCAGCTCTGTGGGTGTCCCTCCCTCAGCCCCCAGGATGCATGCCCGGGCGGCGGCAGCCCCCCCGCCTGCTGCCTCGTCATCTCTCCTGGCCACCGCCTCCACCACCATCAATAGCGGCCGGGGCCCCTTTCCCACCATGACAAGGAAGCACAGTGTGCGATGCCTCCTGGTGCCCACCTCGCCTCACGTGGAGACCTACGTGCAGGCGTTGGCAAGGGTGGTGGGGCCCTCGGCCATTGTGGTGGCCTCCAAAATGTACGGGAAGGTCGTCTTCTTCTTAGCATTGGAGACTGCCACCCAGGAAGCGGTGGAGAGGGGCCTGGCGGTGGGGGGGTGTTTGCTGGAGGACCCGGGCGTCCACCTAGTCCTGACCTCTATCCCTCCTTTTCTCCTCAATGCTGCCCTGTTACCCGCCCTTTCCACCCTGGGGAAACCTGTTTCTGTCATCAGCCCTCTCCCGTTGGGCTGCAAGGACCCCACCCTCCGTCACATTTTTTCCTTCTGCCGGCAAGTGCAGCTTCTACTGTTGTCAGCGGCGCGTGACGGAGAGGCGCTCAAGGGGTCCTTCCTAGTCCCCACCAGGGGGCCTCTTACCGGGTGTATTTCTCCACGGGGGAAGCACGGTGCTACCTCTGCCGGACATCGGGGCATGGCTGGAGGGACTGCCCCTTAGCCCCGCACGGAGGGGCACCTGTGATCCCTGAGACCCGGTAGGACATCGGCCCCGTCATTGCCGACGCCCCTGGCTGCCCGGTACCCGAACCCGCCCCCCCTCCACTTCAAACCACCACTACTCCCACTCAGGCCCAAGGAGCACCTCCCCTACAACGCCCAGATGAGCAGGAGAGCCCCGCCCACACTGCTGACAATCTGGCGGGGCCTATAGAGGAGGGTGTGGCAGAGATACCGCCAAGCATGGGAGAGAGCCTGCCCCAGGGAGAATCCTCCCTCCCTTACGCCATCCCACCGTTCCCCTCCCCCAAGTCCCTGAGCCATTGCCTTTACCCCCTGATACAACCCCTGGTAACCAGCCCCCAGATGATGCCATGGAGGGCTGGGCCCTCGTCCAGGGGAAGCAAGGCAAGCAGAAGGCTCGAGCTTCGCCTCATCTACCCGAAGTGGAGGCCCCCCGGAAGACCAGGAAGGGGGGCACCGATGCTGAACCTTCTGCTTTGCCCATGAGTGCATCCCATCCACCGGTGTCAGCCGGGAAAGACGTGGCATTACCGGAAGGTAGTGTCTCCCCTCCACGGGAGACCCTCCCCTTCGAGACCCTCGAGGAAGCCCCTCCTGTCCTGACACTACCCGAAGCCCCCGTGAACCCCAAGGCAACCGTTGTGGCGGGTGCCAACAGGGAGAACGCTGGGGTGGCAGAAAGTGTCCTCTCCTCCATGTTCGAGGAGATCGAGGCCATAGATCTGACCCCGGTCGCCCAGGGGGAGGACGACCTTTTGCCAGCAAACCTCGATCTGGGCGACCTCACTCCACCGCTCTTTTCCCCATGCTCCCTCCCCCTAACTGCTGCTTCTGCTCCCACCTCTGAGGAGCCCCTGGACTCCTCCATCGACCCGGCTGCTAATGGCACCCCGCTGACGACCACCGAGCCTGCTCAGGTGACAGCCGGTGCCACGCGGCTGGGACACGAGTCGCCAGGGCACCCCCCCATTGGTACGGAGCAATCGACTTCCTTCCCAGGCGGGGGCCCTACAGAAGATAATCCGCTTCCTGATGCTGTGGCCGCTAAATCCACCATAGTGCCCGCACCTGGTATCACTGAGAGCTCCCTCCCCATCCCCTTAACCCTCAAGCCTGATGGGGAGGCGCCACCATCCAGCTGCTTGCCTCCCGAAACCCAGAACCTCGCCTCTGCCCAGGCCCCTGCCCCTACCCCTATCCAGTTTATCTCCTGCAATGTTATTGCTGCCCCCAGGGCTGTCTCCTTCCCTTTTTCAACTGATAACCCCCAGGGAGCAGCCTTTGTGTTCTCCTGCCCCGACCCATTAGGGGCTGCTATTTTCCCTCCACCGCCCCTGTCAAGGTTCCTTCCCCACTCTGAACTCTAGGGTACAGATGTGGGGACCTGCATGAAAACCTCCTAAGCTTACTTTTACCAGTTTAGGTTAAAACTTCCCCAAGGTACAAACTATTTTACGCTTTTGCCCCTAGACTTCCACTGCCACCATCAGACTTTATCTGGGTTCCTGAGAAAATGTAGTTTGGACACGTCTTTCCCCCCAAAATCCTCCCAACCCTTGCACCCCACTTCCTGGGGAAGGTTTGGTAAAAATCCTCACCAATTTGCATAGGTGACCACAGACCCAAACCCTTGGATCTTAGAACAATGAAAAAGCATTCAGTTTTCTTACAAGAAGACTTTTAATAGAAGTAAAAAGGAATCACCTCTGTAAAATTAGGATGGTAGATACCTTACAGGGTAATTAGATTCAAAACATAGAGAATCCCTCTAGACAAAACCTTAAGTTACAAAAAAGACACACAGATGGGAATATTCATTCTATTCAGCACAGCTATTTTCTCAGCCATTTAAAGAAATCATAATCTAACACATACCTAGCTAGATTACTTACTAAGTTCTAAGACTCCATTCCTGTTCTGTCCCCAGCAAAAACATCACACAGATAGACTCAGACCCTTTGTTTTTCTCCCTCCTCCCAGGTTTGAAAGTATCTTGTCTCCTCATTGGTCATTTTGGTCAGGTGCCAGCGAGGTTACCTTTAGCTTCTTAACCCTTCACAGGTGAGAGGATTTTTCCTCTGGCCAGGAGGGATTTTAAAGGGGTTTACCCTTCCCTTTATATTTATGACAGCCCCCTATTGCCCCAGGGTTTGAGGCGGGCCTAGAAGCTCCAGCCCATCAGGCACCCCATTGGGGGTCCGCACCCTGCTTGCCTATTTTAGTGGGCCATGGGGCTGCACCAAGGGCCCTGCCGGGGAACAATCGGAAAACCGTAACCACCCCCCCCCCCATGAGCTGTGAGGAGCGCTGCGGAAGTTTTTAGAAGATGCCCGTGGCTCCCGCAACAAGGTACAGCTTGCTCTCCAGCGATGGGGGGACTTTTCTCAAATCCTCCAGGCCACAAGGGCCCTCATGGGGGAAGGTAAAGGGATGGGGAAGCGGGATACCATGGCCTACTGGCGGGTCCACGTCTTCCGTGAACAATTACTCACCTACAGGAGGGGTCAAGGACTGTTGCGCAGCCCACTGGAGGATGCGAGCGTCCCTGCCAGTGAGGATCCCCCCCGGCCCTCCCCATGACACCTCTCACCATCGCAACGTTGAACACCCGGGGTTGTAGGATGGCTCTCCGCAGGTCCCAGGTGCTCTCCTTCCTTCAGGAGGGAGGGTACTCTGTGGTTTTCCTGCAGGAGACACATACGGATCCGACCGCCGAAGACAGTTGGCGGCTGGAGTGGGGGGACAGGGCCTACTTTAGCTATTCCATGGTTCGACAGGCTGGAGTCGGCGACTCTGTTCTCCCCCGACCTACGGCCCGAGGTGCTAGGGGTCGCCGAGGCCGTGCCGGGTCGCCTGCTGCATCTCCGGGTCCGTATGGAGGGGCTCATGGTTAACCTCGTTAACGTCTATGCCCCGACATCGGGAGTGGAGCGGCTGCAATTCTATCAGCAGGTGTCCGCCTTCCTCAGCACCTTAGATTCTCACGAGTGCCTGGTCCTAGGAGGGGATTTTAATATCACCCTCGAGGAGCGGGACCACTCGGGGACTGAGCAGAGCCCGGCCGCCGCGAACACCCTCCGGGAGATAGTCGAACATCACTCCCTAGTGGACATCTGGCGTGTGTGCCCGGCTTTTCTGCCGCGACTACACCCGAGGCACCAGCCAACAGAGAAATGAGGCAATAGAGCAGTTGGAATGGGAGCTCTTATAGCTGGAGAGGTGTCTGGCCGCCAGTCCCGAGGACCCGCTCCTCTGCGGAACGTGCCTGGAGAAGCGGGAGGAGCTCCGGCCCCTCGAGAACCATCGGGCCTGGGGCGCCTTTGTTCGATCCTGCATCCGCCTCCTTTAGGAGATGGAGCGTGGCTCCCGCTTCTTCTATGCCCTGGAGAAAAAGGAGAGGGGCCAAGAAACACGTCACCTGCCTCCTGGCAGAAGATGGCACCCCCCTCACGGAACCGGTGGAGATGTGTGGGAGGGCCCGAGCCTTCTACGCAAGTCTTTTCTCCCCGGATCCGACCAACCCTAGCGCTTGCAGAGTGCTCTGGGAGGAGCTCCCTACGGTCAGTGGGAGCGACCGAGACCGACTAGAATTGCCTCTCACTCTGGCTGAGTTCTCGGAAGCCCTCCGTCGTATGCCCACTAATAAGTCTCCGGGTATGGACGAGCTGACCGTGGAGTTCTACCACGTGTTTTGGGACGTCCTCGGCCCAGACCTAGTCACCGTCTGGGCCGAGTCTCTGCAGAGCGAGGTCCTCCCTCTTTTGTGCAGGCGAGCTATGCTCGCCTTATTACCGAAGAAGGGGGACCTCCGCAATTTACGAAACTGGCGTCCCGTCTTGCTCCTCAGCACGGACTACAAAATCATAGCGAAAGCAATCTCGCTGCGGCTAGGGTCTGTGCTGGTGGACGTGATCCACTGAGACCAGACATACACCATCCCGGACCGCAGTATCTTTGATAACCTATTTCTGGTTCGGGACCTTTTGGAACTCAAGCGTAGGGACAGTCTGTCGTTCGCCCTCCTGTCCCTAGATCAGGAGAAGGCGTTCAATAGGGTGGACCACGGGTACCTCCTGAGCACTCTGCAGGCGTTTGGCTTCAGACCCCAGTTTGTGGGTTTTCTCTGGGTGCTGTACACTTCCGCAAAGTGTCTGGTTAAGCTCAACTGGACTCTGACTGAACCGGTCAGCTTTGGGTGAGGAGTGCGGCAGGGGTGCCCCCTCTCAGGCCAGCTGTACGCTCTGGCAACTGAGACCTTCCTCTGTCTCCTCCGCAGGAGGTTGACAGGGTTGGTGCTGCGGGAGCCGGAGCTGCGGCTGGTCCTGTCGGCGTACGGTGATGACGTGCTCCTCGTAGTCCAGGACTCTGATGACTTGGTGCGGGTGGAGGCTTGCCAGGCCATCTATTCGGCAGCCTCCTCCGCCCAGGTCAACTGGGTCAAGAGCTCTGGCTTGGCGGTAGGAGACTGGCGGCAGGTGAGCTCCCTCCCACCCGCGCTTCAGACCATCCGGTGGAGCGTGGATCCGCTGCTCTACCTCGGCGTTTACCTTTCTGCCACGCATCCCTCTCCGCCGGAAAACTGGGAAAATTTAGAGGGTGGGGTGATAGAGCGGCTCCGGAAATGGACGGGACTACTCCGATGTCTCTCCCTCCGAGGGAGAGCGCTGGTGCTTAATCAACTAGTCCTGTCCATGCTCTGGTACTATCTCAACACCCTGGTCCCGGCCCCGGGTTTCCTGACCAACCTCTGGACATCGATTCTGGGGTGCTTTTGGTCAGGAACGCACTGGGCCCCTGTAGGGGTTCTTCATCTACCCCTGAAGGAAGGAGGACAGGGCCTGAAGTGTCTGCACACTCAGGTCCACGTCTTCCGCCTCCAGGCCCTACAGAGGCTCCTCTATGGTGCAGGCAGTTCGGCATGGAGCATACTGGTGCATGCCATCCTGCGCCGCATCCGAGGGCTCCGATATGACCGGCAGCTCTTTTATCTCCATCCGGGAGGTCTTCCGCAAGACCTCTCCGGGCTGCCGGTCTTCTACCAGGACCTCCTCCGGACTTGTAAACTGTTTTTAACGACCAGGTCTGTGGCGCCTACCGAGAGGGTAGATCTCCTCGTGGAGCCCCTGCTACACAACCCCCAGCTCTGTGTGCAGGTGGCGGAGTCCCGCTCGGTGCGCCAGAGGTTGATCCTGGCAGAAGTCACGGGAGTTGGAGACCTCCTGGACTATGACCGGGGAGACTGGCTGGATCCCCTGACGCTCGCCCGGCGCATGGGGCTCTCCAGACCTCGCACCCCCCCGGTGCATACTTCAGGAGGTGAAGGCCGCTTTGCTGCCCGCTGCTCGAGCTTACCTCAACCGGGTCCTGCTCGAGGGCACGCCCCGCCCACCCTCTACCCCAGCCCTGCCGGACCTTTTAATTGGACCCCTGCCCCGCAGACCCAATCGACCCCCTTACCCCTTCACTGCGAGCCGGCTGCATGAACTGCAGCCGGTACGCTTCCAAACCGCTCCAAGGAAACATCTATACACGCTCGTGCTCCACACTTTTCTCGCCCTCACCCTAGTGTCCCACCCTAACACAAAGTGGCGAGACCTTCTGCCACCTTTGGAGGGTGAGCAGCCCCAGTGGGCCAGCCTATATTCCACCTTGGTTCCGAGGCCCGTCGGGGACATCAGTTGGTGGCTCCTTCACGGAGCTGTGAGCATGGGCATGTACTTGGCGCGGTTCACCCCCATCCCAGATTCTTGTCCCTTTTGTGGTGTGAGGGAAACCCTGGCGCATGTATATTTGGAGTGCACCAGGCTGCAGCCCCTGTTCCAGCTCCTCACAAATCTTCTATTACGTTTTTGGTTGCATTTTCCCCCTCACCTTTTTATTTATGCACTCCCCATCTGTGGCCTCACAAAGTCGCGGGATCTCCTAGTTAACCTTCTCCTGGCCCTGGCTAACACGGCCATCTATAAAACCAGAGAGAGGAAGTTGGCCGATGGAGTTTCCTGTGACTGTGGGGCCGTTTTCCGATCCTCGGTCCGTTCACGTATCTGGGCGGAGTTCCTCTGGGCGGCGTCCACCGACTCCCTTGATGCTTTTGAGGAGCAGTGGGCGCTGTCCGGGGTTCTCTGCTCGGTGTCCCCGTCCGGGTCCCTTTGTCTGACCCTTTGATTGGGGGAGAGAGTAAGGGACCCCAGCCCCAGCCATTGCAGCTGCGGACACCACCACCTTAGAGGGGTCTTTTCACACGTGGGTGCACATGTCCCCCCCCGATTGTCCACCCCCCAGCCTGCCCCTCTTGTTGGGTGCTTTCAGAGGAGAGAATTGTTGGTGACACTCGGGCATGGTGCCAGGTAACTCGAGGGGGTGGAAGACCACGAGAGTCGATGAAGCCCCCTCGCTCTGGGCCATCAGGTAACTCGGAAGGGTGGAAGACTACGAGAGTCGAGGAAGCCCCCCGCTCTGGTCCCAGGCAAGCTTGAACACTTGAAGCTAATGAGAAAACAATTGTGATTGGTTGCTGTGTTACACATTGCATATGCTGCTGTTTTGTTTTGTAAGTGTGTTATGCAAATAAAAACACCTTTTTTGCTTCAAAAAAAAACCCCACTCTCCTGCTGCCCCCTGGCCACGCTGTATCACAACACCCCTTTGTGATAAAAAATTTGGTATTAATGTTAAGTTTTGGGGATAAGAATTTTGACACAGATGTCAAACCTTATGATAATGCTACTGTCATAAATATAAAGGGAAGGGTAATCACCTTTAAAATCCCTCCTGGCCAGAGGAAAAATCCTTTCACCTGTAAAGGGTTAAGAAGCTAAAGGTAACCTCGCTGGCACCTGACCAAAATGACCAATGAGGAGACAAGATACTTTCAAAAGCTGGGAGGAGGGAGAAAAACAAAGGGTCTGAGTCTGTCTGTGTGATGTTTTTGCTGGGGACAGAACAGGAATGGAGTCTTAGAACTTAGTAAGTAATCTAGCTAGGTATGTGTTAGATTATGATTTCTTTAAATGGCTGAGAAAATAGCTGTGCTGAATAGAATGAATATTCCTGTCTGTGTGTCTTTTTTGTAACTTAAGGTTTTGCCTAGAAGGATTCTCTATGTTTTGAATCTAATTACCTTGTAAGGTATTTACCATCCTGATTTTACAGAAGTGATTCTTTTTACTGTTTCTTCTATTAAAATGTTTCTTTTCAAGAACTGAATGCTTTTTCATTGTTCTTAAGATCCAAGGGTTTGGGTCTGTGGTCACCTATGCAAATTGGTGAGGATTTTTACCAAACCTTTCCCAGGAAGTGGGGTGCAAGGGTTGGGAGGATTTTGGGGGGAAAGACATTTCCAAACGACGCTTTCCTAATAAAAATAAACCCAGATTAACTTTTGGTGGTGGCAGTGGAAGTCCAAGGGTAAAATAGTTTGTACCTTGGGGAAGTTTTAACCTAAGCTGGTAAAAGTAAGCTTAGGAGGTTTTCATGCAGGTCCCCACATCTGTACCCTAGAGTTAAGAGTGGGGAAGGAACCTTGACAGCTACTTTTCAATGAATACCTGTAAACAGACTTAAAGCTTACCACAGTGGAGAAACCATAACAAACCTGGTTTGCTGGGTGAGGGGGGAAATCGAGGCACACTGCCTCATGGCCTTAATGGTTGGATGCCAAGAGAACTATAACACAAACTTCCTTTGAGATAGTTTACTGCAAGAGGATTAGTCACTGACTAAGGGAGCAGGTGTGTCGCCTTGTACCTCGGGGATTACCCTGAACCCCTCATCCTTATAATATGATTGTGTGGTATCCAGTGCAAAGTTTGTTATGTCGGGTGTCTTTGGAAGGCTCATGAGGCACTGAACATTGTTGTTATAGTAATGTTATAGGTTGTAATTTCATGTATATAGTTATGAGGCTAAAAATGTGTCCTCATGGCTTAAAACAAGCCCAGGCAAAACTCTCCAGGAACAGAGGGGCAGTTCACACCTCAACAGGGCATGTATAGGACAAACCCAGCCCAGCCTCAGAGGAACAAAGGACGTTGGCCTAGGCAGCAAGAAAGGATCTATTAGACTCTCGAGTGAATAACCCCCCTTCCCTTGGTCAGTTGGGGACTACAATGAGGTAATGCTCACCTGACTCTGAAGGGCGGGTCAAAGCCAAGAGGGAAGAAAGAACATGATAAAAGGGAGAGATGTTTGCCATGCTCTTCCTTTCTTTTCCACCTCTATCTACTGACATCACCACCAAGCAACTGAAGCACTGATCAAAGGGGAGAGCCTGGCTGAAGAGCAACTGGCCAGCCTGTGGTGAGAAGCATCTAAGTTTGTAACTGTACTGAAAGTGTTAAGATCAGCTTAGAATGCATTTTGCTTTTATTTCATTTGACCAAATCTGACTTGTTGTGCTTTGACTTATAATCACTTAAAATCTATCTTTTGTAGTAAATACATTTTGTTTGTTTATTCTACCTGAAGCAGTGTATTTGGTTTGAAGTGTATCAGAAACTCCCCTTGGGATAACAAGCCTGGTACATATCAATTTCATTTTTAAATTGATGAACTCATATAAGGTTGCAGTGTCCATCGTGCATAACTGGACACTGCAAGACAGGTTCCTAGAGTTGCGTCTGGGACCGGAGATATTGGCTAGTGTCATTTGCTTGCACAATCCAATGCTAGAGGCTGGCTCCCAGCGTCGGGGATTGGAGCGACCTAGCAGATCACCGATCTAGATAACAGCAAGGGAACATCATAGTGGCTCACCCCTCAGCCCAGACCCATCTCCAGTGCACATCCGAAGGGTTTTATCTCTGTGCCTCGTGAGCAAGCAGGATTTGATATCTCTGACACAGTCTATCAAAAAGGCTACGGAGCTTGAAGTCAGCAACAATTCAGCGTTGTGGGCATATGGCTGGCTTGGATCCACTCCAGGCAAGGGCTTGATGCTCAGCCTACCATTTGAAGCAGCCAGAAGAATATGCTTCCTGCCTTTCCTCGTTCCTTTGCTCTCCACAGACCCAGTGTTAGCTTTGCTAACTCATTCTGGTGCCCCCCATTCTCCTCACCCTCTGCATATTATTTTTCTTGTCCTAGGCCAGGTTCTGGGGCTGGACTTGGGGCAGTCAGTGAGTGGAGCAATCCCTTGCTGCTCAGTAAAGATAGCCCAGCCCCTGGGCTGCAGTTGCTTTGTTCCACATTGTTGTAAAGCCAGCCTGTGAAGGAATTTCTGAGGCTGTGACATCACCAAATGGGTGGAGCCTACATGGGTTGGTCAAGGTAACAGTTGGAGACAGAGTGGATCTCCAAGAGGGAGATCTGGGAATGGTGACAGAGAAAGCCATTATAGGGGGTCAGACAGAGAGTCCGGCTACACTTGCCTGCAGAGAAACAAATCTGTAGGGGGCCTGTAGCAGGGCAGTGTGGGCCAGCCAGCCTACATACCTTGTTGCAGTCATCAGTTCATTGTCATCATTATCTTCTGCTGCTGCTCAGGAAGTGTTTGTCTCTGTTATAACATAGAACCCAGCTCTGCTCTTACATCTTCCAGCTGGTACTCAGGGTCAATCATTAGCTGCCACTTAGCTGGAGTTGCTGATTCCCAGTATCTACCTGCTGAGCTTCTCCTTAGGCCAGGGCATGCTGCTCCTTGGCTCTGCAGGCCTTTAAAGGGGCAGACTGCTTTGCTACAGGCTCTGTGGGTGATCTAGAGTAGGCATCACTGCTTCTGGAGCACCCCTCCTCCCTGTAGCTGGCAGAGAGGGTGGAACCATGGGAAAGGGTTGGTGTCCTTCTAGTAGCTCTGATGTATGTCAGGGGATCAGTTGACCCAAGAACAGGGAAGCCCAAAGGCAACTTGAAACCCCCTTGAGATGCACTGTCAGTAGTACATGACTCGATAGAATTAATCAGTCTATTTAGGGCTTATGTCCCACCCTCCATTCCTGTTTCCATTGGTGTTGAGGTGTGGTGCCATTGGCCATTTTGAATTTTTTTTGTTATTTTTTATGTTTGAATAGTGGGATTGTTGTGTGCTTGTGCTTTGATACGTTTGGTTGATTCTTTAGAGAAAAAGATTGAAAGAATGCAGTGAGAGCTTAAAGATTTAAAAAAAGAAAGCTTTGGTTAGGTTTAGAGGAAAGAGGTTATTAAACAGAAAAAAGACTCCTTATGTTTAGTAAGGAGAGATGATTTTAAAGGACTAGTTTGGCATGTTATTAAAGAATAAAAAAATTAAAATGTAAAAGGTTTAATATAAAGCTTGCTAAAAAAGAGCACATAGCAGAAAAAAGGGAATTTTATAAAGTGAAGACTGTTTAGTAAGCACATGGTAAAAATATAAAGGTAGGTTAATAGAAAAGCATTTAAAATATTAAATATAAAATTAGGTTAAGAAAAGAGCATTTAAAAAGAAAGATTAAAAGAGAACATGGCAGAAAAAGGGAAAAGAAAGCCCTTTGCAAAGGGCAAAGATAGGCAGCACATGGTTAAGTCAGAGTGAGAGATCTTACCCTTGTGACTGTTCCTAGGGAAAGAGTGAGTTCCAAGGCTCACAATCCCTCAGGCTAATTATCTCCACCTTTGGGTCAGACCAATCAGATGCAGGAATGGAGAGCAGGACATAAGCCCTAAATAGGGCATAGAAACCTGTCAAAAATATATGGTGATTGTCAGGGTTTCCCCCACCACTCTGGGGTACAGATGTGGGGACCCATACAAAAGACCCCCTAAGCTTATATTTTACCAGTTTAGGTTAAAACTTCTCTAAGGCACTAATTCCTTAGCCTAATATTGCTGCCACCACCAAGTGATTTACAGGGAAGGGTCACTTGGAATCCTTCTCCCCCAAAATATCCCAAGGCCCTTCACCCCCTTTCCTGGGGAGGCTTGAGAATAAACTACCAAGCAGTTGCCTTAGCAATGTGAGCACAGACCAGAGCCTTTGTCTTCAGGACACTGAAATCAATCAGGTTCTTAAAAGAAGAACTTTATTTATAAAGAAAAAAGGAAACTAATCACAAAATCAGGATGGAAGGTAACTTTACAGGGTAATAAAAAGATTTTAAAACACAGACTATTCCCCCCCCCAGGCTCAGCTTCACAGTTACAAAAACAGGAATGAAACTACCTCTGTAGGATAGGAAAATTCACAAGCCAAAACAAAAGATAATCTAATGCATTTCCTTGCCCTACTCACAGTTTCTGTGGCTTTAGATGGATTATTCTAGGTATATTTTCAGGAGATATTGTACCTACTTGGCTTCTCCCTCCATCCAGAGAGGGAACAACCCACACAACAACCAACAAATACTTTCAAATCTGGTGGGGAAGGATCTTCTTTTCTCATTAGTCCTTCTGGTCAGGTTCCAACTAGGTTATTTGAAGTGCTTAACCCTTTACAGGTAAGGCAATCCAGTTCAGCTGCCAAGGATACATAAAGGTTCCCCCTCTATTCATGACAGTGATGAATACTATCGAGCCATATACTTCTACCTTCTGTGAGCTCCTTGGCCACAGCTGAGGATCTGGGGCTATAACTTCCCATGTAGAGATCATTTTTCATCTCAAATGATCATAAAGCTCTTTACAGAGTGTCAGTGATCACTTAATCATCAATGGAATGCAGTCACTGCTTGGGTGGAGCACAGCTGCCATTGTGTGCCAGAAAAAGCAAACATACAACCCTTTGAAGGAAGAGAGAAGAAGAATTTCTCCTGATAAAACTATAAGGGGATTTAGGGAGATGGAAATCAGCCATTGCCTTAGTTAGAATTTAGTCCATCCACACTACTACCGTCTATTGGATGAGATCAGAACTACTTAGCTATGTGTGGTAAACCCTATATGGATGGGAACTAGCAGAGATTCTCCTTTAGCTTATTTGGTAGATGTCTGTGTCTTTTGGAGCCTGAGGTTCTGTCTCTGCTGTTGCCCTGAAATCCCAAGTGGCCACAGTGTGAAATGCTAAACATCCACAGATTTGCTGCTGTAGCGGGGTGGTTACCCTGCTCCGGCCCTGAAGGGTTAAAAGCAGCCTTGGAGAGGGCCGTGGCTGGGAACAACTAAGCTGATTGGGGGAAACAGCCACAGCTGGGGCTATGCCCCAATCAGGCCACAGCTGGCCTTTATAAGAGGGCTGTGGGCCAGAAAGTGGAGGAATCTCACTCTAGCATTGGAGTAGGAAGGGCTAGCTGTTTGGGAACAAGGTACCTTAAGTGGAGCAGTGCTGGGGAAGGGCAAAGGGAGCTGGGGAGCTCTAGCCTGGTAAACCCCCAGGCTGCAGGCCTTGGTAAAGGCCCAGAAAGGTACTGGGGCTGCAGAGGGGCAGCCTGGGAATAGGCAGAGGCAGTTGGTCCTAACCCTTTTCCAGTGATGAGTGGCCATTATATTGTAGTCTGCCCCAGTGAGCAGGGGCTAGATGATGACTGGAAGTAGCCACTGAGGCAAGGTGGATTTAGAGGGTTGGAAGCTTCCCAGGGAGGGGAGACCCAGAGTGTAGGGGTACTGCTGGGGCAGAACCCTGAGCTAAAGGGGTACTGGGGGCCAGTGGCAGGTGAGACACTGGCCTGCAGAGGGTGCTCTGGGCTGGAAGAGTTAATTCCTGAGATGACCAGCAGGAGGTGCTGTGCTGGTGAGTCTTCACCTCACTACGGTAAGCCTATAGTTCTAACCAGCTGTTGAATGAAAAAAAGAACAAACATTAGCACCTCCCAGATAAACACTGGGAGAACTGAGAAGCAGAAAGCTGACCTTCAGCCTACTCTTTACTTTCTGCTCGCTATCTCCATGCCACTTCTGAAGCCCTGTCAGAATACTAAGGTCTTGCCAAGATAATGGAAACTTCCCTTCCAGCTTTCACTTGGCTCCTTGATCAAATATTAGATGAGTGCAAAATTAAAATTGCAGATTGCTCTTTTTTCTCTCCCCCCCCTCTTTTGGGGAGGGGGCGATGGCTTCATTATTAAGCACATTTTTACGGACATACCTTGGATAGTTCATTTTCTGAGAAGGAAAAATTAGCCAGAAATAATCATTTGGACAAAGAACATACAGTATTTAAATTCCTTCCCTGCAACTCTTTTATTAATTCCAAGCAGACTTGGGAGGGTCTAATTTAAACTTTAAACTGAATTTCAATTCCTCAATCTGCCTTCATTTTCAATTATTTCTTTTGAGTTTTATGGTGGTTTGGATTGGGGAAAAACGTCAACAATGCTCAGATACTGATTGTTACTTCCTCAGAGCCTAATGAGGGCAGTTGTCAGGATCTGTGGCAGACTCAAGTGAAATCCTATATGAAAACCATGCTATCTGATAATATTGATATTTAGAGATCTGATTGCCAGAAGGAATGAACAGCCAGCCTCTCTCCCCCCCGCCCCCCAAAACAAAAACAAACAACCAGCATCAATTGCCTACAAGTGCCCTATGTTGCATGTAAGCCCTTTGTGGATAGGGATTGTTTTTGTTCTGTTTGTATAGCACCTAGCACAATGGGGTTCTGGTCTGTGACTGCAACTCCTAGGTACTACTGCAATATAAATAATGCTTGTAACTTAACCTCTCCAGGCCTTTTGATGGCTCAGGATATCAATTGTTTTTTGCATTGAGGGAGAAACTGACAGTGACAGACATTTACTGATTACAATCAAATTCTGCCACTTTGAAAATCACTTGAAAGATCTGATCCTGTAAGGTGCTGAGTGTTTGCAACTCTCTCTGAAATCAACAGGGCTTATGAGTATTCTGCTTGTCTCAGAACCAGGCTTTTCCTTGGGGGAAACTGAGGCACAGTTTACCACCTAAAGTGACTCTGGATGCCCCAATTATTGGGTGGTAAACATGAGACAGCTTGTGTCTGCTTTTCTGAAGTGCTTTTCCCTCCAGTTGAGCTCAGGGGCAAGTATTCAGCACCTGTGAAAATCAGGCTGCAGGTATCTTAAGTTGAGCACCCCAAAAAACCCAGTTGCACTGCTGACTTGCCCAGCATCAAAGAGAACTCCTGACTTAGGGCTTGTCTACACTACAGAGCCTTTCCCAGTATACACAAAGAAAAGGAGTACTTGTGGCACCTTAGAGACTAACCAATTTATTTGAGCATAAGCTTTTGTGAGCTACAGCTCACTTCATCGGATGCATCAAATAAATTGGTTAGTCTCTAAGGTGCCAAAAGTACTCCTTTTCTTTTTGCGAATAGACTAACACGGCTATTACTCTGAAACCTTTCCCAGTACAGTTATGCAAGCAAAGCTTCCTAGGGGAGACACAACATATACTCACAAAAAGAATTCCACCAGCTTAGCTACCCCGTTTCCCGAATGACCTTAGCTATGCTGCCAAAGGCACTCTTCTGTCAGTACAGTTGCACCTACAGCAGGGGAATTGCTGGCATGGCATAGCTACATCCACTGGGATGTGTGTGACTTTTTCATACTCCTCATCAACACAGCTATTCTGGCAAAAACTGTGCCATGCAGACTAAGCCTCGGTCCTAGACTTTCGCAGGATTATCCTTCCCCCTACTCATATGAGCCATAACCTGGGGCAAGTCAAGCCCAAGGACTCAAAAATCCGGAGTGAGCCCCCTAACAGATAATCCTGAGATTATAAAAATAAAGAATGTCAGATTCTTTTTGAGCTCTTTGATTTCAGCTTTTCTTCCTAATCATGAGGGCTAGAAACTTCCTTTTTTAAAAAACAGTGAGCCAAGATTTTCACTTAGTCACCTGACCCCTGGAGCTGGGGCTTCAGGAACAAACACAAAACATCATGAAACTCATGATCAGTTCACAAAAGCTGGCAACACTGATGCATCCATACAGCCTGTCAGCCAGGATGGAAAACAGGTTAAAAACAAGAAGCCATTTCCTGTGGGGAAACACATCTGACGCACACTTGCATGCATCTGAAAATGAGCTCCTCTAAGAAAATACATCACATAGCCATCATCTGAGCAAAGCTTCCTGGCACAAATACATCACATGCACAGAGTCATTTACCCCCTCCCCCCAACAGAATGCCCCCAACTCCACCAGCAAACCCCACTTGCTCTTCTCTTACCACAGGTCTTTTCTCCTGTTTCCCTCTCCTCTTCCCTTCCCTGTTTGATTGGATCTCTCTCTGTCCCCAACCCCTACACCAGCGGTGGCCAACCTGTGGCTCCAGAGCCACATGTGGCTCTTCAGAAGTTAATATGCTGCTCCTTGTATAGGCACCGACTCCAGGGCTGGAGCTACAGGTGCCAACTTTCCAATGTGCTGGGGAATGCTCACTGCTCAACCCCTAGCTCTGCCACAGGCCCTGCCCTCACTCCACCCCTTCCCAGCCCCTCCCCTGAGCCTGCCATGCCCTCGCTCCTCCCCCTCCCCCCCAGAGCCTCCTGCACTCCACGAGACAGCTGATCAGGAGGGAGGAGGAGGCACTGACCAGTGGGGCTGCTGGTAGGCGGGAGGTGCTGGGAGCAGGTGGGGAGAGCTGATGTGGGGCTGCTGATGAAATACTGTGGCTCATTGGTAAATTCTGGATCCTTCTCAGGTTCAGGTTGGCCACCCTTGCCCCATGCTATTATATGTCCATGCTTCCTATCTACCCCAGCCATTTCTGGGAGTGGAGGGTTGTGGTCCTGGCTGTATGCACAGAGGCAGACTGTTTTTGGCCACAGCTCAAAGGGACCACATTGTCTGCATGTGCAGGGGAGGCGGTAGTTCTCAATCCTCCCCATCTTCGCAACAAGCCAATCCCACTGGCCTCAGCAATGTTTTAAAAATTGGAACGTCACAGTGTTGAGCTAAGATCCATCCAGTGCTTGAGTATTTGCTGCAGTTGGTGTGTTCCCAGGGAAGTAGGGCTGGGGGAGGATAAAGCCTGACAGGTCACAAAGGTGGAGGGGGATTTTTGGTTTGCATTTGGCAAATACAAACTCCTGGTGGTGGAGGATTAAGGCTCAAACTGTGCTCTGCAGGGGTTGCTAAATGCTCCAAAGGACCTGAGATCAGGACCCCATTGTGCTAAGCGTTGCAATGACACAGTAAAGGGCAGGAACTGTCTCCAGGAGTTTACCATCTAACTAGCCAAGACAGACAAAGGATTCAAGGAAAAGCAATTTGCCCAAGGCCATATAATCAAACACGGGCAGACCTATGTTTAGCACTCAGGACCCGAAAGCCCCAGTCCTGTGATTTAGCCACAGTACCACAATGGCCCCCCAACACCACATTGTACCCCTCCCAGATATAAGTGGCTTTGAAGCCCCACTAATTTAGATGGAGACCCCCCCACTTGGTAAGGCAACTCCCATCTTTTCATGTGCTGTAATATATATACTACTTACTGTATTTTTCACTCCATGCATCTGGTGTAGTGGGTTTTAGCCCACGAAAGCTTATGCCCAAATAAATGTGTTAGTCTCTAAGGTGTCACAATGACTCCTCGTTGTTGTAACTGGGGAGAGTTTTTAGAATGAACTCCTTCCCTGTGATGGAATTAGATGGTATAAAAGATGGTAATAACTGTCCTAACAAAGACGTTAGTAGATATGGGCTGGAGCTGTCATTGTTGCTAGTGTTGTTAAAGTCCGATCCTGTGTCCTAGATGACAAAACAAGACAAACACACACAAAAGAGGAGATAAAAGAACAGCAAAGATAGAAAATGCAGAATCTGTTTCTGGTGTCAACTTTCACTTGCACCCTCACTGCTGGAAAAACAGAGGCCCAGCACATGGCCTTATCAGCCACTCTGAGACCTGGCAAACTTGTACCAATGTCAGGCTGTTCAGGGCACTGCTTTTAGCTGCCTTTCTGCTCACAGGTTTCAGAGTAACAGCCGTGTTAGTCTGTATTCACAAAAAGAAAAGGAGTACTTGTGGCACCTTAGAGACTAACCAATTTATTTGAGCATAAGCTTTCGTGAGCTACAGCTTATGCTCAAATAAATTGGTTAGTCTCTAAGGTGCCACAAGTACTCCTTTTCTTTCTGCTCACAGGCTTACAGCAGAGTTGCAAAATACACAGTCTTGGCCAGCTGAGCAAGACTCTTATTAGATAGGAGGGAAAGGGAGAGGGAAGAAATAAGGTGCGGAAGAAAAAGAACACATATGGTGTGTGGGACAAAGTCTCATGTACCAGATGGTATTTGGGATTTAGCCAGAGCCAGTGGAGATGCCAATGTTATCTGGGTCCTTCTTTCTTGACCCAGTCTGGTCAGGCCATATCTCAGGATCAGGACAATGAAGGTCCAAGGTTACAGGAGATGGTGGGGGTGACAGCCATGATGGTGAAGCTTGGGCCTGAGTTAAGCTGGGAAGCAGGACTTTGCCAGCCAGAGAGAATCAGAGAAGCAGCAAAGGGAGCAGAGCCACAGCAACAAAAGCCAGAGAAGCAGCCCAGGGAGCAGACCTGCGCTGGGAGGAGAGCTGCAGCAACCAGAGCCACAGAAGCAGCCCACGGGGCTGGAGGCAGAGCAGCAGCAGTGCTGGGGCTGGAGCAGTCTGGAGCTGGGTGCGGTGAGCATCTGGGGAGAGCGAGGGGAGACTCTGGGCAGCAGGTCCAGTGCAGGGAGACACCCCCAGGCAGAAAGATGCCTTGCAGGCCAGGCTTGGAGGGGGAATGTAACCCCGATAGAGAAGGGGGGGAGGCTGACGCTGGAAAGAAGGGCCCTACCACCTCCAGAGCAAGTGTCCGACCTGCGGCATCCCTGCAGCACAGCCAGGGCCTGGGCAGGAGGCCTGGGATATATGAGGAACAGACTGTGAACTGCCCTGACATGTCAGCGATGGCTGTTCGTGGTTCCCTGTGCCCACAGAGCGGGGTGATGAGTTTTCCTCTGACCTTTCCCATTTCCCCACTTATTTTTTGTAATTAGTTGCTGTTTAATAAATTGTATTTGCTTTAAACTGTTCGTAATGATCAGTGTGGTCAGGGAAGCATCCAGAATTGGGACACCCTAGCCCCTGCCCTAAGTGATCATGACAATGTTGAGGGTCAAGCCCCCAGAAGTCCTGAGCCCAGCCTTGTTGGGGTTACAAGGACTCTCCCACACCAGAGCATGGAAAGGGAGCCCTCAAGGTCAGGCAGGCCTCTGGGTAAAGGGAGTGAGGACTCAGCTCCTTTCGCTAGCCCTCTTCACCAGGGTAGTGTATAAGCTAGGAAAGTTCCCTGCAATAGCGGGATGATTTAGTTGGTGTTGGTCCTACTTTGAGCAGGGGGTTGGACTACATGACCTCCTGAGGTCCCTTCCAACCCAGATATTCTATGATTCTATGACCATTCCCCCTCTTGCACAGGTGTCCCCCCTGACGCCCCTTAGAACGCAATGGAGGGGAGGTTGGGGTAGGAGGATGAAGGGTTTGCTGTAACACAGGCACCGTCTCTCCGAAATAGGGTAAGTTAAGTTGGCCTGTCCACCGGCTGCTTCTCACCCCACTTTCTCCGCGCCAAGAACCCGAGACCCGCCCGCAGCCCCACCTCTCGCTCCTAACCCTGCCCGGCAGCTCCCCAGGCCTGCCCGGATCCGGGCCCCTCCCGGGGGCAGCCGGCCTAGCCAATCGGGTAGCTCCCCCGCAGCCTGGGGGCCGGGATGAGATCACTCCCGGCTCAGACAGGCGGCCCCCACTGCTCCCAGCTGGTGCCGCGCTATCCTCCGCCTCTGCCCGCTTCTCCCGTGGAGTTCGCTGCAAGGCCTGCCTTGTCCGGCCGGCTCGGGGCCCTGGCCGCTGCCCCCCGTAGCAGGCGGGGGAAGAAACCGGCCGGTTCCGCTGCGTACTGCCGCCGCCGGCCTAGGCTGGGTGAGTGCTCGCGGGGCCATTGTTTGAATGAGGGGCTGGGCGGGGAGCAGCCCGCAGCTGCTGGGGGGAGAGAAACTGGGCCCGGCCGTGGAGGTGTTCAGCCGCCGTCGCTTGCAGTTCCCCTGCGAGTTTGCAAGGAGGGGGCTGCCCCATGCCTGCGGGCGGGGTGGGGTTAGCCAAAGCACCAGGGGAGTTAGGTACGCACCGCCTAACTCCCCTGGGTGCTTTGGCTACCCCCACCCTACAGCCACGCACCCCTTTATAGTGTATATCCTTCTTGCCACATATTTATCGATGCCTATCTACGAGAGACACGCTGCAGTGTGTGTCTCATAAAAATCACTCATTAAGTTCACGGTGTGCTCAGTCTTAGCACCGCCAGGAGCTCTACCTGGCTGTGGGATCGAGACATCCCTAGGAGCGTCCTGCTGAATTAGGAACATTTTAAGAGGGAGCAAAGAGCCGGCGTGGCCCGCGCTGGCTTTCGGAACTGGAGGCCGCTTGGCGTGGCCCGCTGGGGCAGGAGGGAGTACTGTGGCGTTCAGTGCGGGAAGAAGCTGGCTAGCTGCTGTTTCTCTATCACGCGCCTAGAGCAGGAGGGTTGCTGGCCAGAGCGAGCTTCCTGAGTGACTGAAGGGATGGGGAGGGATCCAAGACACCAATATAAGATTCTCTGCCTAGGGTGTCCTGGGGAAAGGGAGGGCCACGCTTCACAATCCTCATCTAGACAGGAACCAGACCTGCTTGGGAGACTGTGTCCTGGTTAGGATACTATGCTATCCACCACTGTGGGCACATGTTCTCTCCCCCACCCTCTTATTGTTCCTGGAAGTAGCTGTGTCAGTAGCATGGTGCATGTGGCAATAGTGCTGGAAAATGCTGATTGCAGAGCTTTGGTGTCAGGCTGGGAAGGTGGTGCTTATAAAACTGCAGGCACACAGCGTGGATTGAGGGGCATTGTTGCAGGCACAGGGTGGGCTCTTGACCCCAGACCTAGTTCCATCAGGGAGCTCTGTGTGTTCTTAGCCAGAAACAAATCCCTGTGTGAAGTTCCTACTGGGCAATGGGTGCCCATAAGTATGCCAGCTGGCTCCAGCGTTTGGGAAAATGGACATGTTCCAGCCATAACTGGATGAGAACCTTTGCCCAGAATTAAACCGAACACTATGTTCCAAAAAAGTTCAATTAAAAGGGACATTGTCAACTTGAAAGTTACATTTCTCTCTGAAAATACCTGCTGTACTTACAGATGACACTTGGATTCCTATTGGTGAAAGTGACAAGAGGGGGAAACAACTCTATTTCTTTTCCAGTTCATTTTGTGCATTTGACAACAATTGCCATGTTGCCAGTTTCATTGTTACGTTGCAATCAGATGCACTTCTCATCTTAAGGCTTAGCGTGAGAACATCATTCCTAGTCTGTACTCCTCGGCAAGGCGCTCACTTATGACACGCTCTGTCCCAGATCCCGGTCTGCAGGAAACTCACCCCTTCACATCTTAATAGATTTGTAAGGCTAGGATGGATCACTGTGATCTAGTGTGGCCTGCATGACACAGATCTTAGAATTTCTCTCAGTGGTTGCTCATTAAACCCTATCTTCTGGGTGAGCAAATGTGCAAGTACTTATATGGCTCCCATCATCACATTATGTGACCACCTCTAATGCACTCGTCTTCACAAGTAGCATCATTCCCATAGTCTCTCTGGCTGTTGGTCTCTAAGTCACTTGACCAAGTCCCCAACTCTTCAGCATAGCAGGGAATTAAACCCAGATCTCCTGAGTCTCTGGCTAGCGCCCTAAGTGGTGGACAGTCCTTCCTGTGTACCAGGCCCTGCAAGAGGGTGGTCAGTAATGGAGCTGAAACAGAAACTAAAGAGGCAGCTGGCAGGAGTGTGCAGAGTGGAGGGGCAAGGGTGGGCCTGACCACGTTCATTGGTATTGGTCTCCGTTCCACCCCAAAGACCCTTCTGAACATGAGCCAAGACAACACGAACCCCTCTAATAGCTTTAAAGAAATAGGGATGTTTTCAAGTCAATACTATTTAAAGGGGGATCTTTAAAAAAAATCCAGTTTCTGATAATTTGACAATTAGATTCAAGTGGACAGTATCCCTTTAAATGACCTCCCCCTCCCCTTGCCCCCCAGTTCTGAGGTGTGATAGGAAAAGTAGAGATGGCATCAGCAAAGTATTTCTAGCCCCACCGGAAGAGTTTTCTAAGGCTCCTTAAAAAGGATAAAGTTTGGGCACTGAACCTCCAAGGCTCATCTGTCATTGGTCTGGAATTGGTGCTGGCTGTTTGTCCTTGCTCCAGGAAGAAGAAATTAGGAAGTCTTTCAGCATCCTGTTTTCTTGTGCCATGGCAGGAAGACTGGGGTTGGGGCCTGAGGGTGGAGAGAGCAAAGCTGGACTTTGTAGGAAGCCAGCTGGGAGGGGGAGAAGCAAAGATGGATGCAAGAGGAAGCCAGTCGCTCAGCATGGCTGTCTGGAAACTTGTGCAGACCGTGCTTCATTGATTAGTACAACTTCCTGGTACAAGTGTTAGGGGAACTGACTAGGGCCATGCTCTTCTTGACTTGCTGCTTACAAAAAGGAAGAAAGAAGAGGAGCAAAATATAGACCCTGGACTTCAGAATGGGCAGGATCCCCTGGGAGGCTAATATGAGGGGGCCAGGAGTCCAGGAGAGCTGGCTTTATTTTAAAGAAGCCTTACTGAGGGCACAGGAACAAATCATCCCAAAGTGCAGAAAGCATAGCAGATATGGCAAGCAACCAGCTTGGCTTAACAGTGAAATCTTCGGTGAACTTAAACTCAAAAAGGAAGCTTACAAGAAGTGGAAATTTGGACAGATGACTAGGGAAGAGTATAAAAATATTGCTAGAGTATGCAGGGGTGTAATCAGGAAGGCCAAAGCACAGTTGGAGTTGCAGCTAGCAAGGGATGTGAAGGGTAACAAGAGGGGTTTCTACAGGTATGTAAGCAACAAGAAGAAGGTCAGGGAAAGTGTGGGACCCTTACTGAATGGGGGAGGCAAAGTAGTGACAGATGTGGAAAAAGCTGAAGTACTCAAAGCTTTTTTTGCCTTGGTCTTCACAGACAAGGTCAGCTCCCAGACTGCTGCACTGGGCAGCACAGCATGGGGAGTAGGTGAGCAGCCCTAAGTGGTGAAAGAACAGATTAAAGACTATTTAGAAAAGCTGGGCATGCGCAAGTCCATGGGTCCAGATCCAATGCATCCAAGGGTGCTGAGGGAGTTGGCTGAAGTGATCGCAGAGCCATTGGCCATTATCTCTGAAGATTCGTGGCGATCGGGGGAGGTCTCGGACAATTGGAAAAAGGCAGATATAGTGCCCATATTTAAAAAAGGGAAAAAAGAGAACCTGGTGAACTACAGACCAGTCAGCATCACTTCAGTCTCTGGTAAAATCATGGAGCAGGTCCTCAAGGAATCCGTTTTGAAGCACTTGGAGGAAAGGAAGGTGATCAGGAACAGTCAACATGGATTCATCAAGGGCAAGTCATGCCTGATCAACCTGATTGCCTTCTATGATGAGATAACTGGCTCTATGGATATGGGGAAAGCAGTGGATGTGATATATCTTGACTTTAACAAAGCTTTTGATACGGTCTCCCACAGTATTCTTGCCAGCAAGTTAAAAGAAGTATGGATTGGATGAATGGACTATAAGGTGGATATAAAGCTGGCTAGATTTTCGGGCTCAATGGGTAGTGATCAATGGCTCGATGTCAAGCTGGCAGCCGGTATCAAGCAGAGTGCCCCAGGGGTCGGTCCTGGTGCCGTTTTTGTTCAACATCTTTATTAATGATGTGGATGATGGGATGAATTGCACCCTCAGCAAATTCGCAGATGACACTAAACTGGAGAGAGAGGTAGATATGATGGAGGGTAGGGATAGAGTCCAGAGTGACCTTGACAAATTGGAGAATTGGGCCAAAAGAAATGTGATGAGGTTCAACAAGGGCAAGTGCAGAGTCCTGCACTTAAGAAGGAAGAATAGCAGTGCATGGCACAGGCTGGGGACTGACTGGCTAAGCAGCAGTTCTGTAAAAAAGGACCTGGGGATTACAGTGGATGAGAAGCTGGATATGAGTCAGCGGTATGCCCTCGTTGCCAAGAAGGCCAATGCCATATTGGGATGTATTAGAAGGAGCATTGCCAGCAGATTAAGGGAAGTGATTATTTCCCTCTGTTCGGCACTGGTGAGGCCACATCTGGAGTATTGTGTCCAGTTTTGTCCCCCCACTACACAAGGGATGTGGACAAATTGGAGAGAGTCCAATGGAGGACTATGAAAATGATTAGGGGGCTGGGGCATATGACTTATGAGGAGAGGCTGAGGGAACTGGGGTTATTTAGTCACAGAAGAGAAGAGTGAGGGGGGATTTGATAGCAGCTTTCAATTACCTGAAGGGATGGAGGATGGAGCTTGGCTGTTCTCAGTGGTGGCAGATGACAGAAGAAGAAGCAATGGTCTCAAGTTGCAGTGGGGGAGGTCTAGGTTGGATATTAGGAAACACCATTTCACTAGGAGGGTGGTGAAGCACTGGAATGGGTTACCTAGAGAGGTGGTGGAATCTCCATCCTTAGAGGTTTTTAAGGCCCGGCTTGACAAAGCCTTCGCTGGGATGATTTAGTTGGTGTTGGTCCTGCCTTGAGCAGTGGATTGGACTAGACGATCTCCTGACGTCTCTTCCAACCCATATATTCTATGATTGGGAGTTCTGGTAGCTCACAGCATTGTCCTGGCACTTAACTAAGGGGAGGTGTCAGGTCTGTAGTGTGCAGACCCTTCAGTAACAAAGTGCTTGGGTTTATTTGATTGCCTAAGTGGTTTTCAGAGCTGATTGGCCAGAGAGAGCATACTCCAAGGTCTATTCAGCACATGTAGGCTGAGCCTGGCAGGCCCCTCCGCTCTCCTCCCACACTCCACAAACGAGATCAATGGAGGCATTATTTACACGCCAGGTTTTGACACACAGAGATCAATCCCTGCCTGTGCTTTTGGCCAGAGGCAGCCAGATGACACTGATCCCCCCGCAAAAATGAGTTTGAAACAGATGCTTCATTCAGATCCAGGATGTATAGAAGGGATGAGTGCACTGTAGAATGATTGCCTCTTCATCAGCTTATTAAGCACCAGTCACTCAGTGGCACCTGAAATAATGGAGAGAGAAAAGAGCCTCTTCCAGAGGTCGGGGGCGGGAAAAACAATGTCCAGGGCCTGGCAGGAGTGGTGTAGCGGTCTGAGCCTCACGTGTGATAGGTTAGTGCTATCTGGACACACATGATCAGCTTAGGCCTTCCAAGGCAGGTAAATGGGAGCCACCTGTGTGGGGAACTTTCAGGGAAGACCATAAAACCTCAAGGCCCTGCTTGCCCGACCTGGCTGAGCTGGGCTAGATTGGCCCTTAGTGCCTTCAGGCATGCTGCATGGGCGCAGGGGCCATTCTCTACTGTCCTCAGAGAGAGTGGGGTGAGCCTTGTGGCCCGTTCTCCTCCCACCCTCTTCCAGGCAGCCCGCAGCATGGTGGCTTTCAGTTTTTCCCATAACCCTGGCCCTTACTCCGCAGGCTTTCCCAGTATCCCTTTTCCCAGGGTCTGAGCCCCTACCACAGCTTGTCCTGCTACAGTGTGGATTCTCTTGTCTCTCTGGGTCCTCTCCATCCCAGTCATCATATCCATCATCTCCCTACCAGCCCCTGCTGAGTGTGGGAGATAGCCCCCTGCCTGGTCCATGGTCATCACTGCCACATTCCTCTTGGCAGTCCCTGGCCTAGCCGGATTCCTGGGCAGCCCTCTTCTATCCCACCTTCTCCTAAGGAGGCAGTGCTGTTTGATATGGCCCTCTTCATGGCACCGGAAGCAAGTCCTTTGCCTTCCCTTGGCCATGTTCCTCTCATTGTTCTTCCCTTGCGCAGCCCTTTCCCCTGGGCTAGCTTCAGCCCTGCAACTAAGAGGGCACTCCCTCCTCAGGTGCCCCTGTTGCCCACAGACCCAACATGCCTATCCCTGCCCTGTTCTCCTCACAGGTGGGACTCTTTGGGCCCTCACTTCTTTCCAGTCTCTGGGAGAGGCTTCTGTCCCCTAACCTTTCTTCCAATGTCCTTGTTGTCCATAGGCATAATATTCACTTGGCCCAGCCACTAGCCTCACGGTCCTGGTGCCTTGCTTCCCCTCTCGCTCCCTGTGGCCGCTATGGACCCCCGTCACAGCATCTTAAGTATATAGAGTTGCTGCTCAGCTAGCTGAGCCACACAGAGCTGCAAGTACTCCTGTACCTTCCACTGTCTCTGTTGGGTCTTGAGTACCTGCAGCAGGGCCTGAAGTTGCCCTGGCTGCTTGTCAGCCCCTTTTCATAGCGGCACTGACTCAGTTGTCCAGTCTGGTAGGGTATATAAGCCCTCAGCAAAACATGCTTCTCCATATTGTGGCTCCAGTGTCTCTCCACACTTACTGTCTCTCAAATAGTCTTTCCAATTCCCCTTGTATCAGGGGCAGCAGTCAAACAGTCTCTGAGTCCCTCACTGAGTCCCCTTCCCTCAGGGGTGACCAAATACCCATGTTCTCCAACACTTGTAACAGGGTTGACTCACCACTGCAGCGCCTCCTGATGGCTGTCCTGGGGATTAGTTATATATGCTAGTGCGTCCCCCTCTGGTGGCATCTTCCCACTGTCACTTCTGCTCCAGGGACCCACATCGCTCCCAGAACCACAGCACCCTGCTTGTGACACAGCCCTTCAGCTGTACCACACTCCTTGTTCCCCCCTTCCTGAGGACAGTATCACAGTCTAGCCACTTCCCCAGTGGTGTGTGGGACGCAGGCCCACCCACTACTCCAGGTCATGGGCCAGGGGCCCTGTAGATGGCCGCCACTTTCTGTGTCCTTGCTGACTCCTCTGTAGATCTCCCTGGGCCAATTTCCCGCAGCCCTAGCACCCTCTTTGCCCTTGCCTCAGCCTGAGAGATCCCTGCACCCTGCCAGGAGCTGCCTTTAGTTCCTTGGGTCTCTGCCTGCAGCACTGCTATGTCCAGGGTGCATTCTGCCCTCCGCCTGCAAGGTAGCCAGTTCACCTCCCTCCTCAAGCTCCAGGGGGTGACTGAAATTGCACTGTACTGCAGCTCTTCTTATATGGGCCTGTCCGGCCCTGACCGGCTGCTCCTATAAGCCTTTCTGTGATTGGCTGCCTCCTATGCATCCTCCCTAGGGCACTATTAACCCCTGAGAGCCCAGTGTGGGGCAGGCGCCCCATCACATTTATTAACACAGGTCAAAAAGTGGTCTCTCTCCCCTTATTTAGGTCCATCAATGGCTATTAGCCAGGATGGGTAGGAATGGTGTCCCTAGCCTCTGTTTGCCAGAAGCTGGGAATGAGTGACAGGGGATGGATCACTTGATGATTACCTGTTCTGTTCATTCCCTCTGGGACACCTGGCACTGGCCACTGTCGGAAGACAGGTTACTGGGCTAGATGGACCTTTGGTCTGACCCAGTAGGGCCATTCTTATGTTCTTAAGAGTGTACACACTTTGGTACTCACTCTGTGTGTGCATGTGCATGCAGCCCTTTCCCCAGTGCCTCTGTCCATGTCATGTGCAGCTGAAAGTCTCTTTATGCGCGGCGTTCGAGATCATGCTTCCCAGGGCACCATCCTACACAACCAGTGTCTGGGATTCTCCACCAATCCTCCTCTGAGCCCCTCCCCTCCCCTCCGTCCTGGGCTCCCTCTCCACAGGGAACTGCCCCTGGTTCAGCCAGGCCCAGGGCACTTGAGAGCACGTCATTACTGCTGCTGCTCCTTCTGGTGTTCCTTTGGTGAGGAAACCCATACCAGGCCTTGCCTTGTCCCTGGGCTCCGAGATCATGGGCGTCGATCAGGGTATTACCTTCAGCCCAGCTTCAGAGACCCAGCTAGAGAGAAGAAGGGCCAGAGCTGGAGTGGGAGGGGATGAGGAGCCTGGCTGGGCTCAGGAGCCAGACCCCTGCCCCTCGTCCCCTCCTGCTGAGCTGTGAGTATCTGAGCTTGGGAGACTTGAATCTAACTCCCTGCTCTACCACAGACATCCTGTGTGACCCTGGGCTAGTCACTTAGTCTCTCCGATCCCTGTCTGTACAATGGGGACAAAAGCACTGCCCTACCTCAGGGAATGTTGTAAGGTTATGCGCATTAGGCACTCGGATCCTGTGGTCATGGAGCTGTTTACGTACCTTAGATGGCGAGATTTCCAAAGTGTTGGGAAAGGACAATTCCCAAAGCAGTGTAGGGGTCCCCAGGGATGCACGGTGGGGAGTTAATGGGCAGAAGAGGGGTGGCTTCATAAATGTGTTTCTCTTATAAAATGTCTGCCTTTAGCTAAATAAATACTGCATTTCAAGAGGCACATTCTGTACTGGGACAAGTAGCCTATTGCTAGTGAATTTTATTCCTGGCCCCTAGACTCTGGTGAAAGGATAATTTGCCTCCCTCCCCAAAGAACAAGTTTGACACCCCTTCTATAGCCCCACCTCTCCCAGCATTCCCTGCTGTGCTGGCCCCATTCTAGGCTAAAATCAGGCAGAGACTGATCCCTTAAAAGGCCAGCCTGGCCTATTGCAGTTTGGAAACAGACTATTCCTTGCTGGTTTTTCTCTTGGTGCTGGGGGAGGGTAAGGGTTGGAACCAGGAATGGATGAAAGAATCTGTCCCAGTGTAGGGGGTTTTGGATTGCCAGAGAGAAACTATTGGGGCTAGCACAAATCCTCACCTCTCCTCTGAGAGAAATAGTTTAAAGGAGATCGGGTGAAGGCAGAAGGAAAATCTTCCTTCAGACATTTTTGAAACCTTGGTGCATAATTTTAAACACATGGATAAGGGCAGATTGGCTAGGTTGTTTTCTTGTTGGATCATTTCCACTTAGGAGTTGGCCAGGGCAGAACTTTCAGTTCAATATGCAGGATACAAATGCAGTGTTGCCAGTCCATCCAATATTGCAAGTTTTACTTACAGCTCCAGCTTCTGGAGACAGGGATTATGAGGGAATCCCATCTTCCTATTTTTAAATGAGAGTTTCTAGCCCTCATTGTTGCAGAGAAGCTTGAAAATGTGACGCGAGTGCATCTTAAAGGTCAAAATCCAGAGGGCAAAGAACTCCAGTTTTTTTAATCCCCTGATTTTTAAACCAGTCTTAGGATTGTTGGGGCCCTGATTCATGATTTTTGAACATTTGGAGTTGTCCTGTGCAAATGATGGGTTTTAATACCCGAACCTGAGCTAAAAAGTGGATTATGCCTGAGCTGGTAACTTCAGTGCATTTCCTAATGAGCAAGTGTCCTCTTCACAAACCACCGCAGCTGACACTAAGTCCCCCCCATGTTCATGATCTCAGTGGAGAGGCCGAATTCCCCTTTCAGCCTAGCTTTGGTCTCTTCATGTTTGTGCTGGGAGAACCTTGCTCTGCTCTGAAGCTAACTGGAGGACTTCAGTGTCGAGGTGCCACACGGATTCCTTTGCTCCAGCACTCTAACCATGTACAATACAAATCAGTAAAAGAAACCATTATTAATTTGCTTTTCCTGTGCTGGTAGGAGCATCAGTTGGACAAGCCACACTTCCGTAGCAAGAGCAGGTTGAGGGAGCAAGAGCATGTAACTGGAGCTCTGCAAATCTGTGGCTATCTGCTTTACAATCGTGGATATCTGCATCTGCAGATCTCATACACTTGGGGCAAGCTTGTCTAACAGGTGTGCTGTGCACTGGCTTAGCATGTGTGAGCATAACTCTCTCTAGTAGCAACTATAATGCCCTGCTACTTAAGTGTGGTTCATGGTTATTCTTTTCGCTCAAGTGGTTCTTGTGCAGAAGGTGTTAGGTTTGATTCCTTTGGGTGCTTAGAGGATCTATGCAAAGGGGATAGGTTCTTTTCATATCACATGATGCTTTCTAGGGAGTAAAGTACTCTTCTGAAATGGAGGTAGAAATTCTGTATCTCTCTAAAAATGGAGTTCACTAGTAAATAGTGCATGGTAGCTAGTGATTTATGCTCTGTGTGGTTTGTATTTAGTTTACTAAACAGCACACGCTCTGTGAAAGTGTGTTAACCAAGATTTTAAATTGTTTACATGTTTGGTGAAGTGACTTCATCTGTTTATATACTTGTTCAGGGCCAGATTCTGATATAGGGTTGCCAGGTATCTGGTTTTCGACTGGAATGCCCGGTCGAAAGGGGATCCAGGCTGCTCTGGACCTGACCATTAAAAGTCTGGTCAGCTGCGCAGTGGGGGCCTGGGGCTAAGGCACGCTCCCTGCCTGCCCTTGCTCTGTGCGGTTCCCGGAATTGGTCACCAGGTCCCTGTAGCCCCTAGGTGCTGGGGCAGCCAAGGATTGGGAGGCTTCGTGCGCTGCCCCCGCCCCGAGAGCCAATGGGAGCTGCAGAAATGGCAGGGAACCGCGACCAATGGGAGCTGTGGGGGGCAGTGTCTGCATGCGCAAAGGCAGCGCGCACCATGCAGAGCCTTCTGGCTGCCCATGCGCCTAGAGGCTGCAGAGATCTGGTGGCTGCTTCCTCGGAGTCCTGGTAAGTGCTGCCAGGACCCTGCACCCCATCCTGCACCCCAAACCCCTCATCCCTGGCCCCATTCCAGAGCCCACACCCCTACCCGCATTCCGAACCCCTCGGCCCCAGCCCGGAGCCCTGTCCTGTATCCCAAACCCCTCATCCCTGGCCTCACCCCAGAGCCCAGACTCCCAGCCAGAGCCCTCACCCCCCCGCATCCCAACCCTCTGCCCCAGCCCAGAGCACCCTCCTGCACCCCAAACCTCTCAACCCCAGCCCGCTCCAGAGCCTGCATCCTCAGCCTAGAGCCCATACCCCCTCCTACACCCCAACCCCCTGCCCCAGCCTGGTGAAAGTGACAGAGAGAGGGGGGATGGAGTGAGCGGGGGCAGGACCTTGGAGAAGGGCCAGGGCATGGGCGGGGCCTTAGAGAAGGGGCGGGGCAGGTGTGTTCCGTTTTGTGTGATTAGAAAGTTGGCAACCCTACCAAAGTAATATCTTTACGGCACAAATAAGGTCCATTCGCTTCAATGGGACTCAGTGTAGGTATGCCAGAATCTGTCCCTGAGACAGGGTGACCACCCAGCCCTTATTTTAAGATGTGTTCCCATGGTATATTTCAGTTCTGGTACATTACATTTCAAACAATAAATTGAAGCTTATGATAATTGCATTGTATACTTGGGAGCAGTAGACATGTACACTTGAGAGAAAAAATACATATGCTAAGAGAATTGTGTGTCTCTAAAATGTCCCTTTAAAATGAAGGATTCTCCTCCCCCTTTTTTTTAATGTGGTTTTCCTTTAATTTTCCATCCAACAAAGGTGGCCCCCTCACCCTGAGATTCCCTGGAGCCTCCTGCAGGCTATAGGAATTCTTAAAAATACAGTCAAACAGGACAAAGTCCCTGAGTCAGCCACTCTGTGAAACAAATAACAAAATCTTCCTCCAGGCAACCCAATACCGGTTTAAGATCACTGGACTGCAGTATGCCTCGCAGGACTGCAGCCCTGGGCTTTGTGGGACCAAGGTGTGGCCTGGTTCTGGCATCAGCGATGCCCTCCTTGAAAAGGCTCTCCGGAAATATCATGGGCTGTGAGATCCAGTGCTAATTAAGTGTAGAATGTGACTGTAACTGTTTATGGGAGCGTGGCACTAATTTATATGGCTGTGCTGGCTGTGATTTATACTGCTGTATAAATCATGTATTTTCCTAAACTGCGGACTGGAAACACTTGCATGTCCAGGATATGTAAACTGGAGATTATATCCCGGAGCACTGATTTACACACACACACGACCTTCATTTCTCATGCAGAGTGAACAGTGTTTGGCCTTCAGTGTCTGGAGGGTTAGAACTTAAACCTGTGTGTTCCCCTAGAGCAGGGGTTCTCAACCTTTTTCTTTCTGAGGCCCCTCAACACGCTATAAAAGCTCCACGGCCCACCTGTGCAACAACAACTCTTTTCTGCGTATACAAGCCAGGGTCAGTGTTAGGTGTGGCAAGCAGGGCAATTGCTCAGGGCCCCATACCACAGGGGGTATGGGTGGCCCCATAACACCATAAAGCTAAGTTGCTCAGGCTGTGGCTTCAGCCTGGGTGGTGGAACTCAGAGCCCGGTCTGCAGACCTGCATGGCTGGGCTTCGGCTTTCTGCCCTGGGCCCTAATGAGTCTAATGCCAGCCATGCTTGGTGGACCCCCTGAAACCTGCTCATGGCCCCCTTGGGGGCCCCAGACACCTGGTTGGGAACCACTGCCATATCATCAGACTGGGTCAATGTGACTTAGATGTTAATTATTGAAGCCTGACATTCCCTATGTGCAGTGGGCATTATCTGTCTCTTACAGATGGGACCCTGAGACACAGAGGTGAAGTGACTTGCCTGAAATCACACAGCAAGTGGCAGAAGGACATTTGAAACCCAGAAATCCTGACTTCTAGTCCCCTGTGCAGATCAAGCTCCCTCCCCAAGCTGGGAACAGACCCCAGGAGTCCTGGTCTCCATCTAACCACTAAACACAGTGCCTCCCATGCTTCCTCTCCCTTTGCTATCTATGAAAGAAAAAAGGTCCCTTCCTTTCATGGGGATTGTGCAAAAAGGTAGACCCCTAGATCCTTAGGACTGCATTGTAAGTGTCAGTGTGCTGGATGGGTATGAAATTAAGGACTGGTTAGTTGCATGTTTGTTTGTTTTTTTGCTTCTGGACATGTACACATAGATTGCTAAGCCCCACTAAATTAGCTCACCAACATCAAATTAAATCTAAAGAGACTCGCCATTAGCAACCACTGTAAGCAGAGAGGCTCCACCATTGCCACCTTGAGCGAAAGCTTTATGTAGTGCCATAAAGGCCAATGTGTCTGGGCTGCTGGACAAATGAGAAGAGCAAAATCCAGAGGTGGTAGCCCGTCAGTGAGAATGTCCTGCCTCAGCTGTTCAGATCTAGGGACGATGAGTGCAAGAGCTAATTGCAGTGGTGCATAAGGGAAGAGGCACTTACGTGGGTAGCTTTGACCCAAATCAAGGCGGGCTTTACAGGTCACTTGGAGCCTAGATACCATCGTGACTGTCGCTGTGTTATTGCCTAAGATCAAGAAGTCAATGCGTCAAGACCATGAATGGCATTCAGAAGCCAAGGCTGATGTTAATACCAATGTACCCGAGATCACTTATCCACTGACTTTTTAAAAAACTTCTGCTCCCCAATCTGGGGTTATGCTGGTTATGTACTATGTATATATCTTGTGAACCTTGTAACCGACACTTGTAACCTTTCATAATTTAAGCCTGACCCCAGATGTACAGTACCTTCCTTCTTAACTTGTGTACATTTGATTTTAAACATAAACTTTAATAACATTTTTTTCTCTGCGGCTATCGCAGCTGAGAAAGTGTGATACTGGAATAGAGTGGTTACTGGGAGAAACCTATCTAGCCCAACTTGGAGGTCCCCCAGCAGTCTGGATCCCTCTGCTGAGCCTGACATACCAGAGAACTGTCACTCCAAAACCAGATGGGCTGGGGGGAGTTACTGCTGGCTACTGGCACCATCTGGGACTCTGGGAGAAACTGGGGGTCTAGAAGGACTTCTGGTACTCCTTCAGTCAAGGGAGCAAGCACCATCCCTGCACTTCTCCCATGTGCTTCCACAAATCAGCCAGCATCACCTCCACCTCGCTGGGGGTGTCTCAACCAGTTTGCTGTCAGCTGGACACAGGGAAAGCAAATGTACTGCACCATCTGGGGGTGTGTGACAATAAGTCTTAGAGCTGGGATTCACCTGTGTACAGATAGCATTGCGCTTGCGGGAATCAGATATCAAGGAGAGTTGCTGGATCTGTAAGAAGTTTCGGCCTCGCACCCAGAAGGAGAGGGACATTCGCCTCAGTGCCCTCCTGATGGAGTTTGCCCTGCGCCCAGATTCCGAGCCTTCTACACAGGCTGCACCAAGTACTTTGGCCTCTGTGCGCAGTGTGCCGCTAGTGCCCGGCTGCTCTCAGCACCATTCACTGTTGCCGGTGCTGAAAAAGAAGTCAAAGAAGTGCTCACCGATGCCAAGCAAGAAGGCCCAGGGGTCATCTGGTAAAGAACCCAGGCCTGCCTGCCAGCCTTCTCCAGAGCAGTGTGAGTATGCCTCCACAGCTGGGGCTCTTAACCCTCTTAAAGGTCCATCGCTGACTCTGGTGAGAGGTATGGGACCCACCATCCTGCCTGCACCGTCCTCGTTCCAAGCCCAAGTGCAGAGAGAACACAGGTCTCCACCTGCTCCTATGATGTCTCTGGTGCCACAGTTCTGGGTAAGGCTCCCTGAGAGGGCAAGCCAGCCGTTAAGACCCTTCCAGGGAGTGGGGGAATGCCGTCGGTCGCAGAACAAACAATCCCGTGGCAGGTTGCAACTGCGTTGTCGGTCGCCCAAACTCTCCCCCTGGCCGCCAAGATGTTATTCCCTAGTGCGGGGTCAACGCTACCCATATTATGACCGACGCCGTTTGCTCTCTCACCAATCCGCGTCTAGACATTGGTCTTGGTTGTCGGCACCATGGGACTGCTCCCCCTTGTGTTACTGGTCTCTGCAGCACCATTGCCCCTGAAGCCAATCTTCCGGGCACCAGGACCGTTCTCCCCGGTATAGCCACCGGTCGCTTATACCTGGTCAGTGCTCACCGTTAGCCATGACCAGCAAGTGGACCCAGGTGTTGACGGCTCCTCTCTGGTCAAAGAGAGCGGTTCCTCTGGCATGAAGACCCCGTTCAGCCCATCACCCATCTGCGACAGGATTGGGCACTGGTGACTGCTGGCACTGCAGTGGCAGCAGGGCCAGTGGCCAACACAGTGGCTGTATTGGGGAGCTTGGGGCGTTCCAGTGATGACGATGCCCCCGTCTCAGTGTGTTTCAGTAGCCGCATCGGAGCAGAGGTTGACGGCCCCACTGGCACCGGGCCTGGTACTGGAAGCTAGCTCCGAGGTCGGGATGGAGGATCTGGTACCCACCCCCAAACCTCCCTCTCCAGCGGCTGCCGAGCCCTCAGTGCCTCCACCCGGTGGCCAGAGCGTCCTCCTCTTCCCCGATGAGGTGGTCACAGGACCTTCCAACGGGTAGTGATCAAAGGCTCCATGTCTAGTTGGCAGCTGGTATCAAGTGGAGTGCCCCAAGGGTTGGTCCTGCGGCCGGTTTTGTTCAGTATCTTCGTTAATGATCTGAAGGATGGTGTGGACTGCACCCTCAGCAAGTTTGCAGATGACACTAAACTGGGAGGAGAGGTAGATACGCTAGAGGGTAGGGATAGGATACAGAGGGACCTAAACAAAGTAGAGGATTGGGCCAAAGGAAATCTGATGAGGTTCAACAAGGACAAGTGCAGAGTCCTGCACTTAGGACGGAAGAATCCCATGCACCACTACAAACTAGGGACCGAATGGCTAGGCAGCAGTTCTGCAGAAAAGGACCTAGGAGTTACAGAGGACGAGAAGCTGGATATGAGTCAACAGTGTGCCCCTGTTGCCAAGAAGGCCAATGGCATTTTGGGCTGTATACATGGGGCATTGCCAGCAGATCGAGGGATGTGATCATTCCCCTCTATTCGACATTGGTGAGGCCTCATCTGGAGTACTGTGTCCAGTTTTGGGCCCCACACTACAAGAAGGATGTGGAAAAATTGGAAAGCATCCAGCGGAGGGCAACAAAAATGATTAGGGGGTTGGAGCACATGACTTCTGAGGAGAGGCTGAGGGAACTGGGATTGTTTCGTCTGCAGAAGAGAATTATGCGGCGGGGATTTGATAGCTGCTTTCAGCTACCTGAAAGGGGGTTTCCAAGAGGATGGCTCTAGACTGTTCTCAGTGGTAGCAGATGACAGAACAAGGAGTAAGGGTCTCAAGTTGCAGTGGGGGAGGTTTAGGTTGGATGTTTGGAAAAACTTTTTCACTAGGAGGGTGGTGAAGCACTGGAATGGGTTACCCATGGAGGTGGTGGAACCTCCTTCCTTAGAGGTTTTCAAGATCAGGCTTGACAAAGCCCTGACTGGGATGATTTAGTTGGGGCTTGGTCCTGCTTTGAGCAGGGGGTTGGAGTAGATGACCTCCTGAGGTTGCTTCCAACCCTGATATTCTATGATTCTTCCAGGGCCAGTCCCCCGGATGACTTTAAGGAACATCAAGCCCTTCTCAGGCAGGTGGCTGAGAACTTGGGGCTGGAAGTACAGGAGATGGCGGAGCAGGAGGACACCCTTTGGGGGGTCCTCAAGATTGCTAAAGCTCTGTGGCAGACCCCATCCTCCATCCTGCCCACCTCGAATTAGGCCGAGAAAAAGTACTTTGTGCCAGCTAAAGGTTTCGAGTACCTGTATACCCTCCCTCCCCCGGCTTGCTGGTGGTGTCGGCAGCCAGCAAAAAGGACAAGGAGGTCCCCGCCGCCTCTACCTCCAAGAACAAAAAAGCCAAAAAACTGGATTTATTTGGCAGAAAAAAATATTCAACAGCCAGCTTACAATTCCTGGTGGTGAACCATCAGGCCCTGCTGGGCCAATATAATTTTAAGCTTTGGGACAGCCTCCAGAAGTTCCAGGACTCCCTTCCTCAGGGTCAGGCTCAGGAGTTTGATACGCTGGTAGAGGAAGGGACTGTGGCAGCCAGATGCTCCCTGCAAATGGCATGGGATGCAGCGGACTCAGCAGCGAGGGTGGTCACATCAGTGGTGGTGGTTATGCGACCCAGCTCCTGGCTCCAGACAGTGGGCCCCTCCCAGGAGACGTAGGCCTCGATTCAGGACGTCCCCTTTGACAGAGCTGGGCTCTTCTTCGATCAGACAGATGCTAGGCTACACGGGTAGAAGAATACTAAGGCTACCCTTCGCTCATTGGGCATGCATACCCCGCAGTCTGCCAGAAAGCCATTCCGGCCTCCACCGCTGTCGATGCCTTGCCAAGCCTGGCAGGGATCTACAAGAAGAAGGGACGCTGGGTTTAGCCATCGTCGCCCTTCCTCCTCTCGCTCGCCAGCCTAGCCTGGACCTACTAAGCACCCGGGGGCCAAAAGCGATCGTTTTGAGGGTGCGCTCGAGAGCGACGCCCCAGTCATCTGGTCAGACCCGGCCCATCCTTTCCTCAACCGCCTTTCTCCCTACCACTTGGCCTGGTCGTGGGTTACCTTGGACTGCTGGGTCCTGAACACAGTAGCTTGGGGCTACACCCTGCAGTTTGTGGATACCCCTCCTTCCCACCCCCCTGCTTCCCCATCCCTTTTCAGGGACCCCTCTCATGAGCGCCTCTTGGTCCAGGAGGTCGACAAACTCCTGCAGTTGGGGGCTGTGGAGACGGAAGGCAGAGATTCTACTCCCGATAATTCCTAATCCCAAAGGCCAAGGGGGGCCCCAGACCTATCCTGGACCTGCATGGCCTCAACAAGTCTCTCAAGAAGTTGAAGTTCTGCATGGTCTCCCTGGCCTCCATTATCTCCTCCCTGGATCTGGGGGACTGGTACGCCACTCTTGACTTAAAGGACACTTACTTCCATGTCTCCATATTCCCAGGACACAGATGTTTCCTACGCTTCATAGTGGCAGGACGCCACTTCCAGTTCATGACGCTACCCTTTGGCCTGTCCTCGGCCCCCAGGTTGTTCACGAAATGCGTGGCGCGGCTTACCTCAGATATCAGGGGAGTCCAGAACTTTCTGTACCTCGACGACTGGCTCATCAGGGGCAGGTCTCCAGGACAGGTGCAGAGAAGCCTCGATCTGGTGCGCTCCACCTGCAATGATCTGTGCCTGGTAATAAACACAGAAAAGTGCACTTAAACTCTATGCACTGGATCAGCATTAATTGGAGTGGTTCTTGATTCCATGCATGCCAGGGCCTTCCTTCTGGAAGTACGCTTTCAGATCATGGTGGATTTCATTGCCCACATAAAGAGACATCTGATCACCATGACACATTTGCTTGCAGCTGATGGGCCACATGGCGGTGTGCATGTACATGGTCAGGCACTCCCGGCTTCATCTGTGACCCCTGAAAATGTGTCTGGTAATGGTTTATGTTCCCAGCAGGCACCCCCTGGACCGAGCGGTCACAGTGCCGGACTGTATCCTCTCATCCTTGAACTGGTGGCTAGACCCTAAGTCAGTGCTGCAGGAGTTCCCTACGCGTCCTCATCACTGTCGCTCACCCTGGTCTCGGACGTGTCAGTTCTGGGCTGGGGAGCCCACCTGGACAAGCTCAGCACCCAAGGTCACTGGGTGCAGCACAACTTAGCTCTTCATATCAAAGTCAGGGGGCTCAAGGTGGTGTGCCTTGACCGTCAGTCATTTTTGTCTCACCTGAAAGGCAAGGTGGAGCAGGTCCTCATGGACAACATGGCTGTGCTGTGCATGGCATCAACAGCCAGGACAGCTCGAGGTCCTCGGCCCTGTCAAGAGGTGCTCAGCCTCTGGAACCTTTGTGTGCAGAACGCCATCCACTGGTAGCCGCTTACCTACCTGGAACTGACCCAGCAGGCACGAGACGATGCTGGTTTTGGCAGAGCTGTGCTACAAGCTGCGCAACGGTGAACTCCGAGCCCACCTCCATTGTTACTGCTTGCAAGCCACCTGAAATGGAATCAACATGAGCAAGCACTCAAAGAAGAAAAACTGTTGTACTTCGAGATGCGTTGCTCATGTCTATTCCATTACCCGCCCTCCTGTCCCTCTGTCGGAGTTGTTGGCAAGAAGGAACTGAGAGGGCGTGGGCCAGCGGCATGTGATATACTGCAGTGTGAGTGTAGCACGTGGGAGGGCCACAGCCAGCCCTACTGTTACTGCTAAGGCAAAAATCTTCGGCTGCACACACATGTAGAATGGAATGGACTTGAGCAACACATCTAAAGAACAACAGTTACGAAAGATAGGTATCCGTTTTTTCTTGGAGGTCTGCCAGGAGGAAACCTCAGTTCAAAGGATGGAGGCTCAATCCACATGGATGGCTGCTCTGCCTCTCCTGGCAGCAGAGAGGAGCTGCATTGCACTGAGCATGTCCCCCCTGGGGTACTAGGAGATTCAGATGGGCCCAGTGGGATCTAAAGCTACTTCAGCATTAACTCCCTGTTAACTGCCCTGATGGGAGGTATGCTCTATGGAGTGGCTGGTTCCCCAGATCCCTTATTCTGCTCTGCCCCAAAGAGATGGGGAAACTGAGGCACAGAGCATGGAAGTGACTTGCCCAAGGCCACTCAGTGGACTAGAACTCTGGTCTTCCAGTCCTAATCCAGTGCTCTAGCCACTAGCATATTTGGGAATCCTGCTAGCTAGACTTGCAGGCTTACCCCACTTTCCACACACATAGCCCTTATCTCTGCTGGTGAAAATCCTCTGTTAAAAGAAATGATTTGGAATATAAAACTCCCCAGTCATGACTCACTCTAGCTGAAGGAGAGCCGTGGTCAGTTGAACAGCAGAGTGTGATGTGTCTGTGCCCCGCTGCTCCCTCCCACCATGATTCACTCGCTTCCTGCCTCCCTGGGGTTTTGGAGGTGGGGTGGGGTGGGGTGGGGAAAGGGAGGTTGGCTTCTTTCTCTCCAGATTTAGAAAAGGCTGTGCTCATCAAGAGAGAGGTCAGTGGTTAAAACCAGCCCAGCCCAACCATTTATTTCCAGGACAGAAACCATGTGATTCAAAGAGAATAGAGGAGCCTGGGAAGGAGAAGTGGGTTTGTTTCATCTCTGTTCTTTTCCCAACAACCAAAATTGCTATGTAAGAGTAACAGGTGATGGACAGAGGCCTGGACAGCTATTGCTTGGGAGGAAATGTGGTCAGGGAGTCAGGAGAGACTGGTTCTGTTTCTAGATCTGGCAATGGGTGGACAAGAACTTCCATTTTTCTGTGCCTTGGTTTCCCCACTGGTAAAATGGGGATAATGGCACCTCCTAATGTGCTTTGAGACCTATGAGTGAAACGTTAGTGGGTTGCTACATAGCAGTATGGCTTTTCTTTTCTGTTTCTGCAAGCCCATGTGAGATTTAAAAAAATAAAAAATGTGGTGGTCTGCAGTCTGGTCCCCAGAATGACAGTGACGGATTGAGGGTACCTGCACTGCTTGGGGCTGATCCTGAGGCGTTGCTGTGAGGGGTCTTTGAAGAGTGGTGGGCAGGAGCTGAAGTTCCAACAGAAAAAGGTTTGAAATCTCTTCTGTGCAACCCTTCGGTGCTGTGGTCTCCAGGGAAGAGTCCTGCTGTGGCACTGTGGTGAGCTTGTCATGTTTTGAGGCCATTGCTGGGGAATTGCGTTTGTAAAGCGGCGAGTCCTTTCCCCCGTCTGTGCCTTGGTTTTCTCTCCTAGCCTTTTTGTCTTGTCTGTTTAGACTGTAAGCTCTTTGGGGCAGCGACTGTTTCTCGCTGTGTGTGGCTGTAACCTACTGATCAGTGAGTGTTAAGCATCCGCACCTTGCGAATGGGGATTTGGGTGTTTTAGCTCTCAGTGTGTTGGCCAAGGTGGTTGCCGTTGCATGTACAGCACCTAGCACAATGGGACCCTCATCTTGGATGGGGGGGGCCTCTAGGTGCTACTATACTAGAAGATGTCAGTGGCCGCCATTGAGTGTGTCTTTGCTCTATGGATCAGTCACAGAGACAGTTTAAAGCTGATGGGCATGTAGCCACCATTTATTCCAGCTAAATGGAAAGAGTGAATAACTCCTTTATGGAGTGAGATTTCTAGAAATAATTGGGAGCCACTGTCCCAGGTCAGGGCAGCTGCACTGATATCTTCCCTTAGTGGCCCAGCATGGGCACCACTCCCAGCTCCCCAGATGTTGCTTTTCTTGGGTGGAGACCCACGTCTCAATCCATTCTAAGCAGGGTATTTCCAGGCTGCGCAATTCCCTGCCTTCACTGTGTTGTTCCTAGCACAGACAGGCTGCCCAAGGACATCTGGCTGCTTCTATTCAGAGATGGTTAACAGTGTGACTGCCCCTGGTTATAGATACCACCCAGCTCTTTTTTTATGCAAGCCTGTTTTATTGTCTTGGTAAAGACACTATGGAGAAAACATTAAAACCAATGAAATAACCTGCACACATGCTAATACTGGAGATCACCCCAACTCCAACATGGGCTCTGGCAAGAGCAGTCCTTCAGCGCCCCACAAGGGGGTTCTCTTCTATGGCGACAAGTTCATAACAGCCTCTGTTCAGAAATAGTCCACCTTTATACAGTTCAGGAGTCTCTGCTCTTGAGTTTCCAGGAGCAGTTAAATATTAGATCATGGCATTTGGTCCCCAGGGCATAGCTTCCAAAAGGGTTGATTCCAAGTGGATCATTTGAATTCCCCTTATTCCCAGGTACTTCCTAGGAAATCCACTTCACACGTATCAGGAAGTTCCTAATATCTTCTGGAGGTTGCATTAGGCCAGGTCTGCACTACTGACCTGTGTCGGTATGTCTCCCCAAGTGACATAGTTATACTGACCTAACCCCCGGTGTGGACAGCGCTGTTTCGACAGGAGAGCTGCTCCCATCTACATAGCTACCATCTCTCGGGGAGGTGGAGTAACTACACTGACAGGAGAAGCTCTCCCATTGACTTATTAGCGTTGTCACTAAAGCGTTACAGCGGTGCAGCTGCCATGCTGTACGTGAAGACAAGCCCTGAGTCCCTCTCCTAGAGAAGTTGCATACATGCACAACTGCATTTTTAATATAATGGATCCCAAGGTATTATATCTAATTCACTCAGGTTTAACTTAATTCAGTAAAGTTCATTCAGGATACTGCAGGAAATTCAGTGTGTCACGGCCACCACCGAGGCACTCGGCCTTAGCAAGGACTAACTCAGGGAGAATGAGGGGTTTATTCTCTAATTACTAACACAGATGCTGGGGCATTGGTTGCAGGGTGTGTGTGTGTGAGAGAGAGAGAGCCTGAGAAAAGCAACTGGACAGCACAGAGAAAAGCCAGCAGACTGAGGGCAGCTGTCATGAGTGTGACCCTGAGAGGGACAGAGGCAGAGCCCCGTGGGGTACAGGACTGGCTTGAAAATTGTGAGCAAAGAAACTGCCTTCAGTTTGATCCTACTGTGTTCAGGGAAACAGGACTTTGTGCACATTCTGTGTAAATTAAGCAGGATTTCACTACAGAAATACCTGAGTCCATCCTCATGTTCTCCTTCTGATGGAAAGAACTGAGGAAGGCCCCAGTATTGGCTCACCATTTGGGTTAAGGGACTGCAGCATTAATAGTCCTCTTGATCTGAGGCCAGAGAGGTCTCTGGTTGGGCAGAGTTTGGACAAAGTTTGGACCCCCTGCTTGGGTGAGCAACAGCTGTGTGTTTGTCTTTCAGGGTGGATTCTCTGCCATTCTCTGGGTTAAAGGTGGACGCTCTAGATGGAGCTGGCATGCAGGGTGTCATCAGCTGCCAGCTCCAGGTGCTGTGATGACTAATGGGCTGCTGCAGCCCAGCCTGTCTGACTTTCTCTGTGGCTGCAGGCTGTGCATACCTGGCTTTGTTTGCAGAGGGCTGCATGCCTGCCCTCTGGGTGCCTGGCTGCCGTAAGTGGCAGATTCCCTTGTGTAAAGGCCAGGCAGCCAAGGGTACAAGTGGGGCTGAGGGAACGTGTGCAGGCTAGTTGTGTGCATAAAACCAAGTGATTAAACTGACGGTTGGTAGGGGAAAGAAAAAAGCTTTTGGGGCAAGGAGGAAGGAGAGATGGGAAAAGACTAAGAGAGAGAAACTGCCATGGAATTAAAAATATAAATACATAGATTTCTAAACAGCCAAATCCCAGGACTGCCAAAAATAGGGCTGAAGGTATGGAGCCATAACTGGACAGTGAGGAGCTGGGAGCAAGAGGGTGTCCTTGCACAGCACATGGTGTTACATGCCTTGCTTGATGCTCTCTGTCTGCAAAGCATGTTACAGTCCCCACTCCTGGGACGTGGGTGAATGCAGTCTTACCATCCCTGCTTTACTGATAGTGATTTGGGCAGAGACACTAAGGGAGCTGCCCAAGGCCTCAGACATAGGGGCACAGTGTCGGAGACAGAAGAATTCAGGAGTTCCTGGCTCCAGCCTAGACTGGGCCTCTCTCTAGGATAGTGGTGATCTTGGACATAGTGAATATTCTCCTGCCTTGTAACAATCCTGGTGTGGCCCCAGTTATGTGAAACTAAGGGTGGCTTGACCACCTAGAGTAAGATCTTGTTGCTCTGTCTGTCTCTCCCTGCATTTGGCTGTGTATGGTATTTATAAGATGCCCATTCTTTTGATCTCCAAAGCTGTGATCCTGCAAAGGGACCTACAGCTATGAACCCTGTAGGAGTAAGAATCCATATTTATAGGTCTCTTTGCAGGCTGGAGTCTAAGGGTCAGATTATTAACAGTGTTTATTGTTATTATTGGTTATTTTTATTACTGAAGTGCCTGGGAGCCCTTGACATGAACTAGGACCCATTGTGCAAGGTGCTGCACAAACAGAACAAATGACTGTCCCTCCCTGCCCCCATGGTTAGAGACAACAGCTGGGTATAGACACAGGGGAGTAGATGAAAACAAGGAGCTAGTATTGGTCAGCATGGTGGGTGGTCTCTGCACACTGACAGCCTACCTTTTGCTGAGCTGTTTTGTAGGCCACAGGGCTGAGGAGGGTCTTTGACAGATAATGAGGTAGCTTTGCAGATGTTTACTGGGAGCAACTCACAAGTGTATGGGGCAGGGTGGCAGAAAGCAGGAAGGTGTTTGTTTGAAAACTTCACCAGTGGGCAGTGGAAGCTGGCCTCCTGGGCTGATCCGAGGTGAGGTTGATTTCAGTGAGAGGTGCTTAAATACCTTTTAGAAACCTGGGCCTAAATACTTCTCGCTTTGGTATTTCTCTTGTGTGCTGACTCATTGTCCTGGTAGATTTCCTCCTCAAAAGTTGAACTGTCTATAGAATAGTGGATGTCGGTGATAGCTAAATTAGTATCAGAACCACCCCAAAGCCAGCAAATTCACACTCAAATGCAAATCTAAAGTCTGGGAGCTTTTGAAGTTGGAGTTCAGGTTTGGTCCCATCTCTAGTAATAATTCATGTCTTGCTGCTTACTGAATATTCTGTTCCAGTTGCTTTCCCACCACAGCCTCTCAGCATGCCCGGTGCTGACGGGCGTGGTCTGGACACTGGGACTCAGAGGAGAATGAAATAAAAAGCATGCACACCCACATCATGACAGCAGCTGAGCTCTGTGTGAAACTAGGCTCAAACCACCTCACTCGAGGGAGGAAGGAACTGTCCAAACCTACGGAGCAGGTACCAGGCCACAAAGTCTGGGGCACCCACACCTCCACCATAGCAGCTCGGAAACAAAGAGCGAAGCCTCCTCAGCAGCCCTGATCCACAGGGCATTCTGGGTGGGGGCGGGCCAGGAAGGGAGGGGTATGTTGGGATTGTAGGGGTCTGGCCAGGGCAGACCTGTCTCCTAGGGATTGTCCACCCCAGCATGCTCCAATGGGTTTATGAAGCAAAGGTACAACTTAGAGCAACCCTGAGGGCTCACTTAGCCTGTGCCTGGGGCATGCTGGCCTGTGCAACCCAGAAGAGAGGAGGCTTAAGCTGGCCCCCACTCTATCTCTGGGCCAGTGTGTAAGAAACATGTGCAGTTACGTTGGATGGAGGGAATCTAAACTCTCATGGTTCACGGCGTAAGGCAACCTCTAACAGCCACGGGATAAGAAGAATGTTCTTCTAGGGGCAAGTTATCCCATAACTATCTTCTCTGGGGTTGGTTCCCTTTCCTCCTGTCATAAAAATAAAGGGAAGGCTAACCACCTTTAAATCCCTCCTGGCCAGAGGAAAAAACCCTTTCACCTGTAAAGGGTTAAGAAGCTAAAGATAACCTCGCTGGCACCTGACCAAAATGACCAATGAGGAGACAAGATACTTTCAAAGCTGGAGCGGGGGGAACAAAGGGTTCTCTCGGTCTGTGTGTTGCCTTTGCTGGGACCAGAGCAGGAATGCAGGTCAGAACTCCTGTAAAGGGCTAATAAGCAATCTAGTTAGATATGTGTTAGATTCTGTTTTGTTTAAATGGCTGATAAAATAAGCTGTGCTGAATGGAATATATATTCCTGTTTTTGTGTCTTTTTGTAACTTAAGGTTTTGCCTAGAGGGATTCTCTATCTTTTGAATGTGATTACCCTGTAATGAATTTATCATCCTGATTTTACAGAGGTGGTTCTTTTATTTTTTCTTCAATTAAAATTCTTCTTTTAAGAACCTGATTGCTTTTTCATTGTTCTTAAGATCCAAGGGTTTGGGTCTGTGTTCACCTATGCAAATTGGTGAGGATTTTTATCAAGCCTTCCCCAGGAAAGGGGGTGTAGGGTTTGGGAGCGTTTTGGGAGGAAAGACTTTTCCAAGCATGCTCTTTCCCTGATATATATTTGTTAGACGCTTGGTGGTGGCAGCAATAAAGTCCAAGGGCAAAAGATAAAATAGTTTGTACCTTGGGGAAGTTTTAACCTAAGCTGGTAAAAATAAGCTTAGGGGGTTTTCATGCAGGTCCCCACATCTGTACCCTAGAGTTCAGAGTGGGGAAGGAACCTTGACACCTCCGAAGTCTGTAATGTGAAAAACTGCTGTCTTACTTAATTTGCTACTCACACAAACTGAGCATGCTCAGTAACATTTGCTGAAGCCACTGCCCTTACCGGCACCAGGTACTTCAGAGACGGGATACTGGTCTGGCGATTGCTAGCTCTCTAATGGGTGCCTACTGATTGCTGTACTTTTTAAGCACCAGAGAGACTTAGCGACAGCCTCACAAAGGATTGGCAGGAATCAGTGCCCTGGTAGATGGTTATTAACACCGTGTTGAACTGGATCAGTGGTTTTTCAACCAGTGTTCCCTCTAATTTTTCCCACCCATGTGCGGAATGAATTTTGTTATGTGCACCAATATGGAGGTGATGTGTGACGCATTACCTTCATATCGGTGCACATAAAAAAATTCATGTGGTGGGGGTGGGGCCAAGGGGTTGAAAGTGGGGCAGAGGGTTGGGGTGTGAGGGCTCCGACTGGGGATGCGGGCTCTGGGGTGGGGCCGGGGGTGAGGGTTTTGGGGTGCAGGAGGATGCTCCGGGGCTACAGCGGGGACAGAGGATTCCCCCCCGCCTCGGGGGTTGGGCTAGGTGGGGCTGGGGGAGGGGAACCCCTCCCTCGGCTGTGGCAGGTCCCCAGGTGGGTTCCCTGAGTGCCTGCATGGCGCTAAGATGGCTGCTGGGCGGCCACGCAGCTTACAGGGAACTTAGTTCTCAACCTGTTTGTCATTGTGGACTGCATATGCAGCTCTCTATGTGGGCCACAGCCACACAATACATCACATGGGCTGCAGCTGTGTTCTGATGGGGCCGCAAGCGGGCTGCGGATTGAGAACCACTGAACTAGATTGTGCTGTAGGCTCTTGAGAATACTTGACAGTGGTTGCTTGTAACAGGCTTGTCTACTGCCGTTTGTTGTGTCTATTTAGAGTGTAAGCTCTCCAGGGCAAAGCCTGTCTCTTTCTCTGTACAATGCCCTGTCCAGTAGGGCCACGATCCCTGCTAGAGGCTTGTCGGGGCTGCTAGGTTCTAGTGTAATACAGATAACACTAACGGGGTTCCCATTGTCTGGGTGTAACCAGGCCTCTCCTGGGAGAGGCTGGAGGAAACTGGGGGAGGGATAACTCAGTGGTTTGAGCACTGGCCTGCTAAACCCAGGGTTGTGAGTTCAATCCTTGAGGGGGCCATTTAGGGATCTGGGGCAAAAACTGGGGACTCGTCTTGCTTTGGGGGGTTGGACTTAGATGACCTCCTGAGGTCCCTTCCAACCCTGATATTCTATGATTCTAAACCCTGTGTTAGTCCTTGCCTGTGCTTGCTGTTCATTTCATTTCCGCTGCCTGGAAGCTCTGTTGGGTGCTGCTGGCTTTATGCCATCGCAGCCAACCCATGGAAATGCCTGGGCCTTGCTGAATAAAGAGGCTGTTGATGTGGCTGGGGAGGTGCTGGTATGAAAGGTGAATAGCTGCTTTTGACAGGAACCAAGTGGGTGCTCTTTTCTGTCCGTTTGTTGTCTCCCAGCCTGTACTGGCTCTGATTCCATGGGAAATCAAACTAAGCTGAAATGCATATGCAGGGCCCGATCCTGCTCCATTGGAGTCAGTGGTAGTTTAGCTATTGGGTTTGGTGGGAGCAGAATTGGGCCCTTAAAAGGAGGTTTCTTGTAAAAGAATGTGGTTGGCTGCACCTTGGAGGCAAAAGGGAGTGCACAGGGAACGGGTAGCTACAGGGCACCTTTTTATGGCGCCCTGGATGCTTAAAGTGGCTGGGAGCCGTCCTCATCCCTCTCCCCGATGTAAACGGCAGCACCTCCAAAGCAAGCTCTATCTGTCAACGATTGCCCCCAGCACAGCCCAGAGCAGCTGCAGAGCAGTGTGCTCCCAGCCTCCCCTGAAGCGCTCCCACGGCAGGGGTTCAAGGGGGGGGTGCACTGACATGGCTTTGTGGGGGTCCAGGACTGAAGTAATGGGGTGCTGCAGGTCTGTGCATTGACAGAGTGAGGGGATGTGTTTGTGGGGAGTGTGTGTGTGGGGGGTGTTTCTGGACTACAATAGCAGGGCTGTTGGGGAGCAGAGTGCACTGGCACATGCTCTGCCTTTGCCTCTGGATCTTCAGCCTATCTCCTCCATCCCACGCTTCCACAGCAAGACTAAAACCAACCAAAACAAACTGCAAAGCCCCTGGAAAGTGGGGGTCTTCTGAGCACCTCATGCCTCCCAGAGAGGTTCTCCCCTTCCCATGGGCATTGCCGACTTCCCAGGAGGAGAGCTGAGGTCTCAGCAAGGACAATACAGTAGAACCTTAGAGTTACGAACAGCTCGGGAATGGAGGTTGGTTGTAGCTCTGAAATGTTCCTAACTCTGAACAAAAGGTTATGGTTCTTTCAACTGTTTACAACAGAACATTGACTTAATATAGTGTTTACTCCTGGGGGCATTCTGTGCCAAAAAATAAAAATTCTGTGCACGATATTTTAAAATTTTGCAAAATTCTGCAAATTTTATTTGTCAAAATAACACTACATAATCACTCCAGTTTCAATTATTTTGGTAATTTATTTCCAAATACTTGTCAGCAACTATGTCTGTAACTATACAGATGCACACACAAATTCCAGGAGTAGGGAATTAAAGAAACCCCTATTACTACCCAGTTCCTGTTTCTCTGCCCCCTTCACATCCCCTGCCCAGCCCAGCCATCGTGCCCCCCAGCCAATACACCCAAACCCCCTTCCCCCCCCAGAGCCCAGCCGCAGGGCCCCACTTCTGGTTCCAAATGAGGGGTGTGGCTGACGAGTGAGTTTGTAACTCTGGTGTTTGTAACTCTGAGGTTCAACTGCTATGATCCCCAGACTGTGAGGTGTGCTCCCCTCCGGGGGTGCAGAGGAACATTTGTGACGGTAGGGCACAATGGGGCCTGGGCTAGCCCCCATGGGGGCCAGGGAGGAGTGCCTCTCAGCCCCGCTCTGTCCCCATCTCTGCTCTGGCCCAGTCACAGCGACAACTCTGGCCCTGGCTTTGGCCCCTGGCTTCTGGCCCCACTCTCAGCCATGGTGCCAGCTCCAGGTTTGGCCCCAGTCCTGGCTTGCGGCTCCTGGCCCTGGCCCTGGTCCCAGCTCCAGACCTAGGCTCCTGGGTGGGCAAGACCAGGTAAGGGGAGATGCGACCAAAAAAGTTTGGAGACCACTATTCTACTTTAATTTCCCCAAATTACCCAGCATACTTTGATTTATGTTACATGTAATTTATTCCCCTTGGCCCCCACCTGGCACTAAAATCCCTGTTGATCTAATTAAAGCAAACCAAGGCATCCAGCAGGGAGGCAGTGAAGGATGACTGGAGGAGAGACCGTCGGGCTTAGGCAATGGGGCTGCTTGTTTTGCTAAAAGTGTGGGGGCATTGTCTAACCCAGGAAATGAGGGCCAGAGGTGCAGGGTGGTGGGGAAATGAAGGGTTCAGGTCTTCCTGGGCTGAGTGAGTTTAGGGCTCAAGTCAGGCGGGATGAAGGATTTTTGGGAGGGCTAGTGACATGATTATTTTTGGGCTGGCCTGTCAAACCATCCCAGGATCATTTAGCTCTTCCCTGGTGATCTAGTGGTTAGGATTTGGCGCTCTCACCGCCATGGCCCAGGTTCGATTCCCGGTCAGGGACCAATATTCTGGGGGGAGGGATAGCTCAGTGGTTTGAGCATTGGCCTGCTAACCCCAGGGTTGTGAGTTCAATCCTTGAGGGGGCCATTTAGGGATCTGGGGCAAAAATTTTGGATTGGTCCTGCTTTGAGCGGGGGGTTGGACTAGATGATCTCCTGAGGTCCCTTCCAACCCTGATATTCTATGATTCTATGAACTGAGGGTGTGTGGGAGGCTCTGGGTGGCAACCAGTGCCCTCTGCAGGAGAAGTGGATCCTGGCAGCTCTGCTGCAGCCTGTACCCTTTGCCATCTTGGAGTGTAAGCCAGTCATGGTAGCCACCAGCCAGTTTATGTGTGCTGTACAGCACCTAGTGCTGTGAGACCTTGATCCCTAGCTCTAGGATGCTATCACAGTGTACGTTATTTCCATGGGCTATTCAATTTCAGGGCTGGGGACTGCTGGGCCCCACTGGCTGCAGGGCTGTGTGCGATCTGGGGCTTGCCATGTTCGCTTTCAGCTGTAGAGTCCAGAGTTGCCAGCAATGTCAGTGGGACAAAGGGAGGTCTGGGGGTCCCCACACTCATTTCAGGGCTATTTGGTCTCTTCTTCTGCCCTTCAGGCCCTCCCTACTGGTTCGTGCTCTGCTGCCCGTCCTGCATGACCACTGCAGAAGAGTGCTGGAGAACTGGGTATGCCCAGGTAGGGGGTTGGCATGGGGGTGGGGGGAAATCCTGCCTTTTAATGCAAACTCTGCCAGTGACTTTGTGGGCTCCCCTGGCAGCACTTAAAGGGCTGGGTCCTGTGGCGGGGAGAGGGAGGCTGAGCTTCCTCCCCTGCCCTTGGCTTCAGCACTCCCCAGGGTCTGGCCCAAAGAGAAGGGGAAAGCGTTGTGGGTCTACCAAAGCCTTTAAAGGGCAACGATCCTTTTTGCTCCCCTCCTGGTCTCTCCCCACCTCTATCGCTCCCCCCCTGCCCCCGCTGTTCTGCCTCCCATCCCTATGCTATCTCAGCCCCTGCACCCTAGAGCCGAGCAGGGCTGCCAGGCCTTGCTCTGAGTTTGCTTAGCCCTTCTCAGCCTTGCCAGCCCCATGTATTCACAAATCTTGAGTTGGGTCCCCTAAAAATAATGGGAGTGGCTTAAAAATCCTAATTTTGACCAAGAACAGCCTATTTCTGGCTCCCTGAGCCTTCGGGGGGGGTCTCGCTTTCCGGCTTGTCTCTGCCAGAAATGGACTTTTTTTTTTTTTTAAAGGAAAGCTGAGATTTTGCTGTATTCATTTGACTCCAGGAGATGAGGCTAGCCACCAACAGCATGAGGCTCATGAGACTTGGCTGCCTTGCCTCCTGGAGGAGAGACCTCTGACTCCACCTGTGGGTCTTGGCTCTGTAGTGGTAGGCTGTGAAAAGTGGCGCCCAGAGACTGAAAAAGAGGAGAAGGAATGTGGGGAGGAGAGCAATACGTAATGATAAAATCCCCACGCTGCGTATAACGCATATGGAGGGTCCCTGTGTGCCAGCCGAGGTCTTGTGACTCTTCTGGCCCTTGGGCTGCTCCGAAGCTGGTTGGAGTCTGTCCTGTTGCACGTATTCCAATGGGAACAAAGCTGGACAAGCCTGACCTCTTTGAAGCATGTGGGTGAGAGAGGCTGGTAACAGTGGCTGTTGCTTGGGGCAGGATTATTTGCATCCTGGTAGTGTGTAGCGGCCCTGTTGAGATTGGGGCCTCCTCAGGAGAGATTGCCCCTGCCCCAGATAAGACAAGGGCTGTTTATTCCCAAGGCACAGAGACCAACTGACCCTCCCAGGGTTGTGCCGGGAGTTGGTGGCAGCAGGGAGTAGAATGCAGCTCTCTGGAATCCCAGGCCAGTGCCTGACCCACTCAGCCATCTCAGGTGGTTGGACTGAGCATGGCAGGAGGTGGGATCCTGAGCTGGATGCACCCGCACTCTGAGCTGGTGCAGCCGCGGGGGGAAATACCGAATTAGGAGAACCAATGGCCAGACAGTGGGCAACTGGGCTGTATGGGCCGATGGCCTGTCTGAGCCAATGCAAGAGGCAAGCCGAGTTTGACCCTTCCAAGAAAGAAGAGTGCCAGAAAATCCATGATGTGCACCAGGGACCTTGCTATTGCTGTTGTACATGGAAGGTGCTCAGATGCCATGGTGATGGGCAGCAGTGTAAAGCCCTCAGGGAGATAGGTAGCGGCAGGACACAGACCGAGGTGGGTCCCTGGCTGAGCCGATGTGCTGACTCTTCTGTGCTGGTGGGGCTGAGCTCAGCCGTGCCTTCAGCTCTGTTCCTGGTGGGCCCAGCCCGGAGCCCCTGCTGTCCACGGCAATTCATGCTGATTGTTGTGTCTCTTTCTTTTCAGCTCAGGGCAGCTCCTGCCGAGAGGGAAGATTCCCTTTTCCAAGGACACACAGAGCCTTGCTCTCCCCTCCCCACTACCCCCCACTGACGCTCTGGGATCTCGCCCTGCATCACAGATGCCCTGCCCATTGCTCATCCTGGTCCTGCTGGTGCTCGCTCCAGCAGGTGAGTGGGGCTGGGTGGTGTGGGGCACTTCAGGATGGGAGGTGGGGCACTAGGATGGTGCAATGCCCCGAGTGAGACCTTTGGCCTGAGTTACAATCCCCACAGGCTGCCGTAGGCCCAGGTCCCATTCCCATTGGGGTCAGTGGGGGCTGTGACTTGGGGAGGAACAGGATCGGGACCTTTCTCCATGGCGCCGACTCCTGGGATGTGTGGTGTGAGCGTCAGGATTTCAGAGGGGGCTGGAGCTCATCTGGCGATGACGTGAGATCCTCTCGCCCGGCTGTCTCTCCCCTCTGCTCCTCAGCCCTTGCAGGGCGGGAAGAAGGAGCAAAGAGCCCAGCAGCTCGGTGCGGCTTTGCTCCCTCCTCTCCTGTGAGCACCAGGGCAGAAAGGTTCTTCTCCCCCCCCCGGCCCTGCTCCTTCCCTCCAGCACCCAGTCTGGGAAGGAGCAGAGGGAAGATGAAGAACCTCTGGAGCTTCCCCGCTCCTCCCCAGCCTGGAAGGGGGAGAGAGGACCATTCTGCAGCCCTCCCAGGGCTGGGAGAGGGATGGAGACCCCAGGAGGAGCAGAGGTGAGGCTGGAGGGGGCAGAATGGATGGTGGGGATAGGATTAATTGTTGGGCAGGGGACGGACAGATGTGGGGCGAAAACTCCAGCAGAAGGGGCCAGATCATCTCCCGCAATACAGTACCTGTCACCTATGTGCTGGGTGTGGGCAGGGGAGCAGGCCATCAGTAGATGGACTGATGAACCACAATAGAGTCTTTGGCCCTGCAATTGATCCCATGGGAGTCTCTGGGAACAGATGTTCTCATGACACGTCTCAGATCTGGAGGTTTCAGCTGGGCTGTCAGGAGAATGGTCTGTCTGGCTGCATTTCAGTTGCTCCCACTCCTGACTGAAACCTCAACACAGACATAGTGTTTGTTTCCCACTTCGGGTGTAAACTTAGATAGGTTTTGACTTCCCTAGAGTCACAGCACCTGGCTGTGGTTCTTGGGAGGGGCATGATGGTGGGTGGGAGATGTTCTGGCAGCAAAGGCAGAGGCAGGCATGGTGCCGGTGGGAGAAACATGCTCACCAGCAGCCCTTGCTACACTGTTGGGAGAGAGGTCGCTTGGTTTCCCCCCGCACCCACTGCAAGGGGAGACTGGCAGGGCGGGACCAGAGCCATGGCCCAGTATTGCTGGTAGCACTAGTGGCCTCTGTGCTTGTGTTCACAGGAGCTTCTGCAGCCATCTCATGGCTGGCTCCTCTGGAGCAACATTGGCAAAGGCGAATTCTCCAGCTGTGCCCCCACACTGGGGCAGCCCTATCAAATCCAGAGGTGGAGCAGCCCCATTAGATCATGTAGTCCTGCTTGCTGCCAATGCCATAGAGGATTGAAAGACGGATCTTGTGTGGCAGGGAGACCAGCTGAATTCAGATGTCTTTGTTTGTCCCACCTCCAAGTCCTGGAGGAGCTGTTTAATTGGCGATGCGCCATGGAAGTGTGGGGCTGGAGGAAGAGGCTCCAGCGGTGTGACTCTTGTCCAGCTCAGGGGCTTGGAGCCAGGCTGGTTTGTGCCTCTGCAATGGGTATCCCCAGTAGGCTTGGCAGGGCAGGGCTGAGTGTGGGAAGTTGCAGCCCTGGTCAGATAGTGCAAATGGAAAGGTGGGGGAGCAGGGGTAACGGCTGGGCTGGGAACAGGTTGCAATGGCAGATCAGAGGGAGGGGGAGGAGGGGAGGACCAGAACAGCAGGGGGCACTGGACAGTACTGAACCATCTAGCAAAGGGAGGACAAACTACAGTCCGCGGGCCAGATCCGGCCTGTTAGGACTTTCAATCCTGCCCTTGGGATTGCCAGCCCCGTGGTGCAGCACGGGTTAAGGCAGGCTCCCTGCCTGTCCTGGCCCCATGCCACTCCCGGAAGCATCCGGCACCATGTCCCTGGGGCCGGAGGAGGGGGGCAGAGGGCTCCGTGCGCTGCCCTCGCCTGCAGGCACTGCCCCCCCGCATCTCCCATTCCTGAGAACAGGGAACTGTGGCCAATGGGAGCTTTGGGGGTGGGACCCACAAGCAAGGGAAGGGTGCGCCCAGCTGCCTGCCCCACCCCCAGGAGCCACTGCTGGATATGCTGGCCACTTCTGGGAGCGGCGCAGGGCCAGGATAGGCAGGGAGCCTGCCTTAGCCCTGCTGCACACTGCTGCCATCCCGGAGCAGCTCGAGGTATGCGGTGCTGGGCCAGAGCCCTCACCCCAACCCCCTGTCCTGAGCCCCCTCCCACACTCCGCACTCCCTCCTGCACCCCAACTCCTTGCCCTGAGCCCCTTCCTGCACACCGGACCCACTCCCACACGCCGCACTCCCTCCTGTACCTCAACCGCCTACCCCAGCCCTACATTCATGGCCCTGCATACAATTTTCCCACCCAGATGTGGCCCTCAGGCCAAAAAGTTTGCCCACCCCTGATCTAGCAGGTCTCGTTTTCACAAACTTGGTTTAAAGGCCAGCACAGATAGCTCCCAGAGAGGGAGAGACAGGCAGGTGAGGTAGGGTCACTCCCTGACTTGGCTGGAGGTTTGATAAAGTCAAACCTCTGGCTCCATCTAGTGTCTGAGAAGGAGTCACACACATCTTCCACTGGGCTTTATTCCAGCTTGCAAGGACTGATGTGGCTGCTGCGCAGTACCTGTTAATTGCCTAACACCTGTGGCAGCTGTAGGATGGTAGGAGTCCAGAGTGGTGTCACCACCCCCGCTTCCAGAGCTGGGATAATTTTCAGATTTTGTTTTTTCTTTTAAGTGAGATTTTGTTTTTCCGATGAAGTGAGCTGTAGCTCACGAAAGCTCATGCTCAAATAAATTGGTTAGTCTCTAAGGTGCCACAAGTACTCCTTTTGTTTTTTCTTGAAACATCTAAGCCACACTGAGCGCCTAGTGTGAGAAGTGCCGGATCTAAAGCGAACTTCCTACAGCATAAAATCCGTGGCGTACTGCCTTTCCCGAGCCGATTCCTTCTTTCCTTTTTCTCTAGTCTCCACTTTTCCCTAGGCCGTGATGTCTTTCCTCACTCTCTTCCTTTGCCTGTGTTCCCTTGTATGAGTTAGTCCATTATTTTTCCTCCTTTTAAAATATTTCACTCCCTCTCTTTTTTCCTCTAAAAAAATCTCTTTCTCAGGGCATGTTCACACTAATAATTTAAGTCTACCTAAGTTACATCGATATACAGTAGTTCAATTGCTTTTGCCTGTCCACACCACATTTCTTGTTTCGGTGGTGTGCATCCTCATTAGCTATGCTTGCATCAATGTGGATAGCAGTGCAACATGGGTAGCTATCCTTATAGGCGGCGTGTGACCTGCTGGCTGGGGTAGGCTAATACCAGCCCCGCCCCTTCTGCCCCAAGCCCAGAGGCCCCCCACCATGGCCTCCAGCCCCTGCCCCAGGCTTGTGCCCCCAACCCTGAGAACACCGGAAGGGTGGATGGCGCAGGCCCAGCCCTGGAGCACCAGAGTGCTAAGCAGGAGGGAGCCTGGAGACGGAGTGTGGGTGGGGCCACGCCTGGCTGTTTGGGTAGGCACAGCCTCCCGCAGCCTATGATATCCGCTGCCCATGGCTATCCCACTGTGCAACTCACTACCATCTGGTGCAAAGTGTTTTGAGAAGGGTTTGCAAAGCCTTATGGGGGCAATGAGTCATGCAGGGGTGACTGGGAACATGGGGTCAATGTCCCATGATGCAGTTTTCTCCATCCCATAATATTATCTGCATCCTATAATGTTTCATGCCTCTTTTCAAAATCCCCACAAACCTGTGCATCTGCCGTCTTTGTGAGAAGCATGGATCCTGCACAGCTTTTCAGTATTGTGCTGACCGACACCGAAATAATGTGCCTGGTACTTCAGTATTTCCAGAGCTGCTGGAGGAGCTGCGAAGGATCTGACAGTGCCTTGCAGGATGCCTTGCTGACCTGATACTGAAAGAAACAATTCAAGATTGCTGTTGGCATTCACTGAGCAGCTGCACGTGGTGGAGTGCCGGTTCTGGGCCCAGGAAACAAGCACTGAGTGGTGGGATCACATCGTTATGTAGGTATGGGATGACAAGCAGTGACTGCAGAGCTTTCGGATGCTCAAAGCCACATTTCTGGATCAGCTTGCGGAACCAGCCCTTCAGCGCAGCAACACCAAAATTAGAGCTCCACTGATGGTGGATAAGTCAGTGGCAATTGCCGTGTGGAAGCTTGCAACACCAGATTGCCACTGATCAGTTGAGAATCAGTTTGGAATTCGAAAATCCACTGTGGGGGTTGCTGTGAAGCAACTGTCCAGGGCAATTAATTATGTCCTGATACAAAGGACAGTGACTCTGGGCAATGTGCAAAACATAGTGGATGGTTTTGCATCAGTGGGGTTCCCGAAATGTGGTGGGGCAATAGATGTCATGCATGTCACTATCTTGGCACCAGACCATCTTGCCATGGAGTACGTCAACAGAAGGAGCTACTTGTCTACGGTATTGCAAGTGCTGGTGGATCACTGGATGTTTTACCGACATCAGTGCGGGCTGGTCAGGGAAGGTGCATAGCATCATCTTTAAAAACACAAGCCTATTCAGGAAGATGCAAGCAGGGATTTTCTTTCCAGACTGGTGGATTACCACTGGGGATGTGGAAATGCCAGTCGTGATCCTGGGCAACACAGTCTGTCCCTTGCTCCGATGGCTCATGAAGCTGTACACCGGTCACCTTGACAGCAGCAAGAAAAGCTTCAACTACAGGCTCAGCAGGGGCAGCATAACTGTTGAATGTGTCTTTGGCCATTTGAAAGGCTGCTGGTGCTCTCTACTCATGGATTGGTTATAGCTGCCTGCTGTGCACTTCATAATATCTGTGAAGCAAAGGGGAGAAAAGTTCCGCCAGGGTGGAGTGCGGAGGTGGAATAGCTGGCTGCTGATTTGGTAGGGGTAGTGCAGCAGCCCTGGAAAATATGTGGAATGTGATGGGGGGTGGGGCATGTAGGGAGGTTCTGGAATGCAGTTATCGATAGACTGCAGTGGGAGGTAAGCACGGATGGCTTAGATTCATAGATACTAAGGTCAGAAGGGACCATTATGATCATCTAGTCCGACCTCCTGCACAACGCAGGCCACAGAATCTCACCCACCCACTCCTGCAAAAAACCTCTCACCTATGTCTGAGCTATTGAAGTCCTCAAATCGTGGTTTAAAGACTTCAAGGAGCAGAGAATCCTCCAGCAAGTGACCCGTGCCCCACGCTGCAGAGGAAGGCAAAAAACCTCCAGGGCCTCTTCCAATCTGCCTTGGAGGAAAATTCCTTCCCGACCCCAAATATGGCGATCAGCTAAACCCTGAGCATATGGGCAAGATTCACCAGCCAGATACCCAGGAAAGAATTTTCTGTAGTAACTCAGATCCCACCCCATCTAACATCCCATCACAGGTCATTAGGCCTATTTACCATGAATATTTAAAGATTAATTAATTACCAAAATCATGTTATCCCATCATACCATCTCCTCCATAAACTTATCAAGTTTAATCTTAAAGCCAGATAGGTCTTTTGCCCCCACTGCTTCCCTTGGAAGGCTATTCTAAAAGTTCACTCCTCTGATGGTTTGAAACCTTTGTCTAATTTCAAGTCTAAACTTCCCAATGACCAGTTTATATCCATTTGTTCTTGTGTCCACATTGGTACTGAGCTTAAATAATTCCTCTCCCTCTCCGGTAGTTATCCCTCTGATCTACTTATAGAGAGCGATCATATCTCCCCTCCACCTTCTTTTAATTAGGCTAAACAAGCCAAGCTCCTTGAGTCTCCTTTCATAAGACAGGTTTTCCATTCCTCAGATCATCCTAGTAGCCCTTCTCTGTACCTGTTCCAGTTTGAATTCATCCTTCTTAAACATGGGAGACCAGAACTGCACACAGTATTCCAGGTGAGGTCTCACCAGTGCCTTGTATAACGGTACTAAAACCTCTTTATCTCTACTGGAAATACCTCGCCTGATGCATCCCAAGACCGCATTAGCTTTTTTCACGGCCATATCACATTGGCGGCTCATAGTCATCCTGTGGTCATCCAATGCTCCGAGGTCCTTCTCCTCCTCCGTTACTTCTAATTGATGCGTCCCCAGCTTATAACTAAAATTCTTGTTATTAATCCCTAAATGCGTAACCTTACACTTCTCACTATTAAATTTCATCCTATTACTATTACTCCAGTTTACAAGGTCATCCAAATCTTCCTGTATGATATCCCGGTCCTTCTCTAAATTGGCAATACCTCCCAGCTTTGTATCATCCGCAAACTTTATTAGCACACTCCCAATTTTTGTGCCGAGGTCAGTAATAAAAAGATTAAATAAGATTGGTCCCAAAACCGATCCCTGAGGAACTCCACTGGTAACCTCCCTCCAGCCTGACAGTTCACCTTTCAGTAGGACCCTCTGTAGTCTCCCTGTTAACCAATTGGTTATCCACCTTTCAATTTTCATATTGATCCCCATCTTTTCCAATTTAACTAGTAATTCCCCATGTGGCACCATATCAAACGCCTAACTGAAATCTAGGTAAATTAGATCCACTGCATTTCCTTTGTCTAAAAAATCTGTTACTTTCTCAAAGAAGGAGATCAGGTTGGTTTGGCACGATCTACCTTTTGTAAAACCATGTTGTATTTTGTCCCATTTACCATTGACCTCAATGTCCTTAACTCCTTTCTCCTTCAAAATTTTTTCCAAGACCTTGCATACTACAGATGTCAAACTAACAGGCCTGTAGTTACCCGGATCACTTTTTTTCCCTTTCTTAAAAATAGGAACTATGTTAGCAATTCTCCAATCATACGGTACAACCCCTGAGTTTACAGATTCATTAAAAATTCTTGCTAATGGGCTTGCAATTCCATGTGCCAATTCCTTTAATATTCTTGGATGAAGATTATCTGGGACCCCCGATTTAGTCCCATTAAGCTGTCCGAGTTTCGCTTCTACCTGAGATGTGGTAATATCTACTTCCATATCTTCATTCCCATTTGTCATGCTACCATTATCCCTAAGATCCTCTTTAGCCTTATTAAAGACTGAGGTAAAGTATTTGTTTAGATATTGGGCCATGCCTAGATTATCCTTGACCTCCACTCCATCCTCAGTGTCCCACTTCTTCTTTCTTTGTTTTCTTCTTATTTATATGGCTATAGAACCTTTTACTATTGGTTTTAATTCCCTTTGCAAGGTCCAACTCTACTTGACTTTTAGCCTCTCTCACTTTATCCCTACATGTTCTGACCTCAATAAGGTAGCTTTCCTTGTTGATCCTTCCCATCTTCCACTCCCTGTATGCTTTCTGCTTTTTCCTAATCACCTCTCTGAGATGCTTGCTCATCCAGCTTGGTCTACAACTCCTGCCTATGATTTTTTTCCCCTTTCTTGGGATGCAGGCTTCCGATAGCTTCTGCAGCTTTGATTTAAAGTAATCCCAGGCCTCATCTGCCCTTAGATCCATAAGTTCTTCAATCCAATCCACTTCCCTAACTAATTTCCTTAATTTTTGAAAGTCAGCACTTTTGAAATAAAAAACCCTAGTTACAGATTTATTTTTGTTAATCCTTCCATTCAGTTTGAACTGAATTAGCTCATGATCACTTGAACCAAGATTGTCCCCTACAACCATTTCTTCTATGAGGTCCTCACTACTCACCAAAACCAAATCTAAAATGGCATCCCCTCTAGTCGGTTCAGCAACTACTTGATGGAGGAATCCATCAGTTATCACATCTAGGAAAATCTGAGCCCTATTATTATTACTAGCATTCATCCTTCAGTCTATATCTGGGAAGTTAAAGTCTCCCATGATAACGCAGTTTCCATTAGTATTTACTTCATTAAAAACATTAAAGAGGGCTCTATCCATATCCAGATTAGGTCCCGGCAGTCTATAGCACACCCCAAGCACTATCCCAGGGGAGGCTCTCGTAGTTTTCTTCCCCAATGTAATTTTTGCCCAGACAGACTCTGTCTTATCCATTCCATCGCTTCTTATTTCTTTACATTCTACCTCATCATTGATATACGATGCTACTCCACCACCTTTACCTTTATTTCTGTCTTTCCTAAACAGCACGACGACCCTTCAATACCTGTACTCCAGTAATAACTACTATTCCACCATGTTTCTGCTATCCCTATAATATCTGGTTTCACTTCCTGCACCAGTAGCTCTAGTTCCTCCATTTTGTTACGTAGGCTCCTCGTATTGGTATACCAACATCTTAATTTTTGCTGTTTGGCCTCGCTCACATTCTGTACCCTATTAGGCATGGTCATTCTACAGCCAGTATAACCTACTAGACTGGTATCCACGCTACCCTTCCTCCTTATCTGCACATTCTCCTACCCACGGCTGTATCCTTTCTTACTTTGTTTTCTTCCCTCTCAATGCTAAAATCCGGCGTGGAGATTACCTGGACATCTCCCAGCCATCTCCTCCAAATTCCTAGTTTAAAGCTCTCTTAATCAGTTGTGCCAGCCTCCATCCTAGAAGTCTATTTCCTTCCCTACTCAGATGAAGTCCATTCCGAGAGAACTGTCCTCTGTCCATGAATGCCTCCCAGTGGCCATACATCCCAAAGCCCTCCTTATAGCACCACTGCCTAAGCCATCTGTTGATGGTCATAATCTTGTCACACCTTTGTTGCCCTTCTCTAGAAACAAGCAGAATCCTACTAAAGATCACTTGAGCCTCGATTTCCTTAAGCGTCTTCCCCAGCCTAGCACAGTGTCCCTTAATACTTTCCAGCGAGAATCTAGCCATATCATTTGTTCCCACATGAAGGATAATTAGGAGATTCTTTCCTGCTCCCTTTAGGATCCTTTTCCACCTCAGGTCTACATCCCCTATCTTAGCACCTGGAAGACAGCACACCCTTCTATTCTCTGGATCAGCTCTGATTACAGGCCTGTCTATTCTTCTCAGCAAAGAGTCCCCGATCACATAGACCTGCCTTTTCCTGGTGGCGGTGCTATTCTCCAGTCTATCCCCTGTTCCCTCTGGCTGCAAGTTCTTTACATTCCTATTCTCCCTTGTAATCCTCTTCAACCCATCCTGTATCCTCCTGGGGCTCATATTTGGTGTGGTCTCCATTGACTCTTCCCCTTTTCCTATAGGACTAGCCGTTCTTCTCTTCTTCCTTGCCCTTCCACCTTCAATGACTACCTGCTGAGCCCCTTCGTCATTTTCCAACTCTGCAAACCGGTTCTTGAGCTCTATTTCTCGTTCACTCGCCCTTCTTTTTCTCTGCCTGGTTCTTTTAGTCACATGCTTCCACTGACCACTTTCCTCACCCAGTCTCCCCTCAGAATTCCTCAGTCCTGCTTCCATCTGCAAGTCTGAGCTTTTCCCTTCAGATACCTCATGTCTTTGCTCCGTAATCTGCTCGAACCCCTTTCTAAACTCAACCAGACTTTCCACCTGAAGGTCTGTAAGAGTCTCCAACATGTCATTGAAAAGTGCTATCATGTCCTGCTGAGTCTCTGTCCTTTTGATATGTGTTTCTGCTCTCCACACTCTCCCTTTCCATTCTGTTTGCAAGGCAGCTCCTCCAAGCCCTCTGCTTGGTATCTGCAGCATCAGAGCTTGCAGGATCTCTTGGAACATGTTGTCCTGTGTCCTCTTTCTTCTGCTCTTTATCTTGCTGAGCCGCTCTGCTGATGTGGATGGAGGGATCTCAAGGCCACATTTCCATCTGCAAAAGACATAATGCACGGAGGTACTATTGTGAGTGTATTCACTCCCCTTGATTCACACACGTTACAAGCACTACATTCTCACTTCCCTTTGGGATTCATAGAGCATGGCAGTAGTCCCAGCCATGGTGAGTACTGCCTGGTGGAGCGGTTAATTTGGGACAGTAAGGGTCGGGGAGCACATAGGGATCAGTGGTTGCAGATACAGCAACTGAACCGAATACTGGCACCGTTTTCCACAGGCGGTGGTGATTTTAGCTGATAGCTCACTCCTGAGGGTAACAGAGGCTGAAAGGGAACAGGTCCTGCACACGTCCAGCTGCAGGCTGGGTCTGTGTGCTGCTAGCCTGTGTGCTGCAATGGTGCCTGCTGAAGTAATTGCTGAGTGGTGCGGGAAAGTGTCCTACTGCAGTGGAAGAAACAAGACAGCACCCTCCCATACACCTTCGGCAGAGGATTGCAAACCACCTCCAACAAAGTTTCCTGGAGATCTCTGTGGAGGATTCATGGGACATCCCAGTGCGCATAAACAAACTATTTCACAGGGCCCCCTTTGCCTAACTGTACAGGGGAATGAGAAGCAGACAGTAACTCTACCTCCACTGTTTATTTCACTACCTCTTGTTGCCTGATCAAAAAATAGTAAATGAACAGATGTGTCCCTGCGATATCAAAGCAAACTGCATACTTACCAGAGGTTCCTTCCCCTGCATCTGGCTTGCTGGTGCTGGATGGTAGGGACTGGCTCGACTGTTGTGGCATCAGAAAGAAGTCCTGGCTGGCCACCCCACTGGATTCCCTGGTTGCCTGTCCCCCATACTTCTCCTCCTCCTCTTCCTCACCCAACATCTCCTGCCCACTGTGCATTGCAGGGGCCTGTGTCTCCAGCTCCCCCAAAGTATCCATGGGGAACTTGGGGTCGCTGCCAAGGATGGCACGCAGCTCCTTATAGAAGCGGCATGTCTGCAGCTCTGCACCAGAGTGACTGCCTCCCTTGCCTTCTGGTATGCCTGCCACAGCTCCTTGACTTTCACACAGCACTGCTGTGGGTCCCTGTTGTAGTCCTTTTCCCTGGGGCGATCTGCTCATTATATGTCGCTGTTTCTACTGCTGGATTAGAGCCATGCCAGAACAGCCTCTTTTCCCCACAGACCTAGGAGATCCCCCTCCTCCTGTGTAGCCCAGGCAGGAACATGTTTGCTGTATGGAGCCAGCAGGGTCAACTGGGCAGTTGCTATGTGAACTATCCATGACGACCAAACAGGAAATGGAATTTCAAAAATGTATGGGGCTTTAAAAGGGCAGCTGGGCAGCAGAGTTCGAAACGGTGACCAGACTGGCAGTGTGGGGTATTGCGGGACACCTGTTGGAGGCCACTAAAATTGACATAAGTAATGCAGTGTCTACGCTGATGCTGCATCGATCTAACTATGTCGACCTAAACGCTATTCCTCTCGTAGAGGTGGAGTTATTAAGTTGGCGTAGCAGGTGAGTTACATCGGCGGGAGCGACATTGTAGAGTAGACGCTTCCAGAGTTAGGTCTATGTAAGCTGTCTTATGTCGACCTAACTCTGGAGTATAGATCAGGCCTCGTTCATATCCGGATATTTTCTAAATCCCTCTTTCTCCCCATCTCTCTGTTTTCTGTCAATCCATATTTGAAACGGGAATGTTGGTAAAAGCTGTGCTGGCAGAGCTGCATGCGGTGGGCAAGTGCCATTTGTGCAGGCTCGCCCTGCCCCTGAGCTGGGCAGGAGGCCAGAGAAAGGCAGCTGGGAGAATTGCAGAGGCAGGGAATGGTTGCACCTGTGAAGCTGGTTGAAGTAGATGGGCATCTAACTCAGACCCCACAAGACGGGAAACTGGCAGAGTGATGAAATGTACAAAATTACATTCATCCTGAGGCAGTACGGTCAGGGCCATTAAAGCCAGATTCAGAACGACTCCTTCCTGTGGGGATACATGCACAGGGCTGTGTCGCTGTCTGTTGTTTGAATGAGATTGTGGGAGGGGAAAGAGATCCACAGAGAACAGACGGGAAATGTCATGTTAGTTCTGGAATGGTGGCAATAGAGTTGAAAAGAACAGAGTGTGTTCCTCCAGAATCAAGTTGCTTCTTTAGAGCAAAGCATAGAGCGTGCGTGCGTATATGTGTACACATGCACATTCATGCACCCTTCACTGAGAGAACATGGGTCATTGAGAATGTTCCCCTAAATGCCCAAAGATAGCTGGTGCCTAAGGACTGTCCTGGCACTTGGGAGATATGGGCTCTCCTCTCAGCTCTGCCATTGACCTGCTAGGTGACCATGGACAAGTCATATCCCTGCTCTTTGCCTCAGTTTCCTCTCCTACCCTTTGTCTCTTGTTTCTTTAGCTTGTAAGCCCTTTGGGGCAGGGACTGTCTCACTATGTGATTGTACAGCACCTAGCACAATGGGGTCCTGATCTCAGCTAGAGCCACTGGGCACTGGTGGAATATCAATAATAATGTTTTGGGACCGATACCTCTATTGTCACTTTAGCAATTGGGTTGAATCTTTGTCGGTATAACATCCGGTACAGCATGCTAACGTCAGCTTGGTCTCCAGATTCCTCTGACAGCAGAGACACAGCCAAGGGTAAAATATGTGGAGACTCTTTTTTCCTGCTAGCACCTTCCTGTTACAGCCAAGGCAGGAGCCCTGGGTATAAAAGGAGACCGCTGCCCTCGTTAGTAATGCTGAGTTACTCTTTCAGGGTGGCTGCACCCTGTGGCGATGAGAGACCTAAATGGAAGAGGATTTCAGCAGAAGATGTTTGTTTGCTGTAGGGCATGCTGCTAACAATATCGCAGAGCTGGCAGGAAGGTGTGGGTTGACTTACATTGCCCAGGCAGAAGTTACAGCCATGAATACCCTGCACCAATGCTGAGCTGAGCAGAGCAGAAAGTCCCCTCTAGGCTTGGGTAGCTGATCCGTACCCTACGATTCCCCTCGGGCAGCGCCATCCATGGGTCTCTGCCATTGGAAGAGGGTTCAGTTAGTGGTGGTGGCCAGCTGAGGGCAGCAGTGGTGCAGATGTGGGTGCCTATTCTGTGATGCCTGCTGAGACTGGCTCTTGCTGCAGCAGGCTGTGTTGGCTCAGCTCTGGCATGCCCTAACCCAAAGGGACTTGGTATGGATGCTGTGATTTAATGGTGCTTTCTCTGCAATCACACCAGTGTGAGCTGTATTCCTGAGAGCTCCCACAAGCTAAGCAGGGTTGGCTGGGTCATTGCTGGGATGGGAGACCTGCAAGTAAAACAGAGCGCTGCAGGACAGAGTGCCGGTGAATCAATAGGGGGCACTGTTCCCTGACAGCCAGCTCTGGCCAGCAGCAGGGGATGCTGTGCTGTTGGGTGAGAGCTCACATCCTGACCACTGTGATCATTAAGGATCAGAAGAGGCAGGATTGTTAACCTGTAGTGTCCTGGCCAAATTCTAACTGTAGTTTGCCTTCCTCAAATCCCTCCAGCAGTGCCAGCTGGGTTCAGAGTGCTCCTTTGCTTCCTGCCCTAAACTGCTATGTTCTGTTGCCAGGCAGCTGCCATGTTCCTCCCCAGAGGTGGCCATAATGGTTGTGGCTGTATATGCAGCACTATCCTGCAAAACCCAGGTGTGGGTAGCGCCTGTTGACTCCAGTGCAGAGAAGGAAATGGAAAGGCACCTCAGCACTTTGGTCCTGGGGGGTAAAGCCCGACCTCCCCAGAGGCCCCCTCCCAGTCTAGGGGAAGGGAAAGCTAGGCTGAGGTTACCCCCTTGTCCAGGGGCCTTCTGCTTCTAGCCCTGGTTTGCATGGTGCCGTGAGCTGGGAGGGGCTGTGCCATGGCGGTGTTTTTAGCGGTGTCTCACTGCTGTTTGCCTTTTTCTCCTCTGCCCCCAGGCTCAGTGGATATCCGGGTACCCGATGACCCTGTGATCGCCCTCTTTGGTCGGGACACCGTCCTCCACTGCTCTTTCTTGCCTGACACCAGCTTCAGCCTGGCTGAGCTCAGCCTCATCTGGCAGCTGACGGACACCAAGCGGTTGGTGCACAGCTTTGCCAGTGGGCGGGACCAGCTGGCTGACCAGGGCAGCGGCTATGTCAACCGCACGGCCCTCTTCTACGAGGAGCTGCCCCGGGGCAATGTCTCGCTGCTGCTGCGGCGGGTGCAGATCTCCGATGAGGGCAGCTTCACCTGCTTTGTCCGGGTCCATAGCTACAGCAGCGCGGCGGTGACGCTACAGGTGGCCGGTGAGAGACGGGAGGAGGTGCTGGCTGTGGAGAGACACCTGGGCAGGCCCAGCCCCTCATGTCCCCCTGGCAGAGCCATGCTCACCTGGGGCTTACCCCAGGTTCGCCCTGCAATCTAGTGTCTCATCCCCTCACCCACTGCCCTCCCACAGCACCTGCTGTCCTGCTCTCCATAGTCCCCCCCTCTCCCGCTCCATCCCTTCCCCTGTTTTCCTACACGGTTCCTGTCTCTTTCCCCTCTTGCCTGACCCAGAGCCCAACCATGGGTGGGTGGGGGCTAGGAGGGTTCAGGGTCCTGAGCTGAGTTTTGTGATTCTCTCTTTCAATAAGGGCTGAGCTTGAACCCGAAATCCAACCTCCCCAGGTCTGGGAAGGGTTAGACATGGGGCTCCCCTACTTTGGCAATTTGGGCCCATCTCTACCCCGTCCCGCTGTACTCCCCTGCCCTGGAGAGCCCCTCTCAGATGCTGTGGGGATGGGGACAATTTAAATGATCTGGATAGCCTGCCTGACCTCCCTCCCCTGGGGAAAGCTGCTAGCCCCAGGAATCCATTGTGGAGCTCGGCTAAACAACTGCACCACAGAATCATAGAATATTAGGGTTGGAAGAGACCTCAGGAGGTCATCTAGTCCAACCCCCTGCTCAAAGCAGGACCAACACCAACTAAATCATCCCAGCCAAGGCTTTGTCAAGCCAGGCCTTAAAAACCTCTAAGGATGGAGATTCCACCACCTCCCTAGGTAACCCATTCCAGTGCTTCACCACCCTCCTAGTAAAATAGTGTTTCCCAATATCCAACCTAGACCTCCCCACTGCACCAAAATCCTGTAGCCGGCCCAGTGCAGTTAGCCCTCATGGGGATGCAGTCACAGCAGCTGGGTCGTTGATGCCGCCCAGCCTGGAGCATGTGAAGGGATGCCCCAGCCTGCCAGTCCCCCTTGGCTCACCCTAGCCTCTGATGTGCTAGATGCTGTTTGCTGTCCACAGAAACACGCTATGGGGAGGGGAGAGGGCGTACGTTCTCAGCCCCCAGGTCCCATTAGAGTGAATAGGTGTCATGTATATTGGGTTGGGGGTTAGACGCCATGAGCCAAACCAATGCCCAGCAAGAGGGCACAGAGGGGTTGCACTTTGTGGGGTATTTCTGCACAGCTCAGCGTTTTGCCTGGCAGGCTGTTAAGCTATCTGGGGCATCTGCAGCTCCCTCCCCCATCTCCAGCTCCGTGGATCAGCTTCTCCATGGCCTCCCAGCCGAGAGCATTGTGGGAAAGTTATCCTAGCATGCCCTTTGCTGTATTTCTGAGGCGCAGGGAAGGGGTGGGGTGGGAATGGTGCCCTAGGTCCCAGTGGTGTGATAACTATGGGGTGAGAAGGCCATGGGGGAGGAAGGGGAAATGACCTTGCATTATTCATCAGTGCCCACCTCTGGCCAGCTGGCTAACTTCCATTGCATCATACCGGCTCTCCTCTCCTTTTCAGCTTTGTATTCCAAGCCCAACTTGAACCTGGAGCCCAGCAAGAACCTGAAGCCAGGGGACCTAGTGACAGTGACCTGCCACGCCTTCCGCGGCTACCCTGCGGCCACGGTACTCTGGCAGGATGGCCAGGGCAACAACATCACAGAGAATGTCACCACCTCCCAGGTGGCCAATGAGGAAGGGCTCTTTGACGTGCAGAGTGTCCTCCAGGTGGTGCTGGAGCCCAACAGCACCTACTCCTGCCTGGTGCAGAACCCCGTGCTGCAGCAGGAGACCCACGCCTCTGTTACCATCACTGGTGAGCCGGGCAGGGTGTTATGGCGGGGATGGGCCTACTGCCCAACAGCCCTGGGCATCCAGAACTCAGATCCTCAGGCTGGAGCTTTGGCCTCCCAGATAAAACCTAGAGAAGGGTGAAGGTGGTCCTGGAAAATGAGGTCTGAGCCAAATCTTCCCCCTAGACGCCAGCCCAGCCTGTCAAGGGGCCCAGAGCTTGCCTAGGCAGCCGTCTTCCTGTCTTTCCTTTGGCTTCTTGGCCTCTTCCTGGCCTCCACGCCATGCTGCAGGAATCTGGCCCTCACTGGCTGATCTGAGTCTCTCTGATGTGCCACGCTTCAGGGGGATCTTGGGCTGAGTCAAGGGGAGTGCATGACAAATCATTCCACCAGCTGGACACCTGCGTCCATAGAGGGGCAGATGCTGGCCTGTGGAAGACACCCCACTTGGAAGGTGCAGCCTGGGAGGAGCAGGGGGGCAAAGGTGGCTTCACATCGCCTGCACTCTGGGCTGCTGCAGGGACGGAAGCAACCTTCACCGTAACTTGGAGTAGCCCAGAGGGTTGGTCTTATGGCAGCCTCCCCTGCACTGCTCAGCAGCCCCAAATCCCTGCGTTCTCTCCTACTCCTGGCATGCCACCAACACTGGGGCCTGAGGAGTGTGGTAGTGTGGGGCTGCTTATGCTGGGAGTTCTCCCTTGCCCCTATATGCTGCTTGAGAATCTGGCTCCTCGCCTCCATGTGCATCTCTACTCTGTCTGCAGTCCTGCCAGCTGCTTGTATGACAGACCTCCAGGGGATGCCTGGGAGCGAGGGGATGTGATGTGCATGGTTTGGTAGGTGGTGCTCTTCTCTCTGAGTCAGCATGGAGCTAGTGCCCAGCATGGCACCAGGGGGTGTATGCTGCCAGAGATGCAGTCCCAGCTGAAATGGAAATAGAGATCCTGACTGCTTGAGATCATTAAAGATCCTATTAGTAAAGCCCCAGCATTCTGCATAGATCTCAACTCAGGCAGTTACATTCCACCAACCTAAATCACCTCAGTATGTTTCAATAGGGTAAGGTGTTTTTCACTCTTTTTCTTACACTGTTGTGCAGCTGTGAGCTGTTAAAGAGTTGGTGTGTTCCACCCTAGAGGTAGCTGCAGTGATCCCTATGTGTTCACCACAGAGCACACTGGGAGCCTTGGGGCTGTAAGATTACTGTTAAGTTCCACTAACCATCCTAATAAGTAACTTCCCTGAGCAAATCCCTGCTATTCCTGGGCTACAAATATACCTATAATTACAGTAACCCTTCCAACCAGGAGCCTACCGTTTTCCAGTGTAACTCATGTCCTGGTTTCAGAGTAACAGCCGTGTTAGTCTGTATTTGCAAAAAGAAAAGGAGTACTTGTGGCACCTTAGAGACTAACCAATTTATTTGAGCATAAGCTTTCGTGAGCTACAGCTCACTTCATTGGATGCATACCGTGGAAACTGCAGAAGACATTATATACACACAGAGACCATGAAACAATACCTCCTCCCACCCCACTGTCCATCTATTACCAGCAGGACAGTGGGGTGGGAGGAGGTATTGTTTCATGGTCTCTGTGTGTATATAATGTCTTCTGCAGTTTCTACGGTATGCATCCGATGAAATGAGCTGTAGCTCACGAAAACTCATGCTCAAATAAATTGGTTAGTCTCTAAGGTGCCACAAGTACTCCTTTTCTTTTTTCATGTCCTGGTGAAGTTCCTGGGTAGTTCCGTTCAGCTAATATGGTGGCAGTTTGATTCCCACAGGCTGTCAGTGGCACCACTGGATTGTTGATGGCTGATTGTTCAGTGCTGTTCCCTCCACTTGATGACTGAGCGAGGAGGAGGAGGGAGTTGAGAAAACCGATTATAATATAAACAGGCCCAGTTTATTAAACACTGTTTATCGTACAGGAGGTTCTGCGCCGTAAGAGCATTGTTCAACTTAGCCACTTCCCTCTGAAAGTGTCTTGCTCTGCTGGCTCGATAAATAAAGAATTGTCACAGCTGGGGCTGCCAAGGGAGCACAGTCAGGGCTTGCTCAAGGAGACTGGCAACTGATAATACCAAGGTTGCAGACTAGTTCCCCATACAGGCCATCACTTGCAGTGCCTGTGCCCTGCGCAGGTTGTCTGCAGTGGGGCTTACACCTGGGGTGTGGATGCTGGATCTTAAAGCGTGACCTTCTACTACTTGAGCCAAATCCGAGCTGTCAGCCTAGGCTGCAGCAGGCTTAACCTGTGTATGGGCCCAGCCCCGGCTAGAGGGGATAAGAGTGCCACGCTGAGTGGGTGAGCAGGTTACACATGTGCCACCCCCTCCACCCAGCTGGGTGAGACTGACTGGCTGCAAGACAGCCCATGGCAGAGCAGCTCTTCTTACTGCAGCGTAATGGGCACGAGCCAGGCCCAGGACACATGAAGCACGGATCATGACTGTGGTATTGTGAGCCGGAGGGACCTAAGGAGAGTGGCCACAGTCCGCAGCCCTTAGCCGAAGGAGGACTGGCAAAGGAGAGCAGCAGTGCTGGGAGGGTTAGAGCCATCTGGGGCACGCAGAGTTCCTTGGTCGGCAGAGCTGTAACAGCCACACCTTCCCCCAGACCTCAGACCACGGGGCAGCACTAACCTTCCCCAGGGACTAGGGACCCCATCTGAAGGGGAGATAGGCAACAGTCCAGCCAGACCCTCTGTTCCACCTGGGTCTCTTGTCCAGCCACGGGTTGTGCTGTGGCTCAGCCCTTTACCGCCCTGAGACATAATCGGTGCCCCTCAGCCCCCTCGATGAAATTCACCCAGCCCTACAGTCCTGCTTGGCACCCCTTCCGGTCCCATTTCCTCTCCAAAACACACAACCACCCATCCAGCTGCTGCTGCTGGGGGACATGACTCCTGAGGAAACGGGTGTAGGGGTGCAATTTGTGTGGTGTGCTTCACCTAGAGCGATGGGTCAGGCTGCTCTGGGGTGCAGACGGTGCTGGCTGCCCCACTGTCCCCTGCCATCCCTGAAGAGGGAGCAGGGCTCAACCCCAGCTCTGGGAGGGCAGAGGGGAACGTTCATGTGGCTTTGCTCTTCCACCCTCCTCCTGTTTTCTTGGAGGAATCTTGCTCCCCTTCTCCTGGACACCTGTCGTGTTCCCCTGCTCTGTGGTCAGCTCCCCTCCCCCTCTCATTAGTGCCTAGATAGTCCAGACTCTGGGGGGATTGGGGATGTTCATGCTCCATTTTAAAGAGGAAAGCAAGGAGAACGGAGTGAATTTGGTCTGGAAGTAGCCAGGCGTCGTGGGTTGGCTACTCGTCCTGGGTCATTTTCTGCCCTTTGTGTTCCTGCTGCATGATTGAACTACCCCAGCTACTCCATTGGTAAAGGGGGTGCTTGAAATCTCTGCCCAGTTCTGGCCCCGGGCAGAGCCGCTCCCATTGTATGCAACGGGACCCAGGTGGGTCCCAGGCTCCTTTTCGTGGAAGCTGAGCTGGCAGGAGAAGTTCGACTTCTCAGTAAAATACTTTATGGGCCTATCTCAGTTGCGCAGGTGACTAGCTCGCAGCTGGGTTATAAAGGGCTTCCAATTGTCCTTGCTAGCTCTGCTTTTATAGCTGCCTTGGAGATCTTTATAACCTTGCACACTTACCGGTAACATTAATTTAGTGCTTAATTATCCTTTGTACACCACTTGCTGGGATGTGAAGGAGGGTCCCCGGTGGAGCATAAAGCTTTTGGCTAGATTCATGGCGCTCCTTCCAGCAAGCTAAGCACTGCTGTGCAGATGCTGGGCGGAGGATGGAGGACCAGGATTTCTTCCGTACAGACACAGCTAGTGCTAGGCACCACCACTAGAGGAATAGAGGTGGTGGGCTCAGGTGGCACCAGGGAACTGCATTCCCCGGGTCCCAGACCTCTGCTGAATGTCCCAGGGGAACGCGTGGGGAGGGCAGTGATGGGTGAGCGCTAGACAACACTCCTTGCAGAGCACTAATGGAATCTTGTCCAGCTGTGGTAAGCTGTGATTTCAGTGTAGTTACATGGGTTGAGCATGGGAGTGATGCCGTGCTGACTAAGATCCAGCATATGTCCTCTGCCGGAGAAGGGTGGACGTGTACTGAAGAGCACTCAGTGAGATGGTCGTTCTGCTTACTGAGTCGATAAGTCTCAAGCTGGAGTGCTGTTGCCTCCTCTCAGCGCCAAACATACGTCTGTGGTGTCTGGCTTCAGTCTGGTACCTGAGTGTGGGTGGTCACATATCATTCCAATAGCTCCAGCCTGCTGCTTCTTGGCTTGGGTGGCAGAGCCTGCCGGGTAAAGGTCCCAGAATCCTGACCTGTGAAGAGAAAGAGGGAGGATACAGACTACTTGTCCTCCCGAGGGGCCTGCTGTATAGGCTGGCTGAAGTGGATAAGCTTATTTCAGGGAGGACCAGGTGGTGCTGTTATAGTTATCCAAGTCTTTTTCTTGTGAGAAAAAGTCTTGGAACATGCCTTGGGAAGATATGCTGTGTTGTTGCTAGATTTTGGTGAGGTGAGATTCTGGGTAGAGTCAGTGTCTTGTGAAGAGGGAGCTGTGAGCGTTAGGAGAGATTTCTGTGTGCCTTGATCTCTGAGAGTTAATTCCTGAGGCAGCATGGCCCTCTGGGAACCAAACATTGGTGCTGAGCTGAGATTCTGAGGGGCTGATGTACAGGTAAATAAAAAAATTACACTTAGAATTTACCCGGATTTCACATAACTGATTTCTCTTCTACTGAGAAGCTGATCTGCAAGATCCTGGACTCCTGCTGTCTACCACTCAGTTGAGGGCAATTCTAGGCTCAGAATGGAATATTTATAAGAATAAAGGGCACCACTGGTTGTGAAGAACATGTATCTTCCCAGACTTTCAGCACTTCCTCTTAGAGCACTAAAGGAATGTGAGTGGATAGGGCTATAACTGCCCCAGACATGCAATTTTCTAGATGGGTTTGAACACCGCTGTTTATCGCTCTTTAATCCTCTCCCCATCCCCAGTAAGATTCGCAAACTCATTTCTCTTGAGCAAGGCCAACCTACTAAAGCAAGTGTGCAGCTTGTTGGCCAACCTATTGCAGAGCTAGACGGAGTCCCAAGGCTTGTCTCCTTTGAACAGAACTTCCCAGATGAAAGTTCTCCTGCAATAAGACAGGCCATGGCAAATCTCTGGGCTCATGAAGTTATCTGCACTATGCAGACACATCCCCTTGACGCTGCTATCCGGTCTGCCTGCCACTAGAGTTCCACCCTCAGATTGCTCAGCCTGTACCCTGGATTCTCTCTCTGCAGACTCTGGACAACAGAATTCTATGTCTGGAGAGAAAGCTTGGTTGGTATGTTCTCAGTAGAGCACACAACAGTCGGTTGTGTAACAGACTCACTGTTGAATCCATTGCCATTCATCATGTGCAGCCCACTTGAGGTTTCCCTTGGGAGTCGTGGTACTTTCCTAATGGAGTTGCCACCTCCATGTGTTTGTCCAATGGGCAAAATAATGATATGGCATTTACTCCCCCACATCCAATGCTCAAGTCCAGGATTCTCTTCTCCTCCAGCAGGCTCCGGGGCAGGACTCTGAGAATCAGAACTGCCCAGCGTTTTCTGTAGCTGGCTGGCAGCCCTTGCTCTGTGTCTCATGCATTTGATGTGTGTCCTGTCGTGCTGCTCTGGCATTGTACCCAGCTTTTTTTTCTCCTCCCTCCCAGCAGAGCAACCTTGCACCACAGAACTAATTGCTGGGCAAATTAGCATGTAAATGTAAACTCATTTGCTCCAGTTTTGTTTCCTGGGCAAGAGGGGTGTGTGTGTGTGTAGGGGAGACCGGTGTTGGGTTTGCTTCAGGTCCTTTGTGGCGGCTGCAGAGGTAGCAGGCTTTCCTGTGGCGGGACCATACGTACCTGTGTCCTATATACTCCACTCTCCTTTCTTCAGCAGCAGCCAGTGCCAGATACGTGCAAGCCACTGTAATTGACCTGCTTGTGCGATACCCTGCAGAGCCATGGGAAGAAATCCCTTCCTGATCCCTAAGGGCGATTGGCTGTTTCCCTGAAGCCTGAGGATTGAGGGGCCTTTTTGTTTTTAATCCCAGCTCGTGTAACCAGAGGTACTCCTGTATTCTCATTCCTCAAACAAAATCCAGATCTCTTATGACCAAAGCTACTCCTGATGATCAAGGAATTTGAAGACAAAATGGATGAAAAAAAGAATCTGCCTATTTATTTACTACTTGGCTGCCTCTGAAGGACTGGTGCCCAGGTCTGCATCTTCCTTTATTTAAAACAAACCCAGTGAGCTGTTTATTATTCAGGAGTAGCCCAAACACTTCCACTTTGTGTAACATCCCCATATCATGGGTTGTCAGCAGGCTTTGAACTTGGGACCTTTGGCACTATAAGCACAGGCCTCTGCTACCTGAGCTAAAAGAAAAACTGCACTAGTAGGCAGCTTTTTATCTTCTGTTTGGACCAGCTGCTAGAGGGAGCAGTCCGCTTAGCCAACATATTACACAGGCTGTAGAGTTGCTACAGTATTTGGGCCAATGCTGTACCATAATAGCAGCTCTAGCTCAATTCCTCCCTTCCCCCCGTAGATCATAGAATTATAGAATATCAGGGTTGGAAGGGACCTCAGGAGGTCATCTAGTCCAATCCCCTGCTCAAAGCAGGACCAAGCCCCAACTAAATCATCCCAGCCAGGGCTTTGTCAAGCCTGACCTTAAAAACTTCAAAGGAAGGAGATTCCACCACCTCCCTAGGTAACACATTCCAGTGTTTCACCACCCTCCTAGTGAAAAAGTTTTTCCTAATATCCAACCTAAACCTCCCCCACTGCAACTTGAGACCACACTCCTTGTTCTGTCATCTGCTTCCACTGAGAACAGTCTAGAGCCATCCTCTTCAGAACTCCCTTTCAGGTAGTTGAAAGCAGCTATCCAATCCCCCCTCATTCTTCTCTTCCGCAGAGTAAACAATCCCAGTTCCCTCAGCCTCTCCTCATAACTCATGTGTTCCAGTCCCCTAATCATTTTTGTTGCCCTCTGCTGGACGCTTTCCAGTTTTTCCATATCCTTCTTGTAGTGTGGGGCCCAAAACTGGACATAGTACTCCAGATGAGGCCTCACCAATGTCGAATAGAGGGGAATGATCACGTCCCTCGATCTGCTGGCAGTTCCCCTACTTATACATCCCAAAATGCCATTGGCCTTCTTGGCAACAAGGGCACACTGTTGACTCATATCCAGCTTCTCGTCCACTGTAACCCCTAGGTCCTTTTCTGCAGAACTGCTGCCTAGCCATTCAGTCCCTAGTCTGTAGCGGTGCATGGGATTCTTCAGTCCTAAGTGCAGGACTCTACACTTGTCCTTGTTGAACCTCATCAGATTTCTTTTGGCCCAATCCTCTAATTTGTCTAGGGCCCTCTGTATCCTATCCCTACCCTCCAGTGTACCCTCTTCCCAGTTGAGTGTCATCTGCAAACTTGCTGAGGGTGCAATCCACACCATCCTCCAGATCATTAACAAAGATATTGAACAAAACCGGCCCTAGGACCGACTCTTGGGTCACTCCATTTGATACCGGCTGCCAACTAGACATGGAGCCATTGATCACTACCCGTTGAGCCTGACAATCTAGCCAACTTTCTATCCACCTTATAATCCATTCGTCCAGCCCATACTTCTTTAACTTGCTGGCAAGAATCCTGTGGGAGACTGTGTCAAAAGCTTTGCTAAAGTCAAGGAACAACACGTCCGCTGCTTTTGTATATGCCCCAGCTTAGTTTCCGTGGCCAGATACCACCCCCAGCCCATGGGTGGCATGGGTGACCCACTGAGGTGCATGCCAGGACGTGCGTGAATACCTCTGAACCTGTGGTGGGAACGTGCCGTGCCTGCTCCTATCACTCACTGCTGGAGTTAGATTGCAGGGGAAGGATGAAGCAGCACCTGAGTCTCCTCTCCAGACTCCTAACATGAGACAGATCAGCATTTGATCTGAATGTATTAGTATAATTATTTAAAGGTTGATGAAGTGTTTTATGGAGTGACTCAACCAGCTGCTTTTCTGCGTTGCCTGCTGCATCCAGAACCATGGTGGAAGGTGGCAGTTAGAACATCCAAAGATCCAAATGGCCTGAGAGCACCACACGGTTCTACAGGTGCTGTTGAGATGGCTGAGAGGCTGCAGCTGGCCTAGTTTGACAAGCAGTCACCTGATCTACCACTAGCTAATCTAACTCTAAAGCCCCATCACCATGGGCACAAGGCCAAGGCACCCTGTAATAATACCTAGCTCTCACAAAGCCCTTTTCCCCTGTAGATCTTGAGGGAGGTGAGACTTGGCTCCATTTTATAGATGGGGAAACTGAGGTACAGGGCGGTGAAGCCTAAGTCCAGGCAGCAGGCCAGTGGCAGAGCTGGGACTAGAACCCAACTCTCCTGAGTGCTAGTTGATACTCTATCCACTAGGCCATGCTGCCTCACTTAAAGCCCACTTCAGCCATATGGGATGGAATGAGGAAATTAGCAGTTCTGAGAAGCATCTTTGCAGATGATTGCTGATGGTGAGGCACTTGTAGCATATTCTAAATGATGGGACCAATCCTCACACTATCTTCCCCAGCAAACTTCACCAGAACATGCAGCATATCCCGTAGGATGCACTGCAGTCTCTCTTCCTCTGCTATGCTGAGAGCTAGAGTGTGTTCTTCTAAATACTATTTAATGAACCCCGAAGAGAGAAAGTTAAACATATTAACCCAGTAGCATGAACTGTGGTTAAAGTACTGTCACAGCAAACAGCTTTCCTCTATCTAATTTATACAGACACACATCCGCCTCTGCCTTCTCATCTTCACTCACTCTTAGGATAGTTTAGGTCTTGGCTGTACCAGGAGCGACTCCCCCTTCTTGTTGTTAGCAGTTTGGACCAATCCTGCTCTGAAGAGTTTTTAGCTGCAACCATAGGCAGGACTAACCCCCGGTCAGCACCAACAGCTGGGCCTGGCTTTGATCTCAATTGTACACGCTTTCGTCTTTACGGTACTTTTGCAATTAAGCCATTTTCAGTATTAGTTCAGGCTACACCCACTGCTCAGGCAAATGGCGTTTAGCTAAGCTGGCAGGATGGGGTCTTTGGTACTTGGCTGTCCCCCATTACCATGTCATTGGAACACCTCATAAACTTTAGCATCCCTGGGAGGCAGGGCTGTTCTCATTGTACAGATGGGGAAACCGAGGCACAGAGAGAGAGTGACTTGCTCACGGTCACACAGGATGATGATGGGAGAGCAGCAACTTGAACCCAGATCTCCAGATCTCCCTAACCACTGGGCCATCCTAGCTCTCACATCGAGAACCCATTTTCCCTGCAACTAGCTGGCGGGGCGCTTCATTCACCAGGGCTGCTGAGCCAACGCTTTTCAACATTATTAAACCCATGCAGATTTTCCTTTTGTGCTGAAGTTTATGGTTATAAGCAAATTATTTGTGATTATGCAAATTAGGCTATTTCGCATAAAACATTACACCGAGGCTGCACAAAGCAGTGACTGAGAGAACTTAGAAACCAGGTGGTTTTGAATGGCTTTTTGAGAACCGCAGTTCTCACACACTTTTTTTTTTTTTTTTTTTATTGCTACATATTTTTGGGAGTGACTCGTTCTCTCCTTTTGGCTTGGTTCAAGATCTCTCAGCTGAATGAGTCAGCTGCAGGCCTGGCGGCCATCCACATTCTGTGTAATGTGTGCACCCATGACCCCATGGTGGGAGTGTTTTTGCACCAGTCATTGTGTTTGACTGAGGTAGTCTGAAATGCAAGTAACTGGCGGAGGAAGTCAGCCTAACCCACCTAAAACACGCTCTGCCGTGGGGAGAGGAGACCCTCTGAACTGACTGCCTTTTTCCTTAGTACTCTGGGCATCAGCTGGCCTCGCCCCCTCGTGGCAGAGCAGGGTAGGAATGGGTGATAAAATCAGACTCCCCCATATTTACCCCAAAGCCCCCATCACTCTATTTCTGAGGTGTCCGTAGCTGGGCTGGCTTCCCAGAAGCAGGAGGTGCTGGAAGGCCGCCTGTTCTGGTCAGATTTCCCACTCTGCTCTGCACACTCCGAGACTCGGAGATGAACCCTGACTTAGGGCTGTGTCATCCCCACTGAGCCACCTCCACCTTTTTGCGGACTGCCCATCGCCGCAGCAAGGGGGACTGCGATAGCTCCTGAGCTCTGGGGGCCACTGAGATCCCCCCGGGCTCTGGCCTGGGATCATCTCCCTTGATGCACTCAGGCATTGACTCAGTACATGCCTAACTCCAAGCACGTGAGTTGTCCCATTGAAGGCAGTGGCAGTGCTCCCCAGCTTGCAGTTCGGTGTGTGCTCTAGTACCTTGCTAATGGGGGAGGCACAGGACAAAGAGCCCCTCAGTGTCTCTGTCCCACCAAACGCCCTTCCCATAGGAGGGGAGCAAGGAGCCAGGGCATAGCTTTTGGCATTCCTCTGGGATGTGCTCCCTCTCTCTCTGTAGCAGCAGCACTGACCATGGTGGCATTTCTGTTTTTCTCTCTGAAGGCCAGCACCTCACCTTCCCTGCCGTGGCTCTCTGGGTGACCGTGGGACTCGCTATCTGCATCTTGGGGCTACTGGGCGCCCTGGCTTACGTGTGCCGGAAGAAAATTCGCCAGAGCTGCAAGGAAGAGGAAGAGAATGCCGGTAAGGAGCCCAGAGCCTGGAGCATGCTCTCTCTCTCTCTCTGTCTCTCTCGTGTGTGTGTGTGTGTGTGTGTATGGCGAGGGTGTGAATTCTCAGAGTCCTGTCTGCTCCGAGCCCAGAGGGCCTGTCAAGGTTCTCAGCCTTAACAGTTAGTCCTGCCTCTCTTATAGAATATCAGGGTTGGAAGGGACCACAGGAGGTCATCTAGTCCAACCCCCTGCTCAAAGCAGGGCCAATCCCCAATTTTTGTCCCAGATCCCTAAATGGCCCCCTCAAGGATTGAACTCTCAACCCTGGTTTAAGCAGGCTAATGCTCAAACCCCTGAGCTATCCCTCCCCCCTGGAAGACTTTTTGTAGATGTTCAGGTGTTCTGCCCAGGAATCTGAAAATATGGCCACATCGTCAAGGTAGGCGACTGCATATTCTCCTAATCCCACTAGGAGACCATCTACAAGTCTTTGGAAGGTGGCGGGTGCATTCCGCAGCCCGAGAGGGAATACATTAAATTCATACAGCCCGACCTGTGTGGTGAAGGCTGACTTTTCCTTGGCGGATTCATCTAGCGGTACCTGCCAGTACCCCTTGGTTAATGTGGTAGGCATGTCGGGTAAATGACACGTCTGGTTTCCATCTTAGGGCTCTGATCCGCCGACGGGAATCCTCGGGTGTTAGCCCCATTCTGACTCTCGCCTTGGTTTTAAACAGTTCATACTTGTTCATGTGTTCCTTAGGCATTTCAGCCGCCACCTCAGCTAAGGGTCCACTGAGCTGCAGCCTCAGCTCTACCATGTATTGGTCTGTAGAGATGCTATACCCAAGGCAGGCCCTTTTGAAGTTTTCTAAGAAGGCCTCGGTATCATCGCCTGCCTTGTAGGTGGGGAACTTCCTGGGATGTGAAATGGTACCTGGAGAAGGATTGCTATTCTGCTGAGCCTTTGCCTTCTCTATCTCCAGGGATGCTTCCTCTCTTTTTCCTTTTCCTCCATTTCTTTTTCCTTTGCCTCCATAGCTCTCCTGTGGGCAGCCTCTTTGGCTGTTTCTGTTTTGGGCTCTGTCATGTTTGCCTCTCTATTTTTAACTAACTTTACACCCGAGAGTTAGAAATAAAACAAACAAAAAACTTGGCTTGTAAAATTTTGCTGTGCTGTAACCAGATACCTATGTTCTCTGACAGTGATTGTCAGCCTACAGAAAAATCCTTAAAAAAACCCCTAACACCTTTGTCTCCAGGCAAATAGACAGAAAACTCCTCTAGTTGCTCTTAGGTAAAAAAAATCTTCTTCAGGTCTGTGAAGACTTGTGACTTTCCCTGCAGGAGGTTAACTACCCTGCCTTTTGGTAGAGAAAACTCCAGCTCACAAAAGACAATTCCCTTTTGTCTCTGCTCTGGACCCCAAGCAGAGACAAAAAAAAAAAATTTAACTGCTTTCAGCTGAAAACCTGCTTTCCAGCGGCCCAAAGGGGAAAAAAAATCCCTTTTTAAAATCTGTGCTTCTTGTTCAAAAAATCTCAAATTGATCTCAAAATGATTTTAAGTTAATCCCACTGCTTCCACCATGTCAAGGTTCCTTCCCAACTCTGAACTCTAGGGTACAGATGTGGGGACCTGCATGAAAACCCCCAAGCTTATTTTTACCAGCTTAGATTAAAACTTCTCCAAGGTACAAACTATTTTACCTTTTGCCCTTGGACTTTATTGCTGCCACCACCAAGCGTCTAACAAATATATAACAGGGAAAGAGCCCACTTGGAAATGTCTTTCCCCCCAGAATCCTCCCAAACCCTACACCCCCTTTCCTGGGGAAGGCTTGATAAAAATCCTCACCAATTTGCATAGGTGAACACAGACCCAAACCTTTGGATCTTAAGAACAATGAAAAAGCAATCAGGTTCTTAGAAGAATTTTAATTGAAGAAAAAGTAAAAGAATCACCTCTGTAAAATCAGGATGATAAATACCTTTCAGAGTAATCAGATTCAAAATGTTGAGAGTCCCTCTAGGCAAAACCTTAAGTTACAAAAAGACACAAAAAAAGGAATATACATTTTATCTATGTATATGCACAGCTTATTTTATCAGCCATTTAAACAAACCAGAATCTAAGGCATATCTAGCTAGATTACTTACTAAGTTCTAAGACTCCATTCCTTTCTGTTCCCGGCAAAAGCCTCACACAGACAGAGAGAACCTTTGTTTCCCCCCCCTCCAGCTTTGAAAGTATCTTGTCTCCTCATTGGTCATTTTGGTCAGGTGCCAGCGAGGTTATCCTAGCTTCTTAACCCTTTACAGGTGAAAGGGTTTTTCCTCTGGCCAGGAGGGATTTTAAAGGTGTTTACCCTTCCCTTTATATTTATGACAGGGCCCAATTCAGGATAGCACTTATGCACGGGCTTGAGTCCCTCTGAATTCAATGGGCTCAGCGATTCTGCTGCTTGGGAGATGTAGGCAGTTTCCACTCCCTTTGTCCTGGCGTGCTTGAAGCACTTTGGGGAGGAAGATGCTGGGCTTCTGGCAGATCTGATGCCCATCTCCCTGGCTGTGACTTCCCTGCTGAGGGCAGTTTTGATGTTGCTGGCCTGGGAGGAGCTGGTTATTCCAAATGTTACTGAGTGGGTGGAGAAAACCTCCTGAACTATGGATGACCACCACTACCTACACCTCTAAGGATGAGCCCAGCTCCAGGGAATTCGCCCTGCTGCAGGCAGCTGTGGGCGGTGGAGAATGCAGTATGCACACAGTGCCTGGGGGAAACTTTACCACTCAAAGGCCTCTAATTGTGTCAGTGTAGGGTGAAAGGCTCTGCCAATGGTGAGAAGCCCTGTATGCTGGAGACGATAGAGGGGTGTTTATGTGGCAGCCCAGCTTGGAGCAGAGCTGTGAGGGTTTTGCTAAGTGAGAGGCAGTAGGGTGTTGGGTGTGAAATTCTCCCACTCTGCTTGATGGATGGTCGTAAGCCGCCAGCTCCACTATCCCCAGACCTGTGACATGGCCAATGGGGAGGTACCAATAGCTACATGTCCATGTGTGTTTCACTGCTGCCTGATTTCAGCAAGGCTCTGTCCAGGAACGTACCCCAAGGGCTCTCACCGCCCTCTGGGCGGGCAGGAGGTTTGCAGGCAGCTTCCGGCAGGAGCCTGGGTTAGAGTGAATTTAGTGAACTTAAATGTGAGCAATATGGGGTCTGTTCAGGCCGGTGCTGCTCAAACTCGCACACTGTACCTCCTGCCTGTGCCCTGGAACCCCACCCTCTCTGCCCTAGTCTGCACACACCCTGCTGTTCCAGTCCTGGTGCCAGCGCATCGCAGCACTGGTCCCTCTACTGTGCCAGCCAGCTGAGCTGCGGCTGGAGGTTTGAGCGCCTGGCGGAGCTGGGTATGGGAAGGTTGCCATAGTGCCGGCCTGCCTTGTACCTGACTCCATGGAGAGCTAATGGCCTATTGAGCTCCTGTGTGCCTCCAGCACCCCCTAACTCATTTGAAATAGCCTATGGCATGTGCTCTGCTTTCCTTACCCCCCACGGGAGGGGCTAGTGCCCCCCTCTGGGGGACCCAGCTGTGCCAGAGGGGTGCAGCCTCCCAACTCCAGTCCCGCTTGCTTTTGAAGTGTCTTTCTTCCCCCACCTGGCACTGATTGCTTTCGCAATCACCATCATCTCACGGTGGGGGAAGGAAACACTTGCAGATGAGCTGCATTCTGCCGGATCAACCCTCTGTTGGGCTGCACACCTGGGGGCAAGGGGTGAGAACGAGGCAGGCCAGTCCAAGAACCCTGTGCCATCTATCAGCGGGAGGTGACAGAAGATCAAGGAGCCCATGTGTACATAGGGATGGTTGTGGCTGCTGGGTTTGTGTTGCAAAGTCTCAGGGGTTTGTCTGGTAGCCCTAGCCAATGTGTTGCCTGTGCTGATATTGCAGTACCACGGGAGGGAGGCCCATACTACAGGAATGGGCCTGCCCACAACACTCTCTGCGCCTTGTGTGTCTCTGCTGCTCTCCGGACATGTGTCTGCAGCATGTGTAGGGATACCCAGGCTAGCTTGATCAAAGCTCAGGGTCCTGCAGGGGCAGGGCTAAGTCCAGCTGCCATAGCTTTACTGCTGGATCAAAGCCAGCTTGGGTCTGTCTACACATGTTGCAATCACACATCTTGATTGCTGTCTAGACATGCCCATTGAATGGCCAGGTGCAGTGCCCCCATGTGAGAGAGAAGAAAGGGGGCTCATTTGTACTGCTATTGAATTCAGGCTGCTGGACCCAGACAGGATCCTGTGGTTTGCAGAAGGGAGTGCTGGGGACTGCAGCACAGCAGGGGACTGAAACACCCGAGAATCCTCCAGGGTACCAGGAGAGCAGGATGCTTACCTGGCGCAGACCCCTGTCTTCTCACAGTCAGGGAGTGCATTGTGAGAGGGCCTCAGGCTTGCTGCCTTCCATGTGGCCCAGACACAAGGCAATTTGAATATCAAGGCTCCTGGCACTGATGAATGGCCCTTTCAATCAATAGCAATGGAATGTTGCCAAGGTACGGAGAAGTCTCAGGGTGAGCCCTTCTGTATGGCTCTCTGGCTTCCAAAAATGGCATCATGCCTCGGAAGTTAACACAGCCAGAATTTCCCTGGAAAGTAGCAGTGCTGGAGGGCTGCCATGTTTGAGTAGCTGCATCCCTACAGACCCCTGAGCTGTCTGCGCAGCCACATGCATGCAGCATTGCAGACAGAACCCAGCACACTGGAGTGAAAACAGCTGCTGGCACGAGCAGTAGGGCTTTTATCTTCTTTAGGCCTCCAGCCACTAGAAGGCCATGGTAAATACACATACACTAACTAGCACTTTCAGTAGCAGGTTTACCTACAACCCATGCTGGCTGCTGCACCCAGGCACCTGCTACATTGAATGGAACAGATGTGGGGAGAGTGCAGGTTTGTGTTTGGCAAAGGGGTACTACTGTGGGAGGGAAGTGGAATGGAGGAACTGGTTTAATATTACAAATGATGCTAACTTCTAGTCCCAGTGCCATCTGGGTTGTGGATAAATTCACAGCCTGTCGCAAAAAGGAGAGAGGGGGGGGGAAAAAGAAACCAGGGATGGGAGGGGAGGAATTGCCCATCAATAAAATCTGTGAAAATGTTTAAATGTCCGTAAAAACTGGCAAAATAATCTAAGAATTCTTCTACCGCCTCCTTAATCCTCTGCCGTGAACTCAGCAGAGAACTGAATAAAGGCACAGAGAGTGGAAGCAAGGTGTGTATTTCCTATGCTCCAGCACCGATTCCCTGCTCTAAATGGACCAGGGAAAATCACCCAGCAGTGATGGGTTCTGTAAATGACACACTGGGTTCTTTAGACTGGGAGTTCAGGCTCTTGGGTGCTGGGCTCTGCCCTGACTTGAGGTGAGCCTTAGGGATGGAGCACAGGACTGAGAAGACCTGTGTTCTGTTTGTACCTCTGCTACTGGTTAGTTGGGTGATCTTGGGCCAGTCACTTCACTTCCCCGGGCCTCAGTTTCTCCATCTGTAAAATGGAGATAATGATACTCCTTTGTAAAGTGTTACATGTAGAAAGTGTTTCCAGCTGTGAAATGTCCCCACCTCCCAGAAGGGTTGGGAGGCATAACTCATTCCAGGGTTTTGAAATCCCTAGATGAAAGATGCTGGAAAAGGGGCAAACTAGTGTTCCACCTCTACCAGAAGGCTGAATCAAAATGACTGAGAGGCAGGTTTCTGGGTTACATGGCTGGTTTTTCAGTCAAGTCACATTTAGTGGTAGTATTTTTGTGGGGGCGGCTGGGTGAAAGCTTGCAATGCTGCTACTACAAAGTGGGACCAAAGAAATTGGACCACAGGATTTAATCCCTTTTAGTGCGATGCCCCAGTTAGCCCAAGCTGGGTTCCTACTCTCTGGGGTCGTAATAGATGCACCAGGTATCTCTCCTCTCCGCAGCCATGTGCATTCCCAGAGTTTGGATGCACCCTATGCCAAGGAGGGTGTCCTGTGTTGTCCACACGTGTCTGCCTAACCACAGCTGTGGGGCAAGGACCCAAGTTAGCAGCAGCAGTCTATCCCCTGGGATACCTTGGGATGGATGCGCCTGTTGCAAACATTATGCATCATCTCCCTGGGGAGCAAACAGAGATGATCTGCCTGGGGGGGGGTGGGATCTTTGTTGTTGAGGTTTGCAGCTGACATTTTGGAAGCAGCGAGGTGGTGCCAGCCAAGAGGCAGATGCTCAGAACCTGCCTCTCAATCTTCTCTGACATTTCCCTTCCCTCGCGACTCCTCACCCCACCCCCGACAGAGGAGATGTGACGTGCAAAGTGACAGTTGGCCAAGTGCAAACACACAAAGGGTAGTATGCACTCGGGATAGCTCCTTTCCTTTCTGTACCCATCTTCTCATCTGAGAAGATATCACTAGCGTTTGCCACCATGGAAATGTCAAGGAAATAGCATGAGACACAGATGCTCTGTGCTCTGCCTCTCTTGTTTCTTTATCCCTGCCCATGTGTGTTCAGCTTTGAAAGAATTAATTAAAGCCCTGCCAATGTCTCGCTGGAAGCACTTTGAAAGCCCCTGTTTGAAAAACTGTTCTCCCCCTCGCTCTCTATTTTCTGCATCCTTGTCTTTTCCCTGCTCTTTATTTCTGAAAGGTATTTGTATGAAAAGGGGATCTTTGTTCCTTTAAGTGCAGTTGCACATTCGGAGTGGCTGTAAAACCAGCTTTGTTGGCATTCCATACTTATTGTCTCCCACTGGTTCCGGAACCAATGGGCTCAATTTGCGAAAGCAAAAAAAGGTGGGTTTTTCTAGCTGCCACCACTCAAACTCCACCCAGGTGTGGGAAGTTTGGCTGGGTTCTTTCCTCCTCCTTCAGCCTCGGAGCCAGAGATGAAGAAGATTCTACAGATGGAACTCGCTTCATGAGTCTGTTGTTGCACAAGCAGAATAGAATTCGGCTGGCTCTCCTGGTAGGTGGGCTGCTTCTACATGACTGATGAGAGTGATTTTTGTCAGTGAAGTAAGCAAATCATGATGAATGGTCAAGAGAAGGTAGACAGGGAGAGTCTCCTAACACAAGAACAAAGGGACAATCAGTGAAACCATAAATAGATTCCTAGGTCAGAAGGGATCTTTAAGATCATCTAGGCAAATTTTCTCTGTTACATGGGTCATAGTTACTTTTCATTTCTGCTGCCCCAGGATTTAAACCCGGGACCTTTGGCATTATAAAGCAAGACCATAACCCTATGCAACAGGTGTAACAAAGCGGCCTTTGGCGGGACACTACTGAGAGTATCAATTTAGGACAAATTGCTTAGAGCAGGGCTGTCACAGCAAGACTGGGGGTCCTTCACTACTAAGGCACACCAAACCAGCCAAACAGAGAGGACTTTGTTTTTTACCACACTGGCTAACCAGAAGCAATTCCCTCAGACACTCCAGTTTCCCAGTATCACCACCAGCACCACTCCTTATGGGGATGAATGGTCATGAAAACCAATACCCCAGTAAAAGAAAAAAGGTTCTCCCGATCCCAAAGGACCAAGTACCAGATCCAGGTCAATATACAAGTCAGATCTTACCCATAAATCACGCTGTTGCCAATCTTTTAGAATCTAAAATCTAAAGGTTTATTCATAAAAAGAAAGAAATATAGATGAGAGTTAAAATTGGTTAAATGGAATTAAATACATACAACAATGTTAAAGTTTTTAGTTCAGGCTTGTTGGGATTACTGCTGATTTAAACCAATCAAGTCTCTGGAGTACAAACATCCCAGTTTGGATGGGTCGTTCAGCTCTTTGTTCAGAGCTCCAGTTTCAAGCACAGTTCCTCCAGCAGTTAGAAGCAGGATTGAAGACAAAATGGAGGGGTTTCCAGGGCCTTTTATATCCTCTGCCATGTGGAGGGACCTCTTTGTTCTTACTGTGGAAAGTCACAGCAGCAAGCTGGAGTTTGGAGTCCCATGGGTAAGTCCATGCATGCCTCAGTTTGCTGGTGGCAGCCATTGCTCACATGCTACCTTGAACGTTCCTAGGAAGGCTCCTTAGATGTGGATCAGAGTCTCCCAAGGTCCATTGTCAGTTAAGTGTTTCTTGATTGGGCACTTACTCAGAATAGTCCTTTCTCAAGAAGCTGACCAAATGCTTCACTGATGCTACTTAGAATCAAACACATTGAGATACAAGTACATAGCTAATATTCATAACTTCAAATACAAAAATGATACACACATACAGACAGCATAATCCTAACCAACAAATTACAACATTTTCATAGACACCTTACTTGACCTCCTTTGTACAAGATTTGGTGCAATTATAGGACCTTGGTTGCAACAATGATCTATGCGGTCACAGTTCATGTCAATAATGTCACATTAATAGATTCCTAGGTCAGAAGGGATCATTAAGATCATCTAGTCAAATCATCTGTGTAACACGGGTCATAGTTATTTTTCATTTCTGCTGCCCCAGGATTTAAATCCAGGATCTTTGGCAATATAAAGCAAGACCATAACCCTACACAACAGGGCCAGCCATTTTCTTTGCTTCTGTGGCAGATTAGGTGGGATTTGAACCTGCCGCCACTAGCGTACACAACAAAAAATGTTCCATTGCTCCACCAAATTAAAAGGGCAAATTTATAACTGATAAAATGAAATACTTTTTTCCACAAAAATTTGACTGTATCATTTGATTGTGGAACTCTCTGCCACATGAAATTGTTGAGGCCAAGATCTTAGCTCGTTTCTAAGAGACTGTTACGTCTAGATGGATAACAAAAATATGCAAAGTTATCTTAGTTAATGCTAACAAATTTTGGAAGGGATAATATGCCTGGTACTTCAGCCAGTTTCTGTCTGGTAGAGATCAGTATAAATTGTAACGAGGGGGCAGATTATTCCACAGCTGTTGTGTGGGGTCTTACCCCTTCCTGCGGAGCAGCTGGCCACTGTTGCAGACAGGACACTGGACCTCTGTTCTGATCCAGTCTGGCAATCCCAATGCTCCTAAGTGCAGGTTGCCCTTGGGGGCCTATTAACTTCGGTAGTGCCCCTTTAACAGTGCATTAGTGTTATGGAATAGACGTGGAGCCTTCTGGCCTGTTTGCTTGCTACATGAACCTTCCAGGGCTGATGTGGGACCCTGGTGACGTTGCCATCTCGGCACGCCTGGTGCCATTTCAGCTGTCTGGCTGCTGGGGTGGGGTGGGGTGGGGAGAGCGACTTGCCCTGCGAAGGACCCAGGGGAGGGAAGGAATGCGGAGGATGCTCTCTAGGATTTGTCAGGATGGATTCCTGCAGAGCAGCCGAGGTGCACGTCCAGGGTCTGTTCTGTTGAGGGCAGGTGCAATCCCATAGACACTTGGAGGGTGTCACAAGTGGTGGGTCAGTCTTGAGTGTAGAATTTGCAGGGCCCTGCCAGGCAGAACCAAAGCAGGGTGATGTTACAGCTTGGTTGTGGCTTAGCAGCTTCAGCACAAGGTTGGGGAGCCAGGAGCTCCTGGGTTCTAGCTCAGTGTCTTAGAATCATAGAATATCAGGGTTGGAAGGGACCTCAGGAGGTCATCTAGTCCAACCCCCTGCTCAAAGCAGTCTCTGATAAGGACTCTTCTGTGGCCTTGGGTGAGTCAGCTAGGAGACAGTCGTTACAGCCTGTCAGTAGCAGTGGCCTGTCACCCTGCACGGAGGCAGTGTCACAGCAGGCTGTGCACGTTACAATGGCATGATGCAGTCCTGCCCTTATGGTGCTCCACAGGACAAATACAAAGGGCTGGAGACTGCACAGCCTAGTGTGACTGGCGTGTCCCTCTGCGGTGGGCTTGGAGTGAGGAGGATGAAGGTGGCGTGAAGTGCAGTCATGCTGGCCTTTAGCATTAGTGGGTTCACATGCCACAGCATGCATCATTCAGTGCATACATGACTGTTCGCTTATACAGCATGTGTTCATGTACCAGTATCTGCAGGCAGAAATGTGCATATGTGACGTGTGTTCCAGTATGTGCTCACGATGTGGTGCGTGCATGGAAGCAGAAGGAGCATACCTTGGAAAGCAGATGCCAGCGATCGGAACTCCCCTGGGTCTTGGCCCCTTTGGAGCTCTCCAGACCTGTCCTCTCCAGGTGTCTGCTTGGGGATGCTGAGCCTTGTTAAGTCACTCAGAGAGCACTGCTCCAGATGGCAGCTTTGCTATAAATAGGGGAGCTGGCGGCGGGAGAGCCTTTGTTTGGCAGCCAGGCATCTGTGTCACGTCATACTGATTGGTGGGTGTCCTCTACACTCTGAGGAGAGGGGATCACGCTTATCAATCGCTGCTTCAGCCAAGGGCCTAGCTCTGCACTGGGATGGGGAGAGGAACCGCCATAGCACCAAAGCATAGCACCAAAGCATCACAGTTAGGACAGGACAAGGCTCTGTGTCTGGGATCACAGAGTCTGCAGCCTGGGGCTGCCTGACCAGCTACCAGAGGCTAAAATTGCCTTCTCTGCAGGCCCCTGCTCAAGGAGAGTCCTGTACACACAGCTGTACACACAGCCCCGTCAGACAGACTCAACCTGCAAACAGCCTCCCCCCTTTCCTGTTAGCTGCGGATGAGCCATTATCCCCGAGCAAGTTCCTGCCTGTTTCATCTGTATCAGAGTATGCATGCCCATCACTGTTGCATATAAATGCTTCCCTCCCCTGTTCCCACTGCAGGTGCATGGGCTCCTGAGAGCTGGAATCGGGCTCTCTCCTCTGCTCAGTCCTCCCTGCTTCAGATAATCAATGGGGTTCCAGGGCTGGGATAGCAAGAGGGGCTGTGGGCCAGGATTGAGGAGCATCAGCAAAGCTGTGGGGGCAGGGCAGGGCTGGGATAATAGGGCTGCAGATTCAGACCTAGGGGCATTGGCAGGGCTGGAATAGCCAGAGGGCTGTGGGATGGGATGGGGACCATCCGTAGAGCTGGGTCTGAGAGCCTCCTCTACCTACCCATCCCCATTTTCTCAGTGATTTCTCTGCGCACCTCCGGAGGCTTCATGCACACATGGCTTTTGTTTTTCAGGGATGGAGGAGCAGATTGAGGATGATGGAGAACCCAAAACAGGTTGGTGAGATCTCAAAGCCCACATTCTGTGTAGATGACCAGGGTGGAGGCTGGGGCACTGAATTTCATGTTGGGGCTGGGATTGCTAAAGGAGAAACCAACGTGCATGCTGGGAAGGTGGGTCCTTGTGTTCCCACCCCAGCCTCCTGCATGAGTTCCAGGGGGCACCCTGTGGAGGGGGCTGGAATGGGTGGGTGGGTCTAATTCCTCCCTGCACCTTCCCACTGGTTTCTGTGCTGCCTGGCTTGTTTCTTACTGTCACCTGCTCATTCTTAGCTAGGGTTGCCGGGCATCTGGTTTTCAACCAGAACACACAGTTGAAAATGGACCCTGGTGGCTCTGGTTAGCACTGTGACTGGGCCACACACAGTTCTTGCTCTTAAACAGTGACCCTTGCTGGGTCAGCTACACCCAATGCTGACCTTGTGGTCAGCAGGAAGTAGTTTCCCTAGTGCAGATGAGACAGGGTATGTTCTTGCATGAAACTCACAAGAGTATTAAGGAAAAAAGGAGCCCAGCCCTGAGTCAGAGAATATGTCTGACCCGGAAGATGGAGCCGATGTGCCACAGCCTGGGTGTGCACACAACATATCATGAACACATACTGAAACACACATGTCACATATGCACAGTTCTGCTTGCATATACTGGTATATTCATACATGTTGCGTAAGCAAACAGTCATGTATGCGTTGAACGATGCACGCTGTGGCATGTGAACTCATTGATGCACAAGCATGTGCATACACAGTGGTGCACACTTGCATGTGCACACACTGATGCATGAGCATGCGCACACAGTCGTGCATGAATATAAAGGCATACGCACACATACACATGCTAATGCATAGTGTCGCACACTCTTCCATGTGCACGTATGGATGCACAAGCATAAGCACCCAGTTGTGCATCCAGTTAAGAGCACAAGCTCACACATGTACATACTAAGGCATGAGCATGTGCACATAGTTGTCCATGTATATTGCATACATGCAAACAGATACACTTGCATATGCAAACACATTGCCAAGTATGTGCATACAGTTGTGCATGTTTGTCATAAATATAAAGGGAAGGGTAAACCCCTTTGAAATCCCTCCTGGCCAGGGGAAAACTCCTCTCACCTGTAAAGGGTTAAGAAGCTAAAGGTAACCTCGCTGGCACCTGACCAAAATGACCAACGAGGAGACAAGATACTTTCAAAAGCTGGGAGGAGGGAGAGAAACAAAGGGTCTGTGTGTCTGTCTTTATGCTGTCTTTGCCGGGGATAGACCAGGAATGGAATCTTAGAACTTTTAGTAAGTAATCTAGCTAGGTACGTGTTAGATTATGATTTCTTTAAATGGCTGAGAAAAGAATTGTGCTGAATAGAATAACTATTTCTGTCTGTGTATCTTTTTTGTAACTTAAGGTTTTTCCTAGAAGGGTTTTCTATGTTTTGAATCTAATTACCCTGTAAGGTATCTACTATCCTGATTTTACAGAGGTGATTTCTTTACTTCTGTTTACTTCTATTTCTATTAAAAGTCTTCTTGTAAGAAAACTGAATGTTTTTTTCATTGTTCTCAGATCCAAGGGTTTGGGTCTGTGGTCACCTATGCAAATTGGTGGGGCTTTTTATCCAACATTTCCCAGGAAAGGGGAGTTGCAAGTGTTGGGAGGATTGTTCATTGTTCTTAAGATCCAAGGGTCTGGGTCTGTAGTCACCTAGGCAAATTAGTGAGGCTTTTTACCAAACCTTGTCCAGGAAGTGGGGTGCAAGGTTTTGGGAAGTATTTTGGGGGGAAAGACATTTCCAAACAGCTCTTCCCCAGTAACCAGTATTTGTTTGGTGGTGGTAGCGGCCAATCCAAGGACAAAGGGTGGAATATTTTGTACCTTGGGGAAGTTTTGACCTAAGCTGGTAAAGATAAGCTTAGGAGGTTTTTCATGCAGGTCCCCACATCTGTACCCTAGAGTTCAGAATGGGGGAGGAACCTTGACAATGATGTACACATGGACTGTTGCAAACACACACATTGATACATAAACATGCGCATAGTCTCACACAGAAGTGCACTGTCGTGTGCATGATCACACACATGCCAACACAGCCAGTCTCACGTTGGCGCCTGTGCCCTCTCGCACGACTCTTTGAGGCAGGCCAGCTGGCTGTCAGTGAACCCCTCCAAGCTGTGAGCAGACTGGCAGTTTCGCAGGGCCGAGATAAGCTGTGTTATCTTTTAATAAAAAGTGATAGTGGCGCTCTGCTTTACTCAAATGAGTTAATTATATGCCTGGTGATTCCCTTTATCTGCTCTGAGCACAACAATAGCTTTGTTGTATACAGATTGGCTTGCGCCTAATCTCTCCTTGGGAGAGAGCGCACTCCCAACGCAGACTTCTTGATGTTTGTAGCTGCCTGTGAGATTTAAGGGCTGGGGCTTTGATTGGTGGTGGAAGTTGGCGAGTGTAATTACTGTGGAAGGCTGATAAATGCTATGAACTGTTAAATGGATTTTTTCCCCCTACCTTCATTAGTGGTGGGAGATAAACCATACAGCCTCCCCTCCTCTAGCCTAGTCCTTTCTCCTGACTCCCCAAACCAACAGGAGACTGATTTCAGATCTCTACTATAAATTTCAGCAATTAATTTCCAGAGCCTCAGTGCCAGAATTTGGAAGCTGAAGGATATGGTAACATAGCCTGGTATTTGTCCTCTTTTTTTTCTTTTCATATTGTGGCAGTAGTTTCTATAGGGGGGGTTTGTGTGTGGGGAGATCATAGTCAGAACGAAGCACCCTGTCCCTGCCTGATCAGGAAATTCACTTTTGTTAAGCGCTGATGCCAAGAGCTACCCAGAGAAAGCCATGTGCAGGCTACAGTCACCACCAGTGTTTAGCAAAATCAGCTCTGTATCTTGAGTGCCATATCTATTAATGGGCTAGTTACTAGAGCATTCCTGAAACCGCACTCAGAAGATGTTGCTTTCGTTACAAATTACAGGGGTTGAGTGGAGGGGAAGGGAGATCTTGGAATTTACTGTCATTCAAAGATACGGCTGGGTCTCTGTCCATTTCCTAATCAGTAGGCATCCCCATCACAATCCCACTACTAATAATTGACACTGATAGCAGACTAAATTAGAGAAGCCAAGGACTGAGCAGACAATGGATTTCAAACTCTCCACTCATGCCTAGGGGTGGTGTCTCCAGAATTGGACTCTGGCTCATAAAAGAGGGACAGCTTTGGGTATGTAGAGAATGTGATCTCTAGGGCAGTCAGGCCAGGGGCTCTGCTCAGTGTCCTCCTCTGGGTCCCCTGTTTTGATTGTCTGACCTGTACTCAGTTGCGGGTCTGGGCTCTGTTGCCTCTCTCTCATGTGAGGGGGCAGGCTTTTGTTGTTCTCATGGGCTCTGCCCACTGACCTGGGATTCAAACAGGCGGGATCACAAACAGGGGGAGCAGGCAAAGACAGAGTTTGCAAAACAATTAAATCGGGTTGTATGGCTCCTTGATCAGAGGCAGCTCAGATGCGGCAGTGAGTCCCGGGCAGGGCAGCCAGGGCCAGTGCAGAACCGGCTGGGCAGGACTACATCACTGGGGAGGAAGAAAAGGATCCATTTGGGGTGGAGGAGAGCTGGGAGGAAGACCATGTCCAGGATGCCCTGACAAGTTGGTGGATCTGGGCCCAGTGTGGTTGAATGCTCTGCTGCTCTAATGCTCTGTTTGCTGCATGCTGTGGTCCCAGGCCTGAGTTTGACAGAATTCTCTCTTCTCAACAACAGCTTTGCAGCCTCTGAAGACCCCAGAGAACAAAGAAGGTAAAGGGCATTTCTTCTCTTCTTTTGCACTCGCATACAGGGTCTCTTGCAACAACTACACTGGCTGGCAGACCCACTGGCTTCTGTACCCTTAAACCTCTGAAACCTAACTGCTATTACAGCCAACTGGCTGTTTAGCTCAGCAGGGACAGTTGGAGATCTGAGCTGTTGGTTATCTAAAAACAGCAACCCAAAGCCTAATGCAGAACCCCAACCATCTGCTGGATGCTTTGTGTATCTGGGATTTAGATGATTGTTTTCTGCCCACTCTTCTGATTTCTAGATTTGCTCATCTCCATGGTGTTTGCAACTTCTCCCAGTTTGGTGTCAGCTGTGTATTTCATTAGCACCCTGTTGGCTCTCACTGCCAAGTTGGCAGTGAAGGTGTTAATTAGACCAGATTGGATTCGGAGGCCATAACCCCCCCCCCAACAGATCCCTTGCTGTTTAATTCTACCCTTTGTTTGTGGTTTCTTGGCCACTTTTCAGTTCACATCAATGATTTTATCCCAAGCCAATCAGGTTTTTGCTAGATACAATATTAACCGCATTAATAAAATCCAAGTGTATTTTATTGATATCTACTGCATTCCCCTCGTCCATTGATTTTGTAATTCTCCCAAAAAGAGCAATCAAGTTTGCCAAGATTTATTCTTTCCCAACATCCAGCGCAGTTTATTGCTCATGCATCCATTATGCTCTAGCTATTTATTGACTTTTTCTTTTAATTTCCATCATTTCACTAGTGCTAGAAGCTGGGCTAATGAGACAGTAATTGCCAGAATGATTCATTCATTCCTTTTTGCTGAGAACATCCTGGCTTCCCAAGTTCTCTGCGATACAGGCAATCATTTCCCAGGTGCACTGCGGAGGAAATGGCCAAAAGGCAACCAGATGCCCAACTCAGTGAAAATCTATGGGAGTTGGGCACCTAACTCCCATTTATGCCTTTGAAATTTCTCCTCCCTTCTTCCCCTGATTAATTAGCTGGTTGCTTTAATATCCTAGGGTCCAACTACCTTGGGTTGCGCATGCAGATTTCCTTCTCAGTCATCAAAATTTATTTCTTTTGGTGTTAAAGGCAGATTTTCCTAAAGCAGCTTGGGGTCTCAGCTATTGTTAAGTCATGGTTAATTTCACCCCTCTCCTCCATTATTAATGGCCCTGCTTTCTCTCTAGTGCTGCGTTTTTTCCTTCTGGATTTATAAAAACCTTTTCTTACTCCTCTTCACTCCGTTAGCTAGAGCATTATCTCAATCTGCTTTCTCTTCCTCCCCTTGCTGCCCTTATCTTTCCCCTGCAAGCCTAAACAGTCTGTGCTTGTTGTCATTGCCTCCTCACTTTTCATCTCCAAGCCAGATTGTTTGCTTAACCCCACAGCTTTGAGGAGTCCCTTTGCATCCTTTCTTGCTGCTTTTTTTTTTTTTTAGCAGAAATGTAGTATGAATAATGGCATCTCCCAGGATTCTCCAGCTGATGAGGGTTTTTCAGTGCTGTACAATGAGCTTTGAAAACACACTCTCTCTCAACATGCACACAGGCCTTGCTGTGTAGGCAGGCTCAGCCTCTGGGACTGAGGGGGGAAATCTCTCAGCCTTTACTCTCTGCACTTTGGCAGCCCAGACCTTTTGCAACATTGGCTTTGTCTGACAAACCACCCCACCCTGATGATCTGACCACTCCTGCTTCCCTGTCTCTATGCCTTAGTGTAAGGAGAAGTTCCTGTGGAATATGGCTGAGTGAGACTGGCTGTTTAACCATTACATTGCCGGACAAATCAATGCTTAGGGAAACCCATCAACACAGCCTGCAGACACTTGATAGCAGAATGTTGGTTAAAGTGAAAGGTAGTGCTGGCTCAATGCACCATAAATAGATCACTTTGTATTGTTATTATTATTCCCTTTAGGTGTATATGACTTTAAGGGAAGCTGAGGTCTCCAACAAGCATAGAGATTGGTGCTCTCCAGCACTGGGTGCATCATAAGGATTAGGCCTGTGTGAAGCTTGCAGGAGGCGTGGGGTCCTCTGCACAGCTGCCTGGAGCTCTATTCCTACCTGTGTTCTCATTTTCCCTACGTCCCGGGTGCACTCTTGGGTTCCTTGCATCTTGAGTCAGTCATCACAGGGGGTGTGTTCCAACTGTGGCACTGCACTCCAAATTAAAGATGTCATTTTGTTGTAAACGTATTGGAGTTGTTCCAGTGTTGTGTGGGAGGAGGAAGGATGGCCAGGTGCTTATGGCCCACACCACGGATCTGAGCTCCTGGGGTCTATTTCAGCCTCGATCACTGTGTGAACGAGGACAAGTCTTTTACTGGCTTTGTGCCTTGGTTTCACCATATGTAATTAGACAGTAATAGCACCTCCTGTGGGGCTATATTCATCTAGGTTTATAAACCCCTTTAAGTTCCATGGCCTGCAGCAGCAATGGGAGAATGTAATATTGTTGTAGTCCAGAAAACCAGCTCTAACAGAGAAGGCATGGGAGCTGGTGACCAACCTTCCTATCCTCAGACCTGGTGGGCCTGCGAGCACGTGCCATGCACAGTTCTTAGTAGTCCAGCCTTTGTTAGTTGGGCACAGCAGTGAGTCCATGGACATGTGTCTGTGCTTGTTTAGGGACTGTGCTTGCTCACCATACAGAGGCAGCTAACTAGGGGATTCCAGCATGAGCACAAGGGATGAAAATCCCCCAACAAACCCAGTGGCAAACCCACTAACAGCCACGACAAGAAGAGAAGGGTCTGTCCTACCTACCGAGCAGTGTCTGCGTGCTGCAGGGCTGCTGTCAAAGCTGGCAGCCTGCCCTTGCCAGCCTGCTGGCTGAGCTCGGCCAGAAAGCTGCTTACCCAGGACACTGGGTACAAGCCACCTTGTGCCAAAGCCATATTTTTAAGCTACTGCCGGTTGTAAATCATTCAAACAAACAGCCAACCATTAAAGCAACACAAAGCAGATTCTGGGGGAGGAGCAAGGTGCTTTGCTCGGATGCAGATTAACGTCATGGTTGGGCAGCATTTCTGCTAGCTGGAAGCAGTGATGGGGGTTGCTCTCCAGCTCATGGGAAATCAGCTGATACATGCCAACTGCCCCTCATCAGCTCAGGCAAAGCAAGGGCCTGCCTGGGAGCCCTGCATCCCATTCAAACCCTGAAACTTGGGGGCTGGCCAGAGACCGAGGGGAAGATCATCCTGGGCTTCTGCAAGCCCCTGCAGAGCAGAGATGACCTTGGGTGTTATGGTCACGCCAGAAAGGTCCCCACACTGTTAATCCCATGGATGTCAATGTGTCCACTTCCAGAGTGGGGCTCTGTCCAGTATTAAGAAACCCCAAACTTCATCAGAGGTTTGTAAATAGTGGATCTGATTCTGCTCTCACTTACTCCAGTGCAGCTCCAGTGACTTCAGTTCATTCACCAGCGTGAGCAGAACTGGGCCATCATTTCATTTCTTCCTGGTTTTGTGTCAAGCATGAGATCCCAGTGTATGGAGGGGAAGGTTGTGGGCAGGGACCGCAGCATGTAGAGTCGCATAGTGTAACACCCCCCTGCTGGGGCTGTCTACAGGGATCAGACTCTGGGCAGCTGGATTGAAAGAGCATGTGCTGCTACGGCTGGAACGAAAGAAGCAAAGCTGCCAGGGCCCGCAGTAAAAGGCTCTTCGGCCTGTGTGTGGGGAGGAGCCACTAGAGAGGGACAAAGACCCACCCCGTTCTAGCCTGGGCATACTGGTCTGGGGTCATAGGATGGAGGGCATTTAAATGACCATGTAAAACTGAAGCTCTGCGCAACAGCCTCCAGATTATCCAATTTCAGGCCTGTGGAGCCTGATCCGGAGAGGTGCTGAGCATCTGGAACCCACATTGACATCGAGGGGCGTGCCAGGAGCTGAGCATCTCCCAGGAGCAGGCTCGCGACCACTCTGAGATTACGAATTTTCGCTTTGTAAGTGAATCCAGTGGTGAGGAGGGAGATCAGGCCTGGAGTCGGAAGCAGGCCCAGGCTGGACAGCAGTGGTGCAGGCTTCTCCATGCTTACCTGCCTGGGCAGGTTCACCTTTAGGTTGAAGAGAGGAACTTGGCCTCCATGATGCCCCCAGCCCAGGCTGGCAGTGGGGAATCACTGGGACCAGTTGTGGTGTGGGAACCAGGTTACTGAGAACTGTCCTGAGACACCAATGCATTCCATGCAGGCCGCTGCAAAGCTGCCACAGGAGAACAGCTTGTGGGCACTCCAGCCCACATGGGGTTTGAACCCACAGCCTCATTACTAAAGGCTGTATCTCCTAGGCATGAGGCACTTGCTCCCAGGTGGGGTTGTTCACATTCAGGAGTACCATCCATGCCTGCAGTGTAAACAGCCCTCACGGTGGACTGGCCACAAAATAGCTGCTGCCTTTGCCAGTGCAGTCACTGCAGTGCCAGCGTCTAATGCTCCGTAAAGCACTTGGAAATGCGTGGCATTTTGCAGGAGGTGCACAACCGTGCTCTCTGTGCTGGCCTCCTGGCAGTCCCTGTGTGGTAGGAGAAGTGTGGATTTTGATGCAGTAAAAGCACCGTGCTGGTCAGACAAGCCCTGTGGCACATCACCTGCCTTGATGAGAGTGCTGGAGGAAAAGCTTTATGGCCCTGCAGCATGAGCTCTGGATCCACAGTGTGCCATGGTATGATAGCAATACTCTCCGCTCCCTAAACTCTTCTCTCCTGAGGCTCTCCGGAGAGCGTTGGAAAGGGGAATGGAGGAAGTCTCCTTACACTCGTGGAAGGAAAGTGTGAATATCCCCATTTTTCAGATGGGTGAAGTTACAGGGTCTTCCAACACAGCAGTGAAGGAGCCTGGAATTTCTCTTGTGAGTCCCCTGCTCTATCCACTAGACTCTGGGATATTCTCTCACTGGGGATCACAACGCAGCAAGCTACCCAATCCTTCCCAGATTGCTCAATGAAAGAGAGTCCCATAGGGATGGGAGGGAGCTCCTAAGGGGCTCCTGCTAAGGAAGAGGGACCATGGATGGGATAGAACACATACCACTGCATTAGATCCCACTTCATTCCCTGTATCATGCTCAATGCAACAGTTCCATGCCCTTCAATGCGTGCATCTTACAGTAACTAAAACCTACCTCAGTCCCTTCCTGTGCCCGCATGGAATGCTAAGTGAGTTGTCTGTATCCTCATGGAGACTCGTAAAGCATTTTCTCCATAAATCATTCATCCGGTGCCAACCTTAGCAGAGCATGAGTGATATAAGCATGAATCCCAGGGCACCGGTTGAGCTGCTGTAACTTTGAATGGTCATTTATTGAAATGGGTGATTTGATGGATTTATCTTTCTTTTTTTTTACTTTAAATATCAGCCATTTTGCTGTATTGGGCTGGTCGAGGTTTTCCTGACAATTTTTGTTAACTGGGATGAGGGCAGGAGTGTGAGCTAGTGGCTGGCGCACAGGACTGGGGTTTTTTGAGTTTTTGGTGGAAAAAATCAATATCTGAAGTATTTTGTCAAAAAGCTGAAATACTGTGATTCTGAAATGCCGACCTAGTGGCGCATGGGAATTGTAGTTCAGGTACTTCATGTCCCCATTCTCCTCTATAGGTTGGAATCCCTGGTTGAACTACCTGATGAGGGGAGGGAAGGTGATCCATCATGGCAGTGGTGTAGCCGCAGGGCATCATGGGAAATGAAGTCCACCCATAGAAGAGAATGGGAATACAAGCATCCAAACTACCATTCCCATGAAGCAGTATGATGGCATTTCACAATTAAAATATTTTGGCTTTCTGGCGTTCATTTTTTTTAAATGAAAATTTGAATTTTTCTATGGAAAATAGACACTTTGTGAAAACTTTCACTACGTCGAAATCCCAATTCTGCATCAAAAAAGTTTCAACATAAAATTTCCCACCAGTCCTATTAATCACCTAACATTCACCCAGTAGGCTGAACCTTGTGAAAACTGGCCCCTTGTATGGATTGTGCCCTTTGACCTGCCTGGGAGCCATTCTCGGTTTCTCTGTATTCTCTGTTTCTCTCACCTTGTCCCCTCCCCCCACATAAGGTCAGTGGATTGATTATTCACTTTTCTTTCACTTTCAGGCAACGAACAAGAAATTGACTGACAGGAAATGGAGGAGACACAGAAACGATGCCCCATGCCACAGACTAGCAGCCTGTCCTCTCGGACCATTGTAGCCTCCTGGGGGATGTCCTATAGGAGACACTGAACATCCCATCGCCTGTGCCACCATTGCTACATACCCTGGCCATGAAGGACAGCAGCTTCAGCCTGTTTTCTCTGTTTGCTTCACCATAACCATCTCCCCCACCAACACACACACACAGGGTAGACGCGACAGTGTCGCTATGTAGGGCTTGCTTCCTCACGGGGCTGGATACACTTTATTCCCAGGAGTTATTGTCTTCCTGGCCCAAGCAGCCCAAAGGGGCCTGATTCTCCATTGTCCTGCACCTTGGGTGCTCACTTCTACCAGTGCAAAGTGGGTGCATAGTGCTCCCAATGGTGAGCATTTGCACTCACGCTGCCCTGGTGGAAATGACTGCACAAGATGCAGGGCAGTGGAGAGTTGGGCCCAGGATATGAAGGGCCCTTTCCTGTAGGTGATTAACTTAGAGATCAGTGGGATTATTGCTGCTTTTAAAGTCAAGCAGGCGCTTAAGTGCTCTGCTGGATGGGTTGGAGGGCTCTGGCCCCTTGTGAGATTGAACCCTCCCTGCACAGGAGGTGCAGCCAGCAGAATCTGAGCAGCCAGTAGGGATGCAGTGGGGACTCTTGTCCTGTGTCAAACGTGTGTGTGGGCAGGTGGGGTGGGTGGTAGGGTGGGCAATATCGATGGTTAAGGGGATATTTGGTTATCAGTGCCCCATTACAGCACCAGCTCTTGGTGTCTTGGCCCTTGTAGCATGTGACTAACGTGAGAGCCAGCTCTATGGCTCCATGGATGTCCCTCCTCCCCACTCCCCACTTCCAGCCATCCTTTCCCTGCTCTCACCACAAAGCAGGCTCCACTTATTCCCACACCTCAAATTCAGCTTCTAAAGCAGGCGGACAGGGGGGAGGGGATGGGACCAGGTGTCCATGTCTTTCAGAAGATCCTAAAGACAGGCTCTGAGCATCCTTGTGCCCTCCTGTCTGTCTTTCCTGTCCTGCACCTGGTGCCTGATGCCCAACCACAACTGCTCTCCTCCATTCAACCAAGGGGAGCCTGCTGATCGTTGGACCATCCTCCCCCCAAGATGCCTTCATGGACAAGGTTCAACAACCTCCAAGAGGCAGGCCTGTGGAGGTGGACAGTGGGCCCAAGAAAGGCTTTGAAGCTCCTTGGAGATGGACAGTGGGTCCAGGTGGCTGTAGAGATGGAGAGTGGCCTAGTATGGTTGTAGAGGCTCTGTGAGGAGGGAGCTCATAGACTTGAGTGGAAGTGGTCCATGCTCTTGGTCCTGGCTATGGCAGAGGCACAGCTCCAGAGAGCGTCTTGTTATCTTTAATGTTGTACCACTGTCACCAGCATGTGTCTTTTGCCTTAAGCCCCTGGAGCCAGATCTGTCCCTGGCTTAATTCCATTGAGGTTGGTGGAGTTACCCCAGGGGTGGGTTTGGCCCAGAGGATTTTGTGGGGCAGGAGAGGGAGAGGAAACTTCATAGATCTCACCCCCCTGCCTTGGCCTTGCTTTAACAAAGAGTCAGGAAGTATCTGTAATTGGATGTTGTGCCTGCTTGGGCCAACGGTGAGGAGGGGAACTTGCAGGTCAGATGTGACCCTCAGCTACTATCTCCCGAGCTGCTTGCATCCCTGCTGGAGAAGGGGACGGGCATGAGCAGAGGCAGAGATGGATTCTCCCACGGTTTTTGCATCCCTGGTTGGGAGGGATGATCCACAATTTTCTGCAACAAAGCTATTCCCATTTCCTGCTCTGTCCATAGGAAAGCCTCCCCTGCAGCCTGGTTCCAGGGCCAGTGAGGCCAATGGCACCACCTCAGCTCCCTGTGAGGAGCGCTGGGTCAGGCACCTCAGTGAAGTTAAATGGGAGTTCCCCCATGGCTGTAGCTCTAACACACTGGCCAGTGTGTTCCTGGGCATCTGGTAGCCATTTTGAAGCCAAGGTTTCCCATGAGCTGATGCCTCTAAAGTATGTGTTTGGAGCCAGCAATCCTGAGGTGAATGGAAAATACCTGACTGAGCAGCATGGTACCTGGCTGTGACCCTAAGCTTTTCCTATCAGAAAGCGAGAAGCAAGAGGAAGCTAGGCTGAGAGAATCCAATGGGCCATGGAGGCCCGCCTGCCTTCTCAGCTCCACACATGGTTCATCTGAATCCAGAGGGAGGCCCCATGGTGGAGCAAAGCAGGGGATGGGTGCCAGGGCCTATCTGATGGACTAAAGGCTCTGGTTTCTGAGGCTACCATTGGCCCTCTCACCAGCACTAAAATCACTATGGGCTTCCCAGCTCTGTCGATGGGGGGTGGTGCGATTAACTTCACTGGGGATGCACTCGTATCCCAGCTGAGGGGCTATTATAGGGGGTGGTGGGGAGCACCTCCTATCATTAAGATTGCTGACACCTCCCTATATAAGACCCTGCTTTCATTTGTTTTATAGCTTTGCCAAGCTTTAGCTGTTTGGGCAGAGATTTTCCATGCCAGAGGTCTGCCTCAGGCTGAATGCATTTGGCAAATTTCAGCCAGAATGGCTTGGCCATTTCTGAGAAGGAGGCTAAGGGAAAGGACATTGTTTAGTCCACATTAAAAACAATTTGGGCACCCTTTTCTTTGAGCAGCTTTAGCACCCTGTGCTTTGGAGTGACACTTGAAATTTGGTGGGGGCATGGCCTCTGTATCTGATGTGCCTGTTGCCACCCTGGTGAAAATCTGCCCACATTTGCTCAAATTTCTTTTTAAAATTGCAGTTTGCATGTGCCCAGAGACTTCAGTTTTACCAGCAAAAATCTCTGATGATTCCATCCTCACTGAGCATGCTCAAGGCTCTCTCAGCTCTTAGCGCTGACCAGACTCAGCATGTGCCATCCCCAAAGAGCAGCTGTGCATGCTGCTGCTAGACTAGGGCTGCTGGGATAAAGCTGGGCTTGCCCTGTGATTGCTGTTCTAGGCCAGGTGTGGCTAGGCACTAGAGCTGAGAGCAGAGCGGCTGTCTCTCCTGTGCTCTCAGGGCCCCCTTGCCTTGCTGGGATCCAGGCACTCTGGGGGAGAAAGCTGTCTGATGTGAGTGCAGAGGGGACAAAAGGTGGATCAGGACAAGGGAAGGAGTAAATTGGTGAATCTAGTGAGCCTGGGGTTGCAGGGGGGAGGGATGCTGGGACAAGCGGGATAAGGAGGCTGGGACTGGCAACTGGGGGAGGGACTGGGAACCAGGGAGAGAAATGGGACAGGACTGGGAGCCAGTTGGCTGGGGCGGGTGGGGGACTGACACTGGCTGGACAGTGAGATTGGGATTAGGGACCAGTGGTGGGGGGCAAAGGAGGAGGACAACTGAGAAGGAGTTGGGATGTGGGAGGAGAATTGGGACTGCTTAGGCAAAGAGACAGGGCAAGGAGGGTGGGAAGGGGAGACTGAATTTAAATGAGCAGCCCAGGGAGGGAGATTAGGAGTGGGAGCCTGTGGGGGTGGGAAGAAGAGGGATCTCAGATGTGGAACTGGGAGAGGGAACTGGCTGGGAGAGAAGTTGGGGCAAAATGGGGAGAATTGTGACGGGGTGTGAGTGAGATTTGGGAGAGAGTTTGGTATTTGGAGAGCAAGTGGGGGGGTGGAGTGGGGGAGAGGGAGACTAATGCAGGCTGGACAAGGAGATGGGCTGGGATGAGAAGCCTGAGCAGTAAAGGCGACAGGGTAGGCCAGGAGAATGGGACTGGAACAAGGAACCAGGGCTGGGACAGAGACAGGAATAGGTTGTTGGGGAGAAGGGATCAAGCTTGGGAGCAATGATGGGAAGAGTCTGTGCCACTAGAGCCCATGCCCTCCAGAGCTGGATTGGAACCCAACTGAGGCTCATTCCTCTGCCGTCAGCAAGCATCTGGCAAAGTGTGGATCTCATCCCCCTCTGAGCCACATAGAGGATGACAACCCACTACTGTTACCAGTTACTCCATGAGCTCCAGTGGCAGAGGTCTGGGGTGAATCTAACAGTTCCAGCCCTGCTGCTGATGCATATAGGTGTCAATATGCCACACAAAGGAATTCCTGATCTTTCAGTTTATTTTTTTAAAACTTTGGAAAATATGTGACCCCCTTGTGCATGTGTATTATGGTACAGTGTTTAATGACATGGTCACATACTGTTGTTTCCACAGGATCCCTTCCTGTTTCAGTGCACTGGCTAGACCTACTCTAGGAATTATAGAATCATAGAATATCAGAGTTGGAAGGGATCTCAGGAGGTCATCTAGTGCAACCCCCTGCTCAAAGCAGGACCAATCCCCAATTAAATCATCTCAGCCAGGGCTTTGTCAAGCCTGACTCAAAAAACCTCTAAGGAAGGAGGTTCCACTACCTCCCTAGGTAACCAGTCCAGTGCTTCACCACCCTCCTTGTGAAAAAGTTTTTCCTAATATTCAACCTAAACCTCCCCCACTGCAACTTGAGACCATTACTCCTTGTTCTGTCATCAGCTACCACTGAGAACAGTCTAGATCCATCCTCTCTGGACCCCCCTTCAGGTAGTTGAAAGCAGCTATCAAATCCCCCCCCTCATTCTTCTCTTCTGCAAACTAAATGAATGGAGTCTGCAGGACCCTGTCTCGTTTGTTGCTGAGGAACGGAGCTTCAAGAAGAGAAAGGCATGGGTCTCATGGGAAAGGCAGTTGAATGCTGCCCTGGACAAGTGGATTCTATTCCTGTTCCTGAGGCTGAGTCCCTGTGTGATGCTGGGCAAGTCCAACCAGTTCTTAACAGGGGACCACTGACTGTGTTCCTCATTTTGGGGGTGCCTGACTGGAGACCCTGCGTGGAAGTGTTGAGCACGCCCTGCTGCAGCCGGTCAGTGAGAACTGTGATTGAATATAGAAAGTGCTATATAATGCTTGTCAGGCCCTAGGTGCCTCGTATTGGGCACCAAAATTAGTAGATACTTTTGACCTTAATCTCTTTGTGCCTCAGCTGTCCACCTGTAAAATGTGGGTAATATCTCTCATCTCTCCAAGATACTGGGGACGGGGGATTCGTTAATTTTGGTGAAGCACTTCGCTACTCTAATGATGAGTGCGGGAGAAAAGCCCATGAGGAAATGAATAATTCTGTCTCAGAGCAGGGTTTGAATAGTGGGCAGTAGATGGGGCGTAGGGGCCTCACATGGAACAATGAGGCGAAAACAAAATATTGACTAACTGCCCGTTAAGGGAACAGAGTCCACCGTGCATCATGATGGAAAAAACAGTATGAGATTGTGTAATTAAAGACTGTGTCATAAAGCGTACGCACCAGGGACCGAATTTAGGTGGCCACGGTGGCGTTAATTCTGACATTTCCTAACTTTTGATGGCTTGACTTTGCAATCTAAATAGCTTCCTTTTAATGTAGCTTTTGTGCATAACAAAGACCTGTGCAGGCCACGGAATGTTTGAGTTAAGGGGCCTAAGACGGAATGTTCTGGCCCATAAAAGGAGCAGAGCCATTTAAGCTGTGCTCACAGCACCAACGGAAACATAAAGGGACAGACCAAAGTCAGGGAGATGCCAGCATTGTCCAGCCAGCCTACCTTATGCACATTTTCTGATCCCTGGCTGCCTTCTTCACCCTCCATCCCTGCTTCTCACACTCAGGCCCAACCGTGTTGCATTCAGACATCCTCAGCACTCGTCTCTGGCCCCACTCAGGCAGGGAGATACCATTGTGCTAGAATCAAGGTCTGATTTGGTATTTTTTTTAATTACTTAAATTCTGGAAGCTGGAGTATTTTGTGCCTTGACACATTTTGGGGGGAATAAATGCTTGGTTCTTTTTGACAAAGTTCCTGGGGTCTGGTGTGGTTTGTAGTATGGTTTGGTGTGCAGGCCCAGCAGTCCTCGTTGGCATGAGGAGAGAACATCAGCCGTAGAAAGACCTGAGTTGTAACTCAGTAGCTGGGGGAGATGTATTTTCCTATGATCTACTGGGGGTTCTAGGAGAACCCAGCTGCCTGCTAGGGCCCTGCCAGAACCTGTGGACTTCCCCACCCTGGAGAACCTGGGACTCCTCTGTCAGCCCTATGTTAGGGAGAGGGGTGCGGGTCTAGATCTCTGGCTAAACCAAGAGGAGTCCCTGATGTCCTCATCCCATGGTAGGACTCATTGCCAGATGTGAACGGCGTGCAGATGTAGCCCTTTAGAGGCAGCCTCCACCCACATCCACTGTCAGGGATCCTCAGCTGCCCCATCCCAGCTGTTGGGGACACTCCAGCTCTCCAGCTCCAGTGGGTATTGGAGAGGCTAAAACTCCTTCCATTCAAACCTGCTGTGAGGGGTTCCCATATTAGAGGCACGGGCTCCTGCAAACGAGAGAGCCAGGTCACAGAAGAACTTCCCGCTTTCTGGAGCTGGGTGTAAAGAGGGGTCTTAGGTGTTACTACATTGCACAGTTCTGTCAGTAGTCAAGGCTGGAGCCATGTGGGGTTGTTTCCATCCTGCGTTCAACCTCAAGCCATTCTCCCCAGTCATTGTCCCAGCATACAAGAGGTACTCAGGGGCAGCACACACAAGTGCTAACCAGGCCCTGTGCACCCAGCCTGCAAAAGCTATCTTAGGTTTTCCTGTGGTGATGTCTTGCCCCTGGGAAGGTGCTGGGATTCATGCTGTGTCACTGAAGGGTTTGTACTCTGGCCATGAAGCCAACTTTTCAAGTGTTGAGGTCATGGGGGGCAGGTGGAGAGTGTATGGTTTAAGGATATCTGACATGCAATGGCCATGAAGCAGCCTGGGAGCCTTGGGGCACTTGCTAAAAGCACTGGGGTATGGATCCATTCAGAAAGTCCATCTCCACTGCTTCCCCAGTTCTGGAGTTTACAAGGTTCACCCACTAGTTAAGTCAATGGGGTTGCTCCAGATCTACACCACTGTAGCGAGATGCCACTGAAATCAATAGGGTTACACCAGATTAACAGCAGTGTAAGTGAGATCAGAATTTGGCATGATGGGTGTAAGCATCTCTCCTTAAGAGAGCTGGCTCAGATAATTCATTCAAAACATTTTTTCAGTAGGAATGGCTTTTTTGTCAAAATGACAATATCCATTTTTGATAATAATTTGGGGGTTTGATCAAAAAACTGGAAAAAAATTTTTCACATGTTGGCAATCAAAAGCTGAAAAATGTTGGCTGAAAACTGAAAGAATTCTGCTGAAAATTGAAAATGTTGGTTTGGACTAAAATTTTGGAGGTTCTGAAAACTTTGAAGAAAAAAGTGAAAACATTTTTCAGTTTTGTCAAAATTTGTCATGGAAACAAAACCCATTTTTCCCCAACCAGCTCTGCTCCCTGTATCCAGAGGTTACCAAAGATGGGAGTTACCGCCTTTTAAAATATGTGACACAGATTGCTCCTGAAGGACAAGGAATAGTGGAGGGAGGAGGAGGACGGAATGGTTGCTGGGAATAAACTGAGAGTCATATTTTGTATCATGTATCAAGTGTCTTCTAATCCCTGTTACATTCTGGCTCAGTATTTGCACCATGCATCATAGTAATAAGCAGCCGGACAATGGCAGGTGAGTGTGTGTGTAGCCCAACATATATTTGGGGTCTTCCAATAAATGAGGTTCTTTCTAAGGTTCTCCTAGATAGCCCCTGGGAACTTCTGAGTTCATGAGACAGCGTCTAACTGTGGTGGATGGGGCAGAATGAAATAGAAACCTCACCCTCTCCAAATGCCTATATGCGTTCTATTGATGTGTCCATATATCGAAGGGCATTGGAGCCTTTATCAAAGGCGTTAAGTATAGCACTCCATTAATCTGGCCTCAGGGTGGGAGGAGGTCCCAAATATCATTAGTAGGAAAGGGTATTTATATTAGACCATAATTTATCTACCCAAAGGAATCAGATGTGAGTTTGTGGGGCAGGTTGTATCATTGCTAGGCCACTTCTCAGTAAGTGCTATGTGAATGTGTTCTAACACAGGAGTCTCTGGGCCATGGTGCAGGGGATTGGAGGGCTGTGACTGTGATGAGATCCTGGGGTACAACCTGGAACTGGGGGATGGCTGTGCCCCCCTAGTTCTCCAGCCTGGGTTGTCTCTCATGATGATTTGCTAGTGACAAGCAGCAACCCCCTCCGGGAGCTATCACCACTCAGCCACCAGTATGGAGAGAGACACCCAGCTATATTGAACAAATGCTCTCCAAGACACTTGTGAACAGGAAATGGGAAACACCAGCAAATCTACCTGAGCCCCCAACCTTGCACCCTATACCTGTACCGTCTTACACGGCTCAAGACCTCCTCTTGAACAATGCAAGTTCATTAATTAGTTCTCCACTTCATCAAAGGATAATGGACCTGCACTAGCCTTTGTAATCAAGAACTTTAGACAAACTGACTTGGTTAAGATACACCATTAACATAAATTGATTAACCACAGAAAGACAGATCTGAAGTGATTGTAAGTGGTGGACATACAGGACAAAGATAGTTACAAAAGAAATAAAAGTAAAATCGCAGTCTAAATTCTGAACTTTATCAGACTAAGCAAGATTGGAATCAAACAGCTTTTCTCACCCCACTGGATGTTACAGATAGGTTATAATTCTTAATACACAGGCTGAATTTCCTTCTTAACCTGGGAACAATCTTCCCAGTTCAAAGTCTTTGTCTTTCCAGCGTTCTTGTTGTCTTCAGTGTATGTGGGGGAGGGGAGAGGTGGTTTCATGATGCCACTGTCCTTTATTTTATATTCTCAATCCATGTCCCAGGGAAGATACTGACCCAGGCATGTTCTGGTGGGGCTTGCTGAGTCAGAGTTGAGCAATTCCCATTGTGTGGTGCTTGTGCAACTGTCTCTTACAAAATTGTAAATCCCTTTTTTACAATTCCCCTGCTTATTAATGATCATTTAACACCTATCTGGGTCACCTCTCTTTTAGTCACTAGAGAGCTAGTTGTGGGCGTCTCCCAAACTCACAGCATATTTCAATAACAGCCATACAGCACATCTCATAACTTCATCCACACTAACAATATACATATTTTGACAGAACAATGAATTTCAGCAGACCGTGGCCTTTCATGTGGTACCTTACAAGGCATGCTTTTGTATGAAATATCACAACCACATACAAATAATAAATATGGGGGTTACAGGGTGCTACTTTGAGGTCCAGTGTGTCACAGTGACTTACTGCACTTTTGGGAGCTGACTTAAAATAGGAAAGTTTGGCCACCAATGCAGTGACTTTGGTCAGTCTCATCCTATGGATATTTGTCCCTATCCCCAAACTGCCACCAGGATGAATTCTTATTAATTTTATGTTAGCTACTAATAATGAAAATTATCTGTCGAGTGATGCCAGCATACAGCACTTTATGAACAGGGGCACTGGCAAGCATTGCTCAGGTGGCTCCAGGATTAGACCAGCAGGAGCAATGCAAGAGGTATTGACAGAGCTGGATAGGGGCTCAGGACAAGAATAGCAGGGAATGGGGTGAGGGAGGGGGCTGCAGATCTGGATTGAGGGGCATTCAGAGAGCTGTGCAGGGCCCAGGGCCAGAAGAACAGCAGGGCTGCAGATCTAGATAGGGGAGGGGGAAGGTCAGTGCTGGATGACAAGATGGCACTGCAGGCCCCCGGTGGGGATTGTAGACTAGAATCGCAGACTCCGTGGGTCAGATCTAAGATGCTTTGACCAAGTTTTGTCATTGGTCAGGTCTGGACCAGCAGGGCGTGCTGCAGTTCAGTATCAAGGTGCAATGGCTGAGTTCTGGGTTGGAAGTTTGCTCAGCTCCAGCCCATGGCAAGGCCAACACTGGCAAGCAGTTAGTGCCCGGTTCTGGGTGTGAATGGGGAGGTATGGATTCGTGCATGAGAGGAGAGGAAAATGTGTGTATTGATTCTGCAGGAAGACTTGAGCGCTCATGTGCCCCAGCTTCCTAAGGGCAGCGGAACCTGAGCTGAGTCTAGGGAGCATTTCAGGTTCAGCACACACATCCTGTAGCTCCAGCACCATGCTCCTTAGCACAAGCTATGAGTCTGCAGATAAGGACCGGCTGCATGTGAGGAGGATCATCCTCAACCCACCTTCCAGATAAGCATCTCGCTCGCCTTGCCAGTGCTGCTACACCTGATACCTTGACAGGCTCATCCATCAGCCAGCGGCAGGTATGGAGAGAAAATCCCTCTGGCCGAGGCAGGAGCAAGATCCCTGCCTGGTAACATCTCTTTATTTTAATAACTAGAACAGCAGCATCTAGACCCAATTCCCAAAGGGAGGTTGTATTTTCATGTCTAAGCTCAAGCCGGGCTCTATCTCTCTTCCAATCACACCCGGCCTCTCTCCCACTCACTGCGCTCTAGGAGAATCTTATTACCTCCTCCTTCTGTTTCTGTTTTAGCTAGGACCTCTCTTCAAGTCAATGAGGATCTGCCCTCTCCCTGGGAACCAAAGTCTCTCTCAGCTATGCTAAGTGCTGATTGCAAGAGAGGTTGCTCCCACTGCTAGGCTTTCATCCCCTTTCTGAGACTGGAGGAAACTCGTCACGTGACTTAATGGGATTCTCTGCTTTGGTGGCGTGACCTGGCCCAGGTCACACAGCAGGTCAGTGGCAGAGCTGGGAGTAGAATTCAGGTCTCCTGAGTCCCCGTCTCAAGCTCTAGCCACTAGGCTCGCTAGCACCTCACTGTGGAGAGCCAATGCAAGGGGATATTGTGGCTTTGCCAGTGTTTGATTGACAAAGACTTCTCCATTGTGCTATCATGGAATTCCAGTTCACGGAATTCATGGCCATCCAGAGGGCAGAATTTGTGGGGCGGGGAACAAAGTCCTTGCACATTACCAATTGGTGGAGATTTGTGCAGCTGATACACTGGTGCTGTTGGATAGTTTCTCGATTTGAGTCAGAGCCTGGCACAGGTTTGCTGTTTAGACAGCTCTGTTGAACATGTGAGTCCTAATGAATGCAGCATTTCTCAATCCATGACCATCCCCCAAGGGAAAAATAGCTTATTTGCTGTAGATATCGCAAATAGTGGAGTGCGAAAGAACCAGAACAGCACTGTACAGCAGTGAAAAGAAAATCACCTACTAGTTGAAACATCTAACGTGTGATGAGCAGAGCTGGGGGAAATTTTGTGGACAAATAGTTTATTCAACAACAACAACAAAAGCAGTTTCCATTGGAGCTATGGGTGAATTTTACATGAATAATTTTGTCCATTCATGAAACAGCCGGAGGAGGAGATGCAGCTGCTGCCACTGCTGCCCCCAACATTCTCCCCCCAAAATAGCCTTTAGCTGAGTTGTTAGGGCACTTAGCTTGGAGGCAGAAACGACACTGGTTCAAATCCCTGTTCTGGAGCAGACCCAGAAATGGCCTTCTTTCAATTCACCAAAAATTCCAAATTCGGTTTGAACTGACCCATTTTTTTTAATCTATTGGAACTGCCTGTGAGCTGAAAAATCCTTGTGAGCAAAAATTATTCGTCCAGCGTCAGGGCATGAGGCAAACTCCCCTTGTATATATGGTCTGACTCAAGCTGTGATGCAATTTTTAAAGAGGGCCCTGAAGTGCCATTAATATAATTTACCACCCAGGCGCAATGCCACAGGCGAGGGAATCATGCCAGCAGAACACCCCCACTGCTGTTCCCCCACCTTGGCTCTGGGGGTGAGGCAGACAGGTGGGCAGCTTCTGGGTGGGGCTGCGATTGTCTGCTCTGCTTCCTGTTGCTCTGTGAATAATTCTAGTGGTGCGGTGCAGCCAGGGGATCACAATGGATGAGGGGCTGGGGTAAAGGGAGAATGGGGGTGACTCAGAAAATTGGGGAATGGAATAAAGGAGGCCTCCAAGGGCATAATGGATCTTGGTACATGTAGGTCACTGGTTTAAGTCCATGCTGGCTGGTAGCAATCCAAAGTTATTAGTATCTGATAGCTGTTTAGTAGTCCGGATGTGGTGGGAGGAGGTGGGGTTAGTCCAGTTCCAAGCAGCGAGTTTGAACAGACTTCCTTGGTATGACTTTATTGGTTACCAAGTCAGGCATCCACAGCCCAGAGCCACCAATTAGCACGAATTGTCAGGCTCAGAGAGGTGGGAAAAGTGAGGTTTGCTGGCACCCATGCTGCTTGCGCTCGCCTCCAACAGGACACCTTTCCCTGGGGGTTCCACAGCATTCCCTCTTTTAAAGGCCTGGTCAAGGCAGGAGATGTAGGGTAATGAGCCTAGATCAGTTCCCTTCTCTTTCCCGCGTCAGGCCGTCAGTCCCTGGGGATAGGGAGATCTTGGCCTAATTGCACCAGTTCAGGCTGGCCCCAGCTCTGGGATGGAGTGAGGCGTGGCCTAGCGCCCGCTAGCCAGGTGTGTGCTGCCATCACAGCCAGGAGAGGTTGACAATCAGTCTGGCTGCTGATTGGCCTCCGGAATAAGGGCCTGGATTCAAACTAGTGAGTAGATTGGGCTGGGGACAGAGAGAGACCACAGCTGCTGGGACAGCTCTCCTTTTCCCAGAGAGATGCCCATTCCTATGGGCACAGTCCTGCCTCCAGTACCGCCTGAGTGACAGAAAAGTAAAAACTCCAGTAGAACCAGGCTGGGGAGAGCTGCAGGGGGTATGGGGTGGGAAGGAACCCTCAGCCTCAGGACAGGGAGTGGCAGTAGAGCCATTTCCCAACACCCCTTTTGAGAGAAGTGAATGGTAGCCATGGACCCCCAGCTTCACCCCAACTCACTGAGCCCTATCCCCACTTCCCGGCTGTGGGCACCAGGAACCTCATCCTACACTGTCCTTTAAGGGCATTCCCTCCCCTGTGCCCCCCAGAACTCTTTGCCCAGCTGCAGCCGATTTCGTTGCTCTCAACGGCACGGCTGCAGGCAGGGGCTCTGCTGGGAAATAAGCCATGAAGGGACGCTAACTCTTCCAGTCAAGGCAAGAAAACAGACACGCTCCCAGGTGTCTCCAGAGGTCAGGGATTGTGTGACACCCCCAGCAAATGCAGGCCACTCTGATCTGGGTATCACCGGCGCCTTCCGTACAGCCAGCCAGTGATCCCACCAGATCTCATGAGTTAAGCAAGCAGGGTCCGGGCCTGGCCAATACCATGATGGGAGCCCAGTGAAGAAAACCCAGCGGGATGTAGGAAGTGGTTCAGCGGGGGGCGCTCTTTTCTCAGCCTCTCAGGGTGATACCCCAGTTCTGTGTAGGGCAGGGTTGGGTTTATGCACATCATGCTCTTAGTTGTTGTGGATTAATGCTGGTGTGACTCTGATCCCCTGACTACCGGCTGAGATACAGTCTTGGGAATTCATCATTAAAGATCCCCTCACAGTTTCCACCAAAGCTACAGGCGTTAGGCCCACTGTCACAGTAAAGTCAACATCGGGTAACATCATACAGTCTCCCTGACGTTCCCCTGCAGTTTTGATTGGACAGTCTTTTGTTTAACATTATTGCACACTGCTAAACATCTGCTGCCTTCTCCCACCCCAGAGGTGGCTGCCTGTCACTGGCAGGTGACGTAACGCTGTGTCTGTGACATAATGTGGGTTGGAAAGGTGATATATAAATATACAATGCTGTTTGTTCTTTCTTTCAGCCATTAATAGCAGGTGCAGAAAAAATAAGAGGAGTTGGTTGCGAATTTTTAGACAAAACATTTTTTCATTGAAAAATGCCCATTTGCAGAAACACAAACTGTTAGAAGGGCTAGAAGGGACCGCAAGGGTTATGTAAAAAGAAAAGCTATTACCAGCAGGACAGTGGGGTGGGAGGAGGTATTGTTTCATATTCTCTGTGTATATAGAAAGTCTGCTGCAGTTTCCACGGTATGCATCTGATGAAGTGAGCTGTAGCTCACGAAAGCTCATGCTCAAATAAATTGGTTAGTCTCTAAGGTGCCACAAGGACTCCTTTTCTTTTTGCGAATACAGACTAACACGGCTGTTACTCTGAAACCTTAGCTGTATGTTTATGACACCATTGCTGAGCATTGAGCTGAAGTATTCATAATGGCTTTAAGGTCTCTTTCCTGGGTGGTAACAGCTAATTTAGACCCCAGCATCATATATGTGTAGTTGGGATTATTTTTTCCAATGTGCATTACTTTGCATTTAACAATATTGTATTTCATCTGCCATTTTGTTGCCCAATCACCCAGTTTTGTGAGACAAAGGAGTTAGCATTTCAAAGTTGCTTACATCACTGCCTTGAGAATGAGGTAGGTAAGCAATTAGCATTATTGAGCCTGTCAGCGCTGTGTGAGCTTTCATGCAGCTCTGACTAAATCCCAAAGTTCGCTCCAAACATGTATTCATAGGGCCAGTGTAAGAAAGCCCAGGATGGCAGCCTCTTTGGTCACCGTGAAGTCCCATTCAGCACTCTAGAGTGGATGCAGCCAGGCCATTACAGCATCTGGGGATTTTGAATGCACGAACAAACTTGATTTGACCTCCACCAACAGCCTGTGAGCAGCTGAAGGCCATGCTGTATGTCACTGGGAAGGTTATTTCCCCCCCACTCTCAAATGAAGTCTAGGATGTGGCCTGTTCACCTAAGGCTGTGAATAGCTGGACATTGTCAGTTTACCTAGTACTCAAACCTCACTCATGCAGACCCTGATTTCCACATGTGTGCTGGAGGCGTCCTCAGTCCCATTCACCAAACCATACTGTGCCTCCCTCTGGATTAACTGTGGTAAGACACAGCCAAGAAAGCAGCAGGATGACTGACACCTTTTAGCTCACATCAGCAAGTTAAGGAAAGGCTTTGCACTCCGTAGGAAAGCCACAGCCACTCCTCGTTGGGTGAGAGGAAGGCAGCTGTGAATTGGGATGCCATGATGAAGACACTAGGGGTGTTAAAGTCTAGACAACACAGGTGGGAGTGTGTAGCAAAGTTGCCACTCCAGCACATCCCTTGTGTCTGGACATAGTGATGCAGCAAGTCTGCTCAGTTTTCCCACTGTCCTTTCTCCTACTCTGGCCATAGGAGTGACTTGGCCCTCCAGCCAGACAACCTGACAGAATCTAGCTCCTTCCAGGGTCATGGAGTTCTTTACCAAAGTCCAAGAGAAACAGATAAACATCCAAACCTTCTCCTTGCTCAGCTGGCCAGCACCTTGTCACAGGCATGCCTCTGCTGCTCCAGGCTGCCCTCCTGCCTAACCACAGGCTCCTGTGTCTTGCGCAGCCTCATGGCCCAGGGGCTGGCACACTTCCCCCCTCACTCAGCGGCTCTAGCTCAGACTACAGCTCCTCAGGACCCTGTCTCCAGTCAGGCTTCAGCTCAGGCCTAGCAAAGATTTTCTGCTCCTTCCTAGTCTTCTCTCAGGCCCCTTCCCAGCCTCAGAACACTCACAACATCCTCTCCAGCTGATGCTGATCTTGGTCCTCTTTCACTTCTACCCCTTTGTTGGGGACACATGAGTGTCGATGAAGTCCCCTCGCACTAGGCCCAGGTGTCCTTGGCCCCCCCTCCCGCCTGGAGGCACTCGCAGCAGCTCTGCGTACTAGGCTGTTAGCCGACGGCCAAGGATGTTTGGTGAGGTGCCAGCTATGCCCGTTTATACCATCCGTGACTTTAACCGCTAGGACGCACTGTCCCTTTGCGGCGGGCAGCCCGGGCTAGGCTGACGGATGCCCCAAGGTCCTAACCACCCGTGACTTTAACTGCTAGAGCTCAGAGCTCCTTCGCAGCGGGCAGTCAATACTGACTGACAGGTGCCCCAATGGCAGCACTAAGAGCCTCTCCACACCCGTGACTTTAACTGCTAGAGCTCAGAGCTCCTTCGCAGCGGGCAGCCAGGATTGACTGACAGGTGCCCCAAGAGTTTGCCCCGTGGAGGCGGCACAACTCAACGCTAGGCTCTTAGTACTCTCACCTAATGGCCAGGCTTTAGAGCCAAAACGGCTGAGGTTCTTTAATTGTGTTGGCTGCTTTACAGTAAACCAGAGAAAACAAGTCAGGCTTATGCATAAATGGTTACCAAAATTTATTAAGCTAGATTCTAATCATGTGGTTACAAAATTGCTAGTGCCTACTTATTTAAATGTAGAGATGTTACACACACAAACAAGTTACAAAACTGAAGCCACAATCCCAAAGAAAGAAAACAAAGTATAGAGCTCTATTTCAAAATATGTGTACACTAAAGATAGGAGATCAGGTGTGGGTGCTTCTTACCCTCCTTGCATCTCTCGATTCCAGCGGTGCCAAGCCAGGATCGGTCACTCAATTCCGCGGAAAGACGAATAAGGGACAAGGCGTAGGGACCCTCTTAGCTGCAGAAGCCTTGGGAGGCTGTCACTTATCTGACCAGCAGATAGATAGTGAAAAGCACTCAAAAATCATGGTGCTGTAGGTCCCCTACTTATACCTCTGTACTCCTTTATTCTCTTTCTCCTTTCTTATGCCAAATTGAGGCTGGTCTGTCTGGGTGACGCCAGCTTTCGCAAGAGTAGTTTACACTTGCAAGGGAGAGAAACAATAAGTGTCGACTACTGGACATTTCTTTTATCAGGGTAAATATTTTCCCAACTAGGATGTTGGTGTGTGTGCATCACGCTAGTTAGTAGGGGCTAAAAGCCATGTCTGTCACAGGGCCTCTGCCTGCTGTGAGCTTAATCGTTGTATCTGCTCCCAGAGGCACACTGTAGCAGCACACCTGTGCTTTCACAGCTTCAAAGGCTGTGCTGGAATATATGTTAAGTGCCCTGTTCCGGCTTCCTCCTGTGTTTCCAGCAATGCTGGTCTGAGGGGGGGGGGGGCTGGCTGTCTGGCTACATAGGCCCAAGTGTCCTTGGCCCCCCCGCCTGGAGGCACACACAGCAGTTATGCTGAGAATCTGCAACAATATGTTGCAGAGTCAGACTGCCTGAAACTAAGCAAGGCCAAACAGGGGAGATATGGAAGAACAATGCTGAATAAAGCAGCTTTATGTATAGTTTAACAAATGATACAGAGAACCAGGGAACTAGCTGGGAACTGGATTGGCTAGCTATATGGATACTTGGGGCAGCTTGCTATTGGATAAGTATGCTGGGAAAAAGGATGTATAAAAGCCTGTGTAACTTCCTGCTCTGTGTACAGGATTTGAGATTCAAATCTCCCTGTACCTTTTTGAAGCTTCAAATAAACTTTTCTGCTTCTCCACCCCGTTATGATTATTGGGTGTAGCACACCGGGTAACGAACCAACTTCAGCTGTTGTTTAGCCTCTTGGCACTGGGTGCCGGCAACACCTTCATCTGGCCACACCCTCTTCATCCTCAGGGGCAGTCAAGGCTCCCTTAGCCCTGGCCGGGGTTCACACCATCACACAGTGCCATAGGGGTTGTGGTACACCCCAGGAGAAACAAACCAGCCCAAACTTATGCCTGTGTGTCTCTGGAATCCACTGCACAGTGTGTACAGGCCCCCTCTGTGCCCACAGCATACAGGGCACAAGTCTGTTAGAGCCCCGCCTTGACACTTTCATTCATGCTTTTAGCTCTGGAGGGCCCCAGTACAATCCCCAGGGTGTGAACCAAGATGGCTGCACTCACCGGTGTGTGTATTATAGAATCATAGAATTATAGAATCATGTGTATTACATCTCAATGCTGCAGCATAGGTGGTGTCCAATGGCACCATCTCCTCTGGCCCCCTGGCAGATGCAAAGCACGGATAGCAGATCAGTGCTAGTCAGAGCTGGGATTGCACCCCTAGCTGAGCCCATATGCTAGTGCAGCAGATGGTTGGTGAGTGGAGCTCTTGGGGCTGACCTGATCTCATAAAGGGCATGGGTGGAACGCTGTGAACTACTGTTCACCAGCCAATGGGATAAGCTCAGCAGCAACCATACAAACACAGAAGCAAGGTTACCACCACAGTCTGAGTTCAGCATGCCTTTTTTCAAAAGGCTCTGGGGGGTGTGGATTAGAAAGTGTGTGGAAGCTCGATTTAGTAAAAGCATATAAAGTGCTCTCTGATCTCCACTGGAATCTCCTCCCTCACCACATCACCCCCGGGATTCACCACCTGTTCCTCATACCTAGCTAGCAATAAGAGATCAGACTAGCACCATTACATTAATCCAAATTAAACCCGCTGGTTTCCAGGCTGCAAGATGGGTGGAGGAGAGTGGGAAGGGAGGGCATGAAGTTAAATATGAGCAGTGTCTTTACTTTCTTCCCCTCTGTAATTAGGTCAATAGAAGAATCGGGCAACCTTTATTTCTTATTGATGGAGGGAGTCAAGCCTCCATTGATCAGAGCCAGGGGAGTGTAGCCCTGGTGCTTTCGGAACTAACCCAGCAAATGAGATGTTCGTTTTGAAGAAATGAGGCTGTTTGGATCAACTCTCAGCCTCACCTGCTCCTCCAGAGGCTGCATCAGAAAGTGAAGAACACACACAAGTGAACTCTACCAGCTGAACTGCAGCCAAGATTCCTGCAGGCTTATCCCTCACTCCGTGCACGTGAAGAGCATTAGCCTCTCCACTGCTATCTCCATAGCAGCCATGGGAACCTGTACTGGACTCTCCTGCTAAAGGGGGTGGCACTGAATGCAAGAGCTGAGCTGAGCAGCTGCTGTGAGTGTCCCTGCACCAGCTCTGGCACATGCTGATGACTACCTAATAAATAGCAGGGTCTTCTCTTCCTTGACAGCCCACCCACTCTTTCCTCCTGTATCATCCCGCCCAGAGAGACACACACTGTAGCCAAATGCCGCACCCATGGCACAAGCATGTGTGGTACCTGTTATTACAGGTGCACACTGCCAGTGGTAGTTAGGGAATTGCACTAGTGGGGGTGTTACATTTGGGTCTAGCGGGTCGCATGTTCCTTTTCCCATCAGTAGATAGAGGGAAATGGGTGCTCCAGACTCTCTGAGCTAATGCCACACCTCTCTTCCCCCAACTCCTCCGGGTTCGGGTCAGATCAGCTGGGCATGCAATGGAGCCCCTGAATCAGACAGGGAGCCAATGGAGAACTGCATGGACCCTGATCTTTCCCTGCAGAAGGCCATTCCCTCTGCCCAGGTTTCTGGGCTCCTCTCCATAGCAGCATGGGTCCCTTTGGATCTGTTATTGCCCCTGCACCATCCACCTCCAAGCCTGCACCCCCTCCTTCCTTGTGAAAAGCAATACTGTGAGCAGAGAGGAATCTGCCTCTGAATTCCCTGAATGTGCAAACCTGGGCAGGAATCTCAGGAGAGCAGCTTTCTGACTCTCCCAGGCCAGGGTGGGCCCAGGAAGGGCAGATGTTCACCAGAAAGAAATAATGGTGAAAAATTATCCCCAAAATGCTGAAAGATGAAGAAAAGTTGTTCTCTTGTGCCACAGAGGGCAGGACAAGAGGCAATGGGGTCAAAGAACAGCACAGCAGATTTAAATTAAATCTCAAGAAAAACTTCATAGCTGTAAGCACAGTAGGACAATGGAACAGATGCCTAGAGAGGTCACAGAAGCTCCTTCACTGGAGGTTTTCAAAAGGAGGCTGGGTTGACATCTGTCCTGGAAGGTTTGGACACAACAAATCCTGCATCTTGGCAGGGGTTAGACTACATAACCCTTTTCAGAGTAACAGCCGTGTTAGTCTGTATTCGCAAAAAGAAAAGGGTAGCCTAGGATTCCTCCTTACCTGTAAGGGGTTAACAAGCTCAAATAATTTGGTTGGCACCTGACCAAAAGGACCAATGGGGAAAGAAGATACTTTCAAATCACGGGGAGGGGAAGGCTTTGTTTGTGCTCTGTGTTGTATGTTCTCTGGGGAATTGGAGAAGCATCAGGTCAGAAAACTCCTTCTCCTAAAATCATCTTAAAATGAGTCTCAATATTGCAAAAAGAGTAAGTAAATAAGGCAAGGCGTGTTAGATTATCTTTTGTTTTTAGCTTGTGAATATTCCCTATGCTTAGAGGGAGGTTTATCCCAGTTTTTTGTAAAGTGTTGCCTAGAGGGGAATCCTCTGTGTTTTGAATCTGATTACCCTGTAAAGTTACCTTTCATCCTGATTTTACAGAGATGCTTTTTTTACTTTTTTTTCTTTATAATAAAGTTCTGTTTTTTAAGAATCTGGTTTACCTATTTGCTTGGCATATTGTTCTCAAGCCTCCCCAGGAAAGGGGGTGAAGGGGCTTGGAGGGATATTTTAGGGAACAGGAACTCCAAGTGGTCCTTTTCCTGAATCTTTGTCTAACTCACTTGGTGGTGGAAGCAGTACCCATCCAAGGACAAGGAAGGATTTGTGCCTTGGGGAAGTTTTTAACCTAAGCTGGTAGAAATAAGCTTAGGGGGTCTTTCATGAGGGTCCTCACATCTGTACCCTAGAGTTCAGAGTGGGGACGGAACCTTGACAAATGGTCAAAAAAGGCTAACAGAATGTTAGGACCCATTGGGAAAGGGTTAGAAAATAAGACCCAACATTTAATAATGCCACTATATAAATTCATGGTACACCCACACCTTGAATTCTGTGTCCTATTCTGGTAGGGTGACTAGACAGCAAATGTGAAAAATTGGGATGGGGGTGGGGAGTAATGGGAGCTTATATAAGAAAAAGACCCCAAAATCAGGACTCTCCCTATAAAATCGGGACATCTGGTCACCCTGTATTCTGGTTGGCCCATCTCAGAAAGGATACAGCGGAACTGGAAAAGGTTCAGAGAAGGGCAACAAAGATAATCATGGTGTGGAACATACGACACCATATGAGGAGAGACTAAAAAGATTAGGGCTGTTCAGCTTAGCAAAGAAACTATTAAGGAGGGGTGATACAATAGAGGTTATAAAATCATGAATGCTATGGAGAAGTGAATAGAGAAGTGTTATTTACCCTTTCCCACAACACAAAAACCAGAGGTCACCCAATGAAATGAATAGTCAGTAGGTTTAATACAAACAAGAGGAAGTACCTTTTCACACAACGCACAATTAACCTGTGGAATCAGATGCCATGGGATGTTGTGATGGCCAAAAGTATAACTGGGTTCAAAAAAGAACTAGATATGGTCAATGACTATCAGACAAGATGGTCAGGGATGTAAACCCATACTCAGAGTGACCCTAAACCTCTGACGGCCAGAAGCCAGGAGGGGAAGACCGGGGTGGATCTCCCCAAAATTGCTCTGTTTGATACACTCCCCCTGAAGCTTTGGTACGGCCACTGATGGAGACACGATACTGGGCTAAATGGATCATTGCTCTAATCCCAGTATGGCCGTTCTAATGTTCTTTGTACTGCACCTTTAAATATTTCTACAAACTCTGCCTTTCTCCACAGACAGCTGCCATTTAGCTGTCATGCTTGCTACAGCCTGCTATAGAGGAGCACACATGCTGTGCTCTCTCATGGAGGCTTTGCTTTTGTTCTTTCTTGAAGTTGTTGTTTTCCTTCATCCAAAATAACAGCCCGTCAGACTCAAAGCATGTGGTTTGCTCTTCATATAAGGAAAAGACCTACCGAGGTCTTAGGATTTAGGAGCCTCCTAGTGACCTTGGGAATTAAAACTACCTTCACGTGAGGTGGGTTCACTCATTGGGTCTTTGCTGATCTTTCGGCCAGGCCCATTAGAAACCACAAGAGGCACATCTCTGCTCAGTGCTGAAGCAGGGCACTCTCCCCATTAATGCAGCCTGGCACACTCTCCTCAGCTGACAGGTCTTTTTTTAGAGGCTGGCTGCCAAGCTGCTACTGTAATGAGGAGCGACTCAGACATTCACAAGGTTCACTGACTCTATTTCCGAATTAACGCGTGACTGACTGAGGCAGGCTGAACAGGCAGCACTGGTGCACTCCCTGCTGCCACTGCAAGCCGGATATCCACAAAACAGGGTCTCTGACCCACCAGGAATTGGGGAACTTGGCAGACTGTTGCACGGGCCACCAAGCTGTGACCTGTTGTAGGGTGTAGTGAGAGGCTCAGATGGGCCGGTCTTTGTTCTATGGATACCATTGCTATTGGCCCATTGAAAATCCCTAGATTAGACACATCCTTAAAGGAGTTCAAGTACTTACTGCCTATCATTGAGAACTCCTGGGAAAGCAAGGTAAAGAGGCAGAGTCCAAATGCACTGGCCCGGCTTCACGGACAGACATGACCTACCATAGGACCGTGGCTACAGAACTGCATGTCAGAGCCCTCACACTTGGTGTAGCCAGGCCAAATTCAGAGTTGCTGAGCACCCAGAAGGCCTCCTGCAGGCTATGGGAGCAGTGGGGGCTCTCGCCCTCAGGGGTTGATCCAACAATAGTTGCTGCAGAATTTAGAAATAAAGTCCCTGGAATTATGAAGCTACAGTTGCGATCTCATAGTTGCAAGCAGGCTTCCAATATAAGTTCTTTTTTTGTTTTCTTTTCTGTAATGGCCTGCTCCCACTGGGAGATCTGCTGTGGAGTTCAATGGGAGCAGGATCAGACCCTACCTTTTTTTTCACCCCCCACCCCCCCCAAAACAAATACCCAGTTACTTCTGGCCTGGAAATGGTTATGCGTCTTTCAGCCCACAGTAGAACTATCTGAAAAGCAAATTGACTGAGTTCAAGTCCCCTGAAAATGTAGCACCTCATACTTCCTTTGGGAAGGCAGAGCTAAGAAACAAATTGGAACCTGATCCTCCTCTCACCCTGGCATAAATCTGGAGTAATGCTACTGAAGGCAAGGGAATAACCCTAGTGTAAAGCCAATGTATGGGAGAGGAGCATGAAACCCTATTGTATGAGTTCCCACTGCTCCTGTGTGTAACCCTGCTGGAGAACTAGCACCAGGGGCAGATTTGAACAAATTGGGTCTAAAAATCAGGAGAGACACTGAAGGTTGCGGGCTCCATGTGAGCAGCTGCTTGAGATGGAGAACTGGGTGTGGGATGGGCGATTAACCCTATAGGTGTCAGGGCAAACCTTGTCTTTCCTTTTTAAAGTCCAGGTGCTCAGATGTGAAGGGTAACAAGAAGGGTCTCCCACAGTATTTCTTGCCAGCAAGTTAAAAAAGTATGGATTGGATGAATGGACTATAAAGTGGATAGAAAGCTGGCTAGATTATTGGGCTCAATGGATTGTGATCAATGGCTCCATGTCTAGTTGGCAGCCAGTATCAAGCGGAGTGCCCCAAGAGTTGGTCCTGGGGCCGGTTTTGTTCAAGATATTTATTAATGATCTGGATGATGGGATTAATTGCATCTTCAGCAAGTTCACAGATGACACTAAACTGGGGGAGAGTGGTAGATATGCTGGAGGGCAGGGATAGGGTCCAGAGTGACCTAGACAAATTGGAGGCTCAGGCCAAAAGAAATCTGATGAAGTTCAACAAGGACAAGTGCAGAGTCCTACACTTAGGAAGGAAGAATCCCATGCACCGCTACAGGCTAGAGACTGACTGGCTAAGCAGCAGTTCTGCAGAAAAGGACCTGGGGATTACAGTGGATGAGAAGCTGGATATGAGTCAGCAGTGTGCCCTCGTTAACCAAGAAGGCCAACGGCATATTAGGCTGTATTAGTAGGAGCACTGCCAGCAGATCGAGGGAAGTGATTATTCCCCTCTATTCGGCACTGGTGAGGTCACACTTGGAGTATTGCATCCAGTTTTGGTCCCCCCACTACAGAAGGGATGTGGACAAATTGGAGAGAGTCTAGTGGAGGGCAATGAAAATGGTTAGGGGGCTGGGGCACATGATTTACGAGGAGAGGCTGAGGGAAAGGGGATTATTTAATCTGCAGAAAAGAAGAGTGAGGGGGGATTTAATAGCAGCCTTCAACTACCTGAAGGGGGATTCCAAAGAGAATGGAGCTAGGCTGTTCTCAGTGGTGGCAGATGATAGAAGAAGAAGCAATGGTCTCAAGTTGCAGTGTGGGAGGTCTAGGTTGGATATTAGGAAACACTATTTCACTGGGAGGGTGGTGAAGCACTGGAATGGGTTACCTCAGGAGGTGGTGGAATCTCCATCCTTAGAGGTTTTTAAGGCCTGGCTTGACAAAGCCCTGACTGGGATGATTTAGTTGGTGTTGGTCCTGCTTTGAGCAGGAGATTGGACTAGATGACCTCCTGAGGTCTCTTCCAACCCTAATATTCTCTGATTCTATGTAGTTAGGCTCCTGACACCCATTGAAATCAATGTAAATTAGGAGCCAAAGTACCTTTGAGGATCTGGGCCTAAGTGCCTCACCCTCTTTGTTCTGGGGAGGCCTTCAATTGCTAGGGCTGAATGACAATCCGGGATTACTCCTGTAACTCCCCCTCCTGGTCCCCACCCCACCCTCTGGCCACGGGGAATCCTCAGAGCTTCTCGAGCAGGGGGTCTCAAACTTTTTTACTGGCAACCCTTTTCACACAGCAAGCCTATGAGTGTGAATCACCCCACCCCCATCCTTCCTGGCTTGGACCCAGCTCCACTCGCTCTGCTGAGTCTCGGTAGTTCCTCCCGTTTCCAGAAAGTGTTTTTCCCCTCCCTCCGCCCAAGCAGATGTCACTTTCATCGTGGAATCAACAGAGGGGCCAGTGGCTTGTTCCGGCGTGAGTTTGGCCCCACCTTGCTCACAAAGGGCCTGGGTGCCTGCAATAGCAGGGATAATGGGGAAGAGGAGGAATCTGACCATAACAGCATGGTAATGAACCCTCAGTTCATGCTGAGGAACTGCTGACCCAGGCCAGGAGGTACTTCCAAACCTGCAGCTGTATCAGTTGGTTCCAGGTGTCCTGGGTAGGAAGGGCATGTGGAACAGGGAAGCTTGTCCCTTTATGGCCAAGGGGCCTTGGGCCAGCCAGCCCTGATCAATTAGCCCCATCTGTGCCACAATTAGCTTCTTTCTAGCCTGAGGAGGTGGGACTTCTGGGCTCAGTATGGGGAGCACCCAGCGCTCAGAAAAAGGCTTGAGAGAACAGAGCTGGGAGGAGAAAGTCATGGCAGGGGCTGCAGAGAGGGGGACACTCCTGCAGGGAAAGGGAAGCCCGGGCAGCAGGTGGGCAATTGCGGGGGTCCTGAGATAGGCTCTGTAGGAAGGAGGAAGGTCCCTAGAAGAAGCTGCCAGAGTTCCTGGCAAGGGGAGGCAGTGGGAAGCAACTAGGAGGAAAAGAGCCTCCATTGGAAAGCCCTGGGAGGCCATGCTTAGCCTCTGCAGAGCCCAAGAGTGGGGGTATAAGTCCGAGAATGTCCATGTAGCCTAAGAGGGGCAGAAGAACTGTTTTGTTTGGATGGTTTTTGGCTTTCCCAGAAGAGAACTGAATTGGAAAGCTGAGTTGGCTGGAGGATTGGGCCATGACAGATACAGCCTGCTGGAGAACCAAACTGGCCGACAACAAAGGGTGCTAGAGTGGGAGAACCTCTGCAGTGCAACATCGTGGCCCCGGGGGTGGCTCTGGTGGTGAGCATGCCCTTATAACAGGGCCTTTAAGGACTGTGTGATGAGCAGAGATACACTGTCTTGGGCCATGCTCACTGAGAATTTTCTGGCTGAGTGGTAGGAGCAGTGGAACTGTGGATCTGCTGCCGAGAGGGAACAGGGAGTCTCTTTAGAGATCTCAGTGTATGTCCCTGTCATATGCAGGTGAGAGGGCTATGACATCAATGCAGGGAACATGTCAGCAGAGTGCAGCAGGAAGCAGACCCTAGCGGATGTTCAGGCCAGATGAAAAGACCAGGCAAAGATGCCAGAGAAGAAATAGGAAAAATTGTTGCCTCCCAACTCTGCAGCACCTTCTACTCCAGTCCTAGACCTCACACCATATTGCCAGTACAGTGCACCCCTGTCATGACCTGCAGCCCCACTGCGTGTCAAGTGCAAGAACTCTCCTGAGCACTGAATGATAGCACTAGCTGAAACTCAGCATTGGATGGGACCTTCCCCTTTGCAATATCCTTTGGTGAAGCCCCCAGTGAGACAGAGCACATCGTTTGGTAAAGTGTAGAATAAAGGCACGGATTGTTGGAACACATCTCATCCTGCCCACTGTGCTCCATCACTCACCTGGAGTCATGCATGGGACCATTCCCCCATCAGACTGCGGCTCATGAGAAACTGGCTCTGACGGGAGAACTGCCAGCCACCAGCGGACTTTGTGCCCGGCCTGAAGAGGCTGTGCTCTTCCACCATCCACACAGTGTGGTCCATGGCTCCCTCCATCCCTGCCCTGCAGAGCGACCTGGTGGATGGCAGCTGGGGACGCCAGCACATATGCAGCCCATTCCTGAGTTCCTGTCAGCCCAGAAAAAGACAGATCACAGCCGGGAAGGACAAGGGAGCTGCCCCTCAGCTCCCATTCATCCCCAGAGTAGATACATAATGAGAGCACTTCACAAACAGAAAGAGCTGGTCCTCCATTGCTATTAAACACCAGCAATTACAGTGATGAATCCTGCATTAGCAGCAATGAGAGAGCTGGGAAATGGTGAGTGGGGTTTGCTGCTTATTGATCACAAGCTGCTAATGTACCAGTGTAGGATTTAACACTCCCCTCCCCCCAAAATTTATCCTCTTCAACTCTGTCAAGAACCAGCAGCACTTACACCCAGGAACTTTCTCTCCCATAACTTAATGTTGATAAATATATCCATCATGCTTCTCAAGCTTCAACCCGGCCAGTGCGTATTAGGAGCAAGAGAAATGTGTGTTTGACAGTGCATGGTCATAGAGAGCACCTGGAATTTGCTATGAGTTGTGTCATAATTGACAGTTTGTAACGTTTAACTATAAAACCATTTGTTAAGGTTCTCTTCTCACTGTACCAATTCAATACACTAGGCTTTTAAGAAGAAAGTGGAAAAACAACCCTAAGGACTCGTCACGTGAGATATCAGCAGGGTTTCCACACTAGCTTTTCGGATCCCCAGTGCAGATCTCTGCCTCCTAATTGCATAACCTTTTTCTTTCATGTGGAGCAGCCACTAGAGGGGGACTTGGCATAGACTTTGCCAGTGAGTTATACAACCATTTGTGAGGCAGCTATAAAAAAGTTAGGAACTAAAGAATCCTGATTCTATTCCTGTCAATGGGTGGTCTATTGCTTAGAGCAGTGGTTACAGGCTGGAGAGTCAAGTACATAGATTGCTTTTCAGAATGAATGTACCAAATGTGACAAAGTGGGTGAGACTTAATGGCCCTATTAAAAAGCAGGGGTCTAGTCCCAGCAGTGCCAGAAATTGGTGTTTGCTGCCTCCCAGTTAACTTGTTTGCAAAATGACTGAAAAGATGCTTGCCTACATTCTAGCACTGAGGTATGAGGTTGCTCACTAATAAGCATTATGAAGTATATAGAAATATAAACAGCAGTGATGAGGTTTGTCCTCCTAGTACATATTCTTCTACACACTCTAACCTGGTGGTTCCCAACCACCAGTATATGTATCAACAATGGTACTTCAGGTCTTGATGACCAGTACTCTGAGTTCACCCTCCTTGTTTTAATGATGAAGTTCTGTGCTAGGCTCTAGTGCACCACCACGTCTCTCCTTGCACTCAGCTGCATGCAGTCTGGTGCACAAGAGAGCCTGCTTGACTCTAATGTGTCCAGTTTTGCAATCTAACTCTGTTGTGAGTTTGAGCAGCACAACTGAATGAGATGCATCGAGATCTTTCACTCAGCATAGGTCTTAGCTGGGTAACCCGGCACAGATACCCCAGGCAGGCTGAGGTGCACAATGTGCTGGGGTGCCTAGATTGTCTATATCCCTCCCTGAATTAATAAAGAGCAGCCGCACCACCAAAAAGGTTTTTCTTGTGGCATAACTTATTCATCGTTACTAAAAATGTCATGGAGCAACTCCAGGACATGTAGATCTACTCGGAGCAAGACAGTCTGTGTGGGGAGTTGTTCATGTTTTACTGATGGCTTTCTCGGCACAAAGAGACCATAGAGAAAGGATAAGGCATGGGGCAGTGGTGTCTCTAGGGATTGCAAACACAGTCACTGTTGCCTTTCTTGGCTGGGGATACATGCCACTTGTTGTGTTATCATGCACTCGGAAAACCCTGCGAGCAAACTTTGCACCCTGTTTTTCCTCTCTGTTAACGCTGCCTTGATGTGGCCCTCATTTGTCCAACATGAGCTTACACTGCACACTGTAGCTGAGGCTACAGTGTGGTATGGAAGCAGGGGACTGATAAGCACTTAAGAGAAGTTCCCGTACTGTATATTTATTATACATGAAGGGCCCAGAGAGCTCTGGAGATGTGCCCTGCTCTGAGACAGAAATGAGGGGAGCAAAAAGAATCTCCATGATGTGATTTTATGTGACAGATTTTCCTCCCAAAGAAAGGGGCTTTCTGCTGCAATGGGCATGTTTCCTGCTTAGATTAGTTGAGCCATTGATATGAAGTCAGTTTTAGATGAGTACTGGTGAGCAGGGCTACCTAGAGAGGCAGGATGGCTGAGAGGATCTGGAACCAGAATGGGGCTAGCGCTGGTTGAAAATTTCCCAACGGAACATTTTCCCGTCCGAAAACGCTGATTCATCAAAATCAAACCAGTGTGGAAATGTGACAATTTCAACAAAATTCTGTTTTGGGAAAACAAAAAAAAACAAATGAAGCATTTTGATAAGGTTGTTTTCGCCCAATCAGAATGGAACATTTTGATTTTTCATTGTGAAATTACTACAATTTGTAACTTATTTTATTTCAAATTATAATATACAATTTAAGAAGTCAAAATTGAAACGAACCGATTCAGTTTCATCAAAACAAAACATTTGGCTTGACCCACGACTCTTTTTTATGTTTTGTTTTGCAGTACATTTTGACAATCTTTGTTTTCGTTCAAATTTGGCATGACTACAAAGGTCAAAAGAGGGGAATTTCCTGCCAAACAGAAATACTGGCTGCTGTACAGTGCTACTGGGGGCTTAAGAACCCTGGGTTCTGTGCCTGAGTGCTACTGACCCGCTGGGTGACCTTGGGAAAGTTACATCCGCATCTCACTAAACTGCAAGCATTTGGGGGCAGGGACTCTCTCTCACAGAATCATAGAATATCAGGGTTGGAAGGGACCTCATGAGGTCATCTAATCCAACCCCCTGCTCAAAGCAGGACCAAGCCCCAACTAAATCTTCCAAGCCAGGGCTTTGTCAAGCCTGACCTTAAAAACCTCTAAGGAAGGAGATTCCACCACCTCCCTAGGTAACGCATTCCAGTGCTTCACCACCTCCCTAGTGAAAAAGTTTTTCCTAATATCCAGCCTAAACCTCCCGCACTGCAACTTGAGACCATTACTCCTTGTTCTGTCATCAGCTACCACTGAGAACAGTCTAGATCCATCCTCCTTGGAACACCCTTTCAGGTAATTGAAAGCAGCTATCAAATCCCCCCTCACTCTTCTCTTCTGCAGACTAAATAATCCCCGTTCCCTCAGCCTCTCCTCATAAGTCATGTGCTCCAACAAAAAAGAGTGTTTGGCCAGGGCCATCCTTACCCATATGCAAAGTACGCATCTCCGTAGGGCACCAGGAAATGGTGCCCTGCGCAGCTGTGTGCTGCTCCAGCCCCTGCTCCGGCTCTTCCCCATGGCCCCCACCCCCACTCTGCCCTGCTCTGCCTCTTCCCCACCCCAGTCCCACCTCTTCCTGCCCCTGCTCCGCCCCAGCCCTGCCCCCACTCCCCATAGCTCTGCGGCAGGGCCAGGGCTGCACTCACCGGAGGCAGGAAGTGCAGCGATCCAGCCCCAGCCTGCTCCGCGCCACCGGTGAGTGCTGGGGGGTGGTTCCCCCCTGCTCCCCAAGCCAGGCCTGCCCCCCCGCTCCTCCCATGGAGGCCTGGGGCCAGCCCCCCTGCTCCGCCCCACAGAGGCCTCCCCCCCACTCCCATGGGTGGGCTGTGTAGGGCACCAGACTAGCTAGGGACAGCCCTGTGTTTGGCCATCACCTAGTACAATGTGGGTGCCAGTGTAAAATCAATAATGAAAGGAGCGGGGTCTCACAGCCCTGGAGACTGACATCCTTTATGTTTTCATTGATCAGGTGCAGTCAAGTAGTAGCATTGCATTCCTCCTCCCTTCCACCTAGCCCATTGTTCCTGGTTCATAGAGCATCAACTCTGACCTCGAAGGAACTCTTCCAGAAGTGCTAGGTTAGCTCAGTCTCCAGGCCCTTCTAGTCCAGATCCTCAGCTGGGGTAAATCAGCATGGCTGCATTGACCTCAGTGGAGTTGTATTGCTGTACCCCAGCTGAGGATCTGGACATGGGAACTGGACTGAGACCTACCAACTCATTTCATTCTAAACAGGATGGGGTGGATTTTCAGTTGCTTCCCACATGGATTCAACTAATTCAACAAACCTAGGGGTGACTTCCTGGATTGGTGACACCAGCAACTTGGCCAAGAAAAAGGGCTGGGTGCATCTTCTTACATGTGGCTGTGAAGCCCTATGGTTTGAATTGAATCCAGGACATCCTGCTAGCAGACAGAAAAATTATTGCAATATCAGCCAGCTGGATGTCCTGAACACAGCTCAAACACAGGGTGGCAAAGTCCCCTGTAAGAAAGCACATCATATGGGCACAGTATCAGTATTTACCATGCATTTGAACACAAAAGCATGAGACCTGGAAGAACTTGCAACGGTGCAGGAAGTTTATTGGCAACTTACTTGTTTCTACACTATTGCCTGACACTGTACTGTCTCTCTTTGTAGCCAGCCATGATAGTTGTAGCAAAACACAGAATTCCTAACTCACAAGTAGTTGGTTTCCTCCATCAGAAGAGGACTTGCTCATTGATGAGCATTTGCCAGCTTCTTTCCTAGCTAAGGGCCCAATCCTTTCAGGGGCTGAGCAGCCTTGACTCCCTCTGAAGTTCATAGGAATTAAGGACACTCAGCACTTCACAGCAGGAAGTCAGCCCCTGGAAGTATTGGGCACCAAAGCAGTGAAGGCTTCAACCACATCTCCCATTTGCCAGTGAAATATCCCACCCTGTATGGGTTATTTACTTGGCCCAGATCATCAGAGGTATTTAGGCATTTAACTCCTATTGAAATCAGGTAGGCACCCAACTATCTAGAGGATATGGACCTTCTCAATGTTTTTACTCTTTGGAACCGTTGAGACCTGGCTCTAGTTAATTCCCATTGCCTTGAAGATTGTTATTTGGAGTCTCTGTGTTTTCAAGTTTCCTTGTCACATGCACACTTCCAGCCAGTAATGACAATAACTGTGGTATATTGAGCCTTTTATTTTAGCCTAGTACATACCTGTTATACCCATGTGTCCAATCTCTAAGGAGTCTGTGGTCTGCAGTGCCAGGCAGCCATTTTGTGGTCAGTTCATGGTAGAACACCAGGGCCCAAGTTACACACACTCTGGGCTCTCTTCCTTGGTTTGCTGGGTTCTCAGGCTTTGTGTACACACACAAGTTGTACTGAATTAACTCTAAAGCTGTACAGCCTCCCCTAGTGGTAGAAAAATGCTTATATCAGTCTAGCTTATTCCCGTCTGGGAAGGGGAATGAGCTACGTAACCAAGTGTGCTCTTGGGGGACACTACTGAGAGTATAAATTCAGGACAAATTGCTTAAAATAGGGAAGTCACAGCCCAAAGCTGGGTGTCCTTTATTACTAAGGCATACCAAACCAGCCAGAGAGGACTTCGGTTTTACCCCACTGTCTAACCAGAAGTCATACAAGCAATTGCCTTAGACACTCCGGTTTCCGAGTATCACCACCAGCACCGCTCCTTATGGGGATGAATGGTTATGAAAACCAATACCCCAGTAAAAGAAAAAGAGGTTCCTCCGATCCCAAAGGACCAAGCCCCAGACCCAGGTCAGATCTTACCCACAAATCACACTGTTGCCAATCCTTTAGAATCTAAAATCTAAAGGTTTATTCATAAAAAGAGAAATATAGATGAGAGCTAAAATTGGTTAAATGGAATGAATTACATACAATAATGGCAAAGTTCTTGATTCAGGCTTGTAGCAGTGATGGAATAAACTGCAGTTTCAAATCAAGTCTCTGGAGTACATCCACAGCTGGGATGGGTCATTCAGTCCTTTGTTCAGAGCTTCAGTTTGTAGCAAAGTTCCTCCAGACGTAAGAAGCAGGATTGAAGACAAAATGGAGGGGTTTCTAGGGCCTTTTATATCCTCTGTCATGCAGAAGTAAATCCCTTTGCTCTTACTGTGGAAAATCACAGCAGCAAGATGGAGTTTGGAGTCACATGGGCAAGTCACATGTCCATGCATGACTCAGTTTGCAGGCGGCAGCCATTGCTCACATGCTACCTTGAAGGTCCCAGGAAGACTCCTCAGATGTGAATTGGAGTCTCCCAAGGTCCATTATCAGTTAAGTGTTTCTTGATGGGGCGCTTAGTCAGAATAGTCCTTTCTCAAGAAGCTGACTAAATGCTTCACTGATGCTATTTAGAATCAAATACATTGAGATATAAGTACATAGCCAATATTCATAACTTCAAATACAAAAATGATACACACATACAGACAGCATAATTATAACTACCAAATTATAACCTTTTGATGGACACCTTACATGACCTCCTTTGTACAAGATTTGATGCCACTATAGGACTATGCTTGCAACAATGATCTATACGGTCATAGTTCATGTCAATAATGTCACAGCTACCCAGTATAAGCCTGCTTTATACCAGTGTAACTGCAGCCACACTAGGTGTTGTACTGGTCTAACTATACCAGTAACAAATCACACCCCTACCTGTACCAACTGTGTGTGTAGAGCGGGGGTTATCTATTATAATGGCCATGGAAAGCACCAGTTTACTCTTTGTGCACAGGGAAACATGACAGTGTGACATTACGAGTACAGCGTGTGTCACTTCAGCAAATATTTGCTCATGACCACAACCTTTTTCTACAGCCCGGTGCCAGAGAGTCATTTTTCTTTGTACTGTACATAAAAACAGTTGTACCAATTAACATAATTAACACACAAAGGCCAATTAATCTCTTGATTATGCCTGCCATTCACTTATCTGAAGCTATTATGTTAAGATCAGCTTTTGTACCTCTGCTTGCTATGCAAATAACTAAGTCATGATGCCTTCATTACCAATATACAATTACCCGGAGCTGATACCCATGAAATCTAATGCAGACAGATTACCAGTGTGTGGAGCCAAATGGATTGCGCAGTTAAAGGTTGGGCATGCTGGACTGCAGTGCCTTGTGTCATGCTAGAAAATGGCACTTAAGTCTCCATACAGATCCTGCCACGTTCCTCTGGGGTGGATTTGGCCTGGATTTACACCAATCTCTGCTGGATCAAAGAGGCACCCAAGGCAGAAAGACCACTAGGGAGCTTCTCAAAGCAGCTGGCACAGCATGGGAAAGGGACAGAGCCAAGGCCAATGGGGAAATGTATTCATGAGGCACATCCCCTCAGCTGTCTCCCCTGGTTCCCCAGCTCTAAAGTACTGCTACTCCTCTAGCTGGCAGGGATTCTAAGGGAGGTTCAAAACCATCCTGCCCTCAGGCCTTAGGGGCCTTCACTGGGAAAGGGAGGTGTAATAAGGCTTTTTTTGCCTGCACCATCAGTGGTGACTCTCGGTGTGTCTACACTGCAGTTAGACACCTGCAGTTAGCGTGTGCCAGCTGACTCAGGCTTGCGCAGTCTGGGCCAAGGGGTTGTTTAATTGCAGTGTAGATGTTTGGGCTTGGGCTGCAGGCCGAGCTCTGGGACTCTCCCACCTCACAGGGTCCTAGATCTTGGGCTTGAATGTCTACACCACAATTAAACAGGTCGTTATCCTGAGCCCTGCAAGCCTGAGTTAGCTGGCATGTGCCAGCCACAGGTGTTTAATTGCAGTGGAGACATACCCTCAGACCTGCTGACATTTCCCCTCCTGCCTTTCTCATGGCTCCAGCACTCACTGATCTCCCCTGTTGTTCATGTCTTTGTTTGCCACCATCCCGGTTGCTACAGCTCATGGAATAATGGGCCAAGTTCTGTCTTCCTGGATGCAGTGGGAGCACTGGGTGCAGGAATGGGACCAGCGTTTGTAACCTAACTGTGGCTGGAAGCTAGCCAGGAAAAGAAGCCTGAGAGCATGCTACATTGCTTTTGTGTTGGCCTTAAAAATATCATCACTGATGATAAGCAGGTGCATAAGTGCTCATAGAATTGATGGCCAGAAGGAATATTGTACCATCCTAGGTACTTATACAGCCCCTATTACTATAGGATCTGAGCACCTCACAATCTTCAGTGTATTTATCCTTTCAACCTGAGTCATGGTGGAAATGTGGACGTAAATGTTTAGTGTTGCATGAGGAGCTCTTGGTGTACATGGAGGGGAGTTGATGGGAATTCTCTGTGATAAGAATATGCCAAGTAAGCTAAAGGGCAAAGTTTCTAAATCATGACTAGACCAGCCTTGCCATACTGGTCGGAATGCTGGGCAATGAGGGAGAGCAAAGAACAACCACTGCACACCCGGGTGCTGGAACTAGGGGTGCTCCTGCACCCCCTGGCTTGAAGTGGTTTCAGGGTTCACAGTTTGGTTCAATAGCTTTCCGCACCCACACTATACAAAATGTCCCAGCGCCCTGCTGTACGCTGCTGAAATGAGAATGCCCAGGTGGATGCTGGGTAAGATGAGAGTAGCCTCCATCACAGAAAGGCTGAGGGAGTATCACCTGAGTTGGCTGTGTCATGTGAGATGCTGAGATGGGGGCTATGCTGCCCAGAGAGTATTGTTAGGCAAGAGTTAAAAATTCAGTTAGCAGCTGAGGCAGAAACCCACATAACTAACAAGCAGGCATACCAAAGGCCCAAGGACAATGGCAGCTGTAAACACTTAAGAACTTAAATGGTCAGATGTCTGCCTCCTAACTCGGCCTCTCAGTATGAAAGAATAGTACAAACCCTCCACAGCTCTCTGGATATCTGTGAACACTCACCCCTACCCCCAACCCCACCCCTTCACCTTAAGGGTAGTCATAAATAATTAATGTAATCAGGATGATTTCTATGCATATGTTTTGTTCCTGTCATTATCATGTTAAGTGTTCTCTCTCTCTCATTCTCTCTCTGAAACAATGTTTGTCTCTGTAAGTACAAAATAAATGAAAATAAATTAATAAAAAAATGTATATAACTGGTCACTGTAACATCACACTTTTAAAGCTGTTTATCAGTCTTCCCGGTGCCATGAATAAACCTCTTCAGTTTTGTCTGTGCTGCCTAGTCCTTGGGGAAAAGAATCTCCTTGCTTCACAGTATAAATGCGGGTAGTCATGGCACAAAGCCCATGAGGAAGGTGGGTCAAGACTCTGTAGGAGGACATGAAGAAGGTTGGTGTCAGTTGGGAAGACGCTCTTGACAAGAACTCTTGGAGACGAAGAACAAGAGCTGCTGACCCCGATTGGCGGGACATGATGAAGGCAAGAAAGATGCTCACTATACCCCTGTGAGGCCTGGCAGTGCTATCATCCCCATTGTACAGATGGGGAAACTGAGGCACAGGGACGATGAATGACTTGGCAAATGTTATGCAGGGAGTCTGCGGCAGAGCTAGGAATTGAACCTAGGTCAGCCAAGTTTCAGACTATCTTTTTAACCACTGGATCATCATTCCACTTAAATAACTCTTTGATGATCTTCTGTCTAGTCCGGCTTCCTGCTTATGAAATTTCACTCAGTGATTTGCATCATATCCAATAACTTGTGGCTGAATTGCAGCCTATCATTTAGACAGACATCCAGTCCCAATGTAAAGACTCCAGGTGAAGGGAAATTGTGCACTCTCTTCCCATGGTTAATTGGTCTTGCTTAATAGTCACTGGAATGTTCTATTGGTGACCAGACCTGGACCCAATCCTGCAGCAAACTCCATTCAGATAAACCCCTGTGCCCACCTAGGATCCACCCACTCAGAGCTAGTTGCAAGATCAGGGATGCAAGCAGCCTGGCACCTCTAGCACCAGGCAGGGGCGTGTTTCAGCACTGAGTAAGTGACAGGTACCTCCTGCTGACTCATCTATACCACTTGTATCCAAATGTATCCCCTACTGTAGTTGGAATCCCATTCACGTACTAACTCTGCTTAGCCATTGAGACCATTAATTCAGCAGTGTCCAAATCCCTTAGGCAGCTTTGAGACCCCTTAGAATCTGGAGGATAGTTTCAAGCAGATATGAGGATAGGACATGTGAGATCATCCCCTTTAAATCGGCCACCTTATAAATTGATGCTGATGATACTCAGTGGCACTGGTCTTTGGGCACCTCTAATAACGCCTGTGCTCCCTCACTGTGCTGACTGAATCAATCTATGGCTTCTGTAATCAGGTACCTGTTTCAAACACTGAAAGCGTCTCCTGGCCTGAGGAGGCTCCTCTGACAACAGCTCTGTTCTGTGAAATCTGCCCATGTGCAGGGAGCCAGCCCAAGACCTGACTTACAACCCACGGATGACACGGAGCTGGAATTCTGAGGACTCAGCACCCATCTTCGGGGCCAGATGTTCCAAAGAGGTCAGCAGCCATGGAGGTGCTGAAATAAGGGTCAGAGTTGCACCAGGCTCCCATTGAACCACTTGTGGGTGGACTTTCAAAAGAGCTCAGGCCCAGATTCTCCATGGTATTTAGATCCCTAACTCCCATTGATTCCAGTAGGAGTTAGGCACCTGAATACCTGGCAATATCTGAACTTCATCCCCTAACAGGCTGAGCCCTTTTGAAAATCTGGCCCTAAATGGATTTGAAAATGTGGAGGTTAGTGCTAAACCAGGTCATGTGTGTCTGCTCAGGAGGGAATTTCACCCCCTGGGAGGGAAGGATAATGGGTGGTGCTAGGCTCTAAATGCTGCTCGTTTGGGGCTTGAGTGGGGGAGTGTTAAATCCCACACTGGTGCATTAGCAGCTTGTGGTCAATAAGCAGCAAACCCCACTCACCATTTCCCAGCTCTCTCATTGCTGCTAATGCAGGATTCATCACTATAATTGCTGGTGTTTAATAGCAATGGAGGACCAGCTCTTTCTGTTTGTGAAGTGCTCTCATTATGTATCTCCTCTGGGGATGAATGGGAGCTGAGGGGCAGCTCCCTTGTCCTTCCCGGCTGTGATCTGTCTTTTTCTGGGCTGACAGGAACTCAGGCATGGGCAGGGATGGAGGGAGCCATGGACCACACTGTGTGGATGGTGGAAGAGCATGGCCTCTTCAGGCCTGGCACAAAGTCCGCTGGTGGCTGGCAGTTCTCCTTTCAGAGTCAGTTTCTCATGAGCCGCAGTCTGATGGAGGAATGTTCCCATGGAGGTTGCACCTCAGGTGAGTTGTGAGGTGTCCTGGGAGAGCAGGTCTAGGTATGCGAGTGCTGGCAACTGGCACTGAGGGACATTGGTGCCTGGGGAGTGGAACTGCAGGGATGCTGTCGGGCAGGGTTTGCATGCCATGGCAGAACTGGGTATTTGGGGGCTTCTTGTTTCTCCTGTTCTTGTTCCTCTCTCACTCCATTTGTGAGGCCTCTGCCATGTTTCACACAGCCCCTTCCTATGGACAACACTTAGCTGCTGTCCATCTGTTCCAAAGCACTTTATAAAGGCAGGTCAGTGTAATTTTCCCCAGATGGGGACATTGAGGCACAATGAGGGGCTTGTCCACAATTGCAACAGCTCAGTAGCAGAGCTGGGCATAGAACTGCCATGCCCTGACTCCCAGCCCCACTAGCCCTGCCCTTCTTTGCCCTACACATGCCCAACCCCTTTCCGGATGAGTCACACTTCAATGCCTTGCTGTAGATGGAAGCACTGCAGCAGTGTAAGGCTCTCCCTCCTGCCCCCTGGGTTCGAACTGGAATGCTCTGTCTACACCCCGCCCCAGCCTCTGCCTACCCCAGGCAGCAGACAGAGCCAGAAGGATCTGCTGCCCCATCTCTAGCCCCATGTTTACACTTACTGCAGCCCCCGTGGGCACTGAGGCCACATGTCAGATGAGTGCTACTCACCAGGGAGCTCAGCCCACCTTTTGCCCTGGAATTGGCGCTCACGACGCTTCTGGCAATGCACAAGCACTCTGCTTCCATGTATGCGCTCTCTACAGCCCCCATTCCTTACCTCACATGTGCCCCTGACAGACAGGCCCAACTGTGCCTGTTGTCCTCCTGCCAGCCTGCGCCAGCCACACCTCCTTTCCCTGTACGTCCGTGCTCAACGAGCAGGTGGAGCGGAGGCTACCAGGATGGTTTATTATGCTGCTAGTCAAATGCCATTTTTTCCGCCAGCCTGCCTATCGTGCAATGTTCCCCAGCTTGCTAGACTGAGGGTGCAGGTCGCCCGCCATGGGGTGGCTCACCATGACCTCAGAGCACTAGCCAGATGCCGTTTTATTGCTGGCTTGGTGGCTGGAGACACTCCCACCCCATACAAGGAGCTCCTGCAATGGTTTTTAGGCATTTATCACCATCAAGGTTACAAGGAGCTTCCAGCTCCTCTTTCCCTTCCTCTTGCCCACCAGCAACCCCCCAGTTGCCATGCAGAGTGACAGGAGAGGAAGAGGCCTTTGGGAGGAGAGAGCTGGAGGAAGTGCCTCAGGCCAGAATCTCTCTGCACAGAACTGCTCATTGGGGTCCTAGGCCAGATTAGGAGCCCAGCTGCCCTTAGGTGCCTGATTCCAACCTTCAGGGGCCACGGACATTCTCAAAACCTTTCAGCAGCTGAAGTCTCAATCCCCCGGGGGGCCCTGGCAGAGCTGCCCAAGTCTTGAGCTGCCTGGAGCCTTTGTTCAAGCAAAAGTCCCAGTGGGATTCTCATATGAGGTGCCCCCAGTTTGCCAGCTGTGTGCATTGAGTGTCCTTGCCTGCAACAGAACTGCTGGGGTGAGCAGGGTGGGAAGCCGTCAGGGCTGTGTGCACCCTGGAATACCCAGTGGGCAGCGCACTCACCCAGGAGGTGGGAGACTCTGCCAGACTTAGATCAGGGACTTGGTTTTTCCAGTTGCTGGTGAGCCCAGGTGATCACTGGGCTTCAGGGACAATTGCTCTCTTTTGCTGGTCCATTTAAGGATTATTTAATACAAAGTGGAACAGCTTTAGCAGGAGAGCATGGGGAGACCCCCAGAATAGGCTGGTGGTCAGCGTGCCCACCTGGCAAGTGGGAGTTCTAGTCCCTGCTCCAGCTCTGGAAGTGCAGGGATTTGAGCAGGGGCTCCATAGCCCAGGGCAGTGCCTGCCCTAACTACTGTGCTGTTGGCTATGATGGGTGAGGTTCCTTCCTCTGGCTTTCTATGAGAAGGGGTTGACCTTGGTTGGGCATCTAACTCCAGGAGAGGGCTCCTGGCTGAGAATCCTGAGCAGAGACGGGTTCCTCCCTCGGGCCTGTCACTCAGGTGCCTATGGCCTAGATCAGTGGGAGAGAGGTGCCTAAATACCTGGTAGATCGGGGCCCAGAGCCCATCTGCATTTCACTCCTGGCTGGCCTGGGTGGCTCCCCCACTCAGCTTGCTGGCTGCTGAGGCTTCCTTCCTTAGGTGCCTAACTCGGGCTGTGAATTCCCTGGGGTGGTTATGTGCCAGGGAGTTAGGCATTGCAACACCAAGGTGCACCTGTGAACCTAGGCGCTGGTCCAGGCAATCCAGATAATCAACTGTGATAATACTCCACTGGAAGCTGGTGAGGAGGATGGCTCCAGCCCCAAACACCCCCCCAGATTCAAAGGGATCAAACATGTCCCCTCAAAATTATTGGGCCAAGGTGAGCAGAAGGCCTCCTCAACCCTGAAACCATGCCAAGGACTTCTTTGGCCACAGGGTGCAACGAGAGAAGTATAGGCATCGAGGCTGACCCACCTGGGTACACACCGGATTGCTTAAAGATGTGTGGCAGGGACATCTGCAACTAAGGACCCTACATAGTGCAAATCAGATGGCTGGGCATGTAGAACGCACCCACTGTGGGGAGAGACTGAGAATAAACTGGAGTTCTAGCCTACATGGTACTGTAATTTCCAGTGCTGATCAATACATGATGGGCTAATATCTAATCATCTAATCTCTCTATCCCCATACACCTCCTCTATCTATCTTATCTATCGCACATTATCAATATGTATTATTCACACCACATATATTCATTCAGCACACAATATCAATATAACATTATAGTGTATATATATTTCTAGCATTACATGGCCTGAATTGGCCTATGTCTTTCTATGATCCTGTTCATTGATGCTTAAGCTTCCTATAACACCTTGCATTCGCCAAAGTAAGCTTTTGGACTCCATCAGAATCAGGACTGGACTATCCCAAAGAAAAGGACAAGCTATATGAGTGTTCTCCCCTGGTACAAGGCTAGGCAGTGCCTTCGGTACCTGGAATGGATGTGTTCAGAACAGAGAGATAAGGGTACACCATGGTACTGGAAAAACAAGGCAGAAAGATGATTGGTTACCTCTAGCTCAGCTGTTGCCTTGTTATTGATAAGCATGCTGGGTACAGAAAGGAGAGCTTTAGGGGTGTGGCTTTGGAAGCAAGCCTTCTTTGTAACTCAAATTCACCAATGCTGCATGAAATGGCACCCCAGACCTGAGTATTGTACGAAACCTTTTTTCGTGTACTATACTAGTGTTGACTTTTAGCACTAAACCTGATTGACATTGGTTATTTGGTCTCTTGAGTATATTTCATAATCAGCTGAAGAGTGGTCCAGCAATTAACTATACAATTTACCAACACCAGCATGGAAATATGGGGGAGGGGAGACCTGCAGCTCTTCTAGATCTGTCTCCCTGATTGTTCTGCAATGCCCTTCACTAGTGACCCACAGCATTCCCTGCTAGTCCATTTCTGGACTCCCACACACAGCTCAGCCCATGCACCTCAATCTTGGCCTGTAGCCCCCGGCTAGTCTAGCCTGTTGGGTGTATGCGCAGTGGAGAGGCAGGGTAGTAGAGAGCATAGTGGATGGGGCCTCAGGAGACCTGGGTTCAAGTAGAGCCAGGGCTCTACTGCTGCTTTGCTGGTCCACCTTGGGAAAGTCCTGTGCCTCAGTTTCCCCACCTATAAAATGGGGACAATGATACTGCCCTCCCTTGTAAAGTGCTTTGAGATCTACTGATGAAAAGTGCTGAGTATAATTATTACAACCATCTTTCAATTTGTGAGCTCCCAGAAAAGGCACAGGAGTAAAATGAGTCCAATGAAACTCTGATTATGACGATACCTTAATCACGTTACCCATCAAAGGTACAGTTGTTAGCCAAGCAATGGATGTGCCACTATGTAATATGCCTTGCCCCTGTGGGATTCAGCAGCTGTATGAATTAACCTCAACTGAGACGTGTCATCCAATGATTATTTATTAGCATCTGGGAGCACTGGGCACCCATTGTGTGAGGCACTGTAAAGACAGACTCAGAACAGAAATATGGTCTCTGCCCCAACAGCGTAAATTAGAGACTTTGAACCATCAAAGTCTCTTACAAGAAGTGGAAGATTGGACAAATGACCAGGGATGAGTATATAAATATTGCTCGGGCATGTAGGAATGGAATCAGGAAGGCTAAATCACACCTGGAGTTGCAGCTAGCAAGGGATGTTAAGAGTAACAAGAAGGGTTTCTTCAGGTATGTTGGCAATAAGAAGAAAGCCAAGGAAAGTGTGGGCCCCTTACTAAATGAGAGAGGCAACCTAGTGACAGAGGATGTGGAAAAAGATAACGTACTCAATGCTTTTTTTGCCTCTGTCTTCACGAACAAGGTCAGTTCCCAGACTACTGAACTGGGCAGCACAGCATGGGGAGGAGGTGGCCAGCCCTCTGTGAAGGAAGAAGTGGTTCAAGACTATTTAGAAAAACTGGACGTGCACAAGTCCATGGGGCCAGATGCGTTGCAGCCGAGAGTGCTAAAGGAATTGGCGGATGTGATTGCAGAGCCATTGGCCATTATCTTTGAAAACTCATGGCGATTGGGGGAAGTCCCGGAAGATTGGAAAAAGGCTAATGTAGTGCCCATGTTTAAAAAAGGGAAGAAGGATGATCCTGGGAACTACAGGCCGGTCAGCCTGACCTCAGTCCCTGGAAAAATTATGGAGCATGTCCTCAAGGAATCAATTCTGAAGCACTTAGATGAGAGGAAAGTGATCAGGAACAGTCAGCATGGATTCACCAAGGGAAGGTCATGCCTGACTAATCTAATTGCCTTCTATGATGAGATAACTGGTTCTGTGGATGAAGGGAAAGCAGTGGACGTGTTATTCCTCGACTTTAGCAAAGCTTTTGACACGGTCTCCCACAGTATTCTTGTCAGCAAGTTAAAGAAGTATGGGCTTGATGGATGCACTACAAGGTGGGTAGAAAGTTAGCTAGATTGTCGGGCTCAACGGGTAGTGATCAATGGCTCCATGTCTAGTTGGCAGCCAGTATCTAGTGGAGTGCCCCAAGGGTTGGTCCTGGGGCCGGTTTTGTTCAATATCTTCATTAATGATCTGGAGGATGGTGTGGATTGCACCCTCAGCAAGTTTGCGGATGACACTAAACTGGGAAGAGTGGTAGATACGCTGGAGGGTAGGGAATAGGATACAGAGGGACCTAGACAAATTGGAGGATTGGGCCAAAAGAAATCTGATGAGGTTCAACAAGGACAAGTGCAGAGTCCTGCACTTAGGACGGAAGAATCCAATGCACCGCTACAGACTAGGGACTGAATGGCTCGGCAGCAGTTCTGCAGAGAAGGACCTAGGGGTGACAGTGGACGAAAAGCTGGATATGAGTCAACAGTGTGCCCTTGTTGCCAAGAAGGCCAATGGCATTTTGGAGTGTATAAGTAGGGGCATTGCCAGCAGATCGAGGGATGTGATCGTTCCCCTCTATTCGACATTGGTGAGGCCTCATCTTGAGTACTGTGTCCAGTTTTGGGCCCCACACTACAAGTTGGATGTGGAGAAATTGGAGAGAGTCCAGCGAAGGGCAACAAAAATGATTAGTGGACTGGAACACATGACTTCTGAGGAGAGGCTGAGGGAACTGGGATTGTTTAGTCTATGGAAGAGAAGAATAAGGGGGATTTGATAGCTGCTTTTAACTACCTGAAAGGTGGATCCAAAGAGGATGGATCTAGACTATTCTCAGTGGGGGAGGTTTAGGTTGGATATTAGGAAAAATTTTTTCACTAGGAGGGTAGTGAAACACTGTAATGCGTTACCTAGGGAGGTGGTGGAATCCCCTTCCTTAGAAGTTTTTAAGGTCAGGCTTGACAAAGCCCTGGCTGGGATGATTTAGTTGGGATTGGTCCTGCTCTGGGCAGGGGGTTGAACTAGATGGCTTTCAGAGGTCCCTTCCAACTCTGTTATTCTATGATTCTATGATCAGTTTTCTGAACCGCAGCAGGAACTTCCCAAAGGCTGGAGGGTACTGACTGCCAGGAGGCACGAATCCCCATTCATTATTTCCCTGCCCCAGGGGCAGGGCAGTGGCTGTGATTGGGCCCCGGCTGCCTGCAGTCTAGTGGAGGGTGTTAATTACCTGGGGCAGCTGGGAGCTGGCTTTAGGTCCGGGGATAAAGGGCCCCAGAGCAGCAGTTTCCCTCCAGGCTGCGTTTGCTGCAGGCAGGCAGGATGGGGCACAACCTCTGCTTTGCTCTCCTATGCTGGGCAGTCAGTAGGGTGGCCTGTTACAATTCCTGGGATTTTTCTAGGAGTGACTCAGCCATCTGGAGACCCACCCCCAGGGCTGAGCCCCCTCTCAGACAAGCCCATGTGCCCTCTCTTGCCCAGCCCTACCTTTGGTCTTGGGCAAATGCTTCCCAGCTCAGGGCTGTGTCCCCTCTGAAGCCTGTAATGGTGCAGTGTGAGGAAGCTCAAAGGGTGATCACTGTGCACAGGGGTCTGTTTGGGATGAGGCAACTGACCAAAGCTGCTGACCTGAGCCTTGGCCCAGCTGCCTGCTGGTACACATCCCTTAATGCTGCCGAAAACATGGTGACCTTTGAATGTGGCAGCACCTTGCAAGTAAGATGCCCCAAATGGGTACAGAATCTCTTTCCCCTCCCCAGTCTCCTCTTAGCATCAGACAAGAGCTCAGAGATGTACGTCTGGGATGGAGCATCGTAACTTTGGTTGTGATTAGAGCTGGTCAAATGGAGAGATTATTTGCAAGTACATTAACTAGCCCCAGTAGTGTTTCATTTGGACTGTTTACAATGCTGGTTATTCTCTCTCTGCAAACAGTCTTAGTCATACAAATTATCATGGAAAGCAGACTTCAGCCTGAGCGGTCATTCTGTGATGGACACAACCCTGTCTTGTCTGGAAGTCCGGCATGTAAATTAAATTATGCTATGGGGTATTGGACCCAATACCATGTGGCTTAAGTGACCAAGGCACAGCTCCGGTATTAAAGCATGTATATTATCTCCACTCCCAAGTGAGGTACAGGCTGAGACTTGTCCCCCCAATAGCAAACTTGTGAGATGGATAAATGTGTCCTGTTCTCTAGGCTCTACCTACATCTAATCAGGGCTGGGAATCCCAAGAAACAGCAGTACCCTTTGTTAGGGGGCTTATTCCTTCACCCACTTACTTCCCTGGTCCTTCTCACATGAACAGAGAGCAACAATACCCGAAGTCCAAAGGTGCAAACAATTCGATGTTTATTGGGGTGAACTTCCAGCAGGCATGATTCCAGTTTCCTTCCTTAGTATCCTCCTTCCCAGCTCTGACACCACAGAGCCTTACACCTGTGTCCCTGTTCCCATTCCTACTCTTAGCCAAACATGATTCCAACTTCCTTACTCCCATTCCCATTTCCCCCTTTAGCAAAACATGATTCCAATTTTCTTACCCCCATTCCCTGTTCCCATCTCACACACCCACATGCCCATGCCCACCCCCACCCAGTCACTTCCTTATTGACTACAGATTATATAGTAAAACTTGAGTTCTGCTTAGCTATACCTTAACCAATCATTTTCCTGAAATTTAACTAACCAATCCTAACATATTGTAACATGATTATGTAACCAATTATATCCCACCACCTTAATTAGTTTACACCCAGCAAAATTAATTATACAGCAGACAGGAGCAATCACAGAACCAGACAGAGATTATACAGACAAACAACAGCAAAGTGGGAACTATAATGACAAGACAATACAGAAGTGAGGATTTCACATCCCAGCTATTGATAAGTGAGTTCTTGCCAGACAGGATGCTATCAAAGTAAGTTTCCTTTTACATTTTCTAGGCACTTCCCTTTCTCTGGAGGTGATAGGAACTATCAGGACAGGATTGTATTCCTAACAGCCGAATAGCACCTTATTTCAGTGTGACTAGTTTGGAATGTGAGGATGTGACTGTTTGCTTCCCAGCTTATGGCTGCCTCTGCCGCTTAGCCAAAGGCCTTAGCCTAAGAACAGGGCCTCAGACTGTCACAGTAAGAGAAGGCCCTTACACCAGCAGACAGTGATTTTGATTCTTTCTTTTATACCTCTGGAACTAGCCAAGTGATAAGAATACACCTAAATTCTTAGAGTATAGGCCTTTACAGACCGGCCTGAATATCTATATCCTAACACCCTTAACCGGGCCAGACCTTGCACATGAGTGCAGCATGTTGGGTGCTAAGTACTCCTGGGGTCCTGGCCTTCCTCTAGGTACCTGAACAGGAGCTGAGCTCTGCACAAAGTCTGGCCTTAATGAGGCTCAAACAGCTGGTAGATGCGGTGCTAGTCCCTTTGAGCTGCTGCCATTTTGTCTGGTCTCTGTTAGAGTCACTGGCCAAATGTGGCCAGGGACATAGATGCTGGAACTAGGGGTGCTGGGGTTTATTTGGTTCAGTGGCTCTCAGCCCCTCCCCTGCACTATACAAATTGTTCCAGTGTCCCTAGCCAATGGTGCAAAAATTCAAAAGTCTGGGTGTCTGAGACTGGCCTAAGATCCTCAGCAGAGGCAGCTGCTGCGCCACCTGTGAGAACATGTGGGGGTGGAGAGTGGCAAGAGCTGCTGCCGAGAGTCCTTTGCCTGCTGGAGGAGCAGCAGGCTCCAAGGGCCATCTGTCTGGCTACATCTGGGAAGCACCCTCTGCCCAGGAAGAGTACAGCTTATTGAGGGACTCCTGTGCATCCCGTGCAGTATGGGGCCCCAACACGTCCCAGTGCACTCCCAGTGCAGTCATTGTAGTGATGCATCATGGTGTTGCACTGCTCTGTCAAGGTGTTCAGGCACAGGTCATGATGGCATCTGCCCATTGCCACAGTCCTGGGACATGGGAGAGTGGGTGGTGCCTGGGAAGTATCACTAGAGGAGGTCAGGAACTGGAACTTCCATTCCGTGGGGAACTCTGAAACTTCCAACCTCTATTCTAAGCTGGAACACAAGGAAATTTCCCACGAGAATTCCAGAAAATGTCTTTCTCTGGAACCAATGAAATATCTCATTTCTATCCTGTTGAGTCAATGTGCTTTGACTCCAGTGCGTTTAAAATATTAATCAAAACAAAACACTTTAACTTCTTGTTGAAATCGTTTCCATGAAACAGATTTCAGTGAAACTGCATGTTTTGATGGAAAACTGTTCTGTCAGGTTTTTTTCCAGCCAGCTCTTAAGTACCATCACCTGGGTCAAACTGGGCTGATGGGCTCTGAGTTCTTGCAGATGTGGCTCTCAAGGCTTCCTTGAATGCTATTATTAGTGGTTGTAAATGACACCTTCATCTCCAGCCATCCTGTGAAAATTAAGACCTCTACTCTCCAGCTGGCCCTGCGGATCACCTATAGTCCCTTGGCTTCAAATCCTGTTAAGTTCAAAAGGGGAGGGGAAGAACACCAAGAGCAGCCAGATGGTGTATTGATCTCTGTACTCTCTACAGTAGAGTAACTCTTCAAACTGTACAGGAGGGAAATAGCTTCATGCCCTGCCTTAGCTGTAGACAAGCTTGATTGCTAAACCTCACTGACAGGTTTCAGAGTAACAGCCATGTTAGTCTGTATTCGCAAAAAGAAAAGGAGTACTAGTGGCACCTTAGAGACTAACCAATTTATTTGAGCATAAGATTTTGTGAGCTACAGCTCACTTCATCGGATGCATACTGTGGAAAGTACAGAAGATCTCTTTATACACACAAACCATGAAAAAATGGGTGTTTACCACTACAAAAGGTTTTCTCTCCCCCCACCCCACTCTCCTGCTGGTAACAGCTTATGTAAAATGATCACTCTCCTTACAGTGTGTATGATAATCAAGGTGGGCCATTTCCAGCACAAATCCAGGGTTTAACAAGAACGTTGGGGGGGGGGTGTAGGAAAAAACAAGGGGAAATAGGTTACCTTGCATAATAACTTAGCCACTCCCAGTTTCTATTCAAGCCTAAGTTAATTGTATCCAATTTGCAAATGAATTCCAATTCAACAGTCTCTTGCTGGAGTCTGGTTTTGAAGTTTTTCTGTTGTAATATCGCAACTTTCATGTCTGTAATCGCGTGACCAGAGAGATTGAAGTGTTCTCCGACTGGTTTATGAATGTTATAATTCTTGACATCTGATTTGTGTCCATTTATTCTTTTACGTAGAGACTGTCCAGTTTGACCAATGTACATGGCAGAGGGGCATTGGTGGCACATGATGGCATATATCACATTGGTGGATGTGCAGGTGAACGAGCCTCTGATAGAGTGGCTGATGTTATTAGGCCCTGTGATGGTGTCCCCTGAATAGATATGTGGGCACAGTTGGCAACGGGCTTTGTTGCAAGGATAGGTTCCTGGGTTAGTTGTTCTGTTGTGTGGTATGTGGTTGCTGGTGAGTATTTGCTTCAGGTTGGGGGGCTGTCTGTAGGCAAGGACTGGCCTGTCTCCCAAGATTTGTGAGAGTGTTGGGTCATCCTTCAGGATAGGTTGTAGATCCTTAATAATGCGTTGGAGGGGTTTTAGTTGGGGGCTGAAGGTGACAGCTAGTGGCATTCTGTTATTTCCTTTGTTAGGCCTGTCCTGTAGTAGGTGACTTCTGGGAACTCTTCTGGTTCTATCAATCTGTTTCTTCACTTCCACAGGTGGGTATTGTAGTTGTAAGAATGCTTGATAGAGATCTTGTACGTGTTTGTCTCTGTCTGAGGGGTTGGAGCAAATGCAGTTGTATCGCAGAGCTTGGCTGTAGACAATGGATCATGTGGTGTGGTCAGGGTGAAAGCTGGAGGCATGTAGGTAGGAATAGCGGTCAGTAGGTTTCCAGTATAGGGTGGTGTTTATGTGACCATTGTTTATTAGCACTGTAGTGTCCAGTAAGTGGATCTCTTGTGTGGACTGGACCAGGCTGAGGTTGATGGTGGGATGGAAATTGTTGAAATCATGGTGGAATTCCTCAAGGGCTTCTTTTCCATGGGTCCAGATGATGAAGATGTCATCAATATAGTGCAAGTAGAGTAGGGGCGTTAGGGGACGAGAGCTGAGGAAGCGTTGTTCTAAGTTAGCCGTAAAAATGTTGGCATACTGTGGGGCCATGCGGGTACCCATAGCAGTGCCGCTGATTTGAAGGTATACATTGTCCCCAAATGTAAAATAGTTATGGGTAAGGACAAAGTCACAAAGTTCAGCCACCAGGTTAGCCGTGACATTATCGGGGATAGTGTTCTTGATGGCTTGTAGTCCATCTTTGTGTGGCATGTTGGTGTAGAGGGCTTCTACGTCCTTAGTGGCCAGGATGGTGTTTTCAGGATGATCACTGATGGATTGTAGTTTCCTCAGGAAGTCAGTGGTGTCTCAAAGATAGCTGGGAGTGCTGGTAGTGTAGGGCCTGAGGAGGGAGTCTACATAGCCAGACAATCCTGCTGTCAGGGTGCCAATGCCTGAGATGATGGGGCGCCCAGGATTTCCAGGTTTATGGATCTTGGCTAGTAGATAGAATATCCCAGGTCGGAGTTCCAGGGGTATGTCTGTGCGGATTTGATCTTGTTCTTTTTCAGGGAGTTTCTTGAGCAAATGCTGTAGTTTCTTTTGGTAACTCTCAGTGGGATCAGAGGGTAATGGCTTGTAGAAAGTGGTGTTGGAGAGCTGCCGAGCAGCCTCTTGTTCATATTTCGACCTATTCATGATGACAACAGCACTTCCTTTGTCAGCATTTTTGATTATGATGTCAGAGTTGTTTCTTGAGGCTGTGGATGGCATTGTGTTCTGCACAGCTAAAGTTCTTGTTAAACCCTGGATTTGTGCTGGAAATGGCCCACCTTGATTATCATACACATTGTAAGGAGAGTGATCACTTTAGATAAGCTATTACCAGCAGGAGAGTGGGATGGGGGGAGAGAAAACCTTTTGTAGTGGTAAACACCCATTTTTTCATGGCTTGTGTGTATAAAAAGATCTTCTGTACTTTCCACAGTATGCATCCGATGAAGTGAGCTGTAGCTCACGAAAGCTTATACTCAAATAAATTGGTTAATCTCTAAGGTGCCACAAGTACTCCTTTTCTTTTTGCGAAACCTCACTGAGAGGCCAATAGGGCCCCTTAGTCAACTGAATTGCCTGTCTCACAGCTGTCACTCGCAAATGCTAGTCAAGTAACTCCAAGAAATGGTAGGGAAGCTGTGGCACCCAGAGCTTGTCTCCCATTATGGCTAGGGTGCCCAATGTCCTTCCAGAGCTAAGAGCACAGCTGCTGTCTGGTGCCTGTAGCCCTGTGAGGCACGGTGTAGGGCTTTAGGTTTCAGGAATTGGAGGAACCATTCTGACTGTACCTCCTGTACCTTTGGGGCCTAGGTGCTCTGCCTTGTGACAGATAAAAGACTAGACCCTGCTGCCAGCTCTAGGGGGTTGGCGACAGCTTGTAAACCATATTTAATTTGATGGGCCTTGATCTTATTAAAGGTCACTACAGTTAGCCAAAGGCATATTTGGCTGAACAGATTTAACAAAAAATCTCTCTTAGGGTGAAGCCACCCTGAGAGAAACCCATGCTCTACAATGCCCAAACTGCACACTGCTGGGAGCTAGTAACCTTTGGCCAAGGGGTGGGCTTGGCTGCACTGTTGAGAAGAGGCTGCTCCTGGGGCCTCTCTTGTGGACCAGAATGCAGTTGTCCTGTCCCAGTAGTACAGAGCTTTCTTCTGAGCTTTGGTGCTGCTGACAGGGGAAGGGCCACTACCAAGCTCTATAGTCTAATAATCAGTGATGGAGCCAAGCTTTGGCTGTCTTCTGTGCTGCCCATGGGGAGGGTGGGTGCAGGGGGAAGAATGTTGCTTCTAAGAATGCCTGCCCTACAGCTCCACCCCTGCCAGCAACCCAACAATCCTGAGAACGAGTCCAGCTGTGATCCCTATTGAGTGTCACTATCCCAGGTGACAAGTATCGGGGGCTACAACAGTGGTACCCTCAACTCACCTAACAATATTTTTAATCTATCCAACCCCACACTTAGCCCGGTGGAAGAGTCTGTCCTATTTCGGGGACTCTCTTTCTGCCCCACCACCCCACAAACATCCTACAGTTCTGCAGTGATCTGGAAGCTTTCATCGTCTCCGACTTAAGGAATATTTTCAACACACCACTGAACAGTGCACTGACCCACAGGAACCCTCCTATCAACACTACAAGAAGAAGAATTCTGCGTGGACTCCTCCTGATGGTCGAAATGACAGACTGGACTTCTACATAGAGTGCTTCCACAGACGTGCACAGACTGAAATTGTGAACAAACAGCATCACTTGCCCCATAACTTCAACCGTACAGAACGCAACGCAACAGAACGCAACAGAATTTCAGGGAAGGGGTTGGAATGGGGGCAGGGAAGGGGTGGGAGTAGGCGGGGCAGGGGCAGGGCCTCACAGAAGGGGTGGAGTGGGGGAGGGGCCAGGGCAGCGGGGGGTGGTGGTCAGTGGTGCGGCCCTCAGGCCAATGTACTCGTCCTCATATGGCCCTCGTGGTCATTTGAGTTTGAGATCCCTGTACTAGTGTCTAGGCCCTTCCCTAGCTGATTTATACTGTCCCTTGGACAGTCAGGGCCTCATAAAGCACCCAGCACCTTTGAAATTCTTCATGGTGAACTTGCCTTGCAGATGCCTGGAGCACTGAGAGACCCTCCAATGGATTCCAGCTTGGGGAGGTCATGCATATCCAAGCTGATGTCAGCACTGGGAACCATGTGGCTTTGAGGCTCTTTGTGGACAGCTGTGTGGCCACCCTGAGCCCAGACAGGGACTCCTCTCCCAGCTATGCTGTCATTGACTTTAATGGGTAAGAGCTGGGGCGTCCCTTCTAGGGGATATTTACTGATGTAGCTGGTAAGGAACTATGCTTGGTTAGCACCTCATTGACCATGACTCTTGTGTCTAGCTGCCTGTTGGATGGGAAATCAGATGATTTCCCATCTCAGCCTTCGTATCCCCCAGGCCCAGGCAGGACATGCTGAAATTCATGGTGGATGCGTTCAGGTTTGCAGGAGACACCAGCAATTTGGTGAGATGCCTTTATCCCTCTCCTGAGTCTGCTAATCTGATCAGAGCAAGGCAAAACTTTTTTTCAGCCAAGACTTCTTTGCTGAAAATGTGAACTTGGGCTAACAAATAATTCAGTGAACAAAAACTATAAAATAAAAACATTTGGTTCTGACACTTTCAAAATAACTTTTATTCAAAACAACTTTGTTTAAATCTTAGTGTTTTTATAAAGTAAAAACTTCAAATGAAACAACTCACTTTGGATCAAGTGAAATGCTTTGTTTGACCCAATCCAAAATTTTTTTAACTTAGTTTTTTGGTTCACTGGCCAAACCAACTAGCACAGCTGTAATGCTGGCTAAACAAATTTATTGTATCTAACCTCTGGGATGATCCCCATGCTTTCACTCTCTCTTCAGATCTACATCACCTGACATTTGAAGGTCACCTCAGCTGACCAAGCTCCAGATCCCTTGAACAAGGCTTGTTCCTTCTACAAAGCCGGCAATTTGTGAGTAGCTGGAGTAAAACATAAAGAAGGGGGAAATGGACCCAGAGAACAATTCTCACTCTAGCTCATGCTCTGTTCCAGCTGGTCTCCAGTGGAAGGCGCCAGAAACATCTGCAGCTGCTATGAGACTGGGAACTGTGGACAACTTGGACAGTCCAGGAGAGTGAACACTCTGGACAGCTGGCTGGGAAGGCGCTTCCAGAGAGAGATGCCTTCTGGGAATCGTGAGCTGTCTAATGCACTGTGTTTACTGAATGGGGTGGCCATGTCTTCCAGTTGAGATGGTATCATTTAGACTGTCAACGGCAGTTATCCCAAATCCAGGGTTGAGAGGAAGGACTGGACTGGGACTTGGGGAGAAGCTAGGAGTCAGGATCAGGCCCCCATCTGACCCTGGGTGAGTCATGCGGTCTCTATACCTCCTTCCCCTCCATCTATAAAAGAAACTCTTATTAACCCTGCTCTCCCAGGAGCTGAGGACTAGTGGCCTAAAGAAAATGAGCACCATAAAGTCATTCCACTCAGACCTGGGCGTTTTACTAATCTTCATTCACATCTCATCTCTATCCAGATGGGTCTTCAGTATCAGGATCTGAGGCTGATGTTGCAGTCGGACCACTGTTCATCCTTGACCCAGCTCAAGGCTTGTGGGGTCCCTCAGAAGGCCAAGTGGCAGCACTGAAGATGTCATTGCAGGGTATGGAGGCCATTAACTGATGGGAGAAGTGGGTAGAAAGCTCCTTGCTCATGCTCTAAACTAACTTCTTTTCTCTACAGATGCAGCAGAGGGGCCCAGCTTGATGGTGGGCTAGCAGTGGTGGCAGCAGCCTTGGCTGTGGCCTTAGTTGCCCTGGGATTCTGTCTTGTGTACAAAAAATGCAGCCGTCCTAATTCCTGAGCTGTCCTGTAACAGCAGCTCTGCAATAAAGAGAACTCAACTGTAGTCTGGCTAACGTGTCTCTCCTTACTGCAGACACTGGGTCAGGGAGGGACAGAACTGGTGGATGCAACTTGGCAACAAGGCAAACAACTGCTGCTGGGATTGAAGGCTGAAGGATTCTGGCTTTGCACCAGGACACATGTGAATACACTAGTCCTTTCTATCTCTCTGGGATGTCCAGCTGACAACTAAATGTCTACAGTAACTTCTAAAAGACATGGTTGGGTCCCTCTTAATTCCCCTCTTGACAGAACTAGCTCTGCTTGGGGACAGGTGCTATTGTCGTGCAGCCCTTCTGTCCCTCCGAGCACTCCTTCTGAGTTGTTTTGTGGTGGGTGCTGTGTACTGACCCACCTTATCTAACTCCTCATTCTAAACCAGGGGTGGGCAAACTATGGTTCGTGGGCCACATCCGGCCTGCTAACTGATTTTATCTGGCCCTCGAGCTCCCGCTGGGGAGAGGGATCTGGGGCTTGCCCCACTCCTGCGCTCCAGTCGGGGAGTGGGGTGGGGGGGGCGCTCTGCACAGCTCCCGGAAGCAGCGGCATGTTCCCTCTATTGCTCCTATGTGTAGGGGCAGCCAGGGGCCTCCACACACTGCCCCCACCACAAGCAGCTCCCGTTGGCTGGGAACTGCGGCCACTGGGGAGCTGCTGGGGAGGCACTTGCAGATGGGGCAGCATGTAGAGTCACCTGGCTGAGCTTCCGCATGGGAGCTGGAGTGGGAACATGGCGCTGCTTCTGGAAGCTGCTTCATAGAATCATAGAATCACAGGGTTGGAAGGGACCTCAGGAGGTCATCTAGTCCAACCCCCTGCTCAAAGCAGGACCAATCCCCAATTTTTGCCCCAGATCCCTAAATGGCCCCCTCAGGGATTGAACTCACAACCCTGGGTTTAGCAGGCCAATGCTCAAACCACTGAGCTATCCCTCCCCCAGGTAAGCGCCACCTGGAGACTTCCCCCCGACTCCCTCCTGGGCCCCAACCCACTGCCCCAGCCCTGATCCCCCTCCTGCCCTCCAAACCCAACTATCCCAACCTCCCTGCACCCCCAGCCAGAACCCTCATCCCCTCCCAACCCCCTGCCCCAGCCCAGAGCCCCCTTCTTCACCCTGAAACTCCTCATTTCTGGCCCCATCCCAGAGCCTGCACCCCAAGCCAGAGCCCCCCTTTCACCCACAACCCCAATTTCATGAGCGTTCATGGCCCGCCATACAATTTCCATATCCAGATGTGGCCCTCGGGCCAAAAGGTTTGCCCACCCCCTTCTAAACCAATGCCTGCCAGACAGCTATGGGCAGGGCAATGGGACCTTGTGGTCAGTGACCTGAAGCTGGAATAGCACTCACTGACTGGGGCCCCTTAGGCAGCCCTGTTGGAGCACTCAGGCTTGCAGTCCTGCTGCCACCGGCTGTTCCCCCATAAAAGCTACCTGCTCTCATATCTGCTTCTGAAACAGCGCTGTGCTCTGCTCTAGCAAAAGCAGCCCTCAAGACCCAATGTGGGCTCCCACTGCTCAGGGCCGGCTCCAGGCACCAGCTTTCCAAGCAGCTGCTTGGGGCGGCATTCAGAATGGGGCGGCCGTCCGTGTCCCGCGGCGGCAATTTAGCGACAGCTCTGCCCCTCTTCCCACCACGGCGGCTTTTGGCGGTAGCTCCGCTGCTGTTGGGGTGGCAGCAATTTGGCAGCGACTGCTTGGGGTGGCAAAATTGGTAGAGTCGCCTGCCCCTGCCTCTGCTCTCCTCACCATTAGCAGCCTTGCCTCAAGAACCTCTTCACCCAGTTGTTCACGTGGCTGCAGGTGTGTGTTGCAGGCAGCCAGGTTCAACACTCTCTGATGCAAGCCTTCCTAAATATGGAAGCCTTCCTTTAAAGTTGATTCTAATGAGGGGATGACTTGTACTTACAAATGAAAGCAAACAACTGAAGCGTGGATGCTGCTAATGAACTGCTGCATCGGTTTGCAACTATTGTTCCCTACTATGGCTAATATCTGATCTGGCTCCAGGCAGTGATACCATCTCAATCTCAGTTGTTTATTGACCTAGAGTCCTAGTCCCCATGAGGTGTGAAGAGATGCTGGTGCTCTTGGGTGATAGCATAGCAGTTTCACAGGTAGGGTGCAGGCTGTCTATTTAAGACAGTTAACATCACACAGGACACTTCATGGTGTCAACTGTAACCTGCTCAGGGAAGAAAAGCCACACGTACTTATACGGTTCATACCACCAGCCATCTGTAGTGCTGGGCCAGTGGAAAATCAAGACTGAATATTTTTGGTCAGACAAGGGGGCTGCAGAAATCCATGGGCTCTCCCATACCACCTGGATGCTGCACTAGGTGGCACTTCCAGTCATGATTCTGCTGATTCTTTCCCTGTGGGGAGTGCAGGGTAGAAATTGCTGGGTTAGCAGTGCATGCTAGGTCCAGTTCATATAACGACACATCTTCTGGGCACAGCAACACCCTCTGGCCCTCTCCACTAAATGAGACTATGCTCACCCTGAACATGGAATGTCTCCAGCAGGCTTTGGATTTTATGATTGGGGTCAGACCTTGGTTGATTGGCTGAGATGTCACCAATAGGAACTTGGACAGTGCTTGATGGAAGATAGCAGACAGGGCTGAGGCAATTTTAAGGGCTGCTGCAACTGGTTCTAGCTGTGATCTAATTAAGTGACTTTTTTGGGGTGTGACTAATGATGCCTAGTCTGTCCCCAGACCTTTTCACTTTTCAGGTGTGGAAACTACATGTAATGTCCCCATGCACCCCCCTGTGAGGAGTCCTTCAGCTGGCCCTTAGATCTTCTTGGCCTCCTCTAGGGAGAGGAAGAGGCTTTCTGGGGAAAAAGAAAAGGAGTACTTGTGGCACCTTAGAGACTAACCAATTTATTTGAGCATGAGCTTTCGTGAGCTATAGCTCACTTCATCAGATGCATACTGTGGAAACTGCAGCAGACTTTATATATACACAGAGAATATGAAACAATACCTCCTCCCACCCCACTGTCCTGCTGGTAATAGCTTATCTAAAGTAATCGTCAGGTTAGGCCATTTCCAGCACAAATCCAGGTACTGTAGTTGTAAGAAAGCTTGACAGAGATCTTGTAGGTGTTTCAGACAGAGAGAGACAGAGACAAACACCTACAAGATCTCTGTCAAGCTTTCTTACAACTACACTACCCACCTGCGGAAGTAAAGAAACAGATTGATAGAGCCAGAAGAGTTCCCAGAAGTTACCTACTACAGGACAGGCCTAACAAAGAAAATAACAGAACGCCACTAGCCGTCACCTTCAGCCCCCAACTAAAACCCCTCCAACGCATTATTAAGGATCTACAACCTATCCTAAAGGATGACCCAACACTCTCACAAATCTTGGGAGACAGGCCAGTCCTTGCCTACAGACAGCCCCGCAACCTGAAGCAAATACTCACCAACAACCACATACCACACAACAGAACCACTAACCCAGGAACTTATCCTTGCAACAAAGCCCGTTGCCAATTGTGCCCACATATCTATTCAGGGGACACCATCACAGGGCCTAATAACATCAGCCACACTATCAGAGGCTCGTTCACCTGCACATCCACCAATGTGATATATGCCATCATGTGCCAGCAATGCCCCTCTGCCATGTACATTGGTCAAACTGGACAGTCTCTACGTAAAAGAATAAATGGACACAAATCAGATGTCAAGAATTATAACATTCATAAACCAGTCGGAGAACACTTCAATCTCTCTGGTCACGCAATCACAGACATGAAGGTCGCTATCTTAAAACAAAAAAACTTCAAATCCAGACTCCAGCGAGAAACTGCTCAATTGGAATTCATTTGCAAATTGGATACTATTAATTTAGGCTTAAATAGAGACTGGGAGTGGCTAAGTCATTATGCAAGGTAGCCTATTTCCTCTTGTTTTTTCCTACCCCCCCCCCCCCCAGATGTTCTGGTTTAACTTGGATTTAAACTTGGAGAGTGGTCAGTTTGGACGAGCTATTACCAGCAGGAGAGTGAGTCTGTGTATGTATGGGGGTGGGTTTTTGGAGGGGGGTGAGGGAGTGAGAGAACCTGGATTTGTGCAGGAAATGGCCTAACTTCATTATCATGCACATTGTGTAAAGAGTTGTCACTTTGGATGGGCTATCACCAGCAGGAGAGTGAATTTGTGTGGGGGGGTGGAGGGTGAGAAAACCTGGATTTGTGCTGGAAATGGCCTAACCTGACGATTACTTTAGATAAGCTATTACCAGCAGGACAGTGGGGTGAGAGGAGGTATTGTTTCATATTCTCTGTGTATATATAAAGTCTGCTGCAGTTTCCACAGTATGCATCTGATGAAGTGAGCTATAGCTCACGAAAGCTCATGCTCAAATAAATTGGTTAGTCTCTAAGGTGCCACAAGTACTCCTTTTCTTTTTGCGAATACAGACTAACACGGCTGTTACTCTGAAACCTGTCACTATTTCTGGGGAAAGGCTTCTAAGTCATTGGACCCTTGTACTATTGGCTGAGACCAGTGCATGGGGTGTGAACATAAGGCTGATTTTTGGCATTGATTAAAATGGGTAAATCGAACCTGGCTTCCATTATCCATAAGGGTTTGGCCCTGAGGTGGAGACTAGCCCATCTCCCATAAAGTCAGTTCCCCAACTATACTCTGAACTGATCTCTCCTTTTCCCTGTGCCCATCCTCACAAGCTGTTCTGACAGCACCTGGCCCTGCAAGGGCATGGTTACTTCAGAAGCTGTACTGCTCTCAAGCAGTCACAATGACAGAGAGCAGCATGTGCAGCTGGCTTGATGGAGCTGCTTACATGTCACTTCCAGTATGTTGCTAAGGTAGCAGCTTTCTCTGGGGCCATGGCTGGGACATTGGGGCCCTTCAGTGAAAAGTATGAGCTGCTTGAGTTAAGGCTCCCAACTGCGTTACACTGTCAAAAGGCTGCTGCTGTTGAGAGCAGTTTGCGGCTTAGGGTTGTCCCAGCCCATGAGCCTCACAAAAAGGAAATGAGACCACTCCTGCATCTACTCATGGAACTCAGCTGAGCTCAGCACTCCTACTTCATTTCTGTCCAAAGCCAGCCTTGGAATGAGGTTTTAAGGATGACCCAAGTGGTGTGAGGTGACAAAGGGAGCCGTCTGCCCCAGTTATTTAGCCTAGAGTGGTGGTAACGGAAGGCACCTTCTGTAACTTATGGTTTTGTCACTAAATTCAAAGAAAAACTTGCAGGGGTAGGGACAGCACAAGGTAATGTTAGCCTGTTAGGAAAGGAATGGAGCTAAGCAGGAAATGCCACTCAAATACCTGGCTCCTTCAGTTGTGGGTATAACACTGCTATCAGCAAAGAGACATGAAGGAATTGAAACTCCAGCTTAGCGCAGGGTCTGAAGCTTAGAGCTTCAAAGATGCAAGACAAAGAAGCATTTGAAAGTTCAGATGTTAAATGCATGGAGACACCCATTTCTTGGGAGAAGGGCAAAGTCTTAAGGTGGCACCTGAGGGGGTGGGTAGAGTGGGGTAGGTGAGGACTTTGAAAAGGTATTAGTTAATTACCTTGTCCATCTCTCTGTTCCTGGACTTGCCTTGTCCTGCATGAACTCACCTCATTGGAAATATGGTCTATCTAATGTGATATTCACTGGGTCCAAGGGCTCCAGCCCCAGAGGTCCCCCCTAATGACAATCATATGGCCCAAATGGATCTATGGATTGCTGGGAAATTCCTTTTAGTTCTTGAGAACATGCAGCCCATAATGTTTTAACCCCTAGAATGTGATTTTGAAATACATTCACAATCTAGTCTGTAGCCCATAGGCAGGTGGCTAGTGCTGATTTTATGGTGGTATTGTTACAAAAACTGGTGCATTGTTATTGCACCTTCTAATGACAGCAAAGGCAGGAATGACCCTCCCTCCCCACCCCACCCCGCAACTGGATGGGATGTTAAAGGCCTAATGCTGTGCTCATAAGACTGTCAATTCCAGGTTATGTTCTTTTAGAATTAAACATTTGGGCTAAAAATTAAAAATAAATCAGGTGAAATAATGCAGAAGCCACATGCTTTTCCTTGGCTAAAACCTTTTTAGCTCAAGGATTAGACTGTTCATGTTTTATGCACAAGCTGATGATTTCCCCAAGGAGCTACAAAAAATTAAGCATGTGGTTTTCTTTCTTTCTTTTACTGGAATAAGTTTATGTGAATCGTAAGGCTGCGCCTTATAAGCAGCCATGTCACTCCACTCGGGATCTATACTATTGTTTTTCAAATAGGATATTTACGTTCAGCCCAAGCGGGAGGATTCCAAGCTGTTCATCAGCTGGTCACAGCTACAAGTTTACATGAATCATAAGTAGGGCCCTACCAAATTCACGGCCATGAAAAATGCATCACGGACTATGAAATCTGGTCTTTTGTGTGTTTTTATCCAATAATATACAGATTTCATAGGGGGAGACCAGCATTTCTCAAACTGGGGGTCCTGACCCAAAAAGGAGTTTCAGGGGCTCACAAGTTTATTTTGGGGTGGGGGTCATGGTGTTGCCACTCTTACTTCTGCACTGCTGCCATAAAAGGGTGGCTGGAGAGTGGTGGCTACTGACAGAGGGCCCAGTGCTGCAGGCAGCGGTGCAGAAGCATGAGTGGCAGTACCATATCTTGCCATCCTTACTCCTGCACTGCTGCAGGTGGCGGGTCTGCCTTCAGAGCTGGGTTCCTAGCCAGCAGCCGCTGCACTCCAGCTGCCCAACTCTAAAGGCAGCACCGCCGCCAGCAGCAGTGCAGAAGTAAGGGTAGCAGTACCGCAACGCCCGACCCCCCCCCCCCGCAACTTCTTTTTGGGTCAGGATCCCTACAATTACAACACCTTGGAATTTCAGATTTAAATAGCTGAAATCATGAAATTTACAATGTTAAAAATCCTACGACCATTAAATTGACCAAAATGGACCATGAATTTGGTAGGGCCCTAATCATAAGGCTGTATTTTCTATGCAGTGTCAGATATGCTGCTTCAGTTGGGGTCTGTGCTATTATGACCCACTGGTCAGAGCATGTCAGGCTTCACCCTGATCCCTAGAGGTTATGGATCAGTTACAGCTCTCAATGTGAGAACTGACGGGTTTAGCTGTAGAGGGTTCAGGTTCAAACCCAAGTTTCAGCCAGGATAGTGGTGGTCCCATAAGTTAATACAGAATATAGTATAGCAGTTAGAAATGTTGTTAGTAACTGACCCCTTTTTCACCCAAGAGTTAGGAAATTTTCAAGGTCTAGCTGGTTGTTTCCATTAGAAAGAGAAATTGATGATGGAGTCAGCTATGTCTTTGATGCAATCCTGTTTATTTACAGAGGACTGTACAGTGCCCTGTTTCCTTGAACACAGGAGGAATCAGACAACCAGGGACAGTTTTGCTCACAGTTCCAAGCCCCTTTCTAGGCAGCACTTGTCCCAAAAGCTCTCTTAGCTTTTTCTCTTAGCTGTGTGCTTGGGTTTCTTCTGCTTCTCTCTCTCACACATGGACAGCTCCACCAATCCAGGCCCGGGCCCCTGCATTTGGTATATCAGCCCTCAGGAAAACTGCTTAGAATCATAGAATATCAGGGTTGGAAGGGACCTCAGGAGGTCATCTAGTCCAACCCCCTGCTCAAAGCAGGACCAATCCCCAACTAAATCATCCCAGCCTCTGAGGAAGAAGATTCCACCACCTCCCTAGGTAACCAATTCCAGTGCTTCACTACCCTCCTAGTGAAAATGTTTTCCTAATATCCAACTTAAACCTCCCCCACTACAACTTGAAACCATTACTCCTTGTTCTGTCATCTGGTACCACTGAGAACAGTCTAGATCCATCCTCTTTGGAACGCCCTTTCAGGTAGTTGAAAGCAGCTATCAACCCTCCCCCCCTCACTCTTCTTTTCTGCAGACTAAATAATCCCAGTTCCCTCAGCCTCTCCTCATAAGCCAGCCCCCTAATCATTTTTGTTGCCCTCCACTGGACGATTTCCAATTTTTCCACATCCTTCTTGTAGTGTGGGGCCCAAAACTGGACACCATACTCCAGATGAGGCCTCACCAATGTCGAATAGAGGAGAATGATCACTTCCCTCAATCTGCTGGGAATGCTCCTACTTATAGACCTCAAAATGCCATTAGCCTTCTGGGCAACAAGGGCACACTGTTGACTCATATCCAGCTTCTCATTCACTGTAACCCGTAGGTACTTTTCTGCAGAACTGTTGCCTAGCCATTTGGTCCCTAGTCTGTAGCAGTGCATGGGATTCTTCTGTCCTAAATGCAGGACTCTGCACTTGTCCTTGTTGAACCTCATCAGATTTCTTTTGGCCCAATCCTCTAATTTGTCTACGTCCCACTGTATCATATCCTTACCGTCCAGCGTATCTACCACTCCTCCCAGTTTAGTGTCATCTGAAAACTTGCTGAAGGTGCAATCCACCTCCAAATCATTAATGAAGATATTGAACAAAACTGGCCCCAGGACTGACCCTTGGGTCACATGGTTCAGTTTCTACTCAAGCCTGGATATAGGCTTGTATTTTGGGAGCTGGCTTCTATGTATCAGCTATCTGGTTCCACAAAATACCACAGTTACTTTTTACACTTAATGAAAGACAGTTTAAGCTAGGTTTAAGCCAACCTATAACATCTTATAATGAGCGACAACTATTGGCAGATAAGAGCAGGGTTTGTTGTCTTGTTCGTTAATCAGCAACTTCAATGAAGTTGTTATGCATTGGAAATGGCTTCCTAAATCAAGCTTTTAACAGCTGTGACAAGATGGGTGGATCCTGTGGGGCCAGTGGAAACCCTCTAATTCAGAGCCTGGGTGATGGCCAGCACTGAAAGATGGAGCCACTTGCCTTCTAGTTGGCTAGTGATGTGACATTGTCAGCAATCAGCCTAGGCAATTTGGCAGCCAGTGACCTGGGACTTTTGGTTTAGTTGAACCCTGATTTTGGGTTCTGAGCAGGACTAGAAATTGGAGGCTTTGGAGAGCTTGGAAGAGATGCTATTAGCACCGTCAGTGCTAAAATCTTCTTTCCAGGCCTGTGGCCAACAGAAGATGAGATCGTTACACTAGCAGCTAATAAGCTCTCGCTGCTTTTTCTGATTCACTCTAGTTTACCAGCCAAGGTATGAAGTGAAATTTAATAGCCACTGGCTTTGCTTTTAATATTCAGGATGTTTTCTTCTTGCCCCCTTTGGCTGAAGGGCTTTTTATGTCAAAATGCTGGATTATGTTTACTTCTGATTGTGCCAAAAGTCTGACAGAAGAGACCATTCCAGGCCCAATGGAGACCTTTAGCGCGGAGAGAGGTAAACCCTGATTGTACAGCCTCCTAGCCACTGAGCAAAGCTCTGGCAATGACCGGAGTGTGCTAAACTTACTGCTTCATTGAAGGAACAAATATGGACACTTGATTCTTCACTTGATTAATGCAAGACCCAGAGATTGTTTTTCTAAGGTGATTAATTGTGCTGGCAGAAACTCCTCTGCATTGTTTTAAAAAAGGAGAGAGGGATGGAGAACATTTGTGCGTGTTAAAGAGGATCGTTTGGTACCCTAGACAGATGTGGGAGATAAATCAAAAAATGTCAAGGCAGGTATATGTCCTTGTGCTTTTGAGAACAGGAGAAAAAAAAGGGAAGGAGAAGAACACAGAAAAGAGGAAGAGGTGGGAGTTAAAAAGGAAAGAGAAACAATGGATTCAGAGATGTTTAAGGCCTGAAAGGACCATTAGCTCATCTAGTCTGACCTCCTGCATAGCATGGGCCAGAGAATACAGAGAGAGGCAAGCTAGAAGAGCATTTAATGAGCCAGAAGCTGAGAATGCAGGAGCGTGATTTACAAGCCAGCAGGGGGAGAGGAGACGCACGGATTGCGATGGGACCTTTCGTTGGACTGGGGAGTGTGTAGGAATGCCCGGGGCCTTGCCAGCCACAGGGGTGTTCTTGAAACAAAAGGACCATGCCAAGCACCCTTTGGCTGGTGTGGACCCTCGGTGCTGAGAAAATGCAACTAGCCAGCAGTCACCTGAAGAAATATAAGCCATTTGATCACATTTGTCTTTGTCGCAGTCAGTCTTTTATTGTCAACAGCAACGTGCTATTAAATAATCAGGGTGTGAGTGGAATACAGGGAACCAGGAAGTCAGGTTCCTTGGCTGAAAGGGTTTTGCATTTCCAGCAGGGACAGGCTAGCGGACAGATAATGTGAAGGGCATGTTTAGCAGCCCATTTCTCTGTCTGTGTAGGACTGATAGCAGGAAAGCGGCAGCAGGATGGATCAGACCTGGGGAGGCGATGGCAGACATTGCATGCTGAGCTGCTGCTGCAACCCAGAGAGTTTGGGGATCCTATATCATCCATGGAAAGAAGGCATGATGGAACCCTGGAACCACCTGACCTGTGACAATGTTCCAAGCGGTTGAGAGACTGGGGTTGCCCTCACTCAGAGATTCAAATGCTTCCTTGGGGTCAGGAGTTCTCGGTCACAGAATCATAGAATATCAGAGTTGGAAAGGACCTCAGGAGGTCGTCTAGTCCAACCCCCTGCTCAAACCAGGATCAGTCCCCAATTTTTGCCCCAGATCCCTAAATGGCCCCCTCAAGGATTGAACTCACAACCCTGGATTTAGCAGGCCAATGTTCAAACCACTGAGCTGTCCCTCCCCACTCTCCTTGGGGGACAAAGCTGAGCTGAATGGGAAGGGGTCGGTCTCTTTGGCAACAGCAGGTTTGTGTCATGAAGGGACAAAAATAGCATCTTCCCTGGTTGAATTTTCCTCAGTTCCATGCACTCAGGAGACACTGATGAATGGGCCCAGGAGCTGGTGAAATCAGCTGTGGGCCCATGGAGTTGTCCAGCTGTGGGGCTGTGGAGTTGTCCAGCGCAGCTAGAAATGAGAATGTTGTACCATGGAACAGGGGAGATTCCCAGGCGAAACAGGGGTTCTTTTGCCCCTAGAAGGGCCTGAGATATCAGATTTTAAAATCATGACATTTTAGTCCTAGAGACACTATTTCAGGTCATTTTTGTGGCTCCCTCTACCCCTGTCTAGTTGGACTCATGGTAACAAAAGCACACACTTAGCTTTAAAGTTGCATGGATAAAAATGTCTCAGAACTCCATGAAACAAAATAAAAGCCGCTGCATATGAGGCGTATCCAGAGCACATGCAGAGAAAGGCTGTAAGATGATCAGGGGACTGGAGAGCCTATCCTATGAGACTTAGGCTGGAGATCTGCTGATGAACCGTGCTAGACAAGAGCTAGGTGACCGTCCACAAACCAATGGCTCCAAACTGGCCATGAGTAATATGAAGCTGGAAATTAGAAGCAGGTTTCTAACCATTAGAGGGAGGGAGCAAGAGTCTGAAACAGCCCCCCAGTAGGAGCAGTGGAAGGCAAACAATCTACCTGGTTTTAAGAAGGCCCTTGCTAAGTTTATGAATGGGATCGTGTGATGGGGTTGGCTGTAATAGCAGGGGACTGGACTTGGTGGCCCAGTCCTGTGCTCTTACACAATGGTGAGGAGTGGGGCAGATGTTTTATCTGCATTCAGTGGGGACTGCTGGTGTAACTCAGTCATGGCTTCCCCGCCCAAGACTGCATGAGACCATCCCAACCCCCACACCAACGGAACCATCACACCATTGTATCCTGTACACACACACACTCTCTCTGTCTCTAATTACAGGGCCTTTATTTTATTATCATTAATTTTCCCTGCACAAACAGCACCTGAATAGGTACTTTGTTCTGCCAGCCAATGCTGGCTCCTAATTATCAATTTGGAGGGATTCAGAATGGCTCCGAGTATACATTATACTCTCACGCTTGCTGTACATAGTGCATTATATAGCACCCTTTGTGATGCGTTGGAGCCAGCCTTCAAGTGAATTATTAATTTAAAGAAAATAACTATTTGTCTTGCTCCCTGTGGGTGGGGAAGGTCAGGGAATGGGCGGAGACTTAACTCCATCCTCCCATTGGCTGGTGCATGTCTGCTGGGGATGCCTGATGTGTCAAGGTTAGGACTGGTGCAGGCTACATCTCTCCTCAGGACAGGGGGACTCTGGGAGGCAGAATGTGATTCTCAATTTTTATTGGGTTTCCATGTTTGTTCCAGGGAAGCACAACCATGCACTACCCCATGCACAAGACTTGTGGGAAAGACACAGCTGACTCCAACACAAAGTCAACCTAGTTTGCAGTGTAGGGGTGAGACAGCGGTGAAATGGATTGCTACAGGAGGTGGGGCCAGTTTATTAGGCCTAGATCCTCAAAGGTATTTAGGTGCCCAGCTCTCATTGAAATCAATGGGAGTTAGGTGCCAAAGTACCTTGGAGGATCTGGGCCTTTGGGGCTCTGGCCACACTAAGAAGAGCTGGGCAGGAAACTGTCTTCCTAGGCTGCAAGAGTTTTCCAAATATGGAATATTTTCCCCATCTCCGGTTGGGACAAAAAGTTGAAAGCTTGAAAATTGTCCCAAACTGGTAATCTGAAAAACCACTCAGCTCCGGGCAGTCAGGATGGTTTGTGTTCAGTCGACTTTTTAAAACCTGTTTTAACCTTTTTTCTGTTAGTATAAATAACTAAAATTTCTACACAAAAAGTCGCAAGTGTCCTTTAGGTAATGTGAAAATGGGATGTTTGGTATACTTTGGAAAAAAATTCCAAAAGCTTTCAAAGTGGGAGATTTGTCAAAGCCGACCCTTTCCTGCCAACAGTATCAGTTTGGCCAAATCAGCATTTTCTGACACTCCTTCCCTCCTCCCCGCCAGTCATACAATTCACAACCAGCTCCAGTGTTAGCCACCATGTCCAATAAGCAAGTAGACTGCATGGGAATGATTCAGTTCTTTAACCTGCTTGTTCATGGGAGCGTGGCATAACCAGTTGGTGCTAGTGGTTTTTCTTCATGCGGGGAGTGTTGAGCTGACAGCTGTGAAGGCTGATGCCCTCTATCACACAACATGGGTTTAGAAGTTTAGAGGTGTGAGCAACAAGGGTGATGTCGTGGTGGGAGTCTACTATAGACCACCAGACCAGGGGGATGAGGCGGACGAGGCTTTCTTCAGGCAACTAACGGAAGTTACATGAGGCCCTGGTTCTCATGGGAGACTTCAGTTACCCTGATATCTGCTAGGAGAGCAATACAGCAGTGCACAGACAATCCAGGAAGTTTCTGGAAAGTGTAGGGGACAATTTCCTGGTGCAAGTGCTGGAGGAACCAACTAGGGGCAGAGCTCTTCTTGACCAGCTGCTCACAAACTGGGAAGAATTAGTAGGGGAAGCAAAAGTGGATGGGAACCTGGGAGGCAGTGGCCATGAGATGGTAGAGTTCAGGATCCTGACACAAGGAAGAAAGGAGAGCAGCAGAATACGAACCCTGGACTTCAGAAAAACAGACTTTGACAACCTCAGGGAAATGAAGGGCAGGATCCCCTGGGAGAATAACATGAGGGGGAAAGGAGTCCAGGAGAGCTGCTGTATTTTAAAGAATCCTTATTGCGGTTACAGGGACAAACCATCCCGATGTGTAGAAAGAATAGTAAATATGGCAGGCGACCAGCTTGGCTTCACAGTGAAATCCTTGCTGATCTTAAACACAAAAAAGAAGCTTACAAGAAGTAGAAGATTGGACAAATGACCAGGGAAGAGTATAAAAATATTGCTCGGGCATGCAGGAGTGAATTCAGGAAGGCCAAATCACACCTGGAGTTGTTAAGAGTAACAAGAAGTGTTTCTTCAGGTATGTTAGCAACAAGAAGAAAGTCAAGGAAAGTGTGGGCCCCTTTCTAAATGGGGGAGGCAACCTAAAGACAGAGGATATGGAAAAAGCTAACGTACTCAATGCTTTTTTTGCCTCTGTCTTCACGAACAAGGTCAGCTTCCAGACTACTGCACTGGGCAGCACAGTGGGGGGAGGAGGTGACCAGCCCTCTGTGGAGAAAGAAGTGGTTTGGGACTATTGAGAAAAGCTGGAGGAGCACAAGTCCATGGGGCCGGATGCGCTGCATCCGAGAATGCTAAAGGAGTTGGCGTATGTGATTGCAGAGCCATTGATCATTATCTTTGAAAACTCATGGCGATTGGGGGAAGTCCTAGAAGATTGGAAAAAGGCTAATGTAGTGCCCATCTTTAAAAAAGGGAAGAGTCAGTCAGCCTGACCTCAGTCCCTGGAAAAATCATGGAGCAGGTGCTCAAGGAATCAATTCTGAAGCACTTAGACGAGAGGAAAATGATCAGGAACAGTCAGCATGGATTCACGAAGGGCAAGTCATGCCTGACTAATCTAATTGCCTTCTATGATGAGATAACTGGCTCTGTGGATGAGGGGAAAGCGGTGGACGTGTTGTTCCTTGACTTTAGCAAAGCTTTTGACATGGTCTCCCACAGTATTCTTGCCAGCAAGTTAAAGAAGTATGGGCTGGATGAATGGACTATAAGGTGGATAGAAAGCTGGCTAGGTTGTCGGGCTCAGTGGGTAGTGACCAATGGCTCCATGTCTAGCTGGCAGCCGGTATCAAATGGAGTGCCCCAAAGTTTGGTCCTGGGCCGGTTTTGTTCAATATCTTCATTAATGATCTGGAGGATGGTGTGGATTGCACCCTCCGCAAGTTTGCAGATGACACTAAAGTGGAAGGAGAGGTAGATACGCTGGAGGGTAGGGATAGGATACAGAGGGCCCTAGACAAATTAGAGGATTGGGCCAAAAGAACTCTGATGAGGTTCAACAAGGACAAGTGCAGAGTCCTGCACTTAGGACGGAAGAATCCAATGCACCGCTACAGACTAGGGACCGAATGGCTAGGCAGCAGTTCTGCAGAAAAGGACCTAGAGGTTACGGTGGACGAGAAGCTGGATATGAGTCAACAGTGTGCCCTTGTTGCCAAGGAGGCCAATGGCATTTGGGGTGTATAAGTAGGAGCATTCCCAGCAGATCGAGGGAAGTGATCGTTCCCCTCTATTCGGCATTGGTAAAGCCTCATCTGGAGTACTGTGTCCAGTTTTGGGCCCCACACTACAAGAAAGATGTGGAAAAATTGGAAAGAGTCCAGTGGAGGGCAACAAAAATGATTAGGGGACTGGAACACATGGCTTATGAGGAATCGCTGAGGGAACTGGGATTGTTTAGTCTGCGGAAGAGAAGAATAAAGAATGAGAAGATTTGATAGCTGCTTTCAACTACCTGAAAGGGGGGTTCCAAAGAGGATGGCTCTAGACTGTTCTCAGTGGTAGCAGATGACAGAACAAGGAGTAATGGTCTCAAGTTGCAGTGGGGGAGGTTTAGGCTGGATATTAGGAAAAACTTTTTCACTAGGAGGGTGGTGAAACACTGGAATGCATACCTAGGGAGGTGGTGGAATCTTCTTCCATAGAATTTTTAAGGTCAGGCTTGACAACGCCCAGGCTGGGATGATTTCGTTGGGGATTGGTCCTGCTTTGAGCAGAGGGTTGGACTAGATGACCTCCTGAGGTCCCTTCCAGCCCTGATATTCTATGATTCTATGACTCTATGGGCAGTGGCCATGCCACCTTTTCTATGGTGTCCCCAGGCGAATGTGCTTCGATCCTGACCACGGGATGAGGGGGGAACTGAGTCATCCTAAAGTCCCCAATCTCTCAGAAGAGGCTGACAGCTTTTCGAAGAGGCCCATTGTTGGGCGGATTTATGGCCAGCGATTCCACTGCCACCCTCCCTGGGGCATTGGGTTGGCAGAGTCCCCTCAGGGGATGCACTGACTGGTGCTGTGGCCACTGAACTATGCTCCCCTCTCCAGACAGAAAGGCTAATTTTGGAGTGCTCCATTTCCTGTGGGTCACCTAGTAGAGGGTGGGTTTTGGTCATTTTCCTGTACCCCAGTCTCCTCACAGTGGACTTCCCATTGCTGAGCACCTTGGGTGGATGTAGCTGAGAAAGCCTAGACCTGTACGGACACCGATTTTGGTGGGCCAGTGTTCCCCTCTTTGAAGATGGGGGAGCTGCTTATGGCTCCCTGCTTCTCTGCCTGGTTCTGTGCCAGCCTTGGCTTTGGTGGAATTTAGAGCAGCCTGGGGGCCAGCTGGCACGCATCCCCGCACAGCAACCATTACCTAAGCTGGCTCCACATCCACATAGGGCGAGGTTCCATCCCGCCATGTGGCACCAGAGGGCAGCAAAGGGAAGGAGTCCAAGAAGGAGCAGGCCCCTAAAGCTTATGAAGTGTTTGTGGTGTCCACCAGCTGACAGGGACCTTTAATACAGATCCAGTGGTGTTAGATATTTAATCAAAGGCTCCTCAGGATGCTGGCCAAAGCCATGAGTTAGGTGCTGCTGTGTCTCAGGTGGCCAGGAGCCTAGAATAATCCCTGAGACTCAAAGAAGCAGCAGCTTTATTGAATCCGGTGGAGGGGTGGGAGTGCATCTAGACAGGCAAATGACAACTCGTCTCCTAATGCAGTGGGCATGGGGCAAACCATGGGATGGTTCCTTCAGGACTGACCCCATTTCAGGTACTCCATTGTCCTGTACTAGGCTGGGCACTAAGGACATCACAGATGCTGGCTGTGCCCTCAGGTATGCAGCAAATGTTGTTTGCTAAGCAACAGCTTCTGCAGAGAGAGAACCCTGGCCAGGACACCCCCCAGGTACCTCCTGCTCTTTCCCTCATGTTAACAACTCCAGATGACAACTCCCTTCAGGCGGCATCAGAAGACAAGACAGCCCAGCTGGGGTTTGAGAGTTGACCCATTGGCCTGGTCTAAAGGTAGGCGCGCTGCTCCCCAACAACACAGCCAGGTGCTCCTGTCTGCCCAGATGCAGCAATGACAGCAACAGGCAAGGTGGGTGATAAATGCAGCGTGAAGACTGTTTAGCAGCACGGCGCTAAGGCGCCAGACATGGGAAAGGAAGGAGAGGGTTTGCAGGGCAGGTGTTTTTTCCTCTCTGTTCTGCAGCCTCCTGTTGGGCCCCAAGCCTGGTGGGGAGGAGTTAAGCCTCAGCCCTCTTTTCTTGTGTGGACTAGTCTCCATGGCCTGTTTGTGTGAATAGACATTAACAAGGGTGAAGCAAAAGGGCTTGGAAGGTGAGTTTGAACTGAGGGGCAGGAATGACAATTCTGCAAAGCAGAGGATCAAAGGGAGGGGAAAGAAATCACGTCTGCTTCTAATAATGATCTGCGCAACCGATCTGAAGGATTATCTCCTACAGATTGGGCCTTCCCTTTATCCTCTAGTGCCACTCCCCAGGCCCTTGCAGGATTTCCCTGACCTCTGTGCATGGTGGCTGGAAATGGGGAATGGTCACCGCACCGCTGGTGAGGTGTAAGTTGTTATCCCCAAGGTGCTCAGCATCAACTTTTCCCAGCTGCCAGTTCTGGCAAGGGGAGATGGGGTGAGAAATCTGGACCGAAATGTAATGACACTTCTGGATTATGGCTTTCATCAAGTTAAGTCTGATTTACTCTCCTTAGGCCTGAGTGCTGCTTCTGGCTTCAGTAAACTTATCCTAGGTCCAGGTTTCAAGCTATTATTTCATAATCATTGTCCTACAGAACAGACTAGGACAGGGCTTCTCAGCCTTTCCCGACTGCAAACCCCTGTCAGGAGTCTGAGACCTGAGCCCCGCTGCTTGGGGCTGAAGCAAATGACACAGCTTGGACCCCCTGTGGCATGTGGCCCTGGCAATTGCTCTGCTTGCCAACCCCCAATACCGGCCCTGCACTTGTGACTCTACCCGCACCCATCCTGTGACCCCGCTGGGGGTCATGCCCCCCCCAGGTTGAGAAACACTGATGTAGATGAGTTGATGTACCTGCTGGAAGCGAAGAGGGAGCTTTAGGGAGAGACTTTAGCCCAGAAGGTGGCAATGTACTTCTTTCTTTCACTGTTGTAAGACAGAGGACTGATTTCTCTCCCTGACCTTCCTAGCAAACAGGCCGCGCTGAGCCTGCTGTTGCAAGTTCTGCACTCCATGAGCTAAAGGGACCTTTACCGGCTCGATGCCAATCTACGCCCGCACAGGATCTCAGAAGATAGTAGTTTTCAGATAAGGCCTGTGCACAATTCACAAATCACCTTGGCAGATAATAGGTGGCTATAAAAGAATTAGGGCTGGCGTTTTCAAAGTTAGTCACCCAACTTCCATTGAAAATCAATGGGGTTTGGGCGCCTGACTCCCTTAGGTTCTTTTAAAACTCCAAATCTTGATGGATAATCTCCCTCCGCTGTGAGATATCACATTTTAGGGGGAGGAAAAGCACTGTAAAGAAATGGGCACTTGTGAAGCATGAGTGACTGTTGTCAGTAATTGGATGCTGTTGTGCTCTAAGTAACCACCTTGTTCTGTTCCTTTCACATTCCCAGTGCTCGCTGCTGTAACTGCATCTCACCTGCAAGTGCTCTTGGTGAGAGACTGGTTCAGAGGGCTGGATGTGTGTGAGTTTGTGCAGAATAATAATCCGATTCCTAGCGTGGAATTAAGCTAGCTGGGTCATGGGGGGCAAGGTGTCGTTTCATGGCTGTGTTCTCCGATTTATACAGGACTATGTCCTGCATGTTCTCTCAGGGCTACCCAGGAGGTAATTTAGACACAATATCAAAATTAGAGGCCTACAGTCAACAGAGATAAGAAAGGTTTCGGAGTACCAGCCGTGTTAGTCTGTATCCGCAAAAAGAACAGGAATACTTGTGGCACCTTAGAGACTAACAAATGTATTTGAGCATGAGCTTTCGTGAGCTACGGCTCACTTCATTGGATGCATGCAGTGGAAAATACAGTGAGGAGATTTATACACACAGAGAACATGAAACAATGGGTGTTAGCATACACACTGTAACAAGAGTGATCAGGTAAGGTGTGTATGGTAACACCCATTGTTTCATGTTCTCTGTGTATATAAATCTCCCCACTGTATTTTCCACTGCATGCATCCGATGAAGTGAATGGTAGCTCACGAAAGCTCATGCTCAAATACATTTGTTAGTCTCTAAGGTGCCACAGGTATTCCTTTTCTTTTTTGAGAGATAAGAAACTGTCCCTGCTGTTACCTAAAGCTCTACCCACGGCAACGCAAAGGCCTGCATGCCCACTTCCTCTTACAGCCCTGCTCAGATTAGTACATGCACTGCACATAGCAAGAGGCGGCCCCTGTCCTGCAACACAGACAATGTAAATAGAGTGGGGAGTATTATCTCCATTTTACAGATGGGGCCCAGATAGCTTAAGGGACACACAGGGAGCCTGTAGCAAATCCAGGAAATGAACTGAACTCTCGTGGGATACACGTCACTGCCTTAACCATGGGGCTGGCCTTCCTTTCATCTCTTTGAACCTGTTGTGTAGCGTTGCTGTGTGGCATTGACCAGCTGTCATGTTCTGTCCCAGAGATGGCTGCACTGCAGCGGTGACCGCTCTTGAGATGATTATGAGGGTTCTGTTGTTTCAATGGGTGAATTCCTGTGGTATTCGCAGCACGAGCGCGGAGGCGGAGGGAATCACATGCATTGTGGATGCCACGGTTCTGGCACCGTGGTTCAGTGTCAGGTGCAGGCTTGTGTCTGTTGCTGTTGAAAGCGCTGGAGAGGTGTCCTTCAGCAAAGTACTCCTGTGGCCTCTTCTAGCTGGCAAGGATGTGGGAAAGCAGAAGCACCGCCCTGCATGGATGCGTGAGAACTGCTGACATGCAGTGGCTGGGCTCCATGTAAGAGACCAGGCTCAGTACCTGGCCTCTTGCTGGAAAGGCTTTGGGTGTGATGGTCAGGCAGCAGCATACTCAGGCCCTGTGTGCGGGGCAGGGATGCTGCCCGGCAGGATACAGCACCTCTGAATATAATGCTACAAGGGCGTGATTAGTGATTTACCTCGTTTCTCTTGGGAGCCCGGATCTGAGCCCTGCTGGGACTGGCTCAGCCCTTCACCCTTCTTTGGTCGATTAACCGAGTCTCATGCCAATTACTAGTGTGGGTGGGGGGGGGAAGGGTCTTTCAGAGCAGAGCTTACCAGGCTGCTCTCGTGTTCCATGACTGCTTTGTATGAGTGCCTCTCCTTAGTGGTGCCAACGTTTTGGAGGGAGGGGGGGTCTGCAGGGGGTGGGGGAAGAGACGACAAATTCCAGCCCCTATTTTCCCTCCCCTGACAGGGACCCTGTTCCAGTCCTTGCTCCTCTCTTCCCCCCTCCCTACACAGGGACACTGGGTCGCCCTTGACTTGGCAGTCTCTCCGTCTCTTACCCACCCAGCACATGAGCTGGTGCAGTCTGGAGTCAAGTTCTCGGGGGACTCAGGACCGGGCTCCCTTGTGCCAGGACATGATGCCATTTGGCCTGGCCACCCCACACAGTCGGAGCATGTTCCAGTCCGCTCCAAGGGAGTTGTGCTCATTTAACATGAGGCCACTGCTTCAAAGAGGTTGGGCCCTGCCCCCCCCTCCGCCCCCCAGGTCAGGAGCCTATGCAGCTTTGAGCAAGTGTAAATGTCTGGGGGGAGAGGGGTATGTGCTCCCCCTAATTGGTGCCACTGGTATCCTTGGCCAATCCCCCCCGCCCTCCTTTTAGCCCACACTGCTGTGTTGCCTGGCTGCTGTCCTTCTACACCAGAGGTGGCTGCATCCCAGAAGCAGGCAAAGTGACTTCCATAGAGTTTGGGGCTGGAGGAGCTACAGAGAAGTGAGCTGATGTTCCAGTCCATCGCCCAGGTAGGAGGGCAGAACTGCTTATCCCAAAGCCAAAGGTACTCCAGGACAGCACCCCAGAACTCCCTGTCCCCACCTGGTTGCTGCTGGATGGGGGTTGCCTGGGCTCTGGAGGCCTCAAGGAGGGTGAGCTGGGGAAGTGCAAGTGGCTCTCTTACTTGCTTCACGGCTTCACTCTGAAACACGCCTGCAGCTTACTCCAAACGTAACTGTTCATCGATATATTTATATTTATGCTCCTCTTCATGAGGTTGCTTGAAAAATGAGCTTCCTAAGGATAGACTAGGTGGGAGGGAGGCTGTGCCCTGCTCTGCTCCTAATTACTGCCACCTATCCTTGGAATGGAATAAAGATGTAAAATAACCCTTTGGCTTCTGCAGTTCTCACAGATCTCTGGATGGGGCAGTGACACATGGACTGTGGCCGTCGCAGCTCTCTGTAAGTTGCAGTGACCCACGGATTGTGGCTCTCGCAGCTCTCTGGAGGGTGCAGAGATCAAAGGGCTGCTGATCTCCAGGTGCTGCTGTGACCCATGGGCTGAAGCTGTCACAGATCTCTGGAGGGTGCAGTGACCCACCTGGTGCGGCTGAGGCAGTTCTCTGAAGGGTGCAGTGACCCATGGGCTGCAGTTCTCCCTGATCTCTGGAGGATGGAGTCACTCACGGGCTGTGGTTCTCACTGATCTCTGGAGGGTGCAGTGACCCACAGGCTGCAGTCCTCACTGATCTCTGGAGGGTGCAGTGACCCACAGGATGCAGTTCTCTCTGATCTCTGGAGGGTGCAGTGACCCACAGGCTGCAGTTCTCACTGATCTCTGGAGGGTACAGTGACCCACAGGCTGCAGTTCTCACTGATCTCTGGAGGGTGCAGTGACCCACAGGATGTGGCTCTCACAGCTCTCTGGAGGTTTCAGTGACCGCTGTGCTGTGGCTCTAGCAGCTCTCTGGAGGTGTCACTGAGTCACCAGGATGATGCTCTGGAACTACTCCATATGAAGCCAGTCAGGACTCTGGGGGAGCCCATTGCTGGTACAGGAATCCCTTCTCCCACAGGAATCTTTCCTGGCAGCCTTCCCCAAGGGGGTTTGCAGAGCTGTGGCCAGCAGGTTCCCTCAGCTTCTCCAAGGAGGGATCCTTCTGCAGCTCGGTCTGGAATTCAGCTGCTGGGGAAAGGAGTGGAGCCTGTTCCCTCTCACTGGCTGGGCCTGGGGTCACAGCCCTGCTGAGCCCTGTCCCTGGTAGCGCCCTCCCTGCCGTGGAATCACTTCCCAGCAGAACGTCTGGACAAGGCAAACCTGGTTGGCAGCCATCCTGCCCTGCCTGTGTGTCCCTCCACTCAGCTGGGGTTTCAGCTCCCACCATGCTCAGCGCTGCCCTTGCTGTCCCAGTGGGGGTAGACAGTGAGCTCGCTGCTTTCCTCACAGCCAGCGTGTGCCCCCTCTCCAGTGTGCAGGGGGGCAGGAAGCATCTCTCTGTCCCACTCTGCCCCTCTCTGAGCCTTCAGCATACCTGGTCCTCGTTAATCCCCCTTTGTTTTACTGCTCCCCAGTTACTTACTGCCAGAAGTGCCATTCACAGTGTGAGGTACGTTTGGGCCTCCCTCTCTTTCCTCAGCCAGCTCCAAACTGAACTTTCCAGCCCCTTCTCTGGCCTTCGTCTCTTTCCCAGGCCAGGAGGCCACCTGATCTCTTTGTTCTGCAACACCTTCGGTTGGCACCTTTGCATAGGAGGGGCTAGACCATCAGTTGCCAGGAGACAGGGCATCAACCATTCTCTGTGCAGACACCATCACACTGGCGTGCTAGGGCTCTGCGACAATCACACACCCTTATCCCACCACCTAGATACTTAAGAAATGCATAGGGGAAACTGAGGCACCCACACAGTATTCAGAGAAAACTTTAAGAACAGTCCCACTTCACCACAGGAGGGTTCAGTGATCCATGGTCTGCAGCTCTCACTGATCTCTGGAGAATGCAGTGACCCATGTGCTTCATCTCTCGCAAATATTTGTAGGGGGCAGTGACGCACGGGCTGTGGCTCTGGCAGCTCTCTGGAGGATCCAGCGACACATGGTCTGCGGCTCTGGCAGCTCTCTGGAGGGTGAAGTAACTCATGGGCTGTGGCTCTCGCAGCTCTCTGGAGAGTGTAGTGAACCACAGGCTGTAGTTCTCCCTGATCTCTGGAGGATGGAGTCACGCACAGGCTGTGGCTCTCGCAGCTCTCTCGTGGGTACAGTGACCCACGGGCTGAGGCTTCACTGATCTCTGGAGGATGCAGTAACCCATGGGCTATGTCTCTCGCTGTTCTCTGAAGGGTGCAGTGAACAGGGCGTCGGCCATTCTCTTTGCAGAGACAGGATGTCTGGTTCTCGCTGATCTCTTGAGGATGCAGTGACCCACAGGTTGTGGTTCTTGCAGATCTCTGGAGGGTGCAATAATCCGTGGGCTGTGGCTCTCACAACTGTTTCAAGGACTCAATGACCCATGGGCTGGCTCTCGCTGATCTCTGGAGGATGCAGTGACCCATGGGGTGCGGCTGAGGCAGCTCTCTGAAGGGTGCAGTGACCCATGGGCTCCAACTCTGGCAGCTCTCTGGAGACTCCAGTAACTCATAGGCTGTGGCTCTCGCAGCTCTCTGCATGCTGTAGCAACCCACGGGCTGCAGTTCTCCCTGATCCCTGGAGGATGGAGGCACCCACGGGCTGTGGTTCTTGCTGATTTCAGGAGGGTGCAGTAACCCATGGGCTGCAGGTCTCACTGATCTCTGGAGGATGGAGGCACCCATGTTGCCCTGCGCTGGACATTTTCCAGTTTCTCCACATCCAACTTGTAGTGTGGGGCCCAAAACTGGACACAGTACTCCAGATGAGGCCTCACCAATGCCAAATAGAGGGGACCAATCACGTCCCTCCAACCGCTGGCAATGCCCCTGCTTATACAGCCCAAAAAGCTCTTAGCCTTCTTGGCAACAAGGGCACATTGTTGACTCATATCCAGCTTCTCGTCCACTGTAACCCCTGGGTGCTTTTCTGCAGAATTGCTGCCTAGCTATTCAGTCCCTAGTCTGTAGCAGTGCGTGGGATTCTTCCGTCCTAAGTGCAGGATTCTGCACTTATCTTTGTTGAACCTCATCAGATTTCTTTTGGCCCAATCTTCTTATTTGTCTAGGGCCCTCTGTATCCTATCCCTACCCTCCAGCGTATCTACCACTCCTCCCAGTTGAGTGTCATCTGCAAACTTGCTGAGGGTGCAATCCACACCATCCTCCAGATCACTTATGAAGATATTGAACAAAACCGGCCCGAGGACCGACCCTTGGAGCATTCCACTTGATACTGGCTGCCAACCAGACATGGAGCCATTGATCACCACCCGCTGAGCCTGACTATCTAGCCAGCTTTCTATCCACCTTCTAGTCCATTCATCCAGCCCATACTTCTTTAACTTGCTAGCAAGAATACTGTGGGAGACCATATCAAAAGCTTTGCTAACGTCAAGGAATAACACGTCCACTGCTTTCCCCTCATCCACAGAGCCACTTATCTCATCATAGAAGGCCAATTAAGTTAGTCAGGCATGACTTGCCCTTGGTGAATCCATGCTGACTGTTCCTGATCACTTTCCTCTCCTCGAAGTGCTTCAGAATTGATTCCTTGAGGACCTGCTCCATGATTTTTCCACGGACTGAAGTGAGGCTGACTGGCCTGTGGTTCCCAGGATCCTCCTTCTTCCCTTTTTTAAAGATGGGCACTACATTAGCCTTTTTCCAGTCATCAGGGACCTCCCCCAATTGCCATGAGTTTTCAAAGATAATGGCCAATGGCTCTGCAACCACATCCGCCAACTCCTTTAGCACTCCCGGATGCAGTGCATCTGGCTCCATGGACTTGTGCTCGTCCAGCTTTTCTCAATAGTCCCGAACCACTTCTTTCTCCACAGAGGGCTGGTCACCTCCTCCCCATGCTGTGCTGCCCAGTGCAGTAGTCTGGGAGATGTCCTTGTTCATGAAGACAGAGGCAAAAAAAGCATTGAGTACATTAGCTTTTTCCACATCCTCTGTCACTAGGTTGCCTCCCTCATTCAGTAAGGGGCCCACACTTCCCTTGACTTTCTTCTTGTTGTCAACATACCTGAAGAAACTCTTCTTGTTACTCTTAACATCTCTTGCTAGCTGCAACTTCAAGTGTGATTTGGCCTTCCTGATTTCACTCCTGCATGCCCGAGCAATATTTTTATACTCTTCCCCAGTCATTTGTCCAATCTTCCACTTCTTGTAAGCTTCTTTTTTGTGTTTAAGATCAGCAAGGATTTCACTGTTAAACCAAGCTGGTCACCTGCCATATTTACTATTCTTTCTACTCATCGGGATCGTTTGTTCCTGTAACCTCAACCACATCTCTCTGGAGGGTGCAGTAACTCATGGGCTGCAGCTCTCGCAGCTCTCTGGAGGATGGAGTCACCCATGGGCTGCAGTTCTCACTGATCTCTGGAGGGTACAGGGACCCATGGGCTGTGGCTCTCACAGTTCTCTGGAGGGTGCCTTGACTCACGGGCTGCATTTCTCACTGATTTCTTGGGGGTGCAGTGACCCATGGGTTGTGGCTCTCACAGCGCTCTGGAGGGGTCCGTGTCCCCTGTGCTGTGGCTCTAGCATCTCTCTGGAGAGTGCAGTGATCCATGGGCTGCAGCGCTCTCAGCCCTCTGGCAGGTGCAGTGACACTTGGGCTGTAGCTCTCACTGATCCCTGGAGAGTGCAGTGACCTATCTGCTGGAGCTCTCGCAAATATCTGGAGAGGGCAGTGACTCACAGGCTGTGGCTCTGGCAGATCTCTGTAGGGTTCATTGATTCATGGGCTGTGGCTCTAACAGCTCTCTGGAGGGTGCAGTGACCCAGGGGCTGCAGCTCTCACTGATCTCTGGAGGGAGCAGTGACTCACGGGTTGTGCCTCTGGCAGGTCTCTGGAGGGTGCAGTGACCCATGGGATGTGGCTCTCGCTGATCTCTGAGAAGTGCCCTCACCCATGTGCTGTTGCTCTCGCAGCTCTCTGGGGAATGCAGTGACCCATAGGCTGCAGCTCTCACAGATCTCTGGAGGGAGCAGTGACTCACAGGCTCTCTGTGGCCCTCGCTGTTCTCTGGAGGGTGCAGTGTCCCTCGGGCTGCAGCTCTTGCAGCTCTCTGCAGGGTGCAGTCACCCATGGGCTGAGGCTCTAGCAGCTCTCTAGAGGGTACAGTGACCCAGGGGCTGCAGCTCTCGCTGATGTCTGGAGGGAGCAGTGACTCTTGGGTTGTGGCTCTTGCTGATCTTTGCAGGATACAGTGACCCACAGACTGTGTCTCTGGCAGATCTCTGGAGTGTGTGTTGAACCACAAGCTGTGGCTCTTCCTTATCTCTAGAGAGTGCGGTGGCCCACAGGCTGTGCCTCGCGCTGGTTTCTGGAGGGTGTCATGACTCATGTGCTGTGGCTTTTGCTGATCTCTGGAGGGTGTAGTGACCCACAGGCTGCATTTCTGGCATACCTATGGAGGGTGCAGTGACAGATGGGCGGCAGCTCTGGTAGCTCTCTGGAGAGTGCAGTGACCTGTGGGCTGCAGCTCTTGCTGATCTCTAGAGGGTGCAGTGACCCACATGCTGTGGCTCTCACTGATGTCCCGAGGGTGCAGTGACCCACTGATTGCAGCTCTAACTGATATCTTTAGCCTTCAGTGACCCACAGGCTGTCGGCCTCACTGATCTCTGGAGCGTGCAATGACCCATGGGCTATGGCTATTACTGGTCTGTGGAGGGTGTAGTGACTCATGGGCTGCAGGTGGTTGAGGACTGAGGCAGCCAAGGGAGCTGTGTCATCCTGGGCAAAGCAGGGCCCAGGACACTTCTTCTGAGCCTCAGCAAGGGATGCCAATGCCGTGTCATCCTGTGTCATCCTGAGCAAAGCAGGATCATCCTGGGCAAAGCAGGGCCCAGGACACTTCTTCTGAGCCTCAGCAAGGGATGCCAATGCCGAGGGAAGGGGCAGCTGTGGAGCCATGGCTGCCGTTCTGCTGCAGCATTTAGTAGCTCAGACATCACCCTGCGCCAGGAAGGGCAGGCTCAGCTCCTGAGCTCTGGCACTTCTTGGTTGTCATCGTGCTACATACGATGGCAACTCAGAATTTCATGGGGCCATCAGAAATAGAACTCTAGTTCCCAAAGCACCCTCTGCCTGAGCTGAAGGAGAATCTCCACTAGCTGTTAGTAATGTGAGGCATATGACACACAGGGCAGAGATGTATGGAAGCACACACACAGACTAACCTGTTGATTGCAATATGATGACCTAGCAGTAGGTGGTGTTGATCCACGTGTGTGTGTGTGTGTGTGTGTGTGTGTGTGTGTGTGTGCGCACGTGTGTGTAAACAAGCCAGAGATGTTGGCTCTGAGTTTAGCAGCTTGATCCCAGCTGCTTTGGGTGGGAGCTGCCAGCACTTCAGCACAGCCCCCCCAGGTGAAGCAGAGCATGATGTAGCCACGACTATGCCATGTTTAATGTACACCCATTAATCTAACAATTGCAGCTGTTGGTGCCCATTTTATTTGCTGGTCACGTGACTCCTTCTTTTCGGTATGTTTCCTGACAAACTTCCACCGCAAGCAGGGCAAGAGGGTGATCATAGAATCATAGACTATCAGGGTTGGAAGGGACTCAGGAGGTCAGCTAGTCCAACCCCCTGCTCAAAGCAGGACCAATCCTGAGGCTCAGGCACTGGTCTAGGGTGCAGGACAGCTAGCCTCTGTTCTGGCAGCAGCAGCCACAGATCCTGGCCAGTCACTCACTCCTCCTGAGACTCAGTTCCCCATCTATGTAAGGGGGCAGCTCCTTTCTGGCTTGTCACTTGAGAGGGTAAGTTGTATTGCAGTAGCACCAGGAGCTCAGTCACAGAGCAGACCCCATTGTGCTAGGTGCTGTACAAATACAGGACAGAGATGGTCCCTGCCCCATGGAGCTGACACTCTAAGTGTGAGACCAGAGACAAGGCTGGGTATGGACAGATCGGGGGCACAAAGAACCAATGAGACAATACCGACCAGCTTGCCAGGTGATGGTCTCAGCAGAGGCTGGCACTAGCGGTTTGAGCTGAACTCAGTGGGAGGCGTCCCATTGCTTTCAATGGACTTGGGATCGAGCCTTATGTGCATGTATAGCACTGAGTACAATGGGGCCTGGATTTTAGCTGAGGCTTCACGGTCCTGTTGTAATATAAATAGTGGTAATAAAAGCACCTGACTTGTGTATGTCTCTCAGGGACTAAGCTCATTAATCTCAAACAGGGTCACATTCTCAGCTGCTTTTGAACCATTCCCAGCCATTCCCTGCAGACTAGCATTAACTGACAGGGTAACTGGTTTGGGGAATGCAGTGGACATAATATACCAGCATTTCAGCAACGCTTTTGACCCAGTCACATATGATATTCTGATAAGTAAACTGGAGAATGTGGGCTTGATAGAAATACTATTAATTGGTGGATACATAATTGGTTAAATAACCACAAACAAAGAGTAACTATTAATGGAATGATGTCGTTTTGGAGGAGGTTTCAAGTGGGGTTCCACAGGGATCTGTTCTGGGTCCAGTGTTGTTTAACATCTTTATTAATGACCTGGATGTAGGCATAGAGAGCAGACTGATCAAGTTTGCAGATGACACAAAGCTGGGGTGGGGGTTGCCAACACTTTGGAGGATAGAGCTAAAATTCAGAGGGATCTTGATAAATTGGAGAACTGGGCTACAGACAACAAAATGAAATTCAGCAAATACACATGTAAGGTGCTACATTTAGGGAAGAAAAACCAAATGCAGAAAAACAGAATTGGGGAAAACTGGCTGGGCAGCAGCACTGCTGAGAAGGCTCTGGGAGTTGTGGTGGGTCATAACCTCAACATGAGCCAGCAATGCGATGCTGTTGAAAAAAAAGCAAATGCAATTTTTGGTTGTATTAACAGAGGCCTAGCATGCAAGTTATGGGAGGTGATAGAACCACTCTACTCAGCATTGGTTAGGCCTCAGTTGGAGTGATGGGTCCAACTTTGGTCACCAATGTATAGAAAGGATGCGGAGAAACTGGAAAGGATCCAAAGGAGAGTGACAAAGATGGAATGAACACTAGCCATATGAGCAAAGGCTTAAGGAACTGTGTATGTTCACAGCAGGTGAACTCCAGAAGAAGAAAGAGGAGAACCTATGTACCCCCAGTGTAGATAGAGGTGCGAAACTGTTTTCAGGCTCTCTACACAGGTACTACTGCGGAGAAGGATTTGGAAGAGCCCTCTGAGGGAAGGTCACAGAAGGAGACCCCATCGGCCGGAAGGCATGGGATGCATTGTCCTAGGGATGGGGGTTCCATGACCACCCCTCCGAAGAGGAGGGGATGGGTGGTGGTGGTCGGGGACTCCCTCCTAAGGGGCACAGAGTCATTCATCTGCCCACCAGACTGGGAGACTTGAGAAGTGTGCTGCTTGCCTGGAGCTAGAATCCAGGATGTGACGGAGTGTTTTCTGAGACTGACCAAGACCATGGACCGCTACCGCTTCCTACTTCTCCACATAGGCACCAATGATACTGCCAAGAATGACCTTGAGTGGATCACTGCAGACTACTTGGCTCTGGGAAGAAGGATAAAGGAGTCTGAGGTGCAAGTCTTGTTCTCGTCCATCCTCCGTGTTGAAGGAAAAGGCCCTGTAACAATGGTGGGACACTTCTGAGAGTGTCAATTCAGGATAAATTGCTTAGAGCAGGGCAGTTACAGCCCAAGGCTGGGATTCCTTTGCACACCAAGGCTAGCCAAACAGACAAGCCTTCAGTTTACCTGTGTCAGGGTTCCCTGCCCACTCTGAACTCTGGGGTATAGATGTGGGGACCTACATGAAAGACCCCCTAAGCTTATTTCTACCAGCTTAGGTTAAAAACTTCCCCAAGGCACAAATCCTTCCTTGTCCTTGGATGGAACTGCTGCCACCACCAAGTGAGTTAGACAAAGATTCAGGAAAAGGACAACTTGGAGTTCCTGTTTCCCCAAAATATCCCCCTAAACCCATTCACCCCCTTTCCTGGGGAGGCTTGAGAATAATATGCCAACCAAATAGGTAAACAAGGTGAGCACAGACCAGACCCTTGGATTTTTAGGACACTAAAAACCAATCAGGTTCTTAAAAGCAGAACTTTATAATAAAGAAAAAAGTTAAAGAAGCACCTCTGTAAAATCAGGATGGAAAGTAATTTTACAGGGTAATAAGATTTAAAACACAGAGGATTCCCCTCTAGGCAAAACTTCAAAGTTACAAAAAACAGGAATAAACCCCCCTCTTAGCACAGGGAAAATTCACAAGCTAAAACAAAAGATAACTGAATGCATTTCCTTGCTATTACTTACAATTTCTGTAATTTTATGTGTATCATTTCAGTAGAAGCTGGATTACTTGCTTGGTCTCTCTCTTTGTCTCGAGAGGGAAAGCACAGAGAGCATAAACAAAACTTCCCCTCCCTCCCCCAGATTTGAAAGTATCTTCTTTCCCCACTGGTCCTTCTGGTCAGGTGGTAACTAGGTTAATGGAACTGATTAACCCCTTACAGATAAGTGATTCTGTACCTCTGGCCAGGAGGGATTTGATGTTACTGCATATATAAAGGTTGTTACTGTTCTCTTTATATTTATGACAACCCCACTGGCTAACCATAAGTCATACAAGCAGTTCCCTTAGACACTCCAGTTTTCCAGTAGCCCCACCAGTGCCACTAGTTATGGGGACGAATGGTTATGAAAACTAATACCCCAGTAAAAGAAAAAGGGTTCTCCCAATCCCAAAGGCCCAAGCCTGACCAAGGTCAATATACAAATCAGATCTTACTCACAAATCAAGCTGTTGCCAATCCTTTAGAATCTAAAATCTAAAGGTTTTTTCATAAAAGGAAAAAGATATAGATGAGAGCTAGAATTGGTTAAATGGAATCAATTACACACAGTAACGGCAAAGTTCTTGGTTCAGGCTTACAGCAGCGATGAAATAAACTGAAGATTCAAATCAAGTCTCTGGAGTACATCCACAGCTGGGATGGGTCATTCAGTCCTTTCTTCAGAGCTTCAGTCTGTAGCAAAGTCCCTCCAGAGGTCAGAAACAGCATTGAAGAGAAGATGGAGATGAGGCGTCAGCCTTTTATAGTCTCTTCCAGGTGTAAAAATACCTCTTTGTTCTTAATGTGGAAAATTACAGCAAAATGGAGTTTGGAGTCGCATGGGCAAGTCACATGCATGACTCAGTTCTTTACAGGCAGCAGCCATTGCTCACATGCTATCTGGAATGTCGCCAGGTAGATTTCTTATGTGGATTGGAGTCTTCCAAGGTCCATTGTCCATTAAGTGTTTCTTGATTAGGCACTTAACTTGCAAGTTCCTTTCTCAAGAAGCTGACCAAATGCTTTACTAAGGCTTCTTGGAATCAAAACACATTGAGCTACAAGCACATAGACAATATTCATAACTTTAACTACAAAAATGGTACACACATACAGCTAGCATAATCATAACCAGCAAATCATAACCTTTCCATGGATACCTTACATGACAATCTTTGTACAATATTTCTGCAAATATGTAAGAGTGGTTGCAACAGCGATCTATATGGTTACAGATTCTGTCAATAACATCACACCTGGTTACGCAGGTGGTGTCAGAGAGAGGGCTTTGGATTTTTTGACCATGGGATGTTGTTCTGGGAGGAAGGATTGCTAGGAAGAGATGGGATCCACCTAATGAAGAGAGGGAAGAGCATCTTCGCAGGCAGATTTGCTAACCTAGTGAGGAAGGCTTTAAACTAGGTTCTTCGGGGGATGCTGACCTAAGCCCAGAGTTAAGTGGGGGAGTGGGATACCGGAAGGAAATACAAGGCAGAGGATACAAGATGGGAAGCCTCCTGATTCATACTGAGAAAGTAGGGCAATCAGCTAGTTTTCTTAGGTGCATATACATGAAAGCAAGAAGCCTGGGAAATAAGCAGGAAGAATTGGAAATCCTGGCACGATCAAGGAAATATGATGTGATTGGAATAACAGAAACTTGGTGGGGCAGTTCACATGACTGGAGTACTGTCAAGGATAGGTATAAACTGTTCAGGGAGGACAGGTATGGGAGGAAAGGTGGAGGAGTTGCACTGTATGTAAAGAAGCAGTCTGATTGCTCAGAGCTCCAGTTTGAAACTGGAGAAAAGCCTGTTGAGAGTCTTTGGGTTAAGTTTAGAGGCGAGAGCAACAAGGGTGATGTCGTGGTGGGCATGTGCTATAGACCGTCGGATCAGAAGGATGAGGTAGACGAGGCTTTTTTCTGACAACTAACTGAAGTCTCCAGATCACAGGCCCTGGTTCTAATGAGGGACTTCAATCACCCTGACATCTGCTGGGAGAGCAATACAGCAGTGCACAGACAATCCAGGAAGTTTTTGAAGAGTGTTGGGGACAACTTCATGATACAAGTGCTGGAGGAACCGACTAGGGACCGTGCTCCTCTTGACCTGCTGCTTACAAACAGGGAAGAATTGGTAGGGAAAGTAGATGTGGGTGGCAGCCTAGGCAGCAGTGACCATGAGATGGTTGAGTTCAGGATCCTCACAAACGGAAGAAAGGAGAGTAGTAAAATACGGACCCTGGACTTCAGAAAAGCAGGCTTAGACTGCCTTAGGGAACTGATGGGCAGGATCTCCTGGGAGGCTAATATGAGGGGGCAAGGAGTCCAGGAGAGCTGGCTGTATTTTAAAGAAGCCTTATTGAGGGCACAGGAACAAACCATCCCGAAGTGCAGAAAGGATAGCAGCTATGGCAGGCGACCAGCTTGGCTTAACAGTGATATCTTCAGTGAGCTTAAACTCAAAAAGGAAGCTTAAAGAAGTGGAAATTTGGATGGATGACTAGGGAGGAGTATAAAAATATTGCTAGAGCATGCAGGGGTGTAATCATAGAATATCAGAATTTGAAGGGACCTCATCTAGTCTAACCCCTGACTCAAAGCTGGACCAATCCCCAATTTTTGGCCCAGATCCCTAAATGGCCCCCCTCAAGGATTGAACTCATAACCTTAGGTTTAGCAGGCCAATGCTCAAACCAGTGAGCTAGCCCTCCCCATCAGGAATGCCAAAGCACAATTGGAATTGCAGCTAGCAAAGGATGTGAAGGGTAACAAGAAGGGTTTCTACTGGTATGTTAGCAACAAGAAGAAGGTCAGGGAAAGTGTGGGACCCTTGCTGAACGGGGAAGGCAACATAGTAGCAGATGATGTGGATAAAGCTGAAATACTCAACACTTTTTTTGCCTCGGTCTTCACAGACGGGGTGGCTCCCAGACTGCTGATTGGGCAACACAGCAGGGGGGATAGGTGAGCAGCCCTCAGTGGTGAAAGAACAGGTTAAGGACTATTTAGAAAAGCTGGACATCCACAATTCCATGGGCACAGATCTAATGCATCTGAGGGTGCTGAGGGAGTTGGCTGATGTGATTGCAGAGCCATTGGCCATTATCTTTGAAAATTCGTGGTGATTGGGGGAGGTCCAGGATGATTGGAAAAAAGCAAATATTGTGCCCATATTTAAAAAAGGGAAAAAAGAGAACCTGGGGAACTATAGACCAGTCAGCATCACAGCAGCAGTGAGCACCAGGCTAGGAGGACATTAAACTTTTATGAACATGTTTATGTATTAAACATGTACCAATTGGTAGCTCTGTGTTAGTGATAATTTCCAACAGCTGTAGATTATTAAGATGGTGGCTACACGTGTTTGAGCAAATTACTACACAGTGGGGTTTTTTTGGCTATTAGCAAAGCAAAACATTATTTTCAAACCCTGGGGCTGGAGCTGGTGGAATTATTACAGCACGTGATCTCCTCAAGCATGTTTGTGAGTGTGGGTCCTGGAGATCATCTCATTTGTTGTGACTGAAATTCACCCCTGTACACAGAGCCAAAAGAGTTAGTTTCCTAGGCCTTGTGTTGGCTCTCTGTCCAATGGGTGAATTGTTCTCTACTTGTGAGCATTCAAGCAACTTCTAGGTATGCATGAAATTTTCCATGAATCTGTGTTGTGGTTCAAATGCAAGACAAACAAAGCTTTTAGCAAGCAAGCGGGAAGGTCTGCCGTGTCGGCTTTCCACCCTCTCTTTTATTCTTTCTCCACTCATGCGCATTACATACTCCAACCGTAAAAGGAAACAACAAAAGGAATAACATGACTTTGATTAATATTCTTATTTACCAGCTTCTATCTACTACATTCCTTGCTCTCAGGCCTTGAGCCCAGTCCAAGGAAGCTTCGCACGGTTCATGTCCTCTGGGCGACTTCCCATGGTCCATGTCCTTGGAAGGAGCAGTGTGTGCACTGCTCCTACACAACATTCAGGGTGTGCCCTGAATGTTTGTAGGTGCATGAACCCTGCATGAACCCTTCATCCCCTCCTTTTTTGTTTATTTGTGCTCGGCAATCTCATGGTAGCCATCAATTTGCTTTTGCAAGCGATTTAACTCCCGGACAGACAAGGACATAACTCGGGGAGCCTGCCAGGGCGGGTCTCGACAAAGCCTTAACAAGGAGGGAATACATTGTACACAGCAGCAGCAAAAAATAAGCCCAACAATCCCAAATACAGCATAACCGAAAAGCTGCCGCAGCCATCCTAGAGAGGGCAACCAACCTGTAAGCCAATTCCAAAATCCCTCAAACCCCAGATCTTGGCGTATGTGTGCCGTAAGATTGGCCAATTCGTCCAGTCTAGTTTCTATGGAACGACTATTATCAGTTAAATTAAAACAACACATATGCTGAAATGTGGAACAGCCTAGATGATGTTTCAAGAGCAGAAAATCAATGGCTGCTCTGTTATCCAAAATTGCGTCCCTTAATTCGTGCTGCTCCGTGTTAAGTAGGGCAATTGCCTGGGATGTTGTATTAATCGCCTTTGCCGCAAAACGCGCCAGGGCATTTAAAGTTCTTGCTGTATAAGTGGCAAGCCCGGGGACCCCAACAATAGAGGCCACTAAGGCAGTATACTCAGAGCGGCTGAGAAGACTGACATCTGCGACACAATCTTCTGAAAGGGATGTATTTCTTTTACTGCGCTTTTGGCCGGCAAAAGGCAAAATGAGTATCATTCTACTGAGGCAACAAAGGGTGCCATTGCTTAAATTTGCGGGAATATAACTAAAGGAACGTGAGCCGCAGGTAAAAAACCACCCTGATGGTAGGATGATATGGCCTTAATTGTACGAGACATTCACACCATGGGAACAGTTTAAAAAAGGTTGAGAAATTTGCCGACAGCCTAAGGGCACCTTTGCACTAGTGCAATTGACCACACGCGAACAGGTGACATTGTTGGCCCAGGCCGGATACGGTGTGTGGAGGGATATGGCTGTTTGAGGCAAAGTATAGTTGGCCGGGCCCCAATTAGCCATGCCAGAGTACTGGGAAGAGAGATTCGTGTAAGCAGCGAGCATCGTCTCATTCCCTATTTCCACAGGGTGATGACATACTGGAATAAGGCATGTACCTAACAGTTCTCCGGCTGCTACAGAATCAGATAAACAAAAGTGGGTAACATTTGCTATTGAAGCCAATCTTTCCCATAGGTTATATGTCATTCAGGCCCATAACAGAGGAAGCGCTCCCGAGCCAACCCCCCCAGGAAATAGCAGGCACAAAAGGCACACAATCAATACAGAATTAGCAGTGATTTGGGCAAGAATTGCCACAAACAGAGTCTCAGGAGTCTCTGGCTGTTGGTTTGCTGCCAGTCCTCGTTGAGCCGCGGCGACCAATGCTTTTACTGCTCCCCATGTCACGGGCTGGCTTGGGACGCTACGCTTCCTCCATCTCCGTCCCACCATTGTCGACCCGGGAGGCACCGCGTTCTCCTCCAAGGTCAGCTGAAACTCCGGTATGGGGTTCGATAGCCCCTGGTGCCACGCCATGCTGTTTCAGTGCCGGTCGCACGCACCGGGCCGGAACCCACAATGGTCCTGCAGGGAGAGACACAGCAGCATATCCCCGACCCCAAGTGATTAAAGGCATTGGGCCCAGCCATTGCAGATCGGGCATCTGACGGTAATAGACACGCGGTCTTTCCAATACCTCGGATTTGTGAAAATGCCAATCCGCTGGGGTCTGCTGATCTGCATTCAGCGTTAAATTATTTAAAGTAAACAAAAGGATATGCAATTGTTGCTGAATGTCTCCTAAGGTTTGGAGACACAGCTCCCCTTGTTTTAATTGTTTGTCGAGCAAGGTTTTTAGCGTGCGATTTGCATGTTCAACAATGGCTTGGCCCGTGGAATTATAAGGGATCCCGTGTGTTAGATGGACGTCCCATTGGGTACAAAAGGTGGATAGGGCTGTGGAGCAATAGGCTGCGGCATTATCCGTTTTTATCTGGCTCAGGTGACCCATAACAGCAAAACAGGCTAGCAAATGGTGGATAACTTTGGGAGTGGCTTCCCCACGCTGTGGGGTCGCCCAGAGAAATCCAGAATAGGTATCAATGGAGACATGTAAGAACGAATAGGGGCGGAATTGTGGCACGTGAGTGACATTCATTTGCCAGAGCTGATTCACCGTGGTACTTCTGGGGTTAATGGCATAAGAAAAGGTAGGGGCAGCAGCGGCACAGTGGGAGCAGGAGCGAACAATAGAACGTGCATGATCAGCAGGAATGTGAAATTGTCGGGCCAAAACAGAGGCAGACTGATGAAAAAAAGAATGGCTTTCAATGGGGTCAGAAAAGACGGAATTTACCTGACCACATAATGCGCGATCGGCGTGCGCATTGCCTTCAGTGAGCAGTCCATGCAGAGGGGTGTGACTGCAAATATGAGCAACAAAATAAGGGAAGTTACGAGTGGTGAGGAGATACTGTAAGGACAAAAACAGGCGAAGGAGGTCCGCATTGATCTGAGGGGTAATGAGGGCAAGGGGTAAATGATCGATTACCTGATAAACATAATGTGTGTCCACAACTAGATTAAAGGGACAATCAGCAAAAAGCTGAAAGGGCAAAATAACAGCAGCCAGTTCTGAGCGCTGCGCGGAACGCTGAGGCAGCGTAAAACGAGAATGCCAACGAGGAGGGTCACCTAATTGATAGGTGACAACACCGCGATGTGGAGAGCCATCAGTAAAAAGAGTGACAGCTGAAACAATAGGTCGAGAGTGGCTAAGACGATGTACGATTAGTGGCACCTTTTGTGTAATCACCAACCGAGGATCTTTTGGGGGATTATAAGAAATCTCTCCCACATAATCACAAAGAGCAACCTGCCAGGCCAAGGAGGTGTGATACAAGGAATCAAATTTACTACATGATAAGGGGAAAACAATGGCAACTAAATCAGTGCCCGTGAGTTGCACTGCACGGTGGCGGGCTTTATGAACAAGGTCGGACAGGGCGTCTAAATAAGGATAAATGTTCCGAGGAGGAGTGGAAGACAAATATATCCACTCTATGATAGAGACGGCTGTGTCTGTACGAGGTACAAACAGAGCCACAGTAGGCATATGAGGGGTGGCAAGGAGAACCAACCACAGGGGACGAACCTCAGTGAGTCTATCCACAAACTGCTGACTCAACACTGCATTGATCTGTCGAATGCAGGCAATGTGCTCCTCAGTGATGGCAATAACTGCGCCCGGTGCCCGAGCTCCACGTAGGAGCTCGAACAATGGCTGCAGCATCGATGTGGGGAGACGGAAGTAGGGTCGAATCCAATTTAGATGACCCAAAATTTGTTGTAATTTAACGAGGGTTAGGGGTTGGGGTAGGACCACTTCCGGGCGAACAGGGGCAGCATAGGTTTGTAAAACCTTATGCCCGAGATATTGGTAGGGATAAGAGCGTTGGATTTTTTCTGGTGCCACTAACAGGTCATTTTGGCCGAGAATCTGAGACAAATATTCAAGCTGTTGTGCCGTTACCTGGGGACCGCTAAGCAAAATATCATCCATATAATGGTAGACCTTTAGTGTGGGGTATCGGGCACGAAAAGGGGTGAGGGCCCGATCCACAAAAAGTTGACACAAGGTTGGACTATTTTGCTTTCCCTGGGGCAAGACCTTCCACTGATACCTTTGAGAGGGTCGCTGATTATTTTATTCTGGCACCGTAAACGTGAATTTTTTGCGATCTTGAGGGCAAAGGGGGATTGTGAAAAAACAGTCTTTTAAATCTAACACACAAAGCTGATCGGCTTGAGGAATTAAATTCGGGTTTGGCAACCCAAACTGCAAGGGGCCCATGGGTTGGATGCATTTATTTATTTCCCTTAAATCGTGTAACAGCCTCCATGCACCAGATTTTTTCTTAATAACGAACACCGGGGTGTTCCAAGGACTAGTGGAGCTCTCCAAGCGCTGTGCATGCAAATGTTGTTGCACAAGTGAATGAAGCGCTTTCAGTTTTTCTAGGGGGAGAGGCCACTGGTCAATCCACACAGGCTCTAAGGATTGCCATACTAATGGCAATGCGGATGGCAAGGTGGGTGAGGGAGGGTTTTGGGCCATTATATATTAATATCGAGGGTGGTGTCCAGCTTTACAAGTAAGTCACGGCCCCAAATATTGAGGTGGACAGGGAGCACAAAAGGGCGGATTGTAGCAAGGGCACAGCCTCCTGTTTTAGAGACCGTGATCCAAGACAAGCTTTGGCGCCCGGGTTTGCTACCCCCGATCCCCCACAACTCTTTAGAAGGAACTGTTGGCCAACTGACCGGCCACTCCTGATCACTAATCACTGTAACGTCAGCTCCAGTGTCCACCAGCCCTGTAAAAGGAACATTATTTAAGAGAAGTGTTAACTGAGGCTTGGCGGTGCGGAGCGACATTGTTAGAGCAACAAGTGGAGAGGACATGTTGTGAGACGGCAACTGAGACAGCGTCGATCCAAAGTTGTTCCCGCCCCGGGCCTGTTCCTCTGCAGCTGGCACCTGATAGGGGACTAAAATCAACTGTGCAATTGATCGTCCACGTGGAAGCGACTGCGGGAGATGGGTCCATACCTGAAGCTTAATAACGCCGGTGTAATCGGCGTCAATGACCCCTGGGATGACAAAAAAACCCTATTTCCCAGCGTGTGAGCGAGGGACAACCAGACCCACAAACCCGGCAGGGAGAGGTCCCATCACCTGTGTAGGTATGGCGCAAACTTCCCCCGGCAACCGAAAATCAGCGTCCTCCTGCATAATCAAATCAAGCCCAGCACTTCCGGCAGTTGCCGCCCTCATGGATCCTATGGATTTTAAGGCAGAGGGACAGTCATCTGAGTGGGGAACACCCCCGTTTGGTCCTGGGTTCGGGGGGGACCCGTCGCGTGGTTTCCTAACCCGCTACGACACTGATTGGCCCAGTGATAGCCCTTCCGACACCTGGGGCACTTCTTTGAGGGTCAAGCGGGCGCCGTCGATGAGCAGCACTCCCACTGAAAGTGACCCTCCTTACCACAACGGTAACAACGCTTCCCCTCCTTCCTGCTTCTCCACAGGGCGGCAGCCAGAACTCCAGCTTTATGTGCTTGAGTTCCGATATTTTGGCACTCCCGCAGCATTGGGTTTTTTTGCATTTTTCTGGTAAAGAGCCCTCTAGTATCCGAAATCTTCTCCCCATATAGGTACTTACAGGTTGTAATCAAGTAATCTCTTAACCTGTCTCTCACTATAAGGTAGGTTTTTCTGGACATTGAATTTTTCATGTAGCACTTTTCAGAACAATTTATAGTTTTCAACATCTTTTTTGAAGTGTGGCCCCCAGAACTGGACACAGTATCCAGCAATGGTTTTGCTACAGGATTGTATAGAGATAATACCATCTTGATATCTTCCCTACTTGATATACCCCTGCTTACACATCAAAGGCTCACATTAGTGCTCTTAGCCACAACATCACACTAGGAGCTCATGTCCTGCTGATTTTCCACCAGGACACCTAAATGCCTTTCAGAGTCACTTTCCCAAAATACAGATCTCCATTGTACAAGTGTGCCTAAAAGGCTTATTGTTCAAGTGAGCCCACCTTACCAAGTATCAGGGGGTAGCTGTGTTAGTCTGTATCCACAAAAACAACAAGGAGTCCGGTGGCACCTTAAAGACTAATCTTACCAAGAAGTATCAGAGTCAGCGACCAGGCTGTATTTAGCTCTTGGCCAAGCAAGTGAGGCCTAACACTCAACTTGACAGCATTTCTTTACTTGACAGTCTGTTTGTAACGTGCTAACTTCTGAAGACTATGTCCAAACAATACTAAAATGTCAGGATGCATTCTAGCCATCAATGGGATTTCAGTGACGATTGGAAAACCGGAACAATGGAAAAGCCTGATCGCCACATAGGGCCCATTGTTGCTTCAGGCAAATTAGCATTGTGACAAAAGAGGTAACTCAGCCAGTCATACCTTACTCACTCTGGTTCATTTGCTTGCTTCAAATCTGTTCGTTGAAATGAGCCAGCATGTTAAATTGTAGGTGAGCACTGAGGTGCTTTGACACAGCTGGGGGCGTGGGGTTGAGGGCTGAAATAGCAGGGGCAGCTTCTGTCCAGGCACTGGACATTTGCCCTGTGGCTCCTGGGACACTATGCTGGACTCAGGCAAGTTCATTTATCTTTGCCCAGTCAAAACAGTTTCAGTTAATCTAAACATTCCCATTTGGTGCTGCAGTCAGACAGATCCCGCCCCCCTCCCCCTCCACCCCCGGAAGCACCTAATGGGCACTGTCAAAGGGCGAGATAATCAAAGCATTGACAGGGTTAGGGATAGTGGCAGGGTTAGGGGAAATGATTAGGGGGCTGGGGCACATGACTTACGAGGCGAGGCTGAGGGAACTGGGGTTATTTAGCCTACAGAAGAGAAGAGTGAGGTGGGATTTGATAGCAGCCTTCAATTACCTGAAAGGGGGTTCCAAAGAGGATGGCTCTAGACTGTTCTCAGTGGTAGCAGATGACAGAACAAGGAGCAATGGTCTCAAGTTGCAGTGGGGGAAGTCTGGGTTGGATATTAGGAAACACTATTTCACTAGAAGGGTGGTGAAACACTGGAATGGGTTACCTAGGGAGGTGATGGAATCTCCTTCCTTAGAGGTTTTTAAGGTCCGGCTTGACAAAGCCCTGGCTGGGATGATTTAGTTGGGGGTTGGTCCTGCTTTGAGCAGGGGGTTGGACTAGATGACCTCCTGAGGTCCCTTCCAACCCTGATCTTCTATGATTCTTCTATGATTCTATGTCCGACAGCTCTAGAATCCCAGAGGCTTGTGCCACCTGGAGAGCACGGTGGCAATCCTTGTTCGCATTTTCAACTGCCATTTTTAACAGGATCTCCTGAGCTGCCGCAGGGTTATCCACCTGTTGGAGGATAGCCTCCTGCAATCTGTTGGTAAAATCCATGAAGGACTCTGATGCACCCTGACGAATACTGGCAAAGCTTTTGGTAGGCCTGCCTGAATCCGGGACCTTCTGGAAGGCATTCTGGGCGCAGACGGAAATAATGGGGAAGACAGCCTGAGGGAGTTGAGACTGCATCTGAACGGCAGCAAACTGGCCCTCCCCTGCTAACTGCTCATAGATGACACCTTGCTCTCTATATACCTGGGCTTGGCGTTCCGCCATCTGCCGATACTCACTAAGCCAAATAACATACTGACTGGGTGTCAGCAGCATGTGCAACAGCGCTTTCCAGTCTTCTGGGACCAGGGTGTACCCAGTACCTAGCCCTTCAATGAGACCACGTACATATGTGCTAGTCAGGCCGAACTTGCGAATCGCTTTCTTTACCTCTCGGATCACCGAGTAAGGCAAACTGACCCAGTTTGCAAGCTGATTGCCCTGGCCATTATCCTGCCAGGTCACCGGACAAACTGAGAGCAAATCAGCTGGCTCCTCTGCTGTAATATCTGAGCGAGTCTTCGCTGTATGAACCATTTGTTGCACCAGCAAAAGCCCCTGAGCAGACGTGGACGACCCCCCAGGGGGCCCCGGAGCATGGGGCCCCGCGGGGGGATGGTGATCACACACCGGCTCCAGAGGGGAAGACAGGGGAGGTGATAGCAATTGAGGCACTGGGTGTGAAGCAGGAGGAGGAATGGCTGCAGAAGCGGACGGTAATGGCGTGATCAGCAGCCTCTCTATTGGCGCGAGGGAGGGCCCTTCCGAGGTGACACGCTGTATCGCGTCGCGGCAGAGGTGCCAGGCATATAAAGCCTGCATGGGCGCCCGAGGCTCTTTGTGCAATGTCTGGCCCAACCGCTCCCAGTCCGCCAGCTTTAGGGTTCCGGCCTCAGGGTACCACGGGTATTGGGCACTCACCTCCTGTAGCAGGAGAGTGAGTTCTCGAGTGGGGCAATCATGCTGAGCCTTACGCAGCAAATATTGTAGCTCATTGCGGTGTTGCACTTGCAAAGCAGAGAGGGAACTTCCCATACTTACCACGACAAAGAAGTACTCACTGGGATCCGTGAAGCGGATGAGTGACGCGTCTGGAACCCTTGCCGGGCGAGGTGAATGCTGAGGGCCCCACGTTGGGTGCCAGTTGTTGTGGTTCAAATGCAAGACAAACAAAGCTTTTAGCAAGCAAGCAGGAAGGTCTGCCGTGTCGGCTTTCCACCCTCTCTTTTATTCTTTCTCCACTCATGCGCATTACATACTCCAACCGCAAAAGGAAACAACAAAAGGAATAATGTGACTTTGATTAATATTCTTATTTACCAGCTTCTATCTACTACATTCCTTGCTCTCAGGCCTTGAGCCCAGTCCAAGGACGCTTCCCACGGTTCATGTCCTCTGGGCGACTTTCCATGGTCCATGTGCCCTGAATGTTTGTAGGTGCATGAACCCTGCATGAACCCTTCAAATCTGTGCACTGGCCCACATTTTAGCACTAGCTTTTGTTTGAACATAAGAACGGCCTTAGTGGGTCAGACCAATGGTCCATAGCCCAGTATCCCGTCTTCGGACAGTGGCCAATGCCAGGTGCTTCAGAGGGAATGAACAGAACAGGTCCTAGCATCTGGCAGTCAGAGGTTTAAAGGCTATGCTCGAAAGCCTGTCCCAGAATACGTCACCTATATTAGAGTTGAGTGAACTTTTTCAATCAAAACTATTTTTTGGCAAGAAATCCAGATTCAGCAACACCAAGATGGTTCACGAATTCATGTAAGTTTCAATGAATTCTTCATCTTGGGGGAAAAAATCCAGAATTGAAACATTTTGTTTTTTGCAGTGTTGTTGGTAGCCATGTTGGTCCCAGGATATGAGCAAGACAAGGTGGGTGAGGTCATATCTTTTATTGGACCAACTTCTGTTGGTGAGAGACAAGCTTTCGAGTTAACAAAAGATATGACCTCACCTACCATGTGTCTCTCACATTGTTTTGACATTTTCAAAACAAAATGTTTCAATTATTCAGGTTGAAACAACTTTTCGCTTTCAAATTTCCTTCAATCTTATTTTAAAAATGCAAAAACTTAAAAACAATCCTTCTCACAATTGAAACAAACTGCTTTGTTCAGGCGGAAATGAAGGGGTTTTTTTTGGTTTTTTACTTGTTGATTCACTGAAAATTCTGAAAATTTTGGTTTTGGTTTACTTGAAACAAAACTTTTTTTGTGTTTTGGAATTGCCAGTGAACTGTTATTTACAATGCTTTAACTCATTTTTTTCCTGTTTTAAAAGTCCCAGCTGTCCAATCAGGAAATATAAATAATACCATATGCCTTTCGGTGACCAATGACATGCCATGAATAGCTGAAAACAACAGTTTGTCAACAGCCTCCTAGGCTGAAATTTGTTTGTTTCCACTATTTGTAAACCACACTGGGAGAAAGTCATTATTGCCCTCTAGTGCCTGTGCCATGTAAGATGTTTATGGATTGCTGCTGAGACCTGGCTTCCTACCTTCACTTGGGTAGGACCCAGTGATTTAGGCAGGACCCTGTGGGGAGGGATATCTCAGTGGTTTGAGCATTGGCGTGCTAAACCCAGGGTTATGAGTTCAACCGTTGAGGGTGCCATTTGGGATCTGGGGCCAAAATTAGAGATTGGTCCTGCAGGAGGTTGGACTAGATGACCTCCTGAAGTCCCTTCCAACCTTGATATTCTATCTACCTTCTGGACAAGTGACTAAAGGGGATAAAAAATCCAGTCACAAGAGCATTGTTGAAGCTGCAAGTACATTTTTTAAAACCTGCACTCTGAATCCAGCTGCAGTGGTTCTAGTCAGATATCCACGGAAAAGGAAGTCCTAGCTCTAGGAGAAAATGATCACACTTCTATAAGTTCGTGAGATAACCCTGGCCAGAGTTGGCCCATGGAGAAAGGATGACTCACTGGTTAGGGCACTAGGCTAGGACTTGGGAGACCAGGCTTCAGTTCCCTGCTCTGCTACAGAATCTCTATGTGACCTTGGGCAAGTCACCTAGTGTTTCTGCCAGTATGGCAAGGAAGCATGTTATATTGCAGACAGATGGTGAACTCTCAATAATAAGAATCATATAAAGCACTTGGAAAATGAACTAGAGAGAGTGAGTTAGAACTTAACCCCCGGATACCAATTTCAGTTGCGTTACTCTTCACTTCCTGTCCTAAATGTACGTAATGTCATTGGCATAGCATAGCTGTCCTGTTTCACTGCAGTTCTGTGGCAGCCAGATAGCCTGTAAAGTGCTTTGGGATTCTTTGCAGTGAAAGGCAATGTGGAAAGGGAAAGTCCAACCCACCATTCAGAGTTGAGAGCTCCCAGACTTTGAGAAGGTTTGGAGATGGATGGATGGGACCCATGTTGCAGCTGACCTTTTTCTTTATAATAGGTCAGACCAGACCCTCAGATATGAACCCTCCTCCCTGAACTTTGAGGAAGTTCTGATCTAGTTCCAGACTTGGATCTAACTGTTGTGGCTTAGGTCCATCACCAGATATGCCTAGAGATGAATTAGGATTGGAACTCACCCAAAAGCTTGGGTGAAAAGTTCAACTCCCAGGTTGCAATTTCCATCAACATTGCTCTGCAGCAGAAGTGCAAAAGCCTGTTGCTGGGGCCTATTTCTGATGTTTGTTGGTGAATGATTCTTAAAAATAAGATGCCCTTGAAAAAAGAAAAAAGAAAAGTGCCCGCCAGCTGGCTCTGTGCAGTGATTTGCATCCAAGAGGCAAGAATTCCCAAAGGACTTTGGTTAATTCACCTCATTCCATCGCCTGTAATAAAAAGTGTGCCACAGCGTAAATGGAAATGGAGGAGTGGAAGTGGCTGGAAAATAGTGCTAGTAAATTGAAGTTTTGCCTTATTTGCTGAGATAATTTAGTGTAATTCTCTCCTAATGAATTAATGCACCACTTCTTGTTCATTATAGCTTTCCTAATTTGATTGGAACTCTAAGTGCTATCTAACTTCATTACCAGCAAATATTAATGTAATAAAGCCAGCTTTGGTGAAGTCCTTCATTCTCAGCAAGCTTTGGTTGGCATCTCTGCTGAGCTCTTGGCTGGGGCAATGCTGTCCCTCCACAGGATGTTGATGGAATGCAATGGTTACATGGGGGGGTCAGTTAATAATACAGACAAGTACATTTTTTAAAACCCCTGCTCTGAATCCAGCTCTCTACGAAGTTTCTGGACAGATGGAGCGCTAGAGGACTGAGGTCTCTCTCTCTCTCTAGCCGTGGAGTGGGACAGCATGGGCAATGCCAGGGCAGGATGCAGTCAGCCCATGTGCCTCCACCCTGTCCTCTATGGAGAGTCCCCATTCAGTCTCTTCGCTGCTGAGGATTAGCATCAGCGTAGTTCTGTGGACTAGGGGCCTGCTTCTCATTTATACGAAGGCCCTTTTGCCCCCCTCAGGCAGAATCCCAGGGCCTTAAATCTAATCCCAGCTGTTACATAGTGCCTGTCATCCATACATCTCAGAGCACTTTACAAAGGAGGTGAGTGTCATCACCCCGATTTTACAGATAGGGAAACTGAGGCACAGAGGGGGCTATGATTTTCCTAAGATCACTTAACAGGCCAGTGGCCAAGCCAGGACTAGAATGCTGGTCTACTGAGTCCCAGCCCAGGGCTCTAGCTGCTGACCATTGTTTGGGGTTTGTGTTCTCAGGTGTTTCAGGGTGTTGGTTATTGCTGCTGGTTGTAGCACACAGGAGCAGGTCTTCAACTTAGATCCAGCTGAACTGGCATTGTCTACAATGACTTTTCCAAGTCCTTCAAAAATACAGCTACACTGGCAATGTTAAGACCCGTATTCCCCCCAAGTGGGGCAGCTCCATTAGTGCTAGTGTGACCAATGGGTGACTGTATGTTACAGGTCCTCTTCTGAAGCCATCCCACCATGGCCATGAGTCTGTCACAACCCTGGGCAGGGCGATTTCTCCTTCGTTGTAGTAGTGTGTGCTTTTTTTGTTCTGGAGGTGCCCAGTTCAAGCCCCCCCTCTTGCTGCTATGATGGTGGCTGCTACACTGATGCTTGTGACAAATGTAAGCTTGCCAGCATAGATGTAGTCAGTGAGGGCAGGACAAGGAGCAATGGGCTTAAATTACAGCGAGGGAGAGTTAGGTTGGCCATTAGGAAAAACTTCGTAAGGTGGGGCAGTGAAACACTGGAACAAATTACCTGGGAAGGTTGTGGACTCTCCCTCACTGCAGGTTTTTAAGTGCAGGTTAGACAAACACCTGTCGGGGCTGGTATAGATAATACTTAGTCCTGCCTCAGCACTATTGAGGTCCCTTCCAGTCTGACATTTCTATGATTCTATGCCCAGGAAGCAATGAGCTTTGCAGATCAGCCAGTCCTCAGGCCCTCCCACAAAGCTGTGCTCAGGCATGGTAAAATGACCCCAGAGGCCATGCAAGCTGCAGCATTGCTGAGTGCTGTGGGATAGCGGCTCCTGGAGCCCCAGCATGCCACGGGAGGATATTGGCATGTGCGGAAATACTAAAAGCATCCCCCTGGGACAAGCACCACTGTGCAGATCTAGCTATGAGCCGCGTCTGCCCCATCGCCATAGTGTTGGAGCACCTCACCTTCTTTAATGTGTTTATTCTTCCCTCCCCCGGGAGACAGGGCAGTGCCATCCTCCTCGCTGTACACGCAGGGAGTCGAGGAATAGAGACACTCAGCTGATGTCTAGCTCTGGTGCACACACCAAATTTAGCTTTAATCTAGTTAGCACAGCTGCTGGAGCAGTGAAGTCATTTCAGCACAGCTAGCCCCTTGGGTAGTCACCCAGCATGATGCGGCTAGCACCCAGTTAGCTCAGGGTAGGGTTTCCCCCTGGGCAGGTACTCTCAGGATTGGCTCTGTTGTGAGGTAGCTGTCCCAGGAATATGAAGGAGGCTCAGGAAACACTGGCAGCTGGCCAGTTTGACGGGCTTTGGCTCATCCCACACAGCCTTTTTTTGGTACCTCAGAGGTGGCATCCCTTGCTTGGGCATATCTGCTCAAGCTGTGCTCATGCCCCGTGACTGCAGCATAGACAGAGCCTCAGTGACTGGCCTGAGGGCCCACAGGAAGTTTGTGGCAAAGCAGAGCCTGGAACACAGGTCTCCAAAGCCCCCAGCTTGTGACCTTACCATGGGTCCATCCCACCATTCTGATGTCTTCTCCAGATGTGCTCAAAGTGTGCAGGGACCAAGTGAGACTCAAAACAACTTGTGCAGTCGATGGCCATCCCATGATTCTTTCACTGCGTGCAGGCACATCCCAAGCACTCAGTGTGGTTATTACATTTCATCAGAAAACCCCATGAAGCCTCCAGCCAAATATGCCCTGGCGTACGTGGGGAAAACATCCATTCCTGATTCCTACCCGCAACAAGCGCCTGCCTGAAGCATGAGGTTTAATTAAGCGATAATATCATTGGCCCTCTGTTTTATGAGGCTATACTCCAATTCTTGAGTGGATAAACTGCAAGGCTGAAGGCAGAGTAGTTTATCACAACAAGGGAATCGGATTATTGCCAAGCAAAACAGAGGGGCAATGATATTTATCGCTATTAGCATACAAGGCAATCCATCTCTTCATTTTTTCCTTCCTTTGCTGGCAGGGTCAGGAAGAGAGATGTTTTCTTCTCCTTTATGCAACTGCAGCGTGGGGGGCAAAATGAAGCCATGAAGGGTGAGCTAGAAGGTGTTGTTTTCACACCACTCATTTCAAACTGGGTCCCAACTATGACCCACCCAGCCCAGCAGATTTAGAGAATGTTGAAAATCTCACTGGGGGATCTGAATTCTGCTCTTCTGCATACTCATCAGATGAGCAGGGCGGCTTGTATCCTCCTCTCAGCCCCAGTTCAGCAAAGCACTTGGGCACGTGCTTAATTTTAAATCAAGGAAGATTAAGCATGTGCTTAAATGGTTTGCTTGACAGGGATGTACTGCTGAATTGGGCCCTGTCTGCTGCCTTTGGGGATACATTGGCATGTGTGCACTTGACTGGGTTGAGCCTAAATAAATATGTCTTTAATAATAATCAAAATTAATTGGTATCCAAATCATACAGAATTTGATTTTACAGAACATCTGCATAGGCGAGGCTGTGCTGGATGCTCCACACGTACAACATGCTGGCTTGGGCCCGGTTCATCACAGATATTTAGGCAGCTAATGAACCCCACTGAAATCCATGGCACCTAAATACCTTCGGGGGTCTAGGCCTTAGTGTCTGGCTGGCTCCAGTCACTTGAACAGCCTGCGGTTCCGTACAGCACACGAAGTCAAGGGGGAGAGGGTTGTGCTTGTGAAGTTGAAGGACCTGGGTTCACTTAAGCAAGAGGGTTCACTTAAGCAAGTTCACTGGCCTCCTAGGTTTGAAATTGGCCGATCTTGTTAGCTTGATTGAAATTGGCCAATCTCGTTAGCTGGGTTGGTGGTAGGAGGGGAAGGAGGGGAAACTTTCCCTGGCTTTAAATGACGGGGTAGGTGTTTGTAATGGACAAAGCCAGGGAGAGGATGGAGCAGATCTATAGCTGGTTTGTGCTGCCTACATGGCACAAAGGACTACATCGTCATCGTAACCAGCATTAATTTCCTTAATTTCCCTAGCACTGGGGGACTCCTCAGCCCGCATCAAGTCAGCATAGTCAACTCTTTGCAACCCCCATCTCAGGTTCAAGTGCAGGGGGCATGGTCAGAGCACCAGTGTATTCCAGCTATTGCCCACAACCAGAACAGCTCCCTTGGGGTTGCTCTAGTTTGTGCCAGTGGCCAATCTGGCCTTCTGCCAAGACCTACAATGAGGGGAATGCAAAAGGCACTTTAGCATTTCTTCCCTACCCCTGCCCCCACCCTGGGGCTTGCACTGAATGCAATGCAGTCAGATCCAAGGATCAGGCCAAAGAGACAGACAATTAGTATTAGAGCTAGTTGGAAATTTTTCATCAAAACTTGTTTTTGAAGAAAAATGTCATTTTTGTTGAAAACCCCTATTTCAGGGCTTGCAGCCCAAGAACCAATGTCTGGATCCCAGGCAGCAGCTCTGCCCAGGAATTGATTCTTTTTAGTGAGATTAAGGCAGAGAACAAACTCCCCTGCTGCTCAACAGCTTCCCCCAAAAAGAAACTCCATAAAAGAACCTAAGAGCTGTAGGTATTTCCTCAAGGATGGAACCATTCCTGTACACTAAGAAAAAGGATCATATGCAATAGCGCCACCTGCTAATGTCCACAATAACAGTAGATTAGCTGCTCCAACATGCATAACACATGCAGCCAAGCATCTGCAACCACTGCAATCACTGGAGGGTAGCTTATGTGACAACAATTTTTTAAAAAAGGCTCCAGATTTTGGCAATTATAGGTCTGGCTATATACTTCAGTACCAGGCAAATTGGTTGAAACTATAGTAAAGAAGAGAATTATCAGACACATAGATGAACATGATTTGTTGGAGGGAAGTGTCAACATGGCTTTTTAAAAGGGAAATCATGCCTCTCCAATGTATTAGAATTCTTTGACGGGGTCAACAAACGTGGACAAAGGTGATCCAGGGCATATAGTGTATTTGGACTTTCAGAAAGCCTTTGACAAAGTTCATCACCAAAGGCTCTTAAGCAAAGTAAGTAGTCATGGGATAAGAGGGAAGGTCCTCTCACAGATCAGTAAACAGTTAAAAGGCAAGAAATAAAGGGTAGGAATAAATGGTCAGTTTTCACAAAGGAGAGAGGCAAATAGCTGTGTCCTCCAGGGGTCTGTACTGGAAAAAGGCTATACAGCGAGGTGGCAAAGAATGCAGATGATATAAAATTACTCAAGATATTTAAGTCAAAAGCAGACTGAGAAGAGTTACAAAGGGATCTCACAACTCAGTGACTCGGCAACAAAATGGTAGATGAAAATCAATGTTGATAAATGTGAAGTAATGCACATTGGAAAATATAATCCCAACTATATAATCAAAATGAAATCAGCTGTTATGACTCAAGAACGAGATCTTGGAGTCATGGTGGATAGGTCTCTGAAATCATTCACTCAGTGTGTAGTGGCTGTCAATAAAGCTAGCAGAATGTTAGGAACCATTAGGAAGGGGATAGATAATGAGACAGAAAATATAATCCATTAGAGGGAGACATGATCCAGGCACCAAACCAGTATAGTAACTGTGGTCAGGTTGAAAGTGTGTGATGTCACTCGTCATTATTTGTCCGTTGTTATTCTCCTGATGAAAATGTTTCAGTCATTCAGCCAGGGAGCAGAAGCAATCCCATGGGATGTAGGCAGCCAATCACACATCCTGAATAGGGAAGAGTTACTTAGGTTGTAAGCATGTCAGGGAAATGTCCTTTTGTTCTGTCTTTGTACAGCGCCTCATACCATGGGGTCCTGAGCCAGGACTGGGCCTCTGGGGAGGGACCACAACAGGACTAATAGCTAATGATAACAACAGGAGTCAAAGAGGACAAATAATCCATAGGCTGAAAAGTATCCCTCCAAACCCATTGAAGGAACTCAGAAAAACAGCTGAGGTCCTTGATGAACATCAGGTTCATGGGGGCTAGGACCCCAGTCCTGTCATAAGATCCAAGCCCCTGTCTGGACCCCCTCTGGCTCCAATGGACCCTGTGCTGGTGTCCGACCAGGCTCACTTCAGCCCGCTCTGCTCACAAAGGAGTCCAGGAGCTCCTCACAGTCTGCGCAGAGAGTTCCTCTCTGGTTCAGTTTAGTGCTGGGTGGGCACAATCCTTTTAACACCTCTCCATGCTGCAGTTGCAGGCCAGGGAGTGAATGCTGAGTAGAGAAAGCTCCTGCCACTGGTGGGAAACAGGAAGCCAAGGGCAGTATTTGTATGCCTTGAACAAATTGTGTTGGGCCATTAGGGCTGCATCTCTTCATTTATTGAAGCACTTGCCCAAAAAGCACTCCAGCAGCAGGTCTCGGCCACTTTCCTAAAGAGATTTTAATGGCATGGCTAAAAAAACAAACAGAAAACCCCAGCAGAGGCAAGTCGGGGTAATAATAAAAATAATCATGACACAAGTTTTATTGCTAGCCCGAAGGATTCAGGCTGGATCCCGCTCTCCAGTGTGCGGCCTCCCTCTGTCAGAGTGCAGCCCTTCGGAGAAGCTTCCTAGAAGTAAGGCTTGGCTTTCTGCTCCATGAGCAATGGCCTGATTCTTCAAGAGGTGGTGCTGGCGTTGGCCCTGCTTGGGCTCAGCAATCAGGCCATGAGATAAATGGAGTGGATGGGGCTACAGCTTCCTGTTTAGAGACACTTTGGTGCCAGGTTTGGCAGAAGGTGGGTGGGACAAGGTAAAAGCCGCTTCCTGTCATGGCGGTTGGGGCAGGTGTCTTCACACAGGAGGAGCTGGTGGACTCCACCTCACCCAGAGGGAATTAAAACATGGACCCAAGGGCCTGACCCAAAGCCCAGGAAAGTGGGAGGGAGTTGCTCCATTGATCTCAATGGGCTTCGGATCAGGACCTCACAGAATGTTGAGGTGTAAAGGGAGAGAGACTCCACAGGAGTAAACTCAGAGTGGGGAAGGTTTTTTTTCCTGGGCTGCCTTGGAAGGACCCTTGTGGTGTCTCCTCTTCTTCTGGAGCACTGAGCGGGGTCACCGTTATGGTCATGTAGAGCTTGGTCAATAATCTTTGAGATTGTAGCACCAGAGGGAACATTGTTGGACCCTTCTTCCTGGTATTCTCCCTTTTCCAACATCCCATCCTAGCACCCTTGCCAGCGACTCCCCAACGCCCATTCCTACCTCCACTACCAAAGTCACCTTCCTCTGCAGAGCCAGATATGGGGCCCTTGCCAGGAGCATCTGGGACACGTCACTCAGTCAATTCCTCGCCATTGCTGGGCCCGTAGGCACTGGCACACTTTGGTCTTCTTCTTTTCTGCCTGTGACAAAACAGTTTAGTCTCCTGGGGGCTGTGATACTTTGGTCTCGTTTCTGCTGTTGTGTGTCGGGGCCGGTGCTGGGTGGGGTTAGTGGCCTCTAATACACAGACGGTCAGACTGGATATAATGCGGACATAATGCAGGGGTCCCTTCTGGCCTTAAGTTCTATGACTCTATGACTTTTTCCCACCTTACTCTGTGTATCCAACCATATCACTGCCAGTCACTATGAGTGCAGCCCTCTTACAATACTGTATCTGCCCTTTTACAAGAGCAGAGCTGGCCTAAACTTCTGGTGAAGAAATGGCCTTTTCATCCAAATGAAATTTCTGCAGGAAATGCTAATTTTGGACAGTTTCAGGGATTCGCAGCAAAAATCCGAAACTCAGAAAATGGTTTGGTTGCCCAAAAGGAACAAATCTGGCCATCTCCCTGTGAATGAGGCATTTGGTTTGCTGGCAAACTCCCAAAATGGGGAGGAAATTTTTGATGAAAAGAAAAACGTCATTTTTGTTGACATTTTTGGTGGGAACAAAAATCCATTTCTTGACCAGCTCTGTATGAGCCTGATCTTCTCTCATCTACCCTGTCTCCCTCCACCTCAGTGCTAGGCCTCAGTCATGTGGCCCTCTTCTCTGAAGTCCCATGTACCTCACTCTTCTGGCTTCCACCCCACCTCACTGAGTGCTCCTGTTTTGTGACAGGCAATGTGTCATGTTCCCCTATGATGTCCCCCAGGGTTAATCTGTTACCAAAATCCCCAGGCAGTTTGCTTTGCATTTGGGCCTGAGTTTCAGGTAACTTTGCATTGTATCGGAATGGATTTTGCCAGTCATTGGACAAAGGAAGCAAGGGCAGGATGTGAGGGTGGATGCCCTTTGAGAGGAAACAGCTGCAGGCATGGAGGCATGATGACCAGCATGATTAATCCTCTCAGAGGATGATGGGGGGTTGTGCGGCTAAAACTGGTATCCTGGAGTCTTGAGTTCTAGTCCTGGATCTGCTGTGGGTTTCTTCTGAGTTACTTGATCGCTCTGGGTCTCAGTTCCCATCTATAAAATACAAATAATGACACTTTGTCTCCCACATCTTGTGTGCTCTGGAGGGGAGGGACTGTCTCTTACAATGTACGGTGTCTAGGATAATGGGGGCCTGGTCTGGGTTAGTGCTACATCAGACCATTAATAACCAACTTGGCTCAGTTCAGCGCACATGTCCTACGCTCCCCTGGCCTTTGGGACATTTTGGGGGAAATGCAGAGAGCTTTTATTTTGGAGGAAACCATGAAAAACTCATTCAGAGCCGAGGCTCGAAGGTCGGGAATCCAACATTTCCAGAAATACGCAATGCTTTTGCTGACCCAGAGGAAACCCATCCCATCCCCTCTCCCTCGGCTTGGCCCCTGTCCCTGTTGTTTTGCATGTCCCTGTGATGTTCTCCTGGTGTTCTGCTAGGTCACTCCAATCCTTGACTCTGGGAGCCAGCCTTACCCTGCTCTGCTGTGAGAACCCGCACTCCTGGGCTGTTCACGCACAGCCTCTAGCATGAGTAAGCTGCTCCCAGGTAGGTGAGTGAGCACTTTTGGCCAGCCGCTGCATGGATTGTGCAACCGAATGACACTAGCCAATATCTCCAGTCCCAGACACAACCCTTGGAGCCTCCAACTTGCAGTGTCCAGTTATGCCTGCTGGATGCTGCAAGCTTATATGAGTTAGTCAATTTAACAAGGAAATTTATATGTACCAGGATTGTTATCCCAAGGGGAGTCTCTGATACACTTCAAACCAAACGTACTGCTTCAGGTAGAATGAACAAATTTATTAACTACAAAAGATAGATTTTAAGTAATTATAAGTCAAAGCACGACACATCAGATTTGGTCAAAGGAAATAAAAGCAAAATGCATTCTAAGTTGATCTTAACATTTTCAGTGCCCTTACAAACTTAGATGCTTCTCACCACAGGCTGGCTGGTTGACCTTCAGCCAGGCTCTCCCCTTTGATCAGTGCTTCAGTCACTTAGTGATGGTGTCTGTAGATGGAAGTTGAAGAGAGAAGAGGAACAGCATGGCAAATCTCGCTCCCTTTTATCATGTTCTTTCTTCCCTCTTGGCTTTGCCCCCACATCCCTTCAGAGTCAGGTGAGCATTACCTCATCGCAGTCCCAAACTGACCAAGGGAAGGGGGGATGACTTACTGCAGAATCGAATAGATCCTTTGTTGCTGCCTAGGCCAGCGTCCTTTGTTCCTGTGAGGCTAGGCTGGGTTTGTCCCATACATGCCCTGATGAGGTGTGAACTGCCCCTCTGTTCCTGAAGAATTTTGCCTGGGCTTGTTTTAAGCCATGAGGACACGTTTTCAGCCTCACAACTATATACATGAAATTACAACCTGTAACATTACTTATAACAACAATGCTCAGTGCATCATGAGCCTTCCGAAGACACCTGACATGACAAACTTTGCATTGGATACCACACAATCATATTATAAGGATGAACATGGGGGTGCAGGGTGTTCCCCTGAGGTACAGAGCGTCACAGTCCCATTGCTAATGTCGATGGGACCGTGTGTGCATGTGTGTGAGAGAGCTGGCATAGTAAACACTGCACCACTGCAGCAGAATTGGAAATGAGCAGAAGCCTGTGGAGCTGCAGTAATGTTATGTGAAGTGAACGCACAGTCCAGCTCCTCCACATCATCTGTGACAGCAGCGAATGTTATCGGGCTGGACGATGGAGGGCTGGTGCCTTGGCAATGCTTCAAGGAAGGACGGCTGAAGGGTGGCTTGCCATGCAGCCGCCACCTGAGCTGCTGCTGTGGAGGCAGAGACAGGTATAAGGACACCTGTGCTTTGGGGATTGACTGGGATTCCTTTCTACTGCCCTGAGCAGAAGAATTGTGTCCCCATTGAAGTATTTCAGCCCTGAGGCCTGTGTGAGCTCTCACCCCATGTTACCCCATTGGCTCAGACCCCCATCTGCCCCAAAGCTATGTTCTGGAGGAGGGGTGGTGGTGGTGCATGGCAAGTAGTCACGTTAGCAATTCCTGGATCTTGGAGTGGAGAGAGTCCAGTTTGTTTCCTGACTCAAGCTAGAGCTACTCTAGCCTGGACTGACTTGTGACAGGACCTTGTGGCCATCACACTGGTGGGGATTGCTGGAGCACAGTGTGTGCTGGTTATGCACTGTCCCACCCATAGCATTCCCCTTCTAGCCCCCTGTGCCAGGTTGGGAGGGGTAGATTTGTAGTCCTGCTATGACTCTCAGACAGAGCAAAGGGGCCATAGTGGGGACCAGGATAGGCTCATTAGGTTCAGTGCTGTTGCTTCTGACTGTACATTGGTGTGAGTTCAGCTTCAGACCCGCTACCTCCAATGTACGGCCGGCCCGTAACCTCCACTTTCAAAGCTATATAGAAGGCCCCTTATGCATTCCTGCCCGAGGGTGGAACTGGGATACATGATTGTGGCTCTCCATGCCCCAGGCAGGACTACTTGGTCTTCATCATGAGACAAGCTCAGGATTCTAGGTAGGGTAATGATATAGGGGTGGGACCGATCAGGCTGCGGTGCTCTCCGGTGCTAGACCCACAAGCAGCTCCACCTTCCTAGCGAGGGCTCTGAGTCAGCGAGTTCACAGAATTTGGCTCGCAAGTAAAAGGGGCTTCACTTCACCAAGGAACATCCGCCCACCCCAGAGGACATACCCGAGCTCCTACCACAGCAAGTGGCTCCCTCTGCCTTGTGCCATGGGTAAACAGTGTTTCAACAGGTAGCCTAGAGCAGGACTCTCAACCTTTTTCTTTCTGAGTCCCCGCCAAGATACAATAAAAACTCCTTATAGGTCTGGGAGGGAGTGGGGGTTTGGGGCTCTGGACTTCAGCCACCAGCTGTCATGGGGACTCTGGGCCAGGGGGAGGGCTTGGGGCTTCTGCCATGTGGGTTGCTGGGGTTTAGGGGAGAGTTGGGGGTTTAGCCCCATGGGGCCATGAGGCATAGGGGCTCTGGGCTTTAGACCTGCAGGGGTGCCAGGGCTCTGGGCCTCAGTCCCATGGCTTCATGCCCAGCTGTGATGCTGGAGCGCTGGGCTTTAGCCCCCATGGAGGGTGCTGGGGCTAGCTAGGGGCTCTGGGCTTCAGCTACTGCGTGGGGGGATCAAATGTTGGAGAGAATATACCCCCCTCCCTCTTTTATGACTCTTTAAAGAGAAAAAACCTCACTTCTTTGCTAGATTGCAATTTCTGAAATGTTTTTTTTGGGGGGGGGGGGGGATAAAATGTCTGAGAATGCAGGAAACAGCATAAATATTTCATCAGCTGTCAGCTTTTCAAAGGAGTGAGATGAGTAACCTAATTCAATCAAACCCTGGGCTTTGAACTGCCGCCTCATTTCTAATAAATATGTTTTTAAAAATGGTAAATGAAAGAAAGGAACAGCTGTAAAAAAAGGGGACATTTGTTTTTGAATATCTGTGCCAGAGCAGAGCGTGGATCTCTGTGCTGTGGTGATAATGCGGGGGGTTTGGCATGTGTGGGAGAGAGGGGGATGCGAGCCGGAAATGCGGACGGGGGAAGTTCTTCATAAACTCTTGAAATTTCTCTTTAATTTTTTTCATGGTGTTTAGTGCCTCAGGCATCAGCGAATGATTGAAGCATCCAGGACTGGTGACCATTAGAGATACTGGACTGGATTCACCATTGACCTGGATTTGCTAGAGCTGTCCCAATGGTCTAACAAGAAAAAGACCCATTTGTAACTGGGATAAAAGTTACTGCCTGGAGAGACCTTGTGATATTCCCCTTCAGATATCTGGCCTCCAGTGACCCTTTCAAGATCTTGTAGTCAGAGACATTTTATTCTTGACACTGTGGCTGGCAGAATATATATATTTTTGTTTTTCTGAAAAATGGCCTCTGCACTGCTGGTGCCTCAGCTCCCCATGGTGCAGGCAGCCACACTGCTCCCGCACTGCTGGCATCTTGGCTCCCCCATTGTGGCAGGTAGCTGCACTGCCCCTGCACTGCCAGTGTCTCAGCTCCCCCAGTGCAGGTAGATGCCCTGCCCCTGCACTTCTGGCATCTCGGCTCCCCTGGTGCAGGTAGCTGCACTGCCCCTGCACTGCTGGCATCTCGGCTCCCCATGGTGCAGGTAGCTGCACTGCCCCTGCTCTGCTGGCATCTCGGCTCCTCTGGTGCAGGTAGCTGCACTGCCCCTGCTCTGCTGGCATCTCGGCTCCCCTGGTGCAGGTAGCTGCACTGCCCCTGCTCTGCTGGCATCTCGGCTCCCCTGGTGCAGGTAACTGCACTGCCCCTGCACTGCTGGTGCCTCAGCTCCCCATGGTGCAGGCAGCCACACTGCTCCCGCACTGCTGGCATCTTGGCTCCCCCATTGTGGCAGGTAGCTGCACTGCCCCTGCACTGCCAGTGTCTCAGCTCCCCCAGTGCAGGTAGATGCCCTGCCCCTGCACTTCTGGCATCTCGGCTCCCCTGGTGCAGGTAGCTGCACTGCCCCTGCACTGCTGGCATCTCGGCTCCCCTGGTGCAGGTAGCTGCACTGCCCCTGCACTGCTGGCGTCTCTGCTCCCCATGGTGCAGGTAGCTGCACTGCCCCTGCTCTGCTGGCATCTCGGCTCCCCTGGTGCAGGTAGCTGCACTGCCCCTGCTCTGCTGGCATCTCGGCTCCCCTGGTGCAGGTAACTGCACTGCCCCTGCACTGCTGGCATCTCTGCTCCCCATGGTGCAGGTAGCTGCACTGCCCCTGCACTGCTGGCATCTCTGCTCCCCATGGTGCAGGTAGCTGCACTGCCCCTGCACTGCTGGCATCTCGGCTCCCCCTGATGTGGTAGCTGCACTGCCCCTGCACTGCTGGCGTCTCTGCTCCCCATGGTTCAGGTAGCTGCACTGCCCCTGCTCTGCTGGCATCTTGGCTCCCCTGATGTGGTAGCTGCACTGCCCCTGCACTGCTGGCATCTCGGCTCCCCCTTGTGGCAGGTAGCTGCACTGCCCCTGCACTGCCAGTGTCTCAGCTCCCCCAGTGCAGGTAGATGCCCTGCCCCTGCACTGCTGGTGCCTTGGCTCCCCCTTGGAGTGGAAGGGTGACGCGTTACGTCTCAGCTCCCCCGGTGCAGGTAGCTGCACTGCCCCTGCACTTCTGGCATCTCGGCTCCCCTGGTGCAGGTAGCTGCACTGCCCCTGCACTGCTGGCATCTCTGCTCCCCATGGTGCAGGTAGCTGCACTGCCCCTGCACTGCTGGCGTCTCTGCTCCCCATGGTTCAGGTAGCTGCACTGCCCCTGCACTGCTGGCGTCTCTGCTCCCCATGGTGCAGGTAGCTGCACTGCCCCTGCTCTGCTGGCATCTCGGCTCCCCATGGTGCAGGTAGCTGCACTGCCCCTGCTCTGCTGGCGTCTCTGCTCCCCATGGTGCAGGTAGCTGCACTGCCCCTGCACTGCTGGCGTCTCTGCTCCCCATGGTGCAGGTAGCTGCACTGCCCCTGCTCTGCTGGCGTCTCTGCTCCCCATGGTGCAGGTAGCTGCACTGCCCCTGCACTGCTGGCGTCTCTGCTCCCCATGGTGCAGGTAGCTGCACTGCCCCTGCTCTGCTGGCGTCTCTGCTCCCCATGGTGCAGGTAGCTGCACTGCCCCTGCACTGCTGGCGTCTCTGCTCCCCATGGTGCAGGTAGCTGCACTGCCCCTGCACTGCTGGCGTCTCTGCTCCCCTGGTGCAGGTAGCTGCACTGCCCCTGCTCTGCTGGCGTCTCTGCTCCCCATGGTGCAGGTAGCTGCACTGCCCCTGCTCTGCTGGCGTCTCTGCTCCCCATGGTGCAGGTAGCTGCACTGCCCCTGCACTGCTGGCGTCTCTGCTCCCCATGGTGCAGGTAGCTGCACTGCCCCTGCACTGCTGGCGTCTCTGCTCCCCTGGTGCAGGTAGCTGCACTGCCCTCAACTCCTGTTATTTTTCAACTACTTTTATTTTTTCTTCACTGCACCAATTTTTGTGGTTATAAAACAGAAGCTTTTAAAGACAGTGCCGGCATTTTGTCTCTTTCTGCCCTGGGGACACATATTAGTGGCTGGATCAGAGAAATGATTCAAGACGTCCTCAGTGAGAAGAAGCCTGGAGCCTTGTACACCTGCCTCTGCCTGGCTGGAGAGCTGTCGTTTCACCACGGAACAGGTACATGCTGAGAGATGGCAGAAAGTGAGGAATAAACAACAGCACACAAAGCATCTCCTTCCTCCCCTCAAGTGCTGAGTCCCTTCCACATGAAACCTTCAATTTCCTCTTCTGTTACAAAGACACACGGTTGCTTTGCCTGCATTCCCCACACTGGCTGGTGAGACCCAGCGGGCTCTGCTAGGCCCTGCCGATTAGAACCACACTTCAGTGCTTTTCACTCTTTGATGCCTTTGCCCCCCCCAACCCAGCCTTGCTTTGTGAGGGAAGAATGAAGGGGGACGATGAGGGTAGGTGGGAGTTCATCTGCAAGTGACAAGGGTTTTTCCTGATTAGGCTGCCCTGACAACCTTGTCTGGATTCTGCTCAGGACACCCCAGGCTGGAGTGGAAGAATGACTCAAGGAGACAGCAGAATTCCCTCACGTCAACTCGGGGTGGGAAAGTGCTGGGGGGGATCAGTGCAGGCTGGGTTCAGTTCTGGTAAAGAGACCCTCACTGATCTCTCTGAGCCTTTGTTGCGCCCACCCCTTTCCCCTCAAACCTGGGTGACCAGCCTGGCCTTCTGTGAATGCAGCCTTTGAGCTTCCAACCTGTGTGCGCCCCCCACCCACACACAAACCTCACAGCCTTGCCCTTGGCACAGGCTCTGCATTGTGTAGCAGCCTGGGTCAGTGGCCAGGGCACTAGACTGGGGCTCAGGAGACCTGTGTGCTGTTCCTGGCTCTGCAAAGTGTTTCCACTTCCATCCGTTGTCTTGTCTATTTAGACTGGAAGCTCTTTGGAGTAGGTGCTGTCTCTTGTTACACATCTCTGCTGCACCTAACACAACGGGGCGGTGTGCATAGGTGGGGCTATGCTAATGTTAAGACTAATCAAGATACTTGCTGGCTTTTGACCCTCTTCCACATCTTCTGGGAATAGCTGGCCAGTCCTCACACCCTCTCCTGCTGGTGGTGGTGGGAGGGCTGGCCAGGAGAGTGGGGGATTTCACCCCTGCTCTGAGTCTTACCCGCTCTGTTACTCACCCTTCAAAATGCTCTGGGGCTGAGACCCAAGAATGGGGAATTTACATTCTGGGGCATTTCAGCTCCCGGATATTTTAAAGGACCTGGGATCATGTGAGAGGGAGAAGAAAAAACGCAGCAAGCTGGCTTCAATGAACCAATCCTCTCAGAGGCTGCTGGGAGTGGGTGGAGCCTGGGAGTCTATATAAGCCAGATCCAGCTCATTCCAGATGCAGAGGAGGTGAGGTATCCAAGGAGCTATGGTGCCAGGGGGAAAACAGTTCCAGAAAGGGGCAGGAGGAGAGACAATCGTAGAAAAAAGGTACTGAGTTTGGAGAGCATGGGTCACTAGCTGCCTCCTTTGAACATTGGGACTGGCCTAAAGATAAGAAAATGTATTTGGAAATGGGATGAAAGGGTATGAGTGTGGATGATGATAAATGGAGTATGATACACCCCTCTGATAAGTACTATGCTGTCCCCTCTGGTCTCCTTTGCCTTGCACCTTTTCTGTGCTGGTCTGGTCATCCTGATGTTTGGTGCTACAGAACTGGGGGCTTAGCTGGAGGGATAAGTCACCTTAGTGATTGTCTGCTGATCTCCCTGGGGCTGGTGAGATACAACTGGGTTACCCACCCACAGAAAGGTTTAGAGTCCTGCTGCAGAAGATGCCAACAGGATTGGAGAAGAGGGAACAGCTCTCCCCTTGCTCTGCAAGGAAGCAAGACAGTCAGGTAGCTTCCCAATGGTAAAAAGCATCAAGCCTCTTCTCCCCACCATGTAGATAACACAAGGGCAAGAGGGAGGCTGGTGTGAAATCTCCTATTTTGGGCAACACTGGGGATTGAACAAGGGAGCTAAAAGGCTGCATATCTGCAGCTTGAGCCAAAGCATCAGTTCCTGTAGCTGGTAGCTGCAAATGAACCACATCCTCTGTGGCCCAAGGCATGTTTGTGGACACAATACTCTCTAACAGTGGATAACATCTGCACTGCTAGGGAGAGGAAGAGCAGTCTCCCAGCATGTCTCCATGCTGACCCCCTTGAAGGCCTGATGGGAGCCAGTGGGGAGTGCATGGGCTTTCAGGCTCAGCAGCATTTGTTTATTTCCCTCCATGCAAAGCAGTAACAAAACCATTGATTTAAAGACTGCTTGTCTCCAGTAACTTCCTGTGAAGGAGCCTGATTCAACTGCTTAGCAGGGGAGACTCCCCCAGCACTGAAGCTCCCCTTCCCATGCCTACAGGAAGCCAAACTCTTCTCTGTGCTTTGTTTCCTTGGTGTTGGTTTGGGTGTGTGCATTTCCTTACGTGAGTGAGAATTAATACATCACAATAAGAGGTGAGCGTGGGAGACCCTTTGCTTGTGTGCATGTCTCCGTTAATAACCTGTTGGAAATGCAGTAGCCCCAGAAATGAGAGAACCCCAAAAGAGAAATCCTAAGGAGAGCAGCATGCTCAGGTGGATGCCAGAGGAATGACAGCTAATAATGACTCAGCAATGCTGCAAAATCAAGAATCACCCCCAATTACACAGTCCTTGATGCAGGGATAAAATTCAACAGATCCCACAGGAAAATTACCAGGGAAAATTCACCTGAGTAATGTTCTATTTATGCAGAGAAGGAAAGATGATCATGAGGTTAAAGCACAGGATTTGGAGGGGTGTTCTTAGGACTAGTCAAAACATATCCAAAGGAACACTTCCTCATCAGAAAATAGGGTTGTGTTGAAACAAATGCCAGTGATGTACTGTGACAGGAGATGTAGTCCAGCTGAGAAGCAAGGACCGTAGCAGAGGAAGGTGAGTGTGAGGGAGCCAGAACTACAATGCACATGAGGTGCCCTGGTGGACTGTAGTCCAGTCAGGAAGTTGGGCCCAGATAGGAGAATGGGGGCATGTGGGAACCAGAACTACAACTCTCAGGAAGCCCCCTCGCGACCCAGGCAGATGCAGAGATGAATGTTTCATTTTGGGGCCAAAAAAACATGAAATGTTTTGAACTGGGACAAAATCATAAATATATGGGAATTTCGGGTGGGATGGAAATTCCACATTTTGATCAGTTGTCTTTGTTAGTCTGTATTCCAGCAGCATCTAGAGGTAAAACCAAGATGGGGCTCCAGCGTGCTTGGTGCTGTACAGACACAGAATGAACAAATGCACAAGTCCATGAGTCTGGATCTAATGCATCTGAAGGTGCTGAGACAGTTGGCTGATGTGATTGCAGAGCCATTGGCCATTATCTTTGAAAACTTGTGGCATTTGGGGTAGTTCCTGGATGATTGGAAAAAGGCGAATATAGTGCCCATCTTTAAAAAAAAAAACGGAAGAAGAAGAATCTGGGGAACTACAGCCTCACCTCAGTCCCTGGAAAACTCATGGAGCAGGTCCTCAAGGAATCCATTTTGAAGCACCTGGAGGAGAGGAAAGTGATCAGGAACAGTCAACATGGATTCACCAAGGGCAAGTCATGCCTGGCCAACCTGATTGCCTTCTATGATGAGATAACTGGCTCTGTGGATATGGGGAAAGCAGTGGACGTGATATATCTTGACGTTAGCAAAGCTACAGTCTCCCGCAGTATTCTTGCTGGAAATTTAAAAAAGTATGGATTGGATGAATGGACTATAAGGTAGATAGAAAGGCTAGATCATCAGGCTCAATGGGTAGTGATCAACGGCTCGATGTCTAGTTGGCAGCCAGCATCAAGTAGAGTGTTCCAGGGATTGGTCTTGGGGGGAGGTTTTGTTCAACATCTTCATTAATGATCTGGAAGATGGAATGGATTTCACCCTAAGAAAGTTCATCGATGACACTAAGCTGGGGGGAGAGGTAGATACATTGGAGGGTAAGGATAGGGTCCAGAGTGACCTAGACAAATTGGAGGATCGGGCCAAAAGAAATCTGAGGTCCAACAAGGACAAGTGCAGAGTCCTGCACTTAGGATGGAAGAATTCCATGCACTGCTACAGGCTGGGGACTGACTGGCTAAGCGGCAGTTCTGCAGAAAGGGACCTGGGATTACAGTGGATGAGAAGCTGGATATGAGTCAACAGTGTGCCCTTGTTGCCAAGAAGGCTAATGGGATATTCGGCTACATTAGTAGGAGCATTGCCAGCGGATCGAGGGAAGTGATTATTCCCCTCTATTCAGCACTGGTGAGGCCACATCTAGAGTACTGCATCCAGTTTTGGGCCCCCCACTACAGAAAGGATGTGGACAAATTGGACAGAGTCCAGCGGAGGGCAACAAAAATGATTAGGGGGCTGGGGCACCAGACTTATGAGGAGAGACGGAGGGAACTGGACTAATTTAGTCTGCAGAAGAGAAGAGTGAGGGGGGATTTGATAGCAGCCTTCAGCTACCTGAATGCGGGTTCCAAAGAGGACAGAGCTCAGCTGTTCTCAGTGGTGGCAGATGACAGAACAAGAAACAATGGTCTGAAGTTGCAGTGGAGGAGGTCTAGGTTGGATATTAGGAAAAACTATTTCAGTGGGAGGGTGGTAAAGAACTAGAATGGGCAACCTAGGGAGGTGATGGAATCTCCCTCCTTAGAGATTTTTAAGGCCTGGCTTGACAAACTAGGACGATTTAGTTGGAGCAGGGGGTTGGACTAGATGACCTCCAGAGCTGTCTTCCAACCTAATCTTCTATGATTCTATGAAATGGTCCCTGCCTGAAAGAGTTTACCGTCAAAGATCCTGATTCATCAAAGCACTTAAGCATGTGTTTAACTTTAAGCAAACTCTTTAGTCTCCTTGAAGTTGATGGGATTTAAACATGAGTTTATGTGCTTTGATGAGTAGGATTGGCTTGTGGAATCAGGGCCTTAGTAAGGAAGATTCTACTTTATCCCACAGCTTCACTGTGTGACCTGGGCTAAGTCACTTAGGCCCAGATTGTCAAAGGTATTTAGGTGCCTAACTCTGGAGTTAGGTGCCTAAATACTTTTGACAATCTGGGCATTAGGGCCAAATTTATAGTCTACTCACAGCTCACCCAAGATGGATGAAGCTGTGAGGTTATTTGGATTGTCTCATCTCAGCTGGAGAACACGATAAATCACAAGCTGAAAATAGCCCAAAGTAAGAAAATTCAACTAAAATGTTGACCATTTACCATAAAGCAAACCCAAGCCATGTAACATTCTTGTCATGAGCAACTTTTCAGGCTGATACAAGAAAAAGAAGACATTCAGTGGAACTGAAAAGCAGCTGACAGTAAATGTATGTACTATGTATCTATGTACTATGTCCCTACAGTTGCAATACTGAATCCCTCAAATCCCTTTGGGCACCAGAAATGTATTTTAATTCCAGGAAGCCGTCGGGGCTCCTCATCAATGCTAACTTGCCCTCAGTCTTAATTACTATTGCTCCATGCACACAGGTTCCGATTAGTATCAAGTTTGGCTCAGGGCTCTCTTTAATAAGGACACAGTGAAGTGGATGGAGAGTGCATAGGCTATTTCAGTCAGGCTCTGTTTCCTCTAGTCTGATAGCCACTCTCCTGTGCTTTCTAGCACCTCCAGAAGCAAGTGTAACCGCTCTAGGTCATCAGCAGGGTTTGATCCATAGATCATTAGCAACACTGCACTATATCACAGGAGCTGAAGAAGTAACTCAATTAGCTAATGGCAGTAGTAGGCTGTCATCCTCCATTTACACCAGGCAGTAGAGGGAGCACAGAACATACAGCTGCATTCCATAGGTACGGTTTTCATAGAATCATAGAATCATAGAATATCAGGGTTGGAAGGGACCCCTGAAGGTCATCTAGTCCAACCCCGTGCTCGAAGCAGGACCAATTCCCAGCTAAATCATCCCAGCCAGGGCTTTGTCAAGCCTGACCTTAAAAACCTCTAAGGAAGGAGATTCTACCACCTCCCTAGGTAACGCATTCCAGTGTTTCACCACCCTCCTAGTGAAAAAGTTTTTCCCAATATCCAATCTAAACCTCCCCCACTGCAACTTGAGACCATTACTCCTCGTTCTGTCATCTGCTACCACTGAGAACAGTCTAGAGCCATCCTCTTTGGAACCCCCTTTCAGGTAGTTGAAAGCAGCTATCAAACCCCCCTCATTCTTCTCTTCTGCAGGCTAAACAATCCCAGCTCCCTCAGCCTCTCCTCATAAGTCATGTGTTCTAGACCCCTAATCATTTTTGTTGCCCTTCGCTGGACTCTCTCCAATTTATCCACATCCTTCTTGTAGTGTGGGGCCCAAAACTGGACACAGTACTCCAGATGAGGCCTCACCAATGTCGAATAGAGGGGAACGATCACGTCCCTCGATCTGCTCGCTATGCCCCTACTTATACATCCCAAAATGCCATTGGCCTTCTTGGCAACAAGGGCACACTGCTGACTCATATCCAGCTTCTCGTCCACTGTCACCCCTAGGTCCTTTTCCGCAGAACTGCTGCCTAGCCATTCGGTCCCTAGTCTGTAGCGGTGCATTGGATTCTTCCATCCTAAGTGCAGGACCCTGCACTTATCCTTATTGGTCCTTCTGTATCCTATCCCTCCCCTCCAGCGTATCTACCACTCCTCCCAGTTTAGTATCATCCGCAAATTTGCTGAGAGTGCAATCCACACCATCCTCCAGATCATTAATGAAGATATTGAACAAAACCGGCCCCAGGACCGACCCTTGGGGCACTCCACTTGATACCGGCTGCCAACTAGACATGGAGCCATTGATCACTACCCATTGAGCCCGACAATCTAGCCAGCTTTCTACCCACCTTATAGTGCATTCATCCAGCCCATACTTCCTTTACTTGCTGACAAGAATACTGTGGGAGACCGTGTCAAAAGCTTTGCTAAAGTCAAGAAACAATACATCCACTGCTTTCCCTTCATCCACAGAACCAGTAATCTCATCATAAAAGGCAATTACATTAGTCAGGCATGACCTTCCCTTGGTGAATCCATGCTGGCTGTTCCTGATCACTTTCCTCTCATGCAAGTGCATCAGGATTGATTCTTTGAGGACCTGCTCCATGATTTTTCCATTGACTGAGGTGAGGCTGACTGGCCTGTAGTTCCCAGGATCCTCCTTCTTCCCTTTTTTAAAGATTGGCACTACATTAGCCTTTTTCCAGTCATCCGGGACTTCCCCCGTTCGCCACGAGTTTTCAAAGATAATGGCCAATGGCTCTGCAATCACAGCCGCCAGTTCCTTCGGCACTCTCGGATGCAACTCGTCCGACCCCATGGACTTGTGCACGTCCAGCTTTTCTAAATAGTCCCTAACCACCTCTATGTCCACAGAGGGCTGGCCATCTCTTCCCCATTTTGTGATGCCCAGCGCAGCAGTCTGGGAGCTGACCTTGTTAGTGAAAACAGAGGCAAAAAAAGCATTGAGTACATTAGCTTTTTCCACATCCTCTGTCACTAGGTTGCCTCCCTCATTCAGTAAGGGGCCCACACTTTCCTTGGCTTTCTTTTTGTTGCCAACATAGCTGAAAAAACCGTTCTTGTTACTCTTGACATCTCTCGCTAGCTGCAGCTCCAGGTGCGATTTGGCCCTCCTGATTTCATTCCTACATGCCCGAGCAATATTTTTATACTCTTCCCTGGTCATATGTCCAACCTTCCACTTCTTGTAAGCTTCTTTTTTATGTTTAAGATCCGCTCGGATTTCACCATTAAGCCAAGCTGGTCGCCTGCCATATTTACTATTCTTTCGACTCATCGGGATGGTTTGTCCCTGTAACCTCAACAGGGATTCCTTGAAATACAGCCAGCTCTCCTGGCTGTATTTCAATTCCCAATCCAATTTTGGGATTCCCAATCCAATTTTGATCCCATTCCCAATCCAATTTTGATTCCAATAGCCTACAAGACTAATCTAGCTAAGGAAGGGTTAAATCTACTGCACCAGGCTACAAGCCAGCCCACCCGACAGTAGCTGAGGCTGCTTTCTGTAACTCTTCTTGTAGGGAGAAGGAGAATAGGGACATCATGTGAAAAATTACTGAACGTGCGAGAGAGCAGCACCAAACCATGATATTGCTTGAGGGAACCCTCTTGGGGAAGGCAGTCTAAGGAGACACGCCAGTCAACACTCTCATTATAGAAGCTGAGGGAAGCGACAGAGATCTGTTTCCATGTGTGGAGAGCTACATGGCGTCTCTATGGTGTGCGTGCAGTCAGCCGCGGGATTGTGGAAGCCACTGTAAAGACTTTTTCTAAACGGTGCACTTCAATGTACATAGATCCATGCATAATTTAAGCCCCTTGTCGTTTACACTGAATAATTGTCTTTGCTTTCACTGCTGAGGAAAGGGGATGGGTTTCTTTGTTGGTTTTTAAAGTGTGACTTGGGCTCTGGGAAAGAGACCTTTAGGCTGGATTTTTCAAAACAGCCTATGGGGGTTAAGTGCTCGAATCCCATTGAGTTGGGTGCCTCACTCCCATAGACGCCATTGAAAACCCAAGCCTAGCTTTTGTTGAACTCCTCTCAGCTGTATTCTATTCGGGAACAGTGCTGGTAGCTCCCCTTAAAATAACAAGCAGAGGGCCCCTTTAACCAGTAAATAAAGTATCTGTTTTGACATTCCATGAAACGTACAAAGCCAATCTGGAAGCAGAGTACAGTTCATCACCCCACTCTGCCTTCCCCGTGCTGTGCCAATTTTTATAGCAATTACTGGCTGCTGTTTTCCATCTTGCTATAAATCAGAGGTGGTGGCTTGCCTGGAAAGGCAGAGTATGATAATCATGCAGGATGCACAGGGCTAAAATATGGGCTAATTTGCCACCTATGCATACACCCAGCATTTTGCTAGGGCCAAACTATTCACACTTGGGTGCATGCAGGTGTTGACTGAGGCCCGGCTCTGAGGTTATGGCTACATTGCACAAATATTACAGTAGTATGGAGCATACTCAGTGGTACACCCCCGCAGCATGGGTACAAATAGTAGTATAAACTGTGAGGCATGGCTTAGGTGAGAAAAGCCATGCCTGAACCTCAGGGTACACTCCCTACATACCCAAGCAGCACCTCCTCCATCTACACTGCTGTTCTCCCCCCACACAGCAAAGGCTCCAGCAGCCATGTAAAGCGAGGGAAGTGGGGAGGTAATGGAGAGGCTCTGGCAGCTCCCCACTGCTGAAGCCTTTCTTCACTACCTCCCCCCTGCCAGAGCCTTTCACTGCTGCATGTACCTATACACCACAGTGGGAACACAGCCAGCTTTCCACTGCGGCATGTAGCACCCTACAAGGCCTCGGAGAAGAGTGCCATCTACTCAATCATGAGCTCCTCCAGCAGCCTGGATGCTTCCTCTTGAGCTCCTGAGCAGGGCCCAACTTGCTGAGCTAGCTCAGCTCCCAGGCAGCACGGCTGCAGCCACAGGGATTTGTGTTTTCAGTATCATGACTTCACTCTTCAGACAGTCCCGGCCCTGTGTGATCCTGCACAGACAGGTTTCCTAATAACCAGTGCAGAGCAGACACAGAGATGGGGTGCCTGGACTTTACAGCACTGAGCTCCAATGTTCGGAGTCAACGTGTGTCTACCGGGGACCAGACTGATCTCTGATGCAGGTGCCATTCCACCGATGTACGAGACCCCATCTGGGTCTAAACGCGGGGAGGGATAGCTCAGTGGTTTGAGCACTGGCCTGCTAAACCCAGGGTTGTGAGTTCAATCCTTGAGGGGGCCATTTAGGGATCGGGGCAAAAATTGGGGATTGGTCCTGCTTTGAGCAGGGGGTTGGACTAGATGACCTCCTGAGGTCCCTTCCAATCCTGATATTCTATGATTCTATGATCACCCTCTGGGTCTGACATCCTTCGAGACCCATCACTCCATGACTACCAGCTCCTGGACTGGAGAATTTATGGTGTTAACAGCCATTTGAATTTGGGTCAAGTTGTGGGGGAGGTGCACTCCTAAGTCCCATTTCCCCTCTCAGTATTCCCCTACTCCCTTGAGGGACTTCTCCAGTGAAGGAGGACCAACCCCTGCTGCACCTAAAGCAAGGGAGTCCCGCTCCATGCATCCACCAGCAAGTGTCACTAGAAAGCATTTACAGTGATCACCATTAGTATTACAGTAGCAGTTGGGACAGATCTATGGCGCCAGGTGCTGGACAAAAAGACAATCTCTGCCCTGGAGAGTTACAAGACACAGATTTGAGGCATTCCTCTCTGTAACGGACCCTTCTTTCTTAAGGCTGTGCTTCAGCAAAGCACCTAAGGATGCACTTAACTTGCATAAGCTTATGTTCTGTGCTGAATCAGGGCCTTAGACGCCTACTGACCTCAGAACTGCACCATCTGGTCAGTGCTGTCGTGTGTTAATGAGCTCCTGAGACTTGTATACCTCTTCAGACTGGTCAGCCTTACCCATTCCCGTAGCTCACGGCAAAATCCCTTCTGGGTGGGGAGAGGGCATCATCTCTTCTCCCACTCCTTCTCTTTTTGTGTCTGTAACTCCTTCCCTTGATAACAGCCGAAGCACAAGGCTAGGGCTGTGAGGTCTCCTGTTCTGCTCCAATCCCATTGCAGGCCCCAGCTGGTCTATTTTTAGAGTTGCTGTGTCTTGCTGTTGTCTCTTTCTCCTCTCACAGAGGGTCAGGGAGAGTTCAGCCTTCCATCTGAGGGGCAGGCGGGTGCTGGAGGGCATGCTGAGGAGAACAGTGTCTCAAATAACTCATTGAGAAATGAGACTTCCTCTTGGCATGGACTTGCTCCCCAGAGCCCAGCACTCACTGCTCAGGTGGGAAGCCTGCACAGCAGAGGGTGGCCCCTGAGTTCTACAATGCAGCCCATGGCCGTGTCCTCCTTTTAATAAGTAGGCATGGCTAACACAGATTACAGGCCCCAGCATGCACTGTGCCATCCTCATCCGAGCAGCTTCACACATTGCATCCTGGGAGTCGTAGTCTTTACAAGCCACTAGGAAAGTGAGGGGCGGGGGGGGGCTGTCTCAGTTGCTGCTTATTAAGAGTGGCCTGCAGGTTCCTGGTAAATTGTCTCTGCCACTTTTCTTTGGACAAAAGTTGGGGGCCAGGCCCAAAGAAAGACCTGTTCTGTGCAGGTATTATTGTGGTCTGCTTGCCGCTCTGGGGGCTTTAGAATAGTAGCTCCCAGCAGCATAGAGATTGGGGAAATTGAAGCTGAAACTACCTAGGTTCAAGTCCTGATGCCACCAACCCATTCAGGTGTGGCAGACTCCACTGTGCTGGGTGCTGTACAGACACAGAACAGCCAGTCCCTGCACTAAAGAGCGTATAGTCTCACTAGATGTGGAGGGAGGCCCCTTCCCAGGGGACAGTTTTCCACTGAATGCATCCGATGAAGTGAGCTGTAGCTCATGAAAGCTTATGCTCAAATAAATTGTTAGTCTCTAGGGTGCCACAAGTACTCCTTTTCTTTTAGCAGAGATTATATCTGGAAAAGGAGGGAATTCTCAAAGAAGTGGGAGTAAATGCAATCCAAATGTCTCTGACACACTAGATCAGCGGCTCGCATAAAACATTTTTTGGTGGCCTCAGAGTGCAGCCACAACTCTCACTGGTGGCCGCACTGACACTTTTCCCCTAAAATACTTAATTAACTTTAGGGAAAACAATTAAATGTGCACAGAGTCACATCCAGATCAGTGTAATTATATTTGTAGGTTTTTTTGGCAGACTCACTAAGAAAAATTGTGATAAATGAAGGGTAGGGGGGGAGCTCCCTTTTATGGACACCCAGCCAGCCAGCCAGTTAGCTGTAAAGCTCCTCTTGGTGGCTGTTCTCTGCTTGCGTTACCTGTAAAGGGTTAACAAAGTCCCGCAGGTAGAGGAAAGGGGTGGGCACCTGACCAAAAGAGCCAATGGGAAGGCTGGAACTTTTAAAAATGGGGAAAAACTTCCCCTTTGTTTCTGTTGTTGTTCTCCATGAAAGAGGGGAATAGGGAGCAGTTATGCTATGAGACGCTTTAAGCCAGGTATGATTATAGATCATCAGATCATACCTAGAACTACTTATTTGGAACACCCAAATGTGTAAGTAGATCAGGAAATGTCTAGGAAGACGCAATTAGGTTTATCTTTTATTTCTGTAGGGCTTGTGGACTCCTCTGTGCTAATGCCAGATGCTTTTATTTGCTTGTAACCTTTAAGCTGAACCCCCAAGAAAGCTATTTTGGGTGCTTAACTTTTGGAATTGCTCTTTTAAAATCTAGCAAAAGCCTAAGTTCCAGATGTATTTTCTTTCTTTTTGTTTTTAATAAAATTTACCTTTTTTAAGAACAGGATTTTTGGTGTCCTAAGAAGTTTGTGCACATGTTGTTTAATTAGCTGATGGCAACAGCTAATTTCCTTTGTTTTCTTTCTCAGCTCTTCCCTGGAAGGGCGGTGGGGGGGGGAGTGAAAGGGCTTGAGGGTACCCCACAGGAAGGAATTCCCAAGTGCGCATTCCTGGCTACCAAAAAAAAAAAAGGGGGGGGGTTGCATTTGGGTGGTGGCAGCGTTTACCAAGCCAAAGTCAGAGAAAAGCTGTAACCTTGGGAGTTCAATACAAGCCTGGAGTGGCCAGTATTCATTTTTAAAAATCCTTGTGTGCCCCCATCTTCTGCACTCGGAGTGCCAGAGTGGGGAATCAGCCTTGACAAGAACAGGGAATGGGGGTGCGGAAATTGGAATCATGTTTTGCTAAAGGGGGAAATGGGAATGGGAGTAAGGAAGTTGGAATCATGTTTGGCTAAGGGTAGGAATGGGAACAGGGACACAGGTGTAAGGCTCTGTGGTGTCAGAGCTGGGAAGGAGGATACTAAGGAAGGAAACTGGAAGCATGCTTGCTGGAAGTTCACCCCAATAAACATCGAATTGTTTGCACCTTTGGACTTCGGGTATTGTTGCTCTCTGTTCATGCGAGAAGGACCAGGGAAGTAAGTGGGTGAAGGAATAAGCCCCCTAACACCTCCCCATTCAGCCACCCTATCCAGGGCTTAGTCGGTCCTGGGGCTTGCTGTGAAAAGTGATATTTGTAAATGTGTTAATATCACAGCACACTTAGTAGCTACCTGGGAGGCTATGAAAAGTGATGTGATATTAACAAGCATACATCACTTTTTACAGATAGCTAGTAAGTCTGCTGTGAAAAGTGATACTTGCATGTTTGTTAATATCACTTTTCTCAGCAAGCCCCAGAACCCATTAAGTGCTGGATGGGGGGGGGGCAAAGGGGGAGGCAGCAGGGGGCAGAGGCAATGGTAGGATAGATGCTGGGTCAGAGGAGGCAGTGGGGGCCCAGGCAATGGGGAAGATGGATGCGAGGCCACGAAGGCAGCAGGGTCCTGGGTGAGGGGATGGATAAAGGGCCATGGGAGGCAGCAGGGGCCTGAATGGATACAGGGGTGATGGGGGTGGGTGATGAGCCCCACTGTTGCATGGCCAGAGCCAGGATCTGGTATCTGCTGCCATGCGGCCAGGGCTCAGTGCCCGCGGCCAGAACACAGACCTGGGTGCTGGAGTCCAGGAGCGTGTGGCTGGAGTCAGGAGTCAGCATGGCTGGAGCCCGGGAACAGAGCTGTGGGTCAGAACCTGTTGCCATGTAGCTGGGGCAGGGGATCAGCACCAGACTGTGGCCAGCAGCAGCCGTTCAGCACTGTATGGAAGGGAAGAGACGGGAGCTGCTTCCAGCTGCAGGGGAGGAGAAGGGGGCGAAGGGATGACCTAACTCCTGACTTTGCAGAGCTCATCTCCCCCCTGCCCCCAGTGGCTGGAAGCAGCTCCCTTCCCTTCCTGCCCACACAGTGTTAAAAGGCAGCTAACGCCTCCAGGCTGCTGCCTGCCATGGACATAACCCAGCCGCCTCCTGTCCCCTGGCTACAGCCTAATGATGCATTGTGCACCAGGGCCCAGGGAACCTGACTGCAGGGGCTTCAGCAAACCTGGCCAGAGAGGTGGCTCAGCAGGGGAGGGTGCCTCGGAGATGGAGCAGCCAAGCTCCCTGGGGGCAGGACACAGGGCTGGAGGAAGAAGGGGGTGAAGAGGTTTCTGTGAAGCCTCAAGGATCAGGTCACGAACAGGCTGGAAATCACTCCCCACCCACTACTCCAGAGCTTAGCTGAGAGACAGAGAGGCTTCCCCGTGCCAGCACTATGCGGGGCTTTGGCACATGCAAGTCTCGGCTCCTCCTAGCCAACACCCCAGGCTGGAGGATCTTGGGCTTTCCCGTGGCACCGGCCCAGAAAAAGGCAGTGGGGAAAGGAAGGAGCCTGCCTGCCAGGCTGTTGGTGAGCTGAGCACTCTGGCCAGGGGCTGGTTCTCTGCATAGTGCTGGGAGCAGGATGCGCCCCACTGGGGGGGCGGGATATGGAGGAACAGCGGAGCTGGCAGGGTGTGAAGGGGCAAAGCAGAGAGAGGACAGCGAGAGGGGGAGCATGTAAAGGCCCGCAGTCACAGCCACCACAGCTCACAGAGCGCAGCCAGTGCTGGCCAGAAACAGGATCGGGGGTGGGACCCTGCTGGCCGAAAGCCAGCACGCAGCAGGGGCTTCACTGATGGACCAGCCTTGGGAGTGGCTGGCCCCATGTATTGAAGCTTTGCCCCACCACCAGACTTGCACACCCATCGTTAGCCACTGGACCCCCCCCACTCACCACTGGTCAGGGAGTGGCTGGCGAGCAGGGATCCGGCCAGCATCAGGACCTGCCAGTACTGATTCACAGATACTAAGGTTAGAAGGGACCATTATGGTCATCTAGTCCGACCTCCTGCACAATGCAGACCACAGAATCTCACCCACCCACCCCTGCGAAAAACCTCTCACCTATGTCTGAGCTATTGAAGTCCACAAATCGTGGTTTAAAGACTTCAAGGAGCAGAGAATCCTCCAGCAAGTGACCCGTGCCCCATGCTACAGAGGAAGGCAAAAAACCTCCAGGGCCTCTTCCAATCTGCCCTGGAGGAAAATTCCTTCCCGACCCCAAATATGGCGATCAGCAAAACCCTGAGCATATGGACAAGATTCACCAGCCAGATACCCAGGAAAGAATTTTCTGTAGTAACTCAGATCCCACCCCATCTAACATCCCATCACAGGCCATTAGGCCTAATTACCATGAATCTTTAAAGATCAATTAATTACCAAAATCATGTTATCCCATCATACCATCTCCTCCATAAACTTATCGAGTTTAATCTTAGAGCCAGATAGATCTTTTGCCCCCACTGCTTCCCTTGGAAGACTATTCCAAAAGTTCACTCCTCTGATGGTTAGAAACCTTCATCTAATTTCAAGTCTAAACTTCCCAATGACCAGTTTATATCCATTTGTTCTTGTGTCCACATTGGTACTGAGCTTAAATAATTCCTCTCTCTCTCTGGTATTTATCCCTCTGTTATAATAGGAACAGGGCATGAGACTCAGGGCATGAGACATTATTATTATGCAGTAGGGTTTGAAAGTGGGGCGGGGGGAGGAGCAGGGACTGTCACACCAGCCTGAACTTTAAAACATAGCCAAATCCAAACTGATTGCCCAGGTGTGTGTCACTGCAAACAACTCCTGGGTCACTGCTGACAGGAATGACCAGAGTGGTATATCTAAATGAGCTTTGCTGTCTCCCCTGCTCCTTTCCCTCAGATCACATCAAAGTCTTTGGGTCTCATCATGTGCCGTGCCTCTTGGAGATGGATTTCAGCCACCCTTGTGCCCCCTTGGTTTGGGGCTGGCTGGAGGCTGGTGTGGCCCCTAATCTAAATTAGAGCAGCCCTTTGATTTACTCTAATTTATGGCAGCCTCTTCAGAGCTGCCTATGGGTGGTGCCAGCGCCTGGAAACCCCATAGTGTCCTGCACTGGGGGAGATGCCCTGATTGCTCTTATCCCCAGCATGTCCTCTGTGCCCAAGCTTGTGTAGGGCTGATTTATGCCCTGCACTGGAGGAATTCACTCCTGGACCTTTGCAGCCTCTACTGCCCTGTGCACTGCTAGCTCAGCATATAGGGGCCAGGGCAGGGGAGAGAAACCCTCTTCCCATGGGGAATTTGCACAAGGGCCACTCTAACCCCACCGTGCTGCCTAGTTAAGGGCATGTTCCATGCATGCCATTCATGGCACTTGACATCCTGCAACACTAGCAAAACATTCAGATCTGTTGTGTTGCTAGAAACAGCCAAGCAGCAATGAACACCTCAACTGAAACCAGTGACTCAGTCTCTCCCTCTCTCAGTGTGGCATCCGCATGGTGGGTCATGAAGCTGTTCGCTTGGGAAACTTTCCACAGCATGGAAATTCCCTTTAAAAGCAAGTAATGTTTCTAACTCTTCTGGCTGGGAGGAAAACTTTGACTATGACTAGCAAGAGTAACTAGGTTCATTCCAAGTAGCACTAGGGAAGGCGCAGTTCATGAAATTTTCAGGATCGGGGGACTGTGTACTTCATGAAAATTTCCGTGGGAATGTGTTGGTGTATCCTTCTTGTCAGAGTTTTTTTAAATGTGAAATTGTCACATTAATATGCACAAAATGCTGATGGGAGGCCACGTGCTGGGTGGATCACAGAATGTAAAGAAAGAAATGAGCAGGCCTGAGGAAGGTGGGCAGATCTCCCAGCAGCCCTGGCCCTCCTGGCACTGACCCCAAAACCACCTTGTCCTGGGTGAGGAGGGGAGGGCAGAAGGTTTGGCCTGTCCGCCCCTCCCTAGGTGGAGACAGAGGGGTGGATGGGCCAAATCTGAGTGGCACTGTGTCCCTATGGCTAAAGTGGAGGTGTGGGAGGGTATGTGGGAGAGCACAGGGCTGGGAATCAGAGCTGGCTCCAATTCCTGGCTTTGGCACAGACTGACAATGTGACTTTGGGAGAGTCCCTTAATCTCTCTAGGCCTTAGTTCCAGACCTGTAAAATGGGAATATGACCCTTTATCACTCCCAAGGGCTATTTTGAGGACAACTCCATGAAGCAGAGAGGTGCTTGGATGCTGTAGTGATAGGCAATTTTATGGCAGTGTGACTCCACTGACCTCACAGCCCCATTATGCATTAACAGCAGTTCCCCCAACCCATAAAATTGCACCAAAGCATTCTGGGAAGCAGAGCCCAAAGGACTGTGGCTGTGAGCCTGATGATGGCATGGAGCAAGGAGATCCAAGGTCTATTCATGGCTCTGCCACAGACTTCCTGTGTGACCTTGGGCAGGTCACTTGGCCTCTCTGTGCCTCGCTTCCCTATCTGTAATATGGGGTAACAGCACAACATCATAGGCTCCAAGGCCTGAAGGGACCCCCAGCCTGACCATCTTCCTGCCCACAATGAGGCCATAGAATGTCTTCTAGCAATGACAAGAGCCACAACTGAGTAGCAATAAATAAAAGACTAGGGTTGTGTTTTTTCAGGGGAGAAAAATTGAGGTGGTTTTGGGATCCTGGCTGGTAACAGCTGGACTGGAGCTGAAGGACTCCAGCTAGGCCCAGGCCCAGAAGGGCAGAGAGAATGGTAACTATATTCTACCCAGGGCAGAGATATCAGTGGGATTAGGAAAGAGGGGCCAGAGTGTCTCCATGGGGCGCTCTGGGGTCACAGTGTGACATGTGTCAAAAGAATAGTAAGTATGGCAGGCGACCAGCTTGGCTTAACAGTGAAATCCTAGCAGATCTTAAGCATAAAAAAGAAGCTTACAAGAAGTGGAAGGTTGGATATATGACCAGGGAAGAGTATAAAAATATTGCTCGGGCATGTAGGAATGAAATTAGGAGGGCCAAATCGCACCTGGAGCTGCGGCTAGCGAGAGATGTTAAGAGTTACAAGAAGGATTTCTTCAGGTATGTTGGCAACAAGAAGAAAGCCAAGGAAAGTGTGGGCCCCTTAATGAATGAGGGAGGTAGCCTAGTGACGGAGGATGTGGAAAAAGCTAATGTACTCAATGCTTTTTTTGCCTCTGTCTTCACGAACAAGGCCAGTTCCCAGACTGCTGTGCTGGGCATCACAACATGGGGAATAGATGGCCAGCCCTCTGTGGAGAAAGAGGTGGTTAGGGACTATTTAGAAAAACTGGACGTGCACAAGTCCATGGGGGCCGGATGAGTTGCATCCGAGAGTTTTAAAGGAACTGGTGGCTGTGATTGCAGAGCCATTGGCCATTATCTTTGAAAACTCGTGGCGAACGGGGGAAGTCCCGGATGACTGGAAAAAGGCTAATGTAGTGCCAATCTTTAAAAAAGGGAAGAAGGAGGATCCTGGGAACTACAGGCCAGTAAGCCTCACTTCAGTCCCCGGAAAAATCATGGAGCAGGTCCTCAAAGAATCAATCCTGAAGCAATTACATGAGAGGAAAGTGATCAGGAACAGTCAGCATGGATTCACCAAGGGAAGGTCATGCCTGACTAATCTAATTGCCTTTTATGATGAGATTACTGGTTCTGTGGATGAAGGGAAAGCAGTGGATGTATTGTATCTTGACTTTAGCAAAGCTTTTGACACGGTCTCCCACAGTATTCTTGTCAGCAAGTTAAGGAAGTATGGGCTGGATGAATGCACTATAAGGTGGGTAGAAAGTTGGCTAGATTGTCGGGCTCAACGGATAGTGATCAATGGCTCCATGTCTAGTTGGAAGCCGGTGTCAAGTCGTGTGCCCCAGGGGTCGGTCCTGGGGCCGGTTTTGTTCAATATCTTCATAAATGATCTGGAGGATGGTGTGGATTGCACTCTCAGCAAATTTGCGGATGATACTAAACTGGGAGGAGTGGTAGATACGCTGTAGGGCAGGGAATAGGATACAGAGGGACCTAGACAAATTGGAGGATTGGGCCATAAGAAATCTGATGAGGTTCAATAAGGATAAGTGCAGGGTCCTGCACTTAGGACGGAAGAACCCAATGCACAGCTACAGACTAGGGACCGAATGGCTATGCAGCAGTTCTGCGGAAAAGGACCTAGGGGTTACAGTGGACAAGAAGCTGGATATGAGCCAGCAGTGTGCCCTTGTTGCCAAGAAGCCCTGGCTGGGATGATTTAACTGGGAATTGGTCCTGCTTCGAGCAGGGGGTTGGACTAGATGACCTTCAGGGGTCCCTTCCAACCCTGATATTCTATGATTCTGTGATTCTAAGAAGGCCAATGGCATTTTGGGATGTATAAGTAGGGGCATAGCGAGCAGATCGAGGGACGTGATCGTCCCCCTCTATTCGACATTGGTGAGGCCTCATCTGGAGTACTGTGTCCAGTTTTGGGCCCCACACTACAAGAAGGATGTGGATAAATTGGAGAGAGTCCAGCAAAGGGCAACAAAAATGATTAGGGGTCTGGAACACACGAGTTATGAGGAGAGGCTGAGGGAACTGGGATTGTTTAGTCTGCAGAAGAGAAGAATGAGGGGGGATTTGATAGCTGCTTTCAACTACCTGAGAGGTAGTTCCAGAGAGGATGGTTCTAGACTATTCTCATTGGTGGAAGAGGACAGGACAAGGAGTAATGGTCTCAAGTTGCAGTTGGGGAGGTTTAGGTTGGCTATTAGGAAAAACTTTTTCACTAGGAGGGTGGTGAAACACTGGAATGCGTTGCCTAGGGAGGTGGTGGAATCTCCTTCCTTAGAGGTTTTTAAGGTCAGGCTTGACAAAGCCCTGGCTGGGATGATTTAATTGGGAATGGGTCCTGCTTTTGAGCAGGGGGTTGGACTAGATGACCTCCTGAGGTCCCTTCCAACCCTGATATTCTATGATTCTATGATTCTATGTAGAGTGGGAGGGATAGTTGGGAAGTTCAGGGAGGGATTAGGGGACCAGGAAGTGATTTGGCAGGTGAAGAGTGGGACACTTTCATGGAGAGGCATGTCAACGTTGCAGGTGTAAACGGGCTGAGTACTCCTGATTTAAAACACTGTGTAGCGGCTTCTCTCTAAAAGGCATCCAGTGTGGGGCATAGTTCAGCCCTGCTGAGGTGCCAATGACATTACACCAAGGATCTTGCCAAGGTACTTATCTGGCCACCATCGCCACAGTATCCCAGCACTTCACAATCCTTACTATAAATGTCCCTGTCAGGTAGGTCAGGGTTCTTATCCCCATTGAGCAGGTGGGGCACTGAAGCATAGAAAGGATGAGTGACTTCTTCAAGGAAGAGCATGGACTCCAACCCACATTCTAGGCTAAGGCCCTAACTTCTGGACTATACTTTGCTGAATGCTGCCACTTGTCAGTGATGAGAGTCACAGCCATGCCCCCAAAGAGCCTGGCACCTAAATCCAGCACCTCAGGTTGCTTGGCCATTGCTTCCCTTAGTTCCCCACACCCTTGCTTGCCCATTTCTTTCCTCCCTGTCTCATGAAATCGCAGGACTCCCGAAGTTGGGGCTGTAAGAAAAAGCACCAAATATCATGAGACTTGAGGAAAAAATCCTGAACATTGGCAATACTCCTTTCCATCAGTCTCTGGTGCTTTTTCCTTCAGTTTTGTTTGGTGTCCCCACCATGTGGCACAGCCCCGCATTACAGTCCCTGTAGGCACCTCAAAGCAGCAAGCTAGAGAGAGTCACTGCATCCAGATCTCTTGGTAGAAGTCAGGTGCAATGTCTTATTGCTCAGACTTGTTACATATTTCAGTTTGACTGGGTCCTTCTACAGCTCTTTATCTGGGACGTTTTTCATTTCTGAGTCAGTATTTCTCCCCTTCCCTATTTTTACCTTCACTGTTTCCTCTTTCTCCTTCTCTCGGTCCCAATCTTTTCCCAGTGCCTTTTGCCACACTTGGAAGGTGGCCAAATCCGCAAGGCCTGCAGTCAGAGATGCTCGCAGTGTCAGGCTGGTGTGATGGTTGTCACTCCAGCTGGTTCAATCTATACATGTACCCCACTCTCCGCACCGACTCTCTAGCTCCACCAGTTCATCCCTTTAGCTCTGGAGGTGAGGGTGTCAGAGCCTTCCCAAAAGTGGGGGAGAAGGTGGCCGGGGGCCCCTTCACCCCAAGGCCCTGCCCCTCCTCTTCCCCACAGGCACCGCCCCCCGGCCAAGCTGGAAGCAGCCTCCAGCCCATGTCCCTGCCCCCTGGAACTGCTGCCAAGCGCAGGTGGAGGGTCCCTGCCACAGCTCCGCACAGCTGCCTGCTTGGCTCTTACCATGGCTGGGCTGCGGCTCTGAGGCCCCGCCCCCGGGAAAGCTGTGTGGGGACATGGGCTGGGGGCTGCTCTCAGCCTCCCCTCCCCCCGCACCGTGGATAGATGGAGGGTCCACGCAGCTCTCACAACTGTTCAGGCTCCCCGGCTCAGCTCCACGCTGGCCTGGCTGGGGGTAGGTGTTGGGGGGTGGGAGGAGGGCAGGCAAAAAGTGGCAGGGCTATCACCCCCTGGTTCCAGTGCCACTGTACTGGAGATGCCTGGTTCAGTCCCCAGGGTGTCAACCAAAATGGCATCTGTCACAATTACAGCCCATGAGATTGCTGCCTTTTCCCCAGCAGCGCACTCCAGGCTTACATGGAAGCAGGAGTTCAGAGGTGTGGTGCAGATCACTGGATAACAAACCCCCAGGGGCTTCCATCTGGCTCTTCCAGCCCTGGCGTTCTCTCAATCCTGCATCACATCCAAAGCCTGGCTCTGAGCTACCCAGCCAGCACACCCCTGCCGTGAGGGCTCACCCCTTCCTCCAGCACCAGGATGTCTATATTGTGGTTCTGAGGAGCAGCTCTCCCAGCTGGTTCCAGTCTTTATCCCATGCAAACAGGCGTAGCCCAACCGCTGTTCTATTTATGGCCTTGGACTGAAGTCTAAGCTTTTGAATTATTGATCTGAAGTGTGATTAATGTTTTGTCTGAAGTTGCTCCGCTACAGGAGCTCAGTTTCATTTTTGTATATTGGGATCTAATTACTGAGAACTCCCATCAAGCATGTAATTTATTGCCTTACATGTACCTTTTAGGACGCCCCAGCTACAGCTGTGCTTCCCCTACCCCCCCCAGCCCCATCTGCGGCCTGTTTGCTTCTGGATCTGGGTTGCATTCAGCAGCACCCACAGTGGCAAAAGCCCCAGCAAATGGGCTCTATGTCCCAATCCCACACTGGCAGGCAGAGGGAGTGGTTGATCTGATAGGCATTCCCCAGCTCTGTGGCACTCTATCAGTTGTCCTACGCTGTTTCCTGCTGCAGGAGCATAGGGTGGTTTTAGGAATTTAGCACTAGGGAGAGGTAACACCTAGACATTGGAGGCAGCTGGCTGCTGGCGACAGAACAGGTACAGTACAGGCCGTGGCAGTACATGTTTGCCCCGTGCTGCCTCCTGCTGATGTGCCTCAGCCCTGTACCTAGAAGGCTCACTTTGAAGGGTGAAAGGGCTGTTCCTCCTTGGGATCAAATGTGTCAGTAGTATAAATCCACTGCAGTCAACAGATTGCTTACTGATTAAGGCTTCTCTGATGAAGCTGCCACATGGGGACAATATGATGAGATAACTGGCTTTGTGGATGAGGGGAAAGCGGTGGACTTGTTGTTCCTTGACTTTAGCAAAGCTTTTGACACGGTTTCCCACAGTATTCTTTCCAGCAAGTTAAAGAAGTATGGGCTGGATGAATGGACTATATGGTGGATAGAAAGTTGGCTAGATTGTCGTGCTCAACGGGTAGTGATCAATGGCTCCATGTCTAGTTGGCAGCCGGTATCAAGTGGAGTGCCCCAAGCGTCGGTCCTCGGGCCGGTTTTGTTCAATATCTTCATAAATGATCTGGAGGATGGTGTGGATTGCACTCTCAGCAAATTTGCGGATGATACTAAACTGGGAGGAGTGGAAGGGATGTTAATAAATACATTGAAATCAGCTCCCTGCTAGGAAAGAATAATAGCAAGAATAGCCTTCTTGGATGTTTTACGGCTTCCAGAAATAACCCTGGAAGAGAGCTGATTGAGAGGCAGTTTTCCCACCCCAGGAGAGTTTTTGAGATTTTGGAAATACGTTTCCTGCTCCGAATTGGGATGGAAAATCAATCTTGAAATGACTTTCATGAGCCGACAAATAGTTGGGTCAGGTCACTTGAATTGTTTCATCTTGGTTTTGATCTTTTTCAATCTTTTTTTTTCTTTAGTCTGACTTTACTAAATATTTGGAACAAAAAGTCTCTTTCACCTTGAAAAACCAAAATTGTCCAGTTCAAATGTTTTTCCCACCAATGGTTCAAGGGGGAGATAGTCAAACCCAGTCCTATTTCGCACAGTTTTTGTTTTCACAATTGGACATTTTTGATGAAAAAAGGGTTTGTCAAAAAGTTCCCAAACCAGCTGTACTCTATCCCAGCCATCTGGAAGTCCCTGATGTACTTTGCCCTGAATAGCGCTAGTGCACCTTGTGAGGAGGTGGAGTTTTGATAGGGATTTCAGAGGCAAGTCGTGAATATTGGTGGAAAGGAACATTATGGAGGGAGAGCGATTTGGACATTCTCTAATAATACAGGTTTCAGAGTAACAGTTGTGTTAGTCTGTATTCGCAAAAAGAAAAGGAGTACTTGTGGCACCTTAGAGACTAACCAATTTATTTGAGCATAAGCTTTTGTGAGTAAAAACCTGGATTTGTGCTGGAAATGGCCCAACTTGATTATCATACACATTGTAAGGAGAGTGATCACTTTAGATAAGCTATTACCAGCAGGAGAGTGGGGTGGGAGGAGGTATTTTTTCATGCTTTGTGTGTATATAAAAAGATCTTCTACACTTTCCACAGTATGCATCCGATGAAGTGAGCTGTAGCTCACGAAAGCTTATGCTCAAATAAATTGGTTAGTCTCTAAGATGCCACAAGTACTCCTTTTCTTCTTTCTAATAATACAGTGTCCCCTAAGGACGAAGCACTCACATCACAGGCACAGAGGGCTGTGAAAGCGATATAAAATTAACCACTAAAACCAAGGGGAATTGGCTCTCTTTTCTGGGTCCTTGGGTCACTGTCTCTTTAAATCCCCATGCCCTGGGGATTTAAATCTGTAAATCTCCCTGGGTGTGTAATGATGCTGGTTCTGGCAGGACACTCTGTGAGTGCCAATTTGGGACAAACTGCTTAAAGCAGGGCAGTTACAGCCCAAGACTGGGGTTTTTCCACCTCTAAGGCAAACCAAACTAGCCAGCCAGACAGAACTTTGGTTTTACCCCACTGGCTAACCACAAGTCACACAAGCAATTCCCTTAGACACTCCAGTTTCCCAATATCACCACCAGTGCCACTCTTTATAGGGACAAATAGTTAGGAAAACCAATACCCCAGTAAAAGAAAAAAGGTTCTCTCGATCTCAAAGGACCAAGCCCCAGATCAATATACAAATTGGATCTTACCCACAAATCACGCTGTTGCCAATTCTTTAGAATCTAAAATCTCAAGGTTTATTCATAAAAGGAAAATGATATAGATGAGAGCAAGAATTGGTTAAATGGAATCAATTACATACAGTAATGGCAAAGTTCTTGGTTCAGGCTTGTACTAGTAATAGAATAAACTGCAGGGTCAAATCAAGTCTCCGGAGTACACCCACAGCTGGGATGGGTCATCAGTCCTTTTTGTAGAGCTTCTGTTTGTAGCAAAGTTCCTCCAGAGGTAAGAAGCAGGACTGAAGACAAGATGGAGGAGCTGCAGCAGCTTTTTGTAGTCTCTTGCCATGTGGTCTTTCTTTCTTTGTTCCAAAGGCAAGCTGTCCATCACATGGCCTGGAAAAACCTCAGAGTTCTGTCCATAGGCATGTCCCTGCATGCCTTGCTGAATCACAAGGTGTGTCTGCCTTCTCTCAGTGGGTCAGTTGTATAGCTGATGGTCCTTTATTGGCCATCAAGCAGGCTAGGAAGAGCTGACACCAACTTGTTTGGGGTGTCACCCAGAAGCACAGCACAAGTTTGAACTACAGACTGTAGAGAGGCAATACTTATAACTTTAAATACAAAAATGATACATGCATACAGATAGAATAATCATAACCAGCAAATCAAAACCTGTCTTAAACACGTTATTTGACCCCCTTTTTACAAGATTTGGTGCCACTACAGGACCTTGGTTGTAACAATGATCTATACAGTCCCAGATTATGTCAATAACGTCACAGGGTGTTGTAAGCAAGAGTCCTCATTGTTGGCAGTTGCAGATGACATTTGGGCCAGCATCTACCTGTGAGCACTGCTTCTGCCACTGGTCACTCCTCTTCAGCCTGTTGCCTGGGAGAGCATGTGATCTCCATCTGAGCCTCCTACCCCTGTGCACACTCAATTCCCCAGGCAAAGTCTGGTGGGGAGGGTTTGTGACAATCCCAGGGCCACCTAGGCCTTCAGGGCTGACCTTACCATGAAGCGAACTGAGATGGCCGCCTCAGGTGCCAAACTGTGGGGGGCGCCACTAGGACACTGAGTGTAGAAAATTGTGTCTGCTGCTGGTGCATACGTATTCTCTCTGCTCTAGATGCACAGAGATGGTGGAGTGCTGTGCTGGAGGAAGGAGGGCACAAGAGACATAACAGGCAGGCAGGAGAAAAGGTGAGAGGGAATTACAGAAAGCAGCAGGAGCTGCAGGGAGAGATCGGAGGAGGAGCCTCTTATGTACCTCTCTATGATAATGGTGCCAACATGAGAGGAAAGAACAGAGGATTGCAGACACGGATTCGAGAGTTAAACCCTCGAGCTTCTCTAGCACCCCCAGGAGTCTGGACTGATTAACACCAGCTTCTCAGGGAGCTTCCTGTTTCCTGCTGCTTCCCTGAACCCACTTGAGGAGAACAGGCAGTCAACTGAAGTAGTAGGAGCCAGTTAGGCCCTTCAGACGCTGATATCTTCCCTCACTCAGGCCCTGCTACCAGCCTGCTTATTTGTCCCCTTCAATTGAGTGTTGAGAGCCACTATAGCTGGGACAGAACAGCTGTCCTGAGTGAAAGAAGAAAACGCCCCTCTGCGGCAGCATTCAGAAAAAGAAAGCAAGCAAAGGAAGCTTTTCTATCTAAGCAGGAAGGAGCTCTCCTGAGATACATAGACACAAATGTTCATGGTGAGCCTTCCGGCCCCAGCGAGGATGTGAGTGGTGAGGAGATGCCTGATCTTCCAGTTAGTCAGAGAGCAGGTGCCTGGCAGCTACTGCAGCATCCATAGCTCCATCTCAAATGGATGTAACCATGCACATTCCTGAAGAAAAGTGCAGATCAGAGAAGAGTGTGGTGGAGGCGCAAGAAACAGCTGCTGCTGAGTTTAGTTCCTTAAGTCTAGATGATCCAGGACTGTGGACCCACTTGAGCAGTAGCCTGAGGGACTTTCTTGTACTGCATGGGCCACAGCAAGTGAAAAACTTCATGTTCCCCAAAGACAATGAAAATAGAAGTTTCCATCCAACACATTACTAGCGTGAAATCCCCAATGGTGACAAATTGGAGAGGCCATGGCTTATGTACTCAAAAGCCCAAAATGCTGCTTATTGTTTTTGTTGCAAACTCTTCCAGTCTAATGTTCCAGCCACACTGGATTCTACAGGAACAAAGGACTGGAAAAATCTGGCTAGAAATCTGGCATGCCTTGAAAAGGCAGCAAATCACCAGAAAGCATTCCATAGGTGGAAAGAGCTTGAGATGAGACTAAGGTTAAAAGCCACCATAGATGATCAGCATCAAGAGAAGATTGCATCAGAGTCTCTTTCCTGGCAAAATGTTCTGAAAAGGCTCATTGCCATTGTGAGAATGCTTGCTACCCAAAATCTAGCACTGTGTGGCACTTCAGATCAGCTGTATGTGCCAAACAGTGAAAACTTCCTTAAAATTGTGGAGCTGATGGCTGAGTCTGATGCTGTACTCCAGGAGTATCTAAGAAGAGTCACCACCCAAGAAATGTACACACACCACTACATTGGAAAAACAATTCAAAGTGGGATCATACAGTTATTGGCAACAAAAGTCAAACAGAAGATTGTGGCAGATCTGAAGTCAAAAATAGAACCTAGTGAAATAGAGTGAAATAGAACCTAGTGAAAATGTCCCTGCAATGGTGACTGTCAGAGAGCATTTTCTAGAATTTATTGAAATTGATGATACTACAGGAACTGGTATGACAAATGTGCTTCTTAAAAAGCTGGAAGATACGGGAATTGCGATAGCTGACGAGAGGTCAGGGCTATGATAATGGTGCCAACATGAGAGGAAAGAACAGAGGATTGCAGACACGGATTTGAGAGTTAAACCCTCGAGCTTCTTTTGTCCCATGCAGTTCTCATTCATTGAACTTGGTGGTCCGTGATGCAGCATCAACTTCTACTGAAGCTGCTGAATTTTTTAATGTAATTCAAAGCATCTATGTATTTTTCTCTGCATCAACTCATTGATGGCAAATTTTGAAGCAATGTCTGGGAACATCCTCTCTGACACTGAAATCACGGAGTGCCACACGATGGGAAAGTCGAGTGGCGGCGATAAATCCTATTAAACACCAAATTGGGAAGATAGATGATGTCATAGTTGCCATTATGGAGGATAATACTATGACAGGAACTCTTCATGGGAGAACAGTGGCAGAGAGAAATGGAATCACCAGAAACATATATAACTTCAAATTTCTGTGTGGCTTAGTGTTGTGGCATGACATACTGTTGAAATAAATGTTGTAAGCAAGAGACTCCAAAGTCTTGAGCTTGATATATCTGGAACAATGGAACAACTGGACAAAACAAAGTCATACCTACAGTCTTACCTGTCAGATGAGGGATTTCAAAACATTCTGAAGAATGCACAGAAGTTGGCAGAGGAACTTCACACTGAAGCTATTTTCCCACCCCTTCAAGAATACAAGAATCACTGAAGAAGAAAACATTTTGATTACGAGGCACGGGATAATCCCAGAAGAGACCCCAAACAACAATTCAAAGTTGAATTCTTTAACCAGGTGCGAGATTTGCAATACAGTCAGTTGAAGAACATTTCATGCAGCTCAAGGAACACAGCAGTATATTTGGGATGTTGTATAATATTCCAAAACTCCTCACTATACCTGAAGAAGACCTACACCAGCAATGCAGGGCACTAGAGACAGTGTTGACACATGATGATGTGCGATATTGATGCGAGTGATTTAGATGATGAATTGAAAGTCCTTTCAAGATACAGTTCAGCAGGAACAACTCCAAATAAGATGACCACCCACTTTCCAAATGCTTTTGTTGCTCTGCACATTCTTTTAACACTTTCAGTAACAGTTGCCAGTGGAAAACGCAGCTTCTCCAAGCCAAAGTTAATAAAACCACATCTAAGCTCCACAATGACACAGGAGAGGCTGGTCGGCCTTGCAACCATCTCAATAGAGCATGAGCTGGCCCAGACTGTGGACCTTCAGCAGAAGCAGTTCAAATCTTTGCAACCAAGAAGGCACAGAAAGCACCACTTTGATTATTCAAACAGATAAAAATGCCAGTGTTTACTATGCAGACGAGAAAAGTTACATTTGCTGTTCAGGCATTTGAAAGTGTTACTTAAAATATTTGAACAAGGCATTTCAAGTTGTTAGTTCTACTTTATTGGGGTAGGTAGCAGAGCAGTACCATGAGAGGAGTAGAACGGGAAGAAGGCAGAATTGAGACCTTTCAGAAAGTTTTGGCCCAAGCGAGGGGGAATGGGGGCGTCATTTGAGCTCCCCGCCTAGGTGCCAAAATGGTGTGGGCTGGCCCTGTAGGCCTTCCCCACTGTCCCAGTGCTGCACTTCCTGGCTGCGCAGAACGTCGCAGGGACAGTGTTCTGATCCTCCCCCACCGCATGCTGCCTGCTGCCTGAGCTAAGGGAGAACCCCAGCATCAGAGTGGAACAATCTGAACTCCATCCAGCGAAGGGCAGTGATGCACGGATCCCTTGCCAGGCCATGACTGTATACTAAAACCAAATGGGAAACAGAATGATGCTCTGCACCACCCATTTACGGTATCCCAGTGTGCTCTATGCAGTGATAGCTAGCTTCACCAAACTCCAGCTAACCCTGGCTTAACTCTGCTCGCCTCCCATGGCCTTTGCAAAGCTGTCCTGCCAGTACTACTGACAGCATGCACTCCCTCTTCAGCCATGCCCTCAGGGTGGGTGGAAGCTCAGCACTGCTTCCCCTCTGCTGCTAGGAGGGGCTCAGCACAGGCTAGGCTGACCATATTTTCCCAAAGGGAAAATGGGACACCTCATGGGACCAGCCCAAGACCCCTGCCGCCCACCCGCATGGGGCTACCCCAGCCCAAGCCAGTCTCCTGAGCCCTTCCTCCTGTGCAGGGCAGGCATTGCTGCTTGCCCCCACATGTTCCTCTGCGCCTCGCTAAGGGTCACACCCCACTTTTTTGGCAAAACTGTGTACTTGTCGAGTTTGTTCTTGCCAACTGATCATCAGCTGACAAGAGCAAACAGGACAAATGCCCAGTTTTGCCTAAAAAGTCAGGATGGCTGGGATAGAGCTTAAAAAAGGGACTGTCCCAGCTGAAACGGGCTGCACAGTCACCCTAGCACAGACCCTTTATTTAACTGAGCAGAGGCTCAGGAGAGTGGTCTGGCCTAGCACCACAGGCTGGGGGAGGGGTTCAGGCAGTCAACTGGCAGCCCCCACTTTGCTGGCTCCCTGGGACTGCCCACATTTCCGAGGCATCTTTGGCTACGGAGGGTTGTGTGGTTTATGGCCCATCTCTGGCATGGGACACAGCATCATTTCTGTACCAGCAGCACTGTGCACAACGTACAGCATCGCCCCAGGGGCTGCTGGGGAGGAAGGGACCCCAACCGCGGGCAGCAAGTAGCTTGTTGAGGCCAAGCCAGACTCCTTTGCCAAGGCTGCAACCTGTGCATGTGAGAGAGATAGAGATAGAGGCAACTGCTGCCGAGTGTGAGGCCACGCGGGGCTCCCCAGTGTGGTGTGTAACTGAGTCGAAATCTGCCTGTGTTCCTTGCCCTGGATGTCTGAGGGGCTAAGTGACACTTTCATACCCAGTGCCATTTCCTATCTCACTCGTCCCCACTCCTCATTCTCCGGGTGTTTCTGCTTTGAACAGAATCCCGACCGCTAGCAAGGAGGAGGCTGTCCAGGTTTCTTTAAAGTTGCATCTCCCTGCATGTTGGATCTGATCAGTGTCTGGAGACATTGGCTGTTATCTGCTCTTTGTGAAAGCAGACAGGAGCTGTGCGCAGGGAGCCCCAAATATGTGTGAAATGCCCGTGGTGAGGACCTGGATGATTTACATAAAAGTTAAATATACATTAATAGCCCAGGGTTACTCCAGACAGGGACCGCATTCTACAGACTGAGGCTGATTTACACCAGCTAAGGATCTGTCCAAGGAGAGTTATATCTTGGCATTAGTATGATTCCATCTATACTGCCCTTCCCACTCCCCCGACCCTGTAACCAACCAGCTCGCCTGCATTCCCTGTGGCACCAGGCTGTAGAACTGAAGGAAACCCAGGCAATACTGTGTATGGGGGATTCATGCAGAGGAAGATTTTCATTGTGATTCTCTTGATTTCGCTGCCCCCACCCCAAATTTTGATTTGGGTTGAACCAGCCCCCTCTCCCCATCCAAACCTTTTGAGGAGATTTGGGTTCGGATGTGAACTTCATTACCTGGGTCCACCCCTGCCTTTTGTACTCTGACCTTTATAACACCCAACCAACAATGTGAAAGGCTGAGCAGAGGAAGAAGGCTGAAATAGTGCAGAGTTCATTAGCCGAGCAATCTTGGGTTGAGTCCTTGCTGATGTCAGTTAAAAGCGATAAACAGCAGGCATCGGTGGGACAGCGGGAATCCGCCTCTGAAATGAGCGCCATGGTTCCTTATCAGCTAAAGCTCAGATGCAGAAGATAGGAGGGTGAGGGAAGAGTATAAGCTGTTTGGGGCAGGGCCTGTCTTTCTTCTGTGTTTGTACAGCACTGAGCACAATGGGTTCCTGGTCTCTGACTGGGACTCCTGGGACTCCTGGGTCCTACCGCAACACACACAGTGAAGATAAAAGCCCATAAAGAGGACATGTCAATTCGATTCACCCCTTTCAGCTGCAGTGTGACAAGTCCCTAGAGAACTGGTTTTCAACTCTGTGTTCTGTAGAAGTGGGACTGAACCACAATTTCAGACTGAACCAGAGGAATCTGCATGTCTGGCTCAGCTCAGCCTGCCAAACCAATGCCCAAATGTTGGGAAGTTCTGATCCAAACTTTTACTCTAAGATCAAGCACAACTCAGACTCCCCTCCCCACAGCTCTCCTTCTTTGGCAAGTCAGGGCTGAGGGTCACTTCTCCGTCATTGCTCCTTATTTTCCACCAGTGCCTAATGGAAGATCAGAGCTATCTCCATTAGGGAAAGGAAACAATGTCTCTGAACCTATCCCCAGTTGTCTAGATGGACAGTATTTCAGGTTGTATTGACCCTATATCAGTTGATCTTCTCCACACCCTCATGGCCTCTCTCTAGCTACAGAGTGACAGGGCTAGTCAAGAGCTTTTGCACAGGATGAATTCCCTTTTCTCAGAACAGCAGTATATGTTACAGCACCAGCGGTCGGTTTCCATGTTGTATTACATTGCTTCCTGCTTTAACACAGGCGACTGTCACTGTTTTTTGCCCATCTATGCAAGCAGCACTTTAATGGGCAGTAGAAACCACATCACAACAGCTAGCCTCATGGCCCAGCAGGCAGTTTGCAGAGAAGAACCAGAGTGGAGAGAATTGGTAGAGAAATCTGGATTCTTTGCTGTGTGTACCAGCCATGATTGCTCAGCAAGCTTGATTGGACTTTGTTTGCAGTCACTGTATTCACCATGGGTCACTAGCTCCCGAAGCAAAGCAAAGCAAAGTACCAAGTCTTGTTTAATTTGAACAGCAGCAACAAATTAAGAGCAAAGCATTTTAAAACAACAAAAGGTATCCCTGTCTTTCCTAAAGGCTTAGGTGGGTCTAGCTTATCTAAGGCACCCCCACTTCTGGGAACTGAGGTGCAGTTTTCTTCACAGCAGTCTCTGCTTCTCCCCCCATCTAGTTCTTCAGGGGCTGTCCTGTTATCCACCCCACGCTTTTCTTTCCATGTCTCTTGAAACTGATTAAATTGGCTTATGCAGCCCACAGGTGGGCTGGAGAAGCACATCAGAGTTACAGTCATAGGAACATAACATAATAACATAAGAAAGGTCATGCTTGGTCAGACCAAAGGTCCATCTATCCCATTATCCTGTCTTCTGACAGTGGCCAATTGCCAGGTGCCCCAGAGGGAATGAACAGAACAAGTAATCATCAAGTGATCCATTCCCTGTCGCTCATTCCCAACTTCTGGCAAACAGAGGCAAGGGACACCATCCCTGCCCATCCTGGCTAATAGCCACCGATAGACATATCCTCCATAAATTTATCTAGCTCTTTTTTGAACTCTGTTATAGTCTTGGCCTTCACAACATCCTCTGGGAAACAGTTCCACAGACTGACTGTTCGTTGTGTGAAGAAATACTTCCTATTATTTGTTTTAAACATGCTGCCTGTTAATTTCATTTGGTGATCCTTAGTTCATGTGTTATGAGCAGGAATAGCACTTCCTTATTTACTTTCTCCACACCAGTCATGATTTTATAGACCTCAGTCATATCCCCCCTTAGTCAACTCTTTTCCAAGTTGAAAAGGCCCAATCTTTTTAATCTCTCCTCATATGGAAGCCGTTCCATACCCCTAATAATTTTTGTTGCTCTTTTCTGAACTTTTTCCAATTCCTATATATCTTTGTTGAGACAGGATGACCACAGCGTAAATATCAGTCTCCAGTTTCCACCCACAGGCATGTGCATGTAATTCCAATGGGAGCTGTTAGCATGTGAGTGAAGGTGGAATTTGAGTCCTGGGTTTCACAAGGCAACAAAAGCCTTCTGTTAGAGAGATATTTGTTCATGGTTAATGGTAACCCCAAGCTATGCTTTCTCTGTGGGGGGTCCCTTTGATGTGTTTGAGATGGGGCCTCCATCTGCTATTTCTGCTTGCATGCCAACTTCTTTAAAGGGAGTGGCGTTAACACCAGTCTATGGAATAACTTTCCGATTGCTAGCCATGTCCCTTTGTATTTGTCTTCATGCATCCCTGTAATGTTAGTGCATTAACTCCTTCCTATTTCAGCCTGGCTGCCTTACAGTGAGTGACCCCATTAGGCAAGCTAACTGGATCAGAGCATTGACTCATCTCAGAGCCTGGCTCTCAGTCAAGGAAGGAGAATATTGAGGCTCGTTAAATTTACATGGAGTGAACACTTCCTCTGCTGACCAGTCATTTGTCGGAGCCCAACTGAAACTGCTCCTAAGTGACAGACCTGGAGCCCTACTATCCCTCGTAGGATATGAGTGACTCCCTTTGCCTTGCTCATATCTTAGGCTAGGAGAATAGAGCTCGTGAGCAGCCTCCCATGGGTAACTGGAGTATTCTGTCATTAGTAATGTTATTACATCTTTGAGGAGGTAAAATTCAGTTAGGAAAGTAGGTGCATAGGAATTGTCAGACTGGATAAGACCTGAGCTCCAACTAGCCATGTATCCTGTCTCTGACAGTGACCAGAGTCTATGCTTCAAAGGATGGTAGAAGAAATCCCATTGCAGGCAGATATGGGACAGCATGTGCCCCATGACGGTCTCATGCTGATCTCTAATAATGAGAGATAGGCTTAAACCCTGACGCATGAGGACTAATATCTCTTTGTACATTTTTTTTAAAAGCATGAGCTATTCTAACAAAATATTCTTGCTACCCAGATAAATGTCCAGTCCCACTTCTGATTTTGCCAAGTTCTCACCCTCAGTGACACATGTGGTATGTAGACTCCCTCCTCAGGCCCTACACTACCAGCACTCCCAGCTACCTTCGAGACACCCCTGACTTCCTGAGGAAACTTCAATCCATCGGTGATCTTCCTGATAACACCATACTGGCCACTATGGATGTAGAAGCCCTCTAAATCAACATGCCACACAAAGATGGACTACAAGCCGTCAGGAACACTATCCCCGATAATGTCACGGCTAACCTGGTGGCTGAACTTTCTGACTTTGTCCTTACCCTTAACTATTTCACATTTGGGGACAATGTATACCTTCAAATCAGCGGCACTGCTATGGGTACCCGCATGGCCCCACAGTATGCCAACATTTTTACGGCTAACTTAGAACAACGCTTCCTCAGCTCTCGTCCCCTAACGCCCCTACTCTACTTGCGCTATATTGATGACATCTTCATCATCTGGACCCATGGAAAAGAAGCCCTTGAGGAATTCCACCATGATTTCAACAATTTCCATCCCACCATCAACCTCAGCCTGGTCCAGTCCACACAAGAGATCCACTTACTGGACACTACAGTGCTAATAAACAATGGTCACATAAACACCACCCTATACCGGAAACCTACTGACCGCTATTCCTACCTACATGCCTCCAGCTTTCACCCTGACCACACCACACGATCCATTGTCTACAGCCAAGCTCTGCGATACAACTGCATTTGCTCCAACCCCTCAGACAGAGATAAACACCTACAAGATCTCTATCAAGCATTCTTACAACTACAATACCCACCTGTGGAAGTGAAGAAACAGATTGATAGAGCCAGAAGAGTTCCCAGAAGTTACCTGCTACAGGACAGGCCTAACAAAGAAAATAACAGAACGCGACTAGCCTTCACCTTCAGCCCCCAACTAAAACCCCTCCAACTCATTATTAAGGATCTACAACCTATCCTAAAGGATGACCCAACACTCTCACAAATCTTGGGAGACAGGCCAGTCCTTGCCTACAGACAGCCCCGCAACCTGAAGCAAATACTCACCAACAACCACATACCACACAACAGAACCACTAACCCAGGAACTTATCCTTGCAACAAAGCCCGTTGCCAATTGTGCCCACATATCTATTCAGGGGACACCATCACAGGGCCTAATAACATCAGCCACACTATCAGAGGCTCGTTCACCTGCACATCCACCAATGTGATTTATGCCATCATGTGCCAGCAATGCCCCTCTGCCATGTACATTGGTCAAACTGGACAGTCTCTACGTAAAAGAATAAATGGACACAAATCAGATGTTAAGAATTATAACATTCATAAACCAGTCGGAGAACACTTCAATCTCTCTGGTCACGCAATCACAGACATGAAGGTCGCTATCTTAAAACAAAAAAACTTCAAATCCAGACTCCAGCGAGAAACTGCTCAATTGGAATTCATTTGCAAATTGGATACTATTAATTTAGGCTTAAATAGAGACTGGGAGTGGCTAAGTCATTATGCAAGGTAGCCTATTTCCTCTTGTTTTTTCCTACCCCCCCCCCCCCAGATGTTCTGGTTTAACTTGGATTTAAACTTGGAGAGTGGTCAGTTTGGATGAGCTATTACCAGCAGGAGAGTGAGTTTGTGTGCGTATGGGGGTGGGTTTTTGGAGGGGGGGTGAGGGAGTGAGAGAACCTGGATTTGTGCAGAAAATGGCCCAACTTGATTATCATGCACATTGTGTAAAGAGTTGTCACTTTGGATGGGCTATCACCAGCAGGAGAGTGAATCTGTTTGTGGGGGTGGAGGGTGAGAAAACCTGGATTTGTGCTGGAAATGGCCTAACCTGATTATCACTTTAGATAAGCTATTACCAGCAGGACAGTGGGGTGGGAGGAGGTATTGTTTCATATTCTCTGTGTATATATAAAGTCTGCTGTAGTTTCCACGGTATGCATCCGATGAAGTGAGCTGTAGCTCCCGAAAGCTCATGCTCAAATAAATTTGTTAGTCTCTAAGGTGCCACAAGTACTCCTTTTCTTTTTGCGAATACAGACTAAAACGGCTGTTACTCTGAAACATGTGGTAGTGAGTTCCGCAGGCCCACTGTGCATGGAAAATATCTCCTTTTGTGAGTCTTGTCTTTAGTGCCTTTCAGTTTCACTGAATGTGGTTCCATTTAGTGGGAGGAGCTAAGCCTGGAGCAGCCCAGGTGGTGGGGCTGGTAATTTGTTCTAGCCTTGCTGAGCAGGCTATGGTTGGGAGTCAGGGGAGATGGTTATATGCACTCTGTGGGCTCAGTCTTCAACCAGCTGTGAGGAGAGCTGGAACCTCAGACCACGGTCATGGCCTGAAGGCCAGACTAGTGGAAAATCTTCTGTGAGACCTCCCAAAGATTTGAGTGCCTGTGAAAGCCAAGAAATACATATGGAAAGCCAAAGTCAGAGCCAAAGGGGTCTCTGTTGGAGGATTGGGCCAAAAGAAATCTGATGAGGTTCAACAAGGACGAGGCAGAGTCCTGCACTGAGGACGGGAGAATCCCACGCACCGCTACAGACTAGGGACTGAATGGCTTGGCAGAAGTTCTGCAGAAAAAGACCTAGGGGTTACAGTGGATGAGAAGCTGGATATGAGTCAGCAGTGTGTCCTTGTGGCCAAGAAGGCCAACGGCATATTGGGCTGTATTAGTAGGAACATTGCCAGCAGATCAAGGGAAGTGATTATTCTCCTCTATTCATCACTGGTGAGGTCACACCTGGGGTATTGCATCTAGTTTTGGTCCCCTATTTCACTAGGAGGGTGATGAAGCACAGGAGTGGGTTACCTAAGGAGGTGGTGGAATCTTCATCCTCAGAAGTTTTTAAGGCCTGGCTTGACAAAGCCCTGACTGGGATGATTTAGTTGGTGTTGGTCTTGCTTTGAGCAGGGGGTTGGACTAGATGACCTCCTGAGGTCTCTTCCAACCCTAATATTCTATGATTCTTGGGCCTAGATGGTGAGAGGTATTTAGGCACCTAACTCCCATCAGTGCAGGCTAAGCTACTTACCTACTCAGAGGCGGGAAGATGTGGTCTGTTAGAATATCAGGGTTGGAAGGAACCTCAGGAGATCATCTAGTCCAACCCCCTGCTTAAAGCAGGACCAGACCAAATATCATCCCTTATTTATGCCCCAGATCCCTAAATGTCCCCCTCAAGGATTGAACTCACAACCCTTTGATTAGCAGCCAATGCACTGAGCTATCCCTCCCTCCACCCCGTCACTCAGAATCCCATCTGAACTTGGCCTTGAGTCCCTGTGCTTGATAACCTCCTAGATTTCTCCCCTGACGGGATTAAACCCGGTGTGTGGTGGGAGCTGTGCAGCAGCACTCCCTGCTGCGTTCCCAGCTGATAGTGAACGAGAAGGAGAGTAAATGTGAAGCATGGCAAAGAGCAGGGATTCAGACTTGGATTTCCAGGAGGAGAAGGGAGATGGAGCCCAAGGGAACTAGATTTGTCTGCTAATTCTAAAGAGTGTAAAAGGTCCCAGGAGTATGTGGGTCATTTCGTAGCGAAACGAACTTTCACTGAACAAAGGGAAATGACACCTTCCTCTCCTGCCCTCCCCTGAGAGATGGGAATATAATAACTTGATTCAGCTGTGCCCCCCTACGACCCTGCACCATTCCTGGTGGGAGAGTATCCCTGGGAAGCTGGAAGTGCTGGCCAATAGGAGAGGCTGGGGAAGTGAGACCAGGCCTCTGTCCCAGGATACTGCTAGGGCAGCCTAGATCCCATGACAGCTACAGATATTGCACTCCTGAGAACTCACGTGTTGGCCGGAAGAGCAGAGCTGGGCTAACTCAGCACAACACGGGGTAGGGGTGGGGTTTGGGGACATGTTTAGAAAACACCTGGCCGCGGGCTTGAGACCACAGACTCATTTCACAGGTGTCTCTCTCAGTGGATGCTCAGTGTGCCCATTCATTGGGTAACATCGTCCTCAGAGAGTTGACGAGCTGGTAGCTTGCCATCAAAGAGAGTCAGTGGTGTCAGGGGCCAGATTTACACCCTTGGGGTTCAAACAAATTAGCTAAAAGCATAGTGTCACCTTCACCCCCCCCCCAGCTCCATACTGACCCCAGGTATGACTCCCTCCGATGTCTAAGTGTGGATCGGGGACATGATACAGCCCATCCGATGGGTCCACTAGCTCATTCTCCTGTGAGGTTTCTCACTCATCTCAGAGCCCCGGGCCAGCTCTGACTCAAGCAGCAACGTGCAGTGAGTCAGAGTCTAATGCTTTCCCCACCTCCCCAAAGGAATAAGAAACAAATGGGGACCCAATATGGTCCCTCTGACTCCAATACATTCCTCTGCTCCCCTGCATTGCTCCTCACTCAGCAGGTCATACAACTTCAAGGGCATTCCTAATACTGAAACTGTCACCATATTTAGCCTCTTTTCAGTGAGGACCTCAGCAAATTTAAAACAAACAAAAGGAAGTATTTTTTCACTAAACGCACAGTCAACCTGTGGAACTCCTTGCCAGAGGATTTTGTGAAGGCCAAGACTACAACAGCGTTCAAAAAAGAACTAGATAAATTCATGGAGGATAGGTCCATCAATGGCAAATAGCCAGGATGGGCAGGGATGGTGTCCCCAGCCTCTGTTTGCCAGAAGTTGGGAATGGGCGACAGGTGATGGATCACTTGATGATTACCTGTTCTGTTCATTTCCTCTGGGGAACCTGGCATTGGCCACTTTTGGAATACTGGGCTAAATGGACTTTTGGTCTGACCCAGTATGGCCCTTATGTTCTTATATGCAAAGCACTTCACTTTCATTCATTAAGCCTTCCCATGCCCCGTACTTGGGCATTATCCTCATTTTAGAGTTGGTGGAGGTAACAGCCAATGCCAGGCATCAGATCAAAGGCATAAAGCCCAGGAGTCCTGCTCCCATGCGCTCTAACCTCTAGAGAACATTCCCTCCTTCGACAGCTAGTTTTCCTCCCAGAGGAGAAGAAGTTCCCTCAAGGTGATCCCCAATGCAGACAGCATAAAGTCTAAGGTTTCAGAGTAGCAGCCTTGTTAGTCTGTATTCGCAAAAAGAAAAGGAGTACTTGTGGTGCCACAATACTCCTTTTCTTTTGGCATAAAGTATAAGTGATCATTGGCTTGTTAGGCAAATAGCTGAGCCAGAGCTCAGGGAGGTCTGCTGGCTTGCCCGCTTGGCCTGCCAGTGTATTAAACCTGTCACCTTCCCCCACAGATTGACTGGCTGTCATCCTGTTGTAAAGAGGCTTCTAACAAGGTGTAAAATTAAAGGCTGCCTCATGCCAGGCGAATATGAGACAATACAAGCTTCAGAGTAGCAGCCATGTTAGTCTGTATCAGCAAAAACAATGAGGAGTCCTTGTGGCACCTTAGAGACTAACACATTTATTTGGGCATAAGCTTTCATGGGCTAAAACCCACTTCAACTGAAGTTTCCATGAACCCACATCACACACATTGTGTCAAATGTCGCCCTGTTTATTTATGTATTTCTGCAATTCAGGGAGGCCTTTGGTGTGGAAGTGATTCCAGCATCACAGCAGATGCTGCCCTGGCTGTTCGTGTGAAGAGGCTTTCTGAACTCCCATTGCTGGGCGCCTCCCATCCCTCCTCTTCTGTAGTGGTGAAGTGCATTTAGAAAGAGCAGCCTTTCAACCTTGCACATAAATAAGGATCACACTTCCCACCATCAATCAGCAGTCACCTCTAGGATGGCACAGAGCTGGCTGCTAATGCAGATGTATCATGTCATGGCCCCACCACTAGATAGGTTTTCAGGAGACACAGGTTCTATTACCGGCTCTGCTACTGACCTTGGGTAAGTCACTTGCCTGCTCTGTGCCTGTTTCCCCTAACACCATTTGTCTATTTAAATAGTGAGGCCTAGATTCTCAAAGGTATATAGAGGCCTAAGTCCCACTGAAATCAAGGGGCGTTAGATGCCTAAATCCTTAGCAGATCTGAGGCTAAGCTCAGTGAAGTAGGACCTGTTTTTTGCTATCTACGTTTCCAGCTCTGAGCACACTCGGGCCCTTATCTGCGGGGAGTCTCTGGTGTTGCTGTAATGTTACTAATAATAACTGTACCCAACAAAACTCCAGGAGAGGAAGTAAAGCAGAAGCCATCACCCAGTTAAATCTCTCTGGGGAATTTCAGTGGGTAGAATGTAATGACTCGGCTTGGAATTTAGACAGGGTACTGGTGCTACCTCCTCGGCCCTGGAAGAAAGTTGCATGGGATTTTTAGACTCTGATTTTGCTGCCATAGGAAGCAGTGGCAACATTTCCATTGATGTCTAAGTTTTTATACAACTTGCATCTCTCTGGTATCTGAACATCTTCAGGGAGAGCAGGAATGAGGCCTCATTGGCCAAGTTCCCAATTCTCTATCTCAGAAACCCATTCCATCACAGGACCAACAGAGCTCCCTCCACCACTTAAGGGCATTTTTTAAGACAAGACAGCCATTGTCTATGCTACCAAAACCACATCTCACTTTCAGCTGGGTTCTCCTTAAAGGTCCCCTATCCAAGTGCTTGCTAGGAGCCAACTTTGCATAGCTACTAAGAGGAGACAAGTTTGCAGCCAGAGGTTGTACATCTCATAGCTGAAGACCCATCACATTTCCACTTTCAGGTTTTGACATCATTCTTGGTTGCTGAGGGCATGAGCCAGCTTTTCAGCTCTCACAGCAGCTCAGAGATTTGAGAGCTGCTATTAAATCCCCTTTGCGTGGGACTTTAAGTATTTTGGGAGGGGAAGACTAGGGGAGGAACAGTGAAGAAAAGTGGCCAGAACACTCAGTCTCAGAACGTGGAGATCTGGGTGCAAATGCTGGTTACATCACCATATAGATTAGTGGGTACATCTGGCAGCCTCTGTGGAAGGGAACCTGGGGTCAGAAAGAGCAGATCAGGAATGAGGTGCATTGGCAGAGTCATATGTGAGGAGCCAGGGAATGGGAGGGGGAGGCTGCATCAATTTAGCTATGTGTGGGGAGCTCAGGAATAGAATGGCAGGGCGTGTTACAGATCAAGAGAGAGGTGAGTGTGCAGAGGAGCATGGGGTACTCAGGATCAGCAAAGTGTGTGTGTGTGGGAAGGGAGGAGGCTGAGGCACACTGACAGCACTGAGAGGCATGCAGCTAGGACTAGAATAGCAGGGTATCCTATGAGTCAGGTGCGCAACACAGCTGGGCTCTAGGGCAGGATAGGAAGAGGCGCTGTCAGTCTGCGTTAACATAGCAAACAGGAATTAGCAGGGGCTGAAGCAGTTGGAGACTTTAGAAGAGCTGGAAGAATGAAAGTGGCCCATGCCGACCTGCACTACATTTTGACTCCAGCAAGTGCTGTGAGTCACTCGCCTTGGTGAGTGTGCTATAATTCACTCCTAATTAAAGCACACCCTAACCCTCCAAATCAACCAAAGAGGAAAAAAAAAACAAAAATGGGTGGACAGAATGGCAATAAACCCTCCTCATTTACATGGCTGGAGCTGGAAATTAGGGGTTCAGGGTATGGGAGGGGGCTCCGGGCTGGGGCAGAGGGTTGGAGTGCGGTGTGGTGGTGAGAGCTCCAGTTGGGGTGTGGGATCTGATGTGGGGCTAGGGATGAGGGATTTGGGGTACAGGAGGGAGCTCTGAGCTGCGGTAGGGGTTTGGGATGCGGGAAGGGTGAGGGCTCTGGTTGGGGTGCGGGCTCTTGGGTGGGGCTCGGGAGTTTGGGGTGCAGGAGGGTGCTCTGGACAAAGGAATTCAGAGGGTGAGAGGGGGATCAGGGCTGGGGCAGGGGGTTGGGGAACAGGAGGGGGTGTAGGCTCCAGACAGCGCTTACCTCAGGCAGATCCCAGAAGCAGCGGCATGTCCCCACTCTGGCTCCTATGCATAGTCGCAGCCAGGTGGCTCTGCGTGCTGCCCCATCCTCAGGTGCTGCCCCGTAGCTCCCATTGGAAATAGTTCCCAGCCAATGGAAACTGCGAAGCCAGCACTGGGGGCGAGGGCAGAACACAGAGTCCCCCTGGCTGCCTGTATGTGTAGAAGCCGGAGGTGGGACATGCCACTGCTTCCAGGAGCCGCGCGGAGCCAGAGCGGGCAGAAGCCTGCCTTAGCCCCACTGTGCTGCTGACTTGACTTTTAATGGCCCAGTCAGCGGACTCTGGTGGGTCACAATAGGACTCTGGCACAGCACAATGGGTTGCAGGCCCGGGTCAGGGGGGACCTCTCTGATTGGCTGCTTTCTCCACTTCACTCCCTCCTGGGGTAGAGCAGCCAATCCAGGATACTGCAGGAGGCAGGCAGAGCTCTCCCTTCACCTTAGGAGCCAACCCTATTCTCAGGGGACAGTAGAGGGAAGCAAAAAGAACCCAGCAGCTCAGGGCAGCCCCACTCCCACCCACTTCTTCAACCACTGGGAGCCACAGGACAGCGCCTCCACTTGTCGGGCTCAACGGGTAGTGATCAATGGCTCCATGTGTAGCTGGCAGCCGGTATCTAGTGGAGTGCCCCAAGGGTCGGTCCTGGGGCCGGTTTTGTTCAATATCTTCATTAATGATCTGGAGGATGGTGTGGATTGCACTCTCAGCAAGTTTGCGGATGACACTAAACTGGGAGGAGTGGTAGATACGCTGGAGGGTAGGGATAGGATACAGAGGGACCTAGACATATTGGAGGATTGGGCCAAAAGAAATCTGATAAGGTTCAACAAGGACAAGTGCAGAGTCCTGCACTTACGATGGAAGAATCCAATGCACCGCTACAGACTAGGGACCGAATGGCTAGGCAGCAGTTCTGCAGAGAAGGGCCTAGGGGTGACAGTGGACGAAAAGCTGGATATGAGTCAACAGTGTGCAATAAGGATTGCCAAGACCAATGGCATTTTGGGGTGTATAAGTAGGGGCATTGCCAGCAGATCGAGAGACGTGATCGTTCCCCTCTATTCGACATTGGTGAGGCCTCATCTGGAGTACTGTGTCCAGTTTTGGGCCCCACACTACAAGTTGGATGTGGAAAAATTGGAGAGAGTCCAGCGAAGGGCAACAAAAATGATTAGGGGATGGAACACATGACTTCTGAGGAGAGGCTGAGGGAACTGGGATTGTTTAGTCTACGGAAGAGAAGAATGAGGGGGGATTTGATAGCTGCTTTTAGCTACCTGAAAGGTGGATCCAAAGAGGATGGATCTAGACTATTCTCAGTGATAGCAGATGACAGGACAAGGAGTAATGGTCTCAAGTTGCAGTTGGGGAGGATAGGTTGGATATTAGGAAAAACTTTTTCACTAGGAGGGTGGTGAAACACTGGAATGCGTTACCTAGGGAGGTGGTGGAATCCCCTTCCTTAGAAGTTTTTAAGGTCAGGCTTGACAAAGCTCTAGCTGGGATGATTTAGTTGGGATTGGTCCTGCTCTGGGCAGGGGGTTGGACTAGATGGCCTCCAGAGGTCCCTTCCAACTCTGTTATTCTATGATTCTATGATTTACTCCTCCATCTTCCATCCCTGCAACACTAGGCCTGGGACAGGGAAGAGAGGACCCACTGTGGCCCCCAGGCCTGGGAGGGGGTGAAGAACCCCAGGAGCTGCAGCGGTGAGGCTGGGGGCTCGGAGGGGACAGAAATAATGGAGAGCTGGTGGCGGCATTGAACAGATGTGGACAGAAAAGATGTGGGGACAGCAATGATGTAGGGGCAGAATTAATTGCCAAATAGGGGGACAGACAGATGTGCCGTGATGAGACCCCCCCACATTTTTTCCACCCCACATTCGACCTAGCCTGCAGGGTCCCTTCTCTCCCTGTTCAAGCTATTCCACACATCCCACAGACCTAGGCAAAGCTCGTGGGGATCCCTCTCCTGGTACCCCCAACTCCAGTGCCAGGAAGCTGGAGTCAGAGACAAAGCCCAGATTGACTGCTGGGGTCAGTTCCTGCCTGGGTCCCCTTCTGAACTCGCTCCCTGCGGGACAGCAAAGAGCAGAGGGAATTTCTCAAGAGGAAGGCTAGAAGCAGTAGTCAATTGGCCAGATTCTAATCCCTGTCACCCCATTGTGAAATTATAGCAGCGCCCCTGACCTCAAAGCATTCGCATGGGTGTACTTAGGAGCAGCCTCTGGTCCTCTGGGCAGCAGGTCTCGCCCCATTGGGTTTCCGCTGCACCCTCCGGCCTCACTGCTCCTCCTGGGATGGGTTTCCTCTCTTTGCTGCCATGACAACAGGAGGCACTGCTTTCAGCAGGCCAAGGTCACCTGAGGCCACCCTTTGGAGCGCTGTCCATCAGCCCCAAGGATCACACCTACCTGAGGGAGGGCACATCTGTGGGGCACACAGGCCTGTCTCTAATGAGGCGTGATCCTAGGGTTGCGATGTGTCTGTTTTTTGACCGGAACACCTGGTAAAAAGGGGACTCTGGCAGGTCACAATGGGTTGCTGCACTGTCTGTGGGCCAACATGCTGTCCCTATATTCCACCTACGTGGTATGTGGTGGTGTGGGGAAAGCCTCACTATTTACTAGTAGCCTGGGAAACTCAAAGAAAACCCCAATAGCCAGAGACAGGCCCCACACCCAATTCCAAACTTTGAGGAGGTTCCAGTCCAGAGCTAGATCCAAATGTCATGGCTGGCTCCTCTTCTACAACAGACTGGAGTGAAAGCCCCCAGCCTAACACCCCCAGAACTGGGGGAAATTTGAGTCTGGATCAGACTCCTAGTCAGGCTCACCCCTCCACCGACCGTGCTGTCATAGGGTCCCTCCAGAGGGCCTTTCTGAGAATCATTCGGGATGCCGATGTGAGGCCCACGTGGGAAGGGACATTCGTCCTGCTGAGAGCTGGGATCTCCTGCCTGGCATTTTGGGAGAATACGGAGTAATTTTTGTCTAAATTTGGGTGGGTGAGGGAATCAATTATCCAAACCCGGCCTTGGAAAAGGAACTTGTCTTGTTAATGAGCAGATTTCCTTACCCAAGGAGAGAACTATCTTGGTTGGGTCTGCAAGATTCTGCAGTCCCAAATACTAATTGAGATGTAACACTTGGACTCTCAGGGCTTAGGACCCAGAGCTATAGGAACTCTTGTCACACACAGCAACTTTGTGAGCCTCAGATTGCCAGTTTTTAAAGCCAAAGATCGTTTAGTGTGACCTTGTGTAGATTGAAGTTTGTCCACTTGACCCTTTGCTGAGCCCAACAACTTGTGTTTGGCTAAAGCACATCTTCCAGAAAGGCATCCAGTCTTGATCTGAAGACGTCAAGAGATTGGCAATCCACCCCTTCCCTTGGTAGTTTTATCCAGTAATTAATCACCTGCATTTATAAAATAATGTGCCTTATTTCTAATCTGAATTTGCCTGGCATTAACATGTGACACATTAGGCCATCACTTCACTGCCATAAAAGGAGTATTTTGTAGCTGGCCAGCTATATACATTAACAATCTCACTGTAAATTCCTAGTGGAGACAAAGCTCTGTAGCATTTACTGTGAAGCAGCTAAGCAAGGTGGGGGAGGGGGGGGTGTAATGTTGATCGACGTTAGCTACATCATGGTGAAAAAACTGCCTGCGCCTTATCTCCACTAGGGTTTTACAGGGATATAGCTAATGGGCAGCAGTTGAAGACATGGGCTGAGAACTACAGCACGTGGGACACATAAGCTGGGACTCATTGAGCTTTCAGAAGAATGCTTCACTGCAAGAAAAACAGTCTCAGGAGATCTCAAAGGGGTCATCTAGGTCTATCAACATGATGTGGCATGAAAAAAGCTAATGCAGTCCTAGGATGTGTTGGGCAAGGTATTTCAGGTGGAGACATGTAAATTTTATTGCCATTATACAAGGCAGTGGTGAGACCTCAGCTGGAATACTGTGTGCAGTTCTGGTGTCCAATGTTTAAGAAAAATGAATTCAGACTACAAGAGTTGCAGAGAAGGGCTAAGAGGCTGATCAGAGGAATAAAGAACCTGCCTTATCAGCGAAGTCTTAAGTAGCTTGGCTTGTTTAGCCTAACCAAATGAAGGCTGAGGGGAGATGTAATTGCTCTCTATTAATATACCAAAGAGATAAATACCAGGGAGGGAAAGGAGTTATTTAAATTAAGGGCCAATGTTGGCATAAGAACAAATGGCTATAAATTGGCTATCAACAAGTTTAGGCTTGAAATTAGAAAAAGTTTCTAACCATCAGAGAAGTGAAGTTCTGGAACAGCTTCCCAAGGGGAACAGTGAGGGCAAAACACCTACAGCTTACCTACACTAGGGGTTTGCACTAACTACATTGGTGCAAAAACCCCCAGTGTGGACAAGCCTCTAGTCTTGTAACTCGCTCCAACATTAGAGCTCTCTCTCTGTGTTAGATATGGTGCAAACAGATGCACAGGGGTGTTTTAAGTGTGGGCTGAGTGTGTATGCTTGTACTATGGTTGTGCAGTGGTCTGGACTGTGTAGATAGTGTATATAGTGGTTGTGTACAGTATTCACATGCTGAACCAATGCAGCCTACTCCATTACATCGCTGAAGAACCTCATTTCACTGCCAGGAGACCATGAACAGATCATGAGTGAAAGGCCAGTGCTGGGGTAATGAGCTGAGAATGGAGCCTTTTACAGAGTAATTAATTCTCAAGTGCTTGGCAGCAGGACTGAGAATCTGATATTGGTTTTCTGCTGCATGATATGAACTGAAGTAAATGCAAATATAATTACTATGCAAAATTCTGGACATAGTGAATCTTATATACACACGGGATGAGACTGAACCCAGGCTTATGCTGGCTTCTGTGCCCAGGTCCCTGATGGCAGAAAGTCGTATGGGGGGAGTCAGTGGACAATAGCACAAGGCAACTGCACCCCAGGTGCCCATAGGGGACCAGCCTAGCCCCCACATTGGGCATGACCAGAGTGATGGCTGAGTGAATGCATTCACTCAGGGCATCTTCACTGAAGCCTCTCTTGGATGGGACTCTGAGTTTCCACTGGGAGATATGCAATCTGTCCTCTCTCAGCATAAGCCCCAAAGGGAAGGGAACAGATATGTCTCCTGCCCTCCCCTCGAGTGAGACCCAAATGGCCCCAATGCTACTGGGAGCTGCAGTTTTGACATCTCTGCACAAGTCAGGGTAAATATAGCCCACGAAGTACACACACGCCCATGCACATACATGCACACCCACTCATGCACAGGCATGCACACACTTGCAAAGAACTCACCTTCCCCAATTCTGCTGTGAAACACACCAGACATTTAGCACCATACAGCAAGCGTGCAGAAAAGCTCAGAGCAGCTAGTGAAGAGTGATTGTGTGTGTGTGTGCGGACGCGCACGTGTGTGTGGAGGTGGAATTTTATTATCCAAACTGGATATGGACCAGGACCTAGGGGGTTACTCTTTCCAGAATGTTTGTACAGCATCTAGCATTAGGGGACATTGGTCCATCACTGGGGCTCCTTGGTACTATGATAACACAAATTAATAATAATGCAGGGTGCCCAGGATCTTCAGCAATCAGGGAGCCCTCAGTTTTAAGTCTCATTCACAGCTGCATCTCAGTGCATCTCATCTGGAAATAGCATCTGTATAGCTTGCCTTAGCCCTGGTCTACATTACGAGTTTAGGTCGAAATTAGCAGCGTTAGATCTATTTAACCCTGCACACCGCACCCGTACACACAATAAAGCCATTTTTGTCGACTTAATGGGCTCTTCAAATCGATTTCTGTACTCCTCCCCAACGAAGGGATTAGCACTGAAATAGACATAGCTAGGTCGAATTTGGGGTAGCGTGGACGCAATTCGATGGTATGGGCCTCCGGGAGCTATCCCATAGTGCTCCATTGTGACCACTCTGGACAGCACTCAATTTGGATGCACTGGCCACGTAGACAGAAAAAGCCCCGCAAACTTTTGAATTTCATTTCCTGTTTGGCCAGCATGGCAAGCTGATCAGCACAGGTGACCGTGCAGATCTTATCAGCAGAGGTGACCATGGAGTCCCAGAATCGCAAAAGAGCTCCAGCATAGACCAAATGGGAGGTACTGGATCTGGTCGCTGTATGGGGAGAAGAATCTGTGCTATCAAAACTCTGTTCTAAAAGACGAAATGCCAAAATATTTGAAAAAATCTCCATAGGCATGAAGGACAGAGGCTATAACAGGGACCCGCAGCAGTGCCATGTGAAACTTAAGGCGCTCAGGCGAGCCCACCAAAAAACCAAAGAGGCAAACAGCTGCTTGGGGTCAGACCCCCCCAGACATGCTGCTTCTATGATGAGCTCCATGCAATTCTACGGCATGCCCCTACAACTACCCCATCCCTGTTTGTGGACTCCTGCAAGAGAGTCTCATGCAACAGGGATGAGGATTTTCGGGGCAGAGGAAGATGATGTTGAAGATAGCGCACACCAGGAAAGTGGAGGAACCGTTCTCCCCGACAGCCAGGAACTGTTGATCATCCTGGAGACAGTACCATCCCAAACCAGACTCTCGGACCTTGAAGGTGGAGAAGGCACTTCTGGTGAGTGTACGTTTGGAAATATAATACACGATTTAAAAGCAAGAGTGTGTATTGATTAATTTGCCCTGAAGACCTGGGATGCATTCGAGGCCAGTACAGCTACTGGAAAAGTCTGTTAACGTGTCTGGGGATGGAGCAGAAATCCTCCAGGGACATACCAATGAAGCTCTTCTGCATGTACTCCCAAAGGCTTTGCAAAAGGTTTCTGGGAAGGGCAGCCTTATTGTGTTCTCCATGGTAGGACACTTTACCACACCAGGCCAGTAGCACATAGTCTGGAATCATTGCATAAGAAAGCATGGCAGCGTGTGGTCCCGGTGTTTCCTGGCATTCAAGCAACATCCATTCTTTATCTCTCTGTGTTATCCTCAGGAGAGTGATATCATTCGTGGTCACCTGGTTGAAATAGGGAAATTTTATTAAGGGGACATTCAGAGAAGGCCGTGGCTGAAAAGAAGTCATCCTCACTGTTAGTCCTGGGGTGGCGGGAGGGGGTGAAGCCATCATCCCAGAGAATTGGGTGTGTGTGTGGGGGGTTAGTTGGGTTTGTGTATGATTACAGTTAATGGCTCTCAGGCTGTACAATACAAACCTGCAGCAGCTCAGCTAGATCAACTAGTCCAATCAAACTAGCATTGTTTTGAACCTTCGCCCATACCACCAGCCAAACTCCAGACTGTCCAGGGGTTCCCCATCCATCTCACTGACTCCCAAAATAGCCATGGAGCTCCTGCCTGCAACCTTTCAGTGGGGCCTGATTTTGCAGTGGAAGGGAATATCCCTTGTGGATCCTGGCCAGGACTTTAGAACAACCAAACCAGACCCAGCTGCTTGCTTGGCAAGGAGTCGGAGGATGGTTCTGGAGAGTGCTGTGGAGCTCTCCAGCCAAGCCAGATGAAACTAATATGTTTGCCACATAGTTCTGTGTCTTAATACAGAGTGATTGGCCCAGAGTTTGAGTTGTCTTTGTCCCTCCTAAATTCTTGGCCCAATAGGGACCACTCTAGTGTCTGCTATAAGCTCGAGCAGCTCAAAGGCTACTTTAACTGCTTTAACTTAAACAGCTGCCTTTGGCCCTGAGGGCCATTCCAGTTAGTGGGAATAGTCAGAGCACAGTGCTGCTTCAGTCATCCCTTTTCCTAGCCATGTCCCTTAACCTTCACTGTACAGTGACTTTGAATGCAACCTAGTTACACTGCCATTCTCCCTAGCAGACACAGACTTAGGACCATTCCCTTCCTGGCTATTCACAGACAATTGCTTGGAGACTGGGGTAACTCCCTCCATCAGGAAGTCAATACCCCTAACAGACACAGGCACATTTCCTTCACTGTCACCATTCTCCATACAGATAATAGGTAAGGTATAGGGACCCTCATCTTCCACTAACCTTGCCTTCCCAAACTGCTGACTAGACAAAGCCATCAGCTCACAAGGCTGCCTGGACTCATTAAGACTTTCCTTGCCTTCCTCTCCCTTGTCCCAGCACCCAGTAGGGTGACCAGATGCCCCGATTTTTGGATGTTTTTCTTACATAGGCTCCTGTTACCCCCATCCCCTATCCTGATTTTTCACACTTGCTGTTGGTCACCCTAGCACCCAGGGCTGGTTACAGACAAATACTGGGAGAGTGGGGCAGCTTCCTTACAAGGTAAACTGCTGTTCTCCACACTACACTGACCTACTTCCAGCAAAAAATCACAGTTACCTTTTTCAGTTTTACTTTTACAAGATGTATTAGCCAACAATCCATCACCGATCAAAAATCTACCCTTTTCTTCCTCAGTTAAGGCTTTAACCTGACCATCCACTTTAATCTGCTCCTGAGAAACATTTTCCTGACCAATGAGTTCTTTCTGTGCTTGATCTTCTTCCAGATTCACTTCTGAGACATTACAGGCAAACTGCTCTTTTCCTCAGAGAAACAGCTATTTCCCACCAGGTTAGAATCCCACTCCCCCTGGTCATAGCATAATGGGTTAAACACAGAAAACTGCTCAGAGTAATATAGCATACAAACATTGTTATAAACTGGACTTTCAAGAGTATACAGTTTCTGCTGGGCCTCCATTGCCTTTTTGACTTGGAGTTAAGTCTCGCAACCCTCTCCTCAGCAGCCAGTCATTCCATTTGCCTTCTACGAGCTCTTTCCTCTCTTTCATCAGCTTTCTTCTGTGTTACAGCAGCTTCTCTATCTCTAATTCAGCATTCCTTTCCTTACCTTCTTTCTCTCTTTCAGCAGCTTTTTTTTCCAATTCAGCCATTCTTTCTTTAGCTTCCTTCTCCAGCTGGGCCAAGGCTTGCTTCTCTCTCATTTGAATTTCTGCCAGTTTTTTATTATATTCAAATTGCAGGCTCTCTTAGGGCTTGCAGATTCACTGCTTCTGCTGATGCTTTCTGGCTCTTGGTCACTGATCTTTAACCAACAAAACTCTCAATACCAAAATTCAAATTTGGATAGCGTGAGGTTCTGATCCAAAGTTTAATTGACCTGGTTCTGTGGATCCTAGCACGACTACGCCATTGTAATGATGCGGCCTCTGGCGGGACAATACTGAGAGTATCAATTCAGGACAAATTGCTTAGAGCAGGGCAGTCACAGCCTAAAGCTGGATGTACTTTATTACTAAGGCACACCAAACCAGCCAAACAGAGAAGACTTCAGTTTTAACCCTCTGGCTAACCAGAAGTCATACAAGCAATTCCCTCAGATACTCCAGTTCCCTTGTGCTACCACCAGCAAGCACTGCTCCTAATGGGGATGAATGGTTATGGAAACCAATACCCCAGTAAAAGAAAAAAGGTTCTCCCAATCCCAAAGGTTCTCCCAATATCTAAACCAATACTTTGTCTCAGTCTTTAATGAGGGGCTTAGGGATAATGGTAGGATGATGAATGGGAATGAGGATATGGAGGTAGATATTACCACATCTGAGGTAGAAGCGAAACTTGAACAGCTTAATGGGACTAAATCAGGGGGGCCCATATAACCTTCATCCAAGACTATTAAAGAACTGGCACATGAAATTGCAAGCCCATTAGAAAAAAATTGTAATGAATCTGTAAACTCAGGGGTTGTACCGTATGACTGCAGAATTGCTAACATAGTTCCTATTTTTTAGAAAGGGGAAAAAACGTGATCCGGGTAACTACAGGTCTGTTAGTTTGACTTCTGTAGTATGCAAGATCTTTGAAAACATTTTGAAGGAGAAGGTAGTTAAGGACATTGAGGTCAATGGTAATTGGGACAAAATAAAATATGGTTTTACAAAAGGTAGACTGTGTCAAACCAACCTGATCTCCTTCTTTGAGAAGGTAACACAGTGGATCTAGTTTACCTCAATTTCCGTATCGCATTTGACATGGTTCCCTATGGGGAATTATTATCTAAATTGGAAAACATGGGAATCAATATGAAAATTGAAAGGTGGATAAGGAACTGGTTAAAGGGTAGACTACACTGGGTCATGCTGAAAGGTGAACTATCAGGCTGGAAGGAGGTTCCCTTCCTCAGGAATCTGTTTTGAGAACAATCTTATTTAATCTTTTTATTACTGACCTTGGCGCAAAAAGTGCTATTCACTAATGAATCATAGAATATCAGGGTTGGAAGGGACCTTAGGCGGTCATCTAGTCCAACCCCCTTCTCAAAGCAGGACCAATCCACAACTAAATCATCCCAGCCAGGACTTTGTCAAGCCTGACCTTAAAAACCTCAAAGGAAAGAGAGTCCACCCCCTTCCTAGGTAACGCATTCCTGTGCTTCACCACGGTCCTAGTGAAAAAGTTTTTCCTAATATCCAACCTAAACCTCCCCAACTGCAACTTGAGACTCCTCGTTCTCCTCGTTCGGTCATCTGTTACCACTGAGAATAGTCTAGAACCATCCTCTCTGGAACTACCTCTCAGGTACTTGAAAGCAGCTATCAAATCCCCCCTCATTCTTCTCTTCTGCAGACTAAACAATCCCAGTTCCCTCAGTCTCTCCTCAGAAGTCATGTGTTCCAGTCCCCTAATAGTTTTTTGTTGCCCTCCGCTGGACGCTTTCCAATATTTCTACATCCTTCTTGTAGTGTGGGGCCCAAAACTGGACACAGTACTCCAGATGATGCCTCACCAATGTCGAATAGAGAGGGAATGATCACGTCCTCGATCTCTTGGCAATGCCCCTACTTATACATCCCAAAATGGCATTGGCCTTCTTGGCAACAAGGGCACACTGTTGACTCATATCCAGCTTCTCATCCACTGTAACCCCTAGGTCCTTTTCTGCAGAACTACTGCCGAGCCATTCGGTCCCTAGTCTGTAGCGATGCATGGGATTCTTCCGTACTAAGTGCAGGACTCTGCACTTGTCCTTGTTGAATCTCATCAGATTTCTTTTGGCCCAATCCTCTAATTTGTCTAGGACCCTCTGTATCCTATCCCTACCCTGCAGCATATCTACATCTCCTCAGCGTTTAGTGTCATCTGCAAACTTGCTGGGGATGCAATCCGTGCCATCCTCCAGATAATTAATGAAGATATTGAACAAAACCTGCCCCAGGACCGACCCTTGGGGCACTCCACTTGATACTGGCTGCCAACTAGACATGGAGCCATTGATCAGTACCCGTCGAGCCAGACAATCTAGCCAGGTTTCTATCCAACTTATAGTCCATTCATCCAGCCAATAGTTATTTAACTTTCTGGCAAGAATACTGTGGGAGACAAAAGTTTTGCTAAAAAGTTTGTCAAAAGTTTTGCTAAAGTCAAGGAATAACACGTCCACTGCTTTCCCCTCATCCACAGAGCCAGTTATCTCGTCATAGAAGGCAATTAGATTAGTCAGGCATGATTTGCCCTTGGTGAATCCATGCTGACTGTTCCTGATCACTTTTCTCTCATGTAAGTGCTTCAGAATTGATTCCTTGAGGACTTGCTCCATGATTTTTCCAGGGACTGAGGTGAGGCTGACTGGCCTGTAGTTCCCAGGATCCTCCTTCTCTTTTTTAAAGATGGGCACTGCATTAGCCTTTTTCCAGTCATCCGGGACCTCCCCCAATTGCCATGAGTTTTCAAAGATAATGGGCAATGGCTCTGTAATCACATCGGCCAACTCCTTTAGCACTCTTGGATGCAGTGCATCCGGCCCCATGGACTTGTGCTCCTCCAGTTTTTCTAAATACTCCCGAACCACTTCTTTCTCCACAGACGGCTGGTCACCTCCTCCCCATGCTGTGCTGCCCAGTGCAGGAGTCTGGGAGCTGACCTTGTTCATGAAGACAGAGGCAAAAAAAGCATTGAGTACATTAGCTTTTTCCACATCCTCTGTAACGAGGTTTCCTCCCTCATTCAGTAAGGGGCCCACACTTTCCTTGACTTTCTTCTTGTTGCTAACATACCTGAAGAATTTCTTCTTGTTACTCTTAACATCTCTTGCTAGCTGCAATTCAAGTGTGATTTAGACTTCCTGATTTCACTCCTGCGTGCCTTATTAATCAGATCCCGGTGGTCTATAGAACTACCAAGAACTATCCCAGGGGAGGCTCTAGTAGCTTTCTTCTCCAATGTGATTTTTGCCCAGATAGACTGTCTTATCCATTTCATCACTTCTTATTTACAGTCTACCTCATCGTTGATATACAATGCTACTTCACCACCTTTGCCTTTATTTCTGTCTTTACTAAACAGCACATACCTTTCAATACCTGTACTCCAGTCATGACTACTATTCCACCATGTTTCTGCTATCCCTAGAATATCTGGTTTCACTTCCTGCACCAGTAGCTCTAGTTGCTCAATTTTGTTACCGAGGCTCCTCGCATTGATGTACAAACATCTTAATTTTTGCTATTTGGCCTCGCTCACATTCTTTACCCAATTAGGCATAGACAGTCTACAGCCAGTATCACCTATTAGACTGGTAGCTACCCTACTCTTCCTCCTTATGTCCATTCTCCTACCCACGGCTGTATCCTCACTTCAATTTCTTCCCTCTCAATTTTAAAATCCAGCGTGGAGATTACCTGGACATCTCCCAGACATCTCCCCCAGATTCCTCGTTTGAAGCTCTCTGGATCAGTTGTGCCATCCTCCATTCTAGAAGTTTATTTCCCTCCTTACTCAGGTGAAGTCCATCCCGAGAGAACAGTCCTTTGTCCGTGAATGCTTCCCAGTGGCCACACATCCCAAAGCCCTCCTTATAGCCAATTCCCTCCGCTTAGAACCCCAGAGCTGTACCGGCTTGCCCTGGTCAGAAGCCTGACTCATGTAAGTTTATAACCCCATCTGCCCCTCCCTCAGTGTGAAGAGGACATGCACCCGCTTTTGTACACTGAGCAAATTTTCCAAGCACTTCAATCAAAACACACTGTTTAAGGTAAATTATAAAACAGGTGTATTAACTACAGAAAGATTTTAAGTGATTAAAAGTAATAAGCATACAGAACTAAGAAATAAAAGTAGAATCACAGTGTGAGCTCTATAAACTAGATAGGATTTGAATCAAGCAGTATCTCACCCTGATAAATATACATACATACAGATCTTCCATACACAGGCTAGAACTCTCCTTCAGCCTGGGGCCACCTCCCCAATTCAGTCTTTGTCTTCCAGATGTGTTTTCAGGTGTTTTGAGTTATGGAGGGAGTGAGGCCAAATGATCATGTCACATCCTCTTTTTTACAGGTTCTTCCAGCTCGCTGGAAAAATATTTTGCTATGATGTAAGTCAAGCAGTGTCCATTGTCTACGTGCCTCCTCTAAGAAGCCTTCATTTTATACAGATCCTGTGATAATTCTTGGTAGTGTGGATTCTCCTTGATGGGCCATTCATGTTGTCTGGCTTCTTCATTGTTGTACCTGAAATGCTGGTTGAGGGGGTTTTCAGCTTCACAACATATTTCACTAATACGCAGATAGCAAAGCTTTATAACTGCACATACAATAATAGCACATACAATCCAACAGAATATTAGTGTTCAACAGATCAAGACTTAAAATAATATCTCACAAGGCATACTTTGTACAAAACATATCATAATTATATGACAGTGGTAAATATGGGTATTCTGGGATGGTGCTTTGGGCACAGCGTGCCACAGCATATCAAGAGAAAACCTCTCCGATTTCCTGCTAGATTTCCTGAGGGATCTGGATAGCTTGGAGGAATTTCATAGTAACACGCAAACTGAACAGAACTTCCATCACTAGAGATGGGCACATTGCAATATTAGTATCTGAATTTGGATTTCAAACCCAGCAAAGTTCAGCACTGTGGTTTTGTTTCAGCGTATTACAGAAGATAGCTGAATGAAAAAAAAGGATAAAAGGGAATGAAAATGTGAATTTTTCTCTTTGTAATAGAGCTGGTGGAGATGTTTTGAGCTGTTGATTTTTTTCCTCAACGTTTAGAATTTGATTTTCAAGAGATGAATATTTTCATTCATATTTTTAAAATCAAATACACATTTTGGAGAATTTCCCCTCCCCACCACAATTTGAAACATTTCTACAAGTTCTATTGGAAAGATAGGGTCCATTAGCAAAATGGGGAGCCAGGTCTGTATTTCTAATCATCCCACTGTGGAGAGCTGTTTGCATCCAGGGTTTTTATTTGGTCTCATATCTATCTAGAACAGGGGTTCTCAACATTTTTTTTGGTGACCTCGGAGTGTGGCCATCAACTCTTGTTTTTCGTAAAATGATTAACTTTAGGAAAACAAATAAATATTCAGATATACATGTCCAAATAATCGTAATTTATTTATGTAGAGTTTCTTTTTGCAGACTCAATAATAAACATAACACACAGTTGTCTCTATTTTTTTAGATGATCTAAACAGAATAAAAAGACAAATAAGATGCTTTGCACATTCTTGTCTTTTTGTTGTCGTCTCTTTTGCTTTTTGGGGGCTTTTTTAAAAAGACTTGCTGCTAGTAAGTCTGTTTATGTGAAAAGTTATATTTGTTAATATCACTTTTCACAGCAGACTTACTAGCTAGCTGGGAGGCTACGAAAAGTGATATTAACAAACATACAAATATCAATTTTCACAGAAGACTTAATCAGTCTTGGCAAGCCAGGGGACATATTATGCCCTGGATGGGGAGGTGGGTAGGGAGACAGCGGGAGCCAAGGGTGATGCAGAGAAGATGGTGAGCCAAGGGCCAGCACCTGCTACCTTGAATGAAGCCTGCTGCCTGCCACCCCAGAGCTGAAGCCCAAAGCTGGAGCCTCACTGGCACCCTCCCAGAACTCACTGGCTGCCTGCTCCTCTGGTGTTTGTGGTCCCACAAGGGGGTCAGGGTCGAACCCCTGCTGGTGGCCCTGGGGAAGGGTCCACTGCTCTCTCCCAACCAACTCACAGCCCAGGATGCTGTGGCCATAAGAAAAGCTCCTGGTGATGACCACATGCGGCCACGGTGGTCGCATTTGAGAAACGCTGCGCTAGAGAAGCAGAGAGAGAGAGCGTAAGTATAAGGTGATGCATGATGCTATAAAGTTTTTATTGCCACAAGGTTGAGTTGGCCACCTTAGCCCACAAAGGGGCCCAGGCATTCCTGAGGAATGCAGGTCACCCCAAACCTGCAGCACTAAAACTTCACAGCCCATCAGGCCATCGTAGATTTTATTTATCTATTTGGGTTTCTGTCCTTTAAAAAAATCCTCTCCAGGTCCCCCCACCCCCATTTCATGTCCATTAATTATGATTGAAACAATGCCATAGGCACAAGTGGAGTCTAGTGACATTTACATGTGCAAAATATAAGTAATAAGCAATATCTGGTGTGGTTTGAAGTGGTTGCTGTGGTTTGGAAAATAGGGGAGCACAGATGGGGATTGTAGTAGCCTTGGACTATTGACTGCATAAATAAATCTAAACACCCACATACATGTTATGACTCATGATGACCTTTGTCCCTCCCTCACCTGCCATTGACTCATTCCCTTTGGGGATGGGTTAAGACTCTGTAATTCTGGGATCGTGTTATGCTTGTGATTCAGGGGCAGTGAACCTGAGGGCTTCCCTGGAGCTCCCCTTCAAGGGCCAGCTACAATGAACCCTTCTGTGTACTGTGATACAGGAGGGCCAGAGAACAGTGGGAGAGTAGTCCTTTTGAGCACCCGGATGCAGCTAGCTCACCCACTGCTAAAAGCTCCTCCCCCAGCCTAGGGAGGAGCTACTGAACCCAGAAAACCAGCCGAGTTCTGGGGATAACAAAGCCAATAACAGGAACAGGGGTGAGGGTCAAACGCCCAAAACTAGGGAACTCGAAGGGGACACTGAGCAGAGAACCCCGGACAGCGCCCATTGCTCCTCGAAGGAGTCAAGAGAGCCGGTGGATGCTGCCCAGAGGAACTCTGCCTGGATACGTGAATGGATAAAGGAATGAAAAACAGCCCCACAGTCGTAGGCCCCTGCTCTGCCAACCTCCTCTCCCTGGTGTTACGAATGGCCACCTTTGCCATGGCCAGGAGGAGGTTGATGAGGTGGTCCCATGACTTTGTGGGGGCCTCGAATCGGATGTGCATAAATAAACAAGTGTGGGGAAAAGTGTAGCCAGAACCGCAATAAGAGGTTCTGGAGGAGGCGGAAGAGGAGCTGCATCCTGGCACACTGAAGATACGTAGGCACAAGGGTCTCTGTCACGCCACACAAGGGACAGACTTCAGGGACAGAGGTGAACCATGCCAAGTATACGCCCGTGCTCACAGCTCCATGGAGGAGCTGCCAGCTGATATCCCCGGCAGGCCGCGGGACTAAGATGGAATATAAACTGGCCTACCGGGGGGTCCCCACCCTCCACTGCTGGTAAAAGGTCCCGCCACTTGGTATCTGGGCAGGACACGAGGGTGGGGTAATGAAGTGTGTGCAGCACGAGTGCGAGCGCGTATAGATGGTCCGCTGGTGCGGTTCGGAAACGAACTGGCTGCATAGCACACAACCAGCTAGAGGTACAAGGAGGAGGAGGCCGGAAGGGCTCACAGGACAGGGGGGCCAATGGAAAGATCTGGAGGGCCTGGAGTGAGGGGCGGGCGGGGCACATCCTCTTGCAAGACCCTCTCGAGGATAAACCGAGCTGCAGGAGGCATGGCTGCCTCCACCTCCTGGAGTACGTGCCGGGGGGTCGTAAGGGTGGAGAGCGCCATGCGCCAACTGAGCGCCTGAGGATCCACCGACCCCCCCCCCAGGTCGTAGTCCAGGAGATCTCCGATCTTAGTGACTCCCGCCAGGACCAACCTCTGGGACACCAAGGGGGACTCCGCCACCTGCACACAAAGATGGAGATTGTGTAGCAGAGGCTCTGCAAGGAGATCTAGCACCTCGGTGGCCGCCACAGACCTGGTTGCTGAAACGAGCCTCCAGGCCTGGAGGAGGTCCTGGTAGACCAGCAGCTTGGAGAGGTCTCGCTGAAGACCTCTTGGGTGGAGAAAAAAAGAGCTGCTGGTCATATTGGAGCTCTCGCAGATGGCAGAGGAAGGCATGCGCCAATACGCTTCTCGCTGAGCCTCCTGCCCCATAAAAGAGTCTCTGCAGGGCCTGGAGGTGGAAGACATGGACCTGCGTGCGCAAGCACGTCAGGCCCTGTCCTCTCTCCCCCAGGGGAAGATGGAGAACCCCTGCAGAGACCCAGTGCAGTCCTGGCCAAAAAAACTCCAGAACTAACCTCTGGAGATTGGCCAGAAACACTGGGGGATGGCACAGGGTGTTGAGTCAGTGCCAGAGCATGGACAGGACCAGCTGGTTAAGCACCAGTGCTCTCGCCCAAAGGGAGAGGAAACCAGAGCAGTCCCGTCCAGCTCCGCCCTGCAACCGCCCAGTCACCCTGCCTTCTAAACCTTGCCAGTTCTCCAGCAGAGACAGGTGTGTGGCAGAAAGGTAAATGCCAAGATAGAGCAGCGGAACTGCGCTCCACCGGATGGCTTGAAGTGCGGGTGGGAGGTAGCTCACCCGCCACCCAGCCCCGACCACCAGGCCAGAGCTCTTGACCCATTTGACCAGGGTGAAGGAGGCCGCTGAACAAACAGCTTGACAAGCCTCCATCCACACCAGGTCGTCTGGGTCCTGGACTACGAGGAGCACATCGGCGTACGTTGCAAGGACCAGCTGCACCTCCAGCTCACGCAGCGCCAACCCCATCAACCTCCCGCAAAGGAGACAGAGGAAGGGCTCAATGGCCAGAGTATACAGCTGACCTGACAGTGGGCAGCCTTGACGCACCCCTTGCCTGAAGCTGACAGGTGCAGTCAGGGTCCAGTTGAGCCTGACCATACACACTGCAGAGGCGTACAGCACCTGGAGAAACCCCACAAACCAGGGCCTGAAGCCGTACACCTGCAGAGTGCCCAGGAGACATCCGTGGTCCATCTGGGCGAATGCTTTCTCCAGATCGAAGGACAGGAGGACGAACGACAGACCATCCCTACACCCAAGCACCAAGAGATCCCAGACCAGATAAAGATTATTGAAGATGGTACGGCCCAGGATGGTGTAGGTCTGACTACGATGGACCATGTCCGTCAGTACTGACCGCAGCCTCAGCGAGATGGCCTTTGCCACAGCCTTAGAGACCATGCTGAGGAGCGAGACGGGACACCAATTCCGGAGATCGCGGAGGTTCCCCTTCTTCGGCAGCAAGGTGAACACCGCTCACCTGCATGACAGAAGGAGGATCCCTCTTTCCAAAGACTTGGCTCAGACGGTGGCAAGGTCCGGGCCGAGGACCTCCCAAAATACGCAGTAGAACTCCACAGTCAGCCCGTCCATGCCCGAGATTTATCGGTGGGCATGCGGCGGAGGGATTCCGAGAACTTGGCCAGAGTGAGAGGCAGCTCCAGCCAGTCCTGGTCACCCAGGCTGACCATCGGGAATCCATCTCAAAGCACTCCACAGGCATTGGCATCGGTTGGATCTGGGGAGAAAAGGCCAGTGTAAAAGGCCCTGGCCCTCTCGCCCATCTCCACCGGATCCGTGAGGGGGCTGCCGTCCTCCGTCAAGAGGCAGAGGACGTGCTTTTTTGCCCCCCTCTTCTTCTCCAAGGCATAGAAGAAGTGGGAGCCGTGATCCATCTCCCAAAGGAGATGGATGCGGGATCGAACAAAGACACCCGGGCCCAAAGATCGTCGAGGATCCAGAGCTCCTCCTGCTTTTCCTGGTATGTACCACAGAGGGGTGGATTCGCGGGGCTGGTGGCCAGACACCGCTCCAGCTCCAAAACCTCCTGCTCCAGCTGCTCAATCACCACATCCCTCTGCTAGCTGGCGCCCTGGGAGAGCTACAGCAGAAGAGACAGGCACTCACCTTCCCCACATTTATAAAGGCAGCACCACCTTCCTCTGTTTTCTTCCATGTAACCAGCTCTTCAAGGAATTGTGTTCCTTGTTTTCCTGTGGCCCTTTCTGTTGGCACCCCTCCACCCTGCTTTCAACATAGCAAGGGGTGTGGTAACCATTTCCCCCACTTCCTTCCCTCCGTTCCCTTCTTCCTGCCCTAGTGGCTGTCCCTGTCTCTCCCTTCCTGTGGTGGGTGATTCGGGTGGGGGTGGGGGAGGAGAGGTGGGACTTCCCTGGACGCCCTTGCAGCTCCCTTTCAGTCTCCCTTCCCTGTGATGGCTGCCTTGACTGCCACTGCCGGGTTACCTGCCATCGCTGCCACTGAGGCACTGACAGCTGCAGGCATGGATAGGCACTCCCAAGACTCCATTGCTGCCACCGTGACTTCTGCCGCCTCCGCTTCTGAGACTGCTCCTTTGGCCGGTGGGATGTGCCGGGGGACGAAGAAGGGCAAGGCCTCCCATGGTGGTGGTTCTTTCTCCTGCTGTGGCCCTGCTAATGGCCGAGGACCCTCTTTTTCCCCAACCCGTTGTTCCCTCCACCAGCCCTTGAGGTGCTGCTCCTTCGGCCCCCAGGGCATACATCCAGGTAGCTGTGACCCCCTCCACTCACCGCCTCGCTGTCTGCTCCAGCCACCTCCCAGAATACCATTCCCGGCAGCTGGGGCCCCTTTCCCACCCTCACCAGGGAGCACGGCGTGCGTTGCCTCCTGGTGTCGGCCTCGCCCCACGTAGAACCCTACGTGCAGGCGTTGGCGCGGGTGGTGGGGCCCACAGCCATGGTGGTGGCCTCTAAGATGTTTGGGAAGGGGCATTCTTCCTGGCGCTGGAGGCAGCTGCCCAGGAGGCAGTGGAGAGGGGCTTGGCGGTGGGGGGCATTCATGTCCCCCTTGAGCCTTTGGAGGACCTGGGCGTATGGGTAGTGGTCTCCTCTGTTCCTCCCCAGTGCCGCCTTTTTGCCATTCCTCTCCACACTGGAGAAGCCTCAGCCTCCTTCTGGAGAAGCCTACTCCTTCCACTCAGCTCAGAGTGTGGAGTAAACCCAGACCTCTCCCCTGCTTCCCTCTTCCACCACCTTCTTGGGCCACTAGCAGGGCCCTTGGTGCCCCAAGAGCAGGGGCAAGCGGTCGCATCTCAGTCTCCCACCAAAAAAAGTGTAGGACCCACCATACCAACATTGGCCATTTTGTTACAGTAGATACAGATAAAGTCCTAGACATTGACACAGCCCTGCCAAGGCTCCTGGACTGAGTGGGTGACACCACAGCTGATGGCCTCCCCCACTGGCCCTTCTCCCCAAGACCTAGTTGGACTCTGACACTTAGAGGCAACCAAACCATCGTGCTGCGTCTCGGGTAGCAGAGAGAGAGCTCTCCTGAGTTGCCCCTTCCATTTGGCAGCCATTTTCTAGCAATCCTTTGGCAATGGTGGGGGAAATGGAAGGAGTGTTCTTTCAAAGGTACATTTTTATTGTAACTCTAGGGAGACTTCACATTCTTTTAAGATCTGATTATCAGGTTTGATTCCCTACAAAATCTATCCATCCATCCCTATATACACTCTATCATCTATCTATCTAATTTCCATGTCCTCTTTCCCCCTGTTCTAAAAGATGTAATCTAATTTATCTGTCTAGTAAATAAACCCTTGCAAGACTGGTGTAATTATTACAAACCACCTCTAGAAATGTAGGGGTTAAGCTTTAACTTAAGCAATGCCCAAACATATATAAATATTTTCCAAAACACCTTCATTCTCCCCCACACCTTCAGAGTCAGCAGGACAGTCCAGCGGTTGTTCCAATACACAGAGTGACACTGTCCCTGTCCCATAAAGAGGAGTGAGAAATGTTAATCTGGCCCACAATCCAGGCTGATTCTTACTGCTTGCTTTATAGCATGCACCCTGCCTAAGGAACGACCCCAGGCGCCAGCGAGAACCAGAAACAGGTCAGTCTTGAAAAGTCTCATGGAATTCCACTGGAAGCCACATGGGGGCCCTTTATAATGGTGATCTAAGTTGGAGGGGAAGCAGGTTACCTTCTGGGAGAAGGTCCTGAGCCTTACAATTGTTATTTCTTCCTCTCATTTACGGGCTATGGTGTAAATATCAGCTGTCATAGAATCATAGACTATCAGGGTGGGAAGGGACCTCAGGAGGTCATCTAGTCCAACCCCCTGCTCAAAGCAGGACCAGTCCCCAACTAAGGGCTCTGCCCTTCACAAGGATTGGAGTAATTCATCAAAGCCAAGAAAGGGCTGTGCATGCAAACCTTTGTGAATTTGCAGCTCATGGGGAGGGTGTGTGTAAGACAGTTGGTGCTTTTCTGAAATCTCCACTATCACAGGAGGGGTGATAAAATGGCAATGTCATCTTTCGTTCTCAAAGATTGTGTAGTGCTTCTGCACTTTGGTAAATAGCTGCCATGATCCTCTCCAGAGGTGGCTACATTTTCCTGTTAGGTGAAGAGAGCTTGTGAGGCCTACGAGATGATTTGGAATGAGAAGCACAACTTCCATGTCAGTACTTGTGGGTCACGACCCCCTTACCTCATTATCATTTCATTTAGGAACAACACTGAACCCGTGACCTCATTTTATTTTCTGATCTTTTCTTTGTTGCTTTGATGGAAAGACAAGATTTTTGACCCTTCAGTCACCGGCTCCATGGGCTTATTCCACACACAATCCTCTGGCAGTGACACTGCAACCATCGCCACGGCAACGGAGCAGGTGGTCACAAAATATGGATGAGGCTGATTTCTGATGAGGACATGGGTGGAATGCTTAGAGGCTCTCAGGCAGCAATCAAACAAACCACAGGAGCAGAGGGTGGGCTAGATGAATTCAACTTGAGGGGATGGGAGTGGCAATCGACCTCTTCACCTTAAGGTTACCAGCTCAAATCCAACGCAGGTCCATGATGACTAAGGGGGCTGTTTAGTGGCTCCCATGGGAAATGAATTGGTGGGTCTGCATCTGCCTCCTGCAGACATACCGTGTAACCCACCGGCACAATGGATGCCAATTCATGGCCCCTACATGAGTTGAGGGCTTTCAATTATTCTTGTTGTTAATTAAGTGTATTATGGTGGCACCTAACAGCTCCAGTCAGGATCAGGGCCCTGTAGTGCTTGGTGCTGTACAAACATATAATAAAAAGCCCCAGCATGCTTCCAATTTGGATTCTGAACCCCTCCAAACACATAGCTGATCCCTAAGTACGCATTCTGATGGCCGGGCCAGCAGAGAGGTCAAGGAAGGCATGGTCAAGGGTGACTGAATGTTCGTCTCGCGCTGGAGCCCGTCTGGAGCAGCCTGGGAAAGCCTGTTGAAGCTGCTCTGTGGCTGAAGCAAAGCTCTGGCTCTTCAAGGCTGTCAACTGAGCTTCTTCACCAGCAGTTATTCACATGAAACTCCCAGGGCCCGGCAGGCAGGAGAGAGGCAGAGAAACTTGGCTGCATCCAGCAGACAGACTAGTTTTCTGTACAGGACATTGTTCAGACTCTCCCAGTTGCTCTTTAAGACATGTAGGGAAGGGTTAGGGGAGGGAGGATGTGAGATTAGGGATGTGAGAGGCTGCTGCCTGAACAATTTGCTGGTGCAAAGGGCCCGTTTCACACCCCTTCACTTTCGCTTCTTGTTTACTTGGTTCTTTATTTGGCACAATGTTATCAGATGAACAGCTAAAGGATGACACCAGCGTTAGCTAAAAATACCGGCCCTCCTCAGTCCTCTCCGCACACGACACTAGTGGAGCTGGGAAAGTAGGTCAGATGAATCACCCTTTGGATTCTCTCTGCCTTGCCCAAGTCTGCCCATCCGTGGCTCTCTTTGGAAATTGCTTTGAAATAAAAAATCACTCCCCATCCCCTGCCCTTTATGAGTCAATGCTGAACTCACCCAGGGAGCCCACCCACACTGAAGGTGGCAGTAGGAATTCTGCTTCCTGTTGCAGAGCACCAAAAGAGCCACTCTCCCAGGGCACAGGCACCCCGGGGATGGAGCAGTCTGCCACCCCAATGCTGTCGGTGGGACGACTTCACTAGGTGAAGCAATGTCTCTCCATTGGTCCCAGGAACCCAGGGACATGGAGAGATTGGTCCCATCATGGCAGCCACTGGCACCTGCATGGTAAGGGAGAAACCTCACCTCGAGGCTCCTGCAGGTGTGGAATGCCATGAAAGAGAGTCTTGGCTGGGGCTTAACTGTCATTAGGTGACCCGTATGCCCAGTCAGCAACCTCCCTTTCTATCACGCCCACAGGACTAGCACTAAGTGCTCCTGAGATCTGCTCCTGTCTCTATGACTCCCTCAGCTGCCTTGGGTAGTCACTACATCCCCATGTGCCTCAGTTTCCCCACCTGCAGAATAGGGTGAGTGATACCTACCTGGTGGGAGAGCTGTGTGGGTTAGTGAGTGAATGTAAAGTAGCGTCATTCCTACGCCTGGGGGGATTCCCACATTTTTCATATTTTCCCCCTCAACCTTTGTTTTGGAATTCCCCCCCCCCCATAACAAATATTGATGAAAGCAACATTAATTTTGGTTTCTTCAAATATTTTTGGTCTTCACTTTTTTTAATTAAAAAACTTAATTTTTGGTCAAAACTTGGTATTTTTGGAGTAAAAAATATCCTTTTTGCCAAAAATGCCCTTTTCTTTTAACAAAACAACATAACCAGAACATTTCTACCCAGCTGTCATTAGTACATGTTGGGGGCAACACTGATTTCTTCTCTCTTCTTCGCTGGAGAAGAAAACATCTCGGAATGGAGAAATGGGGACTGACCAGAGGCCCTGCTTGTTTCTTGGCAAGCAGGGGCTTAACTTCCTGACTAGAGCTCCTTCAGATGGCCAAGGGAAAAGGTTGTGGAGCAGCAGGTCCTATCAAGTTCTCAGACAGACTAACAGAAGCTATGACTGTGAGTAAGTTTCCCATTAATTTAAGTGAGTTTTGGGTCAGGCCCTGTAACAGTCCTTTGGGTATCAGAGAGGGCTAGCTCTTGGAGAGAACTGAACTCCACACCGAGTAGTCTAGGGACATTCTAGGTCTACCCAAAACTGGGGCATAGTAGACTCTAGGTCTACCCAAAACTGGGGCATTTTCATTCTATCTTTTGGTTCTGTTAAAGCAATTTGTTTTCTTCATGCACTCCCTACTCTCAGTTGCGCATCGATCAAACCCTGAGAAAGGGAGACCTTTGATTACTCCTGAGAGGTAGTGATGCATAGTGGATAAAGCACTGGATTGTTATGGAAAGCACTTAAAACTGATACAAGGGAATATTTGTCTCAGAATTAGTCCATGGAACTCATTGCCACAATATATTATTACAGTAGAACATCAGAGTTACACCTCGGGAATGGAAGGTATTCGTAACTCTGAACAAAACGTTATGGTGGTCCTTTCAAAAGTTTACAACTGAATATTGACTTAATACAGCTTTGAAACTTTACTATGCAGAAGAAAAATTCTGCTTACCTTTTTTTAGTAGTTCACGTTTAACACAGTACTGTAGCGTATTTGCTTTTTTTTTGTCTATGCTGCTCCCCGATTGTGTACTTCCGGTTTCAAATGAGGTGTGTGGTTGACTGGTGAATTTGTAACTCTGATGTTCATAACTCTGAGGTTCTACTGTATAGCCAACGGCATAGCAGGATTCCAACAAGATTGGACATTTCTATGGATAATGAGAAATTCCGCAGTTATAATAGTAAGGATTAAAATAAACAAATGTAACCCCCAAAATTTGGAAGGGCTATAAACCTTCCTGTTGGTGGGACTATGTCAAACTGTAACTGGGAAAAGATTCATAGATCCAGGACTTTTACGGCCAGTAGGGACCACTAGATCATTGAGTCTGACCACCATATATCACAGGCCAGAGAACTTCATCCAGTTGGTGCTGAGTTGAGGTCATCCCACAACTGTCTCTTGCCAGGTTCTTTTTCCTTCTTTAATGCCGCTGGTACTGGAGACTGTCAAAATCAGGTCACTGGACAAGCTGTACATGGGGATATGATCTGGTCCTGCAATTCCTTTGTTCCTGTGAGCAGGGGACTTGCTTCACCATCTTACCTGGTACTGGGTTCGAAGCTGACTCTGAACCTTTGCTCCAGACTTTAACCAAGTCATTTTCTGAGGCTTTGCAAAGTTTGGTTAAATTAAAAAAAGTTTGAAAAATGGGTTTGTTCTCATGTGTCTGTCCAGGTTCCCTCTGGGACCCAGAAGCACCAGAACACTCTGAGGGCATCTGTTCTATCTGGCCCCACCTGTGGAAATCTTCTGGCGTCATGATATTTCCAGCCCAAAGCAGTTTGGATAAGCTTGGTCTTGTCGACTGAGATGTGGGGCCTATATAGGAACTGGACCTTATTTATGTATTGCTGCTGTTATTACTATAATGCTCAGAGGCCCCAAGGCAGAGCAGATCCCCACTGGTGCTCTACATATCCTTGGGAAGTGACGATCCCTAGGCCTTGCCTACAGGAGCAATACTCTGAACAGCCGAAGAGTGAGAAGGCAGGTGACTGTCCCAGGGTCACAGTGCAGATTAGTGGCAGAGCTAGGAATAACAATAGAACTGAGCTCCTAGGTAACACTTTTCAACAGCAGATACCAAAGTGTTTTACAAACGTTGGTATCATTATCCCCCTTCTACAGATGGGGATACTGAGGCACAGGAAAGTGAAGTAACTTGCCATGTGAGAGAGCCTGGAACTGAACCTGGGTTTTGTGAGTCCCAGTCCAGGTACCTGCACACAGGGCCACCTTTCCCTGCTTATATTTAGCCCCTCACCTCTCATCGCACAGGAATCCTGTTAGCAGCCTTCCACATTCCCCTGCCTCCTTGCACAGAGTTCCCTATCTCCCCAGCAGCTATAACAAGCCATTGAAGCTCTTTCCTCTGTATTTAGCACCGAGAATCACATTCCCAAGCCATGCAGAACAAATGGTCTTTGCTCTCTGTGAGGGATAACAGCCTCTCGATCCCCCATGTCCTTTAGTCTCCTCTTACCTTTTCTTTTCAAGCAGAAAAACACACGGACAAAATCTGCTTCTCTTTTTCAACAAACAGCTGTACAAGTTGTCCTGTCTCTTGCTTGGTTTTCTTGGTCTGGATCCCCCCTGCACCCTCCAAAAAGCTGGTTTTGTTTTTGTTTGTTTTAACCACCAGAAACACTTAGGGGAAACAAAACAGGGATCCCAAAAGACTCAGAGGGGAGATGTTGAAGTGGTGTGGCACGATTGGGTTTGACAAATGGGAGCAGAATGCTTAAAGGAAACAGAGGACTTGGCTACTGGAAAGGTTTTAAGGACAGGCCGTGTCCCCTTGGCTAATGAGTATGCATGGTAAATGCAGACCAGGAGTTCTCCTCATCCTCAGCATGCTCCGGTTATGGGACTACTAAACTTGGGATTGGAGGTTTTGCTACTCGGTGGACAGTACTGGAAAGGGCTGTAGGAACAGTGTGTGGGTGTGTGTGCGTGTACCGTGTGTGTGTGGATGTGGAGATCCAGGACAGTGGTCCCTTTAGGGAACACTGGAAAAACAGGGGATTACTGACAGAGCCTGAGGTTCTTGTAATGGAGTAGGTAACTTTCCCACAGCTACAGACAGCAAGTAGCTGCGCCACCTCTCCTGTGAACAACAGATAACGTGAATGTCTGGGTGCGGTGCAGAGCCCCTTCTCCTGCTGCTGACTTGTGGGGGAGCCTGGGCTGGAAATCCAGGCCAGCATCTGGATGAATGGGGCCTGGATCATTTACGCTCTCCATTGAACAAGAAGTGGCTGATCCGTTTACAAACCCTAGCAGACCTGCTGGCTGCAGGACAATGAGACAAGCCACACAGGACACGCACAGACCCCAAGGCAAGCAGATACTCTCACATGCTAACTGCTGGGGGGATGTGTTTGCCACACGCCTACTAAAACAACCAAGGCAGGGCTATGGGGATGGAAAACACACTCAGTCTTCCTTTGGGGATTTCCTCAGAATTCCTCACTCTCCTGTCCTGCAGAGAGCCCAGTGAGCACACGCAGCTCCCCGCAGGATGGGGGCAGTGATGAGCTGCCAAAATCTTAACAACCAGTTCCCTATGAAAAGTTCTGATTTAAGGGATGTGCCCCAGTATGTATTTTTTGTACCAACAAGATTACCATACAGCCATATTTTCTTAAATCCCGGACGGCGATTTAAGAACCAAAAAGCCTGACCTGTCCAGGAAAATACAGATGTATGTTAACCCTGCCTAAAGTTGTTTTTTGAAAGGATGGGCCTGAACTAAACATGAGCTCCGTTTCACATGTGTGGGTCCCTGCCATGCCCTGGAGGTGTGCTAGGGTGATCAGATGTCCTGATTTTATAGGGACAGTCCCGATTTTGGGGTCTTTTTCTTATATAGGCTCCTATTACCCCCCACCCCATCCTGATTTTTCACACTTGCTGTCTGGTCACCCTTAGGGTGTGCACATGTGTGGGTCCCAGCTGCTCCCTGCCCCCCTCATTGAAGCAGGTGTGCAGGGTTACTGCCCTGGGAACTGCAGGGCACCAGTGGACGTGGGGCCAGCTGCAGACAGGGGCGTAGAGGCAGGGGGTGCGGGGCTGGCTGGAGACAGGAGGGTGCGGGGTTGGCTGGAGGCAAGGGGGTGTGGGGCTGGCTGCGGGCAGGGCAGGAGGTGTGGCAGGGGCTGGCTGTGGGCAGGGCAGGGAGTACGGGGATGGCTGGAGGCAGGGAAGGGGGTGCGGCAGAGGCTGGCTGCGGGCAGGGGGTGCAGGAGGTGGCTGGAGGCAGGGGCTGGCTGCAGGCAGGGGGTGCAGGGCTGGCTGTGGGAGGGGGTGCGGGGGTGGCTGGATACAGGGGCTGGCTGCGGGCAGGGGTGTGGGGGTGGCTGGAGACAGGGGCTGGCTGCAGGCAGGGGGTGCGGGAGTGGCTGGAGACGGGCTAGCTGCAGGCAGTGGGTGTGGGGGTGGCTGGAGGCAGGGGATGTGGGGGTGGCTGGAGGCAGGGGCTGGCTGCGGGCAGGGGGTGCGGGGGTAGCTGGAGGCAAGGGCTGGCAGCAGGCAGGCTGGTGGGTGCTCACAGCAGCAGGATGCAGCCCAGGCCCAGCAGAGCAGCCAGGGACCCACCAGGCAGCAGCAGGAGCCCCAGGGCCAGGGGTCGGGGAGCAGCAGCAGGAACAGGGCTCGTGTGCAGGGCCAGGCGGCAGCCCACATGGCTCCCGCAGCGCAGCGACCCCGGCTGCTGGAGGAGGAATTGCATCACTTCCCGGCCTGAGCCCATCAAAGCCTCAGCACCCCCTGCAGGGAAGCGGGTTAACAACCGGTTCTAAAACTGCTTCAAAATTTAACAACTGGTTCGCACGAACCGGCTCCAGCTCACCACTGGATGGGGGCGTAGGGTATTCCTTCCTGAGACCACCAGAAACCACCCAAGGGGTGTCTTTCAGGGAGGTCTTTTCCCAGGCCTGTGGCTAGTGTTGTGCCAGGCCCATCATGAGCTGAGCCAGTGCAGAAACATGCCTAAAGGGCGGAGGAATTGTGATAGAGAGCTTTCCAATGAGTTTATAAGATCTGGAGGCAGGGTTGGGGGAGTTCTTCTGCTACCAAGATGCATACCGGAAAGGCGCTGGGCTGGGACTTAGGAGGTCTGGGTTCAAATCCTTGTTCTGCCACGGATTCCCTGTGCATGGCCTTGAGCAACTCACCTGGGGCCAGTTTTCTAATGCCGCAGCACACACAGCTGGAACCAGATTTTTCAAAAGACCTCAGTTCCCATTGTTCTCAAGAGGAGCTGCTGAGTGCTGGAAATTGGCCCCCTCACATCTCTCTGTGCCTCAGGATGCGTCTACATTGCAAAACCTGGCTCCAAGCAGCACATCTCAGAGTCTAGGTCTACAGACCTCAGCTCACGCTATGGCACTAAACATAGCCATGTCGACATTCCTACTCTCACTCTAATACCGCTCCTCTTGCTGGGCTTCAGAGTCCAAGGGAGAAAGTCAACATGGCTATTTTGGTGCCGAAGTGTGAGCCCTGCAAGCCCAAGTTGGTAGGGCCGGGCTCTGAGACTTATTGCTGTGGGGTTTTTTTTTTTGCAGTGTAGCCATACTCTTCATTTCCCATCTGTAAAAGGGAATAATGTCCTTCCTCCTGCATTCCTTTGGCTGTCTAGACTGTCAGCTCTTTGGGGCAGCTGAAGTGTCCAGGACAATGGCCCCTTGATGCTGGTTGCAGCCTCTATGTGCTACACTAATTCCAATAATTAACACTAATAATCAATATGTTTTGTATCCTTAGGATTTCCATAGGCTGGTAAGTATCATTATCTCCAGTTTAAAGATGAGGAAACTGAGGCACAGAGGGGTTAAAGTGGCTTGCCCAGATCTCCTGGCTCCCCTTGATGGACCCAGTGACTGGCTCACAACACCTCTAATGCAGTGTAACAACTGCCATTCACACAGGAGCAGCAGAGGGAGGCAGAGCAATGCAAGTGGTTATTTCTTTCTCAAGTTGTTCCCAGCTCTCTTATCTAAACTGCGTCTGGCATGCTCAAGGGACTAGTTCATGCCGCCCATCAGGCTCCTTGTGTGTTGAGTGATGGGGAACAATATTAACTCAGTACAGTAAGAAATTAATTTTTTGTACTATGATTAAATCCAGAACTTCTTATCTTCAAGATGGGTGAGGGTGTGTGAAAACCATGTAATATAATTATTTTTCTCATTAATACAGAAAACTTTGGTTTCCAACCTGCTGGATTGCAGCCTGCAGAAAAATGTCAGGCGTTCCCCTCTCTCACTGCCTTTAGTTTTCATTTACAATTGAAAATTAATATTTAAATTGATTTAAGGTTTTTGTAGTGGCAAGTGCTGGGAGGGAGGGGGGAGAAGCAGGACACGGCGCGCTCAGGGGAGGAGGCGGAGGTGAACTAGGGTGGGGCAAGGAGCTGCCGGTGGGTGCAGAGCACCCACCAATTTTTCCCTGTGGGTGGTCCAGCCCTGGAGCACCCACGGAGTCAGCGCCTGTGTTTCCAGCTCCATGCTGGAGACTGCATGGCTCTAGGACCCAGCTCCCAAGTGCTTGCTGACCTGAGTCAGACTTATTTGTGTGTAGACGGAAGTGGGGCTTGGGCTGAAACCTGAGTCAGAGCCCGGGCTTAGTGTGCAGTGTAGACACACCCTGAGACATTCATCAGGGCTACCAAGTTGCAGGCCAGCATCCTAACCACTTCCTCTACGTATGAAGTGCACCTGCTTTCTGGGGATGAATTCACAGGCCGTTTAATTGCATGAGGAACATCTTTTAGGGATCGAAGGGTAATTTCCACATTTGCAACTGCAGGGGGGTTGCAATTCTAGACTGGCTTAACTGTAATGAAGCCAGCCTGGAATGTGTCTAGGACAGCATTGTTGTCATATGGAGTGCTGCCTTAAAGACCACAAGTGGTCACGACTTTCAGCTTTGATGTCTTAGCCAAATGATTTACTGAGGTAATTGGAGTCGTCTTGGTTACCTGATTTCTTTGGAGACTGTGCTTCAATTATTCTGGCTTCTCTGATGTAAGCAGTGTTAGGATGAGCTCCACCCTGACATCTGGCGGTGAGGTGTGGCAAGTTGGGGAAAAGAACTTCAGGGGCCGATTTCATTTTCATAGGCACACCCACCCCACCTAGAATGAGACCATAGCTGCCCAATGGTCGCTTTGGCTGCTGTGGGATCCCCAGTGTCTCTGTTATTGGGGCAGGAAGAATAATCTGTTATTACCCTGATTATGGGAACTGTACTTGGCCTTTTGTTATGATGGAGGGACTCACCATCAACTAAGTAACACTCGCTAGGCAAGGGTCATGGGTTCCAAAACTGTGAATTAAGAGAGGCTGGGGACAAGTATTAATACTTGGTGGCATGGGTCCCTTGGTGAGGGCCTTACATGCTAATTGCACTTCCTCCTCTCTCCACTGTGACATATCAGAGCTCATTTTGATTCTATGAGGAGTCTAGATACATGCTGCTGAGCTCACTTTGGGCTAATGGTGCACTAGCACTGAGGCTCCCCTACTACAAGCTGAATTCACCAAAGAGCTGAACTGACTAAGAGCTGAAATCACTGAGCATTGTGTTAAGTAGTGGGGGAGCCTGAAGATATATTGTAGAGCAGTTTGTGGGACGGCTGGAGTGCCTTGTGGACAGGCTGGTGGAGCAGTTCATTGGACGGCGGGAGCTGCTTGTGGGACGTGGAGTGGAGCAGTTTGTGGACCGGCTGGTGGAGCAGCGGAGCGTAGCCGAGCGAAGCAGTTCGTGGGCTGGCAGGCGGAGCGAAGGCCTATGGAGCTGTGGGGCAGTCAGCTTCAGATCATGTAAGGTGCCCCTTACCTCTCCCCCCCACCCCCATCTCCACCCAGGTTGGGAGGTAAAGCTCTGCAGATAGATCTTTCAAACTTTGGGGCTGCCCTGACCAGGGACAGAGACTTTTGGGTCATTGGACTTTTGGGACTTTGGGTGATTTGGGGTTGCTGGACTCAAGAACCAAAGGGAAAGGACATGCCCCAATTTGCTTGGGGTGGTTTTTTTTGCTTATGGGTTGTGTTACGAATCCTGTTGGTGGTGTTTCCCCAGCATAATGCCACATTGTTTCTCTGTTATTAAAAGGCTTTTTGCTACACTCAGACTATGTGCTTGTGAGAGGGGAAGTATTGCCTCTTGGAGGCGTCCAGCGGGGGTGGTATATATTTGTCCCAGGTCACTGGGTGGGGGCTCGAGCCGGTTTGCATTGTGTTGTTGGAATGAATCCCCTAGATATTGAATTCTGGCCCTTGTTGCTGCCAACTCTCACGGGCAGAAGGGTTACACTTATTAAACGATTGGCATTGCCTCAGTTGTTTGATGGGAGCAATTTATTTATTTATTATTCACTCTAGGGTGACAGTTTTTGTGTATTAAATTAAGTGTTCCGAATAGCTGGCATTTAAAGAGACTCAGGTCATGCCAGGCAGAATATCTTGTCTCTCCTCTGCTGAGAAATATTGGCACTGTTTATTAATTAATTACTATTTATTAAACCACATTAAAAGCTTAAAAACTGCTTATCTGGCATTGTAAATGAAAATGGCAAGACACAGAGAGCCATACTGCAGAGCTCCTACGACAGACAGGAGAACAAAGACAAAGCCCTGGGGCGATGACAAAAGTGAGGTGTAAGTTAACAGAGGGCTTGGGAGTATGATGCAGTAAAGGCAAATCCAAAACCCTTTGGACACTAGTGACAATCCTTTCATTGATTTCAGTGGGTACTGGGTCATTTCTGAAGAGACAGGAAGGCAGGGTATAATTAGAGTGATGGGAGGGCTGAGAAGACCAAAGCTGTGTTTTCATAAGGTGAAAAATATGGAGGCCAGAGGGGAGATGGTTGTGGCAACCAAGGTGAGAAGTGGACAAGGGTTGGAGCAACCGGTGCAGTGAGAGGAGGAAGAGTTTGATAATATTAAAGAGGAAGAAGGGGTGGGACTCAGGGCTTGAACCTGCTCCCATTGACTTCAATAAAAGCAGCATATCGTCCACAGCTTTGAAAAACAGGCCATTAATTTAGGTGCCTCACTATGAAGTCAGGTGCCTGGCTTGAGAGACCAAAGGCAACCATTTTTTCCTGCATTGTTACTATTCGCTATGGATACTCTATCAATAGGCTCAGCTGAGATCTCCATTGTGTGAGGTGTTGCACAGACACAGTCCCCATCCCAAATGGCTCACAGTCCAAACAGACAAAGGGTGGGAGAAAGGAAAGATAATTTTATTATTTTTGTTGAGGACCTGGGCTGCAGAGAAACCAGGTGATTTGCCCCAGGTAAGCCTCATGGTTACCTATGAAAACTCTCCCACCCACTTGCAGAGGGAGCAGCTGGGTTTGGGTTTCAGTTCTGAAGCTGGAGTGCTGCAGGTGTGGTCTCAATGCCAGGTCCCTCAGCACCAGGTCCCAAATGTGAGAACCCCCTTTCTCCCAAGGGCTGTTTGGTGGCTGCGCTGCTGCTAATGGAAGAGCCTTTTCTTCGCACAGGACCTCAGCCATTATGGAAAAGAAGCTGTGAATGTGGCACCAGCTGGTACCCTCCTTGGTGATTTCACACACACCCAGTTACAGCCACCTGTCTCTTTCCAGGCTGATTGTTGGCCAAGGGAGGGAGCTGAAGAGTTTAGCAGCCAGGAAGAGGGTTTCAATGCAGGAGAGCAAGGAGGGGCATCAAGCAGAGGAGAGGGCCACTGCGGTCGGGGGGCCGGGGGGTGGTCTGGCAGCCAGAGGCTCACTCCCAGAGCTATTGGAGCATGTGTCCATTGGGGCCAGTTGCTTGCCTCAGGAGCAATCACTCTTTGCCTCCTGTTCTGGGCTGGGCCTCCAGAAGAAGGATGTTTTGAACTCTCCTTTTAGTCACATCATGGGCTTGTGGCTAACGTCCAGCCTTCATCCTCGGTTTGCCACCAAACCCAAACCTATGCAAGGGAAAGGCAATTAAGGCTTTGGAGAAGGTGAAGCAGCACTCTGGAACCATTCCCATCCCAGTGGAATCCTAGGAGCACTCTGCAAAGCCAGTGCACTAGGGGTCAGGAGACTGGGGCGAGGTCTCGGTTCTACCACTGTGTGACCTTGGCCAGTTGACCCCCGCCCCCCCCCCCCGGGTGTGATTGCCCAGAGGTCGAGTTGATACTTTAGTGAGCTCAAGGGATGAGAAGCTCTGTCGCAGTCTTCTTGCCCTGCACACACTTTATCTAACCAAGAGGAGGGCAGGCCAGGAATGTGCGAGGTCACTAGTCCTCAAAAGTCCTACCATGGTTTAGGGGGAAAGTTTGTGTCCTTGATGTCACTGGCACATGGTCCCTAGGAAGCCAATGCATGCTGGCTACCTGATCTCTCCTGTGCTGAATTACTGTGCAGAGCTGCATACAGTGCTGTGACTTAATAAAGAACCACTTTTATATGTGGTGCTAAAGGACTCCAGAAAGTCTCTTTCCCAGGCTGCATTATGCTATCTGTGTGTGGCATCCTCCGGGGGGAACTCCAGGCAGCATTCAAGTCCACTGAGCTGGAGCAGCTGTGAAATGAAATGCGGGGACTTAGCTGCTATGGTGGCACTGCTGTCTGCTGGCCTGGGACCATCATGCAGGGTCACTGGCCATGTCACAACATACAGACGGACAGGGGCTTCTCCCCACCCCAGGACAGACAGCTCCAAGGCGGCTGAGTCCATGCAGATGCTTTTAAAGCAGTGATGTTTGTGTTGCTGACAGCGGCTATGTGGGTTTCTTTTGCTCATGCAGAGAGAGAGAAAGGCAATTCAGGAGCCAGCACTTTGAATCTCTTCCCTAGCTGCCAGCATCCTCTGAGTCAGAGCCAGTTAAAAGTTCACGGAGAGAGGCCAGAGGCAGCCACTACAGCACTGTGTTAATTACCAGGCATAGCCCAGCCCTGTTTGCTTTTAATTAAGACATAGGAGTTGCTCTTTGTGTTTCAAAGAAAAGTCCCCTTTAACACTTTCACTGCTCAGTATGGCCTAACCCAAGCAATCAAAATAATGAATCGGGGCCCCACATATCATGAGACTAGCTTAAAAATTATGAGCTATTTTTAAAAAACTTTGGGATGCAGGACTGTCCTCTCAAATCAGAGCCTTTAGGGTTCACATTTTCAAGCTTTTCTCTGCAAACCAGGAGTACTAGAAACTTACCTTTTTGAAATGAAAGACGACAGTCCCGTAATCACAGGACTCCACAAGCTTTACTAAAATCACCAAATATCATGAGAATTGTGACGTAGGCAACACTGACTATGCAGCTGGTGGACTGATTTACTGTGTCTTAGGCCCTGTCTGTACTGAGGTTTTCTGCACCAACATTCCTATTCCAATGCAAACCCCCAGTGCAGATGCACTGTGCTGCTGTGAGATGGAGTTTAGTAATGACAGGAAATTACAGGGTCAGGCATGTGCCAGGTAAAGCCATATATTGCCCCAGGGCCGTGTGCCTGCAAAAGGGGGTTGCTCCTGTGTAACTGGATCAGAATAGCTCCAAACCTCCTGAGTTCTTGACAAGCTCTTGTTCTGAATGAAACCAAAAGTGTGACTGGAAAATGTGGCCCCATGTTTTCAAGGTCATAAACTGAGGCACTTTTGTGGCCACGAAATACTCATAAGGAAGTGTCCTTTTAATAAACTGTGTGTTGGTGCAGCTACCCAGACATAGTTCTCAGTGTGGAGGATGTTTTCCAGTCACTTAGGCCTAGCTGTTCCAAAGTATTTAAGTGCCCAATGGGAGTTAGGTGCCTTTGAGGATCTAAACCTTAATGTCAAGACAAATTTATCATAATATACTGAACAACATTAACCTTGAGCCAAAGCGCTTTGGCTAGCATCTGCACCTGTTCAGGCCAAACGGCAGCTGTCACACTGAGCACTCATTCCACTGGATGGCTTGTTTCTGGTAACTGCAGAGCAAATGGGCCTCGGAACAGCAAAACATCTTGAAGAAACAACCACCTCTCCCCTTCCCCCCTCAAAGGTTTTGGATTAATGAAGTGATATGCAATATCAGGACCAAGGCCCAAAGGAAGTCCCTGCGACACTGGGACCATGTATGAAAACTAGGACGTGGTCACTTTATTAAGAAGTGCTCCCATGAGAACATCCCCTGAAGACCAGGCTGGGGTATTGATTGAGCAGTGACTCAGAAGAAAAAATGCCACTGATACAATCTACAGCACTATGTTCTGCAGCAAGCTGGGTTTGCCTTTGGGGGTCATACAGCCACATACTGAGCAAGCCCAACCTGCCCAGCTAATGAGAACTGACATGATCCAGCCCCAGACACTAATCATGTAGGCCACAGGCCAGAAGCTCTGTAAAACTGAGACGATGTTCAGAGCACCCCGTTTCCACAAGCTGTACGTGATGGTTCCTGGAGAATGTTCTGAATCCGACTCAAAATCCTTGAGACACCTCTAAAAATAACTGCTTAAAATGCTACAACACAGGTCGGAATTGGATCAGGTGACCTGATTCATCTGGAAATTAAATGCATTAGACAGCCCAACAACCATCCAGCAACTCTGGGAAAACATAAGCATTCCATAGCTCCTTGTAAATGGAGGAGTGACAGCGATTATTCAGCCGCACCATTTTGTCCAAAACTGGGGGCTAGTAAAAATGATCAAGAGAAATATTCCTGCTGCAAGCTGATGGAAAGAACTCCACTTTCAGAGCCATTTGCATTGCACCCCAGCCAGCGCTACTGGTCCTACAAAACCTGTCATTGTACAGAAGGGTTAATGATATATTAATTTGATTATAAGGATGGTGGTAATGACCTCCAATATTAAAGTTGCCTAATACGTCCTATTATAAAAACCCCAACTTTCCAACAGTTTTTGAAGAGCTCTACTGCTGCCCTGGTTTGCAGCAGGCACTTGAAATTTGGCTGGGGGGTAGCCCCGGGGTCAGAGAGGTGCCTTTTCTGCTCACATGAAAAATCAATTTAGATGTAATCAAGGCATGCACTGTGGAAAAAATCACCATTTGCTTTGTGCTCAAGAGAGTTTCCTAAAGGTTTGTAGCTAAAAAAGTGCAAACATTCCACCTGCATGGAGCAGGCTCCCTATCTCCAGTCTCCCAGCAGCATGCTGAAGCAGGTACATGGAGCAACCTCTCAGTGGGACACACACAGAGAAAGTGGAGCCTTCTACTTTCCTATCTGAATACTCTTTAGCCTAGGAGAAAATACATTAGACTAGGAGGCCACAGATTCAAGGCTTTCCTCTTCTACTTACTGGGGTTAACAAATCTCTGTCTTTCACAGCCCTTATTACTGATCAAAGCTTCATGCCCCTTCTGAGAGGTCACACAAACTGATAAGGAACTCAAATCTCCAATATGGTAAACTCACAACATAGCCACGCTGCCTCTCAGAAGGATGTGGTCAACCTATGGGCTTGGCTCTTCTCTGTGTAAAATAGGACTACCCATGCCTATGTAACCCACTGTTTCAGGGTGTCATGTGTCCCTCTCTATTCGTTGGTCCACAGACGTTAACCAGCTGCTCTTGCTGCCCTTTAATGTAGCTGTTCCTTTAGCTTAAGTGACAGAGGCATGTGCTGCAGCCAGAGTGCATATCCTGCAGCGGTAGGGTATGCATGAATTTTGACTTCATTACAGTTGCACAGAACAAGAATTTGTTTTTTCCCTTTTAAAAAAAATCTAGGAAATGACATTAAAAATATGTTAAAAGGATATTATGAAGGTTGCAAAGACAAGCACATTGGTAATGGTACTACATTTTGAGTGATAAAGTAAGACAAAATATTCACTAGCTGCCTGATTCCTTGATAAAGGTGTATTTTGTGCACTGCATGAGGCAAGGGTCCTGTGGAAGAACAGTGTGTAATCATGCATTTAAAGACTTATCATAATATATATGCACAAGGAGGGGGCAAAATAAGATTGCAGACTGACTTAATCTGGGTATTGCCTAATTTTTGTGTACTCGCCTTTGCAAGCTTATTAACATTTTAATGTATTAGATGTCAGCTTGAGAGTGTCTCTAACTTCTGTGTATGCACAATATTGAAATATCATAAGGCAGCCTCAAAATATTTAACTTCTATTAAGCATCAGAGGCCAAATTCTCTGCTGGTGTAGCTCCTCCAAAGTCCCTAGAGTTATTCTGGTTTACACTAGTTGAGGATCTGACCCAAAAAAGTCATCCCAAAACATGTGAGACCAAAACAGCCATCTAACCAGGCCTGATGTCACCAGCCTTCTCACTAGCAGCTCTTATAGCAGCTCTGGCCCCATACTGATTATACACAAGTGAAAGGTGACAGTGCATGATGCTTGTTACTGTTACCAATTCCAGGTGTACTGTTACTATTTACGAGAGCTGAGCAGAACTGTTTAGTCCATTGGTTCTCAAACTTTAGCAACACGAAGACCCCCATTTTGATTTACAATTTTTTGTGGACCCCCCCAAGCTGGCTAATTTTCCGCAGGGGTTCTCAACCCCTGCTCAGCCCTAGGTCCCACCGCCACCTCTTCTAGCCACCGCTTCACCCCTTCCCCTCTTTTTGCCCACCTCTTTCTATCCCCTCCCCCTAGGGCACCCTGTCTCGGCTCCTTCCTCTCCTTCCCGGTGCCTCCTCCATGCCACTGAACAGCTGTTCCACAGCGTACAGGATGCACTGGGAGGGAGGGGGAGAAGTTGATCAACAGGGCCGGTGGCCCCGGACATGACTCTCGGACCTCCCGGAGTAACCTCTCGGACCCCAGTTTGAGAACCATGGTTTAGTCAAAATATGTTCTTCATGCAAAGCAGGAAAGTTCTTGATGAACATTTATGAGACAAATTGGTCAGATTTTTCAGCACACTAAGATCATCGCTCCATTTGCTGTCTCAGGCACTTCTGTTTACTAGAAACACAGTGGCTCAGCCAGATGCTATGTTAGTCCAAGAGGTATTTAACCCTTTTATTATTGGAGCTTCATTCTTTCTGCTACCTCTCCAGTCATTTTAACCTGTGTTTGAAGTGCTCACAAAACATGCAGCTCAGGCCTACTTCAAGCAAGCTCTCTGCCTCTTGCAGATGAATTTCATGTGCATTGTATTAAGGACACATGCGCGCACACACAGAAACACCCAGAGCATTTCATCAATGATTCATGCTTCCTCATGCGGTGTTTGTTCACACTCAGCTGAGATTGTTCCTTCCTTTTTAAACAATCCTTTTAGAGGGAGAGCTTTTCTTTTATTAACTAGTCAAGGTTTTTTTCTCTCCAGTGCAAACAATGGGCTAGGCCTGCAGCAGAGGGAAAGGGAGCAAAGCTTTGATACCCAGAGTGCGGCTTCACTCAGCTTGATCGCTCTCTGTATTGAGTTTGTGTGTGTGTACTGGTACAATAGTCTACTATTATTACTGCTTTGCAGCCCCAGGGACAAACCAGGACCCCACTGCGCAAACAAAAGAACAAAAAGACAGTCCCTGTAGGCATACTTGGTGTTTTTGCATCTGATTGCATGTAAGTACATACGTGCATGCAAATACATGGCAATGCGTATACATGTGTGGTGTGTGCATATGTAGCCTCCCTCCTGCTCCCACTTCTCCCTGTCCCTGTCTCTCTCCTTCCCCCACATCCTCCTGCATTCCTTAAATCTGCCTCCTATTCCTCCCACTCTCCACGCCCCTTTCAGAGTGTCTCTGTGCCCGTCCCAGTCAGTGTCAGTGTCCCCCAAACAATAGCAGGTAGCCATCTTGCTGGCGGGCCAGACTTCAGCCCCAAGGTCAGCAATGGGAGGTGGCAGCCATTTTGAATAAGGGGACATTTGCAGGTTTGGTACCTTTTGTGAGACAGGTTAAAAAACCCACCCCCAAAGCTCTAGACTTGTGATCAGCTCGAGAGTCGGCACAAGGGCTGCTGGGGCCGTGGCACTGAGGCAGCCTCTTCTTAGCGGGAGGGAGCATCATGGCAAGGGCAGCCCTGCACTTGTACATGTGTCTCACAGACTGACACTATCTACTGGGCAGAGCCTTGCAGAGAGCGTGTGTTGTTGGACAGGACAAGGAGTAATGGTCTCAAGTTGCAGTGGGGGAGATTTAGGTTGGAAATTAGGGAAAACTTTTTCACTAGGAGGGTGGTGAAACACTGGAATGCGTTACCTAGGGAGGTGGTAGAATCTCCTTCCTTAGAAGTTTTTAAGGTCAGGCTTGACAAAGCTCTGGCTGGGATGATTTAATTGGGGATTGGTCCTGCTTTGAGCAGGGGGTTGGACTAGATGACCTCCTGATGTCCCTTCCAACCCTGATATTCTATGATTCTATTGGGTTTGGCTAACTGGGATTGCTTCCATCCATGAGCATTCCCACCTACAGGTCTGTCAGCTGTTCTCTCCTGGGGCTGATGGACAATGATCTGTCTGGTGGCTGACGTAATATCCTTTCTGGGGCCAGCGCCTGTCAGCTCCGGGGAAGCCCTGACTCGTGGCTCTGTGTGGCTCACAAGCTTCCACCAGCTGAAGTTGGTGCAATAAAAGATATTACTTCAGCCACCTCGTCTCTCTAATAGCCTGGGACCAGTGCAGCTACACCAATGCTGCAAACAATTATCTCTGCAGCTAGCCACTGCTACGTGGCCCTTGCCACCACATGCTGGCCCATTTTGCCTCACATCTATTGAAAATCAGAGGATAGCAGGGTCAGGCCTGAGGCGCAGTGACACAACAGTGGGGACAGGAGGCCGGTGAAGAAATTTGGCAGCATGTGACCTCCAGAAGAAGAAAGGGGAGTGTCCGTGTACCAGCAAAGCAGATACAGGTAAGCAACTGTTTTCATGTTCTCTCCACAGGTACTAATGCGGAGAGTGGACCAGATGATACATCTGAGGGAAGGGAACAGAAGGAGACTCCGCCGATTGGAAGCCATGAGATGCACTGTCCTAGGGATGCGGGTTCCACGACCACCGCTCCCAAGAGAAGGAGGCGGGTGGTGGTGGTTGGGGATTCTCTCCTCAGGGGGACTGAGTCATCTATCTGCCATCCCGTCCGGGAAAACCGAGAAGTCTGCTGCTTGCCAGGAGCTAGGATTCACGATGTGACAGACTGCCAAGACTCATCAAGCCCTCGGATCGCTACCCCTTCCTGCTTCTCTACGTGGGCACCAATGATACTGCCAAGAAGGACCTTGAGAAGATCACTGCAGACTATGTGGTTCTGGGAAGAAGGATAAAGGAGTTTGAGGCGCAAGTGGTGTTCTTGTCCATCCTCCCTGTGGAAGGAAAAGGCCTGGAGTAGAGACCGTCGAATCATGGAAGTCAACGAATGGCTATGCAGGTGGTGTCGGAGAGAAGGCTTTAGATTCTTTGACCATGGGATGGTGTTCCAAGAAGAAGGAGTGCTAGGCAGAGACAGGCTCCACCTAATGAAGAGAGGGAAGAGCATCTTTGCAAGCAGGCTGCCTAACCTAGTGAGGAGGGCTTTAAACTAGGTTCACCAGGGGAAGAAGACCAAAGCCCTGAGGTAAGTGGGGATGTGGGATTCCAGGAGGAAGCACGAGCAGGAGAGCGTGAGAGGGGAGGGCTCCTGCCTCATACTGAGAAAAAGGGACAATCAGCGAGTTACCTCAAGTGCCTATACACAAATGCAAGAAGCCTGGGAAATAAGCAGGGAGAACTGGAAGTCCTGGCACAGTCAAGGAATTATGATGTGATTGGAATAAGAGACTTGGTGGGATAACTCACATGACTGGAGTACTGTCATGGATGGATATTAACTGTTCAGGAAGGACAGACAGGGCAGAAAAGGTAGGGGAGTTGCACTGTATGTAAGAGAGCAGTATGACTGCTCAGAGCTCTGGTATGAAAAATGCAGAAAAACCTGAGTCTCTGGATTAAGATTAGACTTGTGAGCAACAAAGGTGAAGTTGTGGTGGGAGTCTGCTATAGACCACCAGACCAGGGGAATGATGTAGACGAGGCTTTCTTCCGGCAACTCAAGGAAGTTACTAGATCGCAGGCCCTGGTTCTCACAGGAGACTCAATCACCCTGATATCTGCTGGGAGAGCAATACAGTGGTGCACAGACAATCCAGGAAGATTTTGGAAAGTGTAGGGGACAATTTCCTGGTGCAAGTGCTGGAGGAAACAACTAGGGAAAGAGCTCTTCTTGACCTGCTGCTCACAATCGGGAAGAATTAGTAAGAGAAGCAAAAGTGGATGGGAACCTGGGAGGCAGTGACCATGAGATGGTAGAGTTCAGGATCCTGACATAGGGAAGAAAGGAGAGCAGCAGAATACGAACCCTGGACTTCAGAAAAGCAGACTTTGACAACTTCAGGGAACTGATGGGCAGGATCCCTTGGGAGAATAACATGAGGGGGTAAGGAGTCCAGGACAGCTGGCAGTATTTTGAAGAATCCTTATTGAGGTTACAGGGACAAACCATCCTGATGTATAGAAAGAATAGTAAATATGGCAGGCAACCAGCTTGGCTTAACAGTGAAATCCTTGCTGATCTTAAATACAAAAAAGAAGCTTACAAGAAGTGGAAGATTGGACAAATGACCAGGGAAGAGTATAAAAATATTGCTCGGGCATGCAGGAGTGAAATCAGGAATGCCAAATCACAGCTGGAGTTGCAGCTAGCAAGAGATGTTAAGAGTAACAAGAAGGGTTTCTTCAGATATGTTAGCAACAAGAAGAAAGTCAAGGAAAGTGTGGGCCCCTTACTGAATGATGGAGGCAACCTAGTGAGAGAGGATGTGGAAAGAACTGTCTTCACGAACAAGGTCAGCTCCCAGACTCCTGCACTGGGCAGCACAGCATAGGGAGGAGGTGATCAGCCCTCTGTGGAAAAAGAAGTGGTTTGGGATTATTTAAAAAAGCTGGACAAGCACAAGTCCATGGGACCGGATGCGCTGCATCCGAGAGTGCTAAAGGAGTTGACGGATGTGATTGCAGAGCCAGTGGCCATTATCTTTGACAACTCATGGCGATCAGAGGAGGTCCTGGACGACTGGAAAAAGGCTAATGTAGTGCCCATCTTTAAAAAAGGGAAGAAGGAGGATCCTGGAACTACAGGCTAGTCTGCCTCACCTCAGTCCCTGGAAAAATCATGGAGCAGGTCCTCAAGGAATCAATTCTGAATCACTTCGAGGAGATGAAAGTGATCAGAAACAGTCAGCATGGATTCACCAAGGGCAAGTCATGCCTAATTGCCTTCTATGATGAGGTAATTGGCTCTGTGGATGAGGGGGAAGCAGTGGACGTGTTATTCCTTGACTTTAGCAAAGCTTTTGACACAGTCTCCCACAATATTCTTGCCAGCAAGTTAAAGAACTATTGGCTGAATGGACTATAAGGTGGATAGAAAGCTGGCTAGATTGTCGGGCTCAACGGGTAGTGATCAATGGCTCCATGTTTAGTTGGCAGCCGGTATCAAGTGGAGTGCCCTAGGGGTCGGTCCTGGGGCCGGTTTTGTTCAATATCTTCATTAATGACCTGGAGGATGCTGAGGGTGCAATCCACACCAAGTTTGCAGATGTCACTAAACTGGGAGGAGAGGTAGATATGCTGGAGGGTAGGGATAGGATACAGAGGGACCTAGACAATTAGGGGATTGGGCCAAAAGAAATCTTATGAGGCTCAACAAGGACGAGGCAGAGTCCTGCACTGAGAATGGAAGAATCCCACGCACCGCTACAGACTAGGGACTGAATGGCTTGGCAGCAGTTCTGCAGAAAAGGACCTAGGGGTGACAGTGGATGAGAAGCTGGATATGAATCAACAGTGTGCCCTTGTTGCCAAGAAGGCCAATGGAATTTTGGGCTGTATAAGTAGGGGCATTGCCAGCAGATCGAGAGACGTGATCGTTCCCCTCTATTCGACATTGGTGAGGCCTCTTCTGGAGTACTGTGTCCAGTTTTGGGCCCCACACTACAAGAAGGATGTGGAAAAATTGGAAAATGTGTAGCAGAGGGCAACAAAAATTATTAGGGGACTGGACACATGACTTCTGAGGAGAGGCTAAGGGAACTGGTATTGTTTAGTCTGCGGAAGAGAAGAATGAGGGGGGATTTGATAGCTGCTTTCAACTACCTGAAAGGGGTTCCAAAGAGGATGGATCTAGACTGTTCTCAGTGGTAGCAGATGACAGAATGAGGAGTAATGGTCTCAAGTTGCAGTGGGGGAGGTTTAGGTTGGATATTGGGAAAAACTTTTTCACTAGGAGGGTGGTGAAACACTGGAATGCGTTACCTAGAGAAGTGGTGGAATCTCCTTCCTTAGAAGTTTTTAAGGTCAGGCTTGACAAAGCCCTGGCTGGGATGATTTAGTTGGGGATTGGTCCTGCTTTGAGCAGGGAGTTGAACTAGATGACCTCCTGAGGTCACTTCGAACCCTGATATTCTATGAACAGTCTGGGTTCTCGAGCAGAGTGTGAGCCATTGATCCAGTCAGGAGTGGGGTTGATTAAAAGAGCTGGTGGGGGAAGGGAGGAAGCAAGCTGTAAGGGCAGGGTATACTTTAGCTTAGCATGGTCCTTGCTGTATGGGACCCGAGCCTGTGATCACTGGGGCATTGCAGGTAAGGTCTGAAAGCCAGCTGAGGGGTCCAGAATGGGTGTGCAGGAAACTGTGCTACAAGTTGGATTGCTGTAATCCCATGCTTGCGTAACCCACACACCTTCTGGGCATGGTGTTCTGTCCCAGCTAGTGGTACCAAAACCACTTAGAGATTAATGAGTCTGCTCTACAACCTTAGCTAAGAGACTTTTAGCTCATACAGTAGAGGCTCATGCACTAAGCTCCAGAGGTCCCAGGTTCAATCCTGCCTGCTGACGACCAGGGTCTGTCAATGTTACACTTGGAATGACCCTAAACTTCTGGCTGCCAAAAGGTGGGAGGGGAAAATGGGGTGGAGCCCTACAAAATTGCTCTGTTTTGTACACTCCTTCTGTAGATCTGGAACTGGCCACTGCAGGAGACAGGATACTGGGCAAGATGGACTGTTGGTCTGCTGCGGTATGGACGTTCTTACGCTGGGCATTAGCTTGCATGAGTCCTACGTGTCCTGCTACTGCTCCAGCCTTGGTGATCAGCTCTTCAACTTCTCCAGCTTCTTCTCTTCTTCTTCATTCACACAGAACTGCACACACAAGCCTCCCTCCCACTTCCACCTTACCACAAACAAACAACAATAGAACCAATCCATATAAGCAAAGTGCCTCCTTCCCTAGCCTGGGGCTTGCCCAGAGGAGTTGGGGGAGAACAAGGACAGTGTTTTACTTCCAGCCATAGATCAGCGGCAAGTTTATTATCTTTTGCTGAGTACATGTAAGCGGAGTAATTGCCCCTTCCCTCCAGTTGTTTACTCCTGGTTTATGGTGGCTCTTTTTGTACTTGTGGGAAAGGTTAATACAGCTCTTACGGGCTCCATTGCCTGGATTTATTGCTGAACATGAAATAACACTCACACAGTTGTAAATTTGTTCTTAATAGAAACGTGGGGGAAGGTTGCCAAAGGTGCTATGATCCTTGGCCGCTTGTCTCTGGCTGCTGAGCAAGAATCAGCAGTAAATCAAGTCGCAGAGAGTCTTTTTCCCAACATCTGATTCCAGGTATTCCCCCTCCCACAAGATGGCAGTGGTGAAATGTGACGCTCACTACAGAGTGGGACTGACAGTGGCTAGGAGAGATGGGCAAGGGGCAGGCATGGACTAGGTAAACATCCCCTGGTCAAAGCACCTCATCAGAGACATGTCAGGAGTCCAGGGCTGGGACCCCCACTCAGCTCTGCCAATGCTCCTCAGTTATGATCTGCAGCCCCCTTCTCCAGTTCAGGGCTCCCAAATCACAACTTGTTGACTGCTGCACACTCCAGACCTGCAGCCCCCTCCTACTCCACTTGGGGCCCCATGTAGCCTAAATCCAGGAGAACCCACTGCCTGCCCTGGCTTCACTGTAACTTTCTCCTAGACTGACTCCTGGCTCTGCCAGTGGTGGACACATTAGAAATGCCCCAGCTGAACAGCTAGGTTCTTTTACATACCTAGTTTATCCCTGTAACATTCATAGGATCATAGAATATCAGGGTTGGAAGGGACCTCAGGAGGTCACCTTGTCCAACCAGCTGCTCAGAGCAGGACCAATCCCCAACTAAATCATCCCAGCCAGGGATTTGTCAAGCCTGACCTTAAAAACCTCATAGGAAGGAGATTCCACCACCTCCCTAGTGTGACAAAGTTCCTCCTCTACCTTGGTGGGTCTTGCGCTTATTGGTGGATTTGCTCACCTTGGAGCTTCACAGCAGCCCTCAGCTTGGCCGTTTTTCTGAACCCACAGTCTAGGTCGACTCCTCCTGTGTCTGTCCAGGAGTTGGGAGGTGTGGGGGGAACCTGGGCCCGCCCTCTACTCCGGGTTCCAGCCCAGGACCCTATGGAATGCAGCTGTCTAGAGTGCCTCCTGGAACAGCTCTGCGACAGCTACAACTCCCTGGGCTACTTCCCCATGATTTCCTCCCTACACCTTCTTTATCCTCACCATAGGACCATCCTCCTGGTGTCTGATAATGCTTGTACTCCTCAGTCCTCCAACAGTACGCGTTCTCACTCTCAGCTCCTCACATGTGCATCACAAACTGAAGTGAGCTCCTTTTTAAACCCAGGTGCCCTGATTAGCCTGCCTTAATTGATTCTAGCAGCTTCTTGATTGGCTGCAGGTGTTCTAATCAGCCTGTCTGTCTTAATTGTCTCCAGAAGGTTCCTGATTGTTCTGGAACCTTCCCTGCTCCCTTACCCAGGGAAAAGGGACCTACTTAACCTGGGGCTAATCTATCTGCTTTCTATTCTCTCCTAAAGCCCCCTGGCCTGGATTTTTCTTACTTTTTGACCCTGTTTCAGTTCCCCCCCGACTGGACCAGATGCTTTTTTTGTTTTGTTTTGTTTTGTTTAGTTTTTTTGCTGCCATTCGAGTGCTGGTCGGTTGCCAGCTTGCTGCCAACCCCCCCCGCCCACGCCTGCTCTCTGAAACCCCCCGCTTTTGCTCCAGCTGAAACCCCCGGAGGAGGGGGGAGGACTGCCGACCCGCTACCCGGAGGAGGGGAATGGAAGCCCCCAGACCCAGCCGTTTTGCTGTTGTTTCTAAACCCGTACCGAGCTAGGAAGATTCTTCTTATCTCTGCAACATTCTTGGCCTGCTGAAAGACTCATTACAAGGCCGGAAGAGAAGATAGCCGACAGAAAAATATCACCCAGGGAAGCTACGAACCATCGTGGAGGGGGCCGTAAGACTGAGTAACTTTTGAATTGTACTCTCGTGTGGGGGGAGTTTGACTGCGTTTGTGGCGGCACAGGGGATGTGGCACGGAGCTGCCCCCTGATCCATCGGTACCCCCCCAACACTATTACAACCGTCACGGCCCCCCCACCGTCCGTCCCTGCTGGCAACTTGCCACCTGCCTTTGGATTCAGCTGTTTGCTTTGAATTTTGCCACTCGGACCAGACACAACAGCTGACCAAACGAGACTCTTTGGACAAACGTGCGTGGGTCCACGTCTCCCCCGCCCGGACTGTTTACCCCACAGTTTGCCCCTATTACCGATCCCAATTCCTGTTTTCCTCCCCTGTCCAGTCCGACCCATTTGGCACCCCCCCGCCTGCAGCCCAGCACGGAAGAGTGGTTAATCTGCTTCCCCCTCCCCCCCCCTTCTGGTATCTCCCCGTCTCTCCCTGCTCACAATGGCGGGGAATGAGAGGGGTGAGGCCACTCTAACAACCTCAGCTGCCCCTCCCCCACCTACCCCCCTACCCCCCTACCCAACCCCCAAGCCCTCCCCCCCACCCCTGCTGTCAAAACATCTGCCATCGCCCCCGCCGGGGCATCGGCAGCAGGAGGCACCCAGGCGATTACTGCTGCTACAATGTCCACCCCCCCACCCCCAGATTCTAGGAAACCCCCCCAGTTGGCCGGAAAGGCCAGGGTGTGAAGAAAGGAAAGGGCCCCGCTAAAACCACCAGGCCCTCCATGGCAGGGGCTGCCCCCATAGCTGTGGCCTCGTCATCGACCATGGCGTCCCTCCCCGCTGTTCCCTCCACCAGCTCTGCGAGCATCCCTTCCCCGGCCCCCGGGACGTATGCCCGGGCGGTGGCACCCCCACCCCTGCTTGCCACCTCGTCATCTTGCCCACCCACCACCTCCGCTACCATCAGTAGCGGCCGGGGCCCCTTTCCCACCATGACCAGGAAGCATGGCATCCGTTGCCTCATGGTGCCCGCCTCGCCCCACGTGGAGACATACGTGCAGGCGTTGGTGAGGGTGGTAGGACCCACGGCTATCGTGGCGGCCTCCAAAATGTACGGGAAGGTCGTCTTTTTCTTAGCATCGGAGGCTGCTGCCCAGGAGGCGGTGGAGAAGGGCCTGGCGGTGGGGGGGTCTTTGTCCCCCTGGAGCCGCTAGAGGACCTGGGCGTTCGCCTAGTCCTCACCTCCGTCCCTCCCTTCTTACCCAATGCTGCCCTGTTACCCGCTCTTTCCACCCTGGGGAAACTTGTCTCTGTCATCAGCCCTCTCCCGTTGGGCTGCAAGGACCCCACCCTCCGTCACATTTTTTCGTTCCGCCGGCAAGTGCAGCTTCTACCGCCGGCAGGGCCGCGTGACGGAGAGGCGCTCGAGGGGTCCTTTCTAGTCCCCTACGAGGGAGCCCGCTATCAGGTCTTTTATTCTACTGGAGAGGCCCGGTGCTACCTCTGCCGTTCAGCGGGGCATGTCCGCAGAGACTGCCCTTTGGCCCGGGGGGGAGGGGCACCCGAAACGCCCGAGACCCGGCAGGACATCGGCCCCGTCGCTGCCGACGCCCCTGGCTGCCCAGCACCTGAAACCAACCCTCCTCCTACTCGACCCATCGCTGCTCCCGTCCGGGCCCAAGAGATACCTTCCCTACAACGCCCGGGCGAGCAAGGGAGTTCCCCCTTTGCTAGTACCAACCCAACAGAGCCCATGGAGGAGGGTGTGGCAAGGATATTATCGGGTATAGGAGAGGGCCCTCCCCAAGGAGAAGCCCCCGCCCCTCATGTTGCCCCACCGCTACCTCCCCGAAGCCCTAAACCATCGCCTCCACCCCCCGACACGACCCCTGCTAACCAGCCCCCAGATGATGCTATGGAGGGCTGGACCCTAGTCCAGGGGAAGCGAGGCAAGCGGAAGGCTCGAGCTCCGCTGCATCCACCCGACGCGGAAGCCCCCTGGAAGACCAGGAAAGGAGGCACTATCGAGCCTCCCGCCACGGCCACGAGCGAGATCCATCCGCTGGTGTCGGGAGGGGAAGACGGACTGGCATTGGAGGGCAGAATCCCCCCTCCACGGGAGACCCTCCCCTCCGAGACTTCTGAGGACGCCCCTTCTGCCTGGACGCTACCCAAACCCCCCGTGGACCCCGAGGCGACCGTTGAGGCGGGTCCTAGAGGAGAAGCCCCCGGGGTGGCAGGAGTTGGCCTCTCCCCCGTGTATGCGGAGATTGAGGCCCTAGATTTGACCCCGGTCACCCAGGGAGGGGACGATTTGCTGCCGGCTGGCCTCGAGCTGGGCAGCCTTACCCCAGCCTCCCTTTCCCCATGCTCCCTCCCCCTAATTGCCTTCCCGGGTGAGCACCCTGCAGAAGGTGGTCCACCACCTGATGCCATGGCCGCTAAGATCACCATGGAGCCAGCACCTAGCATTATTGGGAGCCCCCTCCCTTACCCCTTAACCCTTGACTCTGCTCAGGAGGCACTTTCCTTTAGCTGCTTGCCTCCTGCACCCCAGAGCCTTACCCCTGCCCCTGCCCCCACCCCTGCCCCCGCCCAAGTTCCCTCCTCCTGCAATGTTAATGCCGCCCCTGGGGTTGTTTCCTTTCCGCCTTTCGCAGATTCCCCCCAGGGAGCAGTCTTTGCACTTTCTAGCCGCGACCCATTAGGAGTGGCAATTTTTCCCCTGCCATCCCCCTCCACCCCAAGGCGTGAAATGAATTTAATAACCCCAGCCTGTCAGATGCCCCGTCGGTGGTCCGCACCCTGTCTACCCGCCTTAGCGGACTACGAGGCTGTATTAAGAGGCCCATTAGGGAACACCTCGGGAATTGTAACCCCACCCCCCCATGAGCTGCGGCATGCGCTACGGAAGTTCCTAGAGCACACCCGTGGCGCCCGCGATAGGGCACAGCTGGCTCTTCAGCTATGGGGGGACTTTGATCAACTCCTCCAGGCCACAAGGGCCCTTATAAAGGAGGGCAGGGGGCAAGGAAGGCGCGGTGCTGCGGCCTACGAGCGAGCCCGCAGCTTCCAACGCGATCTACTCACCCACGGGATGGGTCACGGGTTGCTGTGCAACCCGCCGGGGGCCCTGAACACCCCCGCCGATACGAGGCCCCCACCCCCCCAGCCCTCCGCATGACGCCTCTTATTATTGCGAGCCTGAATACCAGGGGCTGTAGGATGGCTCTCCGCAGGTCCCAGGTGCTCTCTTACCTTCGGGAGGGGAGGTACTCTGTAGTTTTCCTGCAGGAGACCCATACGGACCCGGCCGCCGAGGACAGGTGGCGGCTGGAGTGGGGGGACGGGGTATACTTTAGCCACTTCGCGACCTGGCAAGCTGGAGTGGCGACCCTGTTCTCCCCCGACCTACGGCCTGAGGTGCTAGGGGTCAACGAGGCCGTGCCGGGCCACCTGTTGCACCTTCGAGTCCGTATGGAAGGGCTTGTTGTTAATCTTGTTAACATTTATGCCCCGCAAATGAGCTCCAGGAGGCCACAATTTTATCAGCAGGTGTCCGACTTTCTCGGCACCCTGGATTCGCACGAGTGCCTGGTCCTGGGAGGGGACTTTAACACCACCCTCGAGGAGCGGGACCGCTCAGGGGCCGAACCGAGTCCGGCCGCTGCGAATATTCTCCAAGGGATAGTTGACCATCACTCCCTAGTGGACGTCTGGCATGACCATCACCCAGATGACACCTCCACGTTCACCTTTGTCCGGGTGGAGGCCCATCGGTCACACCACTCTCGTTTGGACCGTATTTACTTATCCCGTTTCCATCTTTCACAGGCCCACTCCTCCACCATTCGGCTGGCCCCATTCTCCGATCATCATTTAGTCACCGTAACAGTCTCCCTCCGTGCAGAGAGACCGGGGCCGGCCTATTGGCACTTTAATAACAGCTTGTTGGAGGACGAGAGCTTTGTGATGTCCTTCCGGGAGTTTTGGCTGGCCTGGCGAGAGCAGTGGCGTGCCTTTCCCTCGGTGCGGCGATGGTGGGATCTCGGGAAGGTGCGCGCCAAGCTCTTCTGCCGTGACTACACTCGGGGCACCAGCCGACGGCGAAATGCAGCGATCGAGCAGTTGGAACGGGAGGTCTTAGAGATGGAGAGGCGCCTGGCCGCCGATCCCGAGGACCCGTCCCTCTGCGGAGCGTGCCGGGAGAAGCGGGAGGAGCTCCGGGCCCTTGAGGACCACCGGGCCCGAGGTGCCTTCGTTCGGTCCCGCATCCGCCTCCTTCGGGAGATGGACCGCGGCTCCCGCTTCTTCTATGCCCTGGAGAAAACGAGGGGGGCCAAGAAACACGTCACCTGCCTTCTTGCGGAAGACGGCACCCCCCTCACGGATCCGGAGGAGATGTTTGGGAGGGCCCGTGACTTCTACACAAGCCTTTTCTCCCCGGACCCGACCGATCCTGACGCTTGCGAGGTGCTCTGGGAGGAACTCCCCACGGTCAGCTTGGGCGACTGAGACCGACTAGAGTTGCCTCTCACCCTGGCCGAGTTCTCGGAAGCCCTCCGTCGCATGCCCACCAATAAATCTCCGGGCATGGACGGGCTGACCGTGGAGTTTTACCGCGCGTTCTGGGACATTCTCGGCCCAGACCTAGTCACCGTCTGGGCTGAGTCCTTGCAGAGCGGGGTCCTCCCTCTGTCATGCAGGCGAGCGGTGCTCGCTTTGCTGCCGAAGAAGGGGGACCTCCGCGATCTACGAAACTGGCGTCCCGTCTCACTCCTTAGCACGGATTACAAAATCGTAGCGAAAGCAATCTCGCTGCGGCTAGGGTCCGTGATGGCGGACGTGGTCCACCCAGACCAGACCTATACTGTCCCGGGTCGCAGCATTTTCGACAACCTCTTTCTAGTCCGAGACCTTTTGGAACTCGGGCGGAGAGATGGTCTATCGTTCGCCCTCCTGTCTTTTGATCAGGAGAAGGCGTTCGATAGAGTAGACCATGGGTACCTCCTGGGCACTCTGCAGGCGTTTGGATTTGGACCTCAGTTTGTGAGCTTTCTCCAGGTGCTGTATGCCTCCGCGGAGTGTTTGGTTAGGCTCAACTGGACCCTGACTGAACCGGTCAGCTTCGGGCGAGGAGTGCGGCAGGGGTGCCCCCTCTCGGGCCAGTTGTACGCTCTGGCGATCGAGCCTTTCCTCTGTCTCCTCCGCAGGAGGATGACAGGGTTGGTGCTGCGGGAGCCGGAGCTGCGGCTGGTCCTGTCGGCGTACGCCGATGACGTACTCCTCGTGGTCCAGGACCCGGGCGACTTGGCGCGAGTGGAGGCATGCCAAGCCATCTATTCGGCAGCCTCCTCCGCCCGAGTCAACTGGGTCAAGAGCTCTGGCTTGGCGGTGGGGGACTGGCGGCAGGTAAGCTCCCTCCCATCCGCACTTCAGACCATCCGGTGGAGTGCGGGTCCACTGCTCTATCTCGGCGTTTACCTTTCCGCCACGCATCCTTCCCCGCCGGAGAACTGGCAAAATTTAGAGGGCGGGGTGATAGAGCGGATCCGGAGATGGACGAGGCTCCTCCGATGTCTCTCCCTCCGTGGGAGAGCACTGGTGCTTAACCAACTAGTCCTGTCCACGCTCTGGTACCGGCTCAACACCCTGGCCCCGGCCCCGGGTTTCCTGACCCACCTCCGGAGATTAATTCTAGAGTTCTTCTGGTCAGGAATGCACTGGGCCCCTGTTGGAGTTCTTCATCTACCCCTGAAGGAAGGAGGGCAGGGCCTGAAGTGTCTGTACACTCAGGTCCGCGTTTTCCGCCTCCAGGCCCTGCAGAGGCTCTTTTATAGTGCAAGTAGTTCGGCGTGGAGCATACTGGCGCATGCCTTCCTGCGCCGTTTCCAAGGGCTTCGCTACGACCGGCAGCTCTTTTACCTTTCTCCGAGGGGTTTTCCGCGAGACCTCTCCGGGCTGCCGGTCTTCTACCAGGACCTCCTCCGGACCTGGAAACTGTTAGTAACAACCAGGTCCGTGGCGGCCACCGTGGGAGCAGATCTCCTCACGGAGCCCCTGCTACACAACCCCCAGCTCTGTGTGCAGGTGGCGGAGTCCCGCTCGGTGCGCCAGAGGTTGGTCCTGGCGGAAGTTACGAGGGTCGGAGACCTCCTGGACTACGACCGGAGAGACTGGTTGGATCCCCTGACGCTCGCTCGGCGCATGGGGCTCTCCAGCCTCCGTACCCCCCGGCGCGTACTTCAGGAGGTGAAGGCCGCCTTGACCCCCGCTGCTCGGGCTTACGTTAGCCGAGCCTTGTGCGAGGGCGCACCCCGCCCATCCCTTACCCCAGGCCCGCCGGACCTTTCCATCGGGCCCCTACCCCGTAGATCCCAGCAAACCCCTCACCCTTTCACTGCGAGCCGGCTGCACGAACTGCAGCCGGTTAGCTTTCACATTGCACCACGGAAATACTTATATACACTTACACTTCACACCCTTCACGCCCACACCCTGGTGCCCCGCCCCGATACAAAGTGGCGGGATCTCCTGCCACCTTTGGAGGGTGAGCAACCTCGGTGGGCCAGCCTGTATTCCACCTTGGTCCCAAGGCCCGTCGGGGACATCAGTTGGCGGCTCCTTCACGGAGCTGTGAGCACGGGCGTGTTTCTGACACGGTTTACCCCAATTCCGGATATTTGTCCTTTTTGTAATGTGAGGGAAACCCTGGCGCACGTGTATTTAGAGTGTGCCAGATTGCAGCCCCTTTTCCGGCTCCTCACAAATCTTTTATTACGCTTTTGGCTTCATTTTTCCCCTCACCTTTTTATCTATACACTTCCCATCCGTGGCCCCACAAAGTCGCGGGATCTTCTGGTCAACCTCCTCCTAGCTTTGGCTAAAACAGCCATTTATAAAACCAGAGAGAGGAGGTTGGCCCATGAAACGTCCTGCGATTGTGGGGCTGTTTTCCGATCCTCAGTACATTCACGTATCCGGGCGGAGTTCCTCTGGGCGGCGTCCACCGACTCCCTTGACGCCTTCGAGGAGCGGTGGGCGCTGTCTGGGGTTCTCTGCTCGGTGACCCCGTCCGGTTCCCTCCGTCTGACCCTTTGATTGAGGGGAAGAGCGAGAGACGCCAGCCCCAGCCGTTGCTGCTGTGGATACCATCCTTTCTGTCATCTAGGAGGGGTCCTATAATACGTGGGTGTCCCCCCCCCACCCCTAAACCGCCCACCCCGCAGCCGTGCCCATCTTACCGGGCACTCTCAGGAGAGGGAGGATCGGTGACACTGGGCGCGGCACTGGGTAACTCGAGGGGGTGGAAGACCACGAGTGTCGAGGAAGCCCCCCCGCTCTAGGCCACCAGGTAACTCAGGAGGGTGGAAGACCACGAGTGTCGAGGAAGCCCCGCCGCTCTGGGCCCAGGCTAGCCTGAACACTTCTCCCTCCTGAAAGCTGCTGTGTTATACCTTCTGATTGCGTTGTTTTGTTGCATAGTTGTTTTGTTTTCTTTGGTAATTCTGTAAGCGTTACCAATAAACTTTCTTTCTGTTTCAAAAAAAACCTTCCCTGCTCCCTTACCCAGGGAAAAGGGACCTACTTAACCTGGGGCTAATCTATCTGCTTTCTATTCTCTCCTAAAGCCCCCTGGCCTGGATTTTTCTTACTTTTTGACCCTGTTTCAGTTCCCCCCCGACCGGGCCAGATGCTTTTTTTGTTTTGTTTTGTTTTGTTTTGTTTTTTTGCTGCCATTCGAGTGCTGGTCGGTTGCCAGCTTGCTGCCAACCCCCCCCGCCCACGCCTGCTCTCTGAAACCCCCCGCTTTTGCTCCAGCTGAAACCCCCGGAGGAGGGGGGAGGACTGCCGACCCGCTACCCGGAGGAGGGGAATGGAAGCCCCCAGACCCAGCCGTTTTGCTGTTGTTTCTAAACCCATACCGAGCTAGGAAGATTCTTCTTATCTCTGCAACATTCTTGGCCTGCTGAAAGACTCATTACAAGGCCGGAAGAGAAGATAGCCGACAGAAAAAAATCACCCAGGGAAGCTACGAACCATCGTGGAGGGGGCCGTAAGACTGAGTAACTTTTGAATTGTACTCTCGTGTGGGGGGAGTTTGACTGCGTTTGTGGCGGCACAGGGGATGTGGCACGGAGCTGCCCCCTGATCCATCGGTACCCCCCCAACACTATTACAACCGTCACGGCCCCCCCACCGTCCGTCCCTGCTGGCAACTTGCCACCTGCCTTTGGATTCAGCTGTTTGCTTTGAATTTTGCCACTCGGACCAGACACAACAGCTGACCAAACGAGACTCTTTGGACAAACGTGCGTGGGTCCACGTCTCCCCCGCCCGGACTGTTTACCCCACAGTTTGCCCCTATTACCGATCCCAATTCCTGTTTTCCTCCCCCGTCCAGTCCGACCCATTTGGCACCCCCCCGCCTGCAGCCCAGCACGGAAGAGTGGTTAATCTGCTTCCCCCTCCCCCCCCCCTTCTGGTATCTCCCCGTCTCTCCCTGCTCACAATGGCGGGGAATGAGAGGGGTGAGGCCACGCTAACAACCTCAGCTGCCCCTCCCCCACCTACCCCCCTACCCCCCTACCCAACCCCCAAGCCCTCCCCCCCACCCCTGCTGTCAAAACATCTGCCATCGCCCCCGCCGGGGCATCGGCAGCAGGAGGCACCCAGGCGATTACTGCTGCTACAATGTCCACCCCCCCACCCCCAGATTCTAGGAAACCCCCCCAGTTGGCCGGAAAGGCCAGGGTGTGAAGAAAGGAAAGGGCCCCGCTAAAACCACCAGGCCCTCCATGGCAGGGGCTGCCCCCATAGCTGTGGCCTCGTCATCGACCATGGCGTCCCTCCCCGCTGTTCCCTCCACCAGCTCTGCGAGCATCCCTTCCCCGGCCCCCGGGACGTATGCCCGGGCGGTGGCACCCCCACCCCTGCTTGCCACCTCGTCATCTTGCCCACCCACCACCTCCGCTACCATCAGTAGCGGCCGGGGCCCCTTTCCCACCATGACCAGGAAGCATGGCATCCGTTGCCTCATGGTGCCCGCCTCGCCCCACGTGGAGACATACGTGCAGGCGTTGGTGAGGGTGGTAGGACCCACGGCTATCGTGGCGGCCTCCAAAATGTACGGGAAGGTCGTCTTTTTCTTAGCATCGGAGGCTGCTGCCCAGGAGGCGGTGGAGAAGGGCCTGGCGGTGGGGGGATCTTTGTCCCCCTGGAGCCGCTAGAGGACCTGGGCGTTCGCCTAGTCCTCACCTCCGTCCCTCCCTTCTTACCCAATGCTGCCCTGTTACCCGCTCTTTCCACCCTGGGGAAACTTGTCTCTGTCATCAGCCCTCTCCCGTTGGGCTGCAAGGACCCCACCCTCCGTCACATTTTTTCGTTCCGCCGGCAAGTGCAGCTTCTACCGCCGGCAGGGCCGCGTGACGGAGAGGCGCTCGAGGGGTCCTTTCTAGTCCCCTACGAGGGAGCCCGCTATCAGGTCTTTTATTCTACTGGAGAGGCCCGGTGCTACCTCTGCCGTTCAGCGGGGCATGTCCGCAGAGACTGCCCTTTGGCCCGGGGGGGAGGGGCACCCGAAACGCCCGAGACCCGGCAGGACATCGGCCCCGTCGCTGCTGACGCCCCTGGCTGCCCAGCACCTGAAACCAACCCTCCTCCTACTCGACCCATCGCTGCTCCCGTCCGGGCCCAAGAGATACCTTCCCTACAATGCCCGGGCGAGCAAGGGAGTTCCCCCTTTGCTAGTACCAACCCAACAGAGCCCATGGAGGAGGGTGTGGCAAGGATATTATCGGGTATAGGAGAGGGCCCTCCCCAAGGAGAAGCCCCCGCCCCTCATGTTGCCCCACCGCTACCTCCCCGAAGCCCTAAACCATCGCCTCCACCCCCCGACACGACCCCTGCTAACCAGCCCCCAGATGATGCTATGGAGGGCTGGACCCTAGTCCAGGGGAAGCGAGGCAAGCGGAAGGCTCGAGCTCCGCTGCATCCACCCGACGCGGAAGCCCCCTGGAAGACCAGGAAAGGAGGCACTATCGAGCCTCCCGCCACGGCCACGAGCGAGATCCATCCGCTGGTGTCGGGAGGGGAAGACGGACTGGCATTGGAGGGCAGAATCCCCCCTCCACGGGAGACCCTCCCCTCCGAGACTTCTGAGGACGCCCCTTCTGCCTGGACGCTACCCAAACCCCCCGTGGACCCCGAGGCGACCGTTGAGGCGGGTCCTAGAGGAGAAGCCCCCGGGGTGGCAGGAGTTGGCCTCTCCCCCGTGTATGCGGAGATTGAGGCCCTAGATTTGACCCCGGTCACCCAGGGAGGGGATGATTTGCTGCCGGCTGGCCTCGAGCTGGGCAGCCTTACCCCAGCCTCCCTTTCCCCATGCTCCCTCCCCCTAATTGCCTTCCCGGGTGAGCACCCTGCAGAAGGTGGTCCACCACCTGATGCCATGGCCGCTAAGATCACCATGGAGCCAGCACCTAGCATTATTGGGAGCCCCCTCCCTTACCCCTTAACCCTTGACTCTGCTCAGGAGGCACTTTCCTTTAGCTGCTTGCCTCCTGCACCCCAGAGCCTTACCCCTGCCCCTGCCCCCACCCCTGCCCCCGCCCAAGTTCCCTCCTCCTGCAATGTTAATGCCGCCCCTGGGGTTGTTTCCTTTCCGCCTTTCGCAGATTCCCCCCAGGGAGCAGTCTTTGCACTTTCTAGCCGCGACCCATTAGGAGTGGCAATTTTTCCCCTGCCATCCCCCTCCACCCCAAGGCGTGAAATGAATTTAATAACCCCAGCCTGTCAGATGCCCCGTCGGTGGTCCGCACCCTGTCTACCCGCCTTAGCGGACTACGAGGCTGTATTAAGAGGCCCATTAGGGAACACCTCGGGAATTGTAACCCCACCCCCCCATGAGCTGCGGCATGCGCTACGGAAGTTCCTAGAGCACACCCGTGGCGCCCGCGATAGGGCACAGCTGGCTCTTCAGCTATGGGGGGACTTTGATCAACTCCTCCAGGCCACAAGGGCCCTTATAAAGGAGGGCAGGGGGCAAGGAAGGCGCGGTGCTGCGGCCTACGAGCGAGCCCGCAGCTTCCAACGCGATCTACTCACCCACGGGATGGGTCACGGGTTGCTGTGCAACCCGCCGGGGGCCCTGAACACCCCCGCCGATACGAGGCCCCCACCCCCCCAGCCCTCCGCATGACGCCTCTTATTATTGCGAGCCTGAATACCAGGGGCTGTAGGATGGCTCTCCGCAGGTCCCAGGTGCTCTCTTACCTTCGGGAGGGGAGGTACTCTGTAGTTTTCCTGCAGGAGACCCATACGGACCCGGCCGCCGAGGACAGGTGGCGGCTGGAGTGGGGGGACGGGGTATACTTTAGCCACTTCGCGACCTGGCAAGCTGGAGTGGCGACCCTGTTCTCCCCCGACCTACGGCCTGAGGTGCTAGGGGTCAACGAGGCCGTGCCGGGCCACCTGTTGCACCTTCGAGTCCGTATGGAAGGGCTTGTTGTTAATCTTGTTAACATTTATGCCCCGCAAATGAGCTCCAGGAGGCCACAATTTTATCAGCAGGTGTCCGACTTTCTCGGCACCCTGGATTCGCACGAGTGCCTGGTCCTGGGAGGGGACTTTAACACCACCCTCGAGGAGCGGGACCGCTCAGGGGCCGAACCGAGTCCGGCCGCTGCGAATATTCTCCAAGGGATAGTTGACCATCACTCCCTAGTGGACGTCTGGCATGACCATCACCCAGATGACACCTCCACGTTCACCTTTGTCCGGGTGGAGGCCCATCGGTCACACCACTCTCGTTTGGACCGTATTTACTTATCCCGTTTCCATCTTTCACAGGCCCACTCCTCCACCATTCGGCTGGCCCCATTCTCCGATCATCATTTAGTCACCGTAACAGTCTCCCTCCGTGCAGAGAGACCGGGGCCGGCCTATTGGCACTTTAATAACAGCTTGTTGGAGGACGAGAGCTTTGTGATGTCCTTCCGGGAGTTTTGGCTGGCCTGGCGAGAGCAGTGGCGTGCCTTTCCCTCGGTGCGGCGATGGTGGGATCTCGGGAAGGTGCGCGCCAAGCTCTTCTGCCGTGACTACACTCGGGGCACCAGCCGACGGCGAAATGCAGCGATCGAGCAGTTGGAACGGGAGGTCTTAGAGATGGAGAGGCGCCTGGCCGCCGATCCCGAGGACCCGTCCCTCTGCGGAGCGTGCCGGGAGAAGCGGGAGGAGCTCCGGGCCCTTGAGGACCACCGGGCCCGAGGTGCCTTCGTTCGGTCCCGCATCCGCCTCCTTCGGGAGATGGACCGCGGCTCCCGCTTCTTCTATGCCCTGGAGAAAACGAGGGGGGCCAAGAAACACGTCACCTGCCTTCTTGCGGAAGACGGCACCCCCCTCACGGATCCGGAGGAGATGTTTGGGAGGGCCCGTGACTTCTACACAAGCCTTTTCTCCCCGGACCCGACCGATCCTGACGCTTGCGAGGTGCTCTGGGAGGAACTCCCCACGGTCAGCTTGGGCGACCGAGACCGACTAGAGTTGCCTCTCACCCTGGCCGAGTTCTCGGAAGCCCTCCGTCGCATGCCCACCAATAAATCTCCGGGCATGGACGGGCTGACCGTGGAGTTTTACCGCGCGTTCTGGGACATTCTCGGCCCAGACCTAGTCACCGTCTGGGCTGAGTCCTTGCAGAGCGGGGTCCTCCCTCTGTCATGCAGGCCAGCGGTGCTCGCTTTGCTGCCGAAGAAGGGGGACCTCCGCGATCTACGAAACTGGCGTCCCGTCTCACTCCTTAGCACGGATTACAAAATCGTAGCGAAAGCAATCTCGCTGCGGCTAGGGTCCGTGATGGCGGACGTGGTCCACCCAGACCAGACCTATACTGTCCCGGGTCGCAGCATTTTCGACAACCTCTTTCTAGTCCGAGACCTTTTGGAACTCGGGCGGAGAGATGGTCTATCGTTCGCCCTCCTGTCTTTTGATCAGGAGAAGGCGTTCGATAGAGTAGACCATGGGTACCTCCTGGGCACTCTGCAGGCGTTTGGATTTGGACCTCAGTTTGTGAGCTTTCTCCAGGTGCTGTATGCCTCCGCGGAGTGTTTGGTTAGGCTCAACTGGACCCTGACTGAACCGGTCAGCTTCGGGCGAGGAGTGCGGCAGGGGTGCCCCCTCTCGGGCCAGTTGTACGCTCTGGCGATCGAGCCTTTCCTCTGTCTCCTCCGCAGGAGGATGACAGGGTTGGTGCTGCGGGAGCCGGAGCTGCGGCTGGTCCTGTCGGCGTACGCCGATGACGTACTCCTCGTGGTCCAGGACCCGGGCGACTTGGCGCGAGTGGAGGCATGCCAAGCCATCTATTCGGCAGCCTCCTCCGCCCGAGTCAACTGGGTCAAGAGCTCTGGCTTGGCGGTGGGGGACTGGCGGCAGGTAAGCTCCCTCCCATCCGCACTTCAGACCATCCGGTGGAGTGTGGGTCCACTGCTCTATCTCGGCGTTTACCTTTCCGCCACGCATCCTTCCCCGCCGGAGAACTGGCAAAATTTAGAGGGCGGGGTGATAGAGCGGATCCGGAGATGGACGAGGCTCCTCCGATGTCTCTCCCTCCGTGGGAGAGCACTGGTGCTTAACCAACTAGTCCTGTCCACGCTCTGGTACCGGCTCAACACCCTGGCCCCGGCCCCGGGTTTCCTGACCCACCTCCGGAGATTAATTCTAGAGTTCTTCTGGTCAGGAATGCACTGGGCCCCTGTTGGAGTTCTTCATCTACCCCTGAAGGAAGGAGGGCAGGGCCTGAAGTGTCTGTACACTCAGGTCCGCGTTTTCCGCCTCCAGGCCCTGCAGAGGCTCTTTTATAGTGCAAGTAGTTCGGCGTGGAGCATACTGGCGCATGCCTTCCTGCGCCGTTTCCAAGGGCTTCGCTACGACCGGCAGCTCTTTTACCTTTCTCCGAGGGGTTTTCCGCGAGACCTCTCCGGGCTGCCGGTCTTCTACCAGGACCTCCTCCGGACCTGGAAACTGTTAGTAACAACCAGGTCCGTGGCGGCCACCGTGGGAGCAGATCTCCTCACGGAGCCCCTGCTACACAACCCCCAGCTCTGTGTGCAGGTGGCGGAGTCCCGCTCGGTGCGCCAGAGGTTGGTCCTGGCGGAAGTTACGAGGGTCGGAGACCTCCTGGACTACGACCGGAGAGACTGGTTGGATCCCCTGACGCTCGCTCGGCGCATGGGGCTCTCCAGCCTCCGTACCCCCCGGCGCGTACTTCAGGAGGTGAAGGCCGCCTTGACCCCCGCTGCTCGGGCTTACGTTAGCCGAGCCTTGTGCGAGGGCGCACCCCGCCCATCCCTTACCCCAGGCCCGCCGGACCTTTCCATCGGGCCCCTACCCCGTAGATCCCAGCAAACCCCTCACCCTTTCACTGCGAGCCGGCTGCACGAACTGCAGCCGGTTAGCTTTCACATTGCACCACGGAAATACTTATATACACTTACACTTCACACCCTTCACGCCCACACCCTGGTGCCCCGCCCCGATACAAAGTGGCGGGATCTCCTGCCACCTTTGGAGGGTGAGCAACCTCGGTGGGCCAGCCTGTATTCCACCTTGGTCCCAAGGCCCGTCGGGGACATCAGTTGGCGGCTCCTTCACGGAGCTGTGAGCACGGGCGTGTTTCTGACACGGTTTACCCCAATTCCGGATATTTGTCCTTTTTGTAATGTGAGGGAAACCCTGGCGCACGTGTGTTTAGAGTGTGCCAGATTGCAGCCCCTTTTCCGGCTCCTCACAAATCTTTTATTACGCTTTTGGCTTCATTTTTCCCCTCACCTTTTTATCTATACACTTCCCATCCGTGGCCCCACAAAGTCGCGGGATCTTCTGGTCAACCTCCTCCTAGCTTTGGCTAAAACAGCCATTTATAAAACCAGAGAGAGGAGGTTGGCCCATGAAACGTCCTGCGATTGTGGGGCTGTTTTCCGATCCTCAGTACATTCACGTATCCGGGCGGAGTTCCTCTGGGCGGCGTCCACCGACTCCCTTGACGCCTTCGAGGAGCGGTGGGCGCTGTCTGGGGTTCTCTGCTCGGTGACCCCGTCCGGTTCCCTCCGTCTGACCCTTTGATTGAGGGGAAGAGCGAGAGACGCCAGCCCCAGCCGTTGCTGCTGTGGATACCATCCTTTCTGTCATCTAGGAGGGGTCCTATAATACGTGGGTGTCCCCCCCCCACCCCTAAACCGCCCACCCCGCAGCCGTGCCCATCTTACCGGGCACTCTCAGGAGAGGGAGGATCGGTGACACTGGGCGCGGCACTGGGTAACTCGAGGGGGTGGAAGACCACGAGTGTCGAGGAAGCCCCCCCGCTCTAGGCCACCAGGTAACTCAGGAGGGTGGAAGACCACGAGTGTCGAGGAAGCCCCGCCGCTCTGGGCCCAGGCTAGCCTGAACACTTCTCCCTCCTGAAAGCTGCTGTGTTATACCTTCTGATTGCGTTGTTTTGTTGCATAGTTGTTTTGTTTTCTTTGGTAATTCTGTAAGCGTTACCAATAAACTTTCTTTCTGTTTCAAAAAAAACCTTCCCTGCTCCCTTACCCAGGGAAAAGGGACCTACTTAACCTGGGGCTAATCTATCTGCTTTCTATTCTCTCCTAAAGCCCCCTGGCCTGGATTTTTCTTACTTTTTGACCCTGTTTCAGTTCCCCCCCGACCGGGCCAGATGCTTTTTTTGTTTTGTTTTGTTTTGTTTTGTTTTTTTGCTGCCATTCGAGTGCTGGTCGGTTGCCAGCTTGCTGCCAACCCCCCCCGCCCACGCCTGCTCTCTGAAACCCCCCGCTTTTGCTCCAGCTGAAACCCCCGGAGGAGGGGGGAGGACTGCCGACCCGCTACCCGGAGGAGGGGAATGGAAGCCCCCAGACCCAGCCGTTTTGCTGTTGTTTCTAAACCCATACCGAGCTAGGAAGATTCTTCTTATCTCTGCAACATTCTTGGCCTGCTGAAAGACTCATTACAAGGCCGGAAGAGAAGATAGCCGACAGAAAAAAATCACCCAGGGAAGCTACGAACCATCGTGGAGGGGGCCGTAAGACTGAGTAACTTTTGAATTGTACTCTCGTGTGGGGGGAGTTTGACTGCGTTTGTGGCGGCACAGGGGATGTGGCACGGAGCTGCCCCCTGATCCATCGGTACCCCCCCAACACTATTACAACCGTCACGGCCCCCCCACCGTCCGTCCCTGCTGGCAACTTGCCACCTGCCTTTGGATTCAGCTGTTTGCTTTGAATTTTGCCACTCGGACCAGACACAACAGCTGACCAAACGAGACTCTTTGGACAAACGTGCGTGGGTCCACGTCTCCCCCGCCCGGACTGTTTACCCCACAGTTTGCCCCTATTACCGATCCCAATTCCTGTTTTCCTCCCCCGTCCAGTCCGACCCATTTGGCACCCCCCCGCCTGCAGCCCAGCACGGAAGAGTGGTTAATCTGCTTCCCCCTCCCCCCCCTTCTGGTATCTCCCCGTCTCTCCCTGCTCACAATGGCGGGGAATGAGAGGGGTGAGGCCACTCTAACAACCTCAGCTGCCCCTCCCCCACCTACCCCCCTACCCCCCTACCCAACCCCCAAGCCCTCCCCCCCACCCCTGCTGTCAAAACATCTGCCATCGCCCCCGCCGGGGCATCGGCAGCAGGAGGCACCCAGGCGATTACTGCTGCTACAATGTCCACCCCCCCACCCCCAGATTCTAGGAAACCCCCCCAGTTGGCCGGAAAGGCCAGGGTGTGAAGAAAGGAAAGGGCCCCGCTAAAACCACCAGGCCCTCCATGGCAGGGGCTGCCCCCATAGCTGTGGCCTCGTCATCGACCATGGCGTCCCTCCCCGCTGTTCCCTCCACCAGCTCTGCGAGCATCCCTTCCCCGGCCCCCGGGACGTATGCCCGGGCGGTGGCACCCCCACCCCTGCTTGCCACCTCGTCATCTTGCCCACCCACCACCTCCGCTACCATCAGTAGCGGCCGGGGCCCCTTTCCCACCATGACCAGGAAGCATGGCATCCGTTGCCTCATGGTGCCCGCCTCGCCCCACGTGGAGACATACGTGCAGGCGTTGGCGAGGGTGGTAGGACCCACGGCTATCGTGGCGGCCTCCAAAATGTACGGGAAGGTCGTCTTTTTCTTAGCATCGGAGGCTGCTGCCCAGGAGGCGGTGGAGAAGGGCCTGGCGGTGGGGGGGTCTTTGTCCCCCTGGAGCCGCTAGAGGACCTGGGCGTTCGCCTAGTCCTCACCTCCGTCCCTCCCTTCTTACCCAATGCTGCCCTGTTACCCGCTCTTTCCACCCTGGGGAAACTTGTCTCTGTCATCAGCCCTCTCCCGTTGGGCTGCAAGGACCCCACCCTCCGTCACATTTTTTCGTTCCGCCGGCAAGTGCAGCTTCTACCGCCGGCAGGGCCGCGTGACGGAGAGGCGCTCGAGGGGTCCTTTCTAGTCCCCTACGAGGGAGCCCGCTATCAGGTCTTTTATTCTACTGGAGAGGCCCGGTGCTACCTCTGCCGTTCAGCGGGGCATGTCCGCAGAGACTGCCCTTTGGCCCGGGGGGGAGGGGCACCCGAAACGCCCGAGACCCGGCAGGACATCGGCCCCGTCGCTGCCGACGCCCCTGGCTGCCCAGCACCTGAAACCAACCCTCCTCCTACTCGACCCATCGCTGCTCCCGTCCGGGCCCAAGAGATACCTTCCCTACAACGCCCGGGCGAGCAAGGGAGTTCCCCCTTTGCTAGTACCAACCCAACAGAGCCCATGGAGGAGGGTGTGGCAAGGATATTATCGGGTATAGGAGAGGGCCCTCCCCAAGGAGAAGCCCCCGCCCCTCATGTTGCCCCACCGCTACCTCCCCGAAGCCCTAAACCATCGCCTCCACCCCCCGACACGACCCCTGCTAACCAGCCCCCAGATGATGCTATGGAGGGCTGGACCCTAGTCCAGGGGAAGCGAGGCAAGCGGAAGGCTCGAGCTCCGCTGCATCCACCCGACGCGGAAGCCCCCTGGAAGACCAGGAAAGGAGGCACTATCGAGCCTCCCGCCACGGCCACGAGCGAGATCCATCCGCTGGTGTCGGGAGGGGAAGACGGACTGGCATTGGAGGGCAGAATCCCCCCTCCACGGGAGACCCTCCCCTCCGAGACTTCTGAGGACGCCCCTTCTGCCTGGACGCTACCCAAACCCCCCGTGGACCCCGAGGCGACCGTTGAGGCGGGTCCTAGAGGAGAAGCCCCCGGGGTGGCAGGAGTTGGCCTCTCCCCCGTGTATGCGGAGATTGAGGCCCTAGATTTGACCCCGGTCACCCAGGGAGGGGACGATTTGCTGCCGGCTGGCCTCGAGCTGGGCAGCCTTACCCCAGCCTCCCTTTCCCCATGCTCCCTCCCCCTAATTGCCTTCCCGGGTGAGCACCCTGCAGAAGGTGGTCCACCACCTGATGCCATGGCCGCTAAGATCACCATGGAGCCAGCACCTAGCATTATTGGGAGCCCCCTCCCTTACCCCTTAACCCTTGACTCTGCTCAGGAGGCACTTTCCTTTAGCTGCTTGCCTCCTGCACCCCAGAGCCTTACCCCTGCCCCTGCCCCCACCCCTGCCCCCGCCCAAGTTCCCTCCTCCTGCAATGTTAATGCCGCCCCTGGGGTTGTTTCCTTTCCGCCTTTCGCAGATTCCCCCCAGGGAGCAGTCTTTGCACTTTCTAGCCGCGACCCATTAGGAGTGGCAATTTTTCCCCTGCCATCCCCCTCCACCCCAAGGCGTGAAATGAATTTAATAACCCCAGCCTGTCAGATGCCCCGTCGGTGGTCCGCACCCTGTCTACCCGCCTTAGCGGACTACGAGGCTGTATTAAGAGGCCCATTAGGGAACACCTCGGGAATTGTAACCCCACCCCCCCATGAGCTGCGGCATGCGCTACGGAAGTTCCTAGAGCACACCCGTGGCGCCCGCGATAGGGCACAGCTGGCTCTTCAGCTATGGGGGGACTTTGATCAACTCCTCCAGGCCACAAGGGCCCTTATAAAGGAGGGCAGGGGGCAAGGAAGGCGCGGTGCTGCGGCCTACGAGCGAGCCCGCAGCTTCCAACGCGATCTACTCACCCACGGGATGGGTCACGGGTTGCTGTGCAACCCGCCGGGGGCCCTGAACACCCCCGCCGATACGAGGCCCCCACCCCCCCAGCCCTCCGCGTGACGCCTCTTATTATTGCGAGCCTGAATACCAGGGGCTGTAGGATGGCTCTCCGCAGGTCCCAGGTGCTCTCTTACCTTCGGGAGGGGAGGTACTCTGTAGTTTTCCTGCAGGAGACCCATACGGACCCGGCCGCCGAGGACAGGTGGCGGCTGGAGTGGGGGGACGGGGTATACTTTAGCCACTTCGCGACCTGGCAAGCTGGAGTGGCGACCCTGTTCTCCCCCGACCTACGGCCTGAGGTGCTAGGGGTCAACGAGGCCGTGCCGGGCCACCTGTTGCACCTTCGAGTCCGTATGGAAGGGCTTGTTGTTAATCTTGTTAACATTTATGCCCCGCAAATGAGCTCCAGGAGGCCACAATTTTATCAGCAGGTGTCCGACTTTCTCGGCACCCTGGATTCACACGAGTGCCTGGTCCTGGGAGGGGACTTTAACACCACCCTCGAGGAGCGGGACCGCTCAGGGGCCGAACCGAGTCCGGCCGCTGCGAATATTCTCCAAGGGATAGTTGACCATCACTCCCTAGTGGACGTCTGGCATGACCATCACCCAGATGACACCTCCACGTTCACCTTTGTCCGGGTGGAGGCCCATCGGTCACACCACTCTCGTTTGGACCGTATTTACTTATCCCGTTTCCATCTTTCACAGGCCCACTCCTCCACCATTCGGCTGGCCCCATTCTCCGATCATCATTTAGTCACCGTAACAGTCTCCCTCCGTGCAGAGAGACCGGGGCCGGCCTATTGGCACTTTAATAACAGCTTGTTGGAGGACGAGAGCTTTGTGATGTCCTTCCGGGAGTTTTGGCTGGCCTGGCGAGAGCAGTGGCGTGCCTTTCCCTCGGTGCGGCGATGGTGGGATCTCGGGAAGGTGCGCGCCAAGCTCTTCTGCCGTGACTACACTCGGGGCACCAGCCGACGGCGAAATGCAGCGATCGAGCAGTTGGAACGGGAGGTCTTAGAGATGGAGAGGCGCCTGGCCGCCGATCCCGAGGACCCGTCCCTCTGCGGAGCGTGCCGGGAGAAGCGGGAGGAGCTCCGGGCCCTTGAGGACCACCGGGCCCGAGGTGCCTTCGTTCGGTCCCGCATCCGCCTCCTTCGGGAGATGGACCGCGGCTCCCGCTTCTTCTATGCCCTAGAGAAAACGAGGGGGGCCAAGAAACACGTCACCTGCCTTCTTGCGGAAGACGGCACCCCCCTCACGGATCCGGAGGAGATGTTTGGGAGGGCCCGTGACTTCTACACAAGCCTTTTCTCCCCGGACCCGACCGATCCTGACGCTTGCGAGGTGCTCTGGGAGGAACTCCCCACGGTCAGCTTGGGCGACCGAGACCGACTAGAGTTGCCTCTCACCCTGGCCGAGTTCTCGGAAGCCCTCCGTTGCATGCCCACCAATAAATCTCCGGGCATGGACGGGCTGACCGTGGAGTTTTACCGCGCGTTCTGGGACATTCTCGGCCCAGACCTAGTCACCGTCTGGGCTGAGTCCTTGCAGAGCGGGGTCCTCCCTCTGTCATGCAGGCCAGCGGTGCTCGCTTTGCTGCCGAAGAAGGGGGACCTCCGCGATCTACGAAACTGGCGTCCCGTCTCACTCCTTAGCACGGATTACAAAATCGTAGCGAAAGCAATCTCGCTGCGGCTAGGGTCCGTGATGGCGGACGTGGTCCACCCAGACCAGACCTATACTGTCCCGGGTCGCAGCATTTTCGACAACCTCTTTCTAGTCCGAGACCTTTTGGAACTCGGGCGGAGAGATGGTCTATCGTTCGCCCTCCTGTCTTTTGATCAGGAGAAGGCGTTCGATAGAGTAGACCATGGGTACCTCCTGGGCACTCTGCAGGCGTTTGGATTTGGACCTCAGTTTGTGAGCTTTCTCCAGGTGCTGTATGCCTCCGCGGAGTGTTTGGTTAGGCTCAACTGGACCCTGACTGAACCGGTCAGCTTCGGGCGAGGAGTGCGGCAGGGGTGCCCCCTCTCGGGCCAGTTGTACGCTCTGGCGATCGAGCCTTTCCTCTGTCTCCTCCGCAGGAGGATGACAGGGTTGGTGCTGCGGGAGCCGGAGCTGCGGCTGGTCCTGTCGGCGTACGCCGATGACGTACTCCTCGTGGTCCAGGACCCGGGCGACTTGGCGCGAGTGGAGGCATGCCAAGCCATCTATTCGGCAGCCTCCTCCGCCCGAGTCAACTGGGTCAAGAGCTCTGGCTTGGCGGTGGGGGACTGGCGGCAGGTAAGCTCCCTCCCATCCGCACTTCAGACCATCCGGTGGAGTGCGGGTCCACTGCTCTATCTCGGCGTTTACCTTTCCGCCACGCATCCTTCCCCGCCGGAGAACTGGCAAAATTTAGAGGGCGGGGTGATAGAGCGGATCCGGAGATGGACGAGGCTCCTCCGATGTCTCTCCCTCCGTGGGAGAGCACTGGTGCTTAACCAACTAGTCCTGTCCACGCTCTGGTACCGGCTCAACACCCTGGCCCCGGCCCCGGGTTTCCTGACCCACCTCCGGAGATTAATTCTAGAGTTCTTCTGGTCAGGAATGCACTGGGCCCCTGTTGGAGTTCTTCATCTACCCCTGAAGGAAGGAGGGCAGGGCCTGAAGTGTCTGTACACTCAGGTCCGCGTTTTCCGCCTCCAGGCCCTGCAGAGGCTCTTTTATAGTGCAAGTAGTTCGGCGTGGAGCATACTGGCGCATGCCTTCCTGCGCCGTTTCCAAGGGCTTCGCTACGACCGGCAGCTCTTTTACCTTTCTCCGAGGGGTTTTCCGCGAGACCTCTCCGGGCTGCCGGTCTTCTACCAGGACCTCCTCCGGACCTGGAAACTGTTAGTAACAACCAGGTCCGTGGCGGCCACCGTGGGAGCAGATCTCCTCACGGAGCCCCTGCTACACAACCCCCAGCTCTGTGTGCAGGTGGCGGAGTCCCGCTCGGTGCGCCAGAGGTTGGTCCTGGCGGAAGTTACGAGGGTCGGAGACCTCCTGGACTACGACCGGAGAGACTGGTTGGATCCCCTGACGCTCGCTCGGCGCATGGGGCTCTCCAGCCTCCGTACCCCCCGGCGCGTACTTCAGGAGGTGAAGGCCGCCTTGACCCCCGCTGCTCGGGCTTACGTTAGCCGAGCCTTGTGCGAGGGCGCACCCCGCCCATCCCTTACCCCAGGCCCGCCGGACCTTTCCATCGGGCCCCTACCCCGTAGATCCCAGCAAACCCCTCACCCTTTCACTGCGAGCCGGCTGCACGAACTGCAGCCGGTTAGCTTTCACATTGCACCACGGAAATACTTATATACACTTACACTTCACACCCTTCACGCCCACACCCTGGTGCCCCGCCCCGATACAAAGTGGCGGGATCTCCTGCCACCTTTGGAGGGTGAGCAACCTCGGTGGGCCAGCCTGTATTCCACCTTGGTCCCAAGGCCCGTCGGGGACATCAGTTGGCGGCTCCTTCACGGAGCTGTGAGCACGGGCGTGTTTCTGACACGGTTTACCCCAATTCCGGATATTTGTCCTTTTTGTAATGTGAGGGAAACCCTGGCGCACGTGTGTTTAGAGTGTGCCAGATTGCAGCCCCTTTTCCGGCTCCTCACAAATCTTTTATTACGCTTTTGGCTTCATTTTTCCCCTCACCTTTTTATCTATACACTTCCCATCCGTGGCCCCACAAAGTCGCGGGATCTTCTGGTCAACCTCCTCCTAGCTTTGGCTAAAACAGCCATTTATAAAACCAGAGAGAGGAGGTTGGCCCATGAAACGTCCTGCGATTGTGGGGCTGTTTTCCGATCCTCAGTACATTCACGTATCCGGGCGGAGTTCCTCTGGGCGGCGTCCACCGACTCCCTTGACGCCTTCGAGGAGCGGTGGGCGCTGTCTGGGGTTCTCTGCTCGGTGACCCCGTCCGGTTCCCTCCGTCTGACCCTTTGATTGAGGGGAAGAGCGAGAGACGCCAGCCCCAGCCGTTGCTGCTGTGGATACCATCCTTTCTGTCATCTAGGAGGGGTCCTATAATACGTGGGTGTCCCCCCCCCACCCCTAAACCGCCCACCCCGCAGCCGTGCCCATCTTACCGGGCACTCTCAGGAGAGGGAGGATCGGTGACACTGGGCGCGGCACTGGGTAACTCGAGGGGGTGGAAGACCACGAGTGTCGAGGAAGCCCCCCCGCTCTAGGCCACCAGGTAACTCAGGAGGGTGGAAGACCACGAGTGTCGAGGAAGCCCCGCCGCTCTGGGCCCAGGCTAGCCTGAACACTTCTCCCTCCTGAAAGCTGCTGTGTTATACCTTCTGATTGCGTTGTTTTGTTGCATAGTTGTTTTGTTTTCTTTGGTAATTCTGTAAGCGTTACCAATAAACTTTCTTTCTGTTTCAAAAAAAACCTTCCCTGCTCCCTTACCCAGGGAAAAGGGACCTACTTAACCTGGGGCTAATCTATCTGCTTTCTATTCTCTCCTAAAGCCCCCTGGCCTGGATTTTTCTTACTTTTTGACCCTGTTTCAGTTCCCCCCCGACCGGGCCAGATGCTTTTTTTGTTTTGTTTTGTTTTGTTTTGTTTTTTTGCTGCCATTCGAGTGCTGGTCGGTTGCCAGCTTGCTGCCAACCCCCCCCGCCCACGCCTGCTCTCTGAAACCCCCCGCTTTTGCTCCAGCTGAAACCCCCGGAGGAGGGGGGAGGACTGCCGACCCGCTACCCGGAGGAGGGGAATGGAAGCCCCCAGACCCAGCCGTTTTGCTGTTGTTTCTAAACCCATACCGAGCTAGGAAGATTCTTCTTATCTCTGCAACATTCTTGGCCTGCTGAAAGACTCATTACAAGGCCGGAAGAGAAGATAGCCGACAGAAAAAAATCACCCAGGGAAGCTACGAACCATCGTGGAGGGGGCCGTAAGACTGAGTAACTTTTGAATTGTACTCTCGTGTGGGGGGAGTTTGACTGCGTTTGTGGCGGCACAGGGGATGTGGCACGGAGCTGCCCCCTGATCCATCGGTACCCCCCCAACACTATTACAACCGTCACGGCCCCCCCACCGTCCGTCCCTGCTGGCAACTTGCCACCTGCCTTTGGATTCAGCTGTTTGCTTTGAATTTTGCCACTCGGACCAGACACAACAGCTGACCAAACGAGACTCTTTGGACAAACGTGCGTGGGTCCACGTCTCCCCCGCCCGGACTGTTTACCCCACAGTTTGCCCCTATTACCGATCCCAATTCCTGTTTTCCTCCCCCGTCCAGTCCGACCCATTTGGCACCCCCCCGCCTGCAGCCCAGCACGGAAGAGTGGTTAATCTGCTTCCCCCTCCCCCCCCTTCTGGTATCTCCCCGTCTCTCCCTGCTCACAATGGCGGGGAATGAGAGGGGTGAGGCCACTCTAACAACCTCAGCTGCCCCTCCCCCACCTACCCCCCTACCCCCCTACCCAACCCCCAAGCCCTCCCCCCCACCCCTGCTGTCAAAACATCTGCCATCGCCCCCGCCGGGGCATCGGCAGCAGGAGGCACCCAGGCGATTACTGCTGCTACAATGTCCACCCCCCCACCCCCAGATTCTAGGAAACCCCCCCAGTTGGCCGGAAAGGCCAGGGTGTGAAGAAAGGAAAGGGCCCCGCTAAAACCACCAGGCCCTCCATGGCAGGGGCTGCCCCCATAGCTGTGGCCTCGTCATCGACCATGGCGTCCCTCCCCGCTGTTCCCTCCACCAGCTCTGCGAGCATCCCTTCCCCGGCCCCCGGGACGTATGCCCGGGCGGTGGCACCCCCACCCCTGCTTGCCACCTCGTCATCTTGCCCACCCACCACCTCCGCTACCATCAGTAGCGGCCGGGGCCCCTTTCCCACCATGACCAGGAAGCATGGCATCCGTTGCCTCATGGTGCCCGCCTCGCCCCACGTGGAGACATACGTGCAGGCGTTGGCGAGGGTGGTAGGACCCACGGCTATCGTGGCGGCCTCCAAAATGTACGGGAAGGTCGTCTTTTTCTTAGCATCGGAGGCTGCTGCCCAGGAGGCGGTGGAGAAGGGCCTGGCGGTGGGGGGGTCTTTGTCCCCCTGGAGCCGCTAGAGGACCTGGGCGTTCGCCTAGTCCTCACCTCCGTCCCTCCCTTCTTACCCAATGCTGCCCTGTTACCCGCTCTTTCCACCCTGGGGAAACTTGTCTCTGTCATCAGCCCTCTCCCGTTGGGCTGCAAGGACCCCACCCTCCGTCACATTTTTTCGTTCCGCCGGCAAGTGCAGCTTCTACCGCCGGCAGGGCCGCGTGACGGAGAGGCGCTCGAGGGGTCCTTTCTAGTCCCCTACGAGGGAGCCCGCTATCAGGTCTTTTATTCTACTGGAGAGGCCCGGTGCTACCTCTGCCGTTCAGCGGGGCATGTCCGCAGAGACTGCCCTTTGGCCCGGGGGGGAGGGGCACCCGAAACGCCCGAGACCCGGCAGGACATCGGCCCCGTCGCTGCCGACGCCCCTGGCTGCCCAGCACCTGAAACCAACCCTCCTCCTACTCGACCCATCGCTGCTCCCGTCCGGGCCAAGAGATACCTTCCCTACAACGCCCGGGCGAGCAAGGGAGTTCCCCCTTTGCTAGTACCAACCCAACAGAGCCCATGGAGGAGGGTGTGGCAAGGATATTATCGGGTATAGGAGAGGGCCCTCCCCAAGGAGAAGCCCCCGCCCCTCATGTTGCCCCACGCTACCTCCCCGAAGCCCTAAACCATCGCCTCCACCCCCCGACACGACCCCTGCTAACCAGCCCCAGATGATGCTATGGAGGGCTGGACCCTAGTCCAGGGGAAGCGAGCAAGCGGAAGGCTCGAGCTCCGCTGCATCCACCGACGCGGAAGCCCCCTGGAAGACCAGGAAAGGAGGCACTATCGAGCCTCCCGCCACGGCCACGAGCGAGATCCATCCGCTGGTGTCGGGAGGGGAAGACGGACTGGCATTGGAGGGCAGAATCCCCCCTCCACGGGAGACCCTCCCCTCAGAGACTTCTGAGGACGCCCCTTCTGCCTGGACGCTACCCAAACCCCCCGTGGACCCCGAGGCGACCGTTGAGGCGGGTCCTAGAGGAGAAGCCCCCGGGGTGGCAGGAGTTGGCCTCTCCCCCGTGTATGCGGAGATTGAGGCCCTAGATTTGACCCCGGTCACCCAGGGAGGGGACGATTTTGCTGCCGGCTGGCCTCGAGCTGGGCAGGCCTTACCCCAGCCTCCCTTTCCCCATGCTCCCTCCCCCTAATTGCCTTCCCGGGTGAGCACCCTGCAGAAGGTGGTCCACCACCTGATGCCATGGCCGCTAAGATCACCATGGAGCCAGCACCTAGCATTATTGGGAGCCCCCTCCCTTACCCCTTAACCCTTGACTCTGCTCAGGAGGCACTTTCCTTTAGCTGCTTGCCTCCTGCACCCCAGAGCCTTACCCCTGCCCCTGCCCCCACCCCTGCCCCCGCCCAAGTTCCTCCTCCTGCAATGTTAATGCCGCCCCTGGGGTTGTTTCCTTTCCGCCTTTCGCAGATTCCCCCCAGGGAGCAGTCTTTGCACTTTCTAGCCGCGACCCATTAGGAGTGGCAATTTTTCCCCTGCCATCCCCCTCCACCCCAAGGCGTGAAATGAATTTAATAACCCCAGCCTGTCAGATGCCCCGTCGGTGGTCCGCACCCTGTCTACCCGCCTTAGCGGACTACGAGGCTGTATTAAGAGGCCCATTAGGGAACACCTCGGGAATTGTAACCCCACCCCCCCATGAGCTGCGGCATGCGCTACGGAAGTTCCTAGAGCACACCCGTGGCGCCCGCGATAGGGCACAGCTGGCTCTTCAGCTATGGGGGGACTTTGATCAACTCCTCCAGGGCCACAAGGGCCCTTATAAAGGAGGGCAGGGGGCAAGGAAGGCGCGGTGCTGCGGCCTACGAGCGAGCCCGCAGCTTCCAACGCGATCTACTCACCCACGGATGGGTCACGGGTTGCTGTGCAACCCGCCGGGGGCCCTGAACACCCCCGCCGATACGAGGCCCCCACCCCCCCAGCCCTCCGCGTGACGCCTCTTATTATTGCGAGCCTGAATACCAGGGGCTGTAGGATGGCTCTCCGCAGGTCCCAGGTGCTCTCTTACCTTCGGGAGGGGAGGTACTCTGTAGTTTTCCTGCAGGAGACCCATACGGACCCGGCCGCCGAGGACAGGTGGCGGCTGGAGTGGGGGGACGGGGTATACTTTAGCCACTTCGCGACCTGGCAAGCTGGAGTGGCGACCCTGTTCTCCCCCGACCTACGGCCTGAGGTGCTAGGGGTCAACGAGGCCGTGCCGGGCCACCTGTTGCACCTTCGAGTCCGTATGGAAGGGCTTGTTGTTAATCTTGTTAACATTTATGCCCCGCAAATGAGCTCCAGGAGGCCACAATTTTATCAGCAGGTGTCCGACTTTCTCGGCACCCTGGATTCACACGAGTGCCTGGTCCTGGGAGGGGACTTTAACACCACCCTCGAGGAGCGGGACCGCTCAGGGGCCGAACCGAGTCCGGCCGCTGCGAATATTCTCCAAGGGATAGTTGACCATCACTCCCTAGTGGACGTCTGGCATGACCATCACCCAGATGGACACCTCCACGTTCACCTTTGTCCGGGTGGAGGCCCATCGGTCACACCACTCTCGTTTGGACCGTATTTACTTATCCCGTTTCCATCTTTCACAGGCCCACTCCTCCACCATTCGGCTGGCCCCATTCTCCGATCATCATTTAGTCACCGTAACAGTCTCCCTCCGTGCAGAGAGACCGGGGCCGGCCTATTGGCACTTTAATAACAGCTTGTTGGAGGACGAGAGCTTTGTGATGTCCTTCCGGGAGTTTTGCTGGCCTGGCGAGAGCAGTGGCGTGCCTTTCCCTCGGTGCGGCGATGGTGGGATCTCGGAAGGTGCGCGCCAAGCTCTTCTGCCGTGACTACACTCGGGGCACCAGCCGACGGCGAAATGCAGCGATCGAGCAGTTGAACGGGAGGTCTTAGAGATGGAGAGGCGCCTGGCCGCCGATCCCGAGGACCCGTCCCTCTGCGGAGCGTGCCGGGAGAAGCGGGAGGAGCTCCGGGCCCTTGAGGACCACCGGGCCCGAGGTGCCTTCGTTCGGTCCCGCATCCGCCTCCTTCGGGAGATGGACCGCGGCTCCCGCTTCTTCTATGCCCTAGAGAAAACGAGGGGGGCCAAGAAACACGTCACCTGCCTTCTTGCGGAAGACGGCCACCCCCCTCACGGATCGGAGGAGATGTTTGGGAGGGCCCGTGACTTCTACACAAGCCTTTTCTCCCCGGACCCGACCGATCCTGACGCTTGCGAGGTGCTCTGGGAGGAACTCCCCACGGTCAGCTTGGGCGACCGAGACCGACTAGAGTTGCCTCTCACCCTGGCCGAGTTCTCGGAAGCCCTCCGTTGCATGCCCACCAATAAATCTCCGGGCATGGACGGGCTGACCGTGGAGTTTTACCGCGCGTTCTGGGACATTCTCGGCCCAGACCTAGTCACCGTCTGGGCTGAGTCCTTGCAGAGCGGGGTCCTCCCTCTGTCATGCAGGCCAGCGGTGCTCGCTTTGCTGCCGAAGAAGGGGGACCTCCGCGATCTACGAAACTGGCGTCCCGTCTCACTCCTTAGCACGGATTACAAAATCGTAGCGAAAGCAATCTCGCTGCGGCTAGGGTCCGTGATGGCGGACGTGGTCCACCCAGACCAGACCTATACTGTCCCGGGTCGCAGCATTTTCGACAACCTCTTTCTAGTCCGAGACCTTTTGGAACTCGGGCGGAGAGATGGTCTATCGTTCGCCCTCCTGTCTTTTGATCAGGAGAAGGCGTTCGATAGAGTAGACCATGGGTACCTCCTGGGCACTCTGCAGGCGTTTGGATTTGGACCTCAGTTTGTGAGCTTTCTCCAGGTGCTGTATGCCTCCGCGGAGTGTTTGGTTAGGCTCAACTGGACCCTGACTGAACCGGTCAGCTTCGGGCGAGGAGTGCGGCAGGGGTGCCCCTCTCGGGCCAGTTGTACGCTCTGGCGATCGAGCCTTTCCTCTGTCTCCTCCGCAGGAGGATGACAGGGTTGGTGCTGCGGGAGCCGGAGCTGCGGCTGGTCCTGTCGGCGTACGCCGATGACGTACTCCTCGTGGTCCAGGACCCGGGCGACTTGCGCGAGTGGAGGCATGCCAAGCCATCTATTCGGCAGCCTCTCCGCCCGAGTCAACTGGGTCAAGAGCTCTGGCTTGGCGGTGGGGGACTGGCGGCAGGTAAGCTCCCTCCCATCCGCACTTCAGACCATCCGGTGGAGTGCGGGTCCACTGCTCTATCTCGGCGTTTACCTTTCCGCCACGCATCCTTCCCCGCCGGAGAACTGCAAAATTTAGAGGGCGGGGTGATAGAGCGGATCCGGAGATGGACGAGGCTCCTCCGATGTCTCTCCCTCCGTGGGAGAGCACTGGTGCTTAACCAACTAGTCCTGTCCACGCTCTGGTACCGGCTCAACACCCTGGCCCCGGCCCCGGGTTTCCTGACCCACCTCCGGAGATTAATTCTAGAGTTCTTCTGGTCAGGAATGCACTGGGCCCCTGTTGGAGTTCTTCATCTACCCCTGAAGGAAGGAGGGCAGGGCCTGAAGTGTCTGTACACTCAGGTCCGCGTTTTCCGCCTCCAGGCCCTGCAGAGGCTCTTTTATAGTGCAAGTAGTTCGGCGTGGAGCATACTGGCGCATGCCTTCCTGCGCCGTTTCCAAGGGCTTCGCTACGACGGCAGCTCTTTTACCTTTCTCCGAGGGGTTTTCCGCGAGACCTCTCCGGGCTGCCGGTCTTCTACCAGGACCTCCTCCGGACCTGGAAACTGTTAGTAACAACCAGGTCCGTGGCGGCCACCGTGGGAGCAGATCTCCTCACGGAGCCCCTGCTACACAACCCCAGCTCTGTGTGCAGGTGGCGGAGTCCCGCTCGGTGCGCCAGAGGTTGGTCCTGGCGGAAGTTACGAGGGTCGGAGACCTCCTGGACTACGACCGGAGAGACTGGTTGGATCCCCTGACGCTCGCTCGGCGCATGGGGCTCTCCAGCCTCCGTACCCCCCGGCGCGTACTTCAGGAGGTGAAGGCCGCCTTGACCCCCGCTGCTCGGGCTTACGTTAGCCGAGCCTTGTGCGAGGGCGCACCCCGCCCATCCCTTACCCCAGGCCCGCCGGACCTTTCCATCGGGCCCCTACCCCGTAGATCCCAGCAAACCCCTCACCCTTTCACTGCGAGCCGGCTGCACGAACTGCAGCCGGTTAGCTTTCACATTGCACCACGGAAATACTTATATACACTTACACTTCACACCCTTCACGCCCACACCCTGGTGCCCGCCCCGATACAAAGTGGCGGGATCTCCTGCCACCTTTGGAGGGTGAGCAACCTCGGTGGGCCAGCCTGTATTCCACCTTGGTCCCAAGGCCCGTCGGGACATCAGTTGGCGGCTCCTTCACGGAGCTGTGAGCACGGGCGTGTTCTGACACGGTTTACCCCAATTCCGGATATTTGTCCTTTTTGTAATGTGAGGGAAACCCTGGCGCACGTGTGTTTAGAGTGTGCCAGATTGCAGCCCCTTTTCCGGCTCCTCACAAATCTTTTATTACGCTTTTGGCTTCATTTTTCCCCTCACCTTTTTATCTATACACTTCCATCCGTGGCCCCACAAAGTCGCGGGATCTTCTGGTCAACCTCCTCCTAGCTTTGGCTAAAACAGCCATTTATAAAACCAGAGAGAGGAGGTTGGCCCATGAAACGTCCTGCGATTGTGGGGCTGTTTTCCAATCCTCAGTACATTCACGTATCCGGGCGGAGTTCCTCTGGGCGGCGTCCACCGACTCCCTTGACGCCTTCGAGGAGCGGTGGGCGCTGTCTGGGGTTCTCTGCTCGGTGACCCCGTCCGGTTCCTCCGTCTGACCCTTTGATTGAGGGGAAGAGCGAGAGACGCCAGCCCCAGCCGTTGCTGCTGTGGATACCATCCTTTCTGTCATCTAGGAGGGGTCCTATAATACGTGGGTGTCCCCCCCCACCCCTAAACCGCCCACCCCGCAGCCGTGCCCATCTTACCGGGCACTCTCAGGAGAGGGAGGATCGGTGACACTGGGCGCGGCACTGGGTAACTCGAGGGGGTGGAAGACCACGAGTGTCGAGGAAGCCCCCCCGCTCTAGGCCACCAGGTAACTCAGAAGGGTGGAAGACCACGAGTGTCGAGGAAGCCCCGCCGCTCTGGGCCCAGGCTAGCCTGAACACTTCTCCCTCCTGAAAGCTGCTGTGTTATACCTTCTGATTGCGTTGTTTTGTTGCATAGTTGTTTTGTTTTCTTTGGTAATTCTGTAAGCGTTACCAATAAACTTTCTTTCTGTTTCAAAAAAAACCTTCCCTGCTCCCTTACCCAGGGAAAAGGGACCTACTTAACTGGGGCTAATCTATCTGCTTTCTATTCTCTCCTAAAAGCCCCCTGGCCTGGATTTTTCTTACTTTTTGACCCTGTTTCAGTTCCCCCCCGACCGGGCCAGATGCTTTTTTTGTTTTGTTTTGTTTTGTTTTGTTTTTTTGCTGCCATTCGAGTGCTGGTCGGTTGCCAGCTTGCTGCCAACCCCCCCCGCCCACGCCTGCTCTCTGAAACCCCCCGCTTTTGCTCCAGCTGAAACCCCCGGAGGAGTGGGGAGGACTGCCGACCCGCTACCCGGAGGAGGGGAATGGAAGCCCCCAGACCCAGCCGTTTTGCTGTTGTTTCTAAACCCATACCGAGCTAGGAAGATTCTTCTTATCTCTGCAACATTCTTGGCCTGCTGAAAGACTCATTACGAAGGCCGGAAGAGAAGATAGCCGACAGAAAAAAATCACCCAGGGAAGCTACGAACCATCGTGGAGGGGGCCGTAAGACTGAGTAACTTTTGAATTGTACTCTCGTGTGGGGGGAGTTTGACTGCGTTTGTGGCGGCACAGGGGATGTGGCACGGAGCTGCCCCCTGATCATCGGTACCCCCCCAACACTATTACAACCGTCACGGCCCCCCCACCGTCCGTCCCTGCTGGCAACTTGCCACCTGCCTTTGGATTCAGCTGTTTGCTTTGAATTTTGCCACTCGACCAGACACAACAGCTGACCAAAACGAGACTCTTGGACAAACGTGCGTGGGTCCACGTCTCCCCCGCCCGGACTGTTTACCCCACAGTTTGCCCCTATTACCGATCCCAATTCCTGTTTTCCTCCCCGTCCAGTCCGACCCATTTGGCACCCCCCCGCCTGCAGCCCAGCACGGAAGAGTGGTTAATCTGCTTCCCCCTCCCCCCCCTTCTGGTATCTCCCCGTCTCTCCCTGCTCACAATGGCGGGGAATGAGAGGGGTGAGGCCACTCTAACAACCTCAGCTGCCCCTCCCCCACCTACCCCCCTACCCCCCTACCCAACCCCCAAGCCCTCCCCCCCACCCCTGCTGTCAAAACATCTGCCATCGCCCCCGCCGGGGCATCGGCAGCAGGAGGCACCCAGGCGATTACTGCTGCTACAATGTCCACCCCCCCACCCCCAGATTCTAGGAAACCCCCCCAGTTGGCCGGAAAGGCCAGGGTGTGAGAAAGGAAAGGGCCCCGCTAAAACCACCAGGCCCTCCATGGCAGGGGCTGCCCCCATAGCTGTGGCCTCGTCATCGACCATGGCGTCCCTCCCCGCTGTTCCTCCACAGCTCTGCGAGCATCCCTTCCCGGCCCCCGGGACGTATGCCCGGGCGGTGGCACCCCCACCCCTGCTTGCCACCTCGTCATCTTGCCCACCCACCACCTCCGCTACCATCAGTAGCGGCCGGGGCCCCTTTCCCACCATGACCAGGAAGCATGGCATCCGTTGCTCATGGTGCCCGCCTCGCCCCACGTGGAGACATACGTGCAGGCGTTGGCGAGGGTGGTAGGACCCACGGCTATCGTGGCGGCCTCCAAAATGTACGGGAAGGTCGTCTTTTTCTTAGCATCGGAGGCTGCTGCCCAGGAGGCGGTGGAGAAGGGCCTGGCGGTGGGGGGGTCTTTGTCCCCCTGGAGCCGCTAGAGGACCTGGGCGTTCGCCTAGTCCTCACCTCCGTCCCTCCCTTCTTACCCAATGCTGCCCTGTTACCCGCTCTTTCCACCCTGGGGAAACTTGTCTCTGTCATCAGCCCTCTCCCGTTGGGCTGCAAGGACCCCACCCTCCGTCACATTTTTTCGTTCCGCCGGCAAGTGCAGCTTCTACCGCCGGCAGGGCCGCGTGACGGAGAGGCGCTCGAGGGGTCCTTTCTAGTCCCCTACGAGGGAGCCCGCTATCAGGTCTTTTATTCTACTGGAGAGGCCCGGTGCTACCTCTGCCGTTCAGCGGGGCATGTCCGCAGAGACTGCCCTTTGGCCCGGGGGGAGGGGCACCCGAAACGCCCGAGACCCGGCAGGACATCGGCCCCGTCGCTGCCGACGCCCCTGGCTGCCCAGCACCTGAAACCAACCCTCCTCCTACTCGACCCATCGCTGCTCCCGTCCGGGCCCAAGAGATACCTTCCCTACAACGCCCGGGCGAGCAAGGGAGTTCCCCCTTTGCTAGTACCAACCAACAGAGCCCATGGAGGAGGGTGTGGCAAGGATATTATCGGGTATAGAGAGGGCCCTCCCCAAGGAGAAGCCCCCGCCCCTCATGTTGCCCCACCGCTACCTCCCCGAAGCCCTAAACCATCGCCTCCACCCCCCGACACGACCCCTGCTAACCAGCCCCCAGATGATGCTATGGAGGGCTGGACCCTAGTCCAGGGAAGCGAGGCAAGCGGAAGGCTCGAGCTCCGCTGCATCCACCCGACGCGGAAGCCCCCTGGAAGACCAACCCCCTGGAAGACCAGGAAAGGAGGCACTATCGAGCCTCCCGCCACGGCCACGAGCGAGATCCATCCGCTGGTGTCGGGAGGGGAAGACGGACTGGCATTGGAGGGCAGAATCCCCCCTCCACGGGAGACCCTCCCCTCCGAGACTTCTGAGGACGCCCCTTCTGCCTGGACGCTACCCAAACCCCCCGTGGACCCCGAGGCGACCGTTGAGGCGGGTCCTAGAGGAGAAGCCCCCGGGGTGGCAGGAGTTGGCCTCTCCCCCGTGTATGCGGAGATTGAGGCCCTAGATTTGACCCCGGTCACCCAGGGAGGGGACGATTTGCTGCCGGCTGGCCTCGAGCTGGGCAGCCTTACCCCAGCCTCCCTTTCCCCATGCTCCCTCCCCCTAATTGCCTTCCCGGGTGAGCACCCTGCAGAAGGTGGTCCACCACCTGATGCCATGGCCGCTAAGATCACCATGGAGCCAGCACCTAGCATTATTGGGAGCCCCCTCCCTTACCCCTTAACCCTTGACTCTGCTCAGGAGGCACTTTCCTTTAGCTGCTTGCCTCCTGCACCCCAGAGCCTTACCCCTGCCCCTGCCCCCACCCCTGCCCCCGCCCAAGTTCCCTCCTCCTGCAATGTTAATGCCGCCCCTGGGGTTGTTTCCTTTCCGCCTTTCGCAGATTCCCCCCAGGGAGCAGTCTTTGCACTTTCTAGCCGCGACCCATTAGGAGTGGCAATTTTTCCCCTGCCATCCCCCTCCACCCCAAGGCGTGAAATGAATTTAATAACCCCAGCCTGTCAGATGCCCCGTCGGTGGTCCGCACCCTGTCTACCCGCCTTAGCGGACTACGAGGCTGTATTAAGAGGCCCATTAGGGAACACCTCGGGAATTGTAACCCCACCCCCCCATGAGCTGCGGCATGCGCTACGGAAGTTCCTAGAGCACACCCGTGGCGCCCGCGATAGGGCACAGCTGGCTCTTCAGCTATGGGGGGACTTTGATCAACTCCTCCAGGCCACAAGGGCCCTTATAAAGGAGGGCAGGGGGCAAGGAAGGCGCGGTGCTGCGGCCTACGAGCGAGCCCGCAGCTTCCAACGCGATCTACTCACCCACGGGATGGGTCACGGGTTGCTGTGCAACCCGCCGGGGGCCCTGAACACCCCCGCCGATACGAGGCCCCCACCCCCCCAGCCCTCCGCGTGACGCCTCTTATTATTGCGAGCCTGAATACCAGGGGCTGTAGGATGGCTCTCCGCAGGTCCCAGGTGCTCTCTTACCTTCGGGAGGGGAGGTACTCTGTAGTTTTCCTGCAGGAGACCCATACGGACCCGGCCGCCGAGGACAGGTGGCGGCTGGAGTGGGGGGACGGGGTATACTTTAGCCACTTCGCGACCTGGCAAGCTGGAGTGGCGACCCTGTTCTCCCCCGACCTACGGCCTGAGGTGCTAGGGGTCAACGAGGCCGTGCCGGGCCACCTGTTGCACCTTCGAGTCCGTATGGAAGGGCTTGTTGTTAATCTTGTTAACATTTATGCCCCGCAAATGAGCTCCAGGAGGCCACAATTTTATCAGCAGGTGTCCGACTTTCTCGGCACCCTGGATTCACACGAGTGCCTGGTCCTGGGAGGGGACTTTAACACCACCCTCGAGGAGCGGGACCGCTCAGGGGCCGAACCGAGTCCGGCCGCTGCGAATATTCTCCAAGGGATAGTTGACCATCACTCCCTAGTGGACGTCTGGCATGACCATCACCCAGATGACACCTCCACGTTCACCTTTGTCCGGGTGGAGGCCCATCGGTCACACCACTCTCGTTTGGACCGTATTTACTTATCCCGTTTCCATCTTTCACAGGCCCACTCCTCCACCATTCGGCTGGCCCCATTCTCCGATCATCATTTAGTCACCGTAACAGTCTCCCTCCGTGCAGAGAGACCGGGGCCGGCCTATTGGCACTTTAATAACAGCTTGTTGGAGGACGAGAGCTTTGTGATGTCCTTCCGGGAGTTTTGGCTGGCCTGGCGAGAGCAGTGGCGTGCCTTTCCCTCGGTGCGGCGATGGTGGGATCTCGGGAAGGTGCGCGCCAAGCTCTTCTGCCGTGACTACACTCGGGGCACCAGCCGACGGCGAAATGCAGCGATCGAGCAGTTGGAACGGGAGGTCTTAGAGATGGAGAGGCGCCTGGCCGCCGATCCCGAGGACCCGTCCCTCTGCGGAGCGTGCCGGGAGAAGCGGGAGGAGCTCCGGGCCCTTGAGGACCACCGGGCCCGAGGTGCCTTCGTTCGGTCCCGCATCCGCCTCCTTCGGGAGATGGACCGCGGCTCCCGCTTCTTCTATGCCCTAGAGAAAACGAGGGGGGCCAAGAAACACGTCACCTGCCTTCTTGCGGAAGACGGCACCCCCCTCACGGATCCGGAGGAGATGTTTGGGAGGGCCCGTGACTTCTACACAAGCCTTTTCTCCCCGGACCCGACCGATCCTGACGCTTGCGAGGTGCTCTGGGAGGAACTCCCCACGGTCAGCTTGGGCGACCGAGACCGACTAGAGTTGCCTCTCACCCTGGCCGAGTTCTCGGAAGCCCTCCGTTGCATGCCCACCAATAAATCTCCGGGCATGGACGGGCTGACCGTGGAGTTTTACCGCGCGTTCTGGGACATTCTCGGCCCAGACCTAGTCACCGTCTGGGCTGAGTCCTTGCAGAGCGGGGTCCTCCCTCTGTCATGCAGGCCAGCGGTGCTCGCTTTGCTGCCGAAGAAGGGGGACCTCCGCGATCTACGAAACTGGCGTCCCGTCTCACTCCTTAGCACGGATTACAAAATCGTAGCGAAAGCAATCTCGCTGCGGCTAGGGTCCGTGATGGCGGACGTGGTCCACCCAGACCAGACCTATACTGTCCCGGGTCGCAGCATTTTCGACAACCTCTTTCTAGTCCGAGACCTTTTGGAACTCGGGCGGAGAGATGGTCTATCGTTCGCCCTCCTGTCTTTTGATCAGGAGAAGGCGTTCGATAGAGTAGACCATGGGTACCTCCTGGGCACTCTGCAGGCGTTTGGATTTGGACCTCAGTTTGTGAGCTTTCTCCAGGTGCTGTATGCCTCCGCGGAGTGTTTGGTTAGGCTCAACTGGACCCTGACTGAACCGGTCAGCTTCGGGCGAGGAGTGCGGCAGGGGTGCCCCCTCTCGGGCCAGTTGTACGCTCTGGCGATCGAGCCTTTCCTCTGTCTCCTCCGCAGGAGGATGACAGGGTTGGTGCTGCGGGAGCCGGAGCTGCGGCTGGTCCTGTCGGCGTACGCCGATGACGTACTCCTCGTGGTCCAGGACCCGGGCGACTTGGCGCGAGTGGAGGCATGCCAAGCCATCTATTCGGCAGCCTCCTCCGCCCGAGTCAACTGGGTCAAGAGCTCTGGCTTGGCGGTGGGGGACTGGCGGCAGGTAAGCTCCCTCCCATCCGCACTTCAGACCATCCGGTGGAGTGCGGGTCCACTGCTCTATCTCGGCGTTTACCTTTCCGCCACGCATCCTTCCCCGCCGGAGAACTGGCAAAATTTAGAGGGCGGGGTGATAGAGCGGATCCGGAGATGGACGAGGCTCCTCCGATGTCTCTCCCTCCGTGGGAGAGCACTGGTGCTTAACCAACTAGTCCTGTCCACGCTCTGGTACCGGCTCAACACCCTGGCCCCGGCCCCGGGTTTCCTGACCCACCTCCGGAGATTAATTCTAGAGTTCTTCTGGTCAGGAATGCACTGGGCCCCTGTTGGAGTTCTTCATCTACCCCTGAAGGAAGGAGGGCAGGGCCTGAAGTGTCTGTACACTCAGGTCCGCGTTTTCCGCCTCCAGGCCCTGCAGAGGCTCTTTTATAGTGCAAGTAGTTCGGCGTGGAGCATACTGGCGCATGCCTTCCTGCGCCGTTTCCAAGGGCTTCGCTACGACCGGCAGCTCTTTTACCTTTCTCCGAGGGGTTTTCCGCGAGACCTCTCCGGGCTGCCGGTCTTCTACCAGGACCTCCTCCGGACCTGGAAACTGTTAGTAACAACCAGGTCCGTGGCGGCCACCGTGGGAGCAGATCTCCTCACGGAGCCCCTGCTACACAACCCCCAGCTCTGTGTGCAGGTGGCGGAGTCCCGCTCGGTGCGCCAGAGGTTGGTCCTGGCGGAAGTTACGAGGGTCGGAGACCTCCTGGACTACGACCGGAGAGACTGGTTGGATCCCCTGACGCTCGCTCGGCGCATGGGGCTCTCCAGCCTCCGTACCCCCCGGCGCGTACTTCAGGAGGTGAAGGCCGCCTTGACCCCCGCTGCTCGGGCTTACGTTAGCCGAGCCTTGTGCGAGGGCGCACCCCGCCCATCCCTTACCCCAGGCCCGCCGGACCTTTCCATCGGGCCCCTACCCCGTAGATCCCAGCAAACCCCTCACCCTTTCACTGCGAGCCGGCTGCACGAACTGCAGCCGGTTAGCTTTCACATTGCACCACGGAAATACTTATATACACTTACACTTCACACCCTTCACGCCCACACCCTGGTGCCCCGCCCCGATACAAAGTGGCGGGATCTCCTGCCACCTTTGGAGGGTGAGCAACCTCGGTGGGCCAGCCTGTATTCCACCTTGGTCCCAAGGCCCGTCGGGGACATCAGTTGGCGGCTCCTTCACGGAGCTGTGAGCACGGGCGTGTTTCTGACACGGTTTACCCCAATTCCGGATATTTGTCCTTTTTGTAATGTGAGGGAAACCCTGGCGCACGTGTGTTTAGAGTGTGCCAGATTGCAGCCCCTTTTCCGGCTCCTCACAAATCTTTTATTACGCTTTTGGCTTCATTTTTCCCCTCACCTTTTTATCTATACACTTCCCATCCGTGGCCCCACAAAGTCGCGGGATCTTCTGGTCAACCTCCTCCTAGCTTTGGCTAAAACAGCCATTTATAAAACCAGAGAGAGGAGGTTGGCCCATGAAACGTCCTGCGATTGTGGGGCTGTTTTCCGATCCTCAGTACATTCACGTATCCGGGCGGAGTTCCTCTGGGCGGCGTCCACCGACTCCCTTGACGCCTTCGAGGAGCGGTGGGCGCTGTCTGGGGTTCTCTGCTCGGTGACCCCGTCCGGTTCCCTCCGTCTGACCCTTTGATTGAGGGGAAGAGCGAGAGACGCCAGCCCCAGCCGTTGCTGCTGTGGATACCATCCTTTCTGTCATCTAGGAGGGGTCCTATAATACGTGGGTGTCCCCCCCCCACCCCTAAACCGCCCACCCCGCAGCCGTGCCCATCTTACCGGGCACTCTCAGGAGAGGGAGGATCGGTGACACTGGGCGCGGCACTGGGTAACTCGAGGGGGTGGAAGACCACGAGTGTCGAGGAAGCCCCCCCGCTCTAGGCCACCAGGTAACTCAGGAGGGTGGAAGACCACGAGTGTCGAGGAAGCCCCGCCGCTCTGGGCCCAGGCTAGCCTGAACACTTCTCCCTCCTGAAAGCTGCTGTGTTATACCTTCTGATTGCGTTGTTTTGTTGCATAGTTGTTTTGTTTTCTTTGGTAATTCTGTAAGCGTTACCAATAAACTTTCTTTCTGTTTCAAAAAAAACCTTCCCTGCTCCCTTACCCAGGGAAAAGGGACCTACTTAACCTGGGGCTAATCTATCTGCTTTCTATTCTCTCCTAAAGCCCCCTGGCCTGGATTTTTCTTACTTTTTGACCCTGTTTCAGTTCCCCCCCGACCGGGCCAGATGCTTTTTTTGTTTTGTTTTGTTTTGTTTTGTTTTTTTGCTGCCATTCGAGTGCTGGTCGGTTGCCAGCTTGCTGCCAACCCCCCCCGCCCACGCCTGCTCTCTGAAACCCCCCGCTTTTGCTCCAGCTGAAACCCCCGGAGGAGGGGGGAGGACTGCCGACCCGCTACCCGGAGGAGGGGAATGGAAGCCCCCAGACCCAGCCGTTTTGCTGTTGTTTCTAAACCCATACCGAGCTAGGAAGATTCTTCTTATCTCTGCAACATTCTTGGCCTGCTGAAAGACTCATTACAAGGCCGGAAGAGAAGATAGCCGACAGAAAAAAATCACCCAGGGAAGCTACGAACCATCGTGGAGGGGGCCGTAAGACTGAGTAACTTTTGAATTGTACTCTCGTGTGGGGGGAGTTTGACTGCGTTTGTGGCGGCACAGGGGATGTGGCACGGAGCTGCCCCCTGATCCATCGGTACCCCCCCAACACTATTACAACCGTCACGGCCCCCCCACCGTCCGTCCCTGCTGGCAACTTGCCACCTGCCTTTGGATTCAGCTGTTTGCTTTGAATTTTGCCACTCGGACCAGACACAACAGCTGACCAAACGAGACTCTTTGGACAAACGTGCGTGGGTCCACGTCTCCCCCGCCCGGACTGTTTACCCCACAGTTTGCCCCTATTACCGATCCCAATTCCTGTTTTCCTCCCCCGTCCAGTCCGACCCATTTGGCACCCCCCCGCCTGCAGCCCAGCACGGAAGAGTGGTTAATCTGCTTCCCCCTCCCCCCCCTTCTGGTATCTCCCCGTCTCTCCCTGCTCACAATGGCGGGGAATGAGAGGGGTGAGGCCACTCTAACAACCTCAGCTGCCCCTCCCCCACCTACCCCCCTACCCCCCTACCCAACCCCCAAGCCCTCCCCCCCACCCCTGCTGTCAAAACATCTGCCATCGCCCCCGCCGGGGCATCGGCAGCAGGAGGCACCCAGGCGATTACTGCTGCTACAATGTCCACCCCCCCACCCCCAGATTCTAGGAAACCCCCCCAGTTGGCCGGAAAGGCCAGGGTGTGAAGAAAGGAAAGGGCCCCGCTAAAACCACCAGGCCCTCCATGGCAGGGGCTGCCCCCATAGCTGTGGCCTCGTCATCGACCATGGCGTCCCTCCCCGCTGTTCCCTCCACCAGCTCTGCGAGCATCCCTTCCCCGGCCCCCGGGACGTATGCCCGGGCGGTGGCACCCCCACCCCTGCTTGCCACCTCGTCATCTTGCCCACCCACCACCTCCGCTACCATCAGTAGCGGCCGGGGCCCCTTTCCCACCATGACCAGGAAGCATGGCATCCGTTGCCTCATGGTGCCCGCCTCGCCCCACGTGGAGACATACGTGCAGGCGTTGGCGAGGGTGGTAGGACCCACGGCTATCGTGGCGGCCTCCAAAATGTACGGGAAGGTCGTCTTTTTCTTAGCATCGGAGGCTGCTGCCCAGGAGGCGGTGGAGAAGGGCCTGGCGGTGGGGGGGTCTTTGTCCCCCTGGAGCCGCTAGAGGACCTGGGCGTTCGCCTAGTCCTCACCTCCGTCCCTCCCTTCTTACCCAATGCTGCCCTGTTACCCGCTCTTTCCACCCTGGGGAAACTTGTCTCTGTCATCAGCCCTCTCCCGTTGGGCTGCAAGGACCCCACCCTCCGTCACATTTTTTCGTTCCGCCGGCAAGTGCAGCTTCTACCGCCGGCAGGGCCGCGTGACGGAGAGGCGCTCGAGGGGTCCTTTCTAGTCCCCTACGAGGGAGCCCGCTATCAGGTCTTTTATTCTACTGGAGAGGCCCGGTGCTACCTCTGCCGTTCAGCGGGGCATGTCCGCAGAGACTGCCCTTTGGCCCGGGGGGGAGGGGCACCCGAAACGCCCGAGACCCGGCAGGACATCGGCCCCGTCGCTGCCGACGCCCCTGGCTGCCCAGCACCTGAAACCAACCCTCCTCCTACTCGACCCATCGCTGCTCCCGTCCGGGCCCAAGAGATACCTTCCCTACAACGCCCGGGCGAGCAAGGGAGTTCCCCCTTTGCTAGTACCAACCCAACAGAGCCCATGGAGGAGGGTGTGGCAAGGATATTATCGGGTATAGGAGAGGGCCCTCCCCAAGGAGAAGCCCCCGCCCCTCATGTTGCCCCACCGCTACCTCCCCGAAGCCCTAAACCATCGCCTCCACCCCCCGACACGACCCCTGCTAACCAGCCCCCAGATGATGCTATGGAGGGCTGGACCCTAGTCCAGGGGAAGCGAGGCAAGCGGAAGGCTCGAGCTCCGCTGCATCCACCCGACGCGGAAGCCCCCTGGAAGACCAGGAAAGGAGGCACTATCGAGCCTCCCGCCACGGCCACGAGCGAGATCCATCCGCTGGTGTCGGGAGGGGAAGACGGACTGGCATTGGAGGGCAGAATCCCCCCTCCACGGGAGACCCTCCCCTCCGAGACTTCTGAGGACGCCCCTTCTGCCTGGACGCTACCCAAACCCCCCGTGGACCCCGAGGCGACCGTTGAGGCGGGTCCTAGAGGAGAAGCCCCCGGGGTGGCAGGAGTTGGCCTCTCCCCCGTGTATGCGGAGATTGAGGCCCTAGATTTGACCCCGGTCACCCAGGGAGGGGACGATTTGCTGCCGGCTGGCCTCGAGCTGGGCAGCCTTACCCCAGCCTCCCTTTCCCCATGCTCCCTCCCCCTAATTGCCTTCCCGGGTGAGCACCCTGCAGAAGGTGGTCCACCACCTGATGCCATGGCCGCTAAGATCACCATGGAGCCAGCACCTAGCATTATTGGGAGCCCCCTCCCTTACCCCTTAACCCTTGACTCTGCTCAGGAGGCACTTTCCTTTAGCTGCTTGCCTCCTGCACCCCAGAGCCTTACCCCTGCCCCTGCCCCCACCCCTGCCCCCGCCCAAGTTCCCTCCTCCTGCAATGTTAATGCCGCCCCTGGGGTTGTTTCCTTTCCGCCTTTCGCAGATTCCCCCCAGGGAGCAGTCTTTGCACTTTCTAGCCGCGACCCATTAGGAGTGGCAATTTTTCCCCTGCCATCCCCCTCCACCCCAAGGCGTGAAATGAATTTAATAACCCCAGCCTGTCAGATGCCCCGTCGGTGGTCCGCACCCTGTCTACCCGCCTTAGCGGACTACGAGGCTGTATTAAGAGGCCCATTAGGGAACACCTCGGGAATTGTAACCCCACCCCCCCATGAGCTGCGGCATGCGCTACGGAAGTTCCTAGAGCACACCCGTGGCGCCCGCGATAGGGCACAGCTGGCTCTTCAGCTATGGGGGGACTTTGATCAACTCCTCCAGGCCACAAGGGCCCTTATAAAGGAGGGCAGGGGGCAAGGAAGGCGCGGTGCTGCGGCCTACGAGCGAGCCCGCAGCTTCCAACGCGATCTACTCACCCACGGGATGGGTCACGGGTTGCTGTGCAACCCGCCGGGGGCCCTGAACACCCCCGCCGATACGAGGCCCCCACCCCCCCAGCCCTCCGCGTGACGCCTCTTATTATTGCGAGCCTGAATACCAGGGGCTGTAGGATGGCTCTCCGCAGGTCCCAGGTGCTCTCTTACCTTCGGGAGGGGAGGTACTCTGTAGTTTTCCTGCAGGAGACCCATACGGACCCGGCCGCCGAGGACAGGTGGCGGCTGGAGTGGGGGGACGGGGTATACTTTAGCCACTTCGCGACCTGGCAAGCTGGAGTGGCGACCCTGTTCTCCCCCGACCTACGGCCTGAGGTGCTAGGGGTCAACGAGGCCGTGCCGGGCCACCTGTTGCACCTTCGAGTCCGTATGGAAGGGCTTGTTGTTAATCTTGTTAACATTTATGCCCCGCAAATGAGCTCCAGGAGGCCACAATTTTATCAGCAGGTGTCCGACTTTCTCGGCACCCTGGATTCACACGAGTGCCTGGTCCTGGGAGGGGACTTTAACACCACCCTCGAGGAGCGGGACCGCTCAGGGGCCGAACCGAGTCCGGCCGCTGCGAATATTCTCCAAGGGATAGTTGACCATCACTCCCTAGTGGACGTCTGGCATGACCATCACCCAGATGACACCTCCACGTTCACCTTTGTCCGGGTGGAGGCCCATCGGTCACACCACTCTCGTTTGGACCGTATTTACTTATCCCGTTTCCATCTTTCACAGGCCCACTCCTCCACCATTCGGCTGGCCCCATTCTCCGATCATCATTTAGTCACCGTAACAGTCTCCCTCCGTGCAGAGAGACCGGGGCCGGCCTATTGGCACTTTAATAACAGCTTGTTGGAGGACGAGAGCTTTGTGATGTCCTTCCGGGAGTTTTGGCTGGCCTGGCGAGAGCAGTGGCGTGCCTTTCCCTCGGTGCGGCGATGGTGGGATCTCGGGAAGGTGCGCGCCAAGCTCTTCTGCCGTGACTACACTCGGGGCACCAGCCGACGGCGAAATGCAGCGATCGAGCAGTTGGAACGGGAGGTCTTAGAGATGGAGAGGCGCCTGGCCGCCGATCCCGAGGACCCGTCCCTCTGCGGAGCGTGCCGGGAGAAGCGGGAGGAGCTCCGGGCCCTTGAGGACCACCGGGCCCGAGGTGCCTTCGTTCGGTCCCGCATCCGCCTCCTTCGGGAGATGGACCGCGGCTCCCGCTTCTTCTATGCCCTAGAGAAAACGAGGGGGGCCAAGAAACACGTCACCTGCCTTCTTGCGGAAGACGGCACCCCCCTCACGGATCCGGAGGAGATGTTTGGGAGGGCCCGTGACTTCTACACAAGCCTTTTCTCCCCGGACCCGACCGATCCTGACGCTTGCGAGGTGCTCTGGGAGGAACTCCCCACGGTCAGCTTGGGCGACCGAGACCGACTAGAGTTGCCTCTCACCCTGGCCGAGTTCTCGGAAGCCCTCCGTTGCATGCCCACCAATAAATCTCCGGGCATGGACGGGCTGACCGTGGAGTTTTACCGCGCGTTCTGGGACATTCTCGGCCCAGACCTAGTCACCGTCTGGGCTGAGTCCTTGCAGAGCGGGGTCCTCCCTCTGTCATGCAGGCCAGCGGTGCTCGCTTTGCTGCCGAAGAAGGGGGACCTCCGCGATCTACGAAACTGGCGTCCCGTCTCACTCCTTAGCACGGATTACAAAATCGTAGCGAAAGCAATCTCGCTGCGGCTAGGGTCCGTGATGGCGGACGTGGTCCACCCAGACCAGACCTATACTGTCCCGGGTCGCAGCATTTTCGACAACCTCTTTCTAGTCCGAGACCTTTTGGAACTCGGGCGGAGAGATGGTCTATCGTTCGCCCTCCTGTCTTTTGATCAGGAGAAGGCGTTCGATAGAGTAGACCATGGGTACCTCCTGGGCACTCTGCAGGCGTTTGGATTTGGACCTCAGTTTGTGAGCTTTCTCCAGGTGCTGTATGCCTCCGCGGAGTGTTTGGTTAGGCTCAACTGGACCCTGACTGAACCGGTCAGCTTCGGGCGAGGAGTGCGGCAGGGGTGCCCCCTCTCGGGCCAGTTGTACGCTCTGGCGATCGAGCCTTTCCTCTGTCTCCTCCGCAGGAGGATGACAGGGTTGGTGCTGCGGGAGCCGGAGCTGCGGCTGGTCCTGTCGGCGTACGCCGATGACGTACTCCTCGTGGTCCAGGACCCGGGCGACTTGGCGCGAGTGGAGGCATGCCAAGCCATCTATTCGGCAGCCTCCTCCGCCCGAGTCAACTGGGTCAAGAGCTCTGGCTTGGCGGTGGGGGACTGGCGGCAGGTAAGCTCCCTCCCATCCGCACTTCAGACCATCCGGTGGAGTGCGGGTCCACTGCTCTATCTCGGCGTTTACCTTTCCGCCACGCATCCTTCCCCGCCGGAGAACTGGCAAAATTTAGAGGGCGGGGTGATAGAGCGGATCCGGAGATGGACGAGGCTCCTCCGATGTCTCTCCCTCCGTGGGAGAGCACTGGTGCTTAACCAACTAGTCCTGTCCACGCTCTGGTACCGGCTCAACACCCTGGCCCCGGCCCCGGGTTTCCTGACCCACCTCCGGAGATTAATTCTAGAGTTCTTCTGGTCAGGAATGCACTGGGCCCCTGTTGGAGTTCTTCATCTACCCCTGAAGGAAGGAGGGCAGGGCCTGAAGTGTCTGTACACTCAGGTCCGCGTTTTCCGCCTCCAGGCCCTGCAGAGGCTCTTTTATAGTGCAAGTAGTTCGGCGTGGAGCATACTGGCGCATGCCTTCCTGCGCCGTTTCCAAGGGCTTCGCTACGACCGGCAGCTCTTTTACCTTTCTCCGAGGGGTTTTCCGCGAGACCTCTCCGGGCTGCCGGTCTTCTACCAGGACCTCCTCCGGACCTGGAAACTGTTAGTAACAACCAGGTCCGTGGCGGCCACCGTGGGAGCAGATCTCCTCACGGAGCCCCTGCTACACAACCCCCAGCTCTGTGTGCAGGTGGCGGAGTCCCGCTCGGTGCGCCAGAGGTTGGTCCTGGCGGAAGTTACGAGGGTCGGAGACCTCCTGGACTACGACCGGAGAGACTGGTTGGATCCCCTGACGCTCGCTCGGCGCATGGGGCTCTCCAGCCTCCGTACCCCCCGGCGCGTACTTCAGGAGGTGAAGGCCGCCTTGACCCCCGCTGCTCGGGCTTACGTTAGCCGAGCCTTGTGCGAGGGCGCACCCCGCCCATCCCTTACCCCAGGCCCGCCGGACCTTTCCATCGGGCCCCTACCCCGTAGATCCCAGCAAACCCCTCACCCTTTCACTGCGAGCCGGCTGCACGAACTGCAGCCGGTTAGCTTTCACATTGCACCACGGAAATACTTATATACACTTACACTTCACACCCTTCACGCCCACACCCTGGTGCCCCGCCCCGATACAAAGTGGCGGGATCTCCTGCCACCTTTGGAGGGTGAGCAACCTCGGTGGGCCAGCCTGTATTCCACCTTGGTCCCAAGGCCCGTCGGGGACATCAGTTGGCGGCTCCTTCACGGAGCTGTGAGCACGGGCGTGTTTCTGACACGGTTTACCCCAATTCCGGATATTTGTCCTTTTTGTAATGTGAGGGAAACCCTGGCGCACGTGTGTTTAGAGTGTGCCAGATTGCAGCCCCTTTTCCGGCTCCTCACAAATCTTTTATTACGCTTTTGGCTTCATTTTTCCCCTCACCTTTTTATCTATACACTTCCCATCCGTGGCCCCACAAAGTCGCGGGATCTTCTGGTCAACCTCCTCCTAGCTTTGGCTAAAACAGCCATTTATAAAACCAGAGAGAGGAGGTTGGCCCATGAAACGTCCTGCGATTGTGGGGCTGTTTTCCGATCCTCAGTACATTCACGTATCCGGGCGGAGTTCCTCTGGGCGGCGTCCACCGACTCCCTTGACGCCTTCGAGGAGCGGTGGGCGCTGTCTGGGGTTCTCTGCTCGGTGACCCCGTCCGGTTCCCTCCGTCTGACCCTTTGATTGAGGGGAAGAGCGAGAGACGCCAGCCCCAGCCGTTGCTGCTGTGGATACCATCCTTTCTGTCATCTAGGAGGGGTCCTATAATACGTGGGTGTCCCCCCCCACCCCTAAACCGCCCACCCCGCAGCCGTGCCCATCTTACCGGGCACTCTCAGGAGAGGGAGGATCGGTGACACTGGGCGCGGCACTGGGTAACTCGAGGGGGTGGAAGACCACGAGTGTCGAGGAAGCCCCCCCGCTCTAGGCCACCAGGTAACTCAGAAGGGTGGAAGACCACGAGTGTCGAGGAAGCCCCGCCGCTCTGGGCCCAGGCTAGCCTGAACACTTCTCCCTCCTGAAAGCTGCTGTGTTATACCTTCTGATTGCGTTGTTTTGTTGCATAGTTGTTTTGTTTTCTTTGGTAATTCTGTAAGCGTTACCAATAAACTTTCTTTCTGTTTCAAAAAAAACCTTCCCTGCTCCCTTACCCAGGGAAAAGGGACCTACTTAACCTGGGGCTAATCTATCTGCTTTCTATTCTCTCCTAAAGCCCCCTGGCCTGGATTTTTCTTACTTTTTGACCCTGTTTCAGTTCCCCCCCGACCGGGCCAGATGCTTTTTTTGTTTTGTTTTGTTTTGTTTTGTTTTTTTGCTGCCATTCGAGTGCTGGTCGGTTGCCAGCTTGCTGCCAACCCCCCCCGCCCACGCCTGCTCTCTGAAACCCCCCGCTTTTGCTCCAGCTGAAACCCCCGGAGGAGTGGGGAGGACTGCCGACCCGCTACCCGGAGGAGGGGAATGGAAGCCCCCAGACCCAGCCGTTTTGCTGTTGTTTCTAAACCCATACCGAGCTAGGAAGATTCTTCTTATCTCTGCAACATTCTTGGCCTGCTGAAAGACTCATTACAAGGCCGGAAGAGAAGATAGCCGACAGAAAAAAATCACCCAGGGAAGCTACGAACCATCGTGGAGGGGGCCGTAAGACTGAGTAACTTTTGAATTGTACTCTCGTGTGGGGGGAGTTTGACTGCGTTTGTGGCGGCACAGGGGATGTGGCACGGAGCTGCCCCCTGATCCATCGGTACCCCCCCAACACTATTACAACCGTCACGGCCCCCCCACCGTCCGTCCCTGCTGGCAACTTGCCACCTGCCTTTGGATTCAGCTGTTTGCTTTGAATTTTGCCACTCGGACCAGACACAACAGCTGACCAAACGAGACTCTTTGGACAAACGTGCGTGGGTCCACGTCTCCCCCGCCCGGACTGTTTACCCCACAGTTTGCCCCTATTACCGATCCCAATTCCTGTTTTCCTCCCCCGTCCAGTCCGACCCATTTGGCACCCCCCCGCCTGCAGCCCAGCACGGAAGAGTGGTTAATCTGCTTCCCCCTCCCCCCCCTTCTGGTATCTCCCCGTCTCTCCCTGCTCACAATGGCGGGGAATGAGAGGGGTGAGGCCACTCTAACAACCTCAGCTGCCCCTCCCCCACCTACCCCCCTACCCCCCTACCCAACCCCCAAGCCCTCCCCCCCACCCCTGCTGTCAAAACATCTGCCATCGCCCCCGCCGGGGCATCGGCAGCAGGAGGCACCCAGGCGATTACTGCTGCTACAATGTCCACCCCCCCACCCCCAGATTCTAGGAAACCCCCCCAGTTGGCCGGAAAGGCCAGGGTGTGAAGAAAGGAAAGGGCCCCGCTAAAACCACCAGGCCCTCCATGGCAGGGGCTGCCCCCATAGCTGTGGCCTCGTCATCGACCATGGCGTCCCTCCCCGCTGTTCCCTCCACCAGCTCTGCGAGCATCCCTTCCCCGGCCCCCGGGACGTATGCCCGGGCGGTGGCACCCCCACCCCTGCTTGCCACCTCGTCATCTTGCCCACCCACCACCTCCGCTACCATCAGTAGCGGCCGGGGCCCCTTTCCCACCATGACCAGGAAGCATGGCATCCGTTGCCTCATGGTGCCCGCCTCGCCCCACGTGGAGACATACGTGCAGGCGTTGGCGAGGGTGGTAGGACCCACGGCTATCGTGGCGGCCTCCAAAATGTACGGGAAGGTCGTCTTTTTCTTAGCATCGGAGGCTGCTGCCCAGGAGGCGGTGGAGAAGGGCCTGGCGGTGGGGGGGTCTTTGTCCCCCTGGAGCCGCTAGAGGACCTGGGCGTTCGCCTAGTCCTCACCTTCGTCCCTCCCTTCTTACCCAATGCTGCCCTGTTACCCGCTCTTTCCACCCTGGGGAAACTTGTCTCTGTCATCAGCCCTCTCCCGTTGGGCTGCAAGGACCCCACCCTCCGTCACATTTTTTCGTTCCGCCGGCAAGTGCAGCTTCTACCGCCGGCAGGGCCGCGTGACGGAGAGGCGCTCGAGGGGTCCTTTCTAGTCCCCTACGAGGGAGCCCGCTATCAGGTCTTTTATTCTACTGGAGAGGCCCGGTGCTACCTCTGCCGTTCAGCGGGGCATGTCCGCAGAGACTGCCCTTTGGCCCGGGGGGGAGGGGCACCCGAAACGCCCGAGACCCGGCAGGACATCGGCCCCGTCGCTGCCGACGCCCCTGGCTGCCCAGCACCTGAAACCAACCCTCCTCCTACTCGACCCATCGCTGCTCCCGTCCGGGCCCAAGAGATACCTTCCCTACAACGCCCGGGCGAGCAAGGGAGTTCCCCCTTTGCTAGTACCAACCCAACAGAGCCCATGGAGGAGGGTGTGGCAAGGATATTATCGGGTATAGGAGAGGGCCCTCCCCAAGGAGAAGCCCCCGCCCCTCATGTTGCCCCACCGCTACCTCCCCGAAGCCCTAAACCATCGCCTCCACCCCCCGACACGACCCCTGCTAACCAGCCCCCAGATGATGCTATGGAGGGCTGGACCCTAGTCCAGGGGAAGCGAGGCAAGCGGAAGGCTCGAGCTCCGCTGCATCCACCCGACGCGGAAGCCCCCTGGAAGACCAGGAAAGGAGGCACTATCGAGCCTCCCGCCACGGCCACGAGCGAGATCCATCCGCTGGTGTCGGGAGGGGAAGACGGACTGGCATTGGAGGGCAGAATCCCCCCTCCACGGGAGACCCTCCCCTCCGAGACTTCTGAGGACGCCCCTTCTGCCTGGACGCTACCCAAACCCCCCGTGGACCCCGAGGCGACCGTTGAGGCGGGTCCTAGAGGAGAAGCCCCCGGGGTGGCAGGAGTTGGCCTCTCCCCCGTGTATGCGGAGATTGAGGCCCTAGATTTGACCCCGGTCACCCAGGGAGGGGACGATTTGCTGCCGGCTGGCCTCGAGCTGGGCAGCCTTACCCCAGCCTCCCTTTCCCCATGCTCCCTCCCCCTAATTGCCTTCCCGGGTGAGCACCCTGCAGAAGGTGGTCCACCACCTGATGCCATGGCCGCTAAGATCACCATGGAGCCAGCACCTAGCATTATTGGGAGCCCCCTCCCTTACCCCTTAACCCTTGACTCTGCTCAGGAGGCACTTTCCTTTAGCTGCTTGCCTCCTGCACCCCAGAGCCTTACCCCTGCCCCTGCCCCCACCCCTGCCCCCGCCCAAGTTCCCTCCTCCTGCAATGTTAATGCCGCCCCTGGGGTTGTTTCCTTTCCGCCTTTCGCAGATTCCCCCCAGGGAGCAGTCTTTGCACTTTCTAGCCGCGACCCATTAGGAGTGGCAATTTTTCCCCTGCCATCCCCCTCCACCCCAAGGCGTGAAATGAATTTAATAACCCCAGCCTGTCAGATGCCCCGTCGGTGGTCCGCACCCTGTCTACCCGCCTTAGCGGACTACGAGGCTGTATTAAGAGGCCCATTAGGGAACACCTCGGGAATTGCAACCCCACCCCCCCATGAGCTGCGGCATGCGCTACGGAAGTTCCTAGAGCACACCCGTGGCGCCCGCGATAGGGCACAGCTGGCTCTTCAGCTATGGGGGGACTTTGATCAACTCCTCCAGGCCACAAGGGCCCTTATAAAGGAGGGCAGGGGGCAAGGAAGGCGCGGTGCTGCGGCCTACGAGCGAGCCCGCAGCTTCCAACGCGATCTACTCACCCACGGGATGGGTCACGGGTTGCTGTGCAACCCGCCGGGGGCCCTGAACACCCCCGCCGATACGAGGCCCCCACCCCCCCAGCCCTCCGTATGACGCCTCTTATTATTGTGAGCCTGAATACCAGGGGCTGTAGGATGGCTCTCCGCAGGTCCCAGGTGCTCTCTTACCTTCGGGAGGGGAGGTACTCTGTAGTTTTCCTGCAGGAGACCCATACGGACCCGGCCGCCGAGGACAGGTGGCGGCTGGAGTGGGGGGACGGGGTATACTTTAGCCACTTCGCGACCTGGCAAGCTGGAGTGGCGACCCTGTTCTCCCCCGACCTACGGCCTGAGGTGCTAGGGGTCAACGAGGCCGTGCCGGGCCACCTGTTGCACCTTCGAGTCCGTATGGAAGGGCTTGTTGTTAATCTTGTTAACATTTATGTCCCGCAAATGAGCTCCAGGAGGCCACAATTTTATCAGCAGGTGTCCGACTTTCTCGGCACCCTGGATTCGCACGAGTGCCTGGTCCTGGGAGGGGACTTTAACACCACCCTCGAGGAGCGGGACCGCTCAGGGGCCGAACCGAGTCCGGCCGCTGCGAATATTCTCCAAGGGATAGTTGACCATCACTCCCTAGTGGACGTCTGGCGTGACCATCACCCAGATGACACCTCCACGTTCACCTTTGTCCGGGTGGAGGCCCATCGGTGACACCACTCTCGTTTGGACCGTATTTATTTATCCCGTTTCCATCTTTCACAGGCCCACTCCTCCACCATTCGGTTGGCCCCATTCTCCGATCATCATTTAGTCACCGTAACGGTCTCCCTTCGTGCAGAGAGACCGGGGCCGGCCTATTGGCACTTTAATAACAGCCTGTTGGAGGACGAGAGCTTTGTGATGTCCTTCCGGGAGTTTTGGCTGGCCTGGCGAGAGCAGTGGCGTGCCTTTCCCTCGGTGCGGCGATGGTGGGATCTCGGGAAGGTGCGCGCCAAGCTCTTCTGCCGTGACTACACTCGGGGCACCAGCCGACGGCGAAATGCGGCGATTGAGCAGTTGGAACGTGAGGTCTTAGAGATGGAGAGGCGCCTGGCCGCCGATCCCGAGGACCCGTCCCTCTGCGGAGCGTGCCGGGAGAAGCGGGAGGAGCTCCGGGCCCTTGAGGACCACCGGGCCCGAGGTGCTTTCGTTCGGTCCCGCATCCGCCTCCTTCGGGAGATGGACCGTGGCTCCCGCTTCTTCTATGCCCTGGAGAAAACGAGGGGGGCCAAGAAACACGTCACCTGCCTTCTTGCGGAAGACGGCACCCCCCTCACGGATCCGGAGGAGATGTGTGGGAGGGCCCGTGACTTCTACACAAGCCTTTTCTCCCCGGACCCGACCGATCCTGACGCTTGCGAGGTGCTCTGGGAGGAACTCCCCACGGTCAGCATGGGCGACCGAGACCGACTAGAGTTGCCTCTCACCCTGGCCGAGTTCTCGGAAGCCCTCCGTCGCATGCCCACCAATAAATCTCCGGGCATGGACGGGCTGACCGTGGAGTTTTACCGCGCGTTCTGGGACATTCTCGGTCCAGACCTAGTCACCGTCTGGGCTGAGTCCTTGCAGAGCGGGGTCCTCCCTCTGTCATGCAGGCGAGCGGTGCTTGCTTTGCTGCCGAAGAAGGGGGACCTCCGCGATCTACGAAACTGGCGTCCCGTCTCACTCCTTAACACCGAGTACAAAATCGTAGCGAAAGCAATCTCGCTGCGGCTAGGGTCCGTGATGGCGGACGTGGTCCACCCAGACCAGACCTATACTGTCCCGGGTCGCAGCATTTTCGACAACCTCTTTCTAGTCCGAGACCTTTTGGAACTCGGGCGGAGAGATGGTCTATCGTTCGCCCTCCTGTCTCTTGATCAGGAGAAGGCGTTCGATAGAGTAGATCATGGGTACCTCCTGGGCACTCTGCAGGCGTTTGGATTTGGACCTCAGTTTGTGAGTTTTCTCCGGGTGCTGTATGCCTCCGCGGAGTGTTTGGTTAGGCTCAACTGGACCCTGACTGAACCGGTCAGCTTCGGGCGAGGAGTGCGGCGGGGTGCCCCCTCTCGGGCCAGTTGTACGCTCTGGCGATCGAGCCTTTCCTCTGTCTCCTCCGCAGGAGGATGACAGGGTTGGTGCTGCGGGAGCCGGAGCTGCGGCTGGTCCTGTCGGCGTACGCCGATGACGTACTCCTCGTGGTCCAGGACCCGGGCGACTTGGCGCGAGTTGAGGCATGCCAAGCCATCTATTCGGCAGCCTCCTCCGCCCTAGTTAACTGGATCAAGAGCTCTGGCTTGGCGGTGGGGGACTGGCGGCAGGTAAGCTCCCTCCCACCCGCACTTCAGACCATCCGGTGGAGTGCGGGTCCACTGCTCTATCTCGGCGTTTACCTTTCCGCCACACATCCTTCCCCGCCGGAGAACTGGCAAAATTTAGAGGGCGGGGTGATAGAGCGGATCCGGAGATGGACGAGGACCTCCGATGTCTCTCCCTCCGAGGGAGAGCACTGGTGCTTAACCAACTAGTCCTGTCCACGCTCTGGTACCGGCTCAACACCCTGGCCCCGGCCCCGGGTTTCCTGACCCACCTCCGGAGATTAATTCTAGAGTTCTTCTGGTCAGGAATGCACTGGGCCCCTGTTGGAGTTCTTCATCTACCCCTGAAGGAAGGAGGGCAGGGCCTGAAGTGTCTGTACACTCAGGTCCGCGTTTTCCGCCTCCAGGCCCTGCAGAGGCTCTTTTATAGTGCAAGTAGTTCGGCGTGGAGCATACTGGCGCATGCCTTCCTGCGCCGTTTCCAAGGGCTTCGCTACGACCGGCAGCTCTTTTACCTTTCTCCGAGGGGTTTTCCGCGAGACCTCTCCAGGCTGCCGGTCTTCTACCAGGACCTCCTCCGGACCTGGAAACTGTTTCTAACAACCAGGTCTGTGGCGGCCACCGTGGGAGCAGATCTCCTCACGGAGCCCCTGCTACACAACCCCCAGCTCTGTGTGCAGGTGGCGGAGTCCCGCTCGGTGCGCCAGAGGTTGGTCCTGGCAGAAGTCACGAGGGTCGGAGACCTCCTGGACTACGACCGGAGAGACTGGTTGGATCCCCTGACGCTCGCTCGGCACATGGGGCTCTCCAGCCTCCGTACCCCCTGGCGCGTACTTCAGGAGGTGAAGGCCGCCTTGACCCCCGCTGCTCGGGCTTACGTTAGCCGAGCCTTGTGCGAGGGCGCACCCCGCCCATCCCTTACCCCAGGCCCGCCGGACCTTTCCATCGGGCCCCTACCCCGTAGATCCCAGGAAACCCCTCACCCTTTCACTGCAAGCCGGCTGCACGAATTGCAGCCGGTTAGCTTTCAAATTGCACCACGGAAATACTTATATACACTTACACTTCACACCCTTCATGCCCACACCCTGGTGCCCCGCCCCGATACAAAGTGGCGGGATCTCCTGCCACCTTTGGAGGGTGAGCAACCTCGGTGGGCCAGCCTGTATTCCACCTTGGTCCCAAGGCCCGTCGGGGACATCAGTTGGCGACTCCTTCACGGAGCTGTGAGCACGGGCGTGTTTCTGACACGGTTTACCCCAATTCCGGATACTTGTCCTTTTTGTAATGTGAGGGAAACCCTGGCGCACGTGTATTTAGAGTGTGCCAGATTGCAGCCCCTTTTCCGGCTCCTCACAAATCTTTTATTACGCTTTTGGCTTCATTTTTCCCCTCACCTTTTTATCTATACACTTCCCATCCGTGGCCCCACAAAGTCGCAGGATCTTCTGGTCAACCTTCTCCTAGCTTTGGCTAAAACAGCCATTTATAAAACCAGAGAGAGGAGGTTGGCCCATGAAACGTCCTGCGATTGTGGGGCCGTTTTCCGATCCTCCGTACATTCACGTATCCGGGCGGGGTTCCTCTGGGCGGCGTCCACCGACTCCCTTGACGCCTTCGAGGAGCGGTGGGCGCTGTCTGGGGTTCTCTGCTCGGTGACCCCGTCCGGTTCCCTCCGTCTGATCCTTTGATTGAGGGGAAGAGCGAGAGACGCCAGCCCCAGCCGTTGCTGCTGTGGATACCATCCTTTCTGTCATCTAGGAGGGGTCCTATAATACGTGGGTGTCCCCCCCCCCACCCCTAAACCGCCCACCCCGCAGCCGTGCCCATCTTACCGGGCACTCTCAGGAGAGGGAGGATCGGTGACACTGGGCGCGGCACTGGGTAACTCGAGGGGGTGGAAGACCACGAGTGTCGAGGAAGCCCCCCCGCTCTAGGCCACCAGGTAACTCAGGAGGGTGGAAGACCACGAGTGTCGAGGAAGCCCCCCCGCTCTGGGCCCAGGCTAGCCTGAACACTTCTCCCTCCTGAAAGCTGCTGTGTTATACCTTCTGATTGCGTTGTTTTGTTGCATAGTTGTTTTGTTTTCTTTGGTAATTCTGTAAGCGTTACCAATAAACTTTCTTTCTGTTTCAAAAAAAACCTTCCCTGCTCCCTTACCCAGGGAAAAGGGACCTACTTAACCTGGGGCTAATCTATCTGCTTTCTATTCTCTCCTAAAGCCCCCTGGCCTGGATTTTTCTTACTTTTTGACCCTGTTTCAGTTCCCCCCCGACCGGGCCAGATGCTTTTTTTGTTTTGTTTTGTTTTGTTTTGTTTTTTTGCTGCCGTTCGAGTGCTGGTCGGTTGCCAGCTTGCTGCCAACCCCCCCCGCCCACGCCTGCTCTTGGACGCCGCTTTTGCTCCAGCTGAAACCCCCGGAGGAGGGGGGAGGACTGCCGACCCGCTACCCGGAGGAGGGGAATGGAAGCCCCCAGACCCAGCCGTTTTGCTGTTGTTTCTAAACCCGTACCGAGCTAGGAAGATTCTTCTTATCTCTGCAACATTCTTGGCCTGCTGAAAGACTCATTACAAGGCCGGAAGAGAAGATAGCCGACAGAAAAAAATCACCCAGGGAAGCTACGAACCATCGTGGAGGGGGCCGTAAGACTGAGTAACTTTTGAATGGTACTCTCGTGTGGGGGGAGTTTGACTGCGTTTGTGGCGGCACAGGGGATGTGGCACGGAGCTGCCCCCTGATCCATCGGTACCCCCCCAACACTATTACAACCGTCACGGCCCCCCCACCGTCCGTCCCTGCTGGCAACTTGCCACCTGCCTTTGGATTCAGCTGTTTGCTTTGAATTTTGCCACTCGGACCAGACACAACAGCTGACCAAACGAGACTCTTTGGACAAACGTGCGTGGGTCCACGTCTCCCCCGCCCGGACTGTTTACCCCACAGTTTGCCCCTATTACCGATCCCAATTCCTGTTTTCCTCCCCCGTCCAGTCCGACCCATTTGGCACCCCCCCCGCCTGCAGCCCAGCACGGAAGAGTGGTTAATCTGCTTCCCCCTCCCCCCCCCTTCTGGTATCTCCCCGTCTCTCCCTGCTCACAATGGCGGGGAATGAGAGGGGTGAGGCCACTCTAACAACCTCAGCTGCCCCTCCCCCACCTACCCCCCTACCCAACCCCCAAGCCCTCCCCCCCACCCCTGCTGTCAAAACATCTGCCATCGCCCCCGCCGGGGCATCGGCAGCAGGAGGCACCCAGGCGATTACTGCTGCTACAATGTCCACCCCCCCACCCCCAGATTCTAGGAAACCCCCCCAGTTGGCCGGAAAGGCCAGGGTGTGAAGAAAGGAAAGGGCCCCGCTAAAACCACCAGGCCCTCCATGGCAGGGGCTGCCCCCATAGCTGTGGCCTCGTCATCGACCATGGCGTCCCTCCCCGCTGTTCCCTCCACCAGCTCTGCAAGCATCCCTTCCCCGGCCCCCGGGACGTATGCCCGGGCGGTGGCACCCCCACCCCTGCTTGCCGCCTCGTCATCTTGCCCACTCACCACCTCCGCTACCATCAATAGCGGCCGGGGCCCCTTTCCCACCATGACCAGGAAGCATGGCATCCGTTGCCTCATGGTGCCCGCCTCGCCCCACGTGGAGACATACGTGCAGGCGTTGGCGAGGGTGGTAGGACCCACGGCTATCGTGGCGGCCTCCAAAATGTACGGGAAGGTCGTCTTTTTCTTAGCATCGGAGGCTGCTGCCCAGGAGGCGGTGGAAAGGGCCTGGCCGTGGGGGGGTCTTTGTCCCCCTGGAGCCGCTAGAGGACCTGGGCGTTCGCCTAGTCCTCACCTCCGTCCCTCCCTTCTTACCCAATGCTGCCCTGTTACCCGCTCTTTCCACCCTGGGGAAACTTGTCTCTGTCATCAGCCCTCTCCCGTTGGGCTGCAAGGACCCCACCCTCCGTCACATTTTTTCGTTCCGCCGGCAAGTGCAGCTTCTACCGCCGGCAGGGCCGCGTGACGGAGAGGTGCTCGAGGGGTCCTTTCTAGTCCCCTACGAGGGAGCCCGCTATCGGGTCTTTTATTCTACTGGAGAGGCCCGGTGCTACCTCTGCCGTTCAGCGGGGCATGTCCGCAGAGACTGCCCTTTGGCCCGGGGGGGAGGGGCACCCGAAACGCCCGAGACCCGGCAGGACATCGGCCCCGTCGCTGCCGACGTCCCTGGCTGCCCAGCACCTGAAACCAACCCTCCTCCTACTCGACCCATCGCTGCTCCCGTCCGGGCCCAAGAGATACCTTCCCTACAACGCCCGGGCGAGCAAGGGAGTTCCCCCTTTGCTAGTACCAACCCAACAGAGCCCATGGAGGAGGGTGTGGCAAGGATATTATCGGGTATAGGAGAGGGCCCTCCCCAAGGAGAAGCCCCCGCCCCTCATGTTGCCCCACCGCTACCTCCCCGAAGCCCTAAACCATCGCCTCCACCCCCCCGACACGACCCCTGCTAACCAGCCCCCAGATGATGCTATGGAGGGCTGGACCCTAGTCCAGGGGAAGCGAGGCAAGCGGAAGGCTCGAGCTCCGCTGCATCCACCCGACGCGGAAGCCCCCTGGAAGACCAGGAAAGGAGGCACTATCGAGCCTCCCGCCACGGCCACGAGCGAGATCCATCCGCTGGTGTCGGGAGGGGAAGACGGACTGGCATTGGAGGGCAGAATCCCCCCTCCACGGGAGACCCTCCCCTCCGAGACTTCTGAGGACGCCCCTTCTGCCTGGACGCTACCCAAACCCCCCGCGGACCCCGAGGCGACCGTTGAGGCGGGTCCTAGAGGAGAGGCCCCCGGGGTGGCAGGAGTTGGCCTCTCCCCCGTGTATGCGGAGATTGAGGCCCTAGATTTGACCCCGGTCACCCAGGGAGGGGATGATTTGCTGCCGGCTGGCCTCGAGCTGGGCAGCCTTACCCCAGCCTCCCTTTCCCCATGCTCCCTCCCCCTAATTGCCTTCCCGGGTGAGCACCCTGCAGAAGGTGGTCCACCACCTGATGCCATGGCCGCTAAGATCACCATGGAGCCAGCACCTAGCATTATTGGGAGCCCCCTCCCTTACCCCTTAACCCTTGACTCTGCTCAGGAGGCACTTTCCTTTAGCTGCTTGCCTCCTGCACCCCAGAGCCTTACCCCTGCCCCTGCCCCCACCCCTGCCCCCGCCCAAGTTCCCTCCTCCTGCAATGTTAATGCCGTCCCTGGGGTTGTTTCCTTTCCGCCTTTCGCAGATTCCCCCCAGGGAGCAGTCTTTGCACTTTCTAGCCGCGACCCATTAGGAGTGGCAATTTTTCCCCTGCCATCCCCCTCCACCCCAAGGCACGGAATGAATTTAATAACCTCAGCCTGTCAGACGCCCCGTCGGTGGTCCGCACCCTGTCTACCCGCCTTAGCGGACCACGAGGCTGTATTAAGAGGCCCATTAGGGAACACCTCGGGAATTGTAACCCCACCCCCCCATGAGCTGCGGCATGCGCTACGGAAGTTCCTAGAGCACACCCGTGGCGCCCGCGATAGGGCACAGCTGGCTCTTCAGCTATGGGGGGACTTTGATCAAATCCTCCAGGCCACAAAGGCCCTTATAAAGGAGGGCAGGGGGCAAGGAAGGCGCGGTGCTGCGGCCTACGAGCGAGCCCGCAGCTTCCGACGCGATTTACTCACCCACGGGATGGGTCATGGGTTGCTGTGAACACCCCCGCCAATACGAGGCCCCCACCCCCCCAGCCCTCCTCATGATGCCTCTTATTATTGCGACCCTGAATACCAGGGGCTGTAGGATGGCTCTCCGCAGGTCCCAGGTGCTCTCTTACCTTCGGGAGGGGAGGTACTCTGTAGTTTTCCTGCAGGAGACCCATACGGACCCGGCCGCCGAGGATAGGTGGCGGCTGGAGTGGGGGGACAGTGTATACTTTAGCCACTTGGCGACCTGGCAAGCTGGAGTGGCGACCCTGTTCTCCCCCAACCTACGGCCTGAAGTGCTAGGAGTCAACGAGGCCGTGCCGGGCCACCTGTTGCACCTTCGAGTCCGTATGGAAGGGCTCGTGGTTAATTTTGTTAATATTTATGCCCCGCAAATGAGCTCCAGGCGGCCACAATTTTATCAGCAGGTGTCCGACTTTCTCGGCACCCTGGATTCGCACGAGTGCCTGGTCCTGGGAGGGGACTTTAACACCACCCTCGAGGAACGGGACCGCTCAGGGGCCGAACCGAGTCCGGCCGCTGCGAATATTCTCCAAGGGATAGTTGACCATCACTCCCTAGTGGACGTCTGGCATGACCATCACCCAGATGACACCTCCACGTTCACCTTTGTCCGGGTGGAGGCCCATCGGTCACACCACTCTCGTTTGGACCGTATTTACTTATCCCGTTTCCATCTTTCACAGGCCCACTCCTCCGCCATTCGGCCGGCCCCATTCTCCCATCATCATTTAGTCACCGTAACGGTCTCCCTCCGTGCAGAGAGACCGGGGCCGGCCTATTGGCACTTTGATAACAGCCTGTTGGAGGACGAGAGCTTTGTGATGTCCTTCCGGGAGTTTTGGCTGGCCTGGCGAGAGCAGTGGCGTGCCTTTCCCTCGGTGCGGCGATGGTGGGATCTCGGGAAGGTGCGCGCCAAGCTCTTCTGCCGTGACTACACTCGGGGCACCAGCCGACGGCGAAATGCGGCGATCGAGCAGTTGGAACGGGAGGTCTTAGAGATGGAGAGGCGCCTGGCCGCCAGTCCCGAGGACCCGTCCCTCTGCGGAGCGTGCCGGGAGAAGCGGGAGGAGCTCCGGTCCCTTGAGGACCACCGGGTCCGAGGTGTGTTTGTTCGGTCCCGCATCCGCCTCCTTCGGGAGATGGACCGCGGCTCCCGCTTCTTCTATGTCCTGGAGACAACGAGGGGGGCCAAGAAACACGTCACCTGCCTTCTTGCGGAAGACGGCACCCCCCTCACGGATCCGGAGGAGATGTGTGGGAGGGCCTGTGACTTCTACACAAGCCTTTTCTCCCCGGACCCGACTGATCCTGACGCTTGCGAGGTGCTCTGGGAGGAACTCCCCACGGTCAGCGTGGGCGACCGAGACCGACTAGAGTTGCCTCTCACCCTGGCCGAGTTCTCGGAAGCCCTCCGTTGTATGCCCACCAATAAATCTCCGGGCATGGACGGGTTGACCGTGGAGTTTTACCGCGCGTTCTGGGACATTCTCGGCCCAGACCTAGTCACCGTCTGGGCTGAGTCCTTGCAGAGTGGGGTCCTCCCTCTGTCATGCAGGCGAGCGGTGCTCGCTTTGCAGCCGAAGAAGGGGGACCTCCGCGATTTACGAAACTAGCGTCCCGTCTCACTCCTTAGCACGGATTACAAAATCGTAGCGAAAGCAATCTCGCTGCGGCTAGGGTCCGAGATGGCGGACGTGGTCCACCCAGACCAGACCTATACTGTCCCGGGTCGCAGCATTTTCGACAACCTCTTTCTAGTCCGAGACCTTTTGGAACTCGGGCAGAGAGATGGTCTATCGTTCGCCCTCCTGTCTCTTGATCAGGAGAAGGCGTTCGATAGAGTAGATCATGCGTACCTCCTGGGCACTCTGCAGGCGTTTGGATTTGGACCTCAGTTTGTGAGTTTTCTCCGGGTGCTGTATGCCTCCGCGGAGTGTTTGGTTAGGCTCAACTGGACCCTGACTGAACCGGTCAGCTTCGGGCGAGGAGTGTGGCGGGGTGCCCCCTCTCGGGCCAGTTGTACACTCTGGCGATCGAGCCTTTCCTCTGTCTCCTCTGCAGGAGGATGACAGGGTTGGTGCTGCGGGAGCCGGAGCTGCGGCTGGTCCTGTCGGCGTACGCTGATGACGTACTCCTCGTGGTCCAGGACCCGGGCGACTTGGCGCGAGTGGAGGCATGCCAAGCCATCTATTCGGCAGCCTCCTCCGCCCGAGTCAACTGGGTCAAGAGCTCTGGCTTGGCGGTGGGGGACTGGCGGCAGGTAAGCTCCCTCCCATCCGCACTTCAGACCATCCGGTGGAGTGCGGGTCCACTGCTCTATCTCGGCGTTTACCTTTCCGCCACGCATCCTTCCCCGCTGGAGAACTGGCAAAATTTAGAGGGCGGGGTGATAGAGCGGATCCGGAGATGGACGAGGCTCCTCCGATGTCTCTCCCTCCGAGGGAGAGCACTGGTGCTTAACCAACTAGTCCTGTCCACGCTCTGGTACCGGCTCAACACCCTGGCCCTGGCCCCGGGTTTCCTGACCCACCTCCGCAGATTAATTGTAGAGTTCTTCTGGTCAGGAATGCACTCGGCCCCTGTTGGAGTTCTTCATCTACCCCTGAAGGAAGGAGGGCAGGGCCTGAAGTGTCTGTACAGTCAGGTCCGCGTTTTCCACCTCCAGGCCCTGCAGAGGCTCTTTTATAGTGCAAGTAGTTCGGCGTGGAGCATACTGGCGCACGCCTTCCTGCGCCGTTTCCAAGGGCTTCGATACGACCGGTAGCTCTTTTACCTTTCTCCGAGGGGTTTTCCGCGAGACCTCTCCGGGCTGCCGGTCTTCTACCAGGACCTCCTCCGGACCTGGAAACTGTTTCTAACAACCAGGTCCGTGGCGGCCACCGTGGGAGCAGATCTCCTCACGGAGCCCCTGCTACACAACCCCCAGCTCTGTGTGCAGGTGGCGGAGTCCCGCTCGGTGCGCCAGAGGTTGGTTCTGGCGGAAGTCATGAGAGTCGGAGACCTCCTGGACTACGACCGGAGAGACTGGCTGGATCCTCTGACGCTCGCTCGGCGCATGGGGCTCTCCAGCCTCCGTACCCCCCGGCGCGTACTTCAGGAGGTGAAGGCTGCCTTGACCCCCGCTGCTCGGGCTTACGTTAGCCGAGCCTTGTGCGAGGGCGCACCCCGCCCATCCCTTACCCCAGGCCCACCAGACCTTTCCATCGGGCCCCTACCCCGTAGATCCCAGCAAACCCCTCACCCTTTCACTGCAAGCCGGCTGCACGAACTGCAGCCGGTTAGCTTTCACATTGCACCACGGAAATACTTATATACACTTACACTTCACACCCTTCACGCCCACACCCTGGTGTCCCGCCCCGATACAAAGTGGCGGGATCTCCTGCCATCTTTGGAGGGTGAGCAACCTCGGTGGGCCAGCCTGTATTCCACCTTGGTCCCAAGGCCCGTCGGGGACATCAGTTGGCGACTCCTTCACGGAGCTGTGAGCACGGGCGTGTTTCTGACACGGTTTACCCCAATTCCGGATACTTGTCCTTTTTGTAATGTGAGGGAAACCCTGGTGCACGTGTATTTAGAGTGTGCCAGATTGCAGCCCCTTTTCCGGCTCCTCACAAATATTTTATTACGCTTCTGGCTTCATTTCTCCCCTCACCTTTTTATCTATACACTTCCCATCCGTGGCGTCACAAAGTCGCGGGACCTTCTGGTTAACCTCCTCCTAGCTTTGGCTAAAACAGCCATTTATAAAACCAGAGAGAGGAGGTTGGCCCATGAAACGTCCTGCGATTGTGGGGCCGTTTTCCGATCCTCAGTACATTCACGTATCCGGGCGGAGTTCCTCTGGGCGGCGTCCACCGACTCCCTTGACGCCTTCGAGGAGCGGTGGGCGCTGTCTGGGGTTCTCTGCTCGGTGACCCCGTCTGGTTCCCTCCGTCTGACCCTTTGATTGAGGGGAAGAGCGAGAGACGCCAGCCCCAGCCGTTGCCGCTGTGGATACCATCATGTCTGTCATCTAGGAGGGGTCCTATAATACATGGGTGTCTACCCCCCCACCCCTAAACCGCCCACCCCGCAGCCGTGCCCATCTTACCGGGCACTCTCAGGAGAGGGAGGATCGGTGACACTGGGCGCGGCACTGGGTAACTCGAGGGGGTGGAAGACCACGAGTGTCGAGGAAGCCCCCCCGCTCTAGGCCACCAGGTAACTCAGGAGGGTGGAAGACCACGAGTGTCGAGGAAGCCCCCCCGCTCTGGGCCCAGGCTAGCCTGAACACTTCTCCCTCCTGAAAGCTGCTGTGTTATACCTTTGATTGCGTTGTTTTGTTGCATAGTTGTTTTGTTTTCTTTGGTAATTTTGTAAGCGTTACCAATAAACTTTCTTTCTGTTTCAAAAACAAAACAAAACAAAAAAAAACCTTCCCTGCTCCCTTACCCAGGGAAAAGGGACCTACTTAACCTGGGGCTAATCTATCTGCTTTCTATTCTCTCCTAAAGCCCCCTGGCCTGGATTTTTCTTACTCTTTGATCCTGCTTTAGTTCCCCCCCGACCGGGCCAGACGCTTTTTTTGTTTTGTTTTGTTTTTTGCTGTTTTTTTGCTGCCGTTCGAGTGCTGGTCGGTTGCCAGCTTGCTGCCAACCCCCCCGCCCACGCCTGCTCTCGGACGCCGCTTTTGCTCCAGCTGAAACCCCCGGAGGAGGGGGGGAGGACTGCCGACCCGCTACCCGGAGGAGGGGAATGGAAGCCCCCAGACCCAGCCGTTTTGCTGTTGTTTCTAAACCCGTACCGAGCTAGGAAGATTCTTCTTATCTCTGCAACATTCTTGGCCTGCTGAAAGACTCATTAGAAGGCCGGAAGAGAAGATAGCCGACAGAAAAAAATCACCCAGGGAAGCTACGAACCATCGTGGAGGGGGCCATAAGACTGAGTAACTTTTGAATTGTACTCTCGTGTGTGGGGAGTTTGACTGTGTTTTAATTGCGTTTGTGGCGGCATAGGGGATGTGGCACGGAGCTGCCCCCCGATCCATCGGTACCCCCCCAACACTATTACAACCGTCACGGCCCCCCCACCGTCCGTCCCTGCTGGCAACTTGCCACCTGCCTTTGGATTCAGCTGTTTGCTTTGAATTTTGCCACTCGGACCAGACACAACAGCTGACCAAACGAGACTCTTTGGACAAACGTGCGTGGGTCCATGTCTCCCCCGCCCGGACTGTTTACCCCACAGTTTGCCCCTATTACCGATCCCAATTCCTGTTTTCCTCCCCCGTCCAGTCCGACCCATTTGGCACCCCCCCGCCTGCAGCCCAGCACGGAGGAGTGGTTAATCTGCTTCCCCCTCCCCCCCCTTCTGGTATCTCCCCGTCTCTCCCTGCTCACAATGGCGGGGAATGAGAGGGGTGAGGCCCCTCTAACAACCTCAGCTGCCCCTCCCCCACTTACCCCCCTACCCAACCCCCAAGCCCTCCCCCCCACCCCTGCTGTCAAAACATCTGCCATCGCCCCCGCCGGGGCATCGGCAGCAGGAGGCACCCAGGCGATTACTGCTGCTACAATGTCCACCCCCCCACCCCCAGATTCTAGGAAACCCCCCCAGTTGGCCGGAAAGGCCAGGGTGTGAAGAAAGGAAAGGGCCCCGCTAAAACCACCAGGCCCTCCATGGCAGGGGCTGCCCCCATAGCTGTGGCCTCGTCATCGACCATGGCGTCCCTCCCCGCTGTTCCCTCCACCAGCTCTGCGAGCGTCCCTTCCCCGGCCCCCGGGACGTATGCCCGGGCGGTGGCACCCCCACCCCTGCTTGCCGCCTCGTCATCTTGCCCACCCACCACCTCCACTACCATCAATAGCGGCCGGGGCCCCTTTCCCACCATGACCAGGAAGCATGGCATCCGTTGCCTCATGGTGCCCGCCTCGCCCCACGTGGAGACATACGTGCAGGCGTTGGTGAGGGTGGTAGGACCCACGGCTATCGTGGCGGCCTCCAAAATGTACGGGAAGGTCATCTTTTTCTTAGCATCGGAGGCTGCTGCCCAGGAGGAGGTGGAGAAGGGCCTGGCAGTGAGGGGGGTCTTTGTCCCCCTGGAGCCGCTAGAGGACCTGGGCGTTCGCCTAGTCCTCACCTCCGTCCCTCCCTTTCTACCCAATGCTGCCCTGTTGCCCACTCTCTCCACCCTGGGGAAACTTGTTTCTGTCATCAGCCCTCTCCTATTGGGCTGCAAGAACCCCACCCTCTATCACGTCCTCTCGTTCCGCCAGCAAGTGCAGCTTCTACCGCCGCCGCCGGCGCGTGACGGAGAGGCGCTCGAGGGGTCCTTCCTAGTCCCCTACCAGGGAGCCTGCTATCGGGTCTTTTACTCCACGAGAGAGGCCCGGTGCTACCTCTGCCAATCAGCGGGGCATGTCCTGAAGAGACTGCCCCTTGGCCCAGCGGGGAGGGGCACCCGAGACGCCCGAGACCCAGCAGGACATCGGCTCCATCGTTGCCGACGGCCCTGGCTGCCCGGCACCTGAAACCACCTCTCCTCCTGCTTGATTCACCGCTGCTCCCGTCCGGGCCCAAGAGACACCTCCCCTACAATGCCCAGATGATCGAGGGAGTCTCACCCTTGCTGTTAACAATCCGACAGAGCCTATGGAGGAGGGTGCAGCAAAGATATTACCGGGCATAGGAGAGGGCCCACCCCAAGGAGTACCCCCCTCCATGCTGCCTCACCGTTATCCCCCAAAACCTCTGAACCATCGCCTCCTCCCCCCGACACGACCCCTGCTAACCAGCCCCCAGATGATGCTATGGAGGGCTGGACCCTAGTCCAGGGGAAGCGAGGCAAGCGGAAGGCTCGAGCTCAGCTGCACCCATCCGATGCGGAGGCCCCCCGGAAGACCAGGAAGGGAGGCACTGATACTGAGCCTTCCGCTATGCTCACGAGTGAGATCCATCCGCCAGTGTCGGGAGGGGAAGACAAAATAGCACTGGAAGGTAGGATCTCCCCTCCACGGGACACCCTCCCCTCCGAAATCCCTGAGGAAGCCCCTTCTGCCCGAATATCACCGGAACCCCCCGCGAACCCCGAAGCGACCTCACCCCAGTCCCCCTTTCCCAATGCTCCCTTCCCCTAACCGTCTTCCCGGGCGGGCACCTTACAGAAGGTAGTCCACCACCTGATACCGTGGCTGCCAAATCCACCACAGAGCCTGCGCCTAGCATCACTGGGAGCCCCCTCCCCACCCGCTTAACCCTCGAATCTGTTCAGGAGGTGCCACCTCTTAGCTGCTTGCCTCCTGAAGCCCAGAGCCTCGCCTCTGCCCCTGCCCCCACCCCTGTCCCTGCCCAGTCCACCTCCTCCTGCAATGCTATTGCTGCCCCTGGGGTTATTTCTTTTCCTTTTTTTGCGGATCTCCCCCAAGGAGCAGCCTTTGCATTTTCCTGCCGCAACCCATTAGGAGCTGCAATTTTCCTTCCGCCGTCCCCTTCTACCCCAAGGCTTGAGATAGACCTAATAACTTTAGCCTGTCAGACGCCCCGTCGGTGGTCTGCACCCTGCCTGCCTGCCTCAGCGCACCATGAGGCTGCACCAAGAGCCCCACCAGGGAATCACCAGGAAATCGCAACCCCACCCCTCATGAGCTGCAAAAAGCATTGCGGGAGTTTCTAGAAGACATCCGTGGCTCCCGCAACAGGGTACAGCTAGCTCTCCAGCTATGGGGGGACTTTGATCAAATCCTCCAGGCCACAAGGGCCCTTATAAAGGACGGTAGAGGGAAAGAAAGGCACGGTGCTGCAGCCTACGGGCGGGCCCACAGCTTCCGTCACTTACGGGATGGGTCATGGATTGTTGCGTGACCCACCGGGGGCCGCAAACACCCCCGCCAACAAGGAACCCCCACCCCCCCAACCCTCCGCATGACGCCTCTCATTATTGCAACTTTGAACACCAGGGGCTATAGGATGGCTCTCCGCAGGTCCCAGGTGCTCTCTTACCTTCGGGAAGGGGGGTACTCTGTGGTTTTCCTGCAGGAGACCCATACGGATCCGACTGCCGAGGACAGCTGGCGGCTGGAGTGGGGGGACGGGGTCTACTTTAACCACTTCACGATTCGGCAAGCTGGAGTGGTGACACTGTTCTCCCCCAACCTATGGCCCGAGGTGCAAGGGGTCACTGAGGCCGTGCCGGGCCACCTGCTGCATCTCCGAGTCCGTATGGAGGGGCTCGTGGTCAACTTTGTTAATATCTATGCCCCGACTACTAGCCCGAAACGGCCACAATTCTATCAGCGGGTGTCCGACTTCCTTGGCACCCTAGATTCTCACGAGTGCCTAGTCCTGGGAGGGGACTTTAACACCACCCTTGAGGAGCAGAACCGCTCAGGGGCCGAGCTGAGCCCCGCCGCTGCGAACATTCTCCGAGAAATAGTCGAACATCACTTCCCAGTGGACGTCTGGCATGACCACCACCCAGATGACACTTCCACGTTCACCTTTGTCCGGGCGGAGGCCCATCGGTCACACTACTCTTGGTTGGACCGTATTTATTTATCCCATTTCCATCTTTCACGAGCCTACTCCTCCAACATTCGGCCAGCCCCATTTTCCGACCATCTTCTAGCCACCATAACAGCCTCCCTCCATGCAGAGAGGCCGGGGCCGGCCTATTGGCATTTTAACAACAGCCTGTTGGAAGATGAGGGCTTCGTGATGTCCTTCCAGGAGTTTTGGTTGGCCTGGTGAGAGCAGCGGCGTGCCTTTCCCTCGGCGCGGCGATGGTGGGATCTAGGGAAGGTGCGCGCCAAGCTCTTCTGCCGTGACTACACCCGGGGCACCAGCCGACGGAGAAATGCAACGATAGAGCAGTTGGAATGGGAGGTCTTAGAGATGGAGAGACATCTGGCCGCCAGCCCCGAGGACCCATTCCTCTGCAGAGCGTGCCGGGAGAAGCGGGAGGAGCTCCAGGCCCTCAAGGACCATCGCGCCCGAGATGCCTTTGTTCGATCCCATATCCGCCTCCTTCAGGAGATGGATCGCAGCTCCCGTTTCTTTTACGCCCTGGAGAAAACAAGGGGGGGCCAAGAAACACGTCACCTGCCTTCTAGCAGAAGACGGCACCCCCCTCACGGATCCGGAGGAGATGTGTGGGAGGGCCCGTGACTTCTACACAAGCCTTTTCTCCCCGGATCCGACCGATCCTGGCGCTTGCAGGGTGCTCTGGGAGTAACTCCCCACGGTCAGCGTGGGTGACCGAGACCGACTAGAGCTGCCTTTCACCCTGGCCTAGTTCTCGGAAGCCCTCCGTCGCATGCTCACCAATAAATCTCCGGGCATGGACGGGCTGACCGTGGAGTTCTACCGTGCGTTCTGAGACATCCTTGGCCCAGACCTAGCCACTGTCTGGGCCGAGTCTTTGCAGGGCGGGGTCCTCCCTCTTTCGTGCAGGCGAGCAGTGCTCGCCTTGTTGCCGAAGAGGGGGGACATCCGCTGTTTACGAAACTGGCGTCCCGTCTCGCTCCTTAGCACGGACTACAAAATCGTAGTGAAAGCAATCTCACTGCGGCTAGGGTCCGTGATGGCGGACGTGATCCACCCAGACCAGACCTACACTGTCCCAGGCCGCAGCATTTTTGATAACCTATTTCTAGTCTGAGACCTTTTGGAACTCGGGCGTAGAGACAGTCTGTCGTCCGCCCTCCTGTCTCTTGATCAGGAGAAGGCGTTTGATAGAGTGGACCATGGATACCTCCTGGGCACTCTGCAGGCATTTGGATTTGGACCTCAGTTTGTGAGTTTTCTCCAGGTGCTGTACGCTTCCGCGGAGTGTCTGGTTAGGCTCAACTGGACCCTGACCGAACCGGTCAGCTTCGGGTGAGGAGTGCGGCAAGGGTGCCCCCTCTCAGGCCAGCTGTACGCTCTGGCGATTGAGCCCTTCCTCTGTCTCTTCCGCAGGAGGTTGACAGGGTTGGTGCTGTGGGAGCCGGAGCTGCAGCTGGTCCTGTCGGTGTACGCCGATGATGTACTCCTTGTGGTCCAGGACCCAGGCGACTTGGCATGGGTGGAGGCTTGCCAGGCCATCTATTTGGCAGCCTCCTCCGCCCGAGTCAACTGGGTCAAGAGCTCTGGCTTGGCGGTGGGGGACTGGCGGCAGGTGAGCTCCCTCCCACGCGCGCTTCAGACCATCTGGTGGAGCGCGGGTCCACTGCTCTACCTAGGCGTTTACCTTTCTGCCATGCACCCTTCTCTGCCAGAGAACTGTCAAAATTTAGAAGGTGGGGTGATAGGGCAGCTCTGGAAATAGACAAGGCTACTCCGATGTCTCTCCCTCTGAGGGAGAGCACTGGTGCTTAACCAACTATTCCTGTCCACGCTCTGCTGCCGGCTCAACACCCTGGTCCCGGCCCCGGTTTTCCTGACCAACCTCCGGACATCGATTCTAGAGTTCTTTTTGTCAGGAATGCACTGGGCCCCTGTTGGGGTTCTTCATCTACCCCTGAAGGAAGGAGAGCAGGGCCTGAAGTGTCTGTACACTCAGGTCCGTGTCCTCCGCCTCCAGGCCCTGCAGAGGCTCCTTTATAGTGCAGGTAGTTCGAAGTGGAGCATATTGGCGCACGCTTTCCTGCGCCGCTTCCAAGGGCTCCGATACAACCGGCAGCTCTTTTATCTCTGTCCAAGAGGTTTTCCGTGAGAAAGGTCTTCTACCAGGCCTCCTCCGGACCTGGAAACTGTTTTCAACAACCAGGTCCATGGCAGTCACCATGGGAGCAGATCTCCTTGCAGAGCCCCTGCTACACAACCCCCAGCTTCGTCTGCAGATGGCAGAGTCCCGCTCGGTACGCCAGAGTTTGGTCCTGGCGGAAGTCACGAGAGTTGGAGACCTCCTGGACTACGACCGCGGAGACTGGCTGGATCCCCTGATACTCGCTCGGCACATGGGGCTCTCCAGACCTCGTACTCCCTGGCGCGTACTTCAGGAGGTGAAGGCCGCCTTGACGCCCACTGCTCAGGCTTATCTCAACCGAGCCCTGCGCGAGGGCGCACCCTGCCCACCTTCCACCCCAGGCCCGCTGGACCTTTCAATTGGGCCTCTACCCCATAGAGGTAGATCCCAACAAACCCCTCACCCTTTCACTGTGAGCCGGCTGCATGAACTGCAGCTGGTCAGCTTCCAAATTGTGCCACGGAAACATCTATACACACTCATGTTTCATACCCTTCACACCCACACCCTGGTGACCCACCCCGATACAAAGTGGCAGGACCTCCTGCCACCTTTGGAGGGTGAGCAGCCCCAGTGGGCCAGCCTGTATTCCACCTTGGTCCCGAGACCCGTTGGGGACATTAGTTGGCGGCTCCTTCTCGGAGCTGTGAGCACGGGCGTGTTTTTGACGCAGTTCACCCCCATCCCGGATACTTGCCTTTTTTGCAACGTAAGGGAAACCCTGGCACACGTATATTTAGAGTGTGCCAGGCTGCAGCCCCTTTTCCGGCTCCTCACGAATATTTTATTACGCTTTTGGCTACACTTTTCCCCTCACCTTTTTATTTATACACTCCCCATCCGTGGCCCCACAAAGTCATGGGATCTCCTGGTTAACCTCCTCCTAGCCCTAGCTAAAACAGCCATCTATAAAACCAGAAAGGGGAGGCTGGCCAATGAAGCGTCCTGTGACTGTAAGGCCGTTTTACGATACTCAGTACATTCACGTATCCGGGTGGAGTTCCTCTGGGCCGCGTCCACCAACTCCCTTGACGCCTTCGAGGAGCGGTGGGTGCTGTCCGAGGTTCTCTACTCGGTGACCCGTCCGGTTCCCTCCGTCTAACCCTTTGATTGAGGGGAAGAGCGAGAGACCCCAGCCCCAGCTGTTGCTGCTGTGGATACCATCATCACTGTCACCTAGGAGGGGTCCTATCACACGTGGGTGTACATCCCACCACCCCCAAACCGCCCACCCCGCAGCTGTGCCCATCTTGTCAGGCACTCTCAGGAGAGGAAAAATCGGTGACACTGGGCGTGGCACTAGGTAACTCGAGGGGGTGGAAGACCATGAGTGTCGAGGAAGCCCCCCCGCTCTAGGCCACCAGGTTACTCAGGAGGGTGAAAGACCATGAGTGTCGAGGAAGCCCCCCCGCTCTAGGCCACCAGGTTACTCAGGAGGGTGGAAGACCACGAGTGTCGAGGAAGCCCCCCCGCTCTGGGCCAAGGCTAGCCTGAACACTTCTTCCTCCTGAAGGCTGCTGTGTTATACCTTGCGTTTGCTTTTGTTTTGTTGCATAGTTTTGCTTTATCCTTCTTGGTGATTCTTTGTAAGTGTTATACAAATAAAACTCTTTTCTGCTTTAAAAAAAAAAAATGACTCTCCTGTAGCCATCCGGCCTGACCCTGTCACACTAGGTAACCCAATCCAGTGCTTCACCACCCTCCTAGTGAAAAAGTTTTTCCTAATATCCAACCTAAACCTCCCGCACTGCAACTTGAGACCATTACTCCTCATTCTGTCATCTGCTACCACTGAGAACAGTCTAGATCCTCTTTGGAACCCCCTTTCAGGTAGTTGAAAGCAGCTATCAAATCCCCGCTCATTCTTCTCTTCCGCAGACTAAACAATCCTAGTTCCCTCAGCCTCTCGTCAGAAGTCATGTATTCCAGTCCACTAATCATTTTGTTGCCCTCCACTGGACAATTTTTCCACATACTTCTTGTAGTGGGGGCCCAAAACTGGACACAGTACTCCAGATGAGGCCTCACCAATGCTGAATAGAGGGGAACGATCACATCCCTCGATCTGCTGCCAATGCCCCTACTTATACAGCCCAAAATGCCATTGGCCTTCTTGGCAACAAGGGCACACTGTTGACTCATATCCAGCTTCTCGTCCACTGTATCCTCAGGTCCTTTTCTGCAGAACTGCTGCCTAGCCATTCAGTCCCTAGTCTGTAGCGGTGCATGGGATTCTTCCGTCCTAAGTGCAGGACTCTGCCTCATCCTTGTTGAACCTCATCAGATTTATTTTGGCCCAATCCTCTAATTTGTCTAGGTCCCTCTGTATCCTATCCCTATCCTCCAGCGTATCTACCTCTCCTCCCAGTTTAGTGTCATCTGCAAACTTGCTGAGGGTGCAGTCCACACCATCCTCCAGATCATTAATGAAGATATTGAACAAGACTGGCCCCAGAACCGACCCTTGGGGCACTCCGCTTGATACCAGCTGCCAACTAGATATAGAGCCATTGATCACTACCCATTAAGCCTGACAATCTAGCCAGCTTTCTATCTACCTTATAGTCCATTCATCCAGTCCATACTTCTTGGAGGAGGCCCTCAACATTGGGGAGCCCCCCCCCACCCAACAAGCAGATGCTGCCCCTACTCCCTGCAGGACATGCACCACTGCAGAAGCCAGAATCAAAGGGCTATTTTGGCGGTCATCGCAGGAGACATGCATGGCTGCTAGTTCACTGCATGGCACCAGAGACCCAATCAAACAATATGGGGCTTTCCGGCCAACACTGGATTGAACTAGCCCATTGCCTCCAGCTGGGATTTTCAAAAGAGCCAAGGGGAGTTAGGCACTGAACCCTGGTATACATCTGGAGTGACTCCAGTGAATTATTTTGGATTTACACTGGTGAACCTGAGTGCAGGCTGTAGCTCACCACCAGCTGCTGAGGGCTCTGGAGTCAAGGGAGAGGCTAATTTAATCAGCCCAAACTCTTTGGGAACCATCTATTTCTGTTTCTATTTCTGATTGGCTAACCCCAATGCATGGTGCTGTCTTGGCCCACTTCTCCCAACCCAGAAACTTTGGCGGCTGCACCTGGCCAACCTCAGCTGTGTCTCTTCTATTGGAAGAAGGAGCAGGGGCACAGGAAATAATCCAAAGGTACAGTGCCAGGCAAACCAGTGCATTGCACCCCAGAGCTGTTCTCTCCATACGGGAGTGCGGGGTGCACCTTTGCATGCCCCATCCTTTCTGCTCCAGCCAAGTGCTGCCCCAAGACTTTTAATTCATTGGCTCTTCCTTGCTTCACAGGGGCTTGTGCGCAGGGAGGGAAACTGAGAATGAACTCATGTGCTTGCTCTGAGATGGACTGGTAGGCGGACACCTACACTCAGGCTCAGAGGGGCCAGTGGCTGCCTGCTTCTTCTACTGTCTGCCTCCCAAGGCTCTTCTCTTCTTCTGGATGCTATATCTGTGGGAACTGGCTCTTGCGGAAGAGTTCTCTGCCCTTTTACTGGAGCTGCCAGGAATCTCTGCCTGGATTCCCTCTTGCCAAGGGGTGGAAGGAGGGTGTGCAGGCTGGGGCCGGGAGGGGGTTACTATTAATTCTTTGTATTGTGGTAGCACAGTTGGGCCTTGGCCTCCAAGTACTGTACACATAACAAAGAGACAATCCCTGTCCTACAGGTTCTGTATAAGACTAGCATGTGGATACACCAGAGACAGGGGCAGGGACACAAAGAAACGGTCAGCTGATACAGGCCAGCATGTCACACTTTTTCGCCAACTGGTTCTTTGGCTGCTCCCACTGTCAGTGAGGGAAAGAGTGCAGCTGTGTGGTGTGGGTTTGGCATTCCTCAGCCAGACCCAGTGGGAAGAGAGCAGAAGCAGCTGGCTCCAGGGAGCAAGGCTCTCTCCATGGCGACAAGGTGAGAATGGCAGGCCCTAGAGCTGAGCAGGAATTTGTCAAAAAACATTTTTTCTTTGGAAAATGGCTATTTGCTCAAACTGAAACTGGGGTCGGGGCTGGTGAAAAATGACACATTTTGAACATTTGACAAGAAGGTGCAGTCTGTCAAAAATGTCCCATTTTTTGAATGGTTAAACATACCACCCATAGGGTAAAGTGACTTTTCCTTTCGAAATTTCAGTTAATGTAGCGTAAACTATGTAAATAGAAGAAATTTAAAAATAGTCAAACTCCAAACAAGACATTCTGTAGTTATCAAAACAAAACCTGGCACTTGACCCAACCCAAAATTTTTACAGATTTTTGGTTTAAGAAAATTTTCAAGATTTCAACCCAATTTGGGACAGAATATTTTTGAAATCTCAAACTTTATCACAGGGTCTGAAAAAGGTCCCACTCTGTTGTACTAGTCCCTTTTCTGCTACTGGGCTAATGCAATATTCATTCTCTCATGGCATTATGGCGAGGGGAGCAAAACACACACACAACAATGCACGTGCCCCACCCCAAACTAGTGCATTGTAAAACAAATCAACATCCCCCCCCCCATGTGTATGTGTATGGTTGGTGTGGGCAAGCGTGAAAGAACAGAGGTCCCAGCAGTTGCTGATGATGATGAAAGGGGGATTTTGAGTGCTCGCCACACCCATCATCCTTGCAGGGCTGCAAGCTGATGGAGCTGTTCTAAATCTCCTCTCTGGCCCAAGACAGGCTCCTGTGCAGGCCTGACCTGCTGCTCCAGGTGTGTGAGCCAGGGTGAAGCAAGGAAGGATGATTTGCACACAGATGCTGAGTCGCACAGCTCAGTTCCTTCAGGAGGGATCTTGGGGGAGCCATGCAGCCTCTGATCCCTCCCTCTCACCAGCTAGCAGATCCTTCCAGTGTAAGACCCCATCTAGAACTAATTTGTCATATGTCCCCCATTGTCGCCCCATGCTGGCTGGGACAGGAGCTCAATAGGGTAACTGCTGGGGGGGGGGGGATAGGGTAGCATGTAACGGCGGATTCAGCCCTTGTAGAAGCTGCTGATCTATCAGTTCTACTCCCTCTTCAGTGCCACTCCATTGGAAGACCTAGAAGAAATTCAGGCGTTGGTGTGACGTGATGGCCATGATCTCGTCCTAGCCCCCAGGGACTGAACTGGGGAGCTGCAAAACTAAACACTTGAACTACTCCAGCATGAGCTAAAGACCCCTCCCCAGGCTGCCACAGCTCCTACCCTCTGTGGAGTGGGCCCCAGTGAATCGCCCCAGGGTGAGCCCATAAAGCCATGCAAATTGCCTTGGCACATTTGAACAGTGCTAAATATTTCATTTGCCAGGACTTTGGCCTCTGTTACTATTAAGTTCTTTGCCTTTTGTACGGAGCTTTCTGGTAAGCTCTGGGTGCCCTCCAGCTCCCACTGACTCCACCCAGAGTGAAGGCACTCAGCACCGCTAGGCACTCAACAGGATGGGGGCCTTTCAGCATTGTTTCTCCCTTTGATGGAGTGTAGGGCTCCTGCCTTTCTGCCGCCGTCACTGCCATGCGAGCAGAGAACGGGTCTGTTTGTGTTGTGGGTTTGTTCCCCCTTCCCCCTGTACACCAGTTTATTTTTCCAGTTTCTGATACCCCCAGCTCCTTTTGGATCCTTTCCTCTGCCCTCACCCCTCTGTGCAAATCCACCCCCTTTAGTGGCACCTGGCAGCTTTCTTCATGTGCAGTTCTCGCCATTACCACGTTGTTCAGGGAGAATATGAAGAAGACCTGGCTCAACGCCAAGCTGTGCAGAACTCCCCTCTCCAGCCCTTCACTTCAGGGCAGCAGGTCTTTACTGACCATGGGATTAGAGGACCTGGGGATTACAGTGGATGAGAATCTGGATATGAATCAGCAGTGTACCCTTGCTGCCAAGAAGGCTAACGGCATATTGGGCTACATTAGTAGGAGCATTGCCAGCAGATCGAGGAAAATGATTATTCCCCTCTGTTCGGCACTGGTGAGAACACATCTGTAGTATTGCGTCCAGTTTTGGGCCCCCCACTACAGAAAGGATACGGACAAACTGGAGAGAGTCCAGCGGAGGGCAACGAAAGAGTGAGAGGGGATTTGATAGCAGCCTTCAACTACCTGAAGGTAGGTTCCAAAGAGGATGGAACTAGGCTGTTCTCAGTGGTGGCAGATGACAGAACAAGAAGTAATGGTCTCAAGTTGCAGTGTGGGGAGGTCTAGGTTGGATATTAGGAAACACTATTTCACTGGGAGGGTGGTGAAGCACTGGAATGGGTTACCGAGGGAGGTGGTAGAATCTCCATCCTTAGAGGTTTTTAAGGCCCGGCTTGACAAAGCCCTGGCTGGGATGATTTAGTTGGTGTTGGTCCTGTTTTGAAAAGGGGGTTGGGCTTGATGACCTCCTGACAGCTCTTCCAACCCTAATATTCTATGATTCTATGACACACTCTACACGTGGTGGCAAAAGAGATGTATAAAAAGAGAAACATTCTTGGGTTAGTGTCAGGGCTTGTCTGCACTGCGAAGGGGACTTGTGTTATAAGACTCAAGTATGTACCCTACTTCATGTTCTGTCCCCACACTTGAGTGCATTTGTGCTTTTAACTCCAGTTAGCCTACATGCACCTCAGACCAGTTACAACTCAAGGGAGCACAAATCGTCTGCCATTTTGTTACCCTTTGGGGAGGGGGTGCCGAAGAGACTGGGCCAGTACAGGGGTTGGGAAGCCCAGGTTACTTCAGGGGATGGTTCTGGGGATTCTGGGCTGAAGTCCAGTTCTTGAGGAGTGCTGTTTTGAGAAGGGACATGAACCCTGAGCCTAGCCCCTTGAGATCCTGTGACTCCAGCTGTAAGTGAGGGGGATGGGCCCTGGTCTCCGTGGCAAACTCCACCCTTGCTGGTTATCTTGGCTTCTCCCCTCTGCAAAGACACCAGCTGAGGAGTGAATGTGGCGTCTGAGTGTAATACGCTGTCTTGTGTGCCCCCTGACCACAGCAACTGTGCTATGCTGCAGTCCCAGCGGGGGCTCCATTAGCTCACGTGCCAGGGGCTGACACTTGGTTTGATTTCTGCTGATGACTGATAGCAGCCAGTAGCCATGAGTCTGGGTCACAAGCATTCTCCTGTGCTCAGGGGACAGAGCTAGAGGGACAAGGTGCTAGCTAGCCCCAGGCAGCACTCAGTGGAGGGGAGTTGCAGCTCATGCCACAGGGGGTGGGTGAGAAAGCAACCCTCGCAGCTGGCTGCACTGTGAGGCGTGTGCCAGCTGTGAGGGTCGTCGGGAGGCCCAGCACTGTGAGACACCTGGTTACCTCTTTTCCTCCTGTGCTTAACTGGGTCCCTGCCCCTGCCATATCCAGTCTGTTAGCCACCCACCCCATCTCCTCTGCGTTCCCACAGCCCTTACTTTGCTCCCCGCTCCCTGAGTCCTTTTGGAGTCTTCCCCTCTAGGGTCCAGACATACCAGGGTGGCTGACCCCAAGGGACCAGTCTACATCTCAGTTTGGATTATTCAGCTGAGGGCCAGCAACTAGTTCAATATCCTAGCACTGAGATAGCATTATAGTGAAACCAACAACACATTTATCATCAAAGATTCAAGAGCTAGTAAGGAAAATAGAAGCAAAAGGGTCACATGTAAAACAAAGTTATGAGATGCTTTTTGGAGACTGAACTTAGCAGGCTAACCTCCACTCTGAATACGCCTCACCCCAAGTGTCCTCTGTAGTATTTCAACCCAGGCTGACTGAGAGCCTGGGGTCACGCATGTAAACACCCTCCCCATTGCCACAGTGCAGGCTAAAGGGGTGTTGTTTTTCCTTCTCCTTCTATCCCCTAAGTTATTGTCTGTCTTCATGGACAGACACTCCCCCCACCCCACCCTTCCCAGTCATTGGTGTTCTGGGTCATGCTTCCTCCCCATTGATTTCATATGCCCCTGTTGGCTTCCAATGTGGAGGTGTAGCTGTTTTGTTAGCTACGATGCTCAATGTACATGCTGACAGAGGGGTGAACAGACAGCTGTTGTCTGACAGGAAGCCTGCTTGTCAATGCTGCCTTGATACAGACTTTAAAACCTGTTTTTAGCAGGCCTCCGTTATTCCTGGCATGGCATCTGCCCATACATTTCCCAGTGACTTCATTGCCCAGCGTGCCCCTGGCTTTCATTTCAGACTCACCTGACATTCTTTGGGGAACCAGAACATACAGACCAGGATCAGGATCTTCTTGTAACCCACTGACCAGCTAATAGGGGTCATACATGCCCGAGTCAGGCTGCCTGCTTCCATTGCCAGAGCTTTGAAGTGGGGCAGAGGTATATGGAGGGAAGAGTATCCCCCTGCATGGGGCCATGGGCAAAGCTGCAGTGGAAGTGCACCTTTGTGCTATGCAGTGGCAGGGATATACAGAGCTTTTGTGCAGCAGGGAGAGCCACCCATGTGACCGAGGGCTCTATTACCAGCTCTGCCACTGACTCTCTGGGTGACCAGGCAGCGCCCCTCCATGCTTCACTTTCCCTCTCAGTAGAATGCAAACAACAATACAACAAAATGGGATGGATCTTCCTCCTCATCACAGGCTGGTTTCCCCTCGAGCCCTGCTGTAGCTCCTGCCTACCCTGAGGTAGAGCGGGAGCCATGTTTGACGGGATGGTTCCTTGTCCTTCACAATGTCTTCATTGATCCATCAAACAGGCTGTCAAAATCCAGGCACTCAGGAAGAAGAAACCAACCCAAACTCCCCTTTGGAAGAGGCATAGCACAGAGATCTCCTTGCATTTGGTTCCCTGACAAGCCTTCTGTACCTAGCTCCTGTCTCTCTGAGAAAAACTCCTTGGAGGATTCCAGTGAAAGCCAGCCACAAACAGCCCTCCCCGCCCTCGCGGCTGCTCTGGCTTCATCCCTGCTGCTTGGCTTCAGCCCATATCAACAGCAGAGTCCCAGTGGCTCTGTGCCTTTGGGCCCAGCCTCACTCAACTCAGATGCCAGGGATTCCCAGCCACCTCCGGCAGGGGTTCTCAGTCTTTTTTCCCTAAGACCCCCACACACACCCCACCACGCTATAAAAACTCCATGGCCCACCCTGTGCCACAGCAACTGGTTTTCTGCATACAAAAGCCAGGGCTGGCGTTAGGGGGTAGGAAGCTGGGCAATTGCCTGGGGCCCCACGCCACATGGGCCCTTGTGAAGCTACATTGCTCAGGCTTTGGCTTCAGCCCCGGGTGGCAGGACTCAGGGCCCTGGGCTTCAGGCCCATGCAGTGGGCTTCAGCCTTCTACCCTGGGCCCCAGCAAGTCTAATGCTGGCCCTGCTTGGTGGCCCCCCTGAAACCTGTTTGCAGCCCCCCAGGGGGCCCCAGACCCCTGGTTGAGAACCACTGGGGCTCACATGGTCCCATGCCATGGCAATCGGGACCAGACACAAGTAAAAGTAGCCTCACTTGGTGAGTCGGGCTGGGGTAGGTCAGCCAGGCAGTGGCAGCAGAGCCATGGATATTACTGAGCCCAGCTCCCATGGGCCACTCTCTCTAGGAGGTTTTCCCCTCCGCCCCTTTCCCCTCTGAGCCCCAGTGCTTGTACTCTCGACAGGGATTGGGTTTGCTCTGGGTGTCGCCATCACTCAATCCCCAGCCCTGCTGTCTCCTCTGATCCTCACATGCAGTAATCAAGAGGATACCAGCTAGCACTTCGGGGCCTGATCTTGCAGACCCGGGCTCAGCATTTTGATTGGATGCTCCCAGACTGGACAGGGCAGAAGGGGGCAGACCTGGAGACCAGTGGCTTGTGCTTCTGCACAGGCCTGGTATAGTGCAGTGCAAGCATAACCCACACACCTTCTGGGTGTGGTGTTCTGTTCCCTCTAGTGACACCGAGACCACATAGAGATTAATGCACCTGCTACAGCCTTAGCTAATGGCCATGTGGCTTTTAGCGCATGCAGTAGAGGCTCATTCATTTAGCTCCAGAGATCTCAGGTTCAATCCCGCCCTTTGACAACAGGGCTCTGTCAGTGTTACACAAGTTCCTCCAAAGCTGCCCCATCACCATACCATACACCTGACCTGCTGGGAAGCATCTTGAATGGCAAGAGAATTGTCCATTCTTAACAGCCTGTTCCATATCCGGCCTCCCTGCTGGCAAATTTCTTTTCCATGGTGTAACAAGGTGCTGGCTAGGAGGTCCTGAGCCAGGCCCCTATTTAGCCCAGCTCCAATTAAGAAGTATTAATTGGGGCTGGCTGAGTATGCCAGGCCTAATTGCTGGAAGAGAAGCACCTGCAGGCCTTATTAGCTGGGAGCTATACAAAGCTGGCAGGAAGGAAGTAGGTGGGGGGTGGCAAGGGCGGAGCCAAAGGCTGTGCAACCCTGCTGGCTGGAGAAGCTAGCTTTCCCCCAGGTTGCTGGTTTGAAGCAGACTGTAAATAGAAGGTGGTGGGAGCTGACACTGAAAATAAAAAGCACTGGTGATTGCACTCAGCAGAGGTCTCTGGCTAATTTGTTGTGAGGACCAGTGAAGGCCTCATTACACATGGGCAATTCCAACATTTGTTTTCATTCTGAAGCTGAACACAAAGTCAGTTTGTTCTGGGATGAAAACTCCAAAAATTTTCAATCTGCAAACATCAGAACATTTCATTTCAACAATCTGGCAAATTGTTTACCCCTCCTCAGACAGTTTCAGATTTTGAAGACCTTTCCTGTGCTGAATCATTCCAAAAAGTCAGTCTCAATTTTTCTGCAAACTGAATATCTATAAAAAAGTTTAGGTCAATCAAAATGTTTCATTTCAATAGTTTTTAAATGTTTTGATTTTGGGTTTGTTTTTCTCTCTCACGCACACAAAATGTAGAACCCAAAAGTCTTTTGAATCTGAAAACCAGGATTTTTCATTTCTAAAAACATCAAAATGGAACATCTTAATTTCAAGACTTTTCTGCAGAATTTTATATTTTGAGTTCAAAAATTCATCAAAACTGATCCTTTCCTGTGCAAAGTTTTGGTTCTCAGGAGTTGGCATTTCAATAATGTCAAGACATTCTAAGACATTATAAAATATTAAATATTATGCATAACATACATTAAAATTATCATGAAAATTAATGTCAAAACAAAATGAAAAGAGAAAGTCAAAATGAAACATTTTTACCTTATCAAAACAAGACATTTTGATAACGTCAAAGTGCATCAACAAAGTCTCAGTGACTCAGTTTGACACTTTCCTGTCAAAATCAGCATGTTCCCATGAAATGTTCTGATTTTGATGTGACGGCCTTTGCTGATGGAAAATGTCCTCCAAAAGTGTGGGACCAATTAGTGCCACTGAAGGAGTGGATTTGCACTGGGGTCCATTCACCCAAGGGAGCTGACTGGAAGCCAGCACTCAGTATTTATGGAGTTGTACAGCACTCTGTGTAAGGATGTTAGGAGGTGCAGATGTGGGCGTCCTGCTCTCCATATGACACAATAATCATCTGCCTTAGAACAGCCTGTTACAGCTTTGGCTGTTAAAAATTTATTGCTAATATCATTCTTGGCACCTTTCATAATGAAGTATTAAAGAGACCAGCTCCATCTATTAGTCATTCATTTAAATGGACCAGATTATAACAGGCTCAAAGACACCCAGGTGTTTACACAGAGAATAACAGATGAACTGGAGTAACTTCCAAGGGAGTCATTCCACACAGGGTGGGTTCTGGTGCCATCAGGAAGCCGTAAGAGCTTGCCTATGTGACTCATCGTTACCGGGATCTCAGCAGAGCACCTGAGCTAGCTGTGCGGGGGAGGGACATCTCCAAAAACCCCAGTAGCCAGATTCTCCACGGTCTGGTAGAACAGGTTGGGAGGGCAGCTTTTCATCCCATTTCACACAGGTGTAAGTGGCCAGCCAAGGAGCAGGGGCCTGATTCCCCACTGTCTTAAGTGATGATGAGGGAACTGTGGGGGTTCAGGAGGCTAATTCAGAAGGAAGAGTTCCATTGGGCTAGGCTGTGGTTTGCTGCCATGCATCTGGGGGTTTTCTATTTAAGATCCTGCCTCCCTGTGGTCATTGAAGGACTAGGACTTCAGAGACCTGGACTGCATTCCTGTCTTGCCTAAGGTCACTCAGCAGGCCAGTGGCTAAGTCGCTTCACCATTATATGCCTCAGTTTCCCCAGCTGTCAGGTTTGGTTAATGATCCTGGCCTCCGTTCGTAAAGAGCTTTGAGATATCACTACACAACAGTTCAGGACAGGAAGAGAAGAGAAGGGGAAAGCAGAAAGCAATGATCTAAACTGGGCTCAGTAATCAGAGCAGCACATTCCACCCATAGATCTCCAAGTGGGTAGTCACACTCCAGCCCAGAGGTGGCTGCATTTCAGTGGCAGTGGAAGCAAGCTATGTATATGGAGCCCACCCTGACCGCAGAGGGCTGTTGTAATTGTTCTCTCAGATAATGTTCTGAAAGTGCTTGAGAGGGGTTGTCTAAGAACAATGCATTTGTTCTTTGGGCTGGTGCAACCTGGGCCATGACAGGATAGGCGTCCCTGCCCCTCCCTTTCCTTGTGCTTCCATTGTGCCCTGCAAGGCCAGCTCCAGTGAGGAGAGAAGAGTCCAGGCTTCATGGCCCATTCAGCCCTGGGCACCTCTGATGAGGCTGCCCATGGGGGACCGACAGGGGGGTTCTTGCTCACTGGGGTGGTTGTTTTGTGGGGCCTGGCCCAGAGGGGAACAGGACTGAGGCTGGCTGCCCTTCACAAAGGTGGAAGGAAACTGGCCAGAGGGTGACAGTGGCCTCTGCTCACTGCTGAGCCAGCAGGGGTTGAGTTCTGCAGAGGCCCTGTATCCTGGCTCCCCTGTTCCCCCCACTCCACCAACCCCCCGGCTCCTCATCCCGTCTATATCCTTCTTATTCCCCCAAGTCTCACAATATCTCCGCCCGCACACTGTTCTATCCCAAGTCCCCACAGTCCATCCCACTCCTCACTGCTCCCCATTGCACTCCCTCATCCCCAGAATGGCCTGATCTATCGTCACATGTTGCTAACCAGATTACCACGAAGAGGCAGACCCCATTATCTAGGGCATTCTCTCCTTGGGGCTGTGCAGAATACAGTCACTCACCCCCTCGAGGGAATTGTGCCCGGTAATGGGGGAAGATGTTAATCTAAAGTGGGATCAGGGCTCTTACACAAACCTTTGATTAACACTCCCAGCATTGCTACCTTCGTGTACAAGGGATTAAAGAATGAATCACCTAATAGCATCTCTGCTGCCTGGACTACTCCTCCTAAGTGCCTTGTCAGAATAGAGGAAGCACCAAGGTTTCCGAAGCACCTGAGCACCAGGGCCAAGTAGCGGGGTTTGCTAGCAGGATGCTGACAGGGTATGTAGTCATTCAGGGCTTCCTGTAGCCTCAGAATAAAGGGGTTTTAAACCCCAAGCCCAGACATCCCCTTCTCTGGATTCCCAGGGTCCCTCAGCTGGAGACTGGTAAGACAGAGCGTGACACTGCACAGGGAAGGAGCCTTAGATTTTAGGGCTTGAAGGGACCTGGGAGAACACAGGCCAGAGAACTCCACCCTGTGATTCTTGCATCCAGCCTGTATCTTGTTATGGTGCATATCGTTTACAAAGACATTCAGTCTGGCTGTAGAGATTGACAACAATGCCTCCACTGCCTAGCTCTTCTCAGCAGTAGATCTCAAAGCGCTTTAAAATGGGAGGGCAGTGTCATTACTTCCGTTTGGGGAAACTGAGGCATGGAGCAGGGACGTACCTTGTCCAAAGCCACTCAGCAGGCCAGTGACAGAGGCAGAAATAGATTCCTGATCTCTTGCACCCTAGCCCCCTGCTCTACACATTAAGCCATACTGCCTCCTATAGCTGATGCTGAATGCACCATGTCCTTAGGCCAGTGGTTCCAATGTTAGTTACCAGAGGAACTGGCGCAGTTAGGAAGAACTGGTTGGGGAATGCCTGGGGTGGGGTGGGGGCATGTGTGTGGAATTTTTAAAGCTTTGGACAATGTTTGTCAAAACTGTTTTTGTTTGAATGTGTGCTTTTGAAGTCTCATTTCTCTATTTGTTTCTCCTTTTTCCTTCTTCCGTCTCTTACCCACTTCTCCCTTCCCCCGAGCTTGCCACTGAAAGAGGGAAGAAGAAAAAAAAGAGTAAATTAAATATAACCCTTCTGCCAGGCCAAGTTGATAGCAGCAAGGACCGGGTTCAGTACACAGGGGTTCCCTCTCATCAAAGCAAATGCAAAACTGGCTCGAGCCCACACCCAGTGACCTGGGAAAATCTTACACCTGGGGACCCTGGGCGCCTCAAAGAGGCAATACTTCCCCTCTCGCAAGCACAGAGTCTCGGTGTAGCAAAGAATCTTTAATAACATGAGGTAAATGACATCAGCATTAAATTGGGGAAACACCACAACTAGTGTTCATTAACCAAACCATGAGCAAAGACCCACCCCAGCAAATTGGGCCACATCCTTTCCCTTGGGTTCTTGAGTCCCAGAACCCAAACGTCTCTTGAGTCCAGCAATCCACAAATCACCCAAAGTCCAAAAAGTCCAGCCCCAGAGTTCAAAAGTTCTTCTGCAGAGTGTTACTCCCCAGTCTGGCTAAAATTGTGCATGTGGGGCGGGGGGGGGGAGGAAGAGGTAAGGGGCACCTTACGTGACCTGAAGCTGACTGCCCCACAGGGCTCCGCTCTGCACAGCTCACCGTCTCACAAACACTCCACCATCTCATAAATGGCTCCGCTCTGCACAGCTCACCTCGCTGTCTCACAAACGCTCCACCAGCCTATCCACAAACAGCACCACTGCACTCTAGATCTTCCGACTCCCCACTACTTGACACAGTGCTCAGTGATTTCAGCTCATAGTACTGGGAGCCTTGGTGCTGGTGCACCATAAGGCCAAAGTGAATTCAGCACAGTATCTGTAGCAAGACTCTTAACAGACCCAAAATTAGCTCTGACATTCTACAGCGGAGAGAGGTGCAATTAGTGTTTCAGGACCTCACAAAGGCACCCACACCACCAATCACTAATACCTGTCCCAAACCTCTCTCAATTCACAGAGTTTTGGAACCCATGTCCCTTGCCTAGTGAGTGCTACTTAGTTGATGGTGAGTCCCTCCATCATAACAAAAGGCCAAGTACAGTTCCAAGCACAATTCCCATAATCAGGGTAATAACAATTTATTCTTCCTGCCCCAATAACAGAGACACTGGGGATCCCACAACAGCCCAAGTGACCATTTGGGCAGCTATGGCCTCATTCTAGGCGAGGTGGGTGTGCCTATGCAAATGAGATCAGCCCCTGAAGTTCTTTTCCACAACTTGCCACACCTCACTACCAGATGTCAGGGTGGAGCTCATCCTGACTCTGCTTACATAAAGAATCCCCCAAACCAGAAAGCAATGCTTTTCATTTTCTGATTTCCAAAACGACCGTCTGCCCTGCCCTGCCAACCCAACTAGAAAGTTTTCAAACAAAACCAGAGTTCTGTTACACACCATTTTGATTTCTGAGAAAGGCCATTTTCCAACAAACATTAATTCAAAAAATTCTGGCCCGCTCCCTCTTCACTTTCCCAGGGAGTTCAGAGCCCTTGCTGAGCATCAGAACTCCATGCTGTACTACTAGTGAGGAGAAGAGCAGGGTGGCTTCCCAAGATCTTTACAAGAAACATTAAGGTCATTATCTCTATTTTACACATGGGGAAACTAAGGCACAGAGCAGTGCCATGACTTGCTCAAGGTCACTGAGCAGGTCAAGCTAGGAATAGAACCCAGGTCTCCTAAGTCCCATCCAGCATTCTATTCATTAGGCAACACTGCCTCCCTAACCTTCCTCTTCTGAAACAAACCACATTGCTGTTCAAATTGCACCCACCCTCATGACTCCCTAAGTCCTTGGCAAGTAGCACTTTGGGGGCACTGGACACACACAACCCACAAGATAAAACCCTCCACCTTTGCGCCCTGTGGTGGCTGGCCCCCGAGGCTCCAAGCCTATGGCAACTGCCAGCGAAGGAGGCTAAGCGCTGAGGTGAGTGGTCAGATCCTGTTGTCTCTACAAGCACTGTAACAAATCCACGCTCCTAGGGGCAGGGAAGAGTTTTCCCCACCTTACAAGTGGGCAAAAGGAAACCCTGGGAAGCCCCATGCCTTGTCCAAGGTTATGTCAGTGGCCCGAGGAGCTAGCATATTGGGCTAGGGCCTGAGAGCCCAGTCAGGGACCAGAGTGCATACACTCACCCAAGGAAAGGCCAGCTCCTGCCCCAGGCAGCTCACAATCTGAGTACAAGGCAAGAGACACCAAGTGGATGCAGACAGACAGACTGGAGCGCAAGGAAACAAGGAGGCAATTCTGGTCTTAGCACACCCACTGCTTGACCACTGTCACTCTTTGCCTGGTGTGTGCTCTCACCACCGCACTGCACTGCCTCAGCATGACAGGGATGTTTGGCTCGGGGTGTGTGCAACTGGAGGGGCCTCTGTCCAAGCGGTGCAATACCCCCCTGAAATTCTCTGCCAGCAGCACCGAGGAAGTGGAATCCAGACCTGCCCCTTGCAACTGCTGGTGATCACATGGGCGCTCACTGACTGGTACTCCCCAGCATTTGGGTGGGGTCCCAAGGTGGCTCTCCAGTGACACAGCAGAGCCCGCAGTGTGGCTCTGGCTGGCAGGGAGACGTCTGAGGGTCAGGCCTGCCTTTAAGTCCGGTGTTGAGCTGGCACTTGAGATGCCCATGCATGGCTGAGGGGAGCAGGCTTTAACCCCAGCATCCTGGCCAGAGTGCGACTGCCCCCGACAAGAATCATTCCTCCCTTCCTGTGCTGAGCACTGCTACACAGCTGCTGCTGGTGCAGGGGCTGGGTCCCAGCACCGCCTGGGTGGAGATCCTATGGGAGGAGAGGATGATGAAGGCACCCAAGAACATTCAGATACGCAGAGCGAGGAAGCTCCTGAAGGGCAACCAACTCCCAAAAGGAAACGTTTTCTGCCCCAAGGCAGTGCTTGGAACAGCAAGGGGCTGATCGCTCTGGCCTGCACCAGGCATAAAGCAGGATGGTCCACCTCTGCCAGCTGCCAGTGCCCCTTGCTCCTGATTTGGGGTAGCTCTGCTGTTCCAGTGCTAGAACCTGTGTCCACCCCAGCACTGCCAAGGCCCCCCTCAGAGGCTGCTCTACAGCCAGGCCTAGGATTGGGAGCACCAGTGGGGGTGCAAAGGTGGCTTCAAGTGCCATGAGGTGTCGTGGATGCAGCCCATCATCTCCATTCCCTCTGACCCCCATGGACCCACCCCCACCAATCTCTGTTCCCTCTGCCCCCAATGGCCCCACCTCCCACCGCCCCCTAATGGCCCCACCCATCTCCATTCCCTCTGCCCCCCATAGCTCCCCCAATCATCTCCAAGTCACAGTGTGATCACACTTAGACAAGTGAGGGGCTGCCAGCTGCAGGGCAACTCTTGGCCCTGTTGGTAGGGATCCAGCCTGGAGTCCCACCACAATCCCGTGCGCTACCTGCTCCAATGTGGGGCAGGGGTGCTGAGCTAGTGAAACCCAGGGAGTGGGCATCCCGGAGTATGGGGGTGGGGTGCTGCTGCTCCAGCCCATCTCCCGATCAGTCTCTACTCCCAGGCCAGGGTAGCTTCCTGCTTCCCTTTACCTGGCAGAGCTCCCAGGGGAAGGAGGAGGGATTGCTGTCTCCTTTGGGTGAAGGACTTCCCTGACACAAAGAGTGCCAGATTCAAGGGAGTCAAGCCCACCACTGCCTGTGGCACCTGCATTCCAACCTGGGCTGCCCCAGGTGGGTCATCACAGCCATAGCTAGGCTGTCACCTCAGAGGTAGAGAAAGCCCCAAGCCATCCAGGATGATCCATCAAACTGGTGATCTGGTCATGTGCAGGGAGCACCCTTATTTCCCAGGGCAGCCATCTCAGAAAACGGGACCATCCTAGGAGATCCTGGACAGGTGGCAACCCTAGCCATAGCCAGCTTCCCTGGCACATGCATCCAGGCTCTGTCAGCCCTGCTCCAAGAGAGCCAGTGGGGTGCCAGCCTGCCATGCCTGGGAGCTTGCCTGGGATCTCCAGTGCAGGCGATGACGTCAGAGCCAGGAAGTGCCAGCTTGAGTTTAAGGCCAGGGTGCACCGGAGAGGTGTCTTTTGTATGTGAAACTGGACAAAATTTCCTGTGGAATCCAGCCCCCCTTTGCTGGCTATTGCCAGGCTTTGACATCCAGTGTTGTGGGGGGAGAGGGGGAGGGCTGGTAGCAGATGAGTGCTTACAAGAGTTTGACAAGACAGGCTAGAAGGAAAAGACTGTTTCTTAAATGCCCTCCCCAAGCTGCCCCAAGAAGCCCCTCGGCAGCCTCCACTTTAGTGTGCACCAAAATTTCAGATTTTGACATTTGACAAAAGCCAGGGAACGTTTCGGAACATTTCTGCAAAAAGCCCCATGCCCATTTTTACCTGCTCGGGGGGGTCAGAGTGTGACATTTGTGAACATTTCCTCTTTTTAACCCTCTCTGACTAAAACAGAGCTGGGCCCTGAACCACACACTGGGATCGACTCCTCCCAACCTGGGACGGACTTCAGATTCAGATCCAAACGTGCAGTTCTGACCCATTTGGGGCCTGATACCTAGTTCTTGCACCATCTTTCTCGGAAGTGGACGGCAGGATCCCCTATTGCTCTGGACCCAGCTCAGTCACAGCACTCCAGGCCAGAGGGGGCCAGACCATCAAGTCTGGCCTCCTGGAAATCACAGGCCACCAGCACCCAGACACTAACCCAACAACTGAGCTGAGACCAAAGTTTGGTAGCCCACAGGAGACTGGCTTTGTAAGAGCCACAGGCAGAGAACAGGAGGGACAAGAAGCACCAGGGCCGGAGGTCCCTGCTCTGGCAGGAAAGTGATGAAGTGAGATACACCCAGATAAGCTCGGCAAGTGATCCTCATGCACATGCTACAGAGGGAGGCAAAACCACTCCCGGCCCAAGGTCACTGTCAATAGGAGCTGGGGGAAATACCTTCCCGAGCCCACATAAGGCGATCAGTTAGACCCTGACCATGTGTCATAAATACAAAGGGAAGGGTAACCACCTTTCTGTACACAGTGCTATAAAATCCCTCCTGGCCAGAGGCAACATCCTGTTACCTGTAGAGGGTTAAGAAGCTCAGCTAACCTGGCTGGCACCTGACCCAAAGGACCAATAAGGGGACAAGATACTTTCAAATCTTGGTGGGGGATGGGGGGGGAAGGTTTTTGTTTGTGTTCTTCGTTTACAGGGTTGTTCTCTCTTGGGACTGAGAGAGGCCAGACAGAAATCCATCTTCTCCAACCCATCCTAATCCAAGTCTCCAATATTGCAACCAGTATAGGTAAGCCAGGCAAGGCGGATTAGTTTATCTTTTGTTTTATGTGAATTTTCCATGTGTGAAGAGGGAGGTTTATTTCTGTTTTCTGTAACTTTAAGGTTTTGCCCAGAGGGGGATCCTCTGTGTTTTGAATCTGAATACCCTGTAAAGTATTTTCCATCCTGATTTTACAGAGATGATTTTCACTTTTTTTTTTAAATAAAATCCTTCTTTTAAGAACCTGACTGATTTTTCCATTGTTCCAAGATCCAGGGGTTTGGGTCTTTGATGATTTTGTAACCAATTGGTTAGGATATTATTCTCAAGCCTCCCCAGGAAAGGGTGTGTGTAGGGCTTGGGGGGATATTTTGGGGAAAGAGGTCTCCAAGTGGTCTCTTTCCCTGTTCTTTGTTTAAAACGCTTGGTGGTGGCAGCATACTGTTCAAGGACAAGGCAAAGTTTGTACCTTGGGGAAGTTTTTAACCTAAGCTGGTAAGAATAAGCTTAGGGGGTCTTTCATGAGGGTCCCCACATCTGTACCCTAGAGTTCAGAGTGGGGAAGGAACCCTGACACCATGTGAGCAAGAACCTGCCAGCAAGCACCTGAGAGAGACTGCTCAGTGTCAGCTCAGAACCGCGCTCCTCTTGTCCAGTGTCCCACTGTGGCCAACCCTGTTGTTTCAGAGGAAGAAGATAAAAACTTCCCCCTTGTCTAACAAAAAAACATTAGAATACATGGGGAGGGGGTGAATCCCCTGCTGACCCCTGTGGGCTGAAACCCTGAAGCCTGAGCTTGCAGGAATGCAAGATGTAAACAAGAAGTGAGCCCCAGGGCTGCTGATCACAAGTAACCCCTTCATACAGGGATTTATTACATGCACCTGGCACTGGTATGTGCTACCAAATCACAGTGGTGGCACTTGGCAGCTGCTGTCTAAATGACTACGTCAGAGGCAGCGTAGTGGTGAATCAAGCCCGCAATGCCTTCCCATTGACCTCTCTGTGGTACCTTTACCGTGCATGTGTCTGGAGCAATCAGAAGAATAATTGGCAGATAAAAACAGAAACCTTTGCTAAGAGTGCTGTGCGTGAGACAATGGCTCACTTACAAACCTGTGCTGCTGGAACTTCGCCACTAGCATTTCTAGCAGGCCCAAGTTCTCCAAAGAGTCCTGGGCTGGGCTGCCTCTGTGACAGAGACTCTCATGCTACCTTGGAAAGCGTTATCAAAACGTGTTAGGAAGGGTGAAGTTAAGGTGCCTTTGTTAAAACTAATTCTGCTCCCACTTCCCTGTCCAACACCCACCTCACTGGGGTCATGGGTAAGGCACTGTACCCCATATTCTTCATAGAGATATGCCTTTATCAGATAGACCATAATAATTATGATGTATTTTATGCAAGATAGGTCATGTGAGGTGTAATTGGAAAGGTTATGATTTACTGAATATAATCATCCTACCTGTATGCATGTATCATCGCTGTATCTAAAGTTAGGAATATTGTCTATGTATCTGTGTCAAGTATCAGGGGGTAGCCGTGTTAGTCTGTATCCACAAAAAACAACAAGGAGTCTGGTGGCACCTTAACTACTAACAGATTTATTTGGGCATAAGCTTTCATGGGTGAAAAACCCACTTCTTCAGATGCATGGAGTGAAAATTACAGATGCAGGCGTTATATACTGACACATGAAAAGAAGGGAGTTACCTCACAGGTGGAGAACCAGTGTTGACAGGGCCAATTCAATCAGGGTGGATGTACTCCATTCCCAATAATTGATGAGGAGGTGTCAATTCCAGGAGAAGGAAAGTTGCTTTTGTAGTGAGACAGCCACTCCCAGTTCCTATTCAAGCCCAAATTAATGGTGTTAAATTTGTAAATGAATTTTAGTTCTGCAGTTTCTCTTTGAAGTCTGTTTCTGAAGTTTTTTTTGTTCAAGTATAGCTACTTTTAAATCTGTTATAGAATGTCCAGGAAGACTGAAGTGTTCTCCTACTGGCTTTTATATGTAACCATTCCTGATGTCCGATTTGTGTCCATTTATTCTTTTACGTAGAGATTTTCCGGTTTGGCCAATGTACATGACAAAGGGGCATTGCTGGCACATATCACAGTAGTAGATGTGCAGGTGCATGAGTCCCTGATGGTGTGGCTGATGTGGTTGAGTCCTCTAATGGTGTCGCTAGAGTAGATATGGGGACAGAGTAGGCAACGGGGTTTGTTACAGGGATTGGTTCGTGGGTTAGTGTTTCTGTGGTGTGGTGTGTAGTTGCTTCAGGTTGGGGGGCTGTCGTAAGCAAGGACTGGCCTGCATCCAAGGTCTGTGAGAGTGAGGGATCGTTTTCCAGGATAGGTTGTAGATCGTTGATGATGTGCTGGAGAGGTTTTAGCTGGGGGCTGTATGTGATGGCCAGTGGTGTTCTATTATTTTCCTTGTTGGGCCTTTCCTGTAGTAGGTGACTTCTGGATACTGTCCTGTAGTAGGTGAACTTCTGGGTAGTTCTGAATGGACTACATCCACCCTGATTGAATTGGCCCCATCAACACTGGTTCTCCACTTGTGAGATAACTCCCTTCTCTTCATGTGTCAGTATAACAATGCCTGCATCTGTAATTTTCATTCCATGCATCTGAAGAAGTGGTTTTTTTACCCATGAAAGCTTATGCCCAAATAAATCTGTTAGTAGTTGAGGTGCCACCAGACTCCTTGTCTATGTATCTATTACAAATGTGTTTACATATGGGGAACACCCACTAGGTAGAATGCACTCAGTCTAGTCTCAGAATGCCATTCCCTTAACTCTGGCTCCTCTCTGATCCTTGGGGCGGGTCTCCATTGCTCACTCCCTTCCCCACAAAGGGAACTAACATGCTAGGGACCAGAGCCAGACACCCAGAGAGCGGCACTGAGAGGGACATGTTGCCCTGGGTTTCCAAAGGTGTTTTAGCTGCCATCAGTGGGAGTCAAGTGGGTTGTGCTAACCCCACAGCACCACACAGATGTGCCCCAGCTGAACACCTGCCCTCAAGGCCATTGAAACGTCCCCCAGTGTTCAGTCTGCGTTACTGGTGTAGAGTGAGTGGTCACATGGGTAGGGGCAAACGCCAGAACCCTAAAGCAGCTGACTCCAACAAACCAATCCTCTCAGCGGCTGCTGGCCATGGGAGGGGCCTGGGCTCAATGTAAGCCAGACCTGGCTTCTTCTAGAGAGGGGAGGATTGTAGAAGTGCTAAGGGGGAAATAGCTCCACAAAGGGGCAGCAGGAGAGGTTATCACCTTGTCTAGATGGCTGGCTGGGAAGGCCCCATTCAGCTTAAACGGCCATTAGGAGAAAACAATAGGCCTTATAAGAAGCTTATCTCCCATCGGGGGTGGGGTGTTCCTGAGGACGCTCAAAACAGACATTGGGGGAGGGATAGCTTAGTGGTTTGAGCATTGGCCTGCTAAACCCAGGGTTGTGAGTTCAATCCTTGAGGGGGCCATTTAGGGATCTGGGGCAAAAACTGGGGATTGGTCCTACTTTGAGCAGGCGGTTGGACTAGATGACCTCTTGAGGTCCCTTCCAACCCTGATATTCTAGGATTCTATGACTGCTATGACAATACAGGGACATGTGACCAGGTCAGCTGGTGCTGACTCCATCTTGGGATACCAATGTTTTTCCATTGACTGGCATGGGAACCAAGCTTTGAAACAAAGTGTTCCCGCCATATGCAAAAGCTATATAAGGCAGTGGAATTACATCACTGAAGTTCTTTACTGACTCCCCACCCAAAGAGACTCCTGGGAACACCTGAGGAACAAAGGCTGAACCAGAGGAAGTGTTGGACCCAGGCTAAAGGGATTTTTAGCCTGTGAATGAAACACCTGGCGATTTTAAGCTGTAAACCAGCACAGCTTGCCCCTTAAGAGCCTGAAGCCTGTTTCCATCATCATTTAGGGTGAGAATTTGCTATACATATCCAATTTATGTAGTATATTAAGCTTAGTTTCCATTTTTGTTTATTTGCTAGGTAATGTGCTTTGATCTGTTTGCTATTCCTTATAATCTATCCTTTTGTAGTTAATAAATTTGTTTTTGCTTTGTCTAAAACCAGTGTATGTGTAAATCATAACTCAGGGCAGAAAGCTGTTGCATATCCTTCTGCACATTGAGGGATGGGGCAAATTTCATGAGCTCATAAGCTACAGTTCTTTGTGAAGCGCAAGATGGTATAATTTTGGGTTTACACTCCAGAGAGGAGGTGCGTGCCTTAGGAATTGGGAGGTGCCTTCACTGTGCCTCCCTGTGCAGAGCTGATCACAGCGGCTGTGTGTAATTGCAACTGGGTGTGTCCCTATTTGTATGTGTGCTGGTGAAAGTGCAGGCTGGAGCCTGAAAGAGGGCTTGGCAGGCTGGTCACAGCAGTACAGTATGAGAGGGAATCCAGGCTGGTGGGTCAGGGGGGCTCAGTGGGATCCTAGTTCCAAGATGGCATCCTGGGGGGAACCCATCACACCGGGTACCTTAAACATTACAGCAGCAACCAGATGGAAATGTGGACACTTATTGCTTCCTTTCTCTTCTCAGATAGGAGCAGAGGGCCACCCTGAAGTCCAGCTGGGGCCCAACTGAACAATAAGGGAAGGTCACCCCATGGATCTCTGCTGCTTCAGGTGGAGGGTGAGAGCAGGGTCACAACCCAAAGAGGACTTGCTGTTTGGTAGCAAGGGAGGAAAGCAGGGTTGCCAGAGTAGTTCTAGAGCCTCCACACAGATGGCCCAAACCTCCCACGGAACTCCTGGGATCCATGGGGTTAGAGTGGCCTGTCTTTTCTGATGTCCTGGCGTTCTTTTGGGGGACTAACTTGAAGGGGAAAGGAGTCCAGGAGAGCTGGCTGTATTTCAAGGAATCCCTGTTGAGGTTACAGGGACAAACCATCCCAATGAGTCAAAAGAATAGTAAATATGGCAGGCGACCAGCTTGGCTTAATGGTGAAATCCTAGCGGATCTTAAACATAAAAAAGAAGCTTACAAGAAGTGGAAGGTTGGACATATGACCAGGGAAGAGTATAAAAATATTGCTCGGGCAGGTAGGAATGATATCAGGAGGGCCAAATCGCACCTGGAGCTGCAGCTAGCAAGAGATGTTAAGAGTAACAAGAACGGTTTCTTCAGGTATGTTGGCAACAAGAAGAAAGCCAAGGAAAGTGTGGGCCCCTTACTGAATGAGGGAGGCAACCTAGTGACGGAGGATGTGGAAAAAGCTAATGTACTCAATGCTTTCTTTGCCTCTGTTTTCACTAACAAGGTCAGCTCCCAGACTGCTGCGCTGGGCATCACAAAATGGGGAAGAGATGGCCAGCCCTCTGTGGAGATAGAGGTGGTTAGGGACTATTTAGAAAAGCTGGACGTGCACAAGTCCATGGGGCCGGACGAGTTGCATCCGAGAGTGCTGAAGGAATTGGCGGCTGTGATTGCAGAGCCATTGGCCATTATCTTTGAAAACTCGTGGCGAACCGGGGAAGTCCCGGATGACTGGAAAAAGGCTAATGTAGTGCCAATCTTTAAAAAAGGGAAGAAGGAGGATCCTGGAAACTACAGGCCAGTCAGCCTCACCTCAGTCCCTGGAAAAATCATGGAGCAGGTCCTCAAAGAATCAATCCTGAAGCACTTGCATGAGAGGAAAGTGATCAGGAACAGCCAGCATGGATTCACCAAGGGAAGGTCATGCCTGACTAATCTAATCACCTTCTATGATGAGATTACTGGTTCTGTGGATGAAGGGAAAGCAGTGGATGTATTGTTTCTTGACTTTAGCAAAGCTTTTGACACGGTCTCCCACAGTATTCTTGTCAGCAAGTTAAGGAAGTATGGGCTGGATGAATGCACTATAAGGTGGGTAGAGGGCTGGCTAGATTGTCAGGCTCAACGGGTAGTGATCAATGGCTCCATATCTAGTTGGCAGCCGGTATCAAGTGGAGTGCCCCAAGGGTCGGTCCTGGGGCCGGTTTTGTTCAATATCTTCATAAATGATCTGGAGGATGGTGTGGATTGCACTCTCAGCAAATTTGCAGATGATACTAAACTGGGAGGAGTGGTAGATACGCTGGAGGGGAGGGATAGGATACAGAAGGACCTAGACAAATTGGAGGATTGGGCCAAAAGAAATCTGATGAGGTTCAATAAGGATAAGTGCAGGGTCCTGCACTTAGGACGGAAGAACCCAATGCACAGCTACAGACTAGGGACCGAATGGCTAGGCAACAGTTCTGCGGAAAAGGACCTAGGGGTGACAGTGGACGAGAAGCTGGATATGAGTCAGCAGTGTGCCCTTGTTGCCAAGAAGGCCAATGGCATTTTGGGATGTATAAGTAGGGGCATAGAGAGCAGATCAAGGGACGTGATCGTTCCCCTCTATTCGACATTGGTGAGGCCTCATCTGGAGTACTGTGTCCAGTTTTGGGCCCCACACTACAAGAAGGATGTGGATAAATTGGAGAGAGTCCAGCGAAGGGCAACAAAAATGATTAGGGGTCTAGAACACATGACTTATGAGGAGAGGCTGAGGGAGCTGGGATTGTTTAGCCTGCAGAAGAGAAGAATGAGGGGGGATTTGATAGCTGCTTTCAACTACCTGAAAGGGGGTTCCAAAGAGGATGGCTCTAGACTGTTCTCAATGGTAGCAGATGACAGAACAAGGAGTAATGGTCTCAAGTTGCAGTGGGGGAGGTTTAGATTGGATATTAGGAAAAACTTTTTCACTAAGAGGGTGGTGAAACACTGGAATGCGTTACCTAGGGAGGTGGTGGAATCTCCTTCCTTAGAGGTTTTTAAGGTCAGGCTTGACAAAGCCCTGGCTGGGATGATTTAACTGGGAATTGGTCCTGCTTCGAGCAGGGGGTTGGACTAGATGACCTTCAGGGGTCCCTTCCAACCCTGATATTCTATGATTCTTCTCCCACCACAGCCCCCATCCTGTGGGAGTGTTCACTGGAGGGGATGGCCCCGTGCCCTGAGAGACGCAGAGGGCCTCCAGCTTCTATTGATGTCAGTGTGAGCAGCTGGTGCTCAGCACACCTCAGCTTTCAACTACAGCTCTTAGCCTTTGGAGGAAAGAGCTCCCCAGGTCCCATGGCCAGGGCACAGGGAGCAGATGGGCAGCAGGGGATCTCTGGACAGACATTCAGCTCCAGGCAGCACAACTTAGCCTAAGCACCACAGGATGTCCTCAGTGGTGAAAGAACAGGTTAAGGACTATTTAGAAAAGCTGGACATGCACAAGTCCATGGGTCCAGATCTAATGCATCCGAGGGTGTGAGGGAATTTGGCTGATGTGATTGCAGAGCCATTGGCCATTATCTGTGAAAACTCATGACGATCAGGGGAGATCCTGGACGATTCTAAAAAGGCAAATATAGTGCCCATCTTTAAAAAAGGGAAGAAGGAGAACCTCACCTCAGTCCCCGGAAAAATCATGGAGCAGGTCCTCAAGGAAACCATTTTGAAGCACTTGGAGGAGAGGAAGGTGATCAGGAACAGTCAACCTGGATTCACCAAGGGCAAGTCATGCCTGACCAACCTGATTGCCTTCTATGATGAGATAACTAGTTCTGTGGATATGGCGAAAGCAGTGGACGTGATATATCTGGACTTTAGCAAAGTTTTTGATACAGTCTCCCACAGTATTCTTGCCAGCAAGTTTAAAAAGTATGGATTGGATGAATGGACTATACAGTGGATAGAAAGCTGGCTAAATTGTCGGGCTCAATGGGTAGTGCTCAATGGCTCCATGTCTGTTTGGCAGCTGGTATCAAGCAGAGTGCTCCAGCAGTCAGTCCTGGGGCCCATTTTGTTCAACATCTTTATCTGGATGATGGGATGGATTGCACCCTCAGCAAGTTCGCAGATGACACTAAGCTGGGGGGAGAGGTAGATACTCTGTAGGGTAGGGATAGGGTCCAGAGTGACCTAGACAAATTGGAGGATCGGGCCAAAAGAAATCCGATAAGGTTCAACAAGGACAAGTGCAGAGTCCTGCACTTAGGAAGGAAGAATCCCATGCACCGCTACAGGCTGGGGACTGACTGTCTAAGTAGCAGTTCTGCAGAAAAGGACCTGGGGATTATAGTGGATGAGAAGCTGATATGAGTCAGCAGTGTGCTCTTGTTGCCAAGAAGGCTAACGGCATACTGGGCTGCATTAGTAGGAGCATTGCCAGCAGATTGAGGGAAGTGATTATTCCCCTCTATTCGGCATTGGTGAGGCCACATCTGGAGTATTGCTTCCAGTTTTGGGCCCCCCACTAAAGAAAGGATGTGGACAAATTGGAGAGAGTCCAATGGAGGGCAACGAAAATTATCAGAGGGCTGCGGCACAGGACTTATGAGGAGAGGCTGAGGGAACTGTGGTTATTTAGTCTGCAGAAGAGAAGAGTGAGGAAGGATTTGATAGCAGCTTTCAACTATCTGAAGGGGGGTTCCAAGCAGGATGGAGCTAGGCTGTTTTCAGTGGTGACAGATGACTGAACAAGGAGCAATGGTCTCAAGTTGCAGTGGGGGAGATCTAGGTTGGATATTAGGAAACACTATTTCACTAGGTGGGTGGTGAAGCACTGGAATGGGTTACCTGAGGAAAAGGTGGAATCTCCATCCTGAGAGGTTTTTAAGGTTTGACAAAGCCTTGGCTGGGATGATTTAGTTGGTGTTCATCCTGCTTTGAGCAGGTGGTTGGACTAGATGACCTCCTGAGATCTCTTCCAACCCTAATATTCCATGCCAACCAAGAGATCACATGGGCACAGGGACCTCCAGGCTGCCCATACTCCAAGGGCCACAGAGCCACACAGAACAGCTGAGATCTACAAGAGCTTCTCCTGCTATCCCTGTAGGCCTTGCTATAGCTCCACTGGCAGATCCATGCCAGCCCTTCCATGGGATGCTACACAACATGTATCTCTGGAGGCTAGTCTCTCTCCACCAGTGTTTTCAGCTCCAGGTAGTTCAGCAGATGATCATTGAAGATGACCCTCCAGCTACACCCCACCTCTCCCAGCTCCAGTAACACTACACCATTGCCTGGAGGGCCAGGATGACCTGCCTACTGAAAAGGTGCAGGGAGAAAGGACACCAGAGAGGCTGTAATAGTACTTACCAGAGGGGTGAATCAGGGTTTAGTTTATCACCATCCATGCACAGAGCCTTTGGTCCCATTCCCCCATAAACTCTCTCACCTCACAGGCAAATCCAATGCATTCTAGGGAGGCAGCGCCCAGCCTGTGCCCTTTCCCAAGGTGATAGCCTCTCCTGCTGCCTGCACTTCTACAATCCTCCCCTCTCTAGAAGAAGCCAGGTTATATTGAGCCCAGGCCCCTCCCACAGCCAGCAGCCCCTGAGAGGATTGGTTTGTTGGAGTCAGCTGCTTTAGGGTTCTGGGGTTTGCCCCTCCCCATGTGACCGCTCACTGTGCACCAGTAACACACACTGAACACTGGGGGACATTTCAATGGCCTTGAGGGCAGGTGTTCAGCTGGGGCATATCTGCGTGGTGCCGTGGGGGTAGCACAACCCACTTGACTCCCACTGATGGCAGCTAAAACACCTTTGGAAACCCAGGGCAATATTTCCCTCTCAGCGCCGCCCCCTGGGTGCCTGGCTCTGGTCCCTAGTATGTTAGTTCCCTTTGTGGGGAAGGGAGTGAACAATGGAGACCCGCCCCAAGGATCAGAGAGGAGCCAGAGTTAAGGGAATTGCACCCAGAGAGTTAAGCCAGACCCATGGCCTTTGGTGTTCTCTCTCCACCCTGCTAGAGGTGCAAGCAGCAGCAGGTTGGCAGCGATCAAGGAAGAGGAGGAAATCTTGATCCCTGAGATTCTCCAGGGCCTGGGAACAGCCAGGGGAGTGGGAAGGCAGTTGGCATACAATGGCCTGCTCCCCATGCTTTGAGGCTCCCAGAGGGCTGGAGTCGCTCCCAGCTGGGAGCTGGAGACATTTCCAGGGCTGTCAAAGAAGCTGCTTTCCCATCCCTAGCCTAAAAGGGGACCTGCCTAGGGAAACAATGGTTGTGTCCCCTTTATTCACTGCCCTATATCTTAAAAAAGCCATAACAATACCTAGCTCTTTGCACTGTTGGAGCTCAAAGCACTTTACAAAGGAGGAGGGGACCTTTATCCCCCATTCACAGATTGGGAAACTGAGGCACAGGGTGGTGAAGAGACATGCCCAAAGTCACCCAGCAGGCTGGTGACAGAGGTGCGTATCGTTCCCAGATCGCTTGAATCCCAGTCTAGTGCTCTACCCACTAGATCACACTGCCTCCCAGCCGGTACCCCCGGAGCTCCACTGGCTTTACACCAGCTGAGGATCCAGACTACTGAAGTCAATGAAGCAACAGCAGCTTGCACCAGCTGAGGATCTGGCCTTTGCGGCTTTGTCTGAAGACATATGAGCTGCGTTTTCCAACAGAGGCTACTAATTAGGGTGCCTCTGGTCTTGGGCGCTTGGCTCTTCCCCCCAGGGTTGCTGAGCACGGCAAATTCTGTCTGATGGCCATCGGCATTACCAGTGTTCAGCACCTGTGGGACGCAGGCTCTGATCTCCCAAACTCCCCATAAATCAATAGCCACATGGGGAAAATTCAGGCCAGGGAGGTCCCCCCCCACCACTGGTTTTTGCTCTTTGCCAGAGAAATGGCCTTGTCCAGCCTTTAACAGAACATTCAGGTGTAGTTACATTTTAACAAAGAGAATATTCCTCCCTCCAGTTTGTTGGACTTGGAGTCCAACTGTGGTTAACAAAACCAAACCATTCTAACCAGCCCTTCCCCTGTCAGTTACACGTTCTTCACTCCCTTGGCACAGATGATGTTATCAGCCTACCAGCTCTCCAGTCATCCAGTGAGTCTTCCAGGAAGAAAGGGCAGAGAAGACCCGGTCTCTGTCCTCACATTTGGAATTGGCTTGATTTCCCCTCACCTCCAACCATCACTTGTCTTCCTCTCACGGGATCCAACTTTGCTTGTGTGAGTTTCAGTGTCAATAACCACTCTTCCCCCCAGCCAGAGGCATGGTGAGCAGGCTCCGAGGAATGGTTGTGACTGAAGTGGTGCCAAGACCTTTTCCTGGCCCTCTAGGCTGGGTAAATTTCACTCAGTCACCCCTGCTGCCTTTATTTCCTGATTGTTTTGTGCTGACACCCCTGATGTGCCAGAGAACTTAGAGCTAGGAAAGGCCATCCAGAAGTCTATCCCCTCCACTCCCACAGCACATCGAGCTAATGCATGATAGTCACACTGCTCCATAGCCACTAGCATTTGGTCTGGTGCAGGTTTAAACAGAACAAACAATGTGGCGTCCACGCCATCCCTTGGGAGACAACTGCACAGCCTCAGTGATTGCCCTGTCAGGCCATTTCCCCTGGTAGCTGTCAATTTCCCTTAGCTACATGTTCTTGGATCACACTCCCCAAGTCCTTTCAATCCAGGCTTATAGACAGTCAACACGCTGCTCTCTTCCCAACCTTGCTCAGTGCTCTCTCAAGCGAACCGAGAGAGAGAGAGAGAGAGAGAGAGAGAGAGAGGAAATTAACCCTTTGAGGGCTGGTTGCTGAGCTCAGTTAATTTGGGGGTGACTCCAGTGTAATGCCATCAGGCCAGCCGATGCAGTGCCCCCACTGCCCTGTGCCAGGTACACCACTGCACTGTGCCTACTGGAGAGCCAGGAGGGGTTGTGCATTGATTTTTTTGCCTGGGACTCCCTGGGAGGGGTTGGGGCAGTCTGCACTGGGGTGGATTGTTCTTGGGACCAGTGGAAAGGTGGTGGGGCTGAGTCCTGGCCCTGCCTCCTCCTGAACTCTTTCTGGGTGACCTGACCATGTGGACAGATAGGCCCACAAAGGGGAAAGAGGCTGGGCTCCAGTTATCTTTGAAAACTCGTGGCAAACGGGGGAAGTCCCGGATGACTGGAAAAAGGCTAATGTAGTGCCAATCTTTAAAAAAGGGAAGAAGGAGGATCCTGGGAACTACAGGCCAGTAAGCCTCACCTCAGTCCCCGGAAAAATCATGGAGCAGGTCCTCAAAGAATCAATCCTGAAGCACTTACATGAGAGGAAAGTGATCAGGAACAGTCAGCATGGATTCACCAAGGGAAGGTCATGCCTGACTAATCTAATCGCCTTCTATGATGAGATTACTAGTTCTGTGGATGAAGGGAAAGCAGTGGATGTATTGTTTCTTGACTTTAGCAAAGCTTTTGACACGGTCTCCCACAGTATTCTTGTCAGCAAGTTAAAGAAGTATGGGCTGGATGAATGCACTATAAGGTGGGTAGAAAGTTGGCTAGATTGTCGGGCTCAACGGGTAGTGATCAATGGCTCCATGTCTAGTTGGCAGCCAGTGTCAAGTGGAGTGCCCCAGGGGTCGGTCCTGGGGCCTGTTTTGTTCAATATCTTCATAAATGATCTGGAGGATGGTGTGGATTGCACTCTCAGCAAATTTGCAGATGATACTGAACAAGGGAGGAGTGGTAGATACGCTGGAGGGCAGGGATAGGGTACAGAGGGACCTAGACAAATTGGAGGATTGGGCCAAAAGAAATCTGATGAGGTTCAATAAGGATAAGTGCAGGGTCCTGCACTTAGGACGGAAGAACCCAATGCACAGCTACAGACTAGGGACCGAATGGCTAGGCAGCAGTTCTGCGGAAAAGGACCTAGGGGTGACAGTGGACGAGAAGCTGGATATGAGTCAGCAGTGTACCCTTGTTGCCAAGAAGGCCAATGGCATTTTGGGATGTATAAGTAGGGGCATAGCGAGCAGATCGAGGGACGTGATCGTCCCCCTCTATTCGACATTGGTGAGGCCTCATCTGGAGTACTGTGTCCAGTTTTGGGCCCCACACTACAAGAAGGATGTGGATAAATTTGAGATAGTCCAGCGAAGGGCAACAAAAATGATTAGGGGTCTGGAACACATGAGGTATGAGGAGAGGCTGAGGGAACTGGGATTGTTTAGTCTGCGGAAGAGAAGAATGAGGGGGGATTTGATAGCTGCTTTCAACTACCTGAGGGGTAGTTCCAGAGAGGATGGTTCTAGACTATTCTCAGTGGTGGAAGAGGACAGGACAAGGAGTAATGGTCTCAAGTTGCAGTGGGGGAGGTTTAGGTTGGATATTAGGAAAATTTTTTTCACTAGGAGGGTGGTGAAACACTGGAATGCGTTGCCTAGGGAGGTGGTGGAATCTCCTTCCTTAGAAGTTTTTAAGGTCAGGCTTGACAAAGCCCTGGCTGGGATGATTTAATTGGGGATGGGTCCTGCTTTTGAGCAGGGGGTTGGACTAGATGACCTCCTGAGGTCCCTTCCAACCCTGATATTCTATGATTCTATGATTCTATATCACAGTCAGGGCCCTTGATTTCAGGCGTGTGACTAGGGTTGCCAACTTCCTAATCACACAAAACTGAACACCCCTGCCCTGCCCCTTCACTGAAGCCCAGTCCCTACCTCGTCCCTTCTCAAGGCTCTGCCCCCACTTGCCCATCACCCCTCCATCTTTCGCTCACTGTCCCTCACTCACTTTCACAGGGCTGGAGCAGAGGGTGGGGTGTGAGGGGGTACAGGCTCTGGGCTGGGGGTACAGGCTCCGGGTGGGGCCAGAAATGAGGGCTTCAGGGTGCGGGAGAGGGCTCCAGGCTGGGGCAGGGAGTTGGGGTGCGGGAAGGGGGTGGGGGCTATGGCTGGGGGTGTGGGCTCTGAGGTGGGGCGGGGGATGAGGGGTTTGGGATGCTGGGCTGGAGCAGGGAGTTGGGGTATTGCTGCGGGCTCTGGGAGGGAGTTTGGGTGTGGGAGGGGACTCTGTGCTGGGGCAGGGCATTGGGGTACAGAAGCGGGTTTGGAGTGTGGGGTCCTGGCAGTGCTTACCATGGCTCCCAGGAAGCTGCCGCCAGGTCCCTGCAGCCACTAGACACATGGGTGGCCAGGGATGCTCCATGCACTGCCAATGGGAGCTGCAGAGCCGGCCCTCGGGGCGGGGGCAGCGCACGGAGCCTCCCTGGCCGCCCATGCGTCTAGGGGCTGCAGGGACCTGCCGGCCACTTCTGGGAGCCGTGCAGAGCCAGGGCAGGCAGGAAGCATGCCTTAGCTCCAGGCCCCTGCTGCACCACTGACCGGCTTTTAATGGCCCAGTTGGCAGTGCTGACTGGAGCCACCAGGGTCCCATTTCTATGGGGCATTCTGGTCGAAAACAGGATACCTGGCAACCTTAGGAATGACTATGGTCTGGGGTGAGAACTGAGCCTACAAACTGCCCCTCGTTGTGAGTTTAATGGGAAGCCGCATGTAACAGCTTGTACAATGTCACACACTGCTGATAGGAAATGGTACAAAAGGGAGCCAGCAAAAAAGGCCATGTTGAGATAATGCAGAGGATTTCGGGAATAACAGGCGAGATGGAACCTGAAATTAACAAACCAAAATTGGTGTGCTGGCTGTTAGGCCTAATTGGGAGACAAACTAATGAGGGCTTGGGCTGTTCCACCCATCACTCTCTTTTGGGTCCTTAAAGAAAGAGACTGGGGGGAACAGACAAAAGAACAGAAGGAGGCTGCTGGAGCAAAGTTCACCACCATGGCTCCCACCCCACATCTCCTGGGACCCGGGACCCTCTTCATCCTAAAACTACGAGCTATGTTGACTGGCCTGGGCCAGCTAGCGGGACCCAGATGACAGCACCACCTCTACTGGCTCCAGCTGACAGCCAAACACCACACGATATGAAACGGGATTGGATTTAGCTCAAGCCCTACTCAACCAACTTTTCTTGTCTCCAAAGGACAGTTCTTACATCTTTGACACCCTCTAAGCAGGCTGTGGTCGCTGTGCCCCAAATCTTGCTGAACAGTTTCGTGCTGCCCAGTGCCTGGATTATGTAAACACCTTTGGCCCATTTGTTCCATATAAATTAATACAATCCTCCACTACCCTGCCCCATGCATGGTCATTTACACTAGACCTGTAGGCAGCAAACTTCTCTACAGCAGGATCCCCTTTTCCATACCAGGACCCACACACCCCATCTAGCCAGAGTCCCTCCCAGTTGGCCATATGGGAATGGCGGGGCTCAGAACCCGTGCTCTACAGCTGAGTGTGTGTACAACGCTTCCATTCTGCTCTGGGTGTGTTTCACAGCTGCCCGGCACTGGAATACAGAGGCACAGAGCGATGGAAAATTGTGCCTGACAGCTTTGAACTGGGCCTGTGCCACCGACATCAATAGAAGTTTAGCCACTGATTTCAGTGCGTGCAAGATTCTCTCTTAAATCAATGCCTCCAGCCCCTTCATCACAGCTTGTTGCGCTTCTTTCCAGTCCCTGAAACTTAGCACCATCCCCCTGGCACAGAGGTAGACATACTGGCAACAAGGTTTGTTCACCCCAGGCCACATGCAGTACAACAAACCAAAGCGCATCGGCTTTTCTTGTTGTTGTTAAAGTGCATATGCCAAGCTTTATTGTGCTGGGTAGCTAATGAGATAGCTTTGCCAGTTCATCATCAACAAGGCTAGTGTTTAACAAGGTACCTGTTTTGGGGCTATGCTTGGTCAGGAGCCCAGGCTTCGGACAGGATTAAAAGAGTGGCTGGCTAAAGGTTAAGAACAGTCAGTTTTCTTTTCTGGTTGATTTCTTTGTTGGGAATGGATCAGCCAGCTCATTCCCTGTGTTGTGATAGTTCAGAACCAGCTTGAGAAAGCACTCTCATGCCACAAGGGGTCAGATTCTTGATTTTCACAAACCAAGGGGCTAAATTGTGCTTGTCAGCTCTGCACAGAAAGCCCAGACAGGTGTGGCTGCAAACAGGTGACTGTGTGCAGCTGCAAACTCTGCCCAATCACCAGCATGCATGTGCCCCAGGGGCAGCATAGGCACCTCTATGTGAAAATTAAAACCCCATGGGCTAAATCCTGATGTCAGTTACTCCCTGTGTCAAGCTGCAGTGATGCCATGAAAGTCTCCAGAACGACTCCAGATTTACACTGGTGTAATTGGATCAGAATCTGGCCCTTCTAGGCCCGAGTTCAAGAAAGCACTTCAGCATGTGCTTAACTTTAAACACCTGCTTAAGACTCAGTTGGACTCAATAGGACTTAAGCATGTGCTTAAAGTGAAGCCTGGGCTTCAGCAACTTCCTGATCAGAGCTGGGCTCCTGGCCTTAAAGCAGGGTTTTGTCTGGAACTGAAATGCAAGACCTGATGCTCTTCTCATTCCCCTGGGTGTAGATCAGGAATAGCGCCAGGGAAGTTAACTGACATATTTTATACTGGTGTACAATTGGTGTGAGATGAGAATCAGGCATGAAGAATCAAAACCCTTCCAGACATGTCTGGCAATCAGTCCTCCAATGCTATTTTCTTGCCATAGCCACACCCCATTCTGACTCTAGTCCCATTTGACCAAATGACTAGGAAAATCTAACCACCATAAATGGCACTTGACTGATGGAACAGGAGTCATTTGCTGACCCATGGCCAAACACAAAAAAACATTGATTGACCTAGAGAACTGACTTGCTCAGAGGTCCAGCCAATCTGAAACCAATTTGTTCATAAAAATAGAGCATACAAAAATTAATTGTTCTTTAATGAATAAACAGGTTTTTGTTTGGCTGATTTCTTTCAGAAGAGGGGTGGGAGCGTGGTCAAAACCCAGAGGTCAATCCAAATTCCGGGGCTCATCCCCATCTCTGGAACGTTGGGGGGAGGCGTAGGATACAAATCCAGCAGCACAAGGGGTTCGCCTGTCTTCCTTTCCCGGAGACTCTTTCAGTCTTAGTTCACTTGCCCCCCCCCACCCCCCCCAGCCCCGTTTCCCCACTATCTCTATGTGGAGGAGACCCATATGCCGTCCACCCACAGACCTAGTTAGTGAACTGAGGTGCTCGGCTGGCATTTGGGGATGCCCCTGAACATATCTCTCTCCCATCCTCTGCTTCAGAGGTGGGGGTCTATATGTATAGATATTATTTCCCTTGTTCCACACGGTTATTTGATCTCTTTTGTTCAGTAAATAATTTCAAATTCCCTGAGCCTCAAAAATGACAGTTAGGTAGATGGACATTATTGTTATTAGTTTTACACCTTTTTGTTTTGTTTTTATGATTAGTATTTTGATTTATTTAAATATATATATATATATATATATTTCTGCCCCTCCCCCTGCTCCGATCAGTCTCCATAGCTCCGATTCCTCCCCACCCCCACCCCTGCTCAGTTTTTGCCTTTGATTTTCTGCTTGGCCGATACGTAGGGCAGCACGGTCTGAGTGCTTTTGTCCGACACGGTCTGTGTGCTGCTGTTCTTCATCAGTTTCCGTTGCTGAGTGGCACTCAGGTGAGAAGAGTGCCGCTGCAGCAGTGGCAGCGGATTGGCAGAGGGCCCAGCCGGCAGCTTGTGTCCCGCCTCACTGGGCTCCTCCAGAAGGTCCTTGGGCGGTGGCGGCCCGCCAGTGCCTTCCTGGCTGTTCCCGTCGTCATCGTCGCAGCACAAGGCATGGTAGAGCACCTTGTCACTGAAGCGGACCCGCTCCCTCATGCCCGGCGTCCTCTGGTGCTGGGCTTTGAGGTTGGGGCCGGAGCTGAAGGCCTCCTCACTGGAAGAGTCGGGCGTCTCCACCCGGGGTCCGTTAGGGGTCAGCACCCCACCGTTCATCAGCCGGTAGTCTGGCTGGCGGCCTGGCTGCTGCTCCGAGCCGTCCCCAGAGTCAGATGGGGTGGAGACCTCCAGGAAGGAGCAGAACTCCCAGCTGTCAGAGAGGATGTCCGAGGTCATGAAATCCAGCTGGCCGAGGTCGAACGTGCCACCCCCTTTCTCGCTGCTGGATGTGCTGCTCACTGTGGCCGTGGTCCAGTCGTCTGGCTCTAGCTCAAACTCAAAATCCGACGTCAGCTTATCAATCTGGCTCACTACCTGCATGAAGACAGAGCGAGAGAGCAATCAGGGGGCTGGCAGGACCACTCCACAGCAGGCAAGCGGGCCAGCCTTAATGTAACGCAGTCCCACTGGGCAGGCCAGCCCTCCCAGGGCTTGAACCTGGTGTGACGTTGCACTCCATATGTTTTACGGAAATATATTTATAAGTGTAAATACAATGTAACTGGAATATGCTTTATGCAAAAGGTCTCTTTGTAAAGTATCATTACAAAGCTTATAATCTACTGAGTGTGATCATCTTATTTGTATGTATGTATCATTCTTGTATCTGAAGCTAGAAATATGAAGTATTACTCTAAAGTCCTATTGTAACTATGCAAAGTGTGGGCCATTAATGGTAGTTTAGAATCTTGATGGATCCCTTTAACCAGGACAATTGGTTGTAAATGGCTCTGTTTACTTGTAAGCCTTCCTGTGTTCATTTGAGTCAGGCTAGAAAGAATGGAAGCTTGGGGATCTCACAGCCCATGTGACCATGTCACATGGTACTGGAATCCATCTTAAACCTGGTGCTTTTCCATTTAGAAGGAAGGATGGGAACCCAGAGAGAGACAAAGGATTCCCGCCTTGTGCCAAAGATATAAAAGGGGCTGGAACAGAACAAAGGGGGCTGCAGTCATGATAAATCCCCTAGTTACCACCTGAGCTGGAACTAACAAGAACTGTACCAGGAGAAAGGATTGGGCCCAGACTAAGAAGGAGTCTAGTGTGTGAAAGAAGCTTATTGGAACATCTCTGAGAGTGAGATTTACCTGTATTCAGTTTCTTAATGTATTAGGCTTAGACTTGCGTGTTTTGTTTTATTTTTCTTTGTAACTTACTTTGTTCTGTCTGTTATTACTTGAAACCACTTAAATCCTACTTTTTATATTTAATAAAATCACTTTTGTTTATTAATTAACCCAGAGTAAGTGATTAACACCTGGGGGAGCAAACAGCTGTGCATTTCTCTCTATCAGTGTTACAATTTATGAATTTACCCTGTATAAGCTTTATAGAGTAAAATGAATTTATTTGGGGTTTGGATCCGATTGGGAGCTGGGTGTCTGGTCGTTGGAGACAGGAGTACTTGCTGAGCGGTTTTTGGTTAAATTCTGCAGCTTTGGGGGTGTTGACCAGACCTGGGTGTGTTGCAGCGGAGTAGCGTGTCTGGCTCAACAGGACAGAATTCTGGAGTCTCAAGCTGGCAGGAAAAACGGGCTCAGAGGTAATCTTAGCATGTCAGGTGACAGTCCCAAGGGGGTCTCTGTGACTGAACCCATCACACCTGGGACCATTGGATCTGAAAGCGAGACACTCCACTTCCTGAGCTAAAAGACTCTGTGCTCTCAAAGCCAGCGGCAGACTCAAACTGCTCTTTCTCCTGGTCCCTAGAGGGGGACAGAGCAGCACGGTGCAGATGTGTGATGCACTAGCATTTCCTCCCCATCGCAGAGCTAGGTTTGTGCTGGATTAGAGGCCAAAAGTGAAATGAGTTTTGGTGGGACTCAGTATAGTTTTTAGCAAAGGTGGGCAAAATGGATGAGAAACTAACCTGCACACACCCTCAACTGCCAGACTCCAATAGAAATGTCACTGAAACTCGTGAAAGCTTCCAGCTAGTATTTTTAGCTGTCAGGCTGGGCCTGAAAGTATTGACATGCTAGGAGCAAGGCTATTTCCACTAGCCCAGGAGGCCTGTGTCATTGACGAAGCTCCAACTAATCAGCTGGCTCCTGCTTCTGCTACGCTCCCCAGATGTGTTTGTGGCTCCCCCAGCATCTGCCTTCTGGGAAGGTTGCTCACATCCAGTTGAGCATGCAGGAGGAACTTTGCTTAGGCAAAGGCTCTGGGACTGGAAGGACACATGAAAGGGCAACTTCTGATGGGCTGCTCCCACCTCTGAGTGGTGATGGGAGTCAGGAGAGAGAGACAGTGGCAGATGCCCCTAAGTCCCTGATTAGCAGGAGCTGGAGGAGAGCTGCAGAGCAGGAGGGTGGCTCATTGGAAGACCTTTTTGTTGTAGAGCTTCATGTATGCCGGGGGTCCAGAGCTCCCAGTAGTGTCCCAGTAGCAAATTCCCACTGCCTAGGCTGGGGTGGGGTTTATACTAGTGGATGTGTACAGTGCTGCCTCCAGTACAAGTAATAAGACACTCTGGGGTGCTGCAGCAGGGTGTGGGAATCCTGCTTGGTGTTTCCTTTGGCGTGCCAATAATACCTGCTGACAACCACACGTCTCATTCTAAGCATGCCTCTTCACCACAAGGCGCTACCCAGTGTGGTACGGGCGGGGATAGGAGATTGCATGGGTCAAACTACTCCCTGTTCTGCTTCCCACTGGCACAAGGCCCCTGGCTGTCTCCCATGACTGTATCAGATCTGGCTGTTTTCCTTGCTCCGAGATACACTCAATTCCCCTGTTTCTCCTCCTCTGTCTCATGCTCTCCTACAATGGTTTTCTCTTCCGCCTGCATTCCTCTATCGGCTGCTCTCTGCCCCCTTGCTCCCAGTGTCTCTTCCTCTTTCCGCCTGCTCTCTCCTTCTGGCTCTGCCAGCCCACACCTCTTTCACTCTCCCTCTCTGCCCACTGTGGAGGAAGAACAAAGCCCGAGGCGTTCAGACAGCTCACGCTGCAGATTGGGCCGAGACAAGGCTGGGTCAGAAATGGGCGGATCAGAGAGGAGCTGGCATGGGGAGGCCAATGAACACCAGGAACCAGCTCACCTGTGCACGCACAAACAGAGTCACTGGAGGGGGTGCGCTAGCAAAGTTGGTGCCTGGAAGCCACTGTATTTAAATACTCTGCGCCCAATTCGCCTCTCATTTACACAAGTGTGTAACTCTCCAGACGCCTGGTTTACACCAGCAGCAGAGCCCAGCCTTCTCCTTCTCTCTGTCCTTGAGGAGGATTCCCAGGCCTGGCTGATGCCTGCCTGGCATGCACCACCCTGGCTGCACTCCGGTTAGATTTCTGTATGGGTGTAACCTACAGTCACCCACTCTCCCTGCAGCTCACTGCCTGGCTCGCCCTGCTGCTCACCATACCACAGCTCAGGTCTCCCAGGAACCAGCACTTTGTACTGTGAAATTCATCCCCAGCCTGACGGCCATGGGGAGAGCAGGATGCACTGCCATGGAGTTTTGCTCGGCATCTTGGCCTGGGGGAACCCAGAGCAACTTCCCGCCAGCAGCATTGAAGTTCCTCCTCCCCAAATGGCAGCATCCAGTCTAGGGGGGCTCTGCATGTACCCAAACACTTTGCAGATTTATACCCATGGGGCCAGATCCTCAGCTGCTGTATATCACCATAGTTCCATTGACTTCAATGGGCCAGACCAAGAGCTACTCCGATTCACCCCAGCTGAGGCTCTAATCGCCTTCTATGATGAGATTACTGGTTCTGTGGATGAAGGGAAAGCAGTGGATGTATTGTTTCTTGACTTTAGCAAAGCTTGTGACACGGTCTCCCACAGTATTCTTGCCAGCAAGTTAAAGGAGTATGGGCTGGATGAATTCACTATAAGATGGGTAGAAAGTTGGCTAGATTGTCGGGCTCAACAGGTAGTGATCAATGGCTCCATGTCTAGTTGGCAGCCGGTGTCAAGTGGAGTGCCCCAGGGGTCGGTCCTGGGGCCTGTTTTGTTCAATATCTTCATAAATGATCTGGAGGATGGTGTGGATTGCACCCTCAGCAAGTTTGTGGATGATACTAAACTGGGAGGAGTGGTTGATATGCTGGAGGGCAGGGATAGGATACAGAGGGACCTAGACAAATTGGAGGATTGGGCCAAAAGAAATCTGATGAGGTTCAATAAGGATAAGTGCAGGGTCCTGCACTTAGGACGGAAGAACCCAATGCACAGCTACAGACTAGGGACCGAATGGCTAGGCAGCAGTTCTGCGGAAAAGGACCTAGGGGTGACAGTGGACGAGAAGCTGGATATGAGTCAGCAGTGTGCCCTTGTTGCCAAGAAGGCCAATGGCATTTTGGGATGTATAAGTAGGGGCATAGCGAGCAGATCAAGGGATGTGATCGTTCCCCTCTATTCGACATTGGTGAGGCCTCATCTGGAGTACTGTGTCCAGTTTTGGGCCCCACACTACAAGAAGGATGTGGATAAATTGGAGAGAGTCCAGCGAAGGGCAACAAAAATGATTAGGGGTCTGGAACACATGACTTATGAGGAGAGGCTGAGGGAACTGGGATTGTTTAGTCTGCAGAAGAGAAGAATGAGAGGGGATTTGATAGCTGCTTTCAACTACCTGAGAGGTGGTTCCTTAGAGGATGGTTCCAGACTATTCTCAGTGGTAGAAGAGGACAGGACAAGGAGTAATGGTCTCAAGTTGCAGTGGGGGAGGTTTAGGTTGGATATTAGAAAAAACTTCTTCACTAAGAGGGTGGTGAAACACTGGAATGCATTACCTAGGGAGGTGGTAGAATCTCCTTCCTTAGAAGTTTTTAAGGTCAGGCTTGACAAAGCCCTGGCTGGGATGATTTAATTGGGGATTGGTCATGCTTTGAGCAGGGGGTTGGACTAGACAACCTCCTGAGGTCCCTTCCAACCCTGATATTCTATGATTCTATGATTCTACCCAATACATTAACATGTAGGGGGCCCGTTTTACTCCAGCCTCCCCAGACTGCAGACTGCTCTGGGGTGTAATGCAAAAGCCATTATGACACCATCTTGATCCTTTCTATGCCAGGGATTTTGTCCTGGAGAGGCTAACCCAGCAGAAGTCCCATCTGATAGCAGCACGACCCATCTGTGCTAAAGCTTGTTACTGGTGCCACACTCCCTGTCCAGCCAGAGCCACACACTGCACTAATGGAGGACACGAGAGATGGCTGGAGATGAATGAGGACTTAGCACTTTATTGCCCAAGTGGAGTTTGGCCAGGACATCAGAGAAGCAGTCAGGGCTTCTGCCTCCTCGGAAACCCAGTACCCGCAGCAGCACAATGCCCCCTAGGCCCAGGAAGCAGCACCCAACCCCAAGCCAACTAGAGGTGTCGGGTTCAGGTCAGGGCGGGTATGAAAACCCCTTGGCACTCTGAGCCTCGGGTCAGGTTCTCCCTGGCTGTGGTCTAGAAGGGTTTGGGTCAGGCTTCACAATTAGGCCTGAGCAGGAGCAGACTTTAAGCATCTCCCTAAGGTATAGCCCCTCTGACGCCAGCCTCCCCTCCTCCTGGGGAGTGTGCTGGGAAAGGAGGGGGCCAAGCAGCTCTTCCAAAGGGGCTTCCCAGCAGCCCCAGCTGCTGCACTGTCTTGCAGAAAAGGATCTGCCTGCCAGGTGCACCAGAGACCCATGGAGCAGAGCGGTTTTAGAGGAGGAGAGCGAGCCCCATGGCAGAGGGCCTAAACAGCCTTGCAAATACAGCAGCATCGCACCAGCGCCTCCTACCCTGGGGGTGCAAATCTTCACCCAACCATCTTCTTTGCAACCAGGGTCTCTGCAGGGTATGCATGGCAGTCACTAGCTCTGTACACCCCCTGGGTCCTCCCTCTCTGTGCTCTGGCTTTGCAGCTCCATTGCATGTAATTTGCACCTGCCACCAGTGTGCTAATAAGCACCCGGGGCATTGCAGGGGCCTGAGACTTGCATCTGACTCGGTTTTGTTACCAGACCCTAACGTCATCACAGCCTTGGATGGGACGGCTGCACAGACCCAGCTCAGGCTCCTCCTTTACTGCCTGCTGGATCCAGAGCCTGTTCCAAGTCGTGGCAGGAATCCACTCCCAGTGCTTCCCTTGGCCCATGTTCCAAAAACATGCACAGCCGCAGGGACTTCTAGCTCTGCCTGATACTTGTGCATGCAGCTCCTAGGTCCTGCACATTGGATTCCTGTGTCCCCCAGGACCAGTCACTGGCTTCTTTTTCTTTAGCTGGCAAGGGCCCTGTTAGTGCACAGTCGGCTGGCAGGGCAGCCCTGGGGCTTGGGGAAGGAGAATTGATTCATTGGCATGTCATCGGGATGCTGTGCCTTTCTCACAGTGCTTTGCAGACATTAACTGATCACATCCCAGCGACAGACAACGGTCACCAGCCCCATTTTATGGACAGGGAAACTGAGGCACAGAGTGGGGCAGTGATGTTGCCAGCAGAGCCAGGGGTACAACCTAATTCTTCCCATTCCTAGTGCTGTGCTTTTCCCCCAGCTCACCCTTCTACAGTAAGGATAAGCAGAGCAGCGTCTCACAGGACTTTTCCTAGTCTCTATGCAAAACAAACTCCGCATGGACTAAAATGGGATTCGTGCCTGTATGAGGACCAGTGTCGGCTGAGAAAGGTGACAGGTCTCAGGGGCTGGTAGAGGGCACTCAGTGGGCACAACAGGGAAGCTGGGGGATCAGGGGTCATGCACAGCTGAAAACCAGGAAGGCAGAATCCTTTGAGCTGCATAGGCCCATGGGGAGACCTGCTGGGGAATGCAGGGCAGAGAGCAAGTCTGTCAGGGGATCCACCTGTGCAGCAAGGGTGGCAGAAGGAAACAGCAGTCAGGAGACCATTTGCTGCGGCTGGGCTGGACAGTCAGCCTGACCAACCCTGGGTGGGCGGGACAAAGCCAGCCTGTGCAGGGCCTAAGAGGAATGGGTGCCACAGGCAGTATGGATTGGCTATGCAGGCAAGCAGAACTGATGCAGTGCTGGTGAAACGGTGCAACCGGGACAGGTCAACCAAAGCTGGGGGAAGGAAGTATGGTCTGGAGCGAGAAGATCAGTCAGGAGACCTCAAGGCTACTCCCAGCTGTGCCACTGAGCTTCTGCATGACCATGGGCAAGTCACTTCCCTACTTTGTGCCTCAGTTTCCCCTCCCATGCTTTGTATGCCTTAGCCTGGCAGCTCTTTGGGGCAGGGTCTGTCTCTCACTATGCACTTGTACAGCACCTAGCACAATGGGTCCTATTATTGTGCAATACAGAGCTGCAGTGCAGTACAGAGTGGGGCCAGTGGGGCTGGCTCCTGGGCAAGGAGGTGTCTCAGGCTCTGTAGCTATGGGAGACTCTTGTCCAAAATCTGCCATCCCCTTTCCCTCCTGAGGGAGGGAGCAGATGCACCATGACCTTGATTTTATTTGGATCCTGGGCCTGCTGTCTCCTATGGGATAGTTGAGCCAGCTCAGCCCACTTCCTTGGTGCCAGTTCATCCCAGGCATGGCGTGGGTAGGAGGGGAGGAGCGACCCAGTGGAGAAAGCAGAGGGAGGGAACAGGGAAGGTCAAGGCACGACTGGCAGGCGCTCCATCTGGCGGAGAGGAGTGGGGTAGAAGAAAGAATGGATCAATTCGTCCCATGAGCTTCCCCAGGCCCCACTGCCTGCCTCGCAGCCTCCCCCCACCTCACACACTGCCTGTGGGGGAACCCACTCTGGGATGCAGCTGCCTCCATTGTTTCCATCAAGGGAGCTCTAATGAGGCCTGACTGTGGGCGGCTTTTGTCCCCCGGCTCAGTGAGAAGATGGCTCTTTGTTCAAACACAAGGAGAGCTCTTGGGAAGCATACAGGGCTGCGGAGGAGCCATCCATGTGCTCAGAATGGGTCGGGGGCGGTTGTGCAAAGTCAGCTGGCACGTCTCCCATCCTGACCATTCAGAAACAAAATCTGGGAGTGGGGGCCCCCCCGAGAGAAACCTGAGAAGCTGCAGCTGACGCGGAGGCAGGGAAGGGAGCCAGGAGATGTCAGGGAATGGAAAGCTCTGGCTTCAGCTGCCTCCCTCGGCTCATGGGCTCGGAGTGTGTTTGTTTGTAGCAGCTCGTGGAGAAGATCTCATGGTCTTGTTTGTTTCAGGCATGTGTCTGCAGAGGTAGGATGCTCCGGTGACCTGGAGTGGGCCTCCAGCCTGGGGTCTATTCCTGCCTCTGCCCTGCTGGTGCCCTGGGGCAAATCATGTCCCCTCCAACTCTTTGTCTTTCTTGGCTATTCTGGTTATAACCCGTCAGACAAGGCACTGTCTCTGTGGCCTTGTGGCCAGAAAGCAGAGATCTTGGTGCGGTTATACAGGTATAGTCAGACAGTACTACCCTGTCGTGGGGTCTGGTATACATTGCTTTCTCAGTTTAGCTAAAACCCCTTCCCAAGTGACACTCCCAAAAGGCCCTCTTGTCCCAGAGGAGAGAGTATCTAGAGTATCTTGGTGTAATGAGATCGCTTTTGATTCGCACCTGAGGTTGTACAGGAAAACCTTTCCCATGTGGCCAAGGCCATACTGTGTGTGCAGAGCCTAGCACAGTGGGTCTTGGATTGCCTGCCGGTCCTATAAATACTAGCAAGGAGGAAGAGGTGAGAGCAGTTATAGTGAAATTTAAGTCCTCTTGCACTTTTCTAAAGGTAAAGCAATGGGATTAGAGTGAGGACAGATGCTCATGTGGTGTTAGTGAAATTCCCAGCTCTGCCACAGTTCCTCTGTGTGACCTTGGCCAAGCCCCTGTGTCTTGCTGTATCACAGTTCCCCAGTTGTGAGATGGGATAAAGATACTCCCCGTCTCCCACCTCTTGTCTGTTTAGCCTGGAAGGTCTTTGGGCAGGGACTGTCTCTCTGTATAAGCATGTACAGCACCGAGTGCAATGGGGCCTTGATCATAACTGGCCACTAGCTGCTATCATAATTTCATCCTGCCAATGATAATGGGACAGCTGTGAGGGGTCATAAAGGGAATGAAGGCCTCAGGAGAGGTCCTGAAAGACGGGAGAAGGGCTAACATAGTTCCTGTCTTTAAAAAGAGGGGAAAGGAGGAGCTGGGGAACTATAGACCAGTCAGCCTGACCTCAGTACCTGGGAAGCTACTAGAGCAATGTATAAAACATCCCATTTGCGAATACCTGGAGGATGAAGGGGTGATCACTACCAGCCAGCATGGATTTACCAAGAACAAATCATGCCAAACCAGCTTGATTTCCTTCTTTGGCAGGGTAACTGGTTTGGTGGATGGGGGAATGCCGTGGACTTAATATACCTGGACTTCAGCTTGGCTTTTGTCACAGTTCCACATGATATTCTGATAAGTAAGCTGGAGAATGCAGGCTCGACAGAACTACCATTAAGTGGATACATAGTTGGTTAAACAATATCAAATAAAGAGTAACTGTTAATGGAATGATGTTAGATTGGAGGGAGGTCTCAAGTGACCTGGATGTAGGCATAGAGAGCATACTGATCAAATTTGCAGATGACACAAAGCTGGTGCTAATGCAGAGGTATACACATGTGGTGCTCTCTGCACACATGACCCGAGAGCACCACAAGCCCTCTGAGCGTGAGGCTTTTATGGTGTACTTAATAGGGACAACCATATTCAAAGAGCAGCGAGAACGCACAGTGCAGTAGCTGCGTTTTAGGCATTAATAAAACAAGCCTTTTAAAAACTAAAACTAAAAGATCATAATGTCCTAGTTCACATTATGGCCAGAACAAAGCTGGTGGAATTATATTTTAAAATCACTGTAGGCTGAGGAATAAAGAGAAAACCCTGAAACTGATCAATCAATCTTTCTTTCTTTCCCAGTGTAACACATTAGCCGAGTGTGCATCATGTCCCGCTCTAATGGCTGCTCTATTAGACAGTATTGGTCTAATACTGCTGCCAGCGAAGGAAGTGGTGAGATAGATATGGCAATTCCTGCACTATGCTTGGGAGCTCTTACGGAATTAAGTTTAAATAGCTTTAGAGTCTGTTGTATTATAAATGCAAAATGTATGTCTTATTGGAGGACTGCATGTAACTTCTCAAAGGGGGAGATGTGAGCAATGGAAACCCTGGGAAGGGTTAGGGATGTCCAACAATCATTTGAATCAGTATGCCAGACAAGAAGGAACTTTTGGGACAGGCAAAGTTAAGTGGGTTTCCTAGGACATGCTTGGGAGGAGGGAAAGGCAGATTCCCACCTCTGAACCCAAACTTTTGAAGCTATTCTCTGAGAAGAAACCTGCAGTCTGCTGATTACCTGTTTCTGGACCCTAAAGCACAAAGGCCTGAGCTGTCCAAAGGAGGGACTCACAGAGTCAGGGGGGTGCTTATTCTGAGCTAGCAGCTACTGTGCACTTGTAACCATAGAACCACTCCTTGATCAGGTTGGAAGGACAGTTCACTGCCCCAAGCCCTTGTTGGAGTTGATGGGTGATCTTTGGCCAGCTTAGCAGCAGGCATGGTAGGTTCCTGTATTGTTTTTAACGTGCTTTCTCTGTAACACATTCACCTTCAGAATAAATGGGCTTGCTTAGAAAGGGCAGGGTGGTAACTTGCCACTGTGGGTGATTACGCTGTTCAGAGCCTCTGAGAAGAAAGCAACGGGCAGACATAGGCTGTTGAGGCTGACTGGCTTGCTGGAATATCGTAGTATAGGCAGGAGCTGTGTAGCCTGGAAGAGCCCTGCTCAGGAAGGAGAGAGACACAGTCTCCACCCACGAGAGGTGACGGCTGCAGGGCCCTTGCTGAACCACAAGCAGGGAAATCCATGTGCTGTTGCTCTGAACTGTGACTAGCAAGTCCTGTAGCTCAAGCACTAGAAGGCGGTGCTGCGATGCAAAGGGCAAGTCCTGCTGACAAAGAACCTACCCATATGCTGTGAATATCCTGCCATGGCTACTGCTTAGGGAATTCATTAGCAAGCAGAAAGGGCTTATGCCTGAGCCATGACCGAGACCCAGAGCCCTGCTGGCATTCTAGCACGTGGCTTCTAGATCACTCCTGCCGCTTCAAGATGCCTCTTGCAGCGGGCCCAATTCTGCACTTATGGTGCACACTCCTGAATGCCCATCACTGTCAGGAGCAACTTTAGGCAGGATCATGACATGCTGTGATGCCAAGGCCCAACGGGGCAGAACGCAGGAAACCGAGGAGAGGGAGTCTTGGCTCCCAATTCCTTCCATCTATGGCCTATGGAGACTTGGACCCCACTTGCTCACTTTCCTCCTGCCCTTTCCCAATCTTCCCTCAGCCCAGCTCTCTTCTCCACTCCACCGGCCCATGGAGGGAGGGAGCAAAGGAGCTTCTCTTTAGGCTAGTGGCTCCCACACACTAGGCAGGGGAAGACTCAGGGGCTTTCCTGGCGCTGGCTACAGCAGAGCAGGGTCTGTAGCATGCTCCTGGCTCCAGCTAGTCTAAGGTAGAGCATTCTGCCTTTGCTCACGGCTGCTGAAGCCAAGTGGGCATGGTCCACAATGATAAGGCCCCATGGAGCATGGGAATGTGTCTGGGAGCCAGCTACCTTCCCAGGGAACCTCGTGTAGTGCCCTAGCAAGCTGGATACTATGCAGCTGGGGAAAAGGCACTTAGTTATCCCTTAAACACAGAGGGTGGGGGGCCCCAAATCCCACCTGAATGTAGGGAGAAGCACTGGATTCACCTCTGGAGATGTGGGATAAAATATGGGACAGATCACGAGTGCCATGAGTTTGGTCAGTCTCACATTAGACCCTGGGGAGTCTAAAAAACAAACCTACAGTCTGGTCTGATTGACAGTCTGGGCTCGAGAGATGCTCGGAGGTGGAAGAGCAGAAGGCAAGGCTACAAGTCAGGATGGAGGGGCACTGGCAGAACCGTGAGGGGTCCCGGATCTAGGAGAGTAGCAGGAGGTTGCAGGATGACAGAGGGACATTGGTAGAGACCCAAGGGGTCCTGGGCCTGGGAGAGCAGCAGGAGGTTGCAGGGAGGACAGAGGGGCCTTGGCAGAGCTGGGAGGGGTCCCTGGCCTAGAACAGCAGCAGGAGGTTGCAGGGAGGATGGAGGGGCATTGACAGAGCCATGAGGGTTCCCAGGTCTGGGAGAGCAGCAGGAGGTTGCAGGGAGGACAGAGGGGTCTTGGCAGAGCCATGAGGAGTCCTGGGCCTACGAGAGCAGCAGGAGGTTGCAGGGAGGACGGAGAGGCATTGGCAGAGCCATGAGGGGTCCCGGATCTGGGAGAGCAGCAGGAGGTTGCAGGGAGGATGGAGGGGCATTGGCAGAGCCGCAAAGGATCCAGGGCCTCGAAGAACAGCAGGAGGTTGCAGGGAGGACGGAGAGGCATTGGCGTGGACTTGCACCCTCAGCAAGTTTGCAGATGACACTCAACTGGGAGGAGAGGTAGATACACTGGAGGGTAGGGATAGGATACAGAAGGACCTAGACAAATTAGAGGATTGGGCCAAAAGAAATCTGATGAGGTTCAACAAGGACAAGTGCAGAGTCCTGCACTGAGGACGGAAGAATCCCATGCACTCTTACAGACTAGGGAGTAGCTAGGCAGCAGTTCTGCAGAAAAGGACCTAGGGGTTACAGTGGACGAGAAGCTGGATATGAGTCAACAGTGTGCCCTTGTTGTCAAAAAGGCTAACAGCATTTTGGGCTGTATAAGTAGGAGCACTGCCAGCAGATCAAGGGACGTGATCATTCCCCTCTATTCGACATTGGTGAGGCCTCATCTGGAGTACTGTGTCCAGTTTTGGGCCCCACACTACAAGACAAATGTGGAAAAATTGGAAAGAGTCCAGTGGAGGACAACAAAAATGATTAGGGGGCTGGAGCACATGACTTATGAGGAGAGGCTGAGGGAACTGGGATTATTTAGTTTGCAGAAGAGAAGAACGAGGGGGGATTTGGTAGCTGCGTTCAACTACCTGAAAGGGGGTTCCAAAGAGGATGGATCTAGGCTGTTGTCAGTGGTAGCAGATGACAGAACAAGGAGTAATGGTCTCAAGTTGCAGTGGGGGTGGTTTAGGTTCGATATTAGTGTAAGCAGTGTCAGGATGAGCTCCACCCTGACATTTGGTGGTGAGGTGTGGCAAGTTGTGGAAAAGAACTTCAGGGGCCAATCTCATTTGCATAGGCACACCCACCCCGCCTAGAATGAGGCCATAGCTGCCCAAATGGTCACTTTGGCTGCAGTGGGATCCCTAGTGTCTCTGTTATTGGGGCAGGAAGAATAAATTGTTATTACCCTGATTATGGGAACTGTGCTTGGAACTGTACTTGGCCTTTTGTTATGATGGAGGGACTCACCATCAACTAAGTAGCACTTGCTAGGCAAGGGTCATGGGTTCCAAAACTCTGTGAATTGAGAGAGGGTGGGGACAAGTATTAATACTTGGTGGTGTGGGCCCCTTGGTGAGGGCCTTACATGTTAATTGCACTTTCTCCACTGTAGAATATCAGAGCTAATTTTGATTTCATTAGGTGTCTAGTTATATACTGCTGAGCTCACTTTGGGCTAATGGTGCACCAGCACTGAGGTTCCTCTACTACAAGCTGAATTCACCAAAGAGCTGAGCTGATTAAGAGCTGAAATCACTGAGCATTGTGTTAAGTAGTGGGGGAGCCTGAAGATATATTGTGGAGAAGTTTGGGGGCTCGTCCGGGATGCCTGGGTCAGTACCCCTCGCAAGCACCTGTTGAGTGATCCACTACATTGGGAAACAATTTATATTTTGTTTGTTTGTGCTTATATTTTGAGGAAATTACTGTTTGTATAATGGCTAATATGTCAGGTTTGTTGGGCCCTGGCTCAGCAGCTTCTAGCTCAGAGGCTGCAGCCTCGGCTGATGATTGGACAAAAGCTCTGGGGCAAACATTGGAAAAGGTTGTGCTGTCCCATGCTGCGTCAAACTCTTGTCGTAAGTTAAGATTATTTGCTGGGGAGGAGGAGTTTGAACCCTGGTTAGAGCATACCACTGAAATGCTACAAGAGTGGGCAGTACCAGATGCAGAAAAGTGAAGATGCCTCATAGAGAGCCTTGGAGGCCCAGCATTAGATGTGATTCGCACCCTGAAGCTCATTGACCCCGGGGTCAGTGTGAAGGACTGCCTAGAGGCCCTTGAACACAACTTTGGGAGCGTAGAGGGCCCTGAAGACAGCTACTGTAAGTTCCTTAATTCCCGACAGCAAAAGGGCGAGAAGGCTTCAGCCTACATACAGAGACTGGAGAGACTGCTTCAGAGAGCTGTCATGAGGGGAGCAGTGACTGCTGAGCAGATGGATCAGACCAGACTGGCTCAAATTGTAAGAGGAACTCAGTATCAGAACCCGATTCTACTTCATCTCCAGCTAAGAGAACGACAGGAACATCCCCCAAGTTACTCCCAGCTGATAAGAGAGGTCAGAGAGGAGGAAGAAAGGCAGGCTGCCAGTGAGTTTTGGGAAGCCCAAACATCGGATCCAGACAGCACAACACCACTGCAAACGGTGATGGTGAGCACCAGAGAGGAACTTGCCCAACAAATGCAGGTCCTGATGGAACGGATAGCTGAGCTGCAAAGTACCGTTGACCAAGTTAAGACTTCCAGGAATAAGAAGCCTCAAACTGTGGCGATTGAGAAGCCCGCACTTAGAGCCACCATCCCACCCAGGCGAAGGGGGAAAGGTCATTTCTTCTGCTACTGATGTGGTCAGGATGGACACAGTGCTGCCAAGTGTCGTAATGAAGAAAACCCCTCCTTAGTGTATGGAAAGCTGAGGATCAGTTGGGAGAGATCCGGTAGCTGCCAGAGGGTCTGGGAACGGGGACCCCCCCAGGTCTGCAGGATTTGAAGATTCCCCCAGAAAAGACTGTCCAGCTGGGATCCCCACAGGACTGACAGGGCCTCGAGCAGAGGTCATGGTGAGGATTGAAGGGGTGGAGTGTAAAGCAGTGCTTGACACTGGATCTCAAGTGACTATTATATTTCAGTCATTCTACCATCAGATGCTTAGGCACCTGCCTATACAGCCACTGACTGGCCTTGGCCTGTGTGGCCTCAGCATGGATGAATACCCCTACCAAGGGTATGTCATAGTGCACCTGGAATTCCCAGAGGAGGTTGCTGGGGTAAGAGAAGAAGTAGACACAGCTGCCTTAATATGACCTGACCCTAAAGGGACCTCTGATGTGTCTGTGCTGATAGGGACCAACTCCAGTCTCTTCAAGGTACTCGCGGATTACTGCAGAAGGCGGGCTGGGGACCAATACCTGAACACCCTGATGATCCATACGCTTTGTGCTGAAGCCTATAGGAAAATTGAGAGCGCTAAAAAGGACACATCTGAGCTACCGCTTGGGGCACTGAAGTTCGCGGGCACGACCCCCTTAGTAGTGTTTGCAAGGACGGAGCAAGAAGTGCTTGTCATGAGTACCTGGCTGAAAGGCAGTAAACGGACATTAGCAATGATAGAGCAGCCAATGGGAGGAGAGCTCCCTGAAGGAGTGCTGGTCCCCAGTGGAGTCATAACCCTACCTGCTGAAGGCCAGGAAAGGGTGACTATACTGATTGCTAATGAAATGAGTCGTGATGTTGTTGTGAAGCAAAGACAAAAGATAGCAGACCTCTTTGAGCCTGAATTGATTGTAAAACCTCAGTGTGAAACTCAAGTTCCGATAATAGACCCAGCAAAGTTTGACTTTGGAGATTCACCAGTGTCCGAGGACTGGAAAGATCGCCTGAGGAAGAAACTTTGTGAAAGATCCAAGGTGTTCTCACTGCATGAGTGGGATGTGGGATGTGCAAAAGGAGTAGAGCACAATATCAGACTACATGACTCTCGACCTTTCAGGGAGAGATCTAGGAAGATTGCTCTCTCTGAGATGGAAGATGTGCGACATCATCTTCAGGAGCTGGCTGCGAATGGCATCATTACAGAGTCCCGCAGCCCATACGCCTCACCCATTGTGGTAGTCCGTAAAAAGAATGGGAAAATCTGGATGTGTATTGACCACCGCACCCTAAACAGCCATACTGTGGTCGACCAGTACACTATGCCTCGAGTGCAAGATGCCTTAGACTGTTTGCTGGGAAGCCAGTGGTTCTCTGTGTTGGATCTTCGAAGTGGATACTACCAGATCCCTCTGGGAGAAGAAGATAAGGAGAATCTGCCCATTAGGGTTTTATCAGTTCGAACGCATGCCCCAAGGGATTTCTGGAGCACCTGCCACCTTTCAATGTCTCATGGAGAAAGTTGTGGGAGACATGAATTTACTGCAAGTGTTAGTTTATTTGGATGACCTGATTGTGTTTGGAAGAACCTTAGAGGAGCATGAAGAAAGACTTCTTAAAGTGCTTGATAGGTTGGAGGATTATGGTCTGAAGCTTTCAATTGACAAATGCCAGTTCTGCAGAACCTCAGTGAAGTATGTGGGTCACATCGTGTCCCAAGAGGGTGTTAGTACTGATCCTGATAAAATAGAAGCACTCACTACATGGCCACGTCCAAGTAACTACAGAGAACTCAAGACCTTTCTTGGATTTAGTGGCTACTACCGCAGATTTGTGAAAAACTATGCTACGATTGTAAAGCTTCTGAACGATCTTACCAGGGGACATCAGTCCAGCAAGAACAAATCTAAGTCCAAGAATAAGGGGAGGTCCCCAAAGCCTCCTGTGCAGAGACACTATGGCCCCTTTGAACCATTTGGGCCACGGTGGGATGAGAGATGTGAAAGGGCTTTTTGAGAAATCATTACTTGCTTAACTCATGCTCCAGTCCTAGTTTTTGCTGACCCAAGCAAACCATTTATCCTGCATACTGATGCCAGTTTGGAGGGTCTGGGAGCAGTCTTGTACCAGGAAGTGGAATCATAGAATCATAGAATATCAGGGTTGGAAGGGACCTCAGGAGGTCATCTAGTCCAAACCCCTGCTCAAAGCAGGACCAATCCCCAATTAAATCATCCCAGCCAGGGCTTTGTCAAGCCTGACCTTAAAAACTTCTAAGGAAGGAGATTCTACCACCTCCCTAGGTAACGCACTCCAGTGTTTCACCACCCTCCTAGTGAAAAAGTTTTTCTGAATATCCAAAACCTCCCCCACTGCAACTTGAGACCATTACTCCTTGTCCTGTCCTCTTCTACCACTGAGAATAGTCTAGAACCATCCTCTCTGGAACCACCTCTCAGGTAGTTGAAAGCAGCTATCAAGTCCCCCCTCATTCTTCTCTTCTGCAGACTAAACAATCCCAGTTCCCTCAGCCTCTCCTCATAAGTCATGTGTTCCAGACCCCTAATCATTTTTGTTGCCCTTTGCTGGACTCTCTCTAATTTATCCACATCCTTCTTGTAGTGTGGGGCCCAAAACTGGACACAGTACTCCAGATGAGGCCTCACCAATGTCAAATAGAGGGGGAAGGCAAACGTAAACCTGTAGCCTTTGCCAGCCGAGGATTGTCTGATAGTGAAACTCGCTATCCCACCCACAAGCTGGAATTCTTGGCCTTGAAATGGGCCATCACTGAGAAATTTTGAGACTACTTGTATGGTGCTCAGTTCCAGGTGTGGACAGACAACAATCCATTGACTTATGTGTTAACAAGTGCTAAGCTGGATGCTACAGGGCAGAGATGGGTGGCCGCCTTGGCTAGCTATGAGTTCAGCATTCAGTACCGATCAGGGAGAAGCAATGTAGATGCAGATGCATTGTCCAGGCGTCCGCAGGCTCCAGAAGTTGCTGTGATACCCACAGATGGAGTGAGAGCTATTTGCAGTGTGAGTCACCGAGAGCCAGAGGCCCGTGAGAGCCTTCAGGGATGTGTTGCAGAAGCTTTGGGCCTGCACCCTGAATGCATGCCTTCTGCTTCAGTGAACTATATTGCATTGGACCAATCTCCTTTGCCCATGCTCAATGTGGCTGACTGGCAAGAAGCCCAGCGGCAAGATATTGACATTCGTGATACACTACTTGCCAAAAGGGAGGGGCGAAGCCCAGCTGCGGTTGTCCCACCTAACCCGGAGGGTAAACTACTATTGAGAGAATGGACCAAACTAAAACTGATTCAGCGAGTGCTACACCGAATGACCACCGACCCTTTACAAAAACAATGAGCACAACTAGTACTGCCAAAAAAGTACAGAACCCTGGCCATGAGGGCCCTGCATGATGACTTTGGGCATTTAGGGATGGAGAGGACCCTGGAACTTATTCGTAGTAGGTTCTATTGGCCCCGAATGGCTGAAGATGTTCGCAGGAAATGTGAGACTTGCGCTCGATGTGTTCAAAGGAAAACTCTGCCCACGAGGGCTGCATATCTCAAGAACATCACCAGCAACAAACCTTTGGAATTGGTATGCATTGATTTCTTGTCTGTAGAGGCAGACAAGAGGAATGTTGGGAACATTCTAGTAGTGACTGATCATTTTACACGGTATGCACAGGCATATCCCACAGGTGATCAGAGGGCCACAACCGTCGCTCGAGTATTGTGGGACAAATATTTCTCAGTCTATGGATTCCTGGCTCGGATACATTCTGATCAGGGGCGGGATTTTGAGAGTCACCTTCTGAAGGAGGTGCTGAAGAGAGCAGGAATTAAAAAGTCTAGGACAACGCCTTATCACCCCCAAGGTGATCCTCAGCCAGAGAGGTTCAACCAAACCCTATTAGATATGTTGGGAACTTTGTGACCAGAGCAGAAGGCAATCTGGAGCCAGTATGTCGCATTTCTGGTGCATGCCTACAATGCCACAGAGAACGATGCTACGGGAGTCACCCCATATCTCTTGATGTTTGGGCGAGAACCAAGATTACCCATAGACTTGTGCTTTGGTGTATCAGAGGATGGAGATAGCTATGAAACTCATCAGCAAAATGTATCCCGACTAAGAGAAAAGCTGCGGGATGCTTATCACTTAGCTACCGCTGTGGCTCGAAAGAACGCAGACCGCAACAAACATCGATATGATGCTAGAGTGCGTACGCAGGAGCTCCAGCAGGGGGAAAGAGTCCTGCTGCGAAATTTGGGTATTGCTGGCAAACACAAAATAGCTGACAGATGGAAGGCAATACCTTACCTGGTGATGGAAAAGCTGGGAGATCAGCCGGTCTACAAGATCAAACCTGAAGATGGTCCAGGGCAAATAAAGACGGTGCATAGAAACCTTTTGCTCCCTGTGGGGGAATTGGTAAGCACCCCTTATGAGATGGGCCATGACAGGGCAGCCGGGCAGAACAGAAGTGCTAGACCAAAGCTGCCGTCCAACACAAACAGCGGGCCCCGTGCAGCAAACTTACCCCTATTCTGCACATCTGAGAGTGAGTCTGAGGAGGAAGACACAACCCTGGTGTACCCTGGGATAGAGACAAGATTTCAGTCTTGATCAGCTGAACCAGACGAGAGTTTTCCCTCTTCCGCCCTAAACCCCATGGCGGAATTATTTAGGCCCATTTCTGACACCACTGTGCTGCTGATGAGACCCCCCTGTGATGACACACACAGGTTATTGGACAGTGGAGACACACAGGTAGAGGATGTCCTGGGCACCTTGGACCCTCCAGCGTTAGAACTAGGAGTGCAGGGGCCTACGCCAGTAGCCAAGGGACCCTCCAGGGAAGCCTCTCCATCCATCACTCAAGAGGATGTTCCCCCTACCTCGGCAACAGAGATTCTCAATAGATGAGACAGGGTGATAAGACCAGTAAAACGGTTAACTTATGATGCACCTGGGGTGACTAGTGAGGAGTCAATACATTTAGCATACAGGCTTGTGGAAGCTAAAGTGGGCTTCCTGAGGCCCTTTGGAGGAAACCAATGAGTTGGTATAAAGGCAGTGTGATTTGTCGGGACGACAAATTCTCGGCTGGGGGGAGGATGTAAGCAGTGTCAGGATGAGCTCCACCCTGACATCTGTTGGTGAGGTGTGGCAAGTTGTGGAAAAGAACTTCAGGGGCCAATCTCATTTGCATAGGCACACCCACCTCGCCTAGAATGAGGCCATAGCTGCCCAAATGGTCACTTTGGCTGCAGTGGGATCCCTAGTGTCTCTGTTATTGGGGCAGGAAGAATAAATTGTTATTACCCTGATTATGGGAACTGTGCTTGGAACTGTACTTGGCCTTTTGTTATGATGGAGGGACTCACCATCAACTAAGTAGCACTCACTAGGCAAGGGTCATGGGTTCCAAAACTCTGTGAATTGAGAGAGGTTGGGGATAAGTATTAATACTTGGTGGCATGGGCCCCTTGGTGAGGGCCTTACATGCTAATTGTACTTCCTCCTCTCTCCACTGTGGAATATCAGAGCTAATTTTGATTTCATTAGGTGTCTAGTTACATGCTGCTGAGCTCACTTTGGGCTAATGGTGCACCAGCACTGAGGTTCCTCTACTACAAGCTGAATTCACCAAAGAGCTGAACTGACTAAGAGCTGAAAGAAAAGGAGTACTTGTGGCACCTTAGAGACTAACGAATTTATTTGAGCATGAGCTTTCGTGAGCTACAGCTCACTTCATCAGATGCATACCGTGGAAACTGCAGCAGACTCTATATATACACAGAGAATATGAAACAATACCTCCTCCCACCCCACTGTCCTGCTGGTAATAGCTTATCTAAAAGCCATTTCCAGCACAAATCCAGGTTTTCTCACCCTCCACCCCCCCACACAAATTCACTCTCCTGCTGGTGATAGCCCATCCAAAGTGACAACTCTTTACACAATGTGCATGATAATGAAGTTAGGCCATTTCCTGCACAAATCCAGGTTCTCTCACTCCCTCACCCCCCTCCAAAAACCCACCCCCATACACACACAAACTCACTCTCCTGCTGGTAATAGCTCATCCAAACTGGCCACTCTCCAAGTTTAAATCCAAGTTAAACCAGAACATCGGGGGGGGGGGTAGGAAAAAACAAGAGGAAATAGGCTACCTTGCATAATGACTTAGCCACTCCCAGTCTCTATTTAAGCCTAAATTAATAGTATCCAATTTGCAAATGAATTCCAATTCAGCAGTTTCTCGCTGGAGTCTGGATTTGAAGTTTTTTTGTTTTAAGATAGCGACCTTCATGTCTGTGATTGCGTGACCAGAGAGATTGAAGTGTTCTCCGACTGGTTTATGAATGTTATAATTCTTGACATCTGATTTGTGTCCATTTATTCTTTTACGTAGAGACTGTCCAGTTTGACCAATGTACATGGCAGAGGGGCATTGCTGGCACATGATGGCATAAATCACATTGGTGGATGTGCAGGTGAACGAGCCTCTGATAGTGTGGCTGATGTTATTAGGCCCTGTGATGGTGTCCCCTGAATAGATATGTGGGCACAATTGGCAACGGGCTTTGTTGCAAGGATAAGTTCCTGGGTTAGTGGTTCTGTTGTGTGGTATGTGGTTGTTGGTGAGTATTTGCTTCAGGTTGCGGGGCTGTCTGTAGGCAAGGACTGGCCTGTCTCCCAAGATTTGTGAGAGTGTTGGGTCATCCTTTAGGATAGGTTGTAGATCCTTAATAATGCGTTGGAGGGGTTTTAGTTGGGGGCTGAAGGTGACGGCTAGTGGCGTTCTGTTATTTTCTTTGTTAGGCCTGTCCTGTAGTAGGTAACTTCTGGGAACTCTTCTGGCTCTATCAATCTGTTTCTTTACTTCCGCAGGTGGGTATTGTAGTTGTAAGAAAGCTTGACAGAGATCTTGTAGGTGTTTGTCTCTGTCTGAGGGGTTGGAGCAAATGCGGTTGTATCGCAGAGCTTGGCTGTAGACGATGGATCGTGTGGTGTGGTCAGGGTGAAAGCTGGAGGCATGCAGGTAGGAATAGCGGTCAGTAGGTTTCCGGTATAGGGTGGTGTTTATGTGACCATTGTTTATTAGCACTGTAGTGTCCAGGAAGTGTATCTCTTGTGTGGACTGGACCAGGCTGAGGTTGGTGGTGGGATGGAAATTGTTGAAATCATGGTGGAATTCCTCAAGGGCTTCTTTTCCATGGGTCCAGATGATGAAGATGTCATCAATATGCTATGGGTACCCGCATGGCCCCACAGTATGCCAACATTTTTATGGCTGATTTAGAACAACGCTTCCTCAGCTCTCGTCCCCTAAAGCCCCTACTCTACTTGCGCTATATTGATGACATCTTCATCATCTGGACCCATGGAAAAGAAGCCCTTGAGGAATTCCACCATGATTTCAACAATTTCCATCCCACCACCAACCTCAGCCTGGTCCAGTCCACACAAGAGATACACTTCCTGGACACTACAGTGCTAATAAACAATGGTCACATAAACACCACCCTATACCGGAAACCTACTGACCGCTATTCCTACCTGCATGCCTCCAGCTTTCACCCTGACCACACCACACGATCCATCGTCTACAGCCAAGCTCTGCGATACAACCGCATTTGCTCCAACCCCTCAGACAGAGACAAACACCTACAAGATCTCTGTCAAGCTTTCTTACAACTACAATACCCACCTGCGGAAGTAAAGAAACAGATTGATAGAGCCAGAAGAGTTCCCAGAAGTTACCTACTACAGGACAGGCCTAACAAAGAAAATAACAGAACGCCACTAGCCGTCACCTTCAGCCCCCAACTAAAACCCCTCCAACGCATTATTAAGGATCTACAACCTATCCTAAAGGATGACCCAACACTCTCACAAATCTTGGGAGACAGGCCAGTCCTTGCCTACAGACAGCCCCGCAACCTGAAGCAAATACTCACCAACAACCACATACCACACAACAGAACCACTAACCCAGGAACTTATCCTTGCAACAAAGCCCGTTGCCAATTGTGCCCACATATCTATTCAGGGGACACCATCACAGGGCCTAATAACATCAGCCACACTATCAGAGGCTCGTTCACCTGCACATCCACCAATGTGATTTATGCCATCATGTGCCAGCAATGCCCCTCTGCCATGTACATTGGTCAAACTGGACAGTCTCTACGTAAAAGAATAAATGGACACAAATCAGATGTCAAGAATTATAACATTCATAAACCAGTCGGAGAACACTTCAATCTCTCTGGTCACGCAATCACAGACATGAAGGTCGCTATCTTAAAACAAAAAAACTTCAAATCCAGACTCCAGCGAGAAACTGCTGAATTGGAATTCATTTGCAAATTGGATACTATTAATTTAGGCTTAAATAGAGACTGGGAGTGGCTAAGTCATTATGCAAGGTAGCCTATTTCCTCTTGTTTTTTCCTACCCCCCCCCCCCTGATGTTCTGGTTTAACTTGGATTTAAACTTGGAGAGTGGCCAGTTTGGATGAGCTATTACCAGCAGGAGAGTGAGTTTGTGTGTGTATGGGGGTGGGTTTTTGGAGGGGGGTGAGGGAGTGAGAGAACCTGGATTTGTGCAGGAAATGGCCTAACTTCATTATCATGCACATTGTGTAAAGAGTTGTCACTTTGGATGGGCTATCACCAGCAGGAGAGTGAATTTGTGTGGGGGGGTGGAGGGTGAGAAAACCTGGATTTGTGCTGGAAATGGCTTTTAGATAAGCTATTACCAGCAGGACAGTGGGGTGGGAGGAGGTATTGTTTCATATTCTCTGTGTATATATAGAGTCTGCTGCAGTTTCCACGGTATGCATCTGATGAAGTGAGCTGTAGCTCACGAAAGCTCATGCTCAAATAAATTCGTTAGTCTCTAAGGTGCCACAAGTACTCCTTTTCTTTCTGCGAATACAGACTAACACGGCTGTTACTCTGAAACCTGACTAAGAGCTGAAATCACTGAGTGTTGTGTTAAGTAGTGGGGGAGCCTGAAGATATATTGTGGAGAAGTTTGTGGGATGGCTGGAGTGCCTTGTGGACAGGCTGGTGGAGCAGTTCGTGGGATGGCGGGAGCTGCTTGTGGGCTGCAGAGCTGAGCGAAGCAGTTCGTGGGGTGGCTGGTGGAGCGGAGCAGAGCGAAGGCTTATGGAGCTGTGGGTTGATCAGGTTCAGATCATGTAAGGTTCCTTTTACCCCCGCCCCAATCTCCACCCAGGTTGGGAGGTAAAGCTCTGCAGATAAACTTTTGAACTCTGGGGCTGCCCTGACCAGGGACAGAGACTTCTGGGTCATTGGACTTTTGGGACTTTGGGTGATTTGGGGTTGCTGGACTCAAGAACCAAAGGGAAAGGGCATGCCCCAATTTGCTTGGGGTGGGTTTTTTTGCTCAGGGGTTGTGTTATGAATCCTGTTGGTGGTGTTTCCCCAACATAATGCCACATTGTTTCTCTCTGTTATTAAAAGGCTTTTTGCTACACTCAGACTAGGTGCTTGCAAGAGGGGAAGTATTGCCTCTGGGAAGTATTGCCCAGCGGGGGTGGTATATATTTGTCCCAGGTCACTGGGTGGGGGCTCGAGCCGGTTTTCATTATGTTATTGGAATGGATCCCCTAGATATTGAACCTGTTGTTCAAGATATTGAACCTTGTTGCTGCCAACTCTGACGGGCAGAAGGGTTACATTAGGAAAAGCTTTTTCACTAGGAGGGTGGTGAAGCACTGGAATGGGTTACCTAGGGAGGTGGTGGAATCTCCTTCCTTAGAGGTTTTTAAGATCAGGCTTGACAAATCCCTGGCTGGTATGATTTAGTTGGGGATTGGTCCTGCTTTGAGCAGGGGGTTGGACTAGATGACCTCTTGAAGTCCCTTCCAACCCTGATATTCTATGATTCTATGATAGGACGCCCTTGGCATGCAGCGCGGCAGCCCAGCCATTGATCCCACCAGCACGGACCTTGGGGAGGGCCCAGCCAGGGCTGTCAAGGTTACCACTATTCTGGGCAGCAGTCACATGGCCTATGGGGATAAGAGGTGCTGGCCATGCAACCTCAGCCTTCAGGCACCGAGCACTCTTTAGCAGCACCTGCTGACCACTCTGGGAAGAGCATGGCTAGCTCTTCTGGAGCACAGGTGCAAGGGGTGGCAGCCAGTCAGTTGCATCCGGCTGTGTCTCAGGACAAAAGTGCACTGGTTACGCTGAATAAGTGATGCAGGCTTATATTATGACACATCAGGGATGTATGTGCTCCCGCCCACTCCCTGTCTTGTTAATAGATAAGGGTGATTCCTCCCTGGGCAGCATAACCTCATCAGACCCCCAATCAGGAATTCCAGCTTCATCATATGGCCAGGTCACCCAGGGCTAGGCCCATTAATAGATCAACACCAAAAGGTGGGGGTAGGGGGAGGTGAAGGAGAGATGCTCTGCTGGGTTATAGCTTCAGCTCAGGGGAATGGTGGAAATTACAGTAGGGGAGTCTGCTTCACCTCTGCAAAGGAGATCAGTTCCTAAGAAAGCTTCCTCTTCCGCCTGCTCCTCTTCCTCACTCCACTCCCCCTCCCCCTCACCCGCTGGGCTACAATCCAGTCTGCTGCTCATTTCCCTGCTGTATTTAAAGCTGCAATCAGGTTCTGGCATCAGGGCCTTTCACTTGGAAAGCTGGCATGAAAGCCTGACAGATCTGCCAATGAGTGTTCAGCCCAGGGAGTGGGAAGTGGGGAGGGGCTTGCTTTCCTGCAACTGCAGGATGAGGAGAGAGGAGAGCTGGCAGTACATTGGAGAAAATGCTCCTAGACACCCTGAGACACGGGCCCCGCTACTTGCTCACTCAGAGAACTATTAATGGCAGTGAGATACCACCCGTGCTGTTTGAAGAGTTCCCAGGTTGGCTTTCAGACAGGGCGAAGTGCAGGGGCTCTTCCTAACTGCAGTCTTTGAGCACAAATCCACCCCAGAGGCTGGACAAGGGGCATGCCCAGGGTTTTGTTCCCACTGCACTCAGTGGCTGTTTACAAAATGGGACAGTAGCGATACTGCAACTCTCCAGGACAGAGGCGCATTGGCAGAGCTTGTGGAGCCCAAGCCTGGAACTGCGAGGGGCTGGGGAGCAGGACTGAGGTGCATTTTTTTTTACGGGGTTGGCTCCTCTCTCCTCCCCTTGCGGGAGCAACTGCTTAGAAAGCTTTCAGCCGAAAGCGACTGGCAGGCACCATGGCTCGAGGGGGAGGAGAGGTGACCGTTGCTTTGCCTGAGCAGTTTCTCAGAGTCATAAGACTTCCTTAGATCTGGAGTTGTGCTTCCCTATAAAAGTGCCTGGGCCCTGGGGTCAGCTGCAAAACTAACTAGATGAAAAGAGAAATGAAATAACAATTTCTAAATTAAGGATGTGATTTTCACATGTATCTAGGGGATTTGGACACCCAGTTCCCACATAGTAAGGAAAGTTGGGTGTTCAGACCCTTGGGCAGCCTTGAAAGTCTCAACCTATGATAACAACGGGAAGCCTACTTGTTTATATGTTATGCATTCAGACAACCTCACAGCCTTCCGGGCCCTCTCCACCCCCCAGTCTTGTGTCACATCTCACTACATCTCACCCAGTCCCTCATTTCTTACCTGGATGGCAAGTTCCCAGGGCTGGACTCTGAGCCCAGTTGAAGTGGTGCAACTGCAGAATCATTTTAAAGGAAGTGGGTTGGCAGCGAGATCGGAACCCATCTCAGAAACGCTGTGCACCACCATTGAGGTGAAAAGGGAGGAGGGATGGTTCGATGATTAAACTTCTAGCTTAGAATTTAGGAGGCTTTGGATCAGGTCCCTGTCTGCTACAGACTTCCTGAGGCACCTTGGGTAAGCCCTTAGGTGTCCCTGTGCCTCAGCTCCCCATCTGTACCATGGGGATAACAGCAGTGCCCTGCCCCACAGTGGTGTGGAGAGGATAAATGCATTGAAGTGCATGAGCTGCTCAGATGGGGATAAAAGCTAGGGCCTGTGCTATTCAGGAGGATCACAATGGTCCCACCCAGCCTTGGAATCTCTGAATTCCAGGGAGGGGAGGGTCCCTGACCGAGGTGTTGTGCTCCCACACAAGGGCGGTAAATGCTTCTCCGGGAAGCAGGACACATGGGCAGCATCAGTGTGTAGTGAGCCCAGGGTGTGGGCACCTGAGTAGTGGAAGGAAACAGGGCCAATGAGGCCTGAGATCGGGGCTCACTTCCCAGCTCAGCACCTGCATCCCTCGTGAGCTTGACTAAATCATTTGACCTCCCTGGGTCTCAGTTCCCCATCAGTACAATGAGGGGAGACCAATCTTTCCTTTCTCCCCCCGACCCTTTGCTTCTCTTGTCTCGTAGCCTGGCAGCTCTTTGGGACAGGGACTGTCTCTTATTCCATATTTGTACAGTGCCAGACCCAGGCTTCTCCCTGGGGGAGAAGAGAAGCAGACATGACAAATGCACTCATGGAAAGCGCTCAGACACTGTGGTGAGGGGGGTCAGAGAAGAATCTGCATAGACTAGAGGAGGCTGCTGATCTCCACTGGGGCCTTTGTGTGCTACCGTAATGCTGGGATGGCTGTAAGAGCTGGGAATGGGACTGAGCCTTCCAGCTCCATGGCTTGGGGCATTTAAAACGACAGTGGATAAGCCATGGAATGTCCTGCGGTGGCCAAGGGAAGGGGATGGATGAAACGGTCTTTTCCATTTTGGACATCTACAGTCCAACGTTGGTTGATGAGAAGAGGGCAAGGTCTGTTCGTGGCTATGCTGACTGAAATGAAGCTGCCTGGTTCAGCTATCCGAAGAAATGAGGAATGTCATAAGAGAGAGAGATGCAGCACAAGAACATAGAAAGGCAGAAGCCCAAGGAGTTTGCTGAGCAGGACTCCAGCGCTCACATCAGTGCTACTAGCTCAAGGATGAGGATTGAGGACTCTATTTCAACGTAGATATTTCCTAGTAGGGTCTAGGTGTCCCCCCAAATGCCATCCCCTGTCAGGGACCACATGTTCCTAGAAGTCTGTGGGGGTGAGGAAGATCTGCTGTGGATGAACCAAAGCCACTCATTCTGGAGACTCTACCAGTGGGGTAACGTGGCTGGAAACAGGTGCTTGGTTCCATCAGGAAATGTTTGGATGGAGGGCTCAGGGCATTGTTAATGGGGCCTGGTGCCTTTCCCTTATCACCAGCCATTGCAACCCCCCCCCCCCACACACACACTCGCTTGGCTGGTCACTGAATCAGGTCCTTGATCACCAGCCTGACTCCGGCCCTGGCCAGCCAGGCCTGACCAGCAGTTTTGTGATCAAATGTGCACGGAGTGGCTGGTCTCAGAGCAGCCTGCTTTACACAAACCACCCCACAGGTGGCTCCCTCATTGCCAGAGAAACCAAGGGCTGCCTGGGCCTGAACTCACTTCTCCAGGGTCAGGCTGAGCCCCATGAGGGAGGCTGTGCTGTCCAGGACAAGCTCCATGTGTGCAGAGAGGCCTTTGCTCCCAGGGTCTACTCACCTGCAACTGACTTACCCTGAGTATTGGAGTGAAACCACCAAATTCCACCCGCACCTTGCCTTGTGCCACCCAGTCTGCAGCCCCTGTGCATATCAGAGGGAAGGCGAGTGGTGTCCGAGGTGGGAGGTCAGCTCCCGCTCCACACCCACCTGCTAGCCTGCTTCAGGAAAGGTAGGGAGGGTCTAGGGCCTGGCACTTAGCAGGCCTGGGTTCTGTTCCCAGCCCTGCTACTGCCCTGTTGTGTGCCCATGAGCAAGTCACCTTTGTCTCCTGTCTACCTTGTCTGTCTAGATTGTGAGCTCTTCAGGGCAAGGCCTGCCCACTACTCTGTATGTAGAGAGTCTGGACCTTGGGCTTGGCTGTTTTAGTATCCTTCATCCCACCGGTACGATTTCCAGACTTCCAGAGTTTTTGTTTTAGCTCTGGGTTTGGTTCACTGACAGCGGCTCCTCCCTGTTATTTCTGCACAGCTCTGTGCGTGTGGGTGGCATTTCTCTGCCTCGTGGGTGGGAGGCAAAGCAAGGAGCAAAATTTAAGATCAGCAGCATTTTTAAGTGCATATTTTTGGCAGGGAAGTTGGATTTTCTCCCCTCTTTCCCAGCTCTCGCTGGCGGAGATTGGCAGAGGACCCGTGGGAAGCCTTCCCTGCACAGAGTGCCCCGTACAACGGAAGGGGAGCTATGCATTGCGGAGGCTCAGATCCCCACGCACAGGAGGAGGGAGGGCTCCGGGGTGCCTGGGAATATGCTGGCATGTAAGAAGGGAGTGGGCTGAGAAGAAGGGGCACTGGGGCTGGGACCAGAGGGAGCTCTCAGGCAGGAGCCATTCTTCTAAGAGGCACTAGAAGGAGCTCACTGCAACCCTCTGGTCTGCCCTTGGGTAAGAGCTGGATTTTGTTCCTGAATCTCCTGGATTACTCAGCCTTCTGCAGTTCAACCCATGTGCCCTGGGGAAGGATGACTAATGTGCGCCACACTGCCCTCTACTGGGTACAATCAGAACTGCTCTGACGTGTGTCACAGGATTTGTAGTGCTAACAGCTGAGGGGGATTCTCCAACACGCAAAGTGGGGGCTCTTGGAGCAAGGAAGAGCCATGTTCTATCCCTGTTGCTACCATGAGGTTTGGAACGACACAGCACAACGCCACCCCAGCTAGCTAGGGGTTTGCTGAGATAGTCACCCACCATTCATAACATGCTGCAGGGGCTCTACCATGGATTCAGGGTAGGGCGGAGTAGGCTCACAAGGTAGGTACGGAGTGATGCTGAGTTGTGTTCCCAGCCAGATCTCTTTCCACCCCAGATAGCGAGAGGTGGTAACAAGACCCTGGGTTTCGGCAGCACCTTCTGTCAGAGGATCTGACATTGTTTTCCAAACAGCCAGTGTTTACACGCCTAATTGAACTGATGGAAGACCTGGGTCCCAGGAACTTGACAAATACTCTGTAAATAGCCTTCCCAACCCCCCAAGATATTAGCATCACTGCTTTTAGAGAGGAGGGGATTGAGGCCCCCAGGCATGCCATGACTCACCCAGGTGACACTGTGAATCAGTGGAAGAAGCAGGACCAGGACCCAGGTGTCCTGGTGCTCCGTCCCTTTCTCTAACCCCGGCACCTATGGGACATTATTCACCATGTATCCTATCAAGGATAAATGTAACTGCACTATTACCAGCTACCATACCAGCCTCATGGCCATACCTTCTCCTGCCTTCTGCACCCCAGGGAAGTCACCCTGACCACCCCACACACATCTCCTGGGAACCCCCTGCCATAGCCCCCTCCCCTGGGGCCAAGCTCTGGTTAGATCCAAGGAATGAAAGCAGCCCTGTACACCCTACACACCATTGTAATAATCTTTGCACAAAATGTGCCTTGTGAAGTTTCATTTGGTAACTAACAACTTGCTGCTCAACAGTATCATGGTGAAACCTGTGTAGCAACATTACATGCAGAGCTATGACATCCCCCTCTGTGATGTTATGAGCACATTAAAACCAGACAGCTCTGCCTAGACAAAAGTTGTTAAATGGGTCTGTCTTAATCACAGGAATGTGTGTTACCTCAATTTACATGTACATAATAAACAGGGTCCTCAGACAGTGGGGAGGAGATGGCAGGAGACAAAGTGAATTTGCATTTCAGCAAACACAGGTAGGAAGAAAGAGCATGGAGCCTCCTTCACCACCAGACTGCATGTCGCCTTCCTCACTGCTTGGTTACCCTTTACTCCGAGGGATAACTTTCAGAAGAATCCACACGAAAGGTACACTGGACTATAAAAGAAAGGGGGAGAACCCCAAGTTCTCTCTCTCTTTCACTTAAGAAGACAAAGATGCCAGCATGTTTGGGCTTTGGGGAGAGATCCTGACCCTGGGAAGGGTCAGCCACCATCTGGCTGGAAGAGAGGGGTGAGAAAGGCCATCCTGATCTAAAGCCTTGAACCAAAACTTGCTAGATTAAGTTTTAGATGCATGTTTTCTCTTTCATTTGGTTGTAACCATTTCTGACTATCTCCCATACTTGAATTCACTTATAATCCTATCTTCTCTTCTTAATACACTTCTTTTATATTTAATCTAAACCAATCCAGTGCTGCGTTTAAATGGAACTGTTTGGTAATTCCAGTTAGCGTAGAAGTCTGTTGAATATTGACTGTTGACAGGGGCAACAGACCTTTAATCTCTGGACTGTTCAGGAGAGGGCATGACAGTGCAGAACACATGTTTCTGGGATAATCCAGGACTGGGGGCGTGTTGGGGTCACCTTGTGAGCAGTAACCAAGGTTGATGGAAGCCAGAGAGTGGCTCGTCTGTTGCAGACAGGCTGCTGGGGCAGAGTTGCTGAACCAGAGCTGTAACTATACAGACACTCAGGTTGTGACCTGCATGCTGTCTGGCTGTTTGTGAGTGGCACAGGTTGTGAGCTACAACAGTAAAGCATTGTGAGGCACCTGAGCCTGCAGGGTAGGTGGTGACACATCCCTCCACTGGTCTGGATTGCACCCCAGAATGTGGCAGACCCACAGACTGGTAGGTGCAATACTCAGAATCCAATAGCAGGTGAACTGAGAAAAACCCCAATTTCCCCCTTGACAGATAAACACATTGAAAACAATGTGGTATAAACACTGCACATGATGGACTGGAGGTGAGCGATCTACAGACTCAAAAGGTTCCCACTGGAGGGGTGTGTCTTCTTTCTTGTCAATCTGTCACGCATGACTAGCCCCACCCCTTGATATAGAACAGGAGGAACTGGTTGGACTATTTTTGTTGAAACAGTTTCCCTTCCCCCCCCCCCCCGCACCAAAAAAAAAAAAATCAGCTCTCTCTGAAATTAACGCATTTTCCTGGGCAAATTTTTATTTTGCTCAACATTTTTCCATAAAAGTGTTTTTTCTGTGTTCCCCGCTCCCCTTTTTCCTCCTTTTCTAGTGGGGTGGGAGGAGAGAAAGAGAAAAAACAGAAACATTTTCAAAACTTGTTTCATTTCATTTAGACAAAAAACAAAAAAAGGAAAAAAAAATCAAAGGAAAATTTTGAATAAAGTGGACATTTTTTGTTTCTTTCAAAAATTTTCACAGAAAATCCTTATTGTACAATTGGCCCTAATTAACTGAGCAATTGAATGTTGTTTCATTGCAGTTTACTTCTCTGTCTAGACAGAGATTCAATAATCTAGTTAGTTCTATTGTCCAACATAAGAGGCAGGATCTATCCTTGATTATTCTACTGATATCACTACTTGTGCATGTTGCTCCTAGCCACATAGCAGCTCTCACAGAGAAACTGTTCTCACACCTGCAGAGTTAACCCTGGCTCTTGCCTGGCTTTTAGCCCTAACCCCATCTATCGACCACACACACAAACAACCCTTTTACCTGAGGTTTAACCCAGACTTGCTTACCTGGCTGGCTGTATAGGTTAGACCCTGGGTTTCACTTTAACACAGGCTCTCACCCACCTACTTTGCAGGGTAGATGCAGGCTGAGATACCCCGTAGAGTTGACTGCACTGCAGCTGGGACAGACATGCACTAACTCTGCTCGAACTAGCATGCTAAAAATAGCTGTGGGGATAATGACAGAGGCTAGCCACCCAAGTGCAAGCCCCTCAACTCCCAGGCCTAAACTTGGGTGGCTTGCTTCCAGCGGCAGTGTACGTGTAAGCAGGTAGCTTTCCTTTAAGGTCTCCCTCAACAAGAATGTATGACACCCCTCACTCCAGTTATGGCCAGGAGACACCACCCACAGCCACTAGGCACCCCACTGCTGGCAGCGTGGCTCTACAGCACAGGGATAACCTGGGCCTGGATCTATATAGCATCATAACAGTTACAGCGTACACCAGTGCTTAATTTGTGCCCCAGCCCCTCTGGACCTGGTGGTTCAGAGCCCCAGCCTCTCTGGGCTTGGTGCATCAGTTATGAAAGTTAAAAAAAAATTGCTTGAGCCCTGGCACCTCTTTCATTGCAAATTAAGCACTGGTCAGACCTTATATTTCATTGTAAAAACCTACACTGCCAACAGGCACCGGTTTCCTCTGCGCCCTGGGGGTGCTCAACCCCCCGCCCTGTTCCCCCAAACCCCCAGCCCGCCTCTTCCTGCCCCTGCTCCACCCCCACCCCGCTCCACCCCTTCTCCCAAGCTCCCACCCCCACCTTGTCTCTTCCTGCCCCCGCTCCACCCATGCCCCACCTCTTCCTATCCAGTTCCATCCCCTGAGCGTGCTCCATCCCTTCTCCTCCCCTTCCCCCCACACCTTCTGCAAGCTGCAGAACAGCTGATCATAGCAAGTGGGAGGCGCTGGGGGCAGGGGAGGAGGGGAGCTAGCGCCCGATGGATTCTAAGCACCCACTAAATTTTTTCCATGGGTGCTCTGCCCTGGAGCACCCACAGAGTTGGCACCTATGGCACTGACACACCTTGGGCTGCGTACATGAACACAAAGGCCCGAAATTGAAAGATTCCCCCAGCAACACAGTCCCCACACATTGCCTTTTAGACTACTATCTAGACTGGCTTTTGCATGGGCAAATGTGCAACCTTAAAGTTACATTAATGTAATTTATTACCTTGTTATCTCTCTGCATATGCTCATTAGATAGAGCTGCCTACACATGATGCTGCCTGGGGGTGGGCCAGCTGCAGGGACTGAACTCGAGGCCACTGGATCTAGAACAAGCCTCTACTGCTTCAGCCAAAGGATCAAGTCTTTTGATGTGGTAACAGATTCATAAACTTGTTACCTGGTCCAGACACTACAGGGGACGAAGACTCAGTTGGATAATGTGGGATGGATGGATGGACACATGCACACACTCTCTCTCAAGTTTGTCATGTGTTTCAATAATGGAGATGTTAAGAATTCCCAAAGGCTTCCAATACAGGGGTCATTGTCAAGTCCAAGACTTTTACTGCAGACCTAAGGAGAAACTCACTTACCAGATACAAATGGCTTGATCTTTACCTCCCAATAGCCTGGAAAGAACTCATGTCCAGCCACTCAAGAAAACGTGTCGTGTTATCTGACATACGTCAGTATACAGCACACACAGAAATTACATAGAGCCATCTGCAGATCAGTTTCACCGGTTTCACTGGCTTTAATTAACCACTGATGATGAACAGATGGGAGACTCCAGCAGGGTGCAAATGGATTTGGAAGAAGGAGGTGAAGAACTGGATTTTGCAGCCCACTTTAACTGGATTCTGAGAGTAGCCACCATTGCAGTACAGGCTGGATCTTGGAAAGATACCCAACTCTCTGACAATGCCTCTCATTCCAGCCCTGCAGCCCCCTCCCTGCTCTTCCAGTCCTTCCCCCTCCCCTCCAGCGCTGACAAGACATTGTAGGCTTGTCCTGAAGAACAGTCTTGGGTCCACCAACCACCTCTGTCAATGTTCCCGAGGCCTGCCTGATAGCACCCGTACAGGCCTGACATTCCATGCAGCTCTCCTGATAAACTGCAGCCTTGATGGCTGGCACTTCCTGCAATTCCAGTCCTAGCACCAGATTGCCCACTCCAGATTGTTCCCCTGGGGATCTGGTTGGCTCCCCCCTCTCCAGCTCCATGCTTCCCCTTGCTACTGTCCCTTGGCTTCCCCCGCCACTCCATGCAGCATTCAGCTTCAAGCTCTATTGCCTTCTGAAGAAGGCCCCTCCGGCTGCCATGATGACAGTGCCCTTAGCACACCCAAACCCACACTTAGCCTTACCCAGTCTTACCCCCTGGAGAGCTCTCCCTGGGGCCAATATCCCCATGTCCACGACTTCGGAGTTCTGGCGCTCAATTCCCTGCTCCTATCCACAGACCATACATCCTCTTGGCCCACTTTTATACATTTCAGCCAACAATGGGCTCCAATCCCTGGCTTGCCCAAGTGAAATCCAAGGCTAGAGGTTACAGACGGCAAGCATCAGAGAGAGACGCTTACAACATTTCAGGCTCCTTGAAACCTCACATCCTGCCTTTCTTAAAGCCACAGCAGTCAGCAGGGCTGCAGAGCACACATTACAGCTGTCTCTGTCTGTAAGTGACAGGGGCTGTCCTGCTTCTACTAGAGAAAGCGCTGCTAACCTCAGCATCAATTAATGCCAGGGGAGCAATGGATGCATGTACAGGAAGCAGGAACACAGCCACTAATTGTACATCTCAGAATGCGCTGGCTCTTTAGTGAAAGGGACATCTGCTTTGTCTCCTCAAGAATGCTGTCTACAGGATAGGATGGGATCAGAAGTCAGGACTCCTGGGTTCTAGTCCTAGCCAGGAGAGCCAGCAGTCTAGTGGTTTCAAGTGGTCCATTGCTCGTTCCCTCTGTAGACGTGAGCAAGTTACTGTGCCTCAGTTTCCCCATCTGTAAAACAGAGTTACTAATCCTTGGCTGCCTCACACAGGCATTGTAAGTCTCAATTAATAAATTAACATGTTTGGAGACCCTCAAATGGACACCAGAAAGCCCAAAGTTCTGATCTGGATTTCAAACCTTCAAGGACAGGAGGGTTTGGATCTGCAGCTCTGGTTCTGCCCATTACAGGGCTGGGCAGATCAGATCTGGGGTTCCAGTTCAGACACATCTCTAATCCAAATGTTACAAATTTTGCAATTTCTACACCCCCCCCCCGCAAAGCCAAAAGTCATTGATTCCCATTGAATATTGCTTTCAGTCTTTTGGGTTTATTTGGACCCCACCTCAGAGCCAAACCCAGGAGTGGGGGCCATGTGGATGTGTGAGCTGTGGACTCACACACATGGAAAGCAAACAGAACATTCCCATGAAGCTCAGCCAAGCAAAACAGCTAATCTCCTGTGTTATCAGCATGGGCTTTTCACAAACCAGAACATCCCATCCAAAGCGCAAGTTCCGGACTGACCGTCCATCCTCTCCCATCATTCCCCTTTGCAAATGCTCTTGCTTTTCACCTTTGCATTTGATCCCGCTCCCCACACTCTCTTGGATACTGCCATCCTAACAGCAGGTCCAAGACTGGTAAATATCATATGCTACTGGCAGCGTTCTGCGTTCTCCACCCCCACCTGTTCATTTTGTGTGCAATCAGCACATTTCACTCATCTACAGGCAGTCCTTTGATGTAGGTCGGTGATGTGCAGGAGATGACAGCTCAGAACATCGGCTCCTGCGGGACGTCAGGTGACTGCGCCCTTCCACTGCAAGGAGCAGCGCTGCAAAGGCACTGGGAAATGTTTGTTTTTAACCCACATGGTTGCAGATGCACCCATAGCTGGATGCGCGTTTCACAACAGGCAGGCCCAGCTCCTGGCATCACAGGGCTAACCTAGTCCTTTACGTACACCTGCTCGTAAACCCTTGGAGTAGCAGAACTGGCGGGTCCCAAATTATGTAGGGGGATTATTCACCTCAAATACAGGCTCCCACATGATCCCTTCTAAAAAGCCTTCTTGCTCAAGACGCTGATGTGTCACTCTGGATCTAGCTATTCCTGCCCTGGGCTACCCACAGCTCTGCCAATGCCCCTCAGTTCTGACCTGCAGTGCCCCCTCCTGCTCTAATCCTGGACCCTCCCATATCTCTGTCAGTGCTCCTCAGTCCTGGGCTCCCCCAACACCTCCTTCTATTCTGGCTTTAAGGATAATGACAGGTTTCAGAGTAGCAGCCGTGTTAGTCTGTATTCACAAAAAGAAAAGGAGGACTTGTGGCACCTCTATTCTGGTTTTGTGTCTCTTGGGAGTATAACTCTTGGATGATTTTGCAATGTAAATAAAGGCTAATCGGGAATAGACTCCCCCAGTTTATTTCTCATTGTGCCTTAAGCGAGGGTTGATCTAATGGCCCCAATGGTGAAAGGACATCCCTCTGCTCCCATGTGCACATCCCCTCAGTGGAGTCATACAGAGGCTTAAAACTGAATGCCGGGGTTTGGAGTTTGTGGTTGATATGGAAGATGAGACTGGTGATAATGACTAACCCCTCGCTGCTTGGTTTGTTCTGACCAGAAGCCACCAGCTGCCCCTTTCCTGAGCGAACAGGGTGGAATAGGGATTAATACCAACCCGGTCCCAAAAGAAAGGAGGTTCCCTCTTCTGCTCTCTGAGCTGCTGCAGTCTGTCCCCAGGCCATTGTTACACAACCAGCTCCTCAGCTCCACGCTAAGGCTGAGAAGCAGAAAAAGAAACCCCAGGTTGCAGTTTTTCTGACCTTGCTGAGCACATCCAGCCTGTGTGTAATGTGAGGAGAGAGTGCCGGCTCCACCCACCCTTCCCGGGTGCCTCATCTCCTGCCACAGAAGGGCCAGTGCCATGTACCTGACCCTGACACCTCTCCACCCATCCGGGACAGCTGCTCCAGCTGGCTGGGTTGAGGCGACAACAAGCATAGCGTGGCATGCTGGCTGTGGGGGAAGCACCTAGGGGAGGAGTAGCAAAGGGAGGCAGATGGCCCGAGGAGAGAGGGCTGGGGGGACCTCAAATCTTGACTGACCCTGATCAGATGATACCAACCTTCAGACAGGTCTGTTGCTCCCTGGGGCAGCACTGCGCCCTGGAGCCTGCCAGCTTCCCAAGTGCTCTCGGGTGGGTGTGGGTGTGTGTAGGGGGAAGGGGGAGATGCTGGAGGGCCTGGGGTGGAGGCAGCTCAGGCTGAACCAGCAACCTCAGATCCTGCTCTGAGGCAGGCTCCTTGGAGCCAGGGGATTCTGGACACACAGCCTGGTGCATCTACCCTGCAGCTTCCTCTGGATGCAATAGGGGCTGGCTCAGCATGACACACGCCCCCAGTCTTCACACAGCTCCTCACATCCCTCTCCATTCCCACCACCCTCCCCAGAGCAGCTGGCCACACTGCGAAAAGTGGGTGCAAGATACTGGCCTATCAGCATTCTCCAGTCCCAGCCCTGGCTGCTCTTTTCACCCATGTTGCGCAGCTGTAAGTGACTAACCAGGGGGAGGACAGTGGGCACTGCGGCTCAGTGTCACAAACAGCATGTGGGTCTCCTGACTGCCAGCCCACTACACTGACTGCCAGGCCAGGCAGCCTGATGGGCAAGCAGGGGCTCTGCTGCAACAGTGCACACATGCCACAGAGCCTTTGGGCCATCTGATCTCTGATGCCCCATAAGCAAGAGATGGCAGAGGCAGGGTGGCCTGGGGAGAGGGCGCAGACTATGGGGGTCTCTTCCCAGCTTCCTGGTGTGACCTCGGGCAGATCACTTGCTCCTCTATTTCCCCTGCTGCCCTTTGTCTGATTTGATAGTGAGCTCTTTGGGGGAGGGATCTCAGCACAGCAAGCTTCTCCTCATGTTCAGCCTGGCGTTGTCCTGTGCTCTGCCTCCCCCATCACCACTAGGCCTTGCCATACTAGGCTGACTTTCCCCTGACATTGCTGCCCTTGATGCCTGCTCTGAGCAAGGGGGGGGGGCACAAGATGGAGGTGAAAATACCCACAGCTGCCTGAGTCCTGCCGCCACTCCATCCCCGCAGGAGGAGCTGGCCATTGGCGTGTAACCAGACCCTGCTCTTTTCACCAGGAGATCTCCAAGCACTTTATAAAGGGGGCCAGCACCATTTTACAGCTGGGGAAACTGAGGCACCAAGCAGTGAAGCAACTTGCCCAAGATCACCCAGCCGCAGAGCTCCCCTATTCCTGAGACCAAAGCCAGTGCTCTATCCACTAGGCAACACTGCAGGTGGACTGTTACACTGGCTATCAGTCAGGGCTGTCCAGGTACTCCCTCTACTGGCTGAGTATGAACCTACTGCCCCAGCCACTACTACACCTGCTCTTCAGTTGCTGCACAGACACCGTTTTTGCATGAAGCAGCCCTGGTGCTGGTTTATTCACACTGCAGAGAACTCTCCACCCATGGAGCTCTGTTACCACCCCCCAGCCTGCAGCAGGTTCCTCAGGCACTCAGTTGCCTTTTCCTGGGTGCAGTCCTCATTTCCCCTCCCACAACAGTCCCCTAACCATAGCATGGCTCACTCAGAGCCCAGATCTCCGCTCCCCTAAGCCTACCTTATTTCCTGAAGGACAGTCAAGCTTTTCCTGCCATTCTCTTTCTGGGGCTCAGCTTTCCACAGATTCTTTCCAGGCTCTAGACTCAGCTCCTTCCTGGGCTACCCTGTGCTAGCTCCCCGCATTTCTTTTCTGTGGCCCTCCTAATCCCCTGACTCAGGTGTCAGCCCGTCCCTCATTAGGCTCAGCCTGGGAGCACCTGGACCTGCTTCATTTAAAGGGGCTACCCACCCTGCGCCATGTGAAAAACTATTTCACAAGGAGGGTGGTGAAGCACTGGAATGCGTTACCTTGGGAGGTGGTGGTGGAATCTCCATCCTTAGAGGTTTTTAAGGTCAGGCTTGACAAAGCCCTGGCTGGGATGATTTAGTTGGGGATTGGTCCTGCTTTGAGCAGGGGGTTGGACTAGATGACCTCCTGAGGTCTCTTCCAACCCTAATCTTCTATGATTCTATGATCCCCCTTTAACCTTCAAGCTCAGGCGTGCAACTCCAGTTGACTTACAGCGTGGAGGGGCCAGGATCAAGCCATGTTTGGAGGGCGTGAGTTTCGGCATGTCCCGTGGGAGGCAGGTTACCAGCACAGATGCCTTCCAGCACACTGATGATTGTTAAAAAATAAAAAAGTAAAGTAACTTTGCCATGCTGGGGCAGGAGAGACAAGGAGAATCAGGAAAGCTGAGATGATTACAAAGGATTAGAGGAAGTCAAAAGGAATAAAGGCCAGGGGGTTAAGCACATTAAAACAAAGCAGCCAAGTATTTGACTGTGGTTCAAAACCTTGGAGCTATGTGGTGCCTTGCACTTGGGAAAGGTCAGAGGCAGGTGCAGAGTTAACAATCAGTTTGGGCTGAAACAACCTCTTGACGATGTGCAAAGCCAAGAGAAATAGACATTCTCTCCGCACTGCAGTGGGGAAGGGGCTTATAAGAGATAAACACACAAGGCAGGGGCACCCAGAGACGGACACTTGATTTGCACCACCCAGAGCCACTAGGTGGTGTTGCTCAACTCAAGGCACCAATCACATACATAATCTTTGCATTACAGGATGGGTCTTTTGCTGGGCTCAAACTCTCTTTCCTGCACAGCCTCTTTAACAAAAAATCTAATGAATTTAGTGGAGGAAATTGTGATCTGGTGGTTACAGCAGGAGTCTTAGAGTCCTGGGTTCTGCTCCTACCTCTGTCACTGACTTGTAGTGTATCCATGGTCAAGTCCCTTAACTGCCCTATGAACCAGCTATGTGTTTGGACAAATGATGATGAGCGATTTCATGACAGTTTGCAAAGTGCCTTGAGATGGGGCGGGAAGTGGGCTCAGCAGCAGCCATGGAGCAGAGAGTGGAAAGGCACGACTGGAGAGGTTCCATTCCAAACCCCTCTGGAGACATCTCAAACATCCATGGATTTTTACATGCCTCAGAACAACTAAGCCCACTACCTGCTTTGGATGGGCACCAAACTCACATCTTCCTGCCCCCCAAAGGATCAGCCCTACAACCTGAACTGACAGAGAATCCCCATGAGCTGTAAGCAGTATACTGTCTATGACACATAGTTGGGTGGTTCTGATTCCAGCCAGTAAAGGCAATGAAATGCAGACACACCCACATACACACATTTACAAGTTGCCTGGCTCCTATAATAACAATGTTAATACTTAGGAAAGGTCACAGCTCATGAAAGGGATAGCTGGAATATTACATGGTAAGTTTCATACGATTGAGTTTCATAGGGGTTGGATTCTGGGCTCTCTTACACCATCATCAGTTTGTACTTAAATGATACTTTTATCCCCAGCCCAATAACTCAGAAAGCACTTTTTTAATAAAAAAAAGAATACAAGACAATAGCTCATTCCAATGACACTGAGAAGGGATGATATGTTTACATAGGCTTGGCAAAAAGAAAAGGAGTACTTGTGGCACCTTAGAGACTAACCAATTTATTTGAGCATGAGCTTTCGTGAGCTACAGCTCACTTTATCAGATGCATACTGTGGATACTGCAGAAGACATTATATACACAGAGACCATGAAACAATACCTCCTCCCACCCCACTCTCCTGCTGGTAATAGCTTATCTAAAGTGATCATCAGTGGGGTGAGAGGAGGTATTGTTTCATGGTCTCTGTGTATATAATGTCTTCTGCAGTATCCACAGTATGCATCCGATGAAGTGAGCTGTAGCTCACAAAAGCTCATGCTCAAATAAATTGGTTAGTCTCTAAGGTGCCACAAGTACTCCTTTTCTTTTTGCGAAGACAGACTAACACGGCTGTTACTCTGAAACCTGTCATAGGCTTGGCAGAATATGATGTTTATTTTGTATAATTTCGATGAATAATATCAATGTTTATTTTTAAGAATTTTTTTTATTTTAGCTATTTAAATTTTCACAGTTGTGGGAAATTAAAAGGGGATGCTAGACTGTAGGGGATTTATACAATAATTATTTAATAGCAGTAGACACTGAGATTCAAAAAGGTAAAGCTTTATAACCGTTAAAACACAAATTATCAACATCACATTTCAAAATATACATAATATATATCCTTAAGTCAAACTCTAATAAGTTCTCAATAGCATTTTTCTTACATTGCCTACCTGTAAATTTTGATTATTATTCAATGGAAATATCTTTAATCAGTTTGTGTGTATATAGTGAAATCAACATTTACCAATAAAAAAATATAATCCTTCCAAGCCTGTGTATAGCACCTTTGATCCAAAAGTACAGCAAACAACAACACCAACAATACCATTTTCCAATTTTTTTCCATCAAAAAAGCAGTTTTTAAATAAAAATTTTCACCCCCCAAATTGTTTATTTTTGTTGCGTGCAACCCAAAAGAGGAAAAAAAAGTTTGCGATTTTTCCTTTTTCTCCCCACTTTTATTCTCTATCCCCCCCAATTTTTCAGGGACAAAAGAAAGGAGGAACCACCACCTCAAAACCTGAAATATTTCTATTATAAATTCATAACAGATTTGAAATAAACCAAGAATGGTTCCAATTCAAAACCTGCAGAATGAAACTGATTTTGAAATTTTTCCTAAAATATCTTTCCGACCAGCTCTAATGCTGATAATAAGGACTTTGTGTACATGTAGTACAATTCATCTAAAGCAGGGGTGGGCAAACTTTTTGGCCTGAGGGACACATCTGGGTGGGAAAATTGTATGCAGGGCCATGAATGTAGGGTTGGGGCAGGGGGGTGGGGTGTAGGAGGGAGTGCGGGGTATGGGCGGGGGTCTGGTGTGAAGAAAGGGGCTTAGGGCAAGGGTTTGAGGTGCAGGAGGGATGCGGGGTGCAGGAGGGGCTCCGGGCAAGGGGTTGGGGTGTGGGCTCCGGCCCAGCACCGCATACCTCAAGCTGCTCCGGGATGGCAGCAGCGCGCAGCAGAGCTAAGGCAGGCTCCCTGCCTGCCCTGGCCCCGCGCCGCTCCTGGAAGTGGTCAGCATGTCTGGCAGTGTTTCCTGGGGATGGGGTGAGGCAGGTGGCTCCACCGCCCCCCGCAGCTCCCATTGGCCGAGAACAGGGAACTGCAGCCAATGGGAGCTGCGGGGGATGGTGCCTGCAGGTGAGGGCTGCTCATGGAGCCCTCTGCCCACCCCCCCAGGGGCCACAGGGACATGGTGCCAGCTGCTTCTGGGAGCAGTGCAGGGCCAGGACAGGCAGGGAGCCTGCCTTAGCCCCCACTACACCACAGGGCTGGGAATCCCGCGGGCCAGAATGAAAGCCCTGAGGGGCCAGATCTGGCCTGTGGGCTATAATTTGCCCTCCCGTGATCTAAAGATCTCCAAGTACTTTATCAGCTGAGTTAGTAGAGGAATCACCAACACATATGGGGGTACAGGGATTGCCAGACTGGGTTTGTTTGGTACAGGGATTGTCCGTGGGTCCATCTGGCTTAGTATCTCATTTCCAGAAATGGACAGCACTAGAGACTTGAGAGGCAGGTGCAACAATCCCTGCAGTTACGAGATAACCTGCTCCCAGGGGAAATTACTTCCTAGCTCTCATTAATTAAAGGTTGATTTATGTCCAGAAGCAGGAGGATTTGTCTCCCTTCCAAAGATCTTGGGTGATATCCTGGCAATGGCAAAACTCCCACTTGACTTCAATGGGGCTAGGGATTCTCCCTTAGTTTTTTCAGTCCTCACTAGTATAATTTGGACATCACTTCCCCCACCACTGAGGTGCAGCTGGCTCTAGGGCTGAACCCAGCGGCTGTTTAACATCACAGAGCAACATTATTCAGTAATTGCACTACAGTAGCACTTAGATGCCATAACTGGGATCAGGGCTAAATTGTGCTGGGTGCTGTACAAAGCATGTCACAAGAGACAATCTCTGCCCTAAAGAGCCTATAATCTCCCATACAAAAGACAAACAGGATGGGAGGCAGAGGTGCATAGATGTAAAGTGACTTGCTCCAGATCCCATAGTACGTCAGTGCAGATCTCCTGAGTCCCAGGCCTCTGTCTTGGTCGCTAAATCATGCATTCCCTGCACCAAGCTCAGCCAACAGTGAAGGAAAGAGCATCCCAGGGCAAGGCTATACAGCAAAGAAGAACTGGCGGCGCCGAGTCTCAGAGCCCAGATGGTTCCCTGGAGCTGGCATTGCAGGGCTAAAGGCTGCAATGGGGCTCAGGCTTGAGCCTGGCCTCTGAAACCTGGAGAGGAGGGAGGGTCTTGGAGCCCGGGTTCCAGCCCCAGGAACATCTCCACTGCTATTTTCAGCCCCGCAGCCCAAGTCTCGTAGCCCAAATCCACTGAGCCTGGCTCTGAGACTTGGCGGTGTGGGTTTTTATTTTCAGATATCCCCTTCAGAGACTCCTCTGAATTGAATTCAGGGGAATTGAAGGAGACAGAGTGCAATCCTTCCTGCTGGGATCTGGCCAGGACACTGGGCTCAGTACTGTTTCTCTCACAGAAAGTGCCATTGGATCTGTAATGGGTGTGAGTGCCTGATATTACCTTCCATTGGGAAATCCCGGGGACTTTTGCCTTGACATCCCAAGGCAAGCCCTTCTGTGCCTGGCAGCATTGGGCATGGTGTCAGCCCTTCCGGACCACCACATGCCTGGCACATGGCAGCAGCACCCAAGGATTAGTGCTGAGCTAAGGCAACTGGGCTGGAGATATTTTTAGGTACGCGCTCCTGGCTTTTTCTATTTAAAAGGGGGATGAGGCTAAATGCAGCTAGAGCTGTGACCCAGCAGCAGCGAGGAGCTGGATTTAAATATAAAGTAGGATTTGGCTTTTTTACTTTACTGAAGCAGATTGTCAGAGTGTCTTAGCCCAGATGATCACAGACACAGAGAGAGCGAGAATATGAATGAGACGGGGTGAGTGAGAGAGAGGAATGGGGGAGGAGAGATCGGCCAGGAACACAGTGCCCTTAGGTCTCTTAGTGCCCCTGGAGAGGAGCAAAGCTGCAGGAAGGAATGTTGCATGGGGATTACACAGCATGGATGCTCCTCTCCCATGAGCCACCCCTGGGCCAGGGGCCATAGCCAGGGAGCAAAGGGGAGGAGTTGGATGCCAGCTCCCTCCCTCCTTCCCTCCCCCCACTTTGCAAGGAGTGAAATTTGCACAGGATGCACAAGGTGCACTGATGCTGCTTGAAGCCCCACTAGTTAATTCTCCCACGTGTGGAGATTCTCCCCGGGGTCCTGAGCAGGAGCTGTTTGGGCTGCCATGGCAGGGGTGGGGGACACTATAAAGGGGCCTTCAGCAGGTCTGAGCAGGGTTCCCTGGAGCTGAGGAGGGCTCTATGGCCTTTTTTTGGCTCTGTTTCACTCCCTGACCTGCACGGCTATAGGCCCAAGTGGAGGAGGGGGTAGGGAAGTGGGAGACAGTCCATCCCCGCGTGCAGCAGCCTCCCCTCCTGGGGCAGCTGCTCTGAGGAGGTACCAGGGTTCTGCGAATGAAAGTGTCACATTCCGCAGCAGGGAGAATGGCACGGAGCCAGCTCCCCAACCAGAACCGGAGTTAGATTTCTGTCCCCACCTGGACCACGCTGCGGGTGAAGTTCCTAGGAGGCTCAGAATCTGAACTGGACTCTGGAGCCCACCTGGAACAGATGTCAGGTCTGCTACTGGCTTGTCCTCCTCTCTGACAGGTGTCGGAGAAGCCATGCAGTGATCTCAGCCTGGAGACTTAAGGCAACAAACCAAGGGTTCCCGTTACTGTAAAAGATACCAATGAACCAGGAGCCAGGAGTTGTGCTGTGCCTGCAGTTCTTTTAGATAGAATCCGAGCCCACACTGGTACTTTATTCCTTTAATTAAAAAACAGCTTTAAAGCTGATTGCGCAGCGTAATATTACCAGTCAGCCAAGCATAGGCGGTGCTGCCATGCCATGGTCAGAGCTTAGCCACAGGATTCCTGGCGTGAAGGGAGAACCCACCATCACAGTCCCCCTACCCCGCTCCGGCTGGTGTCCCTAACACACCACCAGGAGCTGATGGAGACCTGGCCATGTGTTATAGTCCAAGAAGAATTCCTGGCTCTCCATTAGCCAGGCAGACACTGGATAGCAGTGCAAGAACCTCCTGTCCATGCAAGACAACAGCAAACACTGCTCCCGGTCCCCGGCGCTCAGCAAGTATGGCAACGAGGTATGTGTGAACTCACAGATGGATGCAAAGATTTGGCACTGTTTCCCCATAAGGACTGCACACACTGTCAGTGCAGGCATAGTGTAGGGATCAGAGCCATGGTCCATGTAACGCAGGGTCCTGTCTCCGACAGAGGCCAGCACCAGCTGCTGCAGAGAAAGGGGGTAGAACCCTGCAGTGGGATAATCACCCCCCTTTGGTCTCATCCTGATTTCTAGTAAATTGGTTTGAGCCCTGAAGCACCAGGTTTTATCTCCCTTCCATAATTTCTCTTAGCCTCAACTCATTATCCATGTAAATAGCCAATCCCACTCTGACTCCTGCTAAACTCAGTGAGCTCCCCAGTGTAATTATGCACTGTGTGAACACGTGTTTCTTTTCATCAGCTTTGAATCTGCCACCGTTTCATTTCATTGAATGCCACAGAGTGTGCCTGGGGGAATGCCAGGAGTTGCTGCACCCAGAATTGGGAGGAAGGTATGACCGGCACCACTGCCTCTGGGACGGGCACAGGACATCCCGACCATGCATGGGACATGGCTGCAGCTGGACAGCCCAGGGCACAGGGTGGGAAGAAGTTGGGCACTCTCCTGTGCAGCTGGAAGGGACAGAGCTGCTGCACACAGACCCATCCTGGGGTTCCTTGACAGAATGTACCACCTGATGGACAGGGGGAGACTAGAAAATTATTACTACTGAATCTGTGATCCCAATAGCACCTAGCAGCCCCAGGTGAGTTCAGGGCCTTGTTGTGCTGGGTGCTGTACAGACGCATATTATGAAACAGCCCCGGCCTGGTGAGCATACAATCTAAATAGACAAGCACCCTTATTTTACAGATGGGGAGCTGAGATGCAGAGGGATTAGGTGACTCACATCAGACAGGGATCTTGTAGCAGAGCTGATAACTGAAGGGCTAGCTCTTAACCCTTAACCACAAGAACATCTTTCCTCTTTGGCTTTCACATCTCTAGAATTCTCCAGTGAACCACAGACGTCTCACCAATCTCTACCCGCACAGTTTGCAAATTCACTGTGTGACAATGGGGCAAAAGGGCAGGGCTGAGGGCACACCTATCTACACCTGGAGTTCTCGCTGTGCTTTCACACATGCTCATTGACTAAAACAACCACAAATTCAAGAAAAGACAAAATATTTATGGCTAGTCATGTTTAATCCTGGGTTGTAGCTTAAAGACAACAAATAGCAAATTTAGGGCTAAACACAACCAACATTTGTGTCCTGGAACAAGCATTTTTGCAATGTTGACACTTGGTGTTATAATCATACCCCCAGAATACAGCTTCATTTCGAGCTCTGACACGGATTCATTCTGCAGCCCTGCATCAGTGTCTCTCGCCTCAGTGTCCGTACCTGCAAAATGGGGACGATGCTCCCTGGCTGGCTGGCTGGGAGGCTTAGTTCACTTACATTTCTGAGATCTTCATGTAAAATTGCCGAATATCACAACAGCTCATTCAGTTTCACCAGCACACTGAATTCTCTCTGTGAGATTTCTGAAGGCTTCATGCTGCTTGTACGTGCTCACAAAAGCCTGCTTGGCATGAAACCCCTATGTGGCTCAGCACGCAGGTGTGAGTACGGATGTAAATAAGAGAGGGGAACACACCCTGGTGAGCCCAGTACAATATTATTGTCTAGTGCGCTGTTCCTATATGTCTCTCTCCACATGCAGCAGCAACAGCAATGCGAATGTCCAGTTGAGAGGGGGCGGGGGAGGAATAGCACTCATGACATAATAAGGAGATGTGCAATTATTTAGGCAAAACAACCAAAACCCCCCAAACCTGAAGAGCTTTGTCAGTGACAGAATCAGAATCAGAGCGAGAGAGAGATTCCAAGTGATTTGTGAAAAAGCCAGGCACTGTAATTGTTAAAGAATAATATAGAGTCTCACAAAGGAAGTCCCAGCGTAATAAGTGCACTAAACCAGGCAGCTTTCTGTTGATCCCTTGCCAAAGAGAAAAGTATTCCATCGTGAAATTAATCACGAAATTACAGCACATCTCAAACTGCTAAGGTAGGGAAAGGGCTAATGTGCTCATACCCACTTCCCACCCTTACCTCCAAACTCCTGCTTTCAGTGTGAAATTAATCACCGATTTACCATTCAGATCAAGCAGCGTGCTAAACTGATCATGCGAAAACCCAAGAGCTTCCTGCCACATCTGGAAGGCATTTCAAAGCGCAGGTGGACTTGTGCTCTAGTAAGCAAGGCCATTTCACAGCTGTATTTCATGGACCATTAAAGGGAAGCTGCTGGGTGGAACAGACATGGCTCTGGAAGGTTAGCCAAGGTTAGTGGGGGGGAGTGTGGCCTAGTGGCAGGAACAGGGGACTGGTAGCCCAGACTTATTATGTTCTATTCCCAGCTCTCTGTGTGATCGTGGGTAAGTCACGCCCCTGCTCATTGCCTCAGTTTCCCTATCTGTAACATGCAGATGATGATACTTGGTAAAGTGCCTACAGATCAGTGGTTATATAAGAGCTAACTGGGTTATGTGCTGGAGAGCCATTCGCTACCTGTCAAGTCTCAGAACATGTCTGGAGCTGAGTGAGCACGGATGCCTTCAAGGATGCAGCCTGATGGTGCTTGGTTTTTCACCTTGAGGAATCCCTAGCATTGTTCATCCACTATTCAGCGTCTGCCCTTCTGACTCCCTGTCTGGTCTGGTGACCAGTGCCTTTCCTACCCACCATGGAGTCTATGTTAAGTAATAGTTCTACAGCACCTATCTGGGGCTTTGCAGCTGGCACTGTGCCACCTGGATCCTCATGGTAGCAGTGGATCTTCCTGCTACAAACCATCTGGTTTTCACTCCTGTGTTCTAAGCACAAGAAAACACTACAACACTGATCAGTTACCCTATTTTAAATACACAGGAATACGTTACACACACCTATTGACTAGACAACTGGCATCACTACAAAGAAGAATCTTTGTAAAATCAACACCCTGGAGGAAAGAGCACGGGAAGAAAATTCATGTTAGATTAGGGTTCTTGGTATTCTACTTCTAAGGACTCTGGTATTGCACACATGGAAAAATACCAATTATTTTTTGAGAGACATTTTTTGAGAGAGGATGCCAGACTGCAGGCATCTCTGACAACGCCCTGCCCCCACCATGGTGCCTCAGTTAATGGCACTTCATCAGCAGCAGCACCAGGGAACGGTTCCCAGCAGCACCAGGGAACGGTCCCCCATGCTGTCCTGCTGGGGCTGGAGGAGGAAAGCCCTACCAGGGGGGCAGCACCAAGCTCTCCTGGACTCCCTTAGCTGTTCTCTGGTTAATCTTCCCAATTCCGTTCCATTCAAGGATTCCATTTACAAGGCCCTGAAAGTGCTATGGCAGAGATACTGATTGGGAGCCACCAGGGAATCTCAGCTTCCACGTAGGACTGGGGTCAGCCAGTTTGGTGCACTACGATGGTGGGTTTCTGTTTGGAGGGAATTCAGGGATCATGAGAGGGAGGGACCTGAGAGCGCTAGCACAGACCAGAGCCAGGCAGAGGCTTATAGGTCGGAGCTGTGCACTTCCATATGAAGATCTGCCAACATACCTCAGCTCTGTCAATGCACCTAGATCTTGACCTCGTGTACCCACTGCTATTGCAGCCCTGGGCTCCCCACAGCTGTGCCCATGCAGTCCAGTCCTGACCCACAGCACATTCTGCTGCTCTACTTTTGGATCCCCATAGCTGTCCCAATGCACAACCATCCTGACCTGCAGATCTGTCCCCCACTTCACTTTGCCAAAGTCCCTGCATCCTGACCCAGCTAGACCCAAAGCCCACACCCAAGCCATGGGAGATGCAGTTAGGGTCAAGTGCCCCTGATGCTTATCCCTCCCCTCCATTACTTATACAGCAGTCAACAGACCTTCAGCCACAGGTCCAGCCCTGGCTTTGGGAAATGGGGTGAGGAGGAGCTGGGCATTGATGACTGCTCCTGAGGCAGGAACAACACACTATGGTGCCGGGGCAGTGCAAGGCTGAGCATCACCATTCCGCAGTACATGCTTCCCGCAACATAAGAATATAAGAATGGCCATACTGGGTCAGACCAAAGGTCCATCCAGCCCAGGATCCTGTCTGCTGACAGTGGCCAGTGCCAGGTGCCCCAGAGGGAGGGAACCTAACAGGTAATGATCTAGTGATCTCTCTCCTGCCATCCATCTCCACCCTCTGACAAACAGAGGCTAGGCACACCATTTCTTACCCATCCTGGCTAATAGCCATTAATGGACTTAACCTCCATGAATTTATCTAGTTCTCTTTTAAACCCTGTTATAGTCTTAGCCTTCACAACCTCCTCAGGCAAGGAGTTCCACAGATTGACTGTGTGCTGTGTGAAGAAGAACTTCCTTTTATTTGTTTTAAATCAGCTGCCCATTAATTTCATTTGGTGGCCCCTAGTTCTTATATTATGGGAACAAGAAAATAACTTTTCCTTATTCACTTTCTCCACACCAGTCATGATTTTATATACCTCTTTCATATCCCCCCTTAGTCTTCTTTTTTCCAAGCTGAAAAGTCCTAGCCTCTTTAATCTCTCCTCATATGGACCTGTTCCAAACCCCTAATCATTTTAGTTGCCCTTCTCTGAACCTTTTCTAATGCCAGTATATCTTTTTTGAGATGAGGAGACCACATCTGTACACAGTATTCAAGATGCGCGCATATCATGGATTTATATAAGGGCAATAAGATATTCTCCGTCTTATTCTCTATCCCTTTCTTAATGATTCCTAACATCCTGTTCGCTTTTTTGACTGCCGCTGCACACTGCGTGGACGTCTTCAGAGAACGATCCACGATGACTCCAAGATCTCTTTCCTGATTAGTTGTAGCTAAATTAGCCCCCATCATATTGTATGTATAGTTGGGGTTATTTTTTCCAATGTGCATTACTTTACATTTATCCACATTAAATTTCATTTGCCATTTTGTTGCCCAGTTACTTAGTTTAGTGAGATCTTTTTGAAGTTCTTCACAGTCTGGTTTGGTCCTAACTATCTTGAGCAGTTTAGTATCAACTGCGAACTTTGTCACCTCACTGTTTACCCCTTTCTCCAGATCATTTATGAATAGGTTGAATAGGATTGGTCCTAGGACTGACCCTTGGGGAACACCACTAGTTACCCCTCTCCATTCTGAAAATTTACCATTTATTCCTACACTTTGTTCCCTGTCTATTAACCAGTTCTCAATCCATGAAAGGATCTTCCCTCTTACCCCATGACAACTTAATTTACTTAAGACCCTTTGGTGAGGGACCAGCTTTGTGTCATCTGCAAACTTTATTAGCACATCCTCACTTTTTGTGCCAAGGTCAGTAATAAAAAAGATTAAATAAATTTGGTCCCAAAACCGATCCCTGAGGAACTCCACTAGTAACCTCCTTCCAGCCTGACAGTTCACCTTTCAGTTTGACCCATTGTACTCTCCCCTTTAACCAGTTCCGTATCCACCTTTCAATTTTCATATTGATCCTCATCTTTTCCAATTTAGCTAATAATTCCCCATATGGAACTGTATCAAATGCCTTACTGAAATTGAGGTAAATTAGATCCATTGCGTTTCCTTTGTCTAAAAAATCTGTTACCTTCTCAAAGAAGGAGATCAGGTTGGTTTGGCACGATCTACCTTTTGTAAAACCATTTTATATTTTGTCCCAATTACCATTGACCTCAATGTCCTTAACTACTTTCTCCTTCAAATTTTTTTCCAAGACCTTGCATACTACAGGTGTCAAACTAACAGACCTGTAGTTACCCGGATCACTTTTTTTTTCCTTTCTTAAAAATAGGAACTATGTTAGCAATTCTCCAGTCATATGGTACAACCCGTGAGTTTACAGATTCATTAAAAATTCTTGCTAATGGGCTTGCAATTTCATGTGCCAATTCCTTTAATATTCTTGGATGCAGATTATCTGTGGCCCCCAATTTAGTCCCATTAAGCTGTTCGAGTTTGGCTTCTATTTCGGATTTGGTAACATCTACCTCCATATCCTCATTCCCATTTGTCATCCTACCATTATCCCTAAGCTCCTCACTAGCCTCATTAAAGACTGAGGCAAAGTATTTATTTAGATATTGGGCCATGCCTAGATTATCCTTAACCTCCACTTCATCCTCAGTGTTTAGTGATCCCCCTTCTTCTTTCTTTGTTTTCTTCTTATTTATGGCTATAGAACCTTTTACTATTGGTTTTAATTCCCTTTGCAAGGTCCAATTCTACATGGCTTTTGGCCTTTCTTACTTTATCCCTACATGTTCTAACCTCAATAAGGTAGCTTTCCTTGCTGATCCCTCCCATCTTCCACTCCTTGTAGGCTTTCTGCTTTTTCTTAATCACCTCTCTGAGATGCTTGCTCATCCAGCTTGGTCTACAACTCCTGCCTATGAATTTTTTCGCCTGTCTTGGGATGCAGGCTTCTGATAGTTTCTGCAACCTTGACTTGAAGTAATTCCAAGCCTCCTCTGTCTTTAGATCCACAAGTCCTTCAGTCCAATACACTTCCCTAACTAATTTCCTTAATTTTTGAAAGTTAGCTCTTTTGAAATCAAAAACTGTAGTCACAGATCTATTTTTGTTTATCCTTCCATTTAGTTTGAACTGAATTAGCTCATGATCTCTCGAACCAAGGTTGTCCCCTACAACCATTTCTTCTATGAGGTCCTCACTACTCACCAAAACCTAATCTAAAATGGCATCCCCTCTAGTCGGTTCAGCAACTACTTGATGAAGGAATCCATCAGCTATCGCATTTAGGAAAATCTAAGCCCTATTATTATTACTAGCACTTGTCCTCCAGTCTATATCTGGGAAGTTAAAATCTCCCATGATCACACAATTCCCATTAGTATTTACTTCATTAAAAACATCAAAGAGGGCTCTATCCATATCCAAATTGGATCCCAGTGGTCATCTTCATTGTGTCTTCCACTGCTTGGGTCACTACCATTGCTGCCTCTGTATCTGTCATAGCCTTCCCCTGTTAGTCTGGGAAACACAAACCAAACCAAACCAAACCATCACCACCCACAGCAAAACAAACCCCCAACGAGCACCAAAACACTGCCAGACCACCACACACTCCCTTCACTAGCCTGTCTGCTCCTCTGCCTGGCTCTCTTAGTCTTCCCCCCAAACTCCCCTTGCAAACTCCCACTCAAACGCCCCTGTTTAAAGCTCTGTTTGCTGGCTCCTGTGCTGCTGCAGCTGTCTGTGCATAGCAAAGGAGGAAGGCTCTGACCCTCCTTGGTTTGATTTACTCTCCAGGGGACAGGGGGAAGGACCCTTCCAGGCCCTTGTGTCCCTGTCACAGGTTCAGAAATGACTCGTCTCTCCTGCTCTGGGAGCCCTGTTCTCGTGTGGTGTGTGTGAGAGCATGAGAGAGGACGTGATTGGAATGGAGACTTGAAGGTGCTTCCCCTTCCCTTGATCACTGCAGCAATCTTCCCTTCTCTTACATCCCTTCCCTTTACAACCAGCCTTGCCTTTCCCCTGGCTGAGAAGCTCAGTGATCAGCTCAGCCAAGCCTGCCCCCAGCCCACCCTTTAGCAGGTTCCCCTCTTGTCTGGCCATGGATACAGATGCTGCTCTCGCTGGTGTGCAAATGGCAGTGAGGTCCCCAGAGGGTGCCTGGCTCTGCTCAACAGGGCACTCTTCCCTTGGCTTAGGGGACCAGCCAGCCAAGGGAGCAGGAGCAGTCACAGGCATGGCAGGAAGTAGCTGACCTATGGCCAGGATTTCACTCCAGCTATGAGCACTAAGGAGGCCAGGTGGTCCAAGAGCTCCAGGAGCAGAAGGAACAGCCAGCCCAGATCAGACCTGGGTTGATCTAGCCCAGTGTTCTGTCTCTGATAGTAGCTGCTTCAGAGGAATGTGTAAGAGCCCCACAGTAGTAGATGTGGGATAATCTGCCCCCATATTAGAACTCCTCTGATCTCTAATAGTGAGAGATTGGCTTAAATCCTGCAGCATGAGGTTTAATATCTCTGCCAGAATTTTTGTTATCATTAAGGATGGTAATTCTGGATGGTGTTGATCATAGAATCATCATAGAATAGCCATGGAAAGCTCCAGTCTGCTTTGAATCTTGTTACATTCTTGGCCTCATGACTTCCTGTGGCAGTGAGTTCCACAGTCTAATCACACTTTGCATGCAAAAGAATTCTTTTCATTGTTATCCTGGACTTTGGTAGCCAGGAAGCTGTGACCCAGCCTGATTTCATTTCTCAAAGGTGAAGGAAGGTTTTAATCCTAGGAGCCTTCAATTATTGGTATTGCGAGAGCCGTTTTGTCATAAATTCCATCCCACCCACCAGCCTTTCCCCAACTTAACTCATCTCCTTTATGGACTAAAGAATCCTATCTATTACTAGGGCAATTTATAAATCAGTGCTACCTCCTCAGCTGCAACAGGGCATTCAGTCCAGGTCTCTTCCCCTTCGAGATCACACAGTGGAAATAACAAAGGTCCAGAAAAGGGCAGCAAGCACAAGGAGGGGCAACCCCACTGACCATACCATAGCCACTGAGTCATTTATCTTCTCAATACCCCTGTTATTGTTTCCACGGGGCACTGAGACACAGAAATTTAGTCATTCATCCAACTTACACAGAAAGGGTAGGGCAGAACGGGGAGTTAAACACACATCTCGTGGTTCCCAGTCCAGATCATCCTTCCTTCCATTTGCGAGCTGAAGGCTAGGATCGCTAGAAGTGTATAAAATAGCCCAGGTGGCCAGCTGGGGTCCTCTGTGTACCAAATCCCCTGATTATGTTACACATCCCCTAACACAACACCGGGAAAGTAAAGGGCAAAGTCCTGTTCTGCTCCCCCTGAGGTTGATGACAGCTTTAGCATTGTCCTCAGTAGAGGCAGGTCTTATCCCTTAATACGGCCTAAAGGGAATGGTTCTGTGTAAGCAGCTGTCCTCTCCTGAATGGCTCTGAGACTTGGGCAAGGCCCCTCCCCCGAGATGATCCATGCATCTGCACCGGGCAAGAATGTGGATGATGAAAAGTCCATTCAGAGGCATGCTGCTCACCCTTGACATCCTGGGCAGTGGGTCTCCACAGTGGATCACGTGCGTGTTACCACCACAAACAGGGGCATGGTCATTGCACGGCCTAGATTCATACAGCCAAAACAACACATGGCGGGGAGCAGCAGGCTCTGCTTCCCAGTATAACGCAGTAGCCAGCAGTGGGCAGCCATTTGAGTGCCACAGAGTGGGGCTAAGAATTAACTCCCAATACCCCATTGTGTTTCAGCATTTTTGCAAAAGAGTGAAGCCCTTTTACTGGAGTTTTGCTCCTCTTTTCAGAGTAGGTACCACTGGATTCACCTCTGGAACTCCCTGCCACAAGATAATGTTGATGCAAATAGTCGACTGAGCTTTGTTTTAAAGGATCTGATTGTAGCAAGGTCTCAGTTGGTCTACCGAGCTGCTGGGGGGCGATGGGGAGCTAGTGCCTTGCCAAAAGGCCTTGGTCACACCTCTCCGTCGACGGGGAATTAGTGGAGGGAGGTGTGCTATCGCAGTTGGCGTGATGCCGGAGTACTGGCCAGAGTCCATGGCACGCCCCTCAGGCAGGGGAGCGCCGGCAAGAGTCCTTAGTACTTTAGTGGGGTTCTGCCACCCTGAGGTGGGGTGGCAGGGGTAGGGGAACACAGGCCCACCCTACTCCACTGCGTTCCAGCCAAGGGCCCTGATAGGTGCGGGAGGAGAGGGTCCCGCCACTGGGTCAGCAGGGATCCGTTTGCAACACACTGATCAAACGCTAACTCACCTCACTGTCCAGCTCCGCCCCGGGCTACTTCCTACCCAGTCTCTCGAGTGGGTCCCTCTGGTTCCTCCAACTCATTGGGGTATTCAGCTACCAGTAGCCCTGGTAACTCCAGCTCACCCTGAGCGTCGGGCTCACTCGGGCTCGGGGCACTTCCCAGCTCCTCCAGTTCCTTGGGGTACTCCAGCTGGCAGTGCTGGTAGCCCGAGTCCTTCCTCTGGGTCAGGCTTCCCCTGGCCCAGTGCGTCCCCTGGTTCAGCAGCAGCGTCTACATGGAACAGCGAGCAGCTTGTGTCTGTCTCCCTCCCTGGTCCTTTTTCCACTGGGCAAAGGGCCCCGCCTTTTGTACTTCCTGTTCCACCCCTCCCCTTCAGGGGGGTGGAATAAGCTTGGCCTGGCCCCACCCACTCAGGCTGAGAGAGTGGCTCTTTACCCTCTGGTTTGGAGGAAGGCCACCCCGGCTCCCTACACTGATGCTTATTAGAATATGCTCTGCTCTTATACTAGCAAAGATAGGGGCTGTCACTTCTCATACTTAAGAGCATAACTCAATCACTAGGAGAAGTTAGAAGAGAATTCCTCCAGAGTATGGTACTGCTGAACTAGACAAATGCTTGATTGGTGGAAAGGGTGTCTGCCTCTGAAGCTGTAGCCAATGGCCACTCTCGGAGACAATGAGCCAGACTCAGTGGACCATTGAGCTGCTCTACTATGTTAAGTTGGATGTTCCTGTGCAGTCTTATAGCAAATGGGACCATTCTGCTAGCCATTTCTGTTACCTTTCCATGGACCTTTTCAATGTTAACAAGCTCTCCATCCAGGAGGATGATGCAGGTAGCTGTTCTGCAGCTAAGGAGAAGCCGTTGTTCTTTGTAATGACTGGTTTCAGAGTAACAGCCGTGTTAGTCTGTATTCGCAAAAAGAAAAGGAGTACTTGTGGCACCTTAGAGACTAACCAATTTATTTGAGCATAAGCTTTCGTGAGCTACAGCTCACTTCATCGGATGCATACTGTGGAAAGAGTACAAGATCTTTTTATATACACACAAAGCATGAAAAAATACCTCCTCCCACCCCACTCTCCTGTGGGTTTGTGTGTGTGGTGGGGGGGGGGGTGAGAAAACCTGGATTTGTGCTGGAAATGGCCCAACTTGATTATCATACACATTGTAAGGAGAGTGATCACTTTAGATAAGCTATTACCAGCAGGAGAGTGGGGTGGGAGGAGGTATTTTTTCATGCTTTGTGTGTATATAAAAAGATCTTCTACACTTTCCACAGTATGCATCCGATGAAGTAAGCTGTAGCTCACGAAAGCTTATGCTCAAATAAATTGGTTAGTCTCTAAGGTGCCACAAGTACTCCTTTTCTTTTTGTAATGACTGTATTTCCTGAGCCAGTGGACAGAATGTTGTGCATTTTTAAATTAATTAATTAATCAATCAATCTTCTTTTTTGTAAATTCTTGCCAAAAGTTCAAAATTTTATCTCTTCCCATCCTGCCCCCCCACCCCAACACCAAACTTTTGGTGTTTTCACTCATCAGGTTTTGATTTTTCCCCTTTCCCTCCATTTTCTCCTTTTTCTGCCGTTTTCAAAGGCAAAACATTTTATGCAACCTGAAACAAGAGTTTTCAACTTTCTGAGTCACTGAGAATTTTTAAAAAATTAATTTTCAGTTCATCCAAAATTATTTCCCCCCCCCGATCTTTTGAAATTGCCAGTGAACCGAAAAATCCATTCTTCGCCCCGCTCTACTTCTCACAGTTCTACTTGTTTTTCCCACTAACAGAAGCGAGGCAATTGAGGATGATGGTTGATAGCTGGGGTGCAGCAGCGATTGTGAATACACCACTCACAGCTGCCTCTCTGTTCTCTTGGGCTCCCTCTGGATGCTGTATCCATTTGTCTCCCACCTTATACTTTAGATTGTCAGCTTTTTAGAGCAGGGACCAACTCTTTGCTAAATGTGTATGTAATGCGGCCCGGATCCCTCAGTCCTTCAGTCACTACCACAATATAAATAAATAACAGTGTCACCAGCAAAATACTCCAGCCACTCACTGGCCACCTGCCCTTTGGCCAGTCCTGTAACCCACAGTTTGCTTATTTTTAGGTTTTTAATCAAGGTTTTATTTGTCTGCCTCTCAAATCTGCTTGTGCTTTAGTCACAAGCCCAACCTGGTCACTGGCCCACTTTCAAAAAGCTGGAAAGGCATAATTTCTCCCGACAACGCATGCTGGTTTGCCCCTACTAGGCTGTGCAGTACTCATCCCAATGAATTGCTACCGTCACATCTTTCTTCACAGTGGTCACTTAGCCCAGGGATTTCTTGCCTAACATTTTCAAAATCTGTCTGCCTGAAGGTGGGCAGCTAACTTCCCAGTAAGAAGCCACCTTGTGATAAATGAAGGGGGGTGGTAGCTCCCTTTTATGGACATCCAGCCAGCCAGCTAGCTAAAAAATCCCTCTTAGTAGCTGTTCTCTACTTTCTTTACCTGTAAAGGGTTAAAAAGTCCATAGATAAAAGGAAGGGAGTGGCAGGGCTGGCTCTAGGTTTTTTGCCACTACACGCAAAAAATTTTTTGGCTGCCCCCCCTTTTTGGCCAGAATGCTGCCCCTGGAAATGTGCCACCCATGGAAATGTGCCCACAGGCGCCGACTCTGTGGGTGCTCCGGGGCTAGAGCACCCCCGGGGAAAAATTGGCTGCCCACCCCCCCGCCCCAGCTCACCTCCGTTCCGCCTCCTCCCCTGAGCACACTGCCGCTGCTCCACTTCTCCCCCATCCCAGGCTTGCCGCGTAACAGCTGTTTTGCGCAGCAAGCCTGGGAGGGAGTGGGGAGAAGCAGAGCGGCAGCGCACTCAGGGGAGTAGGTGTTGTTTTCCCAGAGAGCAGAGACAAGGCTTGGGCCAGTTATGAAAAATCATCAGATCATACCTAGAAACTACTCATTTGGAATCCCAGATATGAAAGTAGATCAGGAAATGTCTAGGAAAACGCAATTAGGTTTATCTCTTTTATTTCTTTATGGCTTGTGGACTCCTCTGTGCTAACCCAGGTGCTTTTGTTTTGCTTGTAACCTTTAAGCTGGACCTCAAGAAAGCTAAAGTTTCTTAATTTTTGTATTTGCTCTTTTTAAATCTAGCAATAGCCTACGTTTTGAGATTTTTTTTCTTTTTTTTTTTTTTTTAATAAAGTTTACCTTTTTTAAGAACAGGATTGGAGTTTTGTGTCTTAAGAGGTTGGTGCACATGTTGTCTAATTAGCTGGTGGCAACAGCTGATTTCCTTTGTTTTATTTCTCAGCTCTTCCCTGAAGGGGGAGGGGTATGAAAGGGCTTGAGGGTACCCCACAGGAAGGAGTTCCCAAGTGCACCTTCCTGGGTTCTCAAAGGGGTTTTTGCACTTGGATGGTGGCAGCATCTACCCATCCAAGGTCAGAGAAAAGCTGTAACCTTGTGAGTTTAATACAAGCCTGGAGTGGCCAGTATTAATTTTTAGAATCCTTGCACGTGCCCCCCTTCTGCACTCGAAGTGCCAGAGTGGGGAATCAGCCTTGACACACCTGTACTGCAGACGTTAAGCATCTGCTTCATTCTCTCCTCCTGTTGTTTGGGGTAATCAGCACTTCTGAAAATCAAGATGCGTTTTATTCAGCTGCCTATCTCTGGAGTTAGGTGGCCAATTTGAGGATCAGTGCCCTCAGTTTCAACATTTGTCCATTATGGTTATTACCGAGCCTAACCCATTCAGTTCTTTGCCTCAGGGAGAGTCATCAATAGACAAAGGACAAGGACAAAGGTACTTCAAAGTTCCCCAGTTGAATAGGCTGTGTGGATTCATTAGCTAATAGTAAGGGAAGAGGTCTGGTCTGTAATTGAGGATGCATCTATTTCTGAAAACAGCAGAGGTGGGATGGGAGAAGGACCAGACTGAGAAGCAAATGGAAGATACTCACAGTCACTGCATCATGAACTGACTACTTCCTCACAATAAAGTCACTGAAGCAAGTTTACCCTGCTCCAGCAATGCAGATCTATGTTTCCTGAAAGCAAACCATTTGGGAAGGAGGATTGTTTATTTAGGTGCAGAGGATCAAAGCCAGGGTCCCTGAAATGTGGAGCCAGGGAGCTCTGGAGAGAAATGGAAACGGGCAGGATAGGATCAGATCTTGCAACCCAGGGCTGGGCTTGGCTGAGAACCCTTTGGGTATTGCAGGAAGCAATGTTGGTGATGTAGGACACATCCCTTGGAGGCACCGTGACATGGCACTAGGGGGCACTGTGCTACTCACACTTGTCATCTTCCAGCAGTACTGACCACACATGATCTACAGACCTCATGCAGGAGCAGGTAATCTGCTCTAGTGTCTCCAAGGCAGAATTCCAAGGTGAGCAGCTGCTTTCCACTTACTTCATTGCCCTTGGATACAGAATTCCTCACTTCCTGTGCTAAACTGCTGCATGGTGTTAAGTAGCTACCCAGTTCCACCTGTGTGGTAAGTGAAGTGATTCCTGGATCTAGACAGTTAGCAAAGTGCTTTGGACTCTGGGAGCACAAGGCTCTTCTCTGGACTTTCTCCAAGATGTGGGCAAATTGGAGATTCAGAGAAGAGCAACAAAAAATTATTAAAGGTCTAGAAAACATGACCTATGAGGGAAGATTGAAAAAATTGGGTTCGTTTAGTCTGGAAAAGAGAAGACAGAGTTAATAACAGTTTTCAAGTACATAAAAGGTTGTTACAGGGAGGAGGGAGAAAAATTGTTCTCCTTAACCTCTGAGGATAGGACAAGAAGCAATGGGCTTAAATTGCAGCAAGGGAGGTTTAGGTTGGACATTAGGAAAAACTTCCTAACTGTCAGAGTGGTTAAGCCCTGAAATAAATTGCCTGGGGAGGTTGTGGAAGCTCCATCACTGAAAATATTTAAGAGCAGGTTGGACAAACACCTGTCGGGGTGGCCTAGATAATATTTAGTCCTGCCATGAGTGCAGAGAACTGGACTAGATGACCTCTCGAGGTCCCTTCCAGTCCTACACTTCTATGGTTCTATGAATCTATAAATATAAGCGATGACACCAGAGACTGCTGTAGGGGGATTGGACTCTGTCCAATTCAGTGAGATATCTTGCTCAATATTTCTGGTTACAAAACATTGCAGATAGAGCTATTGAAGGCTTGTGAATGAAACTCGTGGAGCTGAGTTTATATTACAATCTTAGTTGCACTGTGTACTGAGCCTACTGTACACTTTAGACATAGATGCTTGGGTTATAGCTGTGAATCTACTCAAGATATTTCTAAGCTATAAAGTAACTGAGCCAGATCTGCTCTGAGTTACAGTGGTGTAAATCAGAGGCACTTCACCGATTTCGGTAGAGTTACTCCAGATTCACAGCTGTGCAATGAATGAAATAAGACTCTGGCTCACTGGGTCTAGTACTGGAGACATTGCCATTTTCTGTTGTCTTTGCCTTGTGTATTCCTTGCCATGGGTTCAAAACGGTACCATTCTGATTAACTAGCATTTTACACTCAGGGGCTTTAATAGAAGGAAATTGGCAGTAAGGGTACAGTGTTCACATGGTGTTAAACCTAAGAAAATGTGACAGAGCGCAGGCCTTAGAAAACAACCCCCAGCCCCTTCATCAATCAAACAGAGCACCCAGCAGAGCTTCTGACACCACCCTGGAAAACTGACAAGCCAAGAAGCAGCAGAAAGCAAAACCCCTCCACATTCTGCTTGTGAGAAGGTAGAAACAGGAGGGTTCCCCTGTGGCTGTGATTCCTTCTATGGTGAGGTCACTTGTGGTTGGTGCAACCAGTCCACGCACCCCAACCCTACCCCTGCCAATACAATCCTGGCTCCTGAGTGTCAATGGCTGGGCAGGTGCCAATTTGCTGTGCAGCCAGGCTGGGGGACCCAGAGAAGAGAGAAGAGTCAACCAGAGCCCTAGGGGCACTAAGAAGCTTGGGTTTGCTGGGTGTTTGAGTGAATCAGAGGTCTATGGCCCAGGCAAGCTCATGAGAAAGACTGTGTGCCTGATTTTTGCAACTAAATTATGCAGACCCAAGAGGTTTGGGTACACTTTGGAGATGTGGAGCAGTGATGCTGGGATTCTGGTTTGGCTCATACAGATAGAGGGAGTGTGGACAACTCAGATCTGGAATTTGAAGGTGACCTAACGTCCAGGCGATGGCTGGTTCCAGTGCTTCAGTTCCGATCCACTGTCAACACACTATCTAAAGCAAATGGCTGATGCTTCGGGAGGAGGGATGGCCTAGTGGGGAGCAGGCGGGCCTAGGACTCAGAAGACTTGCGTTCAGTTAACAGCTCAGCCATAGACTCCTTGTGGGACCTCATGCAAGTTTCTTAACCCACTCTGGGCCTTTGTTCTCCAGCTGTAAAACGGGGATCATGCTCCCCTACCTCCCAGCAGAACTGTGAGGAGAAATCCATTCATGTTTATTAGGGTCCCTGTAAGGATCTAGCCAGGCAGACACTTCCTCCTTCCCTAAGGTATCTAGGGGTGACTGATTGTCACAGTAGATAGGCACCAATAGCAGCCTGACCCCAGAAACTAGGTGCACCAGTTCCCTCTGGTGCACCAGTTTAATGAGCGGGAAGAAGAGCTGGGTTTAATGAGCGGGAAGAAGAGCTGGGCTGCCATGGCTGCCATCCTGAGTCAGTGCCCACTGCACACTGCCCGAATACTAACTGGGCCTGCATGTTTGTGATAAAACAATGCGGGAGGAGAGTGCTGCCCCAACAAGCCCCCTTCCAGGCCCCCGTTCGCTGAGGCATCGGCTCCATGAAATCCTGGGCTGACCGAGTAATTGAAGGGTTACCAAAGATGGAAGCAGCCCAGTGAGCGGCTTGATTACCAATCTATCACTGACCCCCTAGTAGATTCAAGATTCCTGGTGGGGTGTGTAGGGGACTGCCAAATTCCCCTGGAGCAAGAGAGCACTGCAGCCACGGCAATCAGTGGCTGTCAACGCAGAGCGGAACAAAGCCGTCGGAGACAGGTGGGCAGGGCACAGAAATATGGACATCACACAGGGATGAGTTCCTGAGATCTGGGTGTGCAGGGATCAGGGACTGGGAGAGCAGCCAGGAGAGGACGTGCAAAGGGAATGCAGAAGAAATTTGCTCAATGAACGCTCCATCCAGAAGAAGTGGAATGCCCCCCTCTACCCCACCATCGTGTACTGTCAGCACTGGATAGCACCTGGGGCTGGCAATCTGGAGACCTCGGTTCCAGTCAAGGCTCTGCCTCTGTGGTACATCTACACACCCAAAAAAAGCCCAACAAAACCCATGTTACCAAATCTCAGAGCCTGGGTCAACTGACTTGGGCTCACAGGGCTCAAAAGAGACATTCCCACTTTGGGCTAGAGCCTGGGCTCTGAAACCTGGGGAGGGGAGAGGGTCTTGGAGCCCGAGTGTCTACACTGACAAAGTTCCTCCTCTGCCTTGGCGGGTCCTGTGCTTATTGGCAGATTTGCTCACCTCAGAGATTCATGGCAGCCCTCAGTTCGGCCACTTTTGCTAGTGGCTCAAATTTGCCGTTCACTCAGCTAACCTCATCACTGGCCAGCATGGGGAAAAGGAAGTAGAACAATCCCCGCAGTCTCTGCTGGTCCACCTAGTGGGTCGGGGGACAGGCCAGGGACCTTCCCCTCTGGTGGGACCAACAGTGCAGGTCAACTCCTCCTGTATCCAGTAGGGAGTTGGGGAGATGCGGGAACCCCGGCCTGCCCTCTACTCCGGATTCCAGCCCAGGGCCCTGTGGATCACAGCTGTCTATAGTGTTTCATGTAACACCTGTGTGACAGCTACAACTCCCTGGTCTACTTCCCCATGGCCTCCTCCCAACACCTTCTGTATCCTCACCACAGGACCATCCTCCTGACGCCAGATAGCATTTGTACTCCTCAGTCTTCCAGCAGCACACACTCACTCTCAGCTCCTTGCGCACCCCTCACTGACTGAAGTGAGGTCCTTTTTAAACCAGGTGCCCTGATTAGCCTGCCTGTCTTAATTGATTCTAACAGCTTCTTAATTGGTTCCAGGTGTCCTAATTAGCCTGTCTGCTTTAATTGGTTCCAGCAAGTTCCTGATTGTTTTGGAACTGCCCCTGTTATCTTACCCAGGGAAAAGGGACCTGCTTAACCTGGGGCTAATATATCTGTTTTCTATCACTCTCCTGTAGCCTTCTGGGCCAACCCTGTCACAACTGTTATTTGGAATCCCCCAGCACAAGCCCCATGAGCCTGAGCCCATTAACCCAGGCTCTGAGACTTGCTACTGCAATGGCTTTTTTTGCTGTGTGGACGCAGCCTCTCTGACCCTGGGCAAGCCACACACAGCCAAACTTTGCAAAAGTGGCCTCTGATTTTAGGGCTTCAGTTTTCGGGCTCAATCTAAGGTGCCAAGGTGGAGCTGGGTGGGAAGCGGGTTTCTCAGCTCATGACAATTTTTGAGATAGTGAAAAATGTTCCTGACCCAGATCAGGAGAAAAAGTCAAAAATCTGGAAAATCAGAAAAGATTTTTGATCTGGGTCAGTCAAAATGATCAAGTCCAATAGTCTATTTCATTTTGATTTTGAGCATTTTTTAAAATGGTTAATTTCTTATCTTAAATCTTACTCTAATTAGCTTACATTTCTGAACAAAACATTGTTTCAAACCAGAAAATTAGAATTTTTCTCTAAAACATTTAGAGAATTTCAAAACTCTTTTTTCCGAGTCAAAAAATTAATCAAAACTGACACTGGTTTTGACAAATCGGCATTTTCTGACAAAAAACATATGTATTGGGCAATTCCTGGCCAGCTGTACACTGAGTGCCAGAGATCGGCAGCTCCCACTGACATCTACAGCAGTTCTGGTTACCTAGCATCTCTGACATGCAGGGCTCTGGGGTGTCCGATCAAGCACTGTGAGCTGAAGCACCTAACATCAGACGTCACTTTTGAACTTGTAGAGCTAGTTTCCCCACCTGTCAAAGGAAGCTAGTGATCCTCGCTTGTCTCTGGGAAGAGCTTGGAGATTTATGGACGCAAAGCTCAAGAGAATTGCCAAGTGTCATTATTACCATGTCAGAAATACCAACTTGCTGGGGCAGAAGGAAGTTCCTCCCACATCAGACCCTGTGCACACAAACACACAGTCACACATTTTTCCTGTCAGGCAACACCAGGGCCCCAGTTTGCAAACATGGGTGTCTGAGTTAAGGCCCCCAATTCCCCATCTGGGGGTTGCCCAGCTCCCCATCTGAGGTGGGCTCAGAGGGGTTTAAGCTCAAACTTCCCCTGAGTTCAGGAGCTGTGGATGTGGGAGTCTGGTGCTGGCCCATCTCTAGCATTGAAAACCTACAGCCAGATGCTTAACAGCGCTCAGCGCTGTCACCGACAAGAAGAGCCGGGCCCTAGAGCTAGTTCAAGGCCAGATCCTTCTCAAGAGGCCCTGCTGATGTAGAAGGGACCACAATGTGTTGTGATCTGTCTGAGAAACCCTTTTGTGGACGTGCTTGAAGCCTCCTTGTAAGTGCTGGTTGTCAAGTGAAGCAAATGTGGGTGCGAGCTTGAAAGCTGGTGCCAGCACATCTGGCAACCTCCTAAAGCACCAACAGATGGATCTGCAAACATCCAAAATGGAGCTTCATCTGCTTTAAAGGAAGCCGCCCCATCTGCTCCCCGGCTCTCACTGCTGCACTGCTCCAGAGCAAGGCGCAGGGATGGAGGGGCATTTAAAACAGCTATCTTCCCAGCTCTGCTGACTGTGAGGTCACCTGTCAGTATGGTACGAAGCTGGCGGGGGGTCTGATAGTTCAAAATCACAGTCACAGCAGGGGTCCAGAGCACCTGCAGCCTGCACCGAAGTCAGGGGGAACCCAATGGCCATCAGATGGATAAGCTCCAAGGCTCTGACTTTTGTAAGTCTGCGCACTTGCACTGGGAGCTCCAGCCCTTCTGAATACTAGCCCCCAAACCAGTTCCCATCTGGACTGGCCTACCCCTCACTGGCAGGCTAATTAGTGCAGTTTGCTTTCTTTGCACACCTGCAGCACTGTGGAAATCAGCAGATGAATGGGCCTGCCCCCATTTTGCCAGTGAGCTCAGGAGTGGTCCCAGCACCTGTGCAGGGCTTTGACTGGCTTAACTCTGCTCCCGCTGATGTCCTGGGGAGCCTTACCATTAACCTCAGTGGGAACCACACCTCCCCCAGCTCTGTGCACAGCTTCCTTAGCCATACTGTTCAAACCAGCATTATAATCAGACCTAACAATGTAACCTGGAAAATTCATTCATAGATGCTTACCTCCACCAATCAACAGGGAGTAAACAAGATCCAGCTTTTCGGATCAAGGGCCCTCCCTGTCTGCATTTCCTGAAATCCTTCCACAGGAGGTGAAGCGTGGAAACAAGTAATGATGAGTAAATGATTAATTGGAGCTTGTTTCTCAGTGAATGGTGAGTAGATGGGTTTCTGTTACACTGTCTTGCAGCATGATTGTGCTATCTTGTCTATTCCAGTGTATTAGAGTGCGCCGGATCATTTGCGATATCAGCAGCTGTTATGCAGTTAAACATCATTTACACAGCTCTCTATAACATGTGATTAGAACAATAAGCCATCTTTTCACCATTTACTTTTCAAAGCAATTTCTACTCATCAGCTATTGATTGCAATATTATTATGGGATTTATTATAATAATGGTAACATTTCTGGAGCGCCCATCAGCCAAGGATCTTGGAAAGCTTAGGAACGGTAAATAGTTCTCCCAGCACCCCAGAGAGGTAAGGAAAGTATTAAAGCCAGTTCACAGATGGGTAAAACACAGCCAAATTGTGAGCACCCGGAGCAGTGCCTGGGGAAATCATACTGATTACATAGTAAGGTGCCCCTCAGCATGAGTAAGGATCAGAATCTGTCCCACAGAGATTAAGAGGTTTGGTTGTCAGGGACCATATCCTCAAAGGTACTTAACTGCCTAACTCCCACTGGTTTCTAAGAGAGTTAGGCACCTATATACCTGTGAGGATCTGGGCCCACATGTCTTTCCATGAACTTGTCAGTAGCTTTCGTGCCATTCTTCCCCTCTCTGTCTACACTGCACATCAACGCAGGTTTGAGGGGCCTCCAGGTGCTCCGAGCCCCCACTTGCCCCCAGAGTACAGGACAAGGGTGACAATATATCCTAGGATCAGTCTACCCCAGAGATCATGCTGATGGCATCTAAGAGGTGCAAACAGACACTCAGTCATGGCAAGGGAAGGCTCTGCAATGAAGAGCACTAAGAAGATCTATTAACCAGATCCAGTTCAGCAATAAAAGTAGAGCCAATGGAAAAACTACAAAACAAGGCAGCCCCGGCATTATATGCATAACAACAGCTCCCATCATCTGCAAAGAGTGGGGAGAGCTGATCCAGATGTCAACTTTGCAATAAGTTAATTAGCTAAGCCCCATAAAGCCCCCTGTGAGACAAGCATTACTGCGTCAGAGCTGATGGGTAAACTGAGGCACAGAGCGTTTAAGGGGTGACCCAAGGTCACACTCTGCGGCAGTGACAGAGCCAAGAATGGAGCACTACCATGCTGACACCAAAGGCCCCACATGTTGGGTGCTGAGCACAGACAGTGAAGAAATACTCCTTCCCTAACAGAGCAAAGTCAGGGGGCTAGGTGGAAATTGGAGCAGCAGGCAGGGGGTGTGAAAAGGAGCTCAGAGTAGCTACACAGAGCCTGGAGGAGCCAAGCAACTGGGGAGGGCAGAGGGACTGGGTGAGGTGAGTTGTGCTCCCAGGGCCAGCCAAGTGTGCAGGGATCTCTCCTTCCTCTCAGTTTGTGTCAGCAGCACAGCTGCTGAGAAGGAAGCTCTCTCACACCATGAGAGACCATAGCCAGCCCCTGACCTCCCCTTCACTGGGTTATGAACACGGCAGAAGACACGGAGCCCCATTCAAATCCTATTCAAAACATAAACTAAAGGAGCTTGGGGTAGAGGGAACCATCATACTACTTCCTACTGGGGCAGCTCTCTGTGCAGGAGATGCCAGGGCTGGAACAGCAGAGACTGCTGCAGGTCAGGACTGATGTGTATCAGCAGAGTTGGGTGGGATCTCCAGTGATGGAGCAGCAGGGTAGCCAGGGGGTATGGGTCTGGGATTGAGGGGCATCTGCAAAGCTCGGTGGAGAATCCAGGATTTGAAAACCAGAGGGTGCAGTGGACAGAGACCAACCTGCGCTACGCCCAGGCTTACAATCCCACATCACTGAACAGCCCCCCTATTTGGAACAGCTCCAAATGAAGTCAAAAGGGTGTGGGGATTGATGGACTAAATGCCCGTGCCTGCGTTTCCTTTGGAGTTTTGCTACAGGTTGTGGAGAAGGTAATTGCAAGCTCACAAGCAGCTTTTGGGGCCTGTCGCGACCATTCCCATGGTGCTGACACATGGCACTGCCGCCCCGACAGGGCCCAGAGAGGCACCACGTTGATAAGGGTTAGTCAATTTGGAAATGCCAGCACGGAAGCCCATTCATTACCTGCCTTCCCGTTTTATCTTATTTCAAATGTGTGATCTCAGTCAAAGATTTAATAATCATTTTCCCTACACATAATACAGCCCTGTCTTGGAGTTCTGGGGAATAATTATATACACAAAAGGAGAGAGGGAAAGAAAGGAGAGGAGAGAGAGGGAGAGAAAAAAAGAGTGTTAAAATATAATCAGGAATAAAATGGACACCTAAAACTGCACGGGAAATTTACCAAGATTAATACATGAGTGGCGGGGTATAAGAAGGTGGCACCTCCCTTTTGGATAATACTGTTAAAAATGAATGGATAAAACTGGGAGGGATTTTATAGAGATGGGCCTGAACTAGAATCCTGCATCTGAACACCCCTGAACTCTGGTGAAACACAGATCAGGGTCTAGACTTCACAGCTGCCCCGTGTCTCTGTAGCAGGCTGAACTAACCAACAGAACTGAATGCAGAAAGGCCATTAGGAAGGCATCATGGTCCAGCGGATAGCTACCAGGCCAAGCTGCTAAGCAAACGTGACTTCTAACCCTAGTCTAGCCACTGATGGTTAAGTAAGTTATCTCTGTCTAGTTTGCTTAAAAGACTGAAAACTCCTCAGCACAGGACCTGTTTCTCACCATGTGTTTGTACAGCATCTACCACCCTCAGGCCTGGTGGTGCTATATAGCACAAATAAAGATGTTGACATCTAGGACTGAAGTATGTGACTCAGGCTCATTTCTAATTTAATAAGATAGAGACAGGCCCAAACTGGAACCATTTATCAAGTTGCAGTGGGGGAGGTTTAGATTGGATATTAGGAAAAACTTTTTCACTAAGAGGGTGGTGAAACACTGGAATGCGTTACCTAGGGAGGTGGTAGAATCTCCTTCCTTAGAGGTTTTTAAGGTCAGGCTTGACAAAGCCCTGGCTGGGATGATTTAACTGGGAATTGGTCCTGCTTCGAGCAGGGGGTTGGACTAGATGACCTTCAGGGGTCCCTTCCAACCCTGATATTGTATGATTCTATGATTCTATCCCAGCCTGCCCAGGCCTTGTGTGTGTGTGTGTGTGTGGAGGGGACAAGTGAACATGATCCAGAACCAGACTCATTTCCGGATTTACAAAACCATAATCCAGCCAGCACATTTTTCACTAAATCAAAGCCAAAAGCCACCCCCCCTCCCCATTGCAGAACGGTTGTCTGTCTCTGTAGAGTTCTACAGCACTCCACTGTCATAGGGTAAGGAGTTTCATGGATCCGCTTGTGAGCACTACAGGAAATATCATAGAGCACAAAATGCCTCTTCATATCATCCAAACACTGAGTGAAGGTACTCTGAGTACCAGGGAGACAACTTAATGGGTCACTCTCAGGTTAAAAATCCCAGGACAGATTTTCAGCTGACATAAATTGGCCTAGCTTCATTAACTTCTATGGATCTATGCTGCTTTGCAACAGCTGATGCCAGCAAACAAAAAAACCCAACCAAACAAGAAAACATAACACACTATATTATGGCAACAGAAATAATTTTTAAGATCAGATTTCTTGCAGTGCACTTAGTTCACTTTCTGCATTGCACTCCTCTTGGAAAATGAAATAGTCAATTTCACAGGTTTTTGCAGCCAGTTTGGCTTTCCTGCAGGCAATGTTTGGGTTGCAAACACAGGGCTGCCAAGTGCCAGGCATCTCATGTAACACTCACGCCTCGGATGCCATGCGGCTAGCCGGACTGCAGACTGTAGCTGTGGTGGCTCCTCTGGGCCTGCTTTGGCACCTGCTTTGGATGCAGCCCCGCAGCCCGCCCTCGCAGCATTCCTTCTGCTGGAATCGGGTGGTGAATCTAAGCAGGGAAGGAGCAACGGAGAGGAATGGGTGGAGGCGGCACCGGCATCAGACTCCTACAGCCACTAGTGAGACCCCTGCTACCCACCCACCCCAGGGCCCCCAGCCACCATGTGACTCATTCACCCCTCCAGTAGCACCCAACTAGCACTGAGCAGCCCCCAGTCTGAAGCACTTACCCACCCAGCACCCATCAGACACCATCCAGCACCCACTGAGCCATCCATGTAACCCAACACTGCAACACACCCTCCCCCACGCCTGCCCTAATGCCCCCCCCACCTCCCGATAAAGCTGCCACACTTTGTGCATCTGTGAGTTGTACCCCCGTCACTGCTAGAGGCAGGTGTGCTGGCAATTAGGTAAAACCTATTTATATTCAAAGTATTTGCAAATATGCAAATTAGGCCATGAAATAAATGTGCAGAAAATACCACACCTCAGGCTCCTGCAGGGGAGGGTCAAGTCCAAACAAAAGTTATTTTCGTGGACATTTTAATTAAAAAAAAGAAACATGACAGGCCAACAGGATGCTGCTCAGCTCCAGACTAGGGGTCAGCTGAGGTGCACACATCGGGTTAGAGGTCGATCAGAGTTCTCCGCGTCTGAAATCCTGGATGCCAGGCCCCTGAGGTTGCCATCTGATGATCTTCCTTGGTTTCTGCCATATTGGGTCATAACAAAAAAACAGGCCCATTCCACTTAGGGGGTGCAAGTCCTCCAGGGATACAAGTCCGACTCAGCACTCCCTGAAACTGAAGGGGAGAGAGAGGAGCCAAGAGTAGATCTGAGTTTCTTAGGCCCACCTTTAATCACCACCAATCTTAGATCGTGCCTTGTTTTTACAAGGGCATGAATCTACTTGACAGTGCCTCTTCACAGAGAAAAAACAAATGTTTCCCTGCCCTCACCCCTTGCAGGACAAGGGAGTGATCCGGGGGAAGCTCCATGACACAAGACAACATTTAGTTGTTGTTGGTCCTGATTTAGTTGAGGTTTTTAAGGTCAGGCTTGACAAAGCCCTGGCTGGGATGATTTAGTTGGTGTTGGTCCTGTTTTGAGCAGGGGGGTGGACTAGATGACCTCCTGAGGTCCCTTCCAACCCTAATGTTCTATGATTTTATGATTCTATGATCTCCATTAAAACACCCAAAAAACCTTTGAGGGGTTCGGATTTGTACCAAAGCAAATCAGTGGCCACTTAGCCACTTGATCAGCACTGCCGTGCTGCACACCAGTGCTTTTCAGACCTTCTCGTACCAGCTGGGACAGAGCTGAGATCCTGCGTTGCAGAAGCACAGCACCTGAGTGAGAGCAACAGCCCCAAGCTGCTAGGGCCCATGTCACACAGTTGAGCAGTTTTGATTCTATCCATGAGAGCGGCACGCACAGCCACCATCCAGTTCATTACATTAGACAATGTCCATTCTACTTGCCCACTGACAGAGCCCATCAGCTCAACACAGCTGTGATGGTGTGGCTCTGTAGCAGTCATTCCTAAAGGCCTAGCTGTCATTTCACTCCACCCCACCACTGACAGGACCCAGTTTATCCTCTTGCGTTCAATGGGAACTTTCAGGCCCAGCATATATAATTTCATTGTAATTAAGACTTACCTTGAACGGAAGTGAGCCCCTAGGACTGCAGAAGCTGCTTGGTGCTGCATTCTTAGCAGCCTCCCTGGGTTTGGTAAGTGATGTGTGCCACTTGGAACAGAGCCCAGCTAGCTGCGCTACAGAGAGATCAGCAAGATCTGCTGCCTTAGATCCAGCAGTGCTGCTGCAGCAAGCCCAGGAAAGACAGCATGGGATCCAGCCTTTCTGTCCCCTTCCTAACCTCCCTGCTTCACCATCTCTGCCACAGCTTCCTGCTTCTCAACTACCAGCCACATCGGGGATGGCTTATGGCCTCAGAGCACATTCAGCTATCGCGTTTACCAATTTGACAGCTTTGCTCAATGGGAAGCAACAAGTCACGACTGGGGCTTGGGTGGACAGACCTAGTGGTTGGAGCAGGAGTCAGTCAGTGATCCAATCCAAGGGTAAGAGCCAGAACCAGTCAGAGACCAGGGGCAGGAACCAGGAACAGGTCAGGAAAGCAGGAACCAGGAATCAGGGAAGAAGGCAGGGGGCACCGTAGCAGCCAGCCAGGAATTTACCAGTTACACAGAAAACACCCTGTACCTTCTTCATGCTTAAATAGCACTGCTGGACCAAGTGGTGGGGCCAGGCACTCCTACAGTCAGGACTCCCATGGGTGGTGCCTCTGGTGGGGCGAGGACTCCATTAGCCACTCAGCCCACCAGTTAGTAGCAAGCCACCAGATTCAGCCAGGCTGCAAAAGCTGCCTGGGGACCCACGGATCTGAGTTCCAGTCCTGTGGCTCCTTCTGAAGCTGGCTCTGGCTCTTTTCAGAGCTCTGAGAACCTCCCTCTTGCCCCTGCCACCAGATCATCATTCTCACTGCTGTTCGCAGACAGTTCTGTGATTTCATTAGCCTGTCGTTTTGTGTAATCTCTGAGGATTATCACAGCATCACTTTCCTGCTGGACTCCATTCTCAGTGCTGTCCCTCCAACTTTGCTCTGAGTCAAGCTCTCAGCTAGCTGGCTCTTGAGGATAGTTCTGAACTAGAACATTAGACTCAGGTCTGGATCGGAGTCTCAGCTCTGCAGCTTGGACCCATCTCTAGCTTTCCTGCTGGATGCCCAGCTTAATAGTCTAGACCACAGCTAGCTGGAATCTTCAGCTGGCAGAAAACAACATAGCTCTAACTGAAGTCGGGGAGCTAAGGATCGCCCCTGCCATGTCAGTTGCACGCACAGCTCCCATTGACATTAACCAATGGAATGAAGAGGCTCCTGAGGTCAGGTCAGTTTAAAGTCAGCTTGGATCAATTCAGCCCTTCATTGTTCTGAGGTAAATGATGGTGCAACAAGGTGCAGTTTTATTGAAGTTAGCAGTACCCATGAAAATCAGTCTATTTAGGTGCCTACATGTGGAAGTGGATGCCAAAAGTTATGCCCCGAAGTCTGAGATAATATGTAAATACACACACACCAAGCTACGTTAAAAGAATGTTCTGTTTGCAAAGTCAAGCACTCAAAAATTAGGAAATGCCAGCATGAAGACTGCCTCTGCAACCTCAGATCAGTCTCCTGGAGTGTGTTCATATGATACAGTCTTTACTCCTGGGGGAATTTTGCACCACTGCATGCGCACAGAATTCATGTCCCCCACAGATTTCTTTGCTTCCCCATAGAAAAATGACTTTCTGACAGGGAAGCAAAGGGAAAATGCAAGAGCAGTCATGTACCACTCCCTAGCAGTGCAGGTACATTGTTTCAGGTACCTGGAGCAGCCAGCGGAGAGGTAAATCACAGCAGGGCTGGGGACACCCCAGCCAGTGGCTCCTACCCTGAGCCAGGATCAGCTGCTAGTCCTGGCTGGGCTGGAGGCGGGAGACGACGGGACTTCCTCGTCCCCTGCAAGGAGTGGCTGGGGCTGTGTCATACCCACCACCCTCCCCCAGCTGCAGGAAGCTCAGCATTCTCCCCTGCTTCCTGCCCCCATCGCTCTTCAGTTGTGGGGGGGAGGGGTCACTGTATGAGGAGCTGCTCCCCCATCCACCCAACCCCCATGCATCCGGACCTACCATACCCAGACACCCCTGCCAAGCCTTACCTGGTACATCCAGAGCCCCCCTAGCCCTCCACACCCAAAACCCACCTCACTGAATCTCAACCCCTGTATCTGGAGACCCCCTGCACCCAGACCCCCTGACTCTGGGCCCCCACCCCTGCACCCAGACCACCCCCCACTTAGCTCCCTGTACTCAAACCTCCACCCTGATGCCCCACCCCCTGCACCACCCTGAGCCCCCACATCCAGCCCCCATGCCACTGACCCCCAACTAGCTGCAATCAGACCCCCATCCCACCAAGCCGCACTCCCCCACACCCAGACCCCTCCACTGAGCTACAACCACCTTCACCGGGAAGTCCCTGCTGAGTCCCATTGTCCCTGCACCTGGATCCCCCCACACTTAGACCCCCCACCCCACTGATTGTCCCACACAGAATCCTGTCACTCCACACCTGGATCCCTCCACACCAAGCCACGCTTGGATCCTGTCTGGTTGAGCATGCCTGCCCCGCACCTGGTGTGCCTGGCACAGAGGTGCAGGGCTCCAGGGTGTTTCTGGGGCAGGCCCAGGCCTTATGCTATGTCACGGTCGGGTGCAGCCTTACCACTGAGTCCATGTCCCAGGGGTGTGGGGCTGCAGGGTGATCTCCCTTCTTCATGCAGCAAATAGCCCGTGCTCCCCACTGCCATTCTGGAGCCTCTGAATTTTACATGGTTTCTGAATTTTATTTCCCCAGGACTCCTGCCTCATTTGCAGTACAGAATGGACACCGCTCACTGAATGAGCTGCTGTTCAATATTTTGTTTTCTCCTCATTGTCCAGTGTGTGGTCCAGGCCTTATTTACTATCCACTAGTCAAACCTTGCTCTGAGACAGGATTATTAATTTCCATATGGAGTACCTGAATGTGTCACAAAACCTTAATGAATGTATTTTCCCAATGCCCCCGTGTGGTGAGGGGTGATGTTTTCCCCTTTCACACATGGGGAACTGGGGCACAGAGACATTAACAGCAAAAGTTTGCACTAATTTGACATACATAGGGTCTGAATTTCAGAGTGCTTGGCATGATGTAGTACCTTCTATGTTCAAAGCCCAGCTCCCATTGACTACAGACACTTCTGGGAGTATTCAGAGCTCCTAAAAATCAGAGCCCAGTGTATCAAGCTGGACACACAGAAAATGAGGAACACAGTTAGGGACACCTGTGACATTGCAAAGTGTTCTTGTAACAGTTTTTGTGTGTAATTTCCTAGGATTTTAAAAGAACCAAATTGGAAAAACAAACATGGAAACACACCAAACAAACCTTCCCCTTCTCCGCTGAAATTCCATCACAGGGAACCACGTTGACACCTACATGGATCATCAGCAGGGCTGGAAATTTTAGACTCACACAGATCTTTGCCACTTGAGTTAACCAATAGTGAGAGCAGCAGTGGAAAACTGGAAAGCGTTAACTACTGGTGTTGCAGCCTGTGTAACACACACAACGCATGTGCTGCCGTAACTCTGACCAAACACAGCACTCCCTTTGGACATGAAACATAAGGAAGATAGAACAAAGCTGCTCTCCCTGTCACATTAATTCTCTCTAATGTCCCAGGCAAAGCATCTCATCTCTACTTCAAACACCAATAGGTACAGAACTACACAGCCTGCAAGTTACGAAGCCCACCTGCTCTATGTTCATCATGGGAAAAAAACTGACATAGTCAGCATAGTGAGAGTGCCAGGGTTCTGGTTACTTTCTCAGGATGAGGGGGGAGGTGTGATTGAGAGCGGTGGAAGGGAGGAAGCTGAGGATGAGGAAGGGAACTGATGAGTGGAGCGGAGATGTGCTGCTTCATGACAGCCACTTATTTTCTTGCTTTTTATTATTTGCATTGATGGGACATTACTGCTTGTGACATTGCACTCCATGTTTTATGGAAATATGCCTATGAGTGTGAATATGATGTAACTGGAATATGCTTTATGCAAAAGGTCTCTTGTAAGGTATCATAACAAAGGTTATAACCTACTGAATATATTCCTTCTACTTGTATGCATGTATCATTTTTGTACCTGAAGCTAGAAATATGAAGTATAACTCTGAGGTCCTATTTCAGAGTAACAGCCGTGTTAGTCTGTATTCGCAAAAAGAAAAGGAGTACTTGTGGCACCTTAGAGACTAACCAATTTATTTGAGCATGAGCTTTCGTGAGCTACAGCTCACTTCATCGGATGCATACCGTTGAAACTGCAGCAGACTTTATATACACACAGAGAATATGAGGTATTGTTTCATATTCTCTGTGTGTATATAAAGTCTGCTGCAGTTTCCACGGTATGCATCCGATGAAGTGAGCTGTAGCTCACGAAAGCTCATGCTCAAATAAATTGGTTAGTCTCTAAGGTGCCACAAGTACTCCTTTTCTTTTTGAGGTCTATTGTAATTATGGAAAGTGTGGGTCATTAATGGTGGTTTAGAATCTTGATGGCTCCAATTACTAGGACAATTGGTTGTAAATGGTTTATTTACTTGCACGCCTTCGTGTGCGCTGACCCTGAAAGAATGGAGACTAGGGGGTCTTACAGTGACATGTGACCATGTCACATGATACTGGAATCCATCTTAATCCTTGTACTTTTCCATTGATAAGGCAGGGGTAGGGACAAGCACAGATAAAAGATTCCCGCCTTGTGCCAAAGCTATAGAAGGGGGTGGAGCAAGACAAAAGAGGCAGCCAGTCATGAAAAATATCCTGCTTACCACCTGAGATGTCTGCTGGAACTAACAAAATCTGTACCAGGGGAAAGGATTGGGCCCAGACTAGGAAGGAGTCTAGTCTGTGAAAGAAGTTTATTGGAACATCTTTGAGGGTGAGAGATCACCTGTAATCAGTTTCTTAATGTATTAGATTTAGACTTGTGAGTTTGTTTTATTTTGCTTTTGTGACTTCCTTTGGTATGTCTTCACTACCCACTGGATCGGCGGGCAGTGATTGATCCAACGGGGATCAATTTATTGTGTCTCATCTAGATGCGATAAATCGACCCCCGAGCGCTCTCCCGTCGACTCCTGTACTCCAGCACCACAAGAGGTGCAGGCGGAGTCGATGGGGGAGCGACAGCAGTTGACTCACCAAGGTGAAGACACCAGGCTAAGTCTATCGAAGTACTTGACTTCAGCTACATTATTCACGTAGCTGAAATTGCGTAACTTAGATCGATACCCCCCTCAGACCAGGGCTTTGTTCTGGCTGTTATTTCTTGAAACCACTTAAATTCTACTTTTTATACTTAATAAAATCACTTTTGTTTATTAATAAACCCAGAGTAAGCAATTAATGCCAGGGGGAGCAAACAGCTGTGCATATCTCTCTATCAGTGATATAGAGGATGAACAATTTACAAATGTACCCTGTATAAGCTTTATATAGAGTAAAATGGATTTATTTGGGGTTTGGATCCCACTGGGAGCTGGGTGTCTGGGTGCTGGAGACAGGTAACCTGCTGAGCTGTTTTTAGTTAAAGTCTGCAGCTTTGGGAGCATAGCCCAGACTCTGGGTCTGTGTTGCAGCAGGCTAGCATGTGTTGCAGCTGGCTCAACAAGGCAGGGTTCTGAGTCCCAAGCTGGCAGGGAAAACAGGCTCAGAGGTAATTTCAGCACATCAGGTGACAGTCCCAAGGGCATCTCTGTGAACGAACCCATCACAGTGGTGTAGTCAAACAGGGTATGTACACAGCTGATTGCTTTGAGACAATGGTAATGATTTTAAGTGAGTTTTGAGTGTGGTGGCTGGAGAACAGACAAAGTGGTTACTGGTTTGTTATTTTATGTTTGCTTATTTCGGGTAAGGGAAATAGGGAAAGAAAAGTAAGCAAAATGAGTGAGAGTAAAGCTCAGAAGAAGCTAGAACTGCACAGGTTGAGGATCACTGAGAAGGAAAATGAACACAAAAGGCAGATGGAATTAAGACAAATGGAAATTGATGCCCAAATTACCAAAGAGAAAGCTGCTCATGAAAGAGCCATGGAGTTAAAAGACAAAGAACTTGAGGCCCAGAAACAGGCCCAATTTGAAACACAAAAAGCTGCCCTGGAACTCAGGCAGCTGGAGGCTGACAAAGAAAAGGCTGCTCACCAGCAAACCCTGGACTTAAAAGACAAAGAAATTGAGGCCCAGAGACAAGCACAAATTGAACACAAAAGGCAGATGGAATTAAGAGAAATGGAAATTGAAAATTGCCAGGGAGAAAGCTGCTCACGAAAGAACCATGGAGTTAAAAGGCAAAGAACTTGAAGCCCAGAGACAAGGACAAATTGACACCCAGAAGCATGAACTGGCTGTAATGGAGTGGAAGAGACAGAATCATTCAGCAGCTGGCTCCACTTCCCCCAAAATCCACAAATGGGAACAGTTATGCCCACCATATGATGAATCCAGTGATATTGCCGAATATTTCCTCACCTTTGAAAGACTGTGCACTCTCCATGAGATTCCTGAGGATCAAAAGATGACTACTTTGGTTGCAAAATTGATGGGGACAGCGCTGGACATATTCAATAAGATGCCTATTGCCGATGCTTCAAACTATGGTATATTTAAGGAACTGATTTTGAAATTATTTCAGATTATACCTGAAACCTACAGGGTTAAATTCAGGATCCTTAAGAGGGGAACTGGATTAAGTAATGTGGTTTATGTAAATGAAATGAGGGATTTGTTAGACAAGTGCATGAGGGAAAAAGGCATTACAGACTTTGAAGAAATGTGTGATTTGGTTGTTCAGGAGCAGTTCCTGAATATCTGCAGTGACGATGTAAAACTGTATTTGTAGGACAAAAAGGCAGATGCAATGGGACAATTAGCTGGGTTTGCAGACTATTATGAGCAATCACAAGCTGCAATTAAACATAAACCACTGGCAGCGGAGTGCAGGGTTGGTGGAAAGCGGGATCACCGTTTTACCCCTGGGAAAAAGGAGGCTGGGTGTTCACCTCCCCATTCCCCTGTTACTCATCCAAAATCTCCTGTACAAGCAGAGGAGCCCAGAAGGTTCTATCATTGTAATTCCACTGAGCATCTGAGGAATAAATGTCCTGGGATGAGTGGGAACGGGCAGCAGATAACACGTGGAACTGCTGATTCTCACAGCACAGGGGTATCCCAGGCTACTGCCTATTACCACACAGGATTTGTAAAGGTTGCTTTTACACAATCAAGCAGTGAGCATATGCATGCTGTTAAACTTAATGGCAAAGTGCTCCAAGGTTGGAGGAATACTGGTGCAGAGATTTCTGTGGTCGGGAGGGACCTGATCCATGAGAAGGATTTGTTACCAGGAAAAATGCAGGAATTAGAATTGGTGGGAGGTTACAAAGTCCTTGAATCTTTAGCTAAGGTACGCATGGAAACTGGTGATTTTCAGGCTGAACTAACTGTTGCAGCAGTGGCACACAGTTTTGCACTGTTTCTACTGGGGAATGATTTTTTTGATGTGGAAGAATCTGTCCCAGGGTTTGTTAGCAGCAAGAAGGAATCTTGTGCTGAAAGCCCCAGAGGGGAGGGTGAAGTCACATGTGCTGCTGGGGAAATAGCAGAGTGTCTCTTTAATTCCTCTGTAGCAGTGGAAAATGGGCTGTGGGGGCAGGGATGGTTGAGACCAGTTACTGTAGCCCCCGGGCTCAAGGCAGGTCCCTGCGGGAGGAGGTGGACAGAGCCAGCTCCTGTCCTGTGATCATCTCCCTTGGGGAGGGCGATGTTCCACCTTGTAACAGGGAGGCCTTCCCAGCTGCTGACTGCCAGGAAGTTGCAGGTCAGCAGGGGACAGGCTCTGCCCTAGGGTGCACCGGGACATGCATTCCGGAGATGGAAGTTGGGGTCCTGGTGACTGCTGTGGTGGGAACAGACCCCAGGGACTCTGTAGCTGGAAGCAAACCCAACTTGAGTGAAGGGGGGTGGATTTTGCTGGCCAGTGAAGGGTCTGTCACAGCTGGTAGCTGTGAGCCCACAATTGGATCAGGGTCACATTCCTTTTTAGGGGACAGAGGGGTGTCTGCCTTAGCCGGGAGCCCAGAGAGGGAAGTCCAGATGGAAGGTGAGGGGGGACAGGAAGGTCTACCCCCCTTTTGTAGGAAGGCTTTTCCCCAGGAGGAGGGTGAAGGGTCTGCATCTGAAATGCCAGACCCCCTCACCTGTGGATCAGGTTTTAAGGGAAGACTGGCGGTCAGATCTCCTGGCAGGGAGAGTCCACCCAGCTGACCTTTTGGGAACAGAGAGTGGGGTGACCAAGGGGATCTTACAGCCCAAAGCACTTCATTGAAAGATGTTGTTCCTGCTATGGTTATAGAATTTAACATTGTCTCTTCAAGGCAGGAGAAGGAAAAATTTTGCATTTGGGAAGCTTCACAAGCTGTAACCCTACAGGTGATCTGGATGCCAAGTTGGAAGAATACAAATTTAAAGTGGTCACAGCCTGCAGCTAAGAATATTTCCCTACAAGCAAATGTATTGGAGCCATTGTGGGAGCAGGTTCAGCCAGCACTTTTTAACATGTCCTTTCACTCTATTACATGGGTGGTACGCCCCAAGGAATGGTGGTGGACCAAATTCATCCTAATTGTAGTATGAACATAAAAGAATTGAAACAACAATTCAATTGGTGGGTGAGAGGGGACACACCTGGAATCGTTGTCAGAAAAGGGGATTGTGGGCAGTGGGGAACACTATGCTGGGTACGTGGAATCTGGGGGACGAGTGGTTAACCAAACAATTAATAAGCCAAAATGTGAAATTTCAACAACAAATTAATGAATTAATGGCACAGCAACTATTGGCAGTTACCACAGGGTGGAGGACAGCAGTAGAGGTAAACTTGCAGTTAACTCATTGGGCAGGGGACCTGGTGACATGGGTGGGGGATGGCTTCAGAAGATTAACATGGGGAGAAGTGTGTCAAGGTATTCAAAATGCTCAGTTAATAATGTTAATGGATATTATGAGAGATGCTTGGTCATAACAATGGCCTTCAGTATTAAATCGGGCCCTTAGCCCATATTTATCCACAATTGCAAAAACATAGCCATCTACCTGGAAAATAACATACCTGACCTGTGGGGACAGTTCTTGTGTTATTGTTACTATGATACCATGGGAAGGAAATGCAAATAAGGTGGTCCCCTTGAACCCTATGGGAGTAACTAGGGAAGGGGGAACACACTGGGAGCCACTAGGAAATAGGTGGGGGCGATGGAAGCCCCGTAAATTGGACTGTCATCACATTAAGCAGTTGTATATCCAGAGGGGGAATATGGATGTGCCCTTCACCTATGACTATGGAGGAGCAGAATCAATGGCCTATTGCAAAGGGGGGTATTTAGGGGTAACGTATATGGGGAACGGTGTATTCTGTTGGGAATGTATGCAATACTGCAATATAACATTAGGAGGCAAAATCCTTCCAGTATATGCCAAATTATGAACTTCTATACACTGCCACCTGGACAATAGTGCACCCATGGATCAGTGGACTTAATCGTTGTAAACAATTGAACCAGCACCTACTACCCAATGCTGTACCAAGTAGTTGAATTGGTTTGGACAATACCAGATTTCACTGTGGATATTCAATGGACACACAATATGGACAAGAGTACACAAAGATTACAAGAGCAACTTGCTGCAAGCACCAACAGTTGGACACACTTACAATATCCACTACAGGATGGTTATGACAAAATTTTAACCCTATCAAAGGAGGAAAAGCAGTGTTTTTGATGGTGGCCAGGATGTTGCGGTGGTCAGGACTCTCAGTGTTGCTGTGGATTATCATAGCAGCTGGTGTATTGTTAACTGTATTTGTGTTACGTTGCATATGGAAACAATCAAGGGGGTCACAACCCGCTAGAGAACATCCACTAATTATAACCTATAAGTAATGTAGTAAGCCCTCCCCCTCTGTGTACTAGACAGCCCAGACCCAACCTTCTCGGGCCCACTGTAATGGGAAGTCTGGAACAGTAACTGGAATAGGTGTGGTATGCCCATATGAGGGAAGCAGAGGTGAAAGTAAGCCGGTACGCCCCAGTACGGCGTACCGGCAAGAACTGGTGCACCATACCAGGGTGGATCGGCTTCCCCAGGTGCAATTTAAAGGGCCTGAGGGTCCCAGCAGCAGCTGGAGCCCCCGGCCCTTTAAATTGCTGCCAGAGCCCTGCTGCCGGATCCCTGGAGTAGTAGCGGCGGGGCTGGGACGGCGATTTAAAGGGCCCAGGGCGGGAGCAGTGGCTGAGCCCTGAGCCCTTTAAATCGTCCCTGAAGTCCCACCACCGCTTCCCCAGGGCTCCGGCAGGCTCTGGGGATGATTTAAAGGGCCCAGGGCTTGGCCGCCGCTACCTCCCCAGGCCCTTTAAACCACTGCCAGAGCCCCTGGCTGCCGCTGTTACCCTGGGGAGGGGGAAGGAGGCACTTGCTTGTACAGGTTGGGCTGGGGCTGGCTCTTCCGCCTGAGGCCCCGCCCCTTCTGGGTGCCAGAGCCGGCCCCAGCCCAGCCCAGCCACCGTACTGGTAAGTCCCTAGACTTACTTTCACCCCTGGAGAGAAGGTGCAGGGCACGGTACTACACAAGGGGCAGTGGGACAGATGGAGCATTGACATCTTCCACCTTGATGCCTGGCCTTATCAGGAAGTGTGTCACCATATGTCCTATGCTTTTCCAGGGATACCTGGGCAGGAGGATCCCAAAAGAAAAAAAAGGGGGTGGAATGTTAGGATATAGATATGCAGGTCTGCCTGTAAAGGCCTATACTTTAAGAATTTAGGTATATGTTTATCATTTAGCTAGTTATAGAGACATAAAGAAAGATCAAAATCACTGTCTGCCTGTGTAAGGGCCTTCTCTCACTGTGACAGTCTGAGGCCCTGTTCTTAAGCTAAGACCTTTGGCTAAGTAGCAGAGGCAGCCATAAGCTGGGAAGCGACCGGTCACCTCCTCACATTCCAAACTAGTTCACATTGAAATAAGGTGCTATTGGGCTGTTAGGAATACAATCCTGTCCTGATAGTGCCTATCACCTCCAGATAAAGATGATTAAAGAAAACTTAGTTTGATAGCCTCCTGTCTGGCAAAAAATCACTTCTCAATAGCTGTGGTTGTGAAACCGTCATTTCTGTATGTTTTATCTTTATGGCACCCACTTTTCTATTGTTCATCTGTCTGGTTCTCTAATTGTTTCTGTCTGCTGTATAATTAATTTTGCTAGACGTAAGTTAATTAGGGTAGTGGGATATAATTGGTTAAAGAATTATGTTACAATATGTTAGGATTGGTTAGATAAATTTCAGTAAAATGATTGGTTAAGGTATAGCTGAGAATATTACTATATAAATTAGGGGCAAACAGGAAGTAAATTGGGATTCGGAAATAAGGAAAAAGGAACTTGGATTTAAGCTTGCCGGAAGTTCACCCCAATAAACATTGAATTGTTTGCCCCTTCGGACTTCGGGTATTGTTGCTCTCTGTTCATGCGAGAAGGACCAGGGAAGTGAGAGGGTGAAGAAATAAGCCCTCTAACAGTGGGGCCCAACACAAAAAGATTCCAGAGGGAGGGGCAGAGGGGAGGCATGGTTGCAGTGTACCCTTTCCTTGCCAAAACCCCAAACACATACCTGAATTGAGAACCTTCTCCAAAGAAACAGGAGAATCTGTATCTCAACACCTACCATGGTACACTAAGAGTTTGTGAAATGCAATAGACACTGAACAAGTCAAACTATGTGAACAAAGTCTGTCTGTCATAAATTGGCTGTTAATCTTGTGTCTTTTGCTACTTCATCTAGGGGTCAAGACAATGGAGCTGATGCTATGGACAAACCCTGTGAAAATGTGTAACATACCTGATTTTTGGAAAAAAAACTTTTGTACAGGCTAGGGATGGAAACAAGACAGTACCACAAACATGATGCTTCTCAGCTAATACCTGTAAACAGGCTTAGAGCTCGGCACAGCAGCAAGAGCATAACAGACCTACACTTCTGTATGGAAGGGGAAACTGAGGCACTCCACCTCATGGCACTGGTGGCTAAATGCCAAGACACCTACATTTTAGCAGATATTGCTGTCTGCATTCTGTTAGTAATACTACACCCCGGCATGTTTTCAGGCACCCAGAGACCAGGAACCCAGAACTTCGCTTGAACACCTATGAATGACATCATAGGGTTTAAAGGTACTGAGAGGGCATGTGACCAGAGACATACAGGGATTTTACATGTAGTGCCTCTGCCATGGACAGTGTCCAAGAGTATGGCAGTAAGTTCAGGAGGAAGGTGTGACGTTGCACTCCATATGTTTTATGGAAATATGCCTATGAGTAACTGTGCAAAAGGACTCTTGTAAGGTATCATAACAAAGGTTATAACCTACTGAATATATTCCTCCTATTTGTATGCATGTATCATTCTTGTATCTGAAGCTAGAAATATGAAGTATAATTCTGAGGTCCTATTGTAATTGTGCAAAGTGTGGGCCATTAATGGTGGTTTAGAATCTTGATGGCTCCCATTGACTAGGACAATTGGTTGTAAATGGTTTATTTACTTCCTGTGTATGTGTGGGCTGACCCAGGAAGAATGGAGACGAGGGGGTCTTAAAGTGAAATGTGACATGACCATAGAATCATAGAATATCAGGGTTGGAAGGGACCTCAGGAGGTTATCTAGTCCAAGCCCCTGCTCAAAGCAGGACCAATCCCCAATTTTTTCCCCAGATCTCTAAATGGCCCCCCTCAAGGATTGAACTCACAACCCTGGGTTTAACAGGCCAATGGTCAAATCACTGAGCTACCCCTCCCCGTTGGATACTGGAATCCATCTTAATCCTTGTACTTTTCCACTGATGAGGCAGAGGTAGGGACAAGCACAGACAAAAGATTCCTGCCTTGTGCCAAAGCTATAAAAGGGGGTGGAGCAGGACAAAAGAGGCAGCCAGTCATGAAAAAAACCCTGCTTACCACCGGAGATGTCTGCTGGAATTAACAAAGACTGTACCAGGGGAAAGGATTGGGCCCAGACTAGGAAGGAGTCTAGTCTGTGAAAGAAGCTTACTGGAACATCTTTGAGGGTGAGATATCACCTGTAATCAGTTTCTTAATGTATTAGGCTTAGACCTGCGAGTTTGTTTTATTTTGCTTTTGTGACTTACTTTGTTCTGTTATTACTTGAAACCACTTAAATCCTATTTTTTATACTTAATAAAATCACTTTTGTTTATTAATAAAACCAGAGTAAGTGACTAATACCTGGGGGAGCAAACAGCTGTGCATATCTCTCTATCAGTGATATAGAGGGTGAACAATTTACAAATTTACCCTGTATAAGCTTTATACAGAGGAAAACGGATTTATTTGGGGTTTGGATCCCATTGGGAGCTGGGTGTCTGGGTGCTGGAGACAGGTAACATGCTGAGCTGTTTTTAGTTAAAGTCTACAGCTTTGGGGGCAAGGCCCAGACCCTGGGTCTGTGTTGCAGCAGGCTAGCATGTCTGGCTCAACAAGACAGGGTTCTGGGGTCCCAAGCGGGCAGGGAAAACGGGCTCAGAGGTAATTTTAGCACGTCAGGTGACAGCCCAGTAACGTCACAGTCACACCGCTAATGTAAAGTTTTCTGTATGGGAGCATTCTCTCTCTCTCTCTCTCTCTCTCTCTCTCTCTCTCTCTCACACACACACAAACAAACTTTGGACCTGGATTTCAAACACCCCCAGATCAAGCAGGTTCTGGGGTTTTGGATTAGCTGATCATTTTTAAAAAGAGTCAGCTGCGTATATTTGCATCTGATCCCAGGTTCCAGCCCCTCCTTACTGGATGGTTTGGATATTGACGACAAGGTGCAGACTCAGGCCCCTCTCTTCAGTTTTGTTACACAGAGGCTCGTGCGATTCTTTAACTTGTGTTTTGTCCCTGTGGGGCTGCTGTCCCCAAGTTCCACTTTGAATTTCAGTTTCAGGACAAACAGAACTGAAGCCATGGAATTTTACCCCCTCTGCTAGTGCCCTCTGGTGGACTCGCTCAGTGGTGGCTTAGTTGCATGATGTCATGTCCTAGATTCCTGCGCCAGCACGTTTTCTACAAGCCATTTCACAGTTTCTCCACCTCAGGGCACAGCAGGGCTCTGGTCTGTTTCTAGCTCCAGCTGGCTGCTTGGTGAGTCTTCGTGCCTGGATGCTGTGCTGCCACCTCATGCATTTGGATAGGGTTTTATGCATTGTTGTATCAATGCTATACATTGCCATTCAGTTGGGCATGTTGTAAAACAGTTCCACTTTAGCGCCTCTGTCCTGCCGAGAGCCCTGTGTTGGCAGATTAGCAGCTTGTGCATTTGTGAATCCTGTGTGGTTCTTTTAGGGCAACCAAGGGCTGATTTGGCAAGGACTTCCAGGGAGGTGATATCTAGTAATGGCACCACAGGTCCATGGTAAATATACCATGGGCCAACCCACTTCCTGGGGAGCCCCATTACACCAGCCTGGCCCCTGAAGATTTTCCTTACCTGCAGGAAGTAAGGTTTACAAGACCTCAGTATTATTCATGGACCCATTTCCCAGCAGGGGTCAGCAGCGATTACAGTGAACCTTCTGAGAAGGTACAAGCACCTGAACATAGGAATGGACAAACTGGATCAGACCCGAAGTCCATCTAGGTCAGCAGCCTGTCTTTGACAGGGGCCAGCATCAACTGCTTCAGAGGAAGGCACAAGAAACCCACACTAGACAGATGTGGATAATCTGCTCCACTGAAGGTCTCACCCCGCTTTCCAGTAGCTAAGGGTTGGCTTAAACCTGGAAGCATGAGGTCTAATATCCCTGCCGGAACATTTGTGTCGTCACTGACTATAACTCCGGGGATTTTCCATCTCCATATGAGCCCTAGCACCTGCTAGCCTGTTAGAAGTCCCTGCGACTATAATGGGTCTCACAAAGCCGCTGTATCAGAGCTCCTCTTAGCCTGAATTTTGTAGGTTGGGCTCATCTCTAGCTAGGGCATTTATTGTCTCATGCTGACATTACATGCTGCTGACCAGTTGCTGCTCATTCTTCTGGCATTTGTAACATGCCCCCCGGGACAGAAACAACACCATATGGTGTGAGAACTTTGCCTTCCCCACCGAACAAAATCTTAACGCTGGTAAGATGAACGACATTTCACCCTTCTTCAGCACCTTGCAGGGTCAGATCTCTGCCTGCTTTGCTCACCATTCACAAATGGAGCCTCACAGTACTTACGAATTATTCCAGGCCAAGGGCACCCTGAGTCAAAGCTGACAGTGGAACCCGGATCCCCTGATGCCGGGGTCCCATTTCTAGGGGTGAGGAAACAATGTCTATTTAATGGGGTGGGGCGGTGGGTGGAACAGAGAATCACTTCTATTTTCAATCCTTTGTTTTCCTTTTCCAAAAGTCAGTTTCCACAGATGGATCCACTGTTATTTCACACATAGCCATGGACCAAGGTAAACATGGTGTAAAGGGCCCCACTCACCACAGGTGTGCATCCTTGTGGTTAGGTCAGGAAATTAGCTCTCTCCCCATCTGGCACTGCTCACCACTGGTTATTCACCCTGTGATGTGCCCACCTCCCCTCCCCCGCCCCGCCTCCTTTACAACTCGACTCTGTGGCCAGGTCACTACACAGTCCCCCATCCTGGGGTGACAGAGTCCCACTGGACAAGCTGTCCACATGCCACCTCAGGCAGCTTTCTGTTCCACCTCCAGATCCTGGGCCATGTCCCCGTGGCTGGCAGGGGAACCCAGGCCCACCCACTACTGTGAACTCCAGCCCAGGGACCCTCTGACTAGCAATCCAGCTCTGTTCACTCTCAAGTCCCGGTTGCTGATTCCCTGGGCTCCTTTCTACTCAGCCTCTATCTCCTCCCCTATCTCTGAGTTTGCCATCAGAGCTTCCCCCACTCCCACTTCACCCCTGTAGGCCTCTTGTAAGGCTCCCTAGACGAGGCAGGACCTTAGGGCTCACTCGCCCCCTGGATCCTCTCCTTGCCTCTGACCAATGCACCTTTCCCTCCAGGGAGTGACCACAGGCCTCCTCTTTGCAGCCTCCTCCTGCTCTGCCTTCCTGGCTTTACATGCCTAACCCAGCTCCTCCCAGCTGGGCTTCCTCTGCCTTTAGGCTCTGCTTCCCCTCCAGGTGCAGTGTCTAAGGTTAATTGGCCCCCCAGCCCCCATTAACCCACTCAGGGCTCATGTGAGGTGGACAGCCCGTCACACATGGTTGAACAGAGTGTACCACTGCTCATCTGGGGAATCTGGAGTTTACTCACATTTTCTTTTATTTACAAATCTAGCCAAATCATTAAATAAGGATTAAAACACAGCATGGTCACTTCTATGTGAAAGTGAGTGCCCAAAAACAGTCTAATGACACTTCTGGCTTTCGCCCAATGTCATGCTAGCCTAAATCCCAATCATAATACGGGCATCTCGGCTCACCCACAACATCTGCCAGGCTACTGCTCAGCCTGGAACGCCAAAACGGTTAGTTTACCCATTGCTTTTTTTCCTCACTAACCTCCCCTCAGTGATTTCACAGCTTTCTTTGCAATGAGACATGGGGACATTTCTCTCCTACTACAAGGCCCAGCTGTGATTTTTCATGGCATCTGCTGTGCCAGGTAGGAAAGTGTGTGCAACTGCACTGTTTGTGCTACATGACGATGTAATTGCTGGCAGAGAGAACACATTTTCTCTGGATAATTTTTGCGGGGCCAGAGGGCAGATAGGGGAAGATCCGGCCTTGAGTGCGAATACTGGCAAAGGAAACGATGGTGCAGAGGTTTCACACAGCTCAGTTCACAACTTAGCTAGAGTCTGTGGGCCAGATCCCCAGCATATGTGAATCGATGTAGCTTCACTGAAGTCAATGGACTTACCCCAAAAATACACCAGCTGAGGATCTCATTTGCCTTTCACCCTGAGGGAAGAGACTGACATAATTTTCAGCCCTGGAATCTTAAAGGGACATCAGGGCCTTAAAAATTACCCTTGTCTGAAATTATTGCACTTGCTACAGCTGTAACACCTATAATTCCCGTAACAGAGATGGAGGAAAAAACACTCTCCTCCCTCCCACCCCCACCCCAGTTTATTTGCTTTGTATATTTGACTGTACTTTTTGTCCAGTCAATTTCCCTGCTTCTTCTGTGCAATCGATTAGTCAGTTTCCTCACTTGTCCGCATGGGTCTTTCAGGCAGCAACAAGGGAGAAACAAATATTGTTACATTAGAAAACTGTGACTATAAAAGCAGGAGAACGGGCAGGGAACTACCAGGAAGATTTAGGGCTTGGAAGCAGTTAAACAGATTTTTGATTTTTTTTTTTTTTTTAAGAAATAGACTGCACTTCAAGTGGATGGTGTCCCTTTAAACTGTGACTTTTCCTGCTCTATATTTCTCATCCTGTGGGATGAATTGCATTGAATAGCACTGAATTCCTGCACAAGACATCCATCCATCCTGCAGGATAGGATATTTGAAGGCTTCAAGGTTGTACTTTGAGTTAGTTACAAGGATGTTTGGGGTTGTGTCTATGCCATGAAAAGGAAAGGTGATGTTCCATAGATAGTGTATAAGCCCCCCAACACACCCTTCCCCGCACACATCCTAGCTTTCTTCCATGTGGCTCTGATCCAAATGTCACTGGAAAGCCTCCTACTGACATCAGAAGGTTTTGGATCAGGCCCAGCTGTTGCACCAGTGTGGATAGTCAGTTAAATGCCCATTGCACTAAACAAAGGGCCAAATTCATTCTCAGCTAAGTCACACCAGGCATGAATCTGGCCCCAGCTGTCCACCATGACATGCTACAGTGGGAGTTAATGTTGATTGACTCTGCCAGCAGGACACCTATTTCTATCCCTGATTCTTATCCACTCCATTCCTGCACTTGGAACAGGGGCAGAGGAAGTGGGGGCAAAGATTGCTTCAAGCCACCTTTGCATTCCCCATATACTGAGGCTGTTTGGGGTCCAGTACAATGCCTGACATCAGTTAGAGCAGCCACAGGGCTGCTCTTACTTATGCTGTGCTTACCATGGCTCCTGTAGGTGCTGGAAAGCAGTGAATAACTGGAGAACAGAGTGCTCCCATCAGCTCCCATCCCTGCCCGGGCACATTCCTTCCCTCCCACCCCCAACCTTGCTCCTTTACCCATCCCTGCCCGGGCCTGTGGAACCATTACCAGAGAGGTGTAAAGGGGCTTTAGTGGAGTTTTCTGAGATTTACTCTTTACTCAGAATGCTTTCTGCAAATAATAGTTAGTTTGTACCTCACACATGAGCAGTTTGCTGTGACTAGTGTGTAGTCAAAATTCTAGCTGTTTTGATTGGCCACAAAGTCACATGGTATACTAGGGAGCTCTGATTTCACAAACTTTATTCTAAACTCACGTTTGTGGTTTCATTACAAAAGTGAAATTCATTTTACAGAAATATTTTGCACTATTTCTTGAATATTAGCTGTTCCCTCAAAACCTCCCAACCACTAGGAGGCACTGTGGTCTAGTAGTCAGGGCACTGGACTGGGAATCAAGAGACATTAGGTTTATTCCTAGCTCTGCCACTGACCTGCTGTGTGAGTTTGCTCAAGTCACTTCCTCTCTTCGTGCCTCAGTTTCCCATCTTACCTTTTGTCTCTGTTTAAATTGTAAACTCTTTGACAGGGGGCTATCTTTCACTAGGTGTCTGTACAATATCTTCCCCAACGCCACCTAACACAATTTCTAGTCTTACTTGAGGCCTGTAGGTGATAGTGTAATATAAATAATAATACAGCAACTGGCTGCAATTTTGGGGCAACAACACCACAAAAAGAAAAGGAGCACTTGTGGCACCTTACAGACTAACACATTTATTTGAGCATAAGCTTTCATGAGCATCTGATGAAGTGAGCCGTAGCTCATGAAAGCTTATGCTCAAATAAAGGTGTCAGTCTCTAAGGTGCCACAAGTACTCCTGTTCTTTTTGTGGATACAGACTAACACAGCTGCTACTCTAACACCACAAAAGGGTCACAAAGACAGGGAAAAGGTGAAAAATTTCAATGCAGAGTCTCAAGAAAGATTTTGCCCAATTCAAATACTGTTGCCTATGACACGGCAGAGGTGAACTGGTGAGCAGACTCCGTGAGCGGGTGACCAAGTGTTTTTCTCCAACGGGACACCGTCCACCTGATTTTTTTTTTAAAATCGGTGATTCCAGTTGAACCCCCCCACTCCAAGTTTGATTCTGCGAGTTCACCCTTTAAACAGCATGGCTGAGATTGTCCTTTACATTTGGTTCTCTTTACACTGCTCTGGCCACATTATGCAGGAAGTCAGACTAGATGATCAGAATGGTCCCACTTGGCCTTAAATATCTGTGAATCTGTGAAAGGGGTCTTAAAGTGAGCATAAATTACATCCACTCTCATTGTGAGCCTCCTTTAAACTGCTGGTGTGGTGTACAGAGATCTCAGTGTAGATGAAAAACCAGCTTCAAGTTCTGATTATTTTTTTAAATCCTTTACAAGATTTTTATAAGAGTTTTTCAGCTCCCTTGCAGATGTTTAGAAGGGTCTTTTCTGCAAGGGAGATGCCGACTGATGGACTATACCATGGAATCAGTGAAATGGATTCTACACCAAGTGGGTTCAAGTACATAAAAAAAACAAATGGAAGAAAAATTCTCCCTTTTATTCATTTCAGATTCCGCAATCATAGGTATGTCTTGGCACGACACTTGGTTTCCATGGTCAGGAAGAAATGTTCTTTTTCAAACTGCCCTTTCAAAACACTGCTTCCAGTCCCAAGGATAGCCCCTGTCAGAGTATAGCCGTTCAGAAGTAGGTCAAGCTGTAGATCTCAAGGTAGGAGCCAGTGCCATTAAGCTTTGCTTAATGGATACTGACCATGTCCCCTATTTTAAACATAAAGCACTTTCCCAGGTGGAGAGTCACATGGGGAAGGCAACGACCAATCTGCTGGCAAAACTGGGGTGCTAGGTGTGGATGAGGAAGACTTATCCCAGCTCTTGGAGAGTTCAGCTTGGAACAGGAAGCTTCTTTGAAACTTCGCGTGCTAATAAATAATGACAACTGGCTCTTATCGAGCACTTTTCCCCACAGATCTCACTGCCTTCCAGTCTGAAGGATCTCAAAACATGTTACAGATTGATACATACAGCAAAGACTTCAGCAGCCCCTGACATTCTCTCTCTTCCGGGCTGAGGCTGGGCAGCTGCGTTACTTGTGACAGCTTGGAGCAACAATGAGTTATAGTTTTGGCCAGGAAGCGAAGAAGAAAAATGCATCTGATTGAAATGGCAGCAGTTCGGTATAATTAGCCATAGTGGCATTTGGCCAGGAGGTTGGAGATAAGGCCCTTTGCTGTTGTGAAAAGTTCCAACAGGCCTTGAAAGTGCACAAGTGCTCTGGATTTCCATGTAACATCTCACTCATTAAACACTGCACCCGCATTGGTTCAGTCCTGACTTAGAAGGAAGAGAGCCATGTACTACGGGTCGGCTTCTGCCACTCAGCTTACATGTGCATTCCTCAGAATCATGACCTGGCAAAACTAGGGCAACTCAGGCACTGAATCATCCAACTCACCTCTAGGCTTTTCCCTGGAGGTCTTCATTCCAGCACTGACCTGGCCTCATCCCTGTACTGACCTGACCTCATCCCACTCTATCAGCTCAGACAGGATTCCACGGGAGTCTCAGCTGCAGAGTCAAAAAATGCACAGGCTCCAAGAATCCAGCCTCCAGATGAAGGACTCCAACTAAGCAAGAGTGTCTGGTCATCTCCAGTGGGCATGAGCCACATGCCCACATGGAAACTCATTGGGCACTCTTCACTTGACATCACCTCCAGCGCAATGGTGCCCTGTTTTAGGCCCTTTCCCAGCTCAGCCTCTGTTACTAGAGTTTTCTGTCTGAATCGCTCTGCTAGGCCGATTCTCAGGATTTGTTACAAGAACAATGCTTTGCCCTTTCTTCTGAGGCTCTCAAAGCACATTACGGACATGACAGGATTTAGCCTGGTGAGGCAGATAGATATCACTCTCCCTGTTTTACAGGGGAGGAAATTGGGGCACAGAAAGGCCAAGTGACTTGCTGAAGGTCAAGAATACCTTCCTATGCCTTAACCACATGGCCCAGCCTCCTTTCTGGGGAGCTGAAAGACACGTCTCTTCTAGAGCTACTATTGTGTTTCCAGCCAGAGGACAGCAGCTACCAATACTTTTGCTTTCTCTCTCTTCTTCCCGCCAAGCCCTAGCTCTGCTCCCTAGTCTAGTGTTATCATTTCTAATCTTCCCCTCTGGCAGGTATTGATCACTCTCCAAAGAGGAGAAGGATTAGCTGTTAGTCACATAACACTTGGCTAGCTGGTTGGCCTTTTCCTTCCATTAAGCAGCCCATGATTCTGGCCACCTGCATCTCCGCAACAGGGCTACAAGTTTGCCTAAAGCCCCCCAACAAACCAAATGTGACCCCATAGGCACATACCATCAGGATGGTCCTGATGGTGCATGATGCCTTCTAGGCTCCAAAGTGTCCCATAGGGCAAAGAGGGGAATGTGTGTATTTCACAGACTCCCTGGTGCTGAAACCAGTCATTCAAGAGGGGTTTGATCATTGCTCAGACACACAGAGTTTCTCCTGCTGCCTGCACCTCCCACAGCACAGGTTGGGCCGAGTCAGGAGAGAGATGTAAAACAACAAGCCACAATAAGCAACCTGCCCCTCTGTCCTCTGCAAAGCCTTCATGCCCACAGATTCTTCGCCCCAATGGAATTCCAGTGAGCCAAGGAATAAGTGCAGCAGGATTTACCCCATAGATTCCTATGCAATTGCTGCTTGCATCTCCCCACCCTGTCTTTGATCCTTGGCTGGTTTTTTAAAGCTCTGCTATTATTTTCCAAGATGGGTTATTTTGGGCAAGGCTCCAGAGCTTGATTGTGGCTGTGAGCTCTGGCCAAGAGGCATGGAGAGGTATAGGACTTCCAGTGCCAAGTGGGGATCTGGCAAGCTGGCTGGCTCAGTCAGCTCCTCCCCACTTGGACTGGGTGCCACGTGCACTCCCTTTTGCATCTATGGCCCTGCCTTTGCCACGTCACTAGTGTTGCCAGCAGTGCTAAGATGGGGTCTGATCCAAAGCTTACTAGAGTCAATGGAAAGACTCCCGTTGATTCCAATGGTTTGGATCAGGTCCCTGGAGCCTCAGCTCTGCTCCCCAGCCATTCTATCCATTTCCCCTGCACAGGGGTGCAAGGTTGAGGAGGGGAATTCCTTGTGATGCTGTCCACCATGCAGGCCCAGGCACAATCCAGACTTGGGAGGAGCGCAGGAGGGGAGGCAAGAGCAAAGAAAGATACCCTTGGAGCTCAGCCAGAGTTGAATGTGGCCTAGTATGTTTTCTCATGGACACGTTATAGTGAAAGCTAGTCATGCCCAAATGATTCCCAGCAGGAGCTTCTATTTTCACACAGGGAAATGTTTGAAATTTCTGCCCATAGCTGGTGCCATGCCCTTTGGAAAAGCTGAGCCAGCTTCTTCAGCTACTGCTGCTTCCTGGCTGGGTGAGTGGGACAAAAACCCATTTAATTCACCTTTTAAGGGCCAGATCCTCAGCTGATGTAAACCAGCAAAGGGCTGTGGAAATCAATGGAGAATATGGCCTTGAGATTTTAGCAGACCCTGTTGATGCACCACCCAGTTTGTGACATCACAGCACTTCCTCCTGCCCAGCCTGACAGACGCAGGCCTGCCACCTGGACAAACCGGCCAAGGGAGGTTGGAAATAACTTGCATCCATGGCAAAATTCACCCATATGAGGGACAGGAGAATTGTTGGCCTGAGGGTTAGGTGGAGGCCTCCTGGATCCTTTGATTTCAGGGTTTCTCTGTGAGATTTGCTGCAGTCTACAATTTTATGCCAGCTCCCAATTAACCCCTCCCCCCCATCATTAAGTTTCTCTCTTTCTGCTTGAAAGATCCAATCTTCACAATGCCAAACTGACAGGCTGCTACTCTCGTCACCCAGGGCAGCATGCAGTGAACTGTAGCTAAATATTCAATCGGATTCACCAGATCAGCCTTAAGGAAGCATCGCTTATCTGGTATCATTTAAGGACAGGGGATGTCTCCTCTCTCCACCCCCTTTTCTTTAAAGAAGGCAAGGAAATTAAACACAAAAAAACGACCTGACTGCAGCACATAATAGTCCAAAGCACAGCAAGTCATAACATCCAATGGGGAACCCAAACAACACTAGCTCTATTACACTGTTCACACAGGTGGAATGTCTAGGTTACTTCTGTGATTCACAGACAAAGCTTGGTATATTAGGACCTGATCCACATGGGGGCCTATTGGACCCAATCCTCCAGGGGTCAGATGCCCCAAGCTCTACACTGGGCTCGATCCTGTGTGGAGCTGGGCAGCCCATGGCATTGAAGTCAATGGAGTCAAGGGCAATTGGGAGCCCTTCTTGCTTCTTGGAAATCATCCACCATAAACATAAAACAGGCACAGGCGGCCCTGCTAAGGGCGCTGCTGGGACTGAGCTGTTGCATTCGCTGATTTGGGGAGCATCACCTCTCTCCTGTGAAGGGCTATCCTGAACATGGAGATGGAGGAAGGCAAAAAAATGGGGGCCGGATTTTCCGCTGACATGGTGTATGTGTGTGGTGGGGGGGGGGGGTGTGTCATGGACTTCTCCACAAAAAGAGTGCAAATCAGACAGCAGTCAGGATATGCACTCGTGACTTGACTGTCTGGGGTTTAGGGCAATAGGGGAAATCTAATTTGCCCCCTACACACACAAAGAAGCTGTACCCACAATAGGGGACCGGGACAGATCGAGGACCAGACGGACACACACAGACACACAGAGGCTGGACCCACAACAGGGGCCAGGGAGACAGATACACACACACACTCAGTACCCACAATGGAGGACACACTCACACACACACACAGGCTGTACCCGCAACAGTTTGCTTCTCCTAGCCAGGCCTGCTCCATGAAGGGAATTCTTTAGGCATGGCAGAGCCTGGAACTTTGGCCCGCTTTGGGACTCCCCATGGTGCCCCCGCCGCAGCGGTGCTCACCTCCCGGAGCTCCTTGGCTACCTCCTTGAGCTCCTGCAGGATCCCCTCCAGCTGCCCGATCACCATTTTCATGCGGCACCTGATCCGCTGCCTCTCGCTGCTGCTGCTGCCGCCGGCGGGGTCTTCACTGGGCTGCGTGTTCTGCGAGCCCCCGGAGCTCATCCTTCACAAGCTGCCTGGGCGCCCGGCGCTGTCCATTCTGCTCTCCCCCAGCCCGGCCTTGCCTCCGCGGAGCCCCTCTCGGCCGGGGAGAGCTCACCATCTTAACGTCCCACGCGCCAGAGAGCCGCAGCCGCGCTCTGCCTCTCGCCGCTCTCCGTACCAGCAGCTCACAGCAGCGAGGCGCGGGGCAGGACTAACCAAACTCAGCTCCGGGGACCCAGCCGCACGCCCATGGGACTGGAGCGCTGCCCGGTCGCAAGGAGCCGCCTTCCGCCGATGGAGATCCACTGGCAGGCGAGCCCTGAGTGATTCCTTCCCTGCTCCCGGCTAGCGAGAGAGGGCGGACAGTGCCCGTCTGCCCGGGTCTTGCCGGCTCTCCGGACAAGGCATAGCTCCGGATGTTTTATAGAGGCTGGGAGCAGCGCCGCCTCTTCCACCTGCTCAGTCTCTCCACCTCGTTTGTACCGCGCACTGAGCCCCCAGGGGCCGGCTCCGGGCACGGCGGCCACCTGTCCGGGCGAGCTTCGCCCACTTGGCTCAAGGGCAGCGAACGATGATCCTGGGATATTCGCAGCAGGACGAACTCGGAAAACGCTTCGCAAGATCCACGGCGACTTCCAGGGCCGGGGCTGGTGTCCTGGGGCTCGGGGAGCCGCCGGCCTCCTGCGGAGAAACCAGTAACGCGTCACTGGGCGAGCCGGGTTGGGGCCCCAAGGGCCGAGCTGGCCCTTGGCTGTGCGGGGCGGGACAGCTTCGCCCCGTCCATCCCTGCAAGGGCCAGCGGGGCGCCCTGAGGCCAGCCTCCGAGCCAGGATCGCAAGGGTCCCCCCTCCACCCACGACCCTTTCTTTTCCGGGAGGGGACCCGGATTTGGAGCCGGCTCCGCGAGGACTGTTGGCGTCAGCAAAAGGAACCAGCCCCTCCCGCAGACTCCCCTCAAGCCCAACTCCTCCCGGCGCAGTGGCCAGCCACAAGCCCCCATCGCTGGGGTAGGTTAAACGAGAATGCTGCACCCCAGCTTCCGGCTGCCGGCTCTGAGCACAGCTGGGGCGCCGCGCCGGCCTGTCAAACGCTGCCGGCTCTGCCATCGCAAAGTTTATCTACCAGCCACCCCGCGAGAGCCATATGCCAAGCGAGGCGGCCACGAAAACCAGCAACTTACTAGCCCGGCTCTCCCGTCTCCTGCGCAGGGGCTCCGGCTGCGGTTGCCCCCGGGGTCACCAGAGCCAGCTCCGCGGCTCTTCTTGGCTGCTGCTCCCGGGAGATGCCATCCTGATCCGTCCCCTCCTTGCCCCTTGGAGCAGAGCCTGCCGGCGGGCAGGAAGCGCGGAGAAGGGAGACTGGCGTGGGAGGGGGAGCGCCCTGTTGTTATTCTGGCTGGATCGCCGAGAGTGGAGGAGCGGAACCGGCTCACAGGAGGAGGGGTGCTGCCACGCCGTGTGCGGGGGAGGCGGCCGCGCACCCCCCCTCTCCAGCGCCACAGTGCAGTGCCACTCGTCCGCCTTCGCTCCGGCGGCCCATCGTGAGCACAGAGCCCGCGGGCCGCTCCACAGGTGCCAGGGTCTGCGGCCGACACACAGCCCTCCTGGGGGTCCTGCGGCTGGCCGGGAGGGCTCTGCCAGCGGCCGCGCCGGAGCTAGTGGGATGGGCACGGCAGCCGGGACGGCTCCCGCTGCAGCTGCAGCTCCTTGAGCGCTGGGCTCGGCCCCAGGCTGGGCTGCTGGCTGGGAGGCGCCGGAGCTCCCCACATGGCGGGGGGGCCCGGCGGCGAGCGGCTCAGATCCCTCCTTTTCGCCCGCCCTGGGAGGCTGGTGCCCGGCCCCTGGTGCCAGGAGCGGCCATGGAGGGAGCCGCAGTGGGAGCGCGCCGAGCCGCGCCGCGCGTCCTGCCTGGAGCCGGGCTGGTGCCGCCTGCAGCCGGGGCTCCGCGCACGGGCGTGTGGCTGGTGCTGTCAGCGAGGGGGCAGAGCCAGGCAAAGCAGTCGGCGCTTAAAGGGGCAGAGCGCGCCTGGCCGCCTGCGGCAGAGGGGGTACCAGCGCCCGGCTTTGCCAGGCGAGAACCCCTCCCGACCCCGGCTGGCTGCAGGGCTGGTCAGCTCCAGCTGGACCCCCCTGCAACGGAGGGCGGTGGCATTTAAGAGGCAGGAAACTGAGGCACACGGAGGGGCAGAACCATGCCCCATCTCCCAGCGGCCAATGGTAAAGCCGGGACTAGAGCCCCTGTCTGCGCTCCCCCATGGTATATCTGCTCGATCAGGGGGAAGGTATCTGGGCTGGTAGTCTGCACACAGGCCTGCTGGCCAGGAATGCCTGGAGTCTAACTCCACCTTTGCTACAAACTGGGAGCATGGCCCTGGGGAACGTCCCACTCTCTGCCTCAGTTTTCCCCTGTATACCACCAGACCCAGCTCACCAGTTACATGGTGGTTCATGAATTAAGGAACGTTCCCAGGGTAAATCCCCACCCTGCTTGGCCACCCAGGGCCTTGCTCTTCCCCTGCAAAGAAGCCACATAACTGCAGTCAGCAGCCTCCTGTGGCCACCACTAAAGTGCAGGGGAGGGCGAGCTTCTGGGGGGCTCCAGAGAGGGGCCAGTAGATTTGACACTTAACCCTGAACACACCTACCTGCTATAGACTATAAAGCAGCTACATCCCTGCTGCACAGGTGCCCCTGCCCTTCCTTCAGGCAGTGGTTCCCAACCTGTGGCCCTTGGGCTGCTTGCAGCCCAATCAGCACAGAGCTGCGGCCCATGTGACCTTCTCAGGGCCATACAGGTAGTATTGGATGCGGCCCACAATGGTAAATAGGTTGAGAACCACTACTTTAGGGGAAGGGATGGTCCCGCCCTGCCATGGGTCCTCTCTCCCATGCCCATGTGGACTCTGCCCTGCTACAGTCATGGAAGGGTAAGAGTCTCCTCTCCCACCACGTTGGTTCTAGGCTAGTCTGATTTACACTGCTGGGAGTAAGAGAAGACTCAGGCCATGTGTCACACTGCACAAAGCAGAACTTCAGAGCTGCTGGGCTCAAGGAGGCAATCAGCCCTTCACTCCCAAGCCCTTCACCTGTGAAAACAGCCAGCACCGAGCCCTCTAGCTGCAAAGAGCTGGGATACCCAGAAGCAGCTCCCAGGAAGGGTAACGATAGCAGTGTGATTCAGAACAAGGTAGGCGCATGAGTGCACCAGGGAGCCACCACTGCAGCTGGGAGCATGCGGCCAGCTCAGGTTGGCAGACACACACTAACTCTGCTCTAGCTGCATATCGGGGGGGGGGGTAACATGGGCAGTAGCTCAGGCTAACTACCTGAGTATTCACTGGTCCAGCTGCATTGGAGGCTGGCCCAAGCCCCACCTGTGCTTCCCCCAGTTACAGCTAGCCTGAGCAGAGGGAGTGTGTCTGTCTGCTCAAGCTAAGAAGCATTGTTGCAGCTGCAGTGTAGATGTACCCTCAGAGGAACCTCTCCATCAGTTTCACTGTCCTGCTTTCAGATGCCCCCAGCTGCCCCTGGAAGATCTCTGTAAAATGAGGGCCAAGTTAGGAAAGGGCAAGCCATACCAATGGACAAGCTCAGTGAAAGGAAGCTCTTCCCTGCAGGGGCAAGGAGGGGTCGTCTAGCTTGTCTCTGGCCTCTCTGGAGGTTCATAATGCTGCTCATCATTGGTAGTTGATGGCTAATCCCTGGGCCTGTCCACCACACAACCTGAATCCCACCTCCAAACTCTTCTTCTTTCTCACAGTGACCCTGGCCCAATGTCAACTGTCCTCCTTGCATCACCTTTTGCTGCACCTCCCTTCGACTGCAGCTTCTTAAAGCATGGACCAGGCCTTCACTGTCTCTGTAGCGTGCTATACACACCTGGAATGCCGTGAGCCATATAATTACATCCCCAAAATGCTATGTTAAAAGAACACTAAGGTTTCACATTTCAGCAATCAAAAGTTAGGAAATGCCAGAATTAAGCTGCTGGTGTCACCTTAATTCAGAACCTGTGTACATACACATGATGATATAGTTTTTAATGATACGATCCCATACCACTTCCTCCACAGGACCCCTGCCACCATCAGTGAATGAGGAATTCTTCAATATTTCTTTTAATCCTCCTCATTCATTTTGTGGCCCACATGCCATCCAAATCCTGCAATGAATACAGAATTATTAAGTTCCTCCTGGGCAATTGTATGGTGCTTTCACAATAGTGTCTGAGTGCTCCCCAAACATTAATGAATTTATCTTTACAACATTCCTTTGTGATTAGGTGGTTTTATTATTTCCATTTTAAGGCTGGGCAATTGAAACAGTAAAGGTAAAAAATGTCAACAGTGGCCACTAATTGTTGGTGACCAACTGGAGACACCATGGGCCTGAGTCTTCAGACTAGCTCACATTTTTATTGCACTTTAGATGTCCAAAGCTCCGTTCCCAGACTTCAGCTGTGAGTGCTCAACATCTCCATGGCCATCTCACCTTGAACACCCAGAAAACAAGCCATACACAACTAGTGGCTACTTGTGAACATTTTGGTTTAGGTGATTTGCCTCTGCCACAGGAACAGGAACATACAGAGTCAGGAAGCCTGGGTTCAAATGGAGGTTCAGGAGGGAAATGTGCTTTAGAGACTGTAGACCCATCAGCCTGGTTCCCCCTCCCACCTATCTACCTGAGCTCCCACTCCTTGTTACAGGTTTGCCTGAGCCAAGCATCCCATGGAGCAAGCTGAATTATTTTCCATAAAATTAAGGTAACACTTCACATGGGCATTAAATTCCAAAATGCAGATCAGGGAGGCAGGAGCTGGTGGTGGATAGGAGTGTTATTGGGTGCACCAGGCATTTGCAGACCCTGATCCAACCCAAATACCATCAGAGCTGGGCACCGGATCAGGGTGAGTTCCTAAGACTTTAGAAAAGACCCAGCTTCCCTCCCCTGCCACAGCATCACCCACAACTGGCATTTGAAAGCAGCAGCCAGTCCTTTTGTCCCTGCCCTTCTAGCCACTGGAAGATCAAGACTCACTGGTTCCACCAATAGCTGATCCTGGGAGGCCTCTCTCTCTTGCTGGTCTTCTGTTCCACGAGGAGAGTTTCATAGGGCAGGATGCCCCAGGGCATCTGTCATGGGGCAGCAGATGCCTGCTACACCCCATCACACCCCTATCCCCACCCCCCACAACTTCTGCCTCCACCCCTTCTGCTCCTGTTCACATATCCCACACCCCAGCTCCTACCATCCCCATCTCTGCACCTATATACCTCTCCCCCTACTACCATCCATCCTTCCACCAGCTCCTGTCCCCCTCCCACTCTGCTCATCCCCACCCTCCAGACCCTGCAATCTCCTGCCCCATTCCTCCCCCCTCTGTGTGCCAGTCAGGTGGCTTTCTCCTTCTCCGCCTTGCTGCCAGGGGAGAGCATCGAGAGCTCTGGACAAACAGACTCCCTGCTCTCAGTTCCTGTGGCCAGGAGAAGCAATTGCATGGAGTCCCACTTAGCTGCTGCAGCCTCAGGATACAGCTTGCTCAATCATTCTCAGGGGATGCTAGATGTGTCATTCCGCTGGCACACAGGATCTGGGAGAGGGTGGAGCATGCTCAGTTCAAACAATCTTCAGAGATTTTAGCTGCTGAACTAGATTTAGCAGAGGCTTAGAACTTGGCCAAAATTTGGCCACCTTTCATGGGGACGTCAAAAGGCACCAGGGCAGCGCCTCTGCCAAATCTGAGTCCCTGTTTCAGTTGTACTTTTTGCTTTTACCATGGGTAAAATAATGTATTTTCTCCTAACCTTGGTCTTGGAAATAACTGAACCATTTTAGCTGAAACTTTAAAAAAAATAAAATAAAAAAAAAAACAACAACCCACACACACACACTCAAAACAAAAAACATGATCAACCTGAGGCAGACATCTGGCATGGGAAATTTCAGCCCAAACTGTTAAGTCTGGCCCAGTGATAAGAACCAAAACCAAGGCTTTATAATGGGAAATGTTTGGCAACCTTACCTATATGTGCTGCTACCTGCCGTTTATAATTAACTGTGCACACAACATATCCCCCCACTGGATGGAATCAAATTGCTCAACAGTGCACTGCTAACAGATTAGCCTTTGACTCCTGTTATAGGCACCTCTATGGGTCCGGATCCTGCTGATCCTCCTGTTATAGGCACCTTTGGTTTTGGAGCAGGAACATCTGAGGCCTTGCCTTACTGTTACAATGATGATCTAGAGAGCCACAGAACTGTGAACACAGCCTGTCTGCATCAGGAAGTGCAGAGGCAGGAAAAGTGAGCTGGAGAGCAGCATGGAGGATAGACCAAAAGTAGGTCTTTAGGAATGCAAGAGTGACGCTGCGTGTAGCACTGTAGTGAGGTCAGGACTTATGGGTGCAGCGCCTCCTGCTAGTCATCTTGGGACTAAGCTGAACTCCAGCTCCGGAGCGACCTCTGATGGCAGTGTCTCACCTGCCTCTGGATCACAGTGCCCCTTTACTTCAGGGTTCTGCCCCAGCAGTACCCCCACATACTAGGTCTCCCCTCCCAGGGGAACCCCCAACCCTCTACACCCACCTTGCCTCAATGGCTTCTGCCAGTCATCATCTAGTCCCCTTTCACTGGGGCAGACTGCAGTCTGTAATGGTCACTCATCATTGGCAAGGGGGTTGGACCAGCTGCCTCTGCCTAACCCTGGGCTACACCTCTGCAGCCCCGGTACGTCTTTAGGCCTTAACCAAGGCCTAAGCCTGGGGAGTTGTCAGGCTGGAGCTCCCCAGCTCCTCTTGCCCTTTTCCCCAGCACTGCTCTGTTCTGCTTCACATCCATTGCTTCCATGCAGCTAGCCCTTCCCACTACAGGGCTAGGGTAAGACTTCTCTATCTCCTGGCCCCACAGCCCTTTTATCCAGGCCAGCTGTAGCCTGATTAAGCCAGCCACATCTGGGGCCAACTATCTCGCCAGCCTCCCTCAGCTGCTCTTAATCCCTTTTACCTTGGAGTGGTGCAGCCACCCCATTACAAGCACACTTACCATAACAAAGCTCTGTGTAGCCAAGCACATGGTGAAGTGTTATTTTATGGTATAGCACAGCTGATGTGATGTTTTCACAATGAAACCTGAAACCCAAAAAGGAAACTCACCTGTTCTTAGGTTTTGTTGCAGACCTGAGCCTTAGACCAGAATGACTGAAATTTCATGAAGGTTTCTGAACACGGGACCAGCTGGGGTAACAAATCCACAGCTTCTTAAGGATGCAGCATAAACCTAGGTGATGTCCAGCCATTTCAAATGAGCATTTTCATGTATTTGTACCCAATCCTCAACTGGTGCAAACCCCAAATGAACACAATATTTGCACAAATCCCCCCAACTAAAAAAGCCATCTCCACCCAGCCCTGATGCAGATGTTTGCTCTAGTAGCAGGTTATTGTGAGCTTCCCATGTGCCCCCTCATGACCTCAGGGTGGTCCCGCAAGTAGTCCCTGCCTTAGTTTCTCCCTTCAACAGGCTTTTTCAATAATCCAGATCATTTTGTCCATTCTCACCCCTTTTTGGGTGCTGGTTTATTCAAATAACAGACATCCAAAATAAAGTTCTCAAGTTCATCCACTCACCCCCTTACCAGGTCACTCCAAGGCCTTTGCTGCCTGTAGCCCCACTCCCTGAGCCCCAGGGCTGTCTGCTGGAGCCTACTCTCCCTGCAGATCTCTGAGGACATCCCTGATGGCTCAGGGTTCTCCCAGCAGCATCTATCATCTCTCTCACCACTCTATGGGCTCCCTGGGGAGTCCCTCTGCCTCTTCCTTCTGCTCTTCAGGGGGCATCATCTGATCCCTGCTCAGGCATGTCTAGTTAGCAACTAGGGTTGGCTACCATCTGGCCTTTAAAAGGCAAGCCAGCCTATTACATGAGTGAATGCTGGTCTCTGCACTAGTGCCAATCCAGTTCAAGGATGGATTGCATAGGGAAGTAGCTAGATGGTTCTTCTAACACTAAGCCATTGGTTCCCATTCAATAGTACGATGGTAGTACCTGAAAATTACCCGATTAGGTGTCTGTCTGTCTGTTTAGTGATGTAGATAAAGTGGATTGGTAGATCTCAAACTCAGTTCCTAGCAGACAAGTGTCCACATCACATAAATACATCCCTACATCTGGCTCCACTGCTGGCAGTCTCTGCAGAGAGCCCAAGGGCTGAAATCGCCAGCCAAACACTCATTGACCTCCATGGGAGCAGGATTGGGCCCATGCGCATTTAGGGGTGTGCACAGATTATTTTGAAAGGGCAGCAGCTGTGGGCAGCAGAGAACTGTAATTTAGAGGACACTGTATTATAGCTGATGCTCTGGGGCCCAGAGTGATCATCTACCTGGAGATCCCTCCTGCCCCCTTGCCTGTGCCAGGCAAGTGACCTGTGAAAGCAGCTCCCTGCCAGTGGTCATTTGTTCCGCTAGCCAGATGGAAAGAACAGCAGATCCGCAGGCGAGTGACTGCACCGGGCAGCAGGCACAACTCCTGGAAGCTGACATCCCCACCAGTGGTTCTGTGGCCCCAAGACCATGACAGGTCTGGGGGAACCTCACAGGGATTGAGAGTTCAGCAGAAGGGTTGGAGAGTTTGGCTGCTCATCCAGGCCTAATCCAGGCTCAGCCCAGTTGGTTGATGATGTCCCAAGTGCCACAGGAATGGCCTCTAGAGCTGGGCTCTACCTGCACCTGAGATGGGTGCTCAATGGTCCCGGAGAGGGAGCTAAGAGCCCACCCCACACTTTGACTGACAGGCATAAGGGACAGTCAGGTTTGCAGTCTCTGCACACACAGCGGCTGCCCCCTCCCTACTCCACTGGGAGCACAGTGCACCCCCCAGGGAGGGAGATGGGCAGGGGAGTGACAAGGCCATGGCTCTGCCCCCCAGCACCAGCCCATGGATCTTGCTGGCTGCCTGGATTCGTAGGGAGCAGGTGATGTGCCTCAGAGGGGCACAGGGGCAGCATGGCTCTGGCCTCTACAGTCTTGGGAGCACAAGCTGTTGGGGGCAGGGCCCTCTGCAGTGTGGGACTCGTATCAGGCCCCAGGTCTCTCTCTGTGACCAGCACAGCCTGTTGGTGCATCACAAATCAACTCCGTAATAAGAACCCTAACCCTGCTCCCTTGTGGAAGAGCCCTCTCCAGTGCACTAGGGGCCTAGAGCTATGGCAATAACCTTTACTGGGGAGCGAGAGCCTTCCTGTAGCTCTGTGGAGCCACCTTAACACCAGGCTTAGTGTTCATCAGGGCAGAGTTCCACTGGGCAGTGTCCGCTGGCTCCCTCAACAGCTTTGAGGAGCAGTGGGCGCTGTCCGGGGTTCTCTGCTCGGTGTCCCCATCCGGTATCCTTATTTTGAACCTTTGACCCTCACTCTGGTTCCTGTTTTTTATTAGTTGTCCCCCCAGATCAGTTGGTCTCTGGGTCCAGTGGTCCCTCCCGCTAGGCTGGGGGAGGGGCCTTTAGCAGTGGGTGGGCTTGCGCCCACACACTTCCCAGGTTTTCCAATACGACCAGGCTTAGTGTTCAACTTTCTAATGGCTACAAAACCAAATATCCTAGCCTCACTCATTCCCCAAGGCCCTGCCCCTGGCTCACTACATGCCCCCTCCCTCGGTGGCTGGCTCTCCCCCACCCTTACTCACTTTCACTGGGCTGGGGCAGGGGGTTGGGGTGTGGGAGGAGGTGAGGGCTCTAACTGGGGCTGTGGGGTGGGGCCAGAAATGAGGGGTTCAGAGTGTGTGTGTGGCTCTGGGCTGGGGCAGGGGGTGAGGGCTCAGCCTGGGGGTGTAGGCTCTTGGGTGAGGCTGAGGATGAGGGTTTGGGGTGCAGGAGAGGACTCCAGGCTGGGGGATGGTGCAGAGGTGTTCAGGGTGTGGGAAGGGGCTCCAGGCTGGGGCAGGGGGGTTGAGGTGTGGGAGGAGGGTGAGGGCGCTGGCTAGGGGTGTGGGCTCTGGGGTAGATCCAGGGATGAGGGGTTTGGGGTGAAGGAGGGGACTCCAGGCTGGGGCAGGCAGTTGGGGTGCATGAGGGCTCTGGCTGGGGGTGTGGGCTCTAGAGTGGGGCTGAGGATGAGGGGTTTAGGGTGCAGGAGGGGGCTGAGGCAGGGGGTTGGGTTGCGGGAGAAGGTTTGGGGTGCAGGGTCCCAGTGGTGCTTACCGCGGCTCCTGGGAAGCGGCCGCCAGGTCCCTGCAGCCCCTAGATGCATGGGTGGCCAGGGAGGCACCGCAGACTGCCCTTGCGCCTGCAGGCATTGCCCCTGCAACTCCCATTGGTTGTGGTTCCCAGCCAATGGGAGCTGTGGAGCTGGCACTCAGGGTGGGGGCAGCGCGCAGAGTCTCCCTGGCCACCAATGTATCTAGGGGCTGCAGGGACCTGGCAGCTGCTTCCAGAAGCCACGCGGAACTAGGGCAGGCGGGGAACCTGCCTTAGCCCCAGGCCCCCGCTGCACCACCAACCTGACTTCTAACAGTCCAGTTGGCCGTGCCAACATGAGCCGCCAGGTCCCTTCTCAACTGGGCATTCCAGTCGAAAACCAGACGTCTGGCAACCCTAGCTCCTGCATGGTGCAGCCCACAGCTGGAAGGTGGATGTGACCAGGGAGGGGAGACCCAGTATGTGGGGGTACTGCTGGGGCAGAACCCCAAAGTAAAGGGGCACTGTGGTCCATAGGCAGGTGAAACACTGCCAGCAGAGGGCGCTTCAGAGCTGGAGTTCAGCTAATTCTCAAGATGACCAGCAGGAGGCGCTGCACCCATAAGTCCTGACCTCGCTACAGTGCTACACACAGCGTCACTCTTGCATTCCTAAAGACCTACTTTCTGTCTATCCTCCATGCTGCTCTCCAGCTCACTTTTCCTGCCTCTGCACTTCCTGATACAGGCAGGCTGTGTCCACAGTGCTGTGCTACTGTGGCTCTCTAGATCACCATTGCAAAAGTGAGGTAATAGTGGATGTGGAGGTGGATGGTGGATGTGACCTGCAGGCTACAAGGCGAACTACAGGGCAGACTCAAGCAGGGATCAGATTCAAAAGCCTCCTGAGTTTATTCCTGCCATTCTCCCCCCCTCCCCCCCCCCGGGGTCAGGAAAGGGGTTTCCTGCACTAGTCCACTAGTCTCATTAGGCACCTCAAGCATCGACTGGGGTTGCCAACCCTCCAGGATTGGCCTGGAATCTCCAGGAATTAATCATTATGCCATGTGATGAAATCTCCAGGAATATATCCAACCAAAATTTGCAACCCTGAGCCTTGCCAAGTGAGTACAGCCCACCCAGTACTCTCTTTATAATAAACCACAGGAAGAGTCCTAGAACAGAAAAAAACCCTATGGTCCTCTGCCCTTTCCTCCAGCAGTCTCTTGCAGTGGGCAGCCCCTGCAGAAAGGTCATCTTTCTCCATAGCCAGCCTGCTTTTTAAGTGGCCCATTCATTACCTGTCAGCTCATCAACCCTTGCTGGCTCAGGCCCTGTCTACACTGGTAAGTTTTTGCACAGTAAAGCAGCTTTCTGAGCTATAACTTCTGAGGTCTACACATTGCCAAGCCACTTAGTGCGCAGAAACTGAACAGTTGCAGCTCTGTAAAAAAACCCACCCCAATGAGAGACGTACGGCTTTTACCGCGCCGCGGTGCCAATGTAGACACCCTGGTCAATTACAGCGCTGTGATTGGCCTCTTGGAGGTGTCCCACAATGCCTGTTCTTGCCTCTCTGTTCATCGGTTTGAACTCTACTGCCCTGCCCTCAGGTGACCAACCGTCATCCCCACCCCATAAATTCCTTTGGAATTTTGAAAGTCCCCTTCCTGTTTGTTCGGTGATGCATGCGGTGGTCTCAACGCATCTTTCCAGGTGGCCATGCCTGCTCCATGCACCAGGCGATCCCCGCTTGGAGCAACGCCGAGTTGCTGGACCTCATCGGCATTTTGGGAGAGGAGGCTGTCTAGTCCTAGCTGTGCTCCAGCCATAGGAATTATGATACCTACGGACGGATTTCATGATGCATGACAGAAAGGGGCCATGAGCAGGACACAGTGCAGTGCAGGGTCAAAGTGAAAGAGCTGTGGAATGCCTGCCACAAGGCACATGAGGCAAATTGCCGCTCTGATGATGCGCCCATGAGCTGCTGGTTCTACAAAGAGCTGGACGCGATACTCGGTGGTGACCCCACCTCCACGCTGAAGGCCATTGTGGATACTTCGGCTGCTTGCATGCCAGTAGAGAGTGGACTGAGCCAGGAGGAGGAAATCTTGGACTAGGATGTGGAGGGGGAGGGGGACCCAGAGGCAGAGGATGACTTGGAGGTCAGAGATGCATGCAGCCAGGAGCTCTTTTCTATCCCGGAGGAAGCTAGCCAGTCACAGCTGTCGGATCTTGGTGAAGCGCAAACAGGAGAGGAGGCCCCTGGTAAGTGGATTTGATTTTGGGAATCGCTGAGGCGAGTTGTTGGGGGCAGGAGGGTTGCAGAAAGCAGGCTTGTCTCTGTATGATGCACGTACCACATGCCTAGTCTGAGAGGCGGAACAGGCTGTTGATTGACTCCCTCACTTCACAGGAATCTGCGTCAGAGATCTCCAGGAAACTCTCATGGAGATACTGGGCAATCCACTGCCTTGGGTTCTTTGGCAGAGCGGCTTTGTTTCTTGCCCCATTAACGGTAACTTTCCCGTGCCACTGTGCTATCACAGGGGGTGGGGGTGGGGGAACAAGTGCTGCACACAGGCGAGCCGCATAAGAGCCAGAGTGGAAGCTGCAGTCTTGGAGAAGACCCTTCTTTGATTCCCTGCTCATCCTCAGCAGTGAGATATCTTCCATAGTGATCACATTCTGTGGAAAATGTGGGGACAGGAATGATTATCAGGCGCCTCCCCAACAGTGCCCAAAAGCCACGTGCCCAGTGTACAGCAGGGTCCGGGAACAGTGATTTACCCTGCCCCTGCAGCTACTCACCATTTTGGGGGTCTTATGGCTCATGTGTGCTTGCCTGGGGTCAGCCAGTTAGTGACAGGTATGTGAATACTGGCTGTGTTTTAAATCACCAAATCAGTGTTGTGTGTGTTGCAAACAATACTGCTTCTGTAAAATGTTGCGTTTAAACTTCACAGAGATGACCTTGGGAGCCCAGCCTCCCTCTTTGTTATCGCTGGCTGAATGGCTGCGCAGAATTAGAAAGCGGCCATGAAGAACTAAGGAGGACTTTCTGCGTGAGGTTATCAAACACTCAGTGTCCGAAGAACAGGAACTGAAGGAGTGGCGGGACAGCCAGAAGAGGGACCGAAAGGAGAACGCAGCACACCAGAATGAAGCCACAGAGCGGCTCTTAAATGTTATGGAGCGCCAAGCAGATACACTCCAGGTGATACTAGCACTGCAAACTGAGCAACTCTGTGCCCACCCTCCCCTGCAGCCACTGTCACAAAACTCTTTGTCGCAGCGCCCCCCGCCCCCCCTCCTCCCGACACTGCCAACACACTCTGATCAATCTCCTGGCTCCCCTCTGTACTCACAGCATTCCACTCCTCCCCCGTCACAGTCCAGCACTGCAGATTCCCAGTACCCACTGCACTCAACAAGCATCCCTTTGCAGTTTGGCCCTGCTGAAGTACAGTACCTGCTGCATTGTATTCTAAAGGAGATGGTTGGATATGATCCCTGGACATACACAAATCTTTAGCCGTTCTGGGACCCCACCTCTTCCTGGGACCTTCCCTTCCCCCACCCCCTCAGTGCTGATGTGTTTTTTTGTTTGACTCTCTCTTCTGGTTGTTGTTTTTTAATAAAATAATAGTGTTGGTTTGAAAGCAATCTTTATTCTATTAATTGAAAGCAAAAAGAGCCTTGCAAAGCAACAGACAATTATGTTAAACCTTCATATTGCATCGTCTGCACCAATCACAATCACCTCCTAGCATTACAAGCACTGCACTCCCGAGCATAGCAACAAATATTAGTGGCTTTCAGCTTCAAATTTCTGCCTCACGGCATCATTCTTGTGTCCTTGAGCTGCAGGGCTGGGGCGAGCTCATCACACAGTCCCATGAATGTGGCTTTCCTCATCCAAAAGTTCTGCAGCCACTGCTCGTCATCCCAGACGTGCATGACGATGTGATCCCACCATTCAGCTTGTTTCCCGAGCCCAAAAGTGACATTCCACTGTGGTCAGCACCTCTGTGAATCCCACAAGCAATCTCGTGTCGTAGCTAGTACACATGGTGAGATCAATGTCACACTCCTCTTGCCTTTGTAGTTTAAGGAATAACTCCACTGCCACTCGTGACATGTTGGTCAGAGCGAGCAGCATACTGGTCAACAGTTCGGGATCCATTTCTGCAGACCGAAGAGGCAGAGTTCACAAACTGTTGAAAGATGGCACCAAATGCGGAAGGAAGCACAGGGATTGCTGGGATGCGAAGCAATGCATCATGGGGCATTGTGACAGGACCCAGGATGCCCCGCAACCCCCTCTGTCTTCCCACAACTCTTAGCGGCAGAAGAGGAAGAGATGATCTGTGGGATAGCTGCCCAGAGTGCCCCCCTCCGAATACCGCTGAAAATGCCGCAAGTGTGAACATGCTATTGCGCAGGCAGCTGACAGTGTGAACACACAACAGCGGTTTCCCTTCGGTGCTCTCTGAGAGTCGCTGTAACTCCTGGCACTGTAACTCTGCCAGTGTAGACATACCCTCAGTGTGGGACTGCTCTACACCTCCCAACCCTACTGGCTCAGTTTGTATTCCGTCCTCTAGGACTTTCCGGCTAGGCAGGCAGGGTCTATTTTGCATGAAAGAAAAGGAAGGTGACAAAGCCACTCTGAGGCCAGAGATGCAAATGAGTGATGATCAGTCTTCTCCCTATCTTAGCTCTTCTGTTCAAGTGGCTAGGGAAGGCGCCAGGTGAGAAGTTGGCTGGGTGACTGACTGCAGAGTTGCTTAAAGAGCAGGCTGCACTTGGCCCTGGAAGAGAGAGAATGAAACACACACACACACACATAGAGATACATAAAACTGCACCCACAAATATATGCAGACAGTACTCTCTCCCCTGTGCACACACACCTGAATATACAACATGTACATATCACCCCCACATGTCCACATTCCGACACACACACGAATATGCACATATATACAATAATACACAAATAGTACAGACAGCCATGTGCACACAGCCCCACCCCACACACTCCCACAAATACACACTCTTACCTCCGTGTCTCCCAGTCACACATCTGCCTTGTTCCCCTCCACCCAGAGATCAGTTCTGTGCTCCAGCAGGCCTAGCTATACCTTTAAGACATAGGGGTCAGAAACGCCATGGTACCTGTAGCACTCCTGCCACTCCCCCAACTCTGATTATTATTAGATTAGCACCTATGAGTCCCTACTGAGAGTAGGGCTACTGAGGGGACCTATTAAGACAGTCCCTGCAGTCTAAAAAAAGTGTGGGAGGGGAAACTGAGGCACAAAGAGAGGACGTGAGTTGACCACAGTCAGCCAGCACAGCTGGGAAAAGAACACAGGTTTGCAGGGTGTGATAAATGAAGGGAGTGGGGTAGCTCTCTTTTATGGACACCCAGCCAGCCAGTAGCTATAAAATCCCTCTTGGTAACTGTTTTCTAATTGTTCTACCTATAAAGCGTTAAAAAGTCTCTCTGCTATGCATAGGTAAAAGGAAGTGAGTGGGCACCTGGCCAAAAGAGCCAATGGGAAGGCTAGAACTTTTTAAAATTGAAAAAAAGTCTCCCCTTTTCTCTGCCTGTTGTTCTCCTGGGGAGAGGCAGACAAGGCAGCAGCTATGCTGTAAGAAGCTTGGTCCAGGTATGAAAAAATCATTAGTATCATACCTAGAAACTACTCATTTAAAACCCCAGATATGTAAGTAGGTCAGGAATGTCTAGGAAGATGTGATTAGGTTTATCCCTTTTATTTCAGTATGGTTTGTGGATTCCTCCGTGCTAACCCCAGTGCTTTTGTTTTGCTTGTAACCTTTAAGCTGGACCTCAAGAAAGCTATTCTGGGTGCTTAATCCTTGTAGTTGCGCTTTTAAAATCTAGCAATAGCCTGAGTTCCCAGATGTATTTTCTTTCTTTCTTTTTTAATTAATAAAAATTACCTTTTTTAAGAACAGAATTTGATTTTTGTATCTTAAGAGGTTTGTGCATGTTGTTTAATTAGCTGGTGGCAACAGCTGATTTCCTTTTTTTTCCCCCTTTCTCAGCTCTTCCCCAGAGGGGGTGTGAAAGGGCTTGAGGGTACCCTACAGGAAGGAATTCCCAAGTGCACCTTCCTGGGCTCTCAGAGGGGTTCTGCACTTGAGTGGTGGCAGCATCTACCTATCCAAGGTCAGAGAAAAACTGTAACCTGGGGAGTTTAATACAAGCCTGGAATGGCCAGTATTAATTTTTAGAATCCTTGCGGGCCTCCACCTTCTGCACTCGGAGTGCCAGAGTGGGGAATTAGCCTTGACACAGGGTCCCATCTAGCACCATGTCTCTTAGGCTACACTGCCACACCTAGGAAAAAGCCATGTCCATGATGACAGCAGTCGTGCTGCCAGGAACGCCTTTGGGCTTTCCAGCGCTGCTCAGGTCTGTCCTGGCTCCATTGGCTACACAGTCGAAGAGCCCAGATGCTCATGGGTTCATCATTTGTGGAGGTAAATAGAAGGACGGGATTTTACATTGGCAAAACTGCACCTTTACAAACCCACGTCTCTCCTCTGAATGACAGTCATAAACTCCAAGGCCAGATCTTCTATGCTGACCTCCTGTATCACACTGAAAGTGATGCTGCTCTGAGCCAGCTCATTCTCCAGGGCCGTCGGGTGCCTGGGCTGTGAGGGGACAGGCTGTCCATCCAGGAAAATAATACAAGCTCACTGTTGTCAGTGCCTTAGTGTCACTTTGCCATAGTCCTACATACTGGCCCCTCCCCCTGCTGTGCCACTCACCTGCCCTGTTCCCCTCCCCCTGCCTGCCCCTCCCCCTGTCATGCCACCCACCACCTACCTACCTGCCCCTCCCCCTGCCAGGCTGCCCTGCTATGCCACTCACCTGCCCTTTCCCCCCCACTCCCTACCTGCCTGCCCCTCCTCCTGCCAGGCTGCCCCTCCTCCTGTTGTGCCACCCATCCCCCCCATGCCCATCCTTCCCCCAGCAGTCCTGCCCTTTCCCTATCCCCTGCAGTGCCATCCATTCCCCTCAACCTGCACTCACCTGCCCCTATGGTGCCCACTACCCCACCCGCCTGCCCATCTCTCCTTCTCCCCCTCCTTGCCACACTCTTCCCCTCACAATTCTGCCTGTTTGGACTTCTCCGCCCTCTGCCTTTTTACCCATCCTTATCCCTCTTCTCCACAGCCTGCAGCCCTTCCCCCACCTCCCTGAACCCCTGCCCTTCGGCCTGCCATTCCACCCACATACCCCTTTCTTCTCCCTTGAACCACTGCTCCCAGCCTGCCCCTCAAGCCCTGCCTGGCTGTCAGCGTGGGAGGAGATGGACTGTATCCCCACACTGCTGGCAAGATTGGGGGCAGAACAGAGCAGGGCAGGGCAGGGCAGGATGGTGTGAGCAGGCCTATACCCAGTAGCGGGTCTCAAGGACACCTGGTTTAGCCCTACTCTGCCCCCTCCCCCAGTCTCACGTCCCTCATACTTGGCCCCCAGGTGAACCAGGGCCAGGGAGGTGGCTGCGTCTCCCTAACGCTGGGGCAGGGCTGCAGTGCAGACACCCTACAAGCCAATGTGCTCCAGGAACACCCCTGACCCTGGGCTGCTAGCACTATACATCAGGGTGACATGGACTGGCTCTCCTCACTGCCCTCTGCACGGGAGAACCTGGGCGGGCAGACACCCTGTGACCAGCTGCCTGCTAGCATCACACACCCCTTCACAGCAGTGTGGGGGCACAGGCTCCCTACTGGTTGCTGCTCTTGCAGTCTCCCAGCTCAGGATTAACGTGGTGCAGGCCAAGGGGCTTGTACTGAATTTGTGCACCAGGGTGAGGCTCCACCGATTCCTTTACTGCTATTCAAAAGTGGCCAGTAGATGAATCCAAACCAACCCCTGCATCAGGACCCCTTCCCCCCCTGAGCTGTGCCCAGAATCCACAGCTGTCTCCGTCTCTGTAACAGGGATGACCTGCATGCTCCATATCTGGGCATTATCGAACTTTGGGAAAGTCAGACTCTGGCTGTGGATCCAGCCTGTGTCGCTAGGGCCCACCCCAAGATGAATCACTCTGGACAGTAATGAGAGGCACATTTTTACTACATCCCTGCACAGGATCTTGCGCTCTCTTGATCTCACCTTCCCGTCTTTAGACTGGGAGATTTTTTATTTATTGTTGGGTGGGAAGAGGGTGATATCAGAGGTAACGCAGCCAACTGGCATGCAAGTCACATGGGGTCATTTGCATACTCCAAGGCCATTGGTCACTGTGATAAATGAAGGGGGGTAGCTCCCTTTTATTGACACCTAGCCAACCAGTTAGCTACAAAATCCCTGTTAGTAGCTGTTCTCTGCTTGCTTTACCTGTAAAGGGTTAAAAAAGCCCATAGGTAAAAGGAAGGGAGTGGACATCTGACCAAAAGAGCCAATGGGAGGGCTAGAACTTTTTAAAATTGGGAAAAAGCTTTCCCTTTGTCTGTCTGTTGTTGTTCTCTCTGGAGAGGAGACACAGAGCAGCAATGCTGTAAGAAGCTTGTGCCAGGTATGAAAAATCATCAAATCATACTTAAAACTACTTATTTGAAACCCCAGATATGTAAGTAGATCAGGAAATGTCTAGGAAGACGCAATTAGGTTTATCTTTTATTTCTGTAGGGTTTGTGGATTCCTCTGTGCTAACCCCAGGTGCTTTTGTTTTGCTTGTAATCTTTAAACTGGACCTCGAGAAAGTTAGTTATTTTGATGCTTAATCCTTATAGGTGGTTCTTTTTAAAATCTAGCAATAGTCTGAGTTTTTAGATGTATTTTCTTTCTTTCTTTTTTTAAATAAAATTTACCTTTTTAAGAACAGGATTGGGGTTTTCTGTCCTAAGAGGTTTGTGCACATGTTGTTTAATTAGCTGGTGGCAACAGCTGATTTTCTTTGTTTTCTTTCTCAGCTCTTCCCCGGAGAGGGGGTGAAAGGGCTTGCGGGTACCCCACAGGGAGGAATTCCCAAGTGCGCCTTCCTGGGTCCAAAAGGGATTTTTTTTTTTGCACTTGGGTGGTGGCAGCATCTACCAATCCAAGGTCAGAGAGAAGCTGTAACCTTGGGAGTTTAATACTGGCCTGGAGCGGCCAGGATTAATTTTTAGAATCCTTGCGGGCCCCCACCTTCTGCACTCGAAGCGCCAGAGTGGGGAATCAGCCTTGACAGTCACAAATGTTGCTCTTTGGTCATCAGGTTTTGTTTGCCTCTGGTTTGGAAGTACCAGATTCTACCACCCTGTTGTTGGCTTGTTTAAATCAGTGTCAGCGTTCACCAGGACCGGGATTTACCATGATGCCAATGGCACCATAGTGCCGGACCCAAGCTCAGAAGGGGCCTCATAACACTCACTTCCTCCCCTCTGGCAGCATTGCAGAAGCTCTGACAGTGAGCCTCAGAGCAGCAGGGATCCAGCATGTGAGCTGAGAACCCAAGTGGCCCTGGGAGCTGTAGTTCCTTGGCCAGCTCCCTGCCTAGAGAGCCAGCCCTGGAGCAGGGAGGGAACTACATTTCCCAGCATACCCTTGGCCACTAGCAACAGGAAAGGGAGGGGGGAAAGAGTGGGGAAGCTGAGATCTCATGCGCTGCAGCTTGCTGCGAATGGGGAACTGGCTGCTAGAAGGGGGTGGCACTGTGAATGGGGAACAAGTATGCCCAAGGAGTAGAGGGCTTTGGCCCAGATATCACCCTTAGAAGACTTCCTCAGACAGTCTTAGGGATGCTGGTGTGACCTCGCTTGGCAGCCCCCAAAGAAGGAACTGGTGAAATGGATAGAGAGGTTCAGTGGACCTCTCTATCTGAAGGCTAGCAGGGGAGGTATGTGGACCCCACCAGGAGAAGTTAAAATGAAAATTAAGGGAGGGGAGGCTCTACTAGAGGACCTGGGCAGCTTTAGGTACAGTACCAGGCACACAGGAGGATTTCTGCTTCTGAGCTATGGAAGCAGAAATTGAGTTTTCCTTACCAGATTTATCCAATATTCAGAAAGGGAATCTAGCACCTGCCTTCCAGATTTGAACACCCTCAAAATTCAGGAGTTTCTCAAGATCAATTTGAGCAGCTGTTATTTCATTTCTCCCAAATCAAATATACTGATCCACTGTAACTTGCTGTAGAAAAAGTAGGATAAAATTGAGCAACAAATGCTAGGGTCTTCCCAGTGCTAACTAGGACTGGGATTGCTATTTTCAATAGCTATTGCCATTTTTTTTAGCTTTGTTTGTTTAAAAAGAAGACGATGATATTGCATTGGCAAATTCCCCACAGAAATGAAGAGTGGAAGAAAAGAATAACAAAAGCACCTCAACTTTTCCTCATTTATGTAAGACAGTCTTACAATATGGATCAGATGTCCTCCAATCACACAAACTGAAAATTGTTCCACTTGACTGCAGTTCTGTAACCAGGCGGGGAACTAGTCCTGTCTCTGTTCTGTGCATATCCAAAACTCCTGCTGAAGTCAGAAGTGCCTTGCATTTGTGACCATACGTCCTGACATTTTCAGCCTTGGTAAGCGAAGCAGGTTTACATTTAGTAATTGGGCAGGAGGCCTCTCGGGAAAAGTTAGGTGCTGCTTATTCACTCGGTAACGTGAGACCTTCCTGGTACAACAGTAAACCAGTGCAGCATAGAATGCACTTTGCTCCTGGAGTCTAGAATGGGGTCCTTTGCTTCTATACACAGCACATTAAAGACAATGAAAAGACTCCCACTTCAACAGGCTTTGTCCAGAATGGTTATACACAGGTAACTCCCCTGTCTTCACAGGGTCCTGGTCCCACAGCAGTGGAGGTCCATGTGAGCTTGTTGCAGAGCTGCTGATCAGGGATGGGAACCTCCTGGCACTCCAGCTTCCAAAATCATTCAGGCTGCACTTTCTGCATGACTGTGTGCTAGCTGAGAGATGCATGGGAATTGGTGGCCTCTGCTGCAGGTGATGGGCATCTCAGGTACTTAAAACCATGGCCTAGAGGAGGGAAGCGCCTAACTCCAGAGTGTGCAGCTGTCTAGGGCCAGCGCTGAGAATTTAGAAGCCCTAGTGCTGCCGTTGCAAGGTTCAAGCATGCTCAGCCTTGGAATTGCCACCCCTCCCTTGCTAGCAGCTGCAGCTATCTAGGGTTGGCCTCTGGCAGTTGGCCCCATGGCTGTAGCCAGAGAAGCTGCAGGTGGCTCTGTGACTACTGGGGGCCATTAACCTAGGAGTGGATAAAGAAACTGGAGTTAACCTCAAGGAACAGAGGTTACCAGTAGGAAAGGAATGTGAAGGGGAGCAGGGAAAGAGGAAGCAGATGATGCTTGCAGCGGAAGAATAGCCCTAGCTGGCTAGGGAGCATGTCCAAGGTAGAAGGGAAACAAGCATAGGGAGAGGTGGTGGTGACCAAGTAGTAGACTAGCGTGTAGGTGGGAGAAGAGGGAGAAAGGCTGGTGACTTCAGGTTCCCAGGGGCTAAGTCTCACTTTGGGGAAATGGTGTTTGCAAGTGGCTTGCTCAAATGGCAGGATGAGTGCTGAGGGAGGGATTTGTCAGAATTGATCAGGTATCTGCTGGCTGTGAAACTTTATTGAGCTGAGACCAGAACCACATACAGTGGTTCTGTGGAGACATGGCTATAGAAGGTCTGAATGAGGAAGTAGATAAATCTGTGGGGAGTTTCCCCTGATCGTTGTGAAATTACTGCTTACTGTGACAGGTTTCAGAGTAGCAGCCGTGTTAGTCTGTATTCGCAAAAAGAAAAGGTGGACTTGTGGCACCTTAGAGACTAACAAATTTATTTAAGAATAAGCTTAAGTGAGCTGTAGCTCACTTCATCGGATGCAATGTGGACACTGGTAAACCCACATGGCTATACAGCTTAATGAGAAAAACTGGGGGCTGAGGGAGCTGGGTATGGCAATGCAGATAGTCATGCAGAGCTGTGTGATCAAAATGAAAAATGTCTCTTGAGATTCGGTACCGGGTATACAATGGCACTGCCACACCAGGCCCACACTCGGAGCTCACAAAGACTATACTGGGGCCCACAAATATGTTTGGCGCCAGGGCCCACAAAAGGTTAATCCAGCCCTGGCGTTAACAGGTTCTTAAGCTGTAAATTTTAATGCAACTCTCTCCTGCCTGTTACCAGGGGGTTCTAGGAACCTGGACCCCTCCGCTGTCATGTTCTGGGTGACCATTGTCCTCCTGTATTCAGAGTGGCAGTCGGAAGAGGCCTATAATGAATTCCTTACTCTGCATAGTGACAGCCTAGAAAAGAGCACACACTGTTGGTGTTGGCTAGTCCAGACCTCTGTGGGATTAGCATTCCATGCATCCTGGACCTTCCAGCCATCTTCCTGGACACCTGAGGCCCAATGTTATGAGTGCTTAGTGCCTCCTGTTGAGTACTAAGAACTCAGCTCTCCTTTGGAGTTGTGGATCTATCCACCTCCAAATCAGGCGTCACCGTACAGGCCCTTGTATTGCAAGATTGCCTGAGTATACAGGGAGCTGGGAAGCCCAGCAGAGGATCCCATCAGCTCCTAAAGGCTGTCGGTGGCTTTGACTTCTTGATCCCTAATGAGCTGATCTGGACTGAAATCAAGGACCCGAGCCCAGTGTATGAAAACAATAAATGCAGTCCAGATTGTGGTGACAGCCTGTGCACCATGCAGCATGGAGCTGGCTCAGGAAGCTGCTGGGAATTTTGTTCTCCTGCATAGTTTTGCAATTTATTATCATTGCAAAGACAAGCCTGCAGGCCAGGAAAATGCCCCGTGTTCATTCTGGGCATTGGAATGTGATGGGATTCAGGTGTTACCCATGACATCACACACCAACACATTGAGGCAGGAGTCCCGGAGAACTAGGATCTGTTCTCCATGCATGTGGTGTAAGGACCTGCCAGCGCTGGTGTGGAAGGACCAGCGTGCCTCATTGCTGAGTGAACTGGCCATTGCATGGCAGGCACAGGGGGCTAATCACCAAGCTCAGTACCAAGAGCTGGTGCTTTTCTAGAGCCGCTGCATGTTCTCCTTTGCATGGGACAGGCAGATGGCAAGGAACCCTGAACATGTGATGGCTCCAGCCTCCACTTCAAACCTTGATTCTGCATCTGAGCCATGTATGGAGAGCCCTTCCTGTGTGTGGAATCTCACTGACTACACTGGGGTTCCAGAGAGGCTCAACAGAGATGCAGTTGCAGGGTCAGGATCTTGAGTCCTAGTTGGCTCCAGATGTTCCTTGATAGGCACCACCTAATGCTAATGTAACCCACTGGTTAGTAGGCATATAGAGTTCGTGCTCAATCCACAGAGGGCAGGCGTCTATTACAGGCTTCTTTAGTGCAAGCTGCAGCCGCTCACACTTTTAGCTCTGGAGGTTCCCAGTTCAGTCCCTGCTACACCTGCCGTTGATGTCAGCTGTCACACAAGCACATGGTGTGCTGATACTTGGATCCCTCTAGTGCGACCTCTTCTCAGGCCACCAGAGGGCAAGAGAACCCAAAACACACAAAGCTGGTCCACTTCCGTCGGCAGAGGGCACTGACACACAAAGAGCAGCATTAGCAGCCACACTGCGTGGCTTTGGCATCAGCACTCATGATAGTGGCAGGCGCCCCATCTCCGCACAGTACTGCGCGCTGGCTGTGATTCACTGGCAGAGACGTAATTTCCAATTAAATAGCAATTCTTTTCAGAGCCATTTATTTCTGTTTCTTTTGTATTTTGATCAGAACGTCAGTCAGTTTTTCACCCGTTTGTCAATTTCACTTTCCCTAAAGATTATCTGTGGACGACTTGAGAATACAGAAATATCTGCTGTCGGCTTCTAACCTGGGAGAGCCTCAGATTCCAGGAGCTAGGAGGAAACCTGCAGAGAATATGTTAAGAAACAGGAAAAAAAAATGTTTTCCCTTCAGAGTTCTCTGCTTAAAGCTACATTTTGAAATCTGCTTTTTTTTTCTCTGTTCCCAGTGCCCAGCTCCCCCTTGTGATCTTTAAAACTTGCAAACCCTCCCTCCCGGAGTAGTGCTTACCCACACAAGAAGTCCCATTGATTTCCCCATGGCAAAGCAGCCATTGGCTTCCTGGGAAGTGCCCTGGGAGCTCATGGAATCAGGCCTTAATACAGAGAAACCCTTTTTCATTTGGGTTGGGTCACATCCAGTAACACCAGGCCATAAACCAAGCACTGTTTACGTGAGTAACAGAGATTGAGAGTTATATCCCTTTCCCCTATCCCGTGTCTGACTTGTCTATTAGACTGTAAACTGATTGGGGGAGGGAGTGACTGTCTGCTCCTCTGTACAGCACCTAGCGCAATGGACCTCTCTTCTTGGCTGGCCCCTTGGCACTACCATAACTCATCTGATTAATATTAACAATAAAAATTGATGGAGAATTTAGGGTTCTGTTCCATTAGGGACACTATCGTGTGTGTTAAAGCCAAAATTTGACCCTCCATTGAATTTGGTATAATCCAGTGGAGACTATCCACCATTCACGACACTGTGGCACACACAGCTGTGAAACAGAGATGAAGTGATTTGTCTGAGGTCACACATCAGACCAGGGGAAAAGCTGGGAACAGAACCTGGGTCACTGGAGTCTAAGGCACCAACCACTAAATTGCACTGCCTCCTTTGTGAATGAGCATCTGCTAGGGACTTCCCAGGGCCTGGTTCGTTCAATTCCGATGAAATGTTGTGCCACTATGGAGCTATTTTACACAGGTGACAAAAATGTTGAAATTTTTTTTTATTGTACTAGTTCCGGGTTTCTCTGCCTCCCACAGACACTAACAGTATGTTACATGCAAAATGTATTTTGGGAAACCTCACACCCCTCGTGAGTTTCATCTGCCTGCCATCTAACCAAAACCAAGAGAGAGTGGCTGCAATCCCCTGAAAGCGCTCCTCAGTTTAGAACCCTTGTATTAAGCAATACACACTCTTTACAGTCCTCTCATTCCAACTTCCACCTTGCTTTCTTCTTGCTAGCTAAATTGCAGCATGATATTACCAGCCATTCTTCTCACTAATCCTTTAGGCATTATACCATTTGGAAGCTGGGAATACAAGCTGTCAGATGTCACCCACCCTTGGTTTCAGATGTTGAGTGCAGCCATTAAAATCAGACTGGAGTTGCAACATGTAGCAGAATGCAAGATGGTAATCAGAATGATGTGATTTCAAGGCCCAACATGGCATAAACCAGGGGGGTTAGAAAAAGCAAGTGGATTAGTTTCCAGCCCTGCTGAAGATACTGTATCTGAGAAGAGTCATTAATCTTGGCAAAACTTGTGGCCATTTACCAGACAAGCCAAGAGACATTAAGATTCCCAAGCCCCCAACTGCTGCCATCTGCATTGATACTCTGGAGTAATGACCAATCCAAAGCTCCTTGGAATCAATGGAAAGCTGCTTGCTGATTTCAATGGCCTTTGCATGATCTCTTTTGTGCCGAGACAGAAGAAATCTGAAGGCAGCCATGCTGGTCTCGGCCGCAGCAAAGAAGCAGCGAAGTCAGATGCTGACAAAGTGATGGACAAAGAGAAATGGCAAGGAATGAAGTGTTCTTTCTGAACATCTCAATGGGCTGGAAGCAATGGAGGGGAAAAGCAAACGGAAACAGATGGGGGGGAAAGCACCCATCACTGTCGCCTTCCATCACCATCTGGCTCCGCAAAGGCAGTGAGGCTGTATGAAATCTCTTGCCAAACGAGCGCAGGGCTAGAGTCTCATCCCCCCCAGTGCTGGGAGGGCAGAGCTGGGGAAAGGTCAGGACTCACGTGATCTGTTCAGACACTTCCAGGGCCTCCAGCAGCTCACACATAGTAATGAACTAACCCTCACCGTACCTCTGTGAATTCCTGTGCCCCCATTTTATAGAGGAGAACTGAGGCCCAGAGAGTTCAGGGGACTTACTACACGTCACGCTCTGGCTATGAGACATATAGCTAAGGCCATTGGGCCAGAGCCGGCTGTCAGGAACCCCAGGGTGAAGCCTGCAGTGGTGCTGGGGTACCTGGGAATGGGATCTGGCCTGGTTCAGCTCTTCCTCAGTTCTCCCAGCCAGGGCTGGTGTGACATTGCACCCCATAATGCTTTACGGAAATATGCTTATGCATGTATATATGCCACGTAACATATCCCTGTAAAGGTTATGATCTACTGAATATATTCATCCTATTTGTATCATTTTTGTATTCAAAGTTATGAATATTGGCTGTGTACTTGTTTGATTTTAAGTAGCCTTAGTAAGGCATTTGGTCAGCTTCTTAAGAAGGGAATTTGCAAGTTAAGTGCCCATTCAAGAAACACTTAACGGACAATGGAACCTTGGAAGGCTCCAATCCACATAAGTAGTCTACCTGGGCACATTCAAGTTACCATGTGAACAATAGCTGCCACCTGTGACTCCAAAACTCCAGCTTGCAGCTGGATTCTGCATAGGAGAGAGGAGGGGGTCTCCACCCACAAGAGAGAGTCTATTTAAGCCCCTGGGAGACCCCTCCATTTTGTCTTTAGCTGGCTCAAGAGCTAGCCTCTCCACCCCTAAAGGATAGCTGAAAGAAAGTGGAACAAAGGACAGTAACCACAGGGGTGTGAGTGATTGGTGGACCCAGACAAGAAGGAGACTAGTCTGTAAAAGAAGCTAACTGGAACATCTCTGAGGATGATATTTCATCTGTAATCATTTTCTTACTGTACTAGGCTTAGACTTGCATGTTTTGTTTTATTTTGCTTGGTAATTCACTTTGTTCTGTCTGTTATTACTCGGAACCACTTAAATCCTACTTTTTGCATTTAATAAAATCACTTTTTACTTATTAATTAACCCAGAGTATGTAGTGCCCATCTTCAAAAAAAAAAAAAGGGAAGAAGGAGGATCCTGGGAACTACAGGCCAGTCAGCCTCACCTCAGTCCCTAGAAAAATCATGGAGCAGGTCCTCAAGGAATCAATTCTGAAGCACTTACATGAGAGGAAAGTGATCAGGAACAGTCAGCATGGATTCACCAAGGGTAAGTCATGCCTGACTTATCTAATTGCCTTCTATGACGAGATAACTGGTTCTGTGGATGAGGGGAAAGCAGTGGACGTGTTGTTTCTTGACTTTAGCAAAGTTTTTGACACGGTCTCTCATAGCATTCTTGCCAGCAAGTTAAAGAGGTATGGGCTGGATGAATGGACTATAAGGTGGATAGAAAATTGGCTAGATTGTCGGGCTCAACGGGTCGTGATCAATGGCTCCATGTCTAGTTGGCAGCCAGTATCAAGTGGAGTGCCCCAAGGGTCGGTTTTGTTCAATATCTTCATAAATGATCTGGAGGATGGTGTGGATTGCACCCTCCAGCAAGTTTGCAGATGACACTAAACTGGGAGGAGAGGTAGATACGCTGGAGGGTAGGGATAGGATACAGAGGGCCCTAGACAAATTAGAAGATTGGGCCAAAAGAAATCTAATGAGGTTCAACAAGGACAAGTGCAGAGTCCTGCACTTAGAACAGAAGAATCCCATGCACTGCTACAGACTAGGGACCAAATGGCTCGGCAGCAGTTCTGCAGAAAAGGAACTAGGCGTTACAGTGGACAAGAAGCTGGATGTGAGTCAACACTGTGCCCTTGTTGCCAAGAAGGCCAATGGCATTTTGGGATGTATATGTAGGAGTATTGCCAGCAGATTGAGGGACGTGCTCATTCCCCTCTATTCGACATTGGTGAGGCCTCATCTGGGGTACTGTGTCCAGGTTTGGGCCCCACACTACAAGAAGGATGTGGAAAAATTAGAAACCATCCAGCGGAAGGCAACAAAAATTATTAGGGGACTGGAACACATGACTTTCTGATGAGAGGCTGAGGGAACTGGGATTGTTTAGTCTGCGGAAGAGAAGAATGAGGGGGGATTTGATAGCTGCTTTCAACTACCTGAAAGGGGGTTCCAAAGAGGATGGATCTAGACTGTGTTCTCATTGGTAGCTGATGACAGAACGAGGAGTAATGGTCTCAAGTTGCAGTGGGGGAGGTTTAGGTTGGATATTAGGAAAAACTTTTTCACTCGGAGGGTGGTGAAACACTGGAATGCGTTACCTAGGGAGGTGGTGGAATCTCCTTCCTTAGAAGTTTTTAAGGTCAGGCTTGACAAAACCCTGGCTGGGATGATTTAGGTGGGGATTGGTCCTGCTTTGAGCAGGGGGTTGGACTAGATGACCTCCTGAGGTCCCTTCCAACCCTGATATTCTATGATTAATACCTGGGGGTGGGGGGCAAACAGCTGTGCATACCTCTCTATCACTGTTATAGAGGGTGAACAATTTATAAGTAATTTATGAGGGTAAAATGGATCTATTTGGGGTTTGGACCCCGTTGGGAGCTGGTTATCTGAATGTTGGAGACAGGAACACTTCTTAAGTTGTTTTCAGTTAAGCCTGCAGCTTGTGCGAGAGGTCGTTCAGACCTGGGCCTGTGTCTGTAGCAGGCTAGCATGTCTGGCACAACCAGTCAGGGTTCTGAAGTCCCAAGTTGCCAGGGAAAACGGGCTCAGAGGTAGTCTCGGCACTTCCCAAGGGGGTCTCTGTGATCCAACCCATCACAGCTGGGTTTCCAAGTCTTTCTGATTTAGGACCCAAAGGATTTGCCTTGCCCAGTAAAGACAGTTTTAAGAGGCACCTGAACTCCTTGACAGTCCCTTTAAAACCTGCACTGTAAAGCAACCCCAGCTGCCTGGCAAATAGCTGCTGCCCAGAGGATGTTTCTCCCTTCGTGACAGGTGAGGAGGAGGGGCTCCGTGACTCTGTTGTGGTCTCACTAACTTCTTCACCCCACATCCCTGGCTCACAAGTAAAGTTGCAATGGCACTGAGATGACTGCCACTTGCTCCTGCCAGCCCGGTGTCCAGCACAGAGGGTCTTCTCCACTCTTTCCCCATCTCGTTTGCATGCTGTGGAGGTGTGTCTGTGTGCATAGGGGGGTGTGTGTGTGTAAGTAAGAAGCCTGTGTCTGGGGGTGTCTACACTGTATATGGGCTAGCGTGTCTGTGTGGAAGTGTTGGAGTGAGAGAGCACGTGAGCCTATGGCTGCGGTATGTGCATTGTGTGGGAGGGAGTAGGTTCAGCAGGAGCGTCTGTGTTGGCTGTGGATCTGGGGTAGGGTTAAGACGGCCTATGGAGGTTATGTTCAAAGCCAGGTTGGACTAGGGGTCAGTCCAGACCCTACTGAGCACCTGAGAGCTGTTCTCTCCAGATTTCAGCCCCAGACAATGGCAGTCTCACCAGGTCAGCTACTCTAGGAAGCGCCTCCGCACTCTTGGGCTGCATTCAAGCCAGACTCTGGGTTCAGCTCCAACTCAGGATCAGAACCACGGTGGTGGTTTTGAAACTGGGGATCTGAACTTGTCCAGAATGCATGGGAGAGGTGGGGGCTTGGACGTGATGTTCCAGCAAGGCCACATCTGTAGCATGTGTGTGAATGGGGAGCATATGTGTTTGCATGCACGGGGAGCATGTTAATTAAAAAACAAAACAAAAAAAAATGAATTTCTCACAAGGACTCTTACTCCCACTCACTCCCCGGTCTGAAGTGCCGTTCCCAGCACAGAGAGCTATTTCTCATTTTCATTCAGACAAAGGTTAGGACAACCTTCAGCTGGCCATTACATCTCCTAAGGAGCCAGGGTTTTGGTCTGTGTAAACACATATGAGGTGTGTGCATATGTGCACAGTCTACACCAGAGATAGGAACAAAATAGCCTCCTTTCAGGACTATCCTTTTGACACCGCCAATATACCTTAACCACTGCCCTGGGGTATGGTGAGGAACACCTGACTCCTGGGGCAGTCCCATTGACCTATTTGTAGAGCAAGATCCTACTCAGTGTGAGCAAGGCCGCCATACTCTGGCCCTAAGAATTTAAGGTGGAATTTTCAAAAGCACTGAAGTGACTTGGGCAGACGAGACCTAATGATGTCAACAGGTCATTTAGGTGCTTTTGAAAATCTTGCCCTCTGGTCTTCAATTAGTGAATCCTTTATAAACAGATCCTGATTTCCCAGGAACACATCTGTGCATTTGCCCCAAGTACTCTGCGGGAGATCCCTTTCAGATGACACATCCACATGCTGTTTGTGCCAATTCTTTACTGATTGTGCTGCGCAGCTAGTCACTTAAGTCATGTGGCATTGGATCCTCTCCCAGATTGGATGACTGAAACTTTTTCAAACAGGAGAATAACAAACAGAAAATGAGGCACTTTCTGGTTCAAAGTTCCAGATGAATGATCATTTGTGTTAAAATTTTGGCAACCTTTGAGATTTGCTGAAGTTTTCATGAATGTTCATCCAAATAATCATGAATAACAAAATAATAGGAGCAGAGTCATGGAAATATACAACAGAAATTGATAAGAAGACCAACTCATTCCAAAGTAAATTCTTGCAGAAGATCTTCAGAGTCCATTGGAAAGAGTTTCTTGAAACATCAGACATTCTAAGGTGAGCAAACCAATCTAAAGCATCAAATATGGTAAGAGGATGACAATGGACATATTTAGTACACACTTTAAGGATGCCACCAACACCGCTTCCATGGCAAGTCTATATTAATAGACACCACCTGGAAAGAGAAAGAGGGTGGCCTAGAGAAACATTATGCAGAACAAACAGAGAAAGAAGACAAATAAATCAACACAACACTCAGAAGCCTGAACAGAGCTGCACAAGATCGAAAAAAATGGTGGAAACTGATGGACGCCCTGTGCATTTGAGGGTGTTGGAAGATAAAGAAGATGAGTCTTAGCAAACTGAACCTGGAAATACTCCCCAACAATGTCTCTACTATCCATTCATTATTATTGTTCATTGGCACTACAGAGGGAGTTGGCTGGTCTCAGAACCAGGTGTCCCAAAGATTCTGAGAAGAGTAGGCAAGTAACTCATAATAAGGAAACTGAGGCATGCTGAGATTTAATTCCCACGTAGCATCATACAGTTAGTCTATGACAGAACCAAGACTTGAACCACTAGCTCCTGATGCCTAGGTCAGCACCTTGGCTATAAACCATCTTTTCTACATGTGTGGCTACTAATGTTGTCTTAAGACTAGCAGTTTCCTCAACCATTTCTGGCATTGAGACTGGTTGCTAGACTACTGCAGCAAGGAAAAGGCAAAGGGGGTGTGCAGACGGTGGAGGTGAATTCATTAACAAATCCCCTGGCTGTTTGTTGCTGTGTTTTCCCAGTTCCGATTCTCGGATCTGGTGATCTATTTACTCACCTTGTGGCCTTCGCAAGACATGGCCTTAGTGAAGCCAGTTGGAAATGTTATAAGAAGCAATAGCCTTGGTGTGAAGGTTGTTCTGAGGCTGCTTCTCAGGTATGGTTTCCATGGGCTGGTGAATGACACTGAATGTTGGTCTGAAAAAATAACAGTCCCTAATGCACCTATCTGGCCTGTGGACTCTGTTTCTTTCCTTCGTTTTCTTTAATAATCAGCTATCTGGAGTCCTAGCTGAGCCTTGGCCCTGTGCTGTGGTAAACATGTCCTGGAGGTGTTGGGAACAAAGGCTCAATGGAGAAGAGGTAGCAAAAAGCGGAGTGGGGAAAAGGAGAGAGGGAGAAATATGGGGAGAGGAGAGAGGGGAAATGTAGTTTGCCAAGAGCAATGAACAAATGTAATTGAATTGCAGCAAGCACTCAGATAACAGGCTGTGATCTCAGATCAGGCAGCAATGCCACTAGGGTGCTAACAAGCCAGCGCAGCATCATTGAGTATGCCGGGCAGGTTCCTCTAATGTAGGTCATCCTGCCAGCACAAAAATAATCATCATAAGATTCCTTCTTTCAGAAACTTACATCTTCTAGCAGAGCTTTAACTGGATCCCCTTCTGTTCCACCAAGAAACTACCCCTGCGCAGGGGGCTGGACCAATTTGTATAGTGGGGGGTGCTGAGAGCCATTGAACGAAACTATAACCCTGTATATGATGGAAACGACTTCAAGCCAGCACTCCCAGAACCCCTAGTTTCAGCATCTATGCCCCTGCGGGAGGGAAGGGGAAGGAAAAAGCCTCTGCTGATGCCCCAGAACGCTGCAGCCTGAGGATCTGCATTCATTGGGAATTTGTGATCTGTGCAGAGATGTATCATCATCTTTAAAAGAATTGCCACAGTAAAGCAGAGAATGGGTTGAAGCCAAACCAGAGTTTGAGGGGTAGCTAATTCAAAGGGATAAATGAGAAGTGTCTATATATTTTTACAAACCTCCACGATATGTGATTTTTGCCTGGAGAGGAGGTAGCAGAATCCACACCCCATCCCAGGATCCCAGAGGAAGAGACAGGCCAGTTACTCCATCAGCCTGGTCCCTGGGTGTAAATGAGGTTTGATGCCAACAAGCATGGTGCTGCATGCCGGGCTGCACACCCTCAACTCCCACTCACATCAAGGTGAGTCTAGGGGTCTGAGCATACTGCAGGATCAAGCCCCACCTGTAGTGAGTCTTATGCAAAGAGGATAATTTTTACTTCAAAACCAGAGCTTACACGGTGTACTGGCCCTCTGCATTTTACCCAGAGGGCAAAGCTGGAAAGCATCAAAGTGAGTATTCATGACAGAGACCTGGTTCTACAAGAGACACTGCTCCAGTCAGCAAACAGGAACAATGCCACATGGACTTGTTCCTGACTCTGGCTGCTATGCCTCCTCCTTGCAACTCCCTTCACCCCAAATTTTTCAGGACGTTTCAATGATTTCAAAACTATTATACAAATCAGATAATGCTAATATGAATCACCAAATAAACAGGTTACATGCAAAACATCATTGCTCAATCCCTCTGCTTCTTCTTACATCTTAGTCCTCAGACGTACATTGTCTCTTTAGACTGTAAGGTTTTCAGGGCCGAGAGCTTGTCTTCATGCCAGTCTGGAAAGCACCCAGCCTCAGTGGTGGTTGTACACCTGTAATGAAGAACTGTTCTTTTGAAATGTTGGCCATGGTCAAAGCCACCAGCTGCAAAGAGTCGTTGGAGAAGGCCACATCTCTTGAGGTTTCCAGGCGGATTTCTTTGAAGCATTAGGATTTTAGGTGCTTTTCCAGTGCAGACGTCCAGACTCTCTGGGCTTCATCCACTTTTAACGGCACCTCCTGCTTTTGCCATGCTGCTGTTTGTTCACGGGACACTTGGGATGGGTGAAGGAGAACATGGGTAAGTATTCCTGGCTTCTCCTCAAGCCTACATGAGGTGCAGAACCTGGTCCCCAAACAGGTCAACTTTTGAAGGAAAATGCTCTAGAAAATTTCATCCCCCCCCCCCACAATTTTTTTTTTTTTTTTGCTCAACATTATAAATGTTGAATTTTTTCCACCCGCTAAAGCCCAAACCAGTCAAGAATGGCTACCATTGCTAGCTGCACCTCCACAGCGCCTGTCACAACAGCAGGCCCAACTTCAAGGATGGTCTAGGGCTTACGTACGTGGGTGTGGGTTTTGAGAAGACCTGAGCTGGATTCCCTGCCATGTCCCACCCCAGATTTCCTTGGGCAAGTCAATTCTTCTCTCTGTGCTTCAGCTCCCCATGTGTAAACTCCAGCTAACATAATCTATCTCACAAGGGTGCCACAAGGCTAAACCCATTAGTATTGTGTGAGGTGCTCAGAGGCTGCAATGAGAATTACACTCATGGTATGGGATATTGGCTCCTGGTTCAAAGGGATGACTCTGTGTAACACTGACAGACACTGGTCATTGGCGGGCAGGATCGAACCTGGGACCTCTGGAGTTTAGTGCACGAGCCTCTACTGCATGAGCTAAAAGCCAATTGAGTGTTAGCTCAGGTTGTAGAGCCGACTCATTTGATCTCTCTCTCTAAGTAGTCTTGGTGCTACTAGATGGGACAGAACACCACACCCAGGTGATGTGTGTGTTACATATGCTTCACAAGCCCCCCAGCAGGGGGCAGCAATCAGCTGCCTCAATCCACTCCTAGTACTTTAAAACACGTATTCATCTGTCTGCAAGGGTGGGTGGGGATTAAAAATGCAGCAAAACGTCCTCAGCAGGCAGCTCAGACCAAGGAAAGGGCGGTGTCTGTCCAGTATAACGTCGTGCAGCCTGATGGGAATGGCTAAGCAGGGATGGGTGCACCATTGCTTTCCACCCCCGTCCCCTGCAGCCTCTCTGAGAGCTCAGCAGTTCTTATCCAAACCCTGGAAAACGGAGACTGAATCCAAATCAGTGTGGCTCTGCTCTCTTATTAATTTATCATTGGGGGACAAACCACACTGAACTTTTATTGAACTATGAAATGAAGTAGGCAGGGAGTAGGGAAAGCAAATATTAGAGGTCTTAATGGCCTTTTGTTTGACCAGAAAACCACTATTAATCACCCCAGCACGGAGACTTGAGTCTGTTGAGGGCTCACTTTGAATGGAGACTTATCTCCGCAAACAGTTGATGGAAATGACAGGGGGGTGACCTGCTAATATTTGCATACCAGTCTCCACCCACGATTAGGGGGGAGTGGGCCCCTCACTGTGCCAGGGGGATCCTAGCTACTGGCTGAGGGGGTCATGCCACCTTGAGTGCTCTGTGGCAAAATCAAAGTGCATCTGCATGCAGTGGAGAGAGATGGAAGTGAGTTTGGTCCTGGTGCAAACAGGCCCAATGCCACTGACTTTGATAGAGCAGCACCAGCTTCCACCCGCGTGCAGACCAGGAGGCAGTGTAGTCTAGTCCAGGGTTTCTAACCCATGGGTCAGGACCCAGAACTGGGTCACCAGAAAGTTTCAGAGTCGTGTGGCAGCTCCCCAAACCTGAGCAGCACTGCAGCCCTGGAGGTTGCAATGCTCAGGGTGGAGAGCCGAGCCAAGCCCTGCCAGCCTCACAGCACAGGAGCTGCAGGAGCTGCCACTGTGGGGTGAGTGCCAGGCAGGACCCAACCCTCCCCGCCCCGAGAGGCAGGACCTGACCAAAACCACCCAGTGGCAGGGCCATAACCAGGGCAGCTGCCCAGGGTTCAAAGCTGTGGGGGCGGCTTGGGCTGGTGATGCTAGGCCGCTCGGGCCAGCCCTGTGCTGCAGGGCTCAGGGAGGGAGTGCCACCTCCACCCCTGACTCACCTCAGCAGGCCACCCACTTGTCTGGATTGGGGGGCAACCAAAAAATCTGGTGGGCAAGTTATCTCATATGTCCCCTCACCCGTCGCCTGTGGTAGGGGACACAAATATGCTTGCTTGCCCCAGGCACTACTAAAATGCCTGGTTACAGCTCTGCCTCAGGGCCTCCACCCCCAGACTATTTACTGGGTTGCGACAGGCCAGGAACCTTTACCAGATGGGTCCTGAGCACAAAAAGTTGGGAACCATTGGTTTAGTGGATAGACCTTGGGCAAGTCATTTAGTCGCCCAGTGCCTCAGTTTCCCCTACCGATACTGACCAGCTCTGTAAAGTGCACCAAAATCAGTAGATGGAAAGCACCACATAAGAGTATAGTATTGTTGTTAGTATCTCTTTGGCCCATGGACACATCCCAGCCAGGCACAGCATAAAGATGAAACGTGAGAGACTGAAGGTGTGTGGGAGGTGGGTTCATCACAGATGGGCTGTAGATAAGTGCTTCTGCATATGGCTGCTGGACGCCCAGGAAGTGTGTCTGTTGGTGGGGGGAGGCGGAGAAGGAATCCAGAGCTTGGGGACCTTTTGATGTACAGAGCCAGGAAAGGCCACATGATGCTGTCAGGCAAGAGGCCAGCTCCTGTCAAGGCTGCAGGCATTAGCTAAGAACTGACAAACTCATAGCTGGAGACCAGACCAGGTCACTTATGTGTTAGTGTTACTCAAAATAGGTATTAATCTTACCAGAATGTATTTAGTGTTTCGACTGTGGAACGTTTGTAAATTGCTGCATGCATTAATTTCACTTGCGATGTCTGTATCCCAGGCTAGAGAGAAATATGTAAATTTTTCTTTATAACTTGAAAATGTTTGCTCTAAGCTTCCGAGTAACATTAGTCTGTATTCGCAAAAAGAAAAGGAGTACTTGTGGCACCTTAGAGACTAACCGATTTATTTGAGCATAAGCTTTCATGAGCTACAGCTCATTTCATCGGATGCACCCGATGAAGTGAGCTGTAGTTCATGAAAGCTTATGCTCAAATAAATTGGTTAGTCTCTAAGGTGCCACAAGTACTCCTCTTGCTCTAAGCTTGTGAACCCAGATGAGAAGAGTGTTTTCCTCCCCATCCCCCCTGCCCATCCAGAAGAACTATCAAAATCAAATGGGCCATCAAGGAACATTGCAATACAAAGGATCAGTTAATGGCTCTATAGCACTTTGGAAATGCTTTGTGCCAGAAGCTTGTCCTTTGGATTTGGAGGCTGTTTGAACGCTGCCAGGGCCAGAGACACCAAACTGAAGCCAGAGAAAAAAGATCCCCAGGAGCTGCCCCCTGGGGCTGCCCTGAAAGACACTTTGAATTGACAGATCACAACAACTCTGTCACTTTTAGGATTGAGATTGCAGCTCATTAGTGTGTATGTGTTTGCTGGCTTTAACCTGCAAATAACTCTCTTATTTCTCTCTCCTAGTTAATAAATCTTTAGATTGTTTATTAGAGGATTGGCTACAGGCCTTGTCTTCGGAGTGAGATTAAAGGTACCAGCTAATGTGGGGTAAGTGACCAGTCTCTTGGGACTGGGAGCAACCTGAATATTGTGTGATTTTTTGGCACAAATGGCCATTTATCACCAAGTCCAGCTTGCCTGGGTGGTAAGACAGATTGGAGAGCCCCAGGGAACTGTCTGTGACTCTATGGTATGACTGTTACAGTGATCCAGGAGTTCTCATTTGTTACTGGCTTGGTGAAATCTAATTATAGACAACCCCCTGCAGTTTGGGGTGTCTGCCCTGTTTGTGACAGGTAGGCACTCATGGCCATGAGCCACTCCAGACAATGACAGGCTGCTGCGATCTTAGTCCATCACTCGACTGGGGGCTGCAGGTCAGAAGGGGGAAGAGCAGGGGGGCTGCAGGACAGGTGTGAGATGCATCCCAGCCAGGCTGGGAACGAGGACTGGGACAGTAGCCGGTGCTGCTGGGCAAGATTGAATTCCAGTGGCAGAGCTGTACTGGGCAAGCTTGCAGAGTCATCTTCCCATGTTACACCCGTTTCTGGCCAGGAGCACATAGTCACTCACACATTGTGAAGGAAATAATAAACTCATTACTGTGATGTTTGCTTAGTGCCGGTTGCAAGTCGCCTCACATTGCATGAGATGTTGCATCAGAGCCCGTCTCTGCCTGTGGCTTGTCTGAGGCTCATGAAGGCCCCTGTCACCATGCTCCCAGTAACCCCTCTGTGTAGAGGACTGGTGTTCCCTTACTGCTGGACCTGCGAACATGACAGCATTGCTGCAGGCTGAGGAGAGAGGGACCTTCTCATCAGCCCTGCGCCCTGCAGGAACAGTCAGAATACAGGAGAACTGGCTCGGAACAAATTAGAAACCTCTCCCATGGACCTGAGCCCTTTGGTGCAAATAATATTGGTGCAAATAAATATTCTCCTGGATATATGGGACAATTTCCCTTCAGCCTGGGCATTCTTAGAAACACCACACCACGTGCACAACTGCAGCAGAGAAGCAAGTCACAGAAGCTATGGTGCCATCCCAGAACAACTCCCTGGGTTGTATTTGATTGAACACTGACAAACTCTTTGGGGCCTGTGTGATGCTTTCTGATAAAATATGACCATGTAGATCACTTTGCTACCACTGTTATATAATTGCAACAAATCTTGTACAAAGGTTATCAAGTAAGGTGTCTATGGAAAAGTTATGATTTGCTGAATATAATTATGCTGTTCGTATGCATGTATCATTTTTGTATTTGAAGTTATGAGCATTGGCTCTATACCTGTATTTCAAATATGTTTGCTCCTGGGGTAATGCCCACAAGGTATTTAGCTTGCACATCTTGAAGGGACTATTCAAGTTAAGTGTCCTATCAAAAGAACACTTTGCACAAAATGGAAGACGCCCATCTACACTGAATGGACTGTCCTGTGAACTTTCTGTCTGGGATATATCGGTAATGATTTTCTACTATGACTAAGCAAAGTCATGCATGGACATGTGGCTTGCTCACATGATTCCAAACTCCATCTTTTACCTGTAATTTTCCACTAGCTGTACTGAGGGCTTTGTTTGAAACAACGGGATTACCTCCACATGGCCAAAGCTATAAAAGGCCCTGGAAGCACTTCTGTTTTGCCTCTTTCCTGCTCAAGCCTCTGGACTATGAAGTTATACTAATTGGGAGCATTCTAACCAAGGGTTTGAGGACCTTCCAATGATTTGGAAGCAACCAGAGACATTACAAGCCAGCAATTTATTCCATCACTGCTACAAGCCTGAACCAAGAACTTTGCAATTATTGTATGTATTTGATTCCTTTAACTAATTTTAACTCTCACCTTTCTTTCTTTCTGTAAATAAACCTTTAGATTTTAGATACTAAAGGATTGGCAGCAGGGTGATTATTGGGTAAGATCTGAGTTCTATATTGACCTGGGGGTGTGGCTGGTCCTTTGGATCAGAAGAACCTTGCATTTGATGAAATTGGTTGTAAAGAACCACTCATCTTAAAGTCCAGTGTTTTTGGTAGTAATACAAGGACTGTAATGCCTAAGGAAACTGCTGTTCTGACTTCTTGTTAGCCAATGTGGTGAAACAGAAGTTTACTTTTGTTGCTGGTTTAGTATATCTTAAGAGAGAATAACTACCAGGTTTGGAGTGTATCTGCCCTATTTCTCAGCAATTTGTCCTGAATTTGGTATTCTCAGTTATGACCACAGAGGCATGGCTACAGCCTGATCCGAAGCCCACCAAAGTCCGTGGAAAGGCTGCCCATCGGCTTCAATGGGCTGCGGATCAGGGCCTCTCTTCACTCGGATCTGGCTCATTCATTTGATCCCTGATGAAGGGCCCAAGCCAGCTGAGCACTGAAGAACGTGTTGCTGGAGAAAGGTCAAAATGCAGTATGAGACTGATAAGCAGAAGGGATGGAGACTGAGAAAGCAGAGATGGGGAAGACCGAGAGGAGAAAGATGGGTGTGATTGAATCCTCTACTTCTCCCTTTCTCCAAACATCTGCTCTTCTCTCCAGCTTCCAAAACATCTGTTCTCGGTAAAGCAGCAGCCTGGGACGTAGCCCCTTGTTTTTAGCCGTGGTGCCCCTCCAGCATGACATTGTTCCCTGGGAGCTGAGGGGTGACTCAGTGCGCTGGCCTGTGTTTCTTTACAGTGTGGCTGGCTGAAAAGAGATGCTGTTTCCCCTCAGTGGGCAGTCCTCACCCCACATTACCCCACGACAGCCACCACCTGGGCCAGCACTCCAGGGACTGGAGCAGGGTCCTCCAGAGCCAAAAGCATAGGCTGCTACAGCAGGAGCTGCAGCTGCCTTGCTGGGGCTGTGACAGCTTCTGTGGATGGGAGTCAGAAGGGCACCAACAACAGACAGGCCAGTGGGCTATGCTAGCACACACCACGCGCAGGTCAAAGTAGCAGATGATGGTGAGCAGCTGCAATCCTGGGTCATTTTGTACCAATGAGGCTTCAGAGACGGGCGCAAAATGTATTAAAGTCAGAGCCTGCGGGAAGGGCGGGTGGTGTTAGAATGGGACAAGTAGCTCATGCCAGCAGGGGGCTGGCAGAGCTCCACGAGTCAAATGATACTAAACTGGGAGGAGTGATAGATACGCTGAAGGGTAGGGATAGGATACAGAGGGCCCTAGACAAATTAGAGGATTGGGCCAAAAGAAATCTGATGAGATTCAACAAGGACAAGTGCAGAATCCTGCACTTAGGACGGAAGAATCCCATGCACTACTACAGACTAGGGACCAAATGGCTCGGCAGCAGTTCTGCAGAAAAGGACCTAGGGGTTACAGTGGACGAGAAGCTGGATATGAGTCAACAGTGTGCCCTTGTTGCCAAAAAGGCCAATGGCATTTTGGGATGTATAAGTAGGGGCATTGCCAGCAGATCGAGGGATGTAATCGTTCCCCTCTATTCGACATTCGTGAGGCCTCATCTGGAGTACCGTGTCCAGTTTTGGGCCCCACACTACAAGAAGGATGTGGAAAAATTGGAAAGCGTCCAGCGGAGGGCAACAAAAATGATTAGGGGACTGGAACACATGACTTCTGAGGAGAGGCTGAGGGAACTGGGATTGTTTAGTCTGCGGAAGAGAAGAATGAGGGGGGATTTGATAGCTGCTTTCAACTACCTGAAAGGGGGTTCCAAAGAGGATGGATCTAGACTGTTTTCAGTGGTAGCTGATGACAGAACAAGGAGTAATGGTCTCAAGTTGCAGTGGGGGAGATTTAGGTTGGATATTAGGAAAAACTTTTTCATTAGGAGGGTGGTGATACACTGGAATGCGTTACCTGGGGAGTTGGTGGCATCTCCTTCCTTAGATATTTTTAAGGTCAGGCTTGACAAAGCCCTGGCTGGGATGATTTAGTTGAGGACTGGTCCTGCTTTAAGCAGGGGGTTGGACTAGATGACCTCCTGAGGTCCCTTCCAACCCTGATATTCTATGATTCTATGACTGCCTCCCCGGGTGGACAGGGTCTCTAGTTGCTTTCAGGCAGGTTTAAGCAAGCTGAGATTTGTATGGAGAGGTGCCAGGCCTGACAACTAGTCCATGAAGGGAAGGAAAAGGGGAAGGGGGCAGAGGAAAAAAAAATCCACAAACTGGGGTGGAACTTGGGAAAAAATGGTGAATGGTGGGGATCCAAATGGGGGATGTGCTTAGGTGCTTCACTGAGTTGGGGCCTCTGATGGGGGGTAGGGGAAGGACGGGAAAGGCTGGTCATTTGGAAAGAGAGAACTGCCTCTGTATCTCCCCATGCACCAAGTGGAAGGGTCTGATGTTTTGCCATCTGTGCCCTCTGTGCCATAAGTCTGTGCCATCATGCAGGGAGCCCTGGAAATACCTATATAGTTCAGGGTCCCATATTCTAGGTTTCTCTGGATCACACTTAGCCTTCCTTCATCGTTGCTCTCCAGTGGCCTTCAGCATCTCTGTCCATGCTCAATCACTTTGCACTGACAACCAGCAGGAAGCGAGGTGGATGTTACTATAGCTAGTGTGTGACTTTCCTTGCTGCATCTGCCGCGCCAACAGACTCCAGCAGCCCAGCATGAGCTGGAGGGGCAACCAACCAAACAGCGCTGTCTAGGGGCAGAGAAGCCACCCAAGAGCAGGCGTCACATGGCTGCAATCTGACTCCAGCAGCAGCCAGGCTGGCCATCTCTCCTCACCATGCGAGGGTCAGTAGGAGGAGGTGACCCTTGAAGAACACAAGGCTGCTGCTGAGCGGAAACTGATGGGCTCAGCAGCCTGGAAACCAACACCAGGCAGTGAGCAGGACTGGTGGAGCAGGGAGAGCCAGGCAGTCAGATACCACGGTGATAAGCATGATGTATGTTGATGGATGGGACATCTGAGAATTCAGAGGCTACACACACTAACAGATCCCTCTAGGATCTTCAGCATAGCTCCTGGGAAGGATGGCTTTGATGGGTCTTTGCCAAGACTCCAGTCCTTACTGTAACACGCTTGCTTAGTTCAAATGGCCCCCCACGTTCTAAGTTCTACATTTCTTGGCTTGCATGTTGCTCTGTCTTGTTCAGGTATGATGCTTATCTGCTGTTCTATTTTATGTGGTTATCTTTAATATAGAAATTAATTAGAGAAACCCATTACTACAGCACAGTTTGTCATGATTAATCAGGATCTAGGCTCTCAGGGCTGGAATAGCCAGGATACCTTCAGGCCAGGATTGAGGGGCATTGGCAGGGCTGTGTAGGGCCCAGGGTTGGCATAGCAGGGGGCTGTGGTCAGGCTTGCGGGGGAAGGGACAAAGTTGTTGGTAGGGCATGGGACTAAAATAGCAGAGATTCTTCAGGAAATGAATGTGGGAGGCACATGCAGAAGGGCAGCAGATAAGGACTAGAGATGGTCAGAAGCGGATTTTTTTTGTCCAAAGAAATGTGAGATGTGTCCTTTTGTTTTCAACCATTTTATTTGAAAAATGTAAAACGAGAAAAAAAATCAAGTGAAAAGTTATTTCAAAACAAAGACAATCAAAACTTTCTGTTCTAGAAATGTCAAAATGGAACATTTTCAAAATGGTTTCCTCCCCCTGCAGGTTTTTTTTGTTTTGTTTCAAGACAATTTCTTCGAAATGATCCAATTTTGTGCAAAATTTCGGTTTAGTCGAAGTGATGATACTTGGCGGAAACTTCTGATGCAAAATTTTAGCCCGGTGTCTGTTGGGACTAGGAGTCATTGGAAAACCTGTGAGTGAAAGGTCCAGAGGCAGAATAGCAGGAGATGCTGTAGCTGAGGAGTAAGGTGCATTTGACAGATTATTTTGATCATGTCCTTGGCGAGCCCTCTGCAATGAGAATAGCAAGCAGATTGGAGTGGCCCAGGCTGCTGATTCAACTCAAGGGGACTTTGTGCTAATCTAATCTTTGGTTTTGTAAAGTGCCCTTTGTGGAGGATTAGCCCAGCTCTTTGGGCTTCAAATGCATTTTTAACAGTCTTGCAATTACCTTAGCCCACTTTTTAGAGGACGTCCTCTCTTTGCGCCTCGGTGGGACTGAGCTGTGCCCACCAGCACTCTGATGAGCTGCTGTAGCTTGGCTTGGGTTGGCTGTGGGGAAAGAAAGTTATAGACAGGAAAGAAAATCAATGAATTTAGAGCTGGCAAAGGTACCACATTGTCTGCTGGGGAGACCAGCTCAGCCCAGGAGCCACCTCCCAGCTAACCGGGATACCCCTCCCAGTTAGCAATATGTGAAGAGCAGGATGGTGCTCCCAGTTGAGACCCTTATGCCTTCATCCACCTACAGGCACAGCAGGGGAACCGGCATTGCAAGAGTAACTGGACCCAGGTGGGCTGTCAGCAAGACTGAAGCTATGACCTTCAGAACTAAAAGCCTGTGATCTTGTCCCAAGTGCTCAGTGACCACACCCCGTTGGCCAGTTGCTGCAGCAGATGAATTATGTGGAGCAGCCTGTAGAGGGGGACAAAGGCCCATGCTCTCTGGGGTTGGGTTACACAATCTCTTCTAAGGCTGCCCAGACAGCATGCCCCACCCCCTGAGGACAGGACAGGCCCTTCATGGGCACCTGGCTGGGACTGCCCCCAACTTGCAAGTGCAAGGGGTGGATGCTGTCTCCTGGGAGCTGAGCTGACCCCCTCCCAACTCATTCATGTAGGCCATCAAACATCCACCCCATGTCAACAGGAGATTGGTCCTTCTTTGAGCAGGGGGTTGGACTAGATGATCTCCTGAGGTCCCTTCTAAACCTTATATTCTATGATTCTATGAATAGATCTTGGTCATGGCCATCCTAGGCTGGGTTTGAACTGCCTGCCTGAAGTCTTTGCACTACATTACTGATACCTCTGTAACTATCTGTTCCCAAAGCAGTAGCCTGGAGCTATGGTGGGCACCCCCAGCCATTGAGATGGGAACACGGAGTCATGTTAACAGGTGCTCACCAATCTCCAGACCCAAGAGAAAGGCTCTGGGACAGAAGGCTGGCCCCTGGCAGACTCCACACTGTGTGCCAAACCTTGTATGTTCTTACAGTGCTCCTCATGCCCTTTCCCCTCTCACAGGCTCCTGTATGTACAGACGTTAGGGGGTGCTTCTCAATGCTGATGGATTCCCCAATGGATGGAGCAGGGGGAAGGACACAGATTGGAGGTGGAGCCAGAAGAGTGGGGATTAGGACTGGCTGGGCAAGAAGAGTGGGACTGGGATTAGGAACCTAAGGAGTGGAGAGGGGAACCGGCTAGGTGAGGAGAGTGGGACTGGGACAAGATGACAGGACTGGGAAAGAGACAGGCAAACTTAATTCTGGCATCTCCTAACTTTTAAGTGCTTGGCGTTCAATATAGTTTATGAGTGTGATGCACATATGAACCAGAGCTGGGCAAGTAACTTGTCACCAAAAGCATTTGGCAATTTTAACAATATCTGGATAGTTTTTCCCCTCAAATAATTATTCAGGAACAAATGTTCACATTATTCCACTGACTTTCTGCCTGCCAGACTTTCTGCCTGCCTGTCCATGCTGCTTGCATGCCACTCCTCCACACCCTTTGGGACAGATCCATCCCCCGCCATAGTCAATGGACAGACTCCTAGTGATTTCAACAGGAGTAGGACCAGGGCCTTGTTTGGAAAATGCCAGCATTAATTATCTCAATTCTCCTGCACCCCCACCCTATGTGTGTATTAGTCACACACACACCCTCCTGTCTTGCTTTAACAATGCTGGTTCTGATGGGACCCACCTGAGAGTGCCAATTCAGGACAAATTGCTTCAAGCAGGGAAGTTACAGCCCAAGGCTGGGGTTTTTCCACCTCTAAGGCAAACTAAACCAGCCAGCCAGAACTTTGGTTTTACCTCACTGGCTAACCACAAGTCACACAAGCAATTCCCTTAGACACTCCAGTTTCCCAGTATCACCACGAGTGCCACTCATTATGGGGATGTATGGTTATGAAAACCAATACCCCAGTAAAAGAAAAAAGGTTCTCTCGATCCCAAGGATCAAGCCCCAGACCCAGGTCAATATACAAATCAGATCTTACCCACAAATCACGCTGTTGCCAATCCTTTAGAATCTAAAATCTAAAGGTTTATTCATAAAAGGAAAATGATATAGATGAGAGCTAGAATTGGTTAAATGGAATCAATTACATACAGTAATGGCAAAGTTCTTGGTTCAGGCTTGTACCAGTGATAGAATAAACTGCAGGTTCAAATCAAGTCTCTGGAGTACATCCACAGCTGGGATGGGTCATCAATCCTTTGTGTAGAGCTTCTGTTTGTAGCAAAATCCCTCCAGAGGTAAGAAGCAGGACTGAAGACAAGATGGAGGAGCTGCAGCAGCTTTTTATAGTCTCTTTTCATGTGGTCTCAGCTTTCTTTGTCCCAAAGACAAGCTGTCCATCACATGGCCTGGAAAAACCTTGGAGTTCTGTCTATAGGCATGTCCCTGCATAACTTGCTGAATCACAAGGTGTGTCTGCCTTCTCTCAGTGGGTCAATTGTATAGCTGATGGTCTCTCTTTAGTGGGCCATCAAGCAGGTTAGGCAGAGCTGATGCCAAACTGTCTGGGGTGTCCCCCAGAAGTACAGCACAAGTTTGAAACACAGATAGTATAGAGCCAATACTTATATCTTTAAATATAAAAATGATACATGCATACAGAAAGCATAATCATAACCAGCAAACCATAACCTTGTCTTAGACACATTATTTGACTCCCTTTATATAAGATTTGGTGCACTACAGGACCTTGGTTGCAACAATGATCCATATGGTCCCAGTTCAGGTCAATAACATCACACTTGCAAACTTGCAAAGGTGGATGGATTGCAAGCCAGGAAGTCCCCAAGGGGAAGCTCCCACTTCTGGGAGAGAATTTAGCATCCCGTGATTTTTCACAGCCTCTCTCCAAGATCAATAGTTCCCCGCTGAGTGATAAAGAGCTTGCTGAATCCTAGCGGGACCATAGTCCAGGACTGTGTGAGCTCTGGCCTGTCACGTATGTCAGTTCCAGTTACTGTGCCCTGGACCGGCTGGAGCTGACGGAATGGAGATGCAGCCTGGTTCTCCACTACTAGCCACACCTGTCCCTTCCCCACACCCAGCCCTGAAAGGTGAACAAGTCCCTCTGTTCATCCAAGAGCAGCCTGGCCAAATCATCTCTACACTCCCTGCCTCTGGAGACCCCCATCGAGGGAGTGGGTCCAGGGCTTAGTGCAAATGAGGGATGCTGTGCAAACCTCATGTCTTGGCTCCAACAACCACCCCACGTTTGACTGGGGCAGGGAGAACCTGGTTTTAAAGGGACCTTGCAAATAATTGCTGGCCCAATTTTGTGGGAACATTTGCAAATGCAAGAGAGGGCATTTAGAAAGATAACTGAGCCCTCCCCGCTTGGACTGGGTAGGGCAAGGTGGACCCACCACTGTCCTAGCAGATACTGAGCCTGCCTGCCACTCCTTCAGGCAGCCATGGAGTCTGTGGGGCCTAGACCAGGCCTGGAAAGAGGGACATTCCCAGCTTCCAAGAACAAATGATCAGCCTAGCTCCAGGCTTTGCACCTCCACTGCTGCTGCAGCCCTATGCCTGATGTGCTTCAAGGGTGGAGCTAAGACTCCAGCAGGTCATTGGCCTCCTTTGCTTGGGGAGAGGTGGGATGAGACTTGAGGCCTGGTACCTTGCCTTTGGAGGGTGGGGAAGTGGTGGATGATGGTCTAGGCCACCACTTTGCTGAAAGGATGGTGTAGTGAGACTGTAGATCTGGGGCCTGACTCAGCATGTGGGGGAGGCAGGAGTCCATCTAAATACTTAGCTGGTCCCCATCACCATGGCATCTGGCCTCAAAACACCCCTGTGAGGCAGGGCAGTGCTATTATCCCAACTGGAGAACTGAGGCAAAGAGAGACTAAGTGACTTGCCCCAGGTCATACAGAAAGTCTGGGGCACAGAAAGAACCACGTCTTCCAAGTTCTTGACAAGTGCCCTAACTACTAGACCACCCTACATCTCTATGGCAGGGCCATGCTCTCGGTGTGGTTCCCTGACTGCACTCCCATGTCTGGTTCCCTGCTCCAGAGGTTCTCAGAGACCCCCATTGCCTCTGTCAGCCTTTGGGTCACATCTTTTTGCAAACAGGCTGCTCCTCAGTGCCCTGCTGGTCCTTCCTTTCTGAACCCAATGCACAGAGCTTACCTCTCTGCTTCTCGTCCACCCAGCCAGACACATTCCTCAGCACGGGCCTCTTTCCTTTCTTAGCAGGGCGATGGTGCTGAACTCCAGACTGCACTAGCTAATCCAAGCTCCCCCAGCCCTTGGCATTCTGGGAGCTGTTTATCTTGCTTGCGAGGCAAAGACGATTACACAATGCGAGTGCCTGCTGCTTACAAAACCCAGGCAGCAGCACTGAGAGGGAAGAAAAGTACTTGGCTTTTCTGCTGCCTCTCAAAGTAGCCTTCCGTGAATGTCATGAGGGACAGCATACTCACAGCAATCACTAGCACTGTGATGTCAGGCCAGTAGCTATAGCAGTGGCAAACCAAATTGGTTTAGGTGCATTAGCAACTGGGTGCAAGCACTGAGTAGCGTAATCATGAGAAAGGTGGCCTCATTTTCTATGCATGGAAAATTTCCACTTCAGACTCTTCATGATTTATTATAAATAATAATTAATGGTATGTCACATTTCTGTAACACTTTCTCCCTAAAGGGTTGTGGGAGAGTTTGCAGGTTTCTGCATAGCCTTCTGTATTCATGAGTCACTTCACCCTGCCATCCCCCACTGAAATGCAGCCACCTCTGGGGCAGAACACAGCAGTTGTTCAACAACTTCCAGCAACACTACCAAGAGATGAAGAACACAGCTCACTTAGGATAAAATACTGCATCTGTCTGAAACCACAAGAGGAGTGTGAGAGCGTGTTATTAACGAGATGAGAATTTTGCCCAGCCACAGGGTTTCAGTAACTCTTATACTCATCATAGGATCTAATGAGTAGGAACAGTCAAGGTCTTGTTTTTATTTCCTCTGGATGAGACAGCGCTTCCCACAGAGCTGCTTCCTAAGGATGCTCAAATCCTGCGCACTCCTTGCAGATCTCATCTCAGTCCTGACCAAGCTTAACCTTCCTGAGCTGGTGAGAGTTGCCTGCTACACAGCTTGTGGTGGCATGGCTGCAGACTAAGCAAGTGCCTTCTTGCTAATGGTGACTGATGCCAGGGTTGTGTGCCCTTCCCCACATACTGCTCCCCCTCGTCTATTTCAGACCCCCATCGCCGTGCTATCTAGCGATAGGAGCGAGGCCTGGATTTTTGCTTGTTCCTGAGCCATATTTAGCTGCGCTGCTTAGGAAGCACCAGGAAAGGATTGGTTTCCCCTTTGGAACAAGCAGCAGCATGTGACATCAGCTGAGCAGGGACCTGGAAAGCCTGAGTTCTAGTCCTGCATGTCTCAGAGGGTGCCATCTCCAAGTGCCCTCTGCTGGCCAAGCATGGCCACAGCTACACCCTCCCCACAAGCGGCTCAGCAATTACTCCACCAAACACCTTTTCAGCTCCTGTCACAGGTTAAATTTTATTAATAGCCCAAATAACTCTGCCCACAAGCTTAAAGCAAACCCTAATGTTCCAATGTAAGGTCCTCTGTCAACCCTTCTTCTCTGCACCAGGTTCTGCGGCACTAGATTCCCTGGTACTGGGCACAAGCCCCCTGGGGCCCTTCATAAATGAAACTGTCACCCCAAATGATATCCTCGCGTCCCAGGGTCAGCACAGTCCCTTACAGTCTAGACCTGCCCTCACTGGGTCTACTTTCCTTCTAAAGGGTTTCAAGCTGCTTCCCAGACATTCTCTTCCTGGCCCCCATGCTGGGGTAATCACTTCAGGAGCTAGCTCTTCTCAGGGCCTTTCCCCAGACTCCCCTCCCATAGCTTCTTCCCTCCTGCTTGCATCTCTACAGCTCTCCTCTCATCCTCTAGTTCGTGTGTCGTCACCCTCCTCATCAAGCCCAGCCTCAGAGCATCTGACTCATCATCAGGGGAGCTAGCTCTGCTCTGCCTGAAGGGGCCAGCCATCCTTTGACGCTGCACCACTGGTGAGTTTGGGCAAGTCACTTTGCTGCTTTGTGCCTCAGTTTCCCCATCTGTAAACCAGCTTGCAGCCTTGGCTCACTATTGTTTCTCAAAAACTTTGAGCTCAGATGGAGGGTGCTATGAAATCTCTGTGTTTATGTTCACAGCCTGTGCTAGGGTGGTCTGTAAATCTACCTTATGTACCATGTCAGCATTAATTGACACTGGACACAGCAGAGCTAGGCTGTCTGAAGACTTCATTATACAACTTGTTGTTGGCTTCTCATTTCACAGGCTCCCTTGATTGCTACTGTTCAGATAATATAGATTTTAAAAAAAACATTGCATAAATTAACCCCTTGATGGCTATTTAACATGCTGCCTACATACAGACAGAAGGCACCCTCCATGCTGCAGACCATGCCAGCTGTGCTGTGTAGAACACACCTGCACTGCTGTGGAATATTGCAGGTGTGCCAAAGCAGAATGCACTTGCACTGCTGCTAAGCCTAATTCTTCACTGACCCCAGTGGGTCATTAATGGCCAATAGCAGCAGAGCTGGGGAGGGACCAGCAGAGGAGGGGTTGAGAAGCTGCTAGAGTTGTTACGATCTCCAGTCGCCTCTTGCAGAGCCGTCTTCTCACCCAGGAGAGGGAGTGAAGCCCAGAGCTGCCAGCATCCCTTCTGTTGGCTATCTCCCTCCCTCCCTTAACTCACAACAAAGCAGCCTCCTTCTGACAGAGCCGGGCTGGACGTGCCTTTCCTATTGCCTGTTAGTAATGCTTCAAATCAGAGACTGATACCCTGCAGCATGAACTCATCTCCTGGCGTTCTGAGCTCCTGTCAGCCTGCTACCCAAGGCACTGTGGAGCTTGTGATGGGTGGCCTTGGAGACCGAAGTCTGCAGAATTGGCGAAGTCTGAGCAATGGCAGGAGGTTTCCTCAACCCATCCCACCAATTCCTGCCTTGGAGGGACCATGCTCTAGGCAGCAGGGGAAATCACAGCCATTTGTCATCCTCCTAGGAATCAGGATCTGGTGTCATGACACTGACATCTACTGACTCGGAAAGGGACTAAGACTTGCTGTCTCATCTGGTGCAGGCCAACAACCAGCTGTCACAGGCACTGACTCTTGGCTGCTATTGACCTGGAGTAGGCTCTCAACGCAGACCTACAGGCGACAGAGCCCACATCCTCCTCCCACTCTCCTACCTCCTCACTTGGACTCAGCTTTGGCTAGTTCACTCATGCATCCACAAAGGGCATTTCCTATCGGTGAGTATCTCGAATCTAGGCAGGGTCACTGGAGCCCTGTCAGTCCCAGGATATTGGAAAGACTAGGTGGGGGAGGTCATATATTTTATGGGACCAACTTCTGCTGGGGAGAAAGACAAGCTCAAACCCTCACCCACCTAGTCTCGTTCTCTCTCTCTAATCTTGGCAGCCAGCCAGACTAGCACGCATGTATGCAGACCCTGCAGGTAGTGATACAAGCCTCTTGGCAACCAGCACCCTTCTGCCCTTCTCACCTTAGCACATCCAAACCCAGTAGATTCTAGCAATGTCTCTGCATCCAACCTGTTTATTTATTGTATCTGGGGCAAACAGGATATTTCCTCCTGTAGTACTTACAGTTTCTGCAGGGTTGTGTTTCCATGGATACATCTGCAAAGAATCCTGGGAGGTCGGCCCACGCACACACAGATGTATCTACCTGGGAAATTAAAAATAATAGCTGAAGATTTGCTGACTCTTTGTTCATATTTATAGGCACTGGTAAGTCCCCTATGGGATGCTAATAATAATGTATATAATTAATGCCAGAGTCCACAGGTGAGAGCTTCCTTCCTCTCAAATCAGAGCCACTCTTTGTTAAACAAACAGTAATGCAAGCAAACTGGGAGCCCCAGCACTGTTAAACAGGGACAGAGTTTTGGAAAGCGGGCAGCAGCCATGCATGAAGACACTTCAGAGTGTTTGGGGGTCAGAAGGGAAAGGAGGTCACTTCTGTAACCCCACACATCTTGGCATGTCTCAGAAGGGTTGAATCTTGGGTGTCTGGTGCCTGAATCTCTGTGATTTGGGCCTGATTGTGCGATCTCCTGAGAGACTTGGGCATTTCACAACTCCAGCTGCGGGCACTGGGAGAGCGAGGCTTTCCCAGACCAGCACCTTAGCAAGTGGCTCTTTCTCGTTCCACACACGGCTCAGGGACTCCATGCATGTCTGTGCTGGGACAAAACTGGAGATCATTGCAGGGTTTCCTACCTGCACTGCCATCTCCCTGGCTACTCACCAGAAGGCAATCCTTCCGCACAGCATGTTGACCCAGTGGGGGAAGACATATCATGACTATGTGTGCCATAGCATCATGGCCAGACAGGACAACACTGGCAATATATCGGGATAGTCTAACACTGCTAGGCCTGTTGCACAAAGGCAGTCCATGAGCATCCTGATTTCCCCTTTGGATTTTGAGATGGGCATACGGTTGCCAACTGTCTAATCACACAAACCCAAACACTCTTCCCCTGCCCTGCCCCTTCCCCAAGGCTCTGCCCCTGTCTTGCCCCTTCTCTGAGACTCCGCCCTGCTCACTCCATCCCCCCTCCCTCCATTGCTTGCTCTCCCCCACCCTCACTCACTTTCACCAGGCTGGGGCAAGGGATTGGGGTGCAGGAGCGGGTGCAGGTACTGGGCTGGGGCTGAGGGGTTCAGAGTGTGGAAGGAGGCTCTGGGCTGAGCCTGGGGTAGGGGGTTGGGGTGCAGGTGCGGGGTGCAGGCTCTGGCCGTGAGGTGCTTACCTCGGGTGGCTTCCGGGTGGTGGTGCAGCAGGGCTAAGGCAGGCTCCCTGCCTGCCCTGGCCCCGTGCCGCTCCCAAAAGTGCCTGACACATCCCTGTGGCCCTGGGGGGGGGGGGGGGGGGCTCCGCGCACTGCCCATGCCTCAAGCGCCGCCCCTGCAGCTCTCATTAGCTGCAGTTCCCATACAATGGGAGCGGCAAAGTCAGCACTGGGGACAGAGGCAATGCACGGAGCAGCCTTCTCTCCACCCCCAGGGCCGTAGGGATGTGCCAGCTGCTTTTGAGAGTGGCACAGGGCCAGGGCAGGCAGGAAGCCTGCCTTAGCCCTGCTGTGCCATCGGACTTGCAGCGCCTAAAATCTCCCGGATTGGCTTCAGTACTTTTCGGGAGATAGGGCCTGATTCTGGGAGACTCCCAGCAAAACTGAGAGGGTTGGCAACCCCTTCCTCCGTTCACTAGATTCTTATTGGTATTCCAGCTGGGCCTAGAGGCCCCGGCCAAAGCCCCACTGCACCAGGCGCTGTACAAACACATAGTGAGAGACAGTCCCTGTCCTGAATAGCTTACAATCCAAATAAGAGTGAAGGGGAAACAGAGGCATGGGGGGTGGGAGGAGTAGATGGCTCTGGCTATAGAAAGAATCATAGAATCATAGAATATCAGGGTTGGAAGGGACCCCAGAAGGTCATCTAGTCCAACCCCCTGCTCGAAGCAGGACCAATTCCCAGTTAAATCATCCCAGCCAGGGCTTTGTCAAGCCTGACCTTAAAAACCTCTAAGGAAGGAGATTCTACCACCTCCCTAGGTAACGCATTCCAGTGTTTCACCACCCTCATAGTGAAAAAGTTTTTCCTAATATCCAATCTAAACCTCCCCCACTGCAACTTGAGACCATTACTCCTCGTTCTGTCATCTGCTACCATTGAGAAAAGTCCAGAGCCATCCTCTTTGGAACCCCCTTTCAGGTAGTTGAAAGCAGCTATCAAATCCCCCCTCATTCTTCTCTTCTGCAGACTAAACAATCCCAGCTCCCTCAGCCTCTCCTCATAAGTCATGTGTTCTAGACCCCTAATCATTTTTGTTGCCCTTCGCTGGACTCTCTCCAATTTATCCACATCCTTCTTATAGTGTGGGGCCCAAAACTGGACACATTACTCCAGATGAGGCCTCACCAATGTCGAATAGAGGGGAACGATCACGTCCCTCGATCTGCTCGCTATGCCCCTACTTATACATCCCAAAATGCCATTGGCCTTCTTGGCAACAAGGGCACACTGCTGACTCATATCCAGCTTCTCATCCACTGTCACCCCTAGGTCCTTTTCCGCAGAACTGCTGCCTAGCCATTCGGTCCCTAGTCTGTAGCGGTGCATTGGATTCTTCCGTCCTAAGTGCAGGACCCTGCACTTATCCTTGTTGAACCTCATCAGATTTCTTTTGGCCCAATCCTCCAATTTGTCTAGGTCCTTCTGTATCCTATCCCTCCCCTCCAGCGTATCTACCACTCCTCCCAGTTTAGTATCATCTGCAAATTTGCTGAGAGTGCAATCCACACCATCCTCCAGATCATTTATGAAGGTATTGAACAAAACCGGCCCCAGGACCGACCCTTGGGGCACTCCACTTGACACCAGCTGCCAGCTAGACATGGAGCCATTGATCACTACCCGTTGAGCCCGACAATCTAGCCAGCTTTCTACCCACCTTATAGTGCATTCATCCAGCCCATACTTCCTTAACTTGCTGACAAGAATACTGTGGAAGACCGTGTCAAAAGCTTTGCTAAAGTCAAGAAACAATACATCCACTGCTTTCCCTTCATCCACAGAACCAGTAATCTCATCATAAAAGGCGATTAGATTAGTCAGGCATGACCTTCCCTTGGTGAATCCATGCTGGCTGTTCCTGATCACTTTCCTCTCATGCAAGTGCTTCAGGATTGATTCTTTGAGGACCTGCTCCATGATTTTTCCAGGGACAGAGGTGAGGCTGACTGGCCTGTAGTTCCCAGGATCCTCCTTCTTCCCTTTTTTAAAGATTGGCACTATATTAGCCTTTTCCCAGTCATCCGGGACTTCCCCCGTTCGCCACGAGTTTTCAAAGATAATGGCCAATGGCTCTGCAATCACAGCCGCCAATTCCTTCAGCACTCTCGGATGCAACTCGAAGGAAAGTAGTCCAGGCCAGTATATGGGCCAGTGGCCTTGGAGTCAGGAGACCTAGGCTCTGTTGCTGGCTATGCTGTGTGATCTTGGGCAAGTCACTTCAATTCCCCGTGTCTCAGTTTCCCCTCCCACCCTTTGTCTGTCTTGTCTATTTAGATATGAGCTCTTTAGGGCAGAGACCATCACTTACATTTATGTTTGTACAGCACTTAGCATAATGAGGTCCACTAAAAACAACCCTTAGGGGAACCCAGTTAATTTCATTTTGTTTTTCCTTTCAATAACGCTGGGGAGTGTTCTCCCATTCCCCTTCTCCATGCCAGGGCCCCACCTCTGCCCCTGAAAGGACCATTCCTGAGCCCAGCCGGGGATGACTGACACAGATGAGAAGTTTAACACTTGATGTGAACGTTTTGCAGCTGCGTTTAAGAGACAGTGGCGGTTTTGCAGAAAATACCTTCCAGACTGAACATTTTTAGTGGGCTTGCTTGCATAGGGAATGGAGCGTGAATGGAGTGAAGAGCAGTGGCATCGGCACTGACATCTGTGCATGAATACCTGGGAAGTGGCCTTGGACTCTTGCAACCTGTCTTTCTTGTCACTCAGAATTTTCAGATGGAGAAATTCCCCCTTTGAGCACAGCCACCACCTACAGAACGTGAACATGCCTCATTCTGCCATCTGCTCCGTGTGAAGCTATTGATCGGGTCAACCCACAGCCACCATCAGCAGGGCCACCGGTCAGGTCAAGCTACAGCCACCATCGGCCGGGCCACCAATCAGGCCAAGCCACAGCCACCATCAGAAGGGCCACTGGTCAGGTCAACCCACAGCCACCATCGGCAGGGCCACTAGTCAGGTCAAGCCACAGCCACCATCGGCAGGGCCACCGGTCAACTGATAGCCAATGTCAGGTCAGCCTATAGCAACTATAGGACACCAGTGGCAGAGCTTCCATTCACGTACACCTACAACCACCAGTGGCAGGGCCACCATCCAAGTCCATGTTTTTTCTCCTTGTGGGTGGATAACACAACTTTTTCTCTGGCTCTCAGATCTGAACAACCCTTAAACCTGGGGCAGTGTGGATTGAGCAGGAATTAACTGAGGGAAAATTCTTTGGCCTGTGCTGTACAGAAGGTCAGATGAGAAGATCACAGTGGTCCCCCTTAGCTTTGGAATCTGAAATGTGTGGCTTGGGCTCATCTCTAGCTTAACATGAAAATCAAAACCAGGACAGGGGACTTCCACTTCTTGGCCACGAGTTTTCTCTACTTCCCACACCTCTGACTGTCACTTTCATAAGCCTGAAACCTCTCATAAGCTGAGTCCTTAATTCTGCTCCCTGGCCCAGAAATCTAAGCATCACACTTAGTCCCCTCTGTACCTTGTTCTCAGTCCCATGCCGAAGTCTTCCATGGATGGTCATTAGTAATTATGATTTAATGCCTATCAGTGAGACTCTAAAAACCAATACTGCTACATTGAAGCAAAGCACAGGGCTCACCAAAGGCAAAGGGAAAACAGTGCAGCTAGTATCATATCCTGAAAGTCATATCCAGATCATCTCCTTCCCTCCCACTGCTTTGTACATCACTTGTCTTCTCAGATTGTAAGCTCCTTGGGATAGGGGCCATGTCTACTGGAGCGTCTGTGCAGTGCCTGACACCATAGGGCCTGATCTGGACTGGAGCTCCTGGTATGTAGGTTATCATTATACCCTATGTTGGTCAGATCCCAGCTGGCAACAATCAGTACAGCTCCACTGGCTCCAAAAGAATGATAATGAGATATACCAGCTGGGGTTCTGGGCCACAGAGTGGGTCTGTCAAGGTTCCTCCCCCACTCTGAACTCTAGGGTACAGATGTGGGGACCTGCATGAAAAACCTCCTAAACTTATCTTTACCAGCTTAGGTCAAAAACTTCCCAAGGTACAAAATATTTCCCCCGTTGTCCTTGGTCTGGCCGCTACCACCACCAAACTAATACTGGTTACTGGGGAAGAGCTGTTTGGACGCGTCCCTCCCCCCAAAATACTTCCCAAAACCTTGCACCCCACTTCCTGGACAAGGTTTGGTAAAAAGCCTCACCAATTTGCCTAGGTGACTACAGACCCAGACCCTTGGATCTTAAGAACAATGAACAATCCTCCCAACACTTGCACCCCCCCTTTCCTGGGAAATGTTGGATAAAAAGCCTCACCAATTTGCATAGGTGACCACAGACCCAAACCCTTGGATCTGAGAACAATGAAAAAGCATTCAGTTTTTTACAAGAAGACTTTTAATAAAAAATAGAAGTAAATAGAAATAAAGAAATCCCCCCTGTAAAATCAGGATGGTAGATATCTTACAGGGTAAATAGATTCAAAAACATAGAGAACCCCTCTAGGCAAAACCTTAAGTTACAAAAAAGATATACAGACAGAAATAGTTATTCTATTCAGCACAATTCTTTTCTCAGCCATTTAAAGAAATCATAATCTAACACATACCTAGCTAGATTACTTACTAAAAGTTCTAAGACTCCATTCCTGGTCTATCCCTGGCAAAGACCAGCATACAGACAGACACAGACCCTTTGTTTCTCTCCCTCCTCCCAGCTTTTGAAAGTATCTTGTCTCCTCATTGGTCATTTTGGTCAGGTGCCAGCGAGGTTACCTTTAGCTTCTTAACCCTTTACAGGTGAGAGGAGCTTTCCCCTGGCCAGGAGGGATTTCAAAGGGGTTTACCCTTCCCTTTATATTTATGACAGGGTCTCTCTCTGCTCCATACACAGAGGGCCAAATTTTGAGCTGGTGTATGTTGGTGCAATGGAGCCTAGGGACCTGGCAGCCACTTACACCAGGGATGGCTTTGGCTCAGAGTGTTTACACTTGGATTCTGGCAGTAAATGCTTCCCAGCTGCTCTCTGGGGTGGGTTTCTGAGTAATCATGGAGTCAGTGATCATCCCCAACCCCTGGGGCTGCACTCAGAAGCAAGCGATGCCTCCCAGACATTTCATGTAGCTGAGATACGTATCCCTCCTGCTTCAAGCCTTGAGAACCCTGCCTCCTAACGCCCTCCAATCTGAACACTGCAGACAGCCCAGCCGACTTTCCAGGCTATGGGCTCCCTACTCCCCTCCACCCTCGGTCACCTTCACTCACTTCTCCATCAGTCCCTGAAGATCATGCAAAATCCCCTTCCAGCTCCTCTGGCATATGCTCCTCTCCGACCTCTCGCTCCTTATTGATAATCATCAGTTACTGTAATGACACGGTGCTCCATCACTATGATGAATGCAATGCTCAGTGCTGGAAGGGCATACTGGAGGCCATGTCTACTGGGAGCACTATACGGTTATAGATATACTGGCTACTCTACCAACAGAGCACTCTTATGGTATGTCTACAGTACAATAAACCACCCGTGACTGGCCCGTGTCAGCTGACTCAGGTTTGTGGGCTTGGGCTGCAGGGCTATAGAACTGCAGTGGCATTGCTCAGGCTTGAGAGAGATAGTCCCTACCTTCCCTGAAGAGCACACAGCCTATGTCTACACTGTACACCTTACAATGGCGCGGCTATGCCGCTGCAGTCACGCTGTTGTAAGGTGCACAGTGTAGCTGTTCCTTATTGCTGGGAGAGAGCTCTCCCAACAACAAAATAAAATCACCCCCAACGAGGGGTGGGAGCTTCGTCACCAGGAGCATAGCTCTTGCTGATGAAGCGCTGTCCACACCGATACTCTTTGTCATTAAATTTTTTGTCGTTTGGGGGCGGGGTAGGTGGGGGTGTCACTCCTGTGAGTGACAAAAGTTTTAACGATGAAAGTGCAGTGCAGACATAGCCTAAATAGACTACAGAACCAGCAGCATGCCCAAGGTGGGATTAGAACCCAAGTCTCCGACTATGGCTTCATCCACTAGGCCACACTGCCTCCAGTTCCACAGATCCATCCCTTCCCACTTCCTGTGTTAGCTTGGGATCATCTGCCACAGGGGAAATGTTATTTTTCAGCTAGTGGATCAAGGGTGCTCAGTAAGAAATGAAAGATATTATGTCTCAGAGCCTGGCATCGGTTTGCGATAGAATTAAAAACTCCACTCTGACTTCATCCCCTTAATTTAGGGTATGTCTACACTATGGAATAAGGTCGAATTTATAGAAGTCTTTTTTTAGAAATCGGTTTTATATATTCGAGTGTGTGTGTCCCCACAGAAAATGCTCTAAGTGCATTAAGTGCATTAACTCGGTGGAGTGCTTCCACAGTACCGAGGCTAGAATCGACTTCCGGAGCATTGCACTGTGGGTAGCTATCCCACAGTTCCCGCAGTCTCCGCTGCCCATTGGAATTCTGGGTTGAGCTCCCAATGCCTGATGGGGCTAAAACATTGTCGCGGGTGGTTCTGGGTACATATCGCCAGGCCCCCGTTCCCTCCCTCCCTCCATGAAAGCAAGGGCAGACAATCATTTCGTGCCTTTTTTCCTGAGTTACCTGTGCAGACGCCATACCACGGCAAGCATGGAGCCCGCTCAGGTAACCGTCACCCTATGTCTCCTGGGTGCTGGCAGACGTGGTACGGCATTGCTACACAGTAGCAGCAACCCCTTGCCTTGTGGCAGCAGACGGTGCAGTATGACTGGTAGCCGTCCTCATCGTGTCCGAGGTGCTCCTGGCCATGTCGGCTGGGAGCGCCTGGGCAGACATGGGCGCAGGGACTAAATTTGGAGTGACTTGACCAGGTCATTCTCTTTAGTCCTGCAGTCAGTCCTATTGAACCGTCTTATAGTGAGCAGGCAGGCGATACGGATTGCTAGCAGTCGTACTGTACCATCTTCTGCCGGGCAGGCAAGAGATGAGGATGGCTAGCAGTCGTACTGTACCATCTTCTGCCGAGCAGCCATGAGATGTGGATGGCATGCAGTCCTTCTGCACCGTCTGCTGCCAGCCAAAGATGTAAAAGATAGATGGAGTGGATCAAAACAAGAAATAGACCAGATTTGTTTTGTATTCATTTGCTTCCCCCCATCCCCCGTCTAGGGGACTCATTACTCTAGGTCACACTGCAGTCACTCACAGAGAAGGTGCAGCGAGGTAAATCTAGCCATGTATCAATCAGAGGCCAGGCTAACCTCCTTGTTCCAATAAGAACAATAACTTAGGTGCACCATTTCTTATTGGAACCCTCCGTGAAGTCCTGCCTGAAATACTCCTTGATGTAAAGCCACCCCCTTTGTTGATTTTAGCTCCCTGAAGCCAACCCTGTAAGCCATGTCGTCAGTCGCCCCTCCCTCCGTCAGAGCAACGGCAGACAATCATTCAACGCCTTTTTTCTGTGCGGACGCCATACCAAGGCAAGCATGGAGGCCGCTCAGCTCACTTTGGCAATTAGGAGCACATTAAACACCACACGCATTATCCAGCAGTATATGCAGCACCGGAACCTGGCACAGCGATACCGGGCGAGGAGGCGACGTCAGCGCGGTCACGTGAGTGATCAGGACATGTACACAGATTTCTCTGAAAGCATGGGCCCTGGCAACGCATGCATCATGGTACTAATGGGGCAGGTTCATGCTGTGGAACGCCAATTCTGGGCTCGGGAAACAAGCACAGACTGGTGGGACCGCATAGTGTTGCAGGTCTGGGACGATTCCCAGTGGCTGCAAAACTTTCGCATGCGTAAGGGCACTTTCATGGAACTTTATGACTTGCTTTCCCCTGCCCTGAGGCACATGAATACCAAGATGAGAGCAACCCTCACAGTTGAGAAGCGAGTGGCGATAGCTCTGTGGAAGCTTGCAACGCCAGACAGCTACCGGTCAGTTGGGAATCAATTTGGAGTGGGCAAATCTACTGTTGGGGCTGCTGTGATGCAAGTAGCCCACGCAATCAAAGATCTGCTGATATCAAGGGTAGTGACCCTGGGAAATGTGCAGGTCATAGTGGATGGCTTTGCTGCAATGGGATTCCCTAACTGTGGTGGGGCCATAGACGGAACCCATATCCCTATTTTGGCACCAGAGCACCAAGCCGCCGAGTACATAAACCGCAAGGGGTACTTTTCAATAGTGCTGCAAGCTCTGGTGGATCACAAGGGACGTTTCACCAACATCAACGTGGGATGGCCGGGAAAGGTACATGACCCTCGCATCTTCAGGAACTCTGGTCTGTTTCAAAAGCTGCAGGAAGGGACTTTATTCCCAGACCAGAAAATAACTGTTGGGGATGTTGAAATGCCTATATGTATCCTTGGGGACCCAGCCTACCCCTTAATGCCATGGCTCATGAAGCCGTACACAGGCAGCTTGGACAGTAATCAGGAGCTGTTCAACTACAGGCTGAGCAAGTGCAGAATGGTGGTTGAATGTGCATTTGGACGTTTAAAGGCGCGCTGGCGCAGTTTACTGACTCGCTTAGACCGCAGCAAAACCAATATTCCCACTGTTATTACTGCTTGCTGTGTGCTCCACAATATTTGTGAGAGTAAGGAGGAGACGTTTATGGCGGGGTGGGAGGTTGAGGCAAATCGCCTGGCTGCTGGTTACGCGCAGCCAGACACCAGGGCGGTTAGAAGAGCACAGGAGGGCCTAGTACACATCAGAGAAGCTTTGAAAACCAGTTTCATGACTGGCCAGGCTACGGTGTGAAAGTTCTGTTTGTTTCTCCTTGATGAAACCCCCCGCCCCTTGGTTCACTCTACTTCCCTGTAAGCTAACCACCCTCCCCTCCTCCCTTCAATCACCGCTTGCAGAGGCAATAAAGTCATTGTTGCTTCACATTCATGCATTCTTTATTCATTCATCACACAAATAGGGGGATGACTACCAAGGTAGCCCAGGAGGGGTGGTGGAGGAGGGAAGGAAAATGCCACACAGCACTTTAAAAGTTTACAACTTTAAAATTTATTGAATGACAGCCTTCTTTTTTTTGGGCAATCCTCTGTGGTGGAGTGGCTGGTTGGCCGGAGGCCCCCCCACTGAGTTCTTGGGCGTCTGGGTGTGGAGGCTATGGAACTTGGGGAGGAGAGCAGTTGGTTACACAGGGGCTGTAGTGGCAGTCTGTGCTCCAGCTGCCTTTGCTGCAGCTCAACCATACACTGGAGCATACTGGTTTGGTCCTCCAGCAGCCTCAGCATTGACTCCTGCCTCCTCTCATCACGCTGCCGCCACATTTGAGCTTCAGCCCTGTCTTCAGCCTGCCACTTACTCTCTTCAGCCCGCCACCTCTCCTCCCGGTCATTTTGTGCTTTCCTGCACTCTGACATTATTTGCCTCCACGCATTCGTCTGTTCTCTGTCAGTGTGGGAGGACAGCATGAGCTCGGAGAACATTTCATCGCGAGTGCGTTTTTTTTTCTTTCTAAGCTTCACTAGCCTCTGGGAAAGAGAAGATCCTGTGATCATTGAAACACATGCAGCTGGTGGAGAAAAATAAAAGGGACAACGGTATTTAAAAAGACACATTTTATAAAACAGTGGCTACACTCTTTCAGGGTAAACCTTGCTGTTAACATTACATACATAGCACATGTGCTTTCGTTACAAGGTCGCATTTTGCCTCCCCCGCACCGCGTGGCTACCCCCTCAACCCTCCCCCCTCCCTGTGGCTAACAGCGGGGAACATTTCTGTTTAGCCACAGGCAAACAGCCCAGCAGGAATGGGCTCCTCTGAGTGTCCCTTGAAGAAAAGCACTCTATTTCAACCAGGTGACCATGAATTATATCTCACTCTCCTGAGGATAACACAGAGAGATAAAGAATGGATGTTGTTTGAACGCCAGCAAACATACACTGCAATGCTTTGTTGTACAATGATTCCTGAGTACGTGTTACTGGCCTGGAGTGGTAAAGTGTCCTACCATGAAGGACGCAATAAGACTGCCTTCCCCAGAAACCTTTTGCAAAGCCTTTGGGAGTACATCCAGGAGAACCGTGAATGCCAGGGCAAAGTAATCCTTTCACATGTTTGCTTTTAAACCATGTATACTATTTTAAAAGGTACACTCACCAGAGGTCCCTTCTCCGCCTGCTGGGTCCAGGAGGCAGCCTTGGGTGGGTTCGGGGGGTACTGGCTCCAGGTCCAGGGTGAGAAACAGTTCCTGGCTGTCGGGAAAACCGGTTTCTCCGCTTGCTTGCTGTGAGCTATCATCATCTTCTTCTTCGTCCCCAAAACCTGCTTCCGTATTGCCTCCATCTCCATTGAAGGAGTCAAACAACATGGCTGGGGTAGTGGTGGCTGAACCCCCTAAAATGGCATGCAGCTCTTCATAGAAGCGGCATGTTTGGGGCTCTGACCTGGAGCGGCCGTTCGTCTCTCTGGTTTTCTGGTAGGCTTGCCTCAGCTCCTTCAGTTTCACGCGGCACTGCTTCGGGTCCCTGTTATGGCCTCTGTCCTTCATGCCCTGGGAGATTTTGACAAAGGTTTTGGCATTTCGAAAACTGGAACGGAGTTCTGATAGCACGGATTCCTCTCCCCAAACAGCGATCAGATCCCGTACCTCCCGTTCAGTCCATGCTGGAGCTCTTTTGCGATTCTGGGACTCCATCATGGTCACCTCTGCTAATGAGCTCTGCATGGTCACCTGCAGCTTGCCACGCTGGCCAAACAGGAAATGAGATTCAAAAGTTCGCGGTTCTTTTCCTGTCTACCTGGCCAGTGCATCTGAATTGAGAGTGCTGTCCAGAGCGGTCACAATGGAGCACTCTGGAATAGCTCCTGGAGGCCAATACTGTCGAATTGTGTCCACAGTACCCCGAATTCGAGCCGGCAAGGCCAATTTAAGCGCTAATCCACTTGTCAGGGGTGGAGTAAGGAAATCGATTTTAAGAGCCCTTTAAGTCAAAATAAAGGGCTTCATCGTGTGGACGGGTGCAGGTTTACATCGATTTAATGCTGCTAAGTTCAACCTAAAGTCCTAGTGTAGACCAGGGTTTAATCTCCAAGAGCTGCAGCTTGCAGACCTGCCAATGGGCACATGCACTGGCATTCCACTCAGAAGCGTTTATTTCACGAAGACATTTCTAAGTGCTGATGAGTCCCTCTCGCTGAAGTAATTCACCTAAACCGTTAAGCTTAGCAGAGGCAGCAGCTCATAGGGCAGCAATAAGGGATCTTTGTGAAATCATCTCTATCTCCCCTTTGTTTGATAAAGGGAAACTCATGCTTCATTATAGAACCTTGTTACTTCTCAGCTAAATTACTAAGCCGGGAGGTTCAATTTCTTCCTTCATCTTTTGAAGGTCCGATGGAAATTAATTATACGAGCTGACGTTTACACAGTGTCTTTCATCCTGAGATCACTGCAGATTCCAGGCCAGCTCCCCACTGGTGTAAACCAGTGCTGCTCTATCTCTCTGGGTAAACATGACTGAGTTTGCTCAGCCACTTTTGGGGTGTAACACAGCAGATGTTGAGCAGCAAACAGCCACACTGGGCAACGGCTGAGGGCAGTATGAAGAATACTCTATCCAGTTGAAACTGTGAGGAGGAATTTTTCATACTGTAGACAATAGTTAGAATTTGGCCAGGGAGCTGTTTAACATTCCTCCTTGTGCAAAAGGGGACACGGGGTCTTTTATGTCCCCCTGGCCGAGAGTCTTGGTTTTATGTCTCACTGGAAAGACAGCACCCCAGCAACACAGGGCCTTAGCACCACCCTGGGGTATGTCACAGGGCACGTACACCCTGGCATCCAGTGGGTGGGGCAAGGGTGTGGTAGCTCCATGGTTAAAGTCAATATGGCTGCCCTCAGCTTCAGGACTGCATGGCAAGACAGTCAGTAGGACTTCCCTGGACTGCACGGAAGCGCGGCCCAATGGCCAGAGTCAATAGGAAGGGGTTTGATGGGTGGTCCCCCAAAGGGGGCAGCTGGGGTAGGGGGACCCGGACCTTCCCTGCTCCACTGGGTCCCAGCCCAGACCCCTGGTAGCAGCAAATTGGTTCCCCACTAAGTCAGCGGGGAATCTGCCTGCAACACGCCGACTGCTGCAGGGACACTGGCTAGTCCCTCCCTGGGCTAATTCCTTCCTTCCTGACTCCTGCTGCTGAAGTTGGGGTGTCTTCGGAGTCTCTGGGCTCCTTGGGCAATGACTGCAATCTCCCTGGGGCATCCACAGATACCGGGGTGCCTGCCTGGGCCTCAGTGTCTTCTGCTCCCATGGTCCAGGATCCCGGCTGCTCCTTGGCTGGAGCTGGTGAGGTACATCTTTCCTCCTTGGTGGTCAGCCCAAACAGAGCTAAGCTGCTCCCTTTTGTACTGCAGCAGCAGTTGGAGCATGCCCAGCAGTGTCAAGGGGACATGGCTTCTGCTGCTAAGAGTGCTACCTTAACCGCTTCCACTTTCCATACGGGGCATGTACATCCCATCAGAGGGTGTAAGGTCAATGTAGACACAAAAGGAAGAGCACCACCTACATCATCTCCAATAGCACCCCTTGATTGTCATTGGAGGCCTCCCAGCTACACTCAGACCAGCACCAAGCCTGTTTAGTATGTGAGATGTAGCAAGATCAGTTGATACAGCTGCACAAAGCCCCGAGATCGAAAAGAGCAATGCCAAAGGATTGAAGTCTGTCGCCTTGACCCATGTGGGACGAACCAGCACAGAAATTGCTGCAGGAAACAAATTCTTACCCCAGTGAAAAAATCCACACTCATGAAACAAGGGGTATTTGTGGTTCTCATGTCCATTTCCTCTCTCCCAAACACAGAGAAAAGCCCCCTGCTATGTAATTTACTCATACAAATACTCCTTGGAGAAAACTGCCCTCTCTGGTCAGTTCTAGACACTGCTGCCCTGGAAGAGGAGAGCGTTCCACACACACAGTCATGAGAAGAAACTGCTGAAGGAAAGAGATGGCTAGGGTCTGATCTTCAAAGGTGCTGACCACCCTGGCGCTAAAGTCGGGAGAGCTACGGGGGGGCCAGCATCTCTGAAATCCATGTAGTAAAGGCATCGTCCAGCTGACCCGAAACCTCTGTGGGGAGGGGCTTGGGTATTGTCCCTCCAGTAAAGCATCAGGTTTACAAGGCTGGAGGCCAGGCTGCCAGACCAGACAAGCTAGTGCTCTGATCTGCCATGGCAAATCCCGTGCTCGTTTTGTCTAGACTGAGGGACTAGAGTTTCTTTTCTAGGACACTGGAGGTTTCACCTGAAGGAGAAGCAGGCAAATATGCAGCTACTATCCAAGCGTCCCAACCCTTCCTGGAGATGATTCCTAATTGTTAGCAAAAACAGCAGCTTTCGTAATCTGACGTACTGCAGCGAACTTTCAAGGTTGGGCCCCAATTTCCATTCCCCGCACCTTTATTTGTAGCTTTCAAATGTTGGCAGGGCCTGTGTGCAGTGAACATGCTATACATTTGGATTCTTAACCAGCCTTGGTTACCTTGAGTTTCTGTTAGCTTATAATTCACCCCTTTTCAGTTGATGATTTAAAAGCAAAGCATAGAGTATCTCTACGCCCTGGAGCCCTGCACACTGATTGAAGATGCAGACTCTGGGATCTATGGAATTGGAATTGGGCTTCCTGATGAAAGGATGCAAAGGAGAAATTGAGTTCCTCAGCTGATGAACACAGCTGGGCTAATGGCCCCTGCAAAATCTGTACTGCATCACAAAACCTTCCTTAGCGCAACTCATATAGACTGCTGAGGAAGGTCTGCAGAACCAACCACTGCTCACATCTGTATCTGTGACTGACCTACCCAATGCCCTGGAGGCACTTCAATTAGCAAGTTAGATCTTCCCTACCTGAGTATCCGGTAGGGTAGGAAGCCAAACACTTGAGCTGGTATAACTCTGAGTGCTCAGGCTATACAGTGTACATCAGCTGAGGATCTGGCTTGAGAACTTAAGGCAGAAATGTGCTAAAACAACAGCCTATTGCACCTGCTACAAACAAAGTCCCAAACCAGCTTCCATTCTAAGCCATTCCTGTCAGTCATTCATAACTTTCAGAAACATTTAGCTTTTGGGCCCAAACTTTCTAACCGCGGTCTCTTCCCCAGGGTGAACATTTTGGGACAGTCTGAGTGAAATCCACCTGGTGATTTCTTAGTCATGGGGGGGGATGGGAAATGTCCACTATAAAAAAATATTGTTGCAATTGATTTTTTCTGGGAACAATTCAGAATGAGCTATACTGTAAAAGCTACCATGTAAATAGCCTCCTGTGAAAAGAATGTGTTTATAGCCAAGCTATGATGCACCGTTGGGCATGCTCAGAAGATAATGTCAGCCCCTTTTTATGAGCTAGAACCCATTTGCTGAGAATGCAAGTGATTTAATCCTTCGTAACGTTTTGTAAACATATCTGTAACTTGCAGGTGACAGCTATAAGTCAAGTTTGTACATCCAGATGCAAAAGTTTTAGGGTTATGCAAGTGCAATCTTTCTGAGTCAAGGACTCTTGCCACAAGCCTGGGACTATCTATCTGGTCCCATCAGCACAGTATATAAGACAGACCCAAGTATAATGTTTCCCTTCCTTCCTTCCCAGCTTGTAGCTGCGAACCAGCTGAGCAGCGAACAGCAGAGAAGATAACAGAGGGAGTTTGCTTGGGATCTGCCTGAGAGGAGGTACGCTAAGGGCTGCATTAAGGAGGCTGTGTTGGTGAGTATCTGAGTGTCTGTTGTGGGGACAGTTTGACCGTGTGCTTGATTACTTGTTTGTTTGAAAAGTGTGAATTGGGAGTGCTTTGTTCCAGGTGAGCCTTGAGTGGGCCTGACTCTTATAAAAAACCAGTCAGCTGCGAACCAGCTGAGCGGCGAACAGCAGAGAGGCTAATAGAGGGAGTTTACCTGGGGAGAGCCCACTGAGGCTTATATCTTGCGGGTTTCTCTGAGTAGTTACTACAACTCCTGAGGAAGCTCTTAGAAGGAAGGTAATATGGATGGGGAGTGTTCAGCTGTTGTGACCTGCACCGGATGTGCCATGTTTGTCTTTCTTCCACAGGACAGAACCGACTTTGTCTGTCCAAAGTGCAAGCTGGTCTCCATATTGGAAGAGAAGGTTCAAGGTCTGGAGCAACAGGTATCGACCCTGCGTTGCATAAGAGAAACTGAAGATTTCCTGGACAGACGTCAGGATATGCTTCTACGGACACAACGTTCTGAAGATTCAGAGCAGGCTGCACTGCGCAGACAGGAGGACGGTGAAGAAATTTTGCAGCATGTGACCTCCAGAAGAAGAAAGGGGAACGTCCACTTACCAGCAACGCAGATACAGGTAAGTAACCATTTTCATGTTCCCTCCACAGGTACTAATGCAGAGAGTGGACTAGAGGATACATCTGAGGGAAGGGAACAGAAGGAGACTCCGCTGATTGGAAGGCATGAGATGCACTGTCCTAGGGATGGGGGTTCCACGACCACTGCTCCCAAGAGAAGGAGGCGGGTGGTGGTGATCGGGGACTCTCTCCTCAGGGGGACTGAGTCATCTATCTGCCGCCCCGACTGGGAAAACTGAGAAGTCTGCTGCTTGCCAGGAGCTAGGATTCATGATGTGACGGAAAGACTGCCAAGATTCATCAAGCCCTCGGATCGCTACCCCTTCCTGCTCCTCCTCGTGGGCACCAATGATACTGCCAAGAATGACCTTGAGCAGATCACTGCGGACTACGTGGCTCTGGGAAGAAGGATAAAGGAGTTTGAGGCGCAAGTGGTTTTCTCATCCATCCTCCCCGTGGAAGAAAAAGGCCCGGGTAGAGACCGTCAAATCGTGGAAGTCAACGAATGGCTATGCAGGTGGTGTCTGAGAGAAGGCTTTGGATTCTTTGACCATGGGATGGTGCTCCAAGATGGAGGAGTGCTAGGCAGAGACGGGCTCCACCTAAGGAAGAGAGGGAAGAGCATCTTTGCAAGCAGGCTGCCTAACCTAGTGAGGAGGGCTTTAAACTAGGTTCACTGGGGGAAGGAAACCAAAGCCCTGAGGTAAGTGGGGAAGTGGGATACCAGGAGGAAACACGAGCAGGAGCGCGCTAGAGGGGAGGGCTCCTGCCTCATACTGAGAAAGAGGGACGATCAACGACTCAAGTGCGTATACACAAATGCACGAAGCCTGGGAAACAAGCAGGGAGAACTGGAAGTCCTGGCACAGTCAAGAAATTATGGTGTGATTGGAATAACAGAGACTTGGTGGGAAAACTCACATGACTGGAGTACTGTCATGGATGGATATAAACTGTTCAGGAAGGACAGGCAGGGCAGAAAAGGTGGGGGAGTTGCATTGTATGTAAGGGAGCAGTATGACTGCTCAGAGCTCAAGTATGAAACTGCAGAAAAACCTGAGAGTCTCTGGATTAAGTTTAGAAGTGTGAGCAACAAGGGTGATGTCGTGGTGGGAGTCTGCTATAGACCACCGGACCAGGGGGATGAGATGGACGAGGCTTTCTTCTGGCAACTCACAGAAGTTACTAGATCGCAGGCCCTGGTTCTCGTGGGAGACTTCAATCACCCTGATATCTGCTGGAAGAGCAATACAGCGGTGCACAGACAATCCAGGAAGCTTTTGGAAAGTGTAGGGGACAATTTCCTGGTGCAAGTGCTGGAGGAACCAACTAGGGGCAGAGCTCTTCTTGACCTGCTGCTCACAAACGGGGGAGAATTAGTAGGGGAAGCAAAAGTGGATGGGACCCTGGGAGGCAGTGACCATGAAATGGTCGAGTTCAGGATCCTGACACAAGGAAGAAAGGAGAGCAGCAGAATACAGACCCTAGACTTCAGAAAAGCAGACTTTGACAACCTCAGGAACAGATAGGCAGGATCCCCTGGGAGAACAATGTGAGGGGGAAAAGGAATCCAGGAGAGCTGGCTGTATTTTAAAGAACCCTTATTGAAGTTAAAGGGACAAAACATCCCGATGTGTAGAAAGAATAGTAAATATGGCAGGTGACCAACTTAGGCTTAACAGTGAAATCCTTGCTGATCTTAAACACAAAAAAGAAGCTTACAAGAAGTGGAAGACTGGAGAAATGACCAGGGAAGAGTATAAAAATATTGCTTGGGCATGCAGGAGTGAAATCAGGAAGGCCAACTCACACCTGGAGTTGCAGCTAGCAAGAGATGTTAAGAGTAACAAGAAGGGTTTCTTCAGGTATGTTAGCAACAAGAAGAAAGTCAAGGAAAGTGTGGGCCCCTTACTGAATGAGGGAGGCAACCTAGTGACAGAGGATGTGGAAAAAGCTAAATGTACTCAATGCTTTTTTTGCCTCTGTCTTCACGAACAAGGTCAGCTCCCAGACTGCTGCACTGGGCAGCACAGCATGGGGCGGAGGTGACCAGCCTTCTGTGGAGAAAGAAGTGGTTCGGGACTATTTAGAAAAGCTGGAGGAGCACAAGACCATGGGGCCGGATGCACTGCATCCGAGAGTGCTAAAGAAGTTGGCGTGCTAAAGAAGTTGATGTGATTGCAGAGCTATTGGCCATTATCTTTGAAAACTCATGGCGATCGGGGGAAGTCCCGGATGACTGGAAAAAGGCTAATGTAGTGCCCATCTTTAAAAAAGGGAAGAAGGATAATCTTGGGAACTACAGGCCAGTCAGCCTCACCTCAGTCCCTGGAAATATCTTGGAGCAGGTCCTCAAGGAATCAATTCTGAAGCACTTAGAGGAGAGGAAAGTGATCAGGAACAGTCAGCATGGATTCACCAAGGGCAAGTCATGCCTGACTAATCTAATTGCCTTCTATGAAGAGATAATTGGCTCTGTGGAGGAGGGGAAAGCAGTGGACGTGTTGTTCCTTGACTTTAGCAAAGCTTTTGACACGGTCTCCCACAGTATTCTTGCCAGCAAGTTAAAGAAGTATGGGCTGGATGAATGGACAATAAGGTGGATAGAAAGTTGGTTAGATTGTTGGGCTCAATGGGTAGTGATCAATGGCTTCATATCTAGTTGGCAGCCGGTATCAAGTGGAGTGCTCCAGGGGTCAGTCCTGGGGCCGGTTTTGTTTAATATCTTCATTAATGATCTGGAGGATGGTGTGTATTGCACCCTGAGCAAGTTTGCAGATGACACTAAACTGGGAGGAGAGGTAGATACACTGGAGGGTAGGGATAGGATACAGAGGGACCTAGACAAATTAGAGGATTGGGCCAAAAGAAATATGATGAGCTTCAACAAGGATAAGTGCAGAGTCCTGCACTTAGGACGGAAGAATCCCATGCACCGCTCCAGACTAGGGACCGAATGGCTAGGTAGCAGTTCTGCAGAAAAGGACCTAGGGGTTACAGTGGACGAGAAGCTGGATATGAGTCAACAGTGTGCCCTTGTTGCCAAGAAGGCCAATGGCATTTTTGGATGTATAAATACGGGCACTGCCAACAGATCGAGGGATGTGATTGTTCCCCTCTATTCAACATTGGTGAGGCCTCATCTGGAGTACTGTGTCCAGTTTTGGGCCCCACACTACAAGAAGGATGTGGAAAAATTGGAAAGAGTCCAGCGGAGGGCAACAAAAATTATTAGGGGACTGGAGCACATGACTTCTGAGGAGAGGCTGAGGGAACTGGGATTGTTTAGTCTGCGGAAGAGAAGAATGAAGGGGGATTTGATCGCTGCTTTCAACTACCTGAAAGGGGGTTCCAAAGAGGATGGATCTAGACTGTTCTCAGTGGTAGCAGATGACAGAAGGAGGAGTAATGATCTCAAGTTGCAGTGGGGGAGGTTTAGGTTGGATATTAGGAAAAACTTTTTCATTAGGAGGGTGGTGAAACACTGGAATGCATTACCTAGGGAGGTGGTGGAATCTCCTTCCTTAGAAGTTTTTAAGGTCAGGCTTGACAAAGCCCTGGCTAGGATGATTTAGTTGGGGATTGGTGCTGCTTTGAGCAGGGGGTTCAACTAGATGACCTCCTGAGGTCCCTTCCAACCCTGATATTCTATGATTCTATGAAAATAACTTGATCGATTTATAACACTTTGTTTGCATGGGCAAGTGAGTGAATGAGTGAGCTGTGTATGTGTGTCACTAGGTGTGTTGTGTTGTTTGTCTGTGGTGTATGAGTTGCATATTCCTGTGAAGGGGAGTGTCATGCATAAATAATGTATTGTGGGGAAGCTAATGTGGGGGAAGAGACCACCTGGGCATGTAGTTCTGAGGGCAAGCAGGCCCATGGCCATTCTCTTTCAGGGAGAGAAAGTTCCACTGTGTAGAGCAGCTCCTGCGAAAGGTCCTTCTCCACAGTCACAGCTCTCCTCCACTGGGTGTCACACTGACGGCCTCAGTTAGCTCAGGGCCTTGTTATCTGCCACATGCTTCACTGCAGATTGGTCATTGGATGAGGAGCTGCAGAGTTTGCTGTTTGTTTGCAACCATCTGAGTCCTACTGGCACCTAACTCAGACATTACACCAGAGTCTGGCTTTTGCCCATCCTCACATCACTGAGGCCAGACCTATGCTACAAAGTGAGGTTGACCCAGCTACATTGCTGAGGGTTGTGAAAAATCCACATCCCTGAGTGACCTAACCGCCAGTGTAGGCAGTGCTACCTCGATGGAAGAATTCTTCCATTGAACTTGCTACCGCCCCTCGGGGAGGCAGATTTACTGCAGAGACAGGAAAACCCCTTCTGTTGCTGGAGTGAGTTTCTACACTGAGGCTAGGGTTGCCAACTTTCTAATCACACAAAACTGAACACCCTTGCCCCACCCCTGCCCCGAGGCCCCACCCCTACCCTGTCCCTTCTCCGAGGTCCCATCCCAGCTCACTCCATCCCCACTCCATCTGTCGCTCACTCTCCCCACCCTCACGGTCTGGGGCTGGGGTTTGAGGTATGGGAGGGGGTGAGGGGCTGTGGCTGGGGGTGCAGGCTCTGGGGTAGGGCCAGGGATGAGGGGTTTGGGGTGCAGAAGGGGGGATCTGGGTTGGGGCAGGGGGTGTGGGTGCAGGAGGGCTGTGGAGTATGGGCTCCAGGAGGGAGTTTGGGTATGGGAGCGGCTTGGGGCTGGGGAAGGGGGTTGGGGTGCGGGCTCTGGGATGGAGTTAGGGTGCAAGAGGGGGTTCTGACGTGGGGCAGGGGGTTCAGGTGCAGGAGGAGGTTCGGGGTCTGGGCTCCGGTCGGGCGGTGCTTACCTTAGGTGGATTCTGGAAACACTGGTATGTCCAGGTCCTAGGCAGAGGTGCATCCAGGGGGCTCTGTGTGCCTCCTGTGCCCTTAGACGCTGCCCCCGCAGCTCCCATTGTTCATGGTTCCCGGCCAATGGGAGCTGCGGAGCCGGGGCAAGGGCAGCACACGGAACCTCCCTGGCCACCCCTCCTGAGGGACACTTAGATGCCTTCCTGTATAACACAGGCTACAGAATTACAGTGATATAAGTCCAGAGCATCTAGGAGTTCACATCTGTCACTGTGGCCACTCACAGCTTCCTGGCAGCAGAGGGGTTAGAACACAAATTCTCCTATGCTCAAAGCACAGGTCCCTGTAATAGAAGAAAGCCTGAGACATAAGCCCATGTATCAGAGGCCGGATGTGAGGCCTGGGCTAAAGCAATGGGCAAGTTTTGCTGGTATAAAGCAAAGTTAGCAAAAGTCAGGCTATGGGCAGATGTCTGGCTCTGCCGGCGTGCGAGCTTCCAGCACCGGGCCAGAGCAGGGTGGGTATTGCAGACGCACACACACACACATTCCTCATGCAACTTTATCACCCTCGCAGCCAAGACAGAGTCTGCTCTGCAGGCAGCTCTGGCCAAGAGACGGCGCGCGCAGGAATGCAGCAGGAAAAATTCCTTCCACCCCAGAGGCACCTGTTCCAACCCCCCCCAGAGTGAACACACACCCCCACAGGAAAAGTACAATGGATATAAGAAAGGGACATATTTATTTACAGAGGGATGAGAGGAGAAAAACAACAAGGGGAAATGTAGGGGGAGCAGTAGAACAGGGTTACATCCAAACCAAGGCCCCACAGGCCCAGTGGTAGCACAGTCTGAAAGGGCAGACACTGAGCAATGGGTCTGCACACAGAGTTCAGGAGTCCTGAGCAAAGTTCCAGTCCAGTGCTGAGTCTTGGGTGCTCCTGGGCGTCTTCGGCGCCAGTGAACTTTCCTCAACAAACCCCTCTGTCAAGGTTCCTTCCCCACTCTGAACTCTAGGGTACAGATGTGGGGACCTGCATGAAATCCTCCTAAGCTTACTTTTACCAGCTTAGGTTAAAACTTCCCCAAGGTACAAACTATTTTACCCTTGGACTTCCACTGCCACCACCAAAAGTTTATCTGGGTTTATTTTTATTAGGAAAGCGTTGTTTGGAAACATCTTTCCCCCCCCAAATCCTCCTAACCCTACACCCCACTTCCTGGGGAAGGTTTGGTAAAAATCCTCACCAATTTGCATAGGTGACCACAGACCCAAACCCTTGGATCTTAAGAACAATGAAAAAGCATTCAGTTTCTGAAAAGAAGGATTTTAATAGAAGTAAAAAGAATCACCTCTGTAAAATCAGGATGGTAAATACCTTACAGGGTAATTAGATTCAAAACATAGAGAATCCCTCTAGGCAAAACTTTAAGTTACAAAAAGACACACAGACAGGAATATTCATTCTATTCAGCACAACTTAATTTCTCAGCCATTTAAAGAAATCATAATCTAACGCATATCTAGTTAGATTACTTACTAAATTCTAAGACTCCATTCCTGTTCTGTCCCCAGCAAAAGCATCACACAAACAGACCCTTTGTTTTTTCCTCCCCCCAGCTTTTGAAAGTATCTTGTCTCCTCATTGGTCATTTTGGTCAGGTGCCAGCGAGGTTATCTTAGCTTCTTAACTCTTTACAGATGAGAGGATTTTTCCTCTGGCCAGGAGGGATTTTAAAGGGGTTTACCCTTCCCTTTTAAACCCCTCCGGTGCCCTCTTCTGCCGCTCTCTGCAAAGCCACACAGAGCAACAACCTCCCCACTTAACTAACTAGCAGCCTCCCTCCTTATTCCCAATGCAGAGTCACAAGCCCCAGTACTCACAGCCCCATGCAGCTCTGGGCAGCAGTGATACTGGGTCCAGCTCTGGCCTGTCCTTCTCGAGCAATTCCTCCCTGGCACAGTGCTCCTCCTGGCTCCTGTCCTGGGCTGTCCCCGATTGGCAGCCCTGTCCTTCCCAGGCTTCAGGCAGGTTCTCTCTCCTTCAGTTTGTCCAGGGCCTCCCTGCTGCAGCCCTTCTCTCCCCGGGCTCCACAGCCACATCCCCAAGTTTCCCTCCTTTCTCTCACTGCTCCCCCTCCACAACTGGAAAAAAGATTTAAAGGGGCCATGCTCTCTAATCCCCAAGGGGTTACACTAAGAAGTGATAAGCTCAGAACATTCACATAAACACATTCCAGAAGGGTGATACCTAGCTAGTCCATTGGAATGGGCATACATGTGCTAGTGTACCTGTAACCACTCAGGGCATTAGGACTGTGCTTCATTGACAATAAACCAGACCAAGTTCCTTCGCTATGAATGGGTCTGTGGTAATTGGGCAGTTTGATCGAGGATCTGCTGTGCCAACTGTCTGCGCAGAACTGGGACAGCACTGAGAAAACACACATTCAGCCAACATCTGACCACAGGCCCTATCACTTGAGCTAACGGAGAATCACCATTGGGTGGTAGCAGTATAGGGCCTATGTCACACAGCTAGGCAGTTCTGGCTCCTTCCAGTAAGGAGCACTACATACAAGCACTCCAAGGATTTTATTACCGATTCTTGAGTTAGACAAAGCTCATCCTCAAGCATCTAGAACAGCTTGATTCTCACTTGTGACCCCAGTATGGCAAATCTGTAGCCACCTAGAACTTCACACTTGTCCTATGCTATATATATTGAGTATTTGGAACTTCATGTCTTCAGTGGGGGGGGGGGGGAAGGAATCCACATCTTCCTTCTCTATGAGCTGCAAGCACTATAGAGCTTATGATACACAATTAAGTCAGTCTGGTTCTTTCCATTAAGGGCAGAGAGACACACAGACACTAGCTACTTAATAACACTCCTAACTGCATTGAGTTAGTCACGTAATCTACGTTTCTCAGGAGTGCCTTAAATGTCAAAGACATTGGAGGGGGTTTCTTGCTCTAAAGCAGCTCTCAGTGGTTGAATGGGAAGCTGCCTTTGAGCTATGGATCAGGTATCTGCTGTAGTGAGGTGGCGCCTGTATGTTAATGTACATTGAAATGAGTCTAGCTGCATCATAACTTGTGGGGCAGCTCGGTCTCTCTGCAGTTGTTGTACACCAACACCCCCTGCCCACAAGGCAAGTCCTCTCCAGCACCTCTCCCTGTGCGTCTGAACAATCTCAGCCCCTGGAATGAGGCTGGTGCAGCAGTAACATCTCTCCTGCTCTACAGCTTTGGGAGCATCGTGGGGGGCATTTGCTGTGTGGGCCTGTCCTCTCCTTTCTGCAGCGTGGCAGTGAGACCAGTGATAGCTTCTAAGTGGGTAACTTGATCTCACTGCATTGCTCTCGTCCAGGCTGTAATACTGGGATGTGCTAATCAACATGCCAACCACACTTGGGCCATTGTACTCTCCATTGTACTCTCACTTGAACCCCAATCAGGGTCGGCTCTAGACCAAATGACGCCCCAGGCGAGGAGCATCTTCACCTCCCCACAGCTGTTAAACTTTTGAATACCTTATTTTTATTGCATCTGTAGCCCATTTCATGACTTTGATGTACGATTTGCATCCATGATTTATCCCTGTCATATAAGATGGTAAATTTGCACACTAGGATCTGTAAATCTGTATTTAGTCATGCCTATTTAAGCAAATAAAAAAATGGTTTCCTCTAAGCTTATAGAAACTTTTTAATTTTAAGAATAACTGAAATGTACTAGTTTCAGAGTAACAGCCGTGTTAGTCTGTATTCGCAAAAAGAAAAGGAGTACTTGTGGCACCTTAGAGACTAACCAATTTATTTGAGCATAAGCTTTCGTGAGCTACAGCTCACTTCATCGGATGCATACTGTGGAAACTGCAGAAGACATTATATACACAGAGACCATGAAACAATACCTCCTCCCACCCCACTCTCCTGCTGGTAATAGCTTATCTAAAGTGATCACTCTCCTTACAATGTGTATGATAATCAAGTTGGGCCATTTCCAGCACAAATCCAGGTTTTCTCACCCCCCCCCCCAAACTCACTCTCCTGCTGGTAATAGCTTATCACACACACACACACACTCACTCTCCTGCTGGTAATAGCTTATCCAAAGTGACCACTCTCCCTACAATGTGTATGAAAATCAAGGTGGGCCATTTCCAGCACAAATCCAGGTTTTCTCACCCCCTCCCCCCCAAAACACACACACACAGACTCACTCTCCTGCTGGTAATAGCTTATCCAAAGTGACCACTCTCCCTACAATGTGCATGATAATCAAGGTGGGCCATTTCCAGCACAAATCCAGGTTTTATCACCCCCACCCCCACCCCCATACACACACAAACTCACTCTCCTGCTGGTAACAGCCCATCCAAAGTGACCACTCTCCCCACAATGTGCACAATAATCAAGGTGGGCCATTTCCAGCACAAATCCAGGTCTCCAGCGAGAAACTGCTGAATTGGAATTCACTTGCAAATTGGATACTATTAATTTAGGCTTAAATAGAGACTGGGAGTGGCTAAATCATTATGCAAGGTAGCCTATTTCCCCTTGCTTTTTCCTCCCCCCCGCCCCCCCCCCAAGGCGTTCTGGTTAAACTTGGATTTATGCTGGAAATGGCCCACCTTGATTATCATACACATTGTAAGGAGAGTGGTCAGTTTGGATGAGCTATTACCAGCAGGAGAGTGAGTTTGTGGGGCGGGGGGGGGTGAGAAGACCTGGATTTGTGCTGGAAATGGCCCACCTTGATTTTCATACACATTGTAAGGAGAGTGATCACTTTAGATAAGCTATTACCAGCAGGAGAGTGGGGTGGGAGGAGGTATTGTTTCATGGTCTCTGTGTATATAATGTCTTCTGCAGTTTCCACAGTAAGCATCCGATGAAGTGAGCTGTAGCTCACGAAAGCTTATGCTCAAATAAATTGGTTAGTCTCTAAGGTGCCACAAGTATTCCTTTTCTTTTTGAAATGTACTAACATCAAGAAACTGAATGGTGCTCCAACATTGTGTGGATCAGTTTTAAACAGGGTTACAGTAGGTGCCAGCCTGAGAATGTTAACTCTAGTCCTTTAGCTTTTTGCTTCCTGAAGGCTTCTTTGGGGGCATCTTTTATTTTCTACAGGGGAAAACAGACAGTATTAGGGAATGCAAAAATCTATTATTTCGTAGTCTTAGAAAGTCATCAAACATTATGTGCTAAGCATGGCAAAAGAAGTAACGGTATTTCTTTTATATTGTTGCGTATGCAAGGGTTCGATAGATATCTCCAGCGTCTCATTAAATATGTTCTTTATTAGTTGCTATTTACACTCTGTGAGTCGTAAAACACGTACACTTTCACAATTGCACAATAAAACAAGATTCACAGTATTGCAGCTGGGCTCTCACTTCACTTCATGCTTACATCTCACTGACGACGACTGACGACGCCCCGCCCTTATATACCCACAAGGGCATGGCAACAGCATGCTAGGAGGTTCAAGGAAAACATAGTTCTCAAAAAGTCTGGAAGATCCCACGAGATCCTACAAAGGTCCAGAACATTCTAGGAGGTGAGTGAAAAATGAATCCACATACGGAATACCTGAAACATGTTACTTCACACCTTCTATTGTCCCTTTTGTCACTAATAACAAAAACAGCACCCTGAGCCTAGCACCCACAGAGGGTCTCCTGGGTCGCCTTTCCTGTATCCAGCCCTGACCCCAATAGCCAGATGCACCTGACTAGGGAGAGATGGGTGCGGTTTGTGCCAGTCCCCAGTGCAGCCCTGAGCTGTATCCCAGATTCAGGTCCCACTGGGGGCTTTGCCGGAGCACTGAATCGGTGGAGTGCAGGGCCACCCCAGCCCATGCCCCCTTCTGTGCCCTCCAGCCCCTGCCTCGTCCCAGGATTTCCCCTGCAAGAACAACCAAAGCGGGCCAGGATGAACTGGGCTTCAATTTCCCCAGCCTGCCCTATGGTCCCTGGGAGCAGACAGTTGGGACTTGGCTGTGACATTGATGTTTCCCCTCAGAACTAGAGCTTGACACAAAGCCAAGGTCCTGACACTTTGAGATGGTGTTTGAAATACAGACCTGGATCAGGCCTTTATCTTTGAGATGAGCCGGATCCAAATCCCAGCCCCCACATTTGAAATCCAGAGCCACATTTTGCCACTCATGCCCATCCCCGCTCAGAAAGCAGCTTTTCCTTCTGCTTGAAGGAACAGCTGGGTTGGGGGATGAGTTATTGCCGTGAGAGACAGGGCCGGATTAACTTTTTGTGGGCCTGGCACCAAACATAGTTGTGGGCCCCCATTGGGGAAATAGGGCATGTGATGGGGGGTGGTCTGCAGAGCAAGGGGCTGGTTGGGGGCAATGAGGCGCAACACAGCAGGAGTGGCCCCACTCAGCCCAGCACAAGGGCACTGTTTACAAACCCACAACTGCTAGATGCGCACTGGCCCGCCCACCCCTGCACTGCCAGCGTGCCCCTTCCACATTGCCCTCCTGCCTGGTGCCCTGCCCTTATGCCCAGCACCCCCTAACCCAGACACTTCCCCCACTGATCCCTATGCTCAGCGCCCCCTTGCCCAGAGACCTCCCCCACAGATCCCTATGCCCAATGACCCCGGACCCACTGTGCCCAGCACCCCCTGCCCAGAGACCCCTCCTGCTGACCTCCCACCACAACTGCACAGCACCCTGCACACCATACCCCCAGCCCAGCTCCCCCACCCACAAATCCCCTACTGTCCAGCACCCCCTTCATAGTCCCACAATCACAGCTGTACAGTGCCCCATATTCCTGAGGGAATTTTGCATCAAATTCTGTGCATAATATTTTAAAATTCTGCAATTTTTTTTAACAATAAACAAATGTGGAAGCTCCACCATGGCAGTGGGGAGCACAGGCCACTGGCTGCATGGAGGTGGGAGAATACCCTGCAGCCTCCCCTGTCCCCCTGGGCTAGGGACTTGGCAGTGAGGCTGAACCTGACCCTGACACAGCACAAGGGCCATGCCTGCCACAGAAACACCCTGGGGCCCTGCCCCTTTTGTGCCAGGCACACCAGATGTGGGCAGGGAGGCTCAGCCTGGCAGCAGGATCCAACTGCAGAGGGACTTAGTGTGGGGGGATCCAGATGGGAGTAAGAGGGTTCTGTGTGGGGCAGTCTGGGTGCAGGCAGCTCAGTGCAGGATCTGGATGCACAGGGAGGTTCCAGGTGCAGAGGAAATGGGAGTCTGCTGGGGGGACCAAGTGAAAGTGGTTGGAGCTCGGGGGGGGGGGGAGGTCTGGGTGCAGGGGAGGTGGGGTTCATTTGGGTGGGGGTCCGGGTGTAGGTGGTTGGGGCTCAGTGGGGAGGGTGTCGGGGGGGGCTCATCAGGGTGGTACAGATGCAGGGGAGGTGGGGCTTGTCAGGGTGAGAATTTGATGGGCCTGCTTAACAGGGGAGCCCCAGCTGCTGTCAAGGGGATCTGTATGCTTCCCCTATCCCCTTCTCTTCCCCTATACCCGTCTCTTCCCCATCCCATGCCCCTTCCGCACCAGTCCAACTCCTCCCCTTCCTTCCCCACTGCCTCTTCCCCCTACCCCTGCTTCCCCCATCTTCTTCTCTTCCCCATCCCATGACCCTTGCCCACAGCTCCATCTCCTCCCCAGGCTTGGGGGGAAGGGGGGAACCACCCCCCAGCACAAGCCGGTGGAGCAAAGCGGGCTGGGGCCAGGTCGCTCCACTTCCTCTGCCTGGTGATTGCAGAGCGGGAAGTGGAGTGACCCAGCCTCAGCCCACTCTGCTCTGCTCCCCTGGCTCCCAGCCTTGGGACTGAGGGGCAGGGGGGAACCGCCCTCCAGCAGTCACCGGTGGCATGGAGTGGGCTAGGGCTGAGTCGCTCCACTTTCTGCCACCCAGTGATTGCAGGGTGCGCCCACCCCTGCTTCAGTCCCCGGGCATGTTGCTCAAGGGAAGGGGTTGAGTGGGGCAGGGCTGGGGTACAGCAGGGGTGGGAAGAGGCAGAGCTGGCGCAGAGCAGGGGTGGGAAGAGGCGGGGCGGGGGTGGAGCAGGGGCAGGGTCAGCTTTCCGGGGCAGCTCAGCAGGCTGGGGGATCGGGCTCGCCCGTGCCCCTTCTGACTCTGGGCCTGACGCCATGGTAAACTCAGAACTGATGAGAGAGAAGCCCCTCTGGCTCCTCAGCCTCAGAAGTTGAAAGGGCGAGCCAGGTCCGGGGATGCTAGGCACTTGGAGAGGGGATGGGGGGGCTGCCTGAAATTTTGTCAGCTGGGGGGGGCACGTTACCAGGGATACATGGTAGGGATGGGAGACCAGCTCTGCTCCCCTCAAAAGCACAGAGAGAAACTTCCCTGAGCTGCTGAGAGTTCAGGTCACTCACCCTCTCCCGGTTTGTCAGCTCTGCATTGTTTGGGTCTGGTCTGGGAGAGATGTGGAGATGCTGATGCGACAACCATGTCATGCTGAAAGATATGCTTTGCACTCGCTGCTGGGATTAGTTCTATGGCCTGACTATATGTGTAGGGGAGGGGTCCAGGAATGCTCCCGTTGGTCCTTTTCCTTTATGGGCCATGGGGAGAATGGGTAGCCTGTTTGCCTCAACATGTTCCCAACACTTGCAGCTTTGCATTAAGACACTGACTGTAATCACATGTCATATGGCAGGGCATCAGCAGGGCCAGGAAAGAATTTTTCTCACCTATGCACAAGGGCCAGATGCATCCTGGAGAGCGTTTTTGCCTTCCTCTGAAACATAGGAGGTCGGCCCCAGGTGGAGACAGGACACAAAGCAAGGTTGACCGGTGCTCTGAGGCAGTGCAGAGTTTCTGCTTCCTAGCTACCTGCCTGATGAGTCTTGCTCACAAGATCCAACCCACTGCCAGATTTGGATTGGGAAGGAATTTCCCCCAGGTCAGGTTGGCAGGGACCTTCAGGGGGGTTTTCGCTTCCTTGGCAGAGTGGGACGTGGTTTGACTGCTGCGATCATCTGATCATGTCTCACCCCATCAATTCCTGGCACCTCAGTCTCTCCTCTTCTCTGCCTGTGGCACAGTTTGGTGTCCTGGGGACTGAACTGGTTCAGTCCAACTACAGCACTTTTGCTCCCTAGAGAAACGGAATCTCCTTTCAGATGCAGGAGCTCAGACTGGGTAATCTGACAGTCCATTCTAGCCTTAGTCTATGAAATGGCCATGTCTTGGTCATGGATGGGGGTTGAACCAGGGCACAAGCATGAGCCTCAACCACTTAAGCAAAAGGAGCAGAAGCTGTAGCTGGGAGCTCTAAAAGACTCCCATTCTCTTTGGCTCAGGCCCTAAGGGGGACATGTAACATGCCTAGCAGTGGGTTGGGCTGACATATCATGGGGGAGGCTGCTTCTCAAAAGAAATACTTTTTTTCACACAGCTCACAGTTAGCCTGTGGAACTCACTGTCCCAAGCTATGGGGGACACAAAGAGCTTCGTAGCATTTGGAGAAGGGTTAGACTTGTATGTGGATAATAAGAATATCTAGAGTTAGAATAACAAATATAGCAGGGATCTAAAACCTTCCTGCTCTGGGGCATAAACTGATGGCAAATGGCTGGGAGTTATGAGCTTTCCAGGGGGCAGGTTACCCCATAACTGCCTACTGAAGGGTTTCTTCCTCCAAAGCAGCGGGGGCTGGTCATCGGAAATAGCCTAGATGAACCCCTACTTGGATCCAGTCTGGCAATTGCTCCTGGTACATCCACTCCAGAAGAAAATAACAGATCATCTCCACAGTCCAGCCTGGTGTGGCAGACTCAAGAGAGTCTGGGGAGGCTCAGAGGAACACCCAAACCATAAAGGTTTGCCCACAACTGATGCTATCCTGTAACATTTCATAGGGTAAAATACTATCTCCTTGCCCATGGCCCAGGGATGAAAACGCAACAACGGTAGAAACCTCCTGCTGGTGAAGACCATCACATGGAGGGTCCTGGAGAGCTGAGTTCGCTCTTTATCCATCACACACAGCAGCCTGGGCAGCAGCAGTACAAGCTTCCTACTAGTGGCTGTTAGGATATAGATATTCAGGCCTGTCTGTAAAGGCCTATACTCTAAGAATTTAGGTATATTCTTATCACTTGGCTAGTTCCAGAGGTATAAAAGAAAGAATCAAAATCACTGTCTGCTGGTGTAAGGGCCTTCTCTTACTGTGACAGTCTGAGGCCCTGTTCTTAGGCTAAGGCCTTTGGCTAAGCAGCAGAGGCAGCCATAAGCTGGGAAGCGACCGGTCACCTCCTCACATTCCAAACTAGTCACACTGAAATAAGGTGCTATTTGGCTGTTAGGAATACAATCCTGTCCTGATAGTTCCTATCACCTCCAGAGAAAGGGAAGTGCCTAGAAAATGTAAAAGGAAACTTAGTTTGATAGCATCCTGTCTGGCAAGAACTCACTTATCAATAGCTGGGATGTGAAATCCTCGCTTCTGTGTTGTCTTGTCATTGTAGTTCCCACTTTGCTATTGTTTGTCTGTATAATCTCTGTCTGGTTCTGTGATTGTTCCTGTCTGCTGTATAATTAATTTTGCTGGGTGTAAACTAATTAAGGTGGTGGGATATAATTGGTTACATAATCATGTTACAATATGTTAGGAATGGTTAGTTAAATTTCAGGAAAATGATTGGTTAAGGTATAGCTAAGCAGAACTCAAGTTTTACTATGTAATCTGAAGTCAATGAGGAAGTGACTGGGTGTGGGTGGGGGTGGGCATGGGCATGTGGGTGAGGGAGATGGGAACAGGGAATGGGGGTAAGAAAATTGGAATCATGTTTTGCTAAAGGGGGAAATGGGAACAGGGAATGGGGGTAAGAAAATTGGAATCATGTTTTGCTAAAGGGGGAAATGGGAACAGGGAATGGGAGTAAGGAAGTTGGAATCATGTTTGGCTAAGGGCAGGAATGGGAACAGGGACACAGGTGTAAGGCTCTGTGGTGTCAGAGCTGGGAAGGAGGATACTAAGGAAGGAAACTGGAATCATGCTTGCTGGAAGTTCACCCCAATAAACATCGAATTGTTTGCACCTTTGGACTTCGGGTATTGTTGCTCTCTGTTCATGCGAGAAGGACCAGGGAAGTAAGTGGGTGAAGGAATAAGCCCCCTAACAGTGGCCAACCAATGCCCCTTCTACCGGATGTGGTGGGATAGGCTCTTGGGGGCCGTTCAGTCCTTGGTCTCTCTGGCATGCCTGAACGATAAGCCAGGGGTGAAAGTAACATTAAGCACTTACCAGTATGAGGCCCGGCTCTGGCCCCAGAAGGGGCAGGGCCTCAGGTGGAAGGGGCGGGGCTGAGGGTGGGGTCAGCATTCCCCAGCCAGCCCATCTGCACTGCCTGGCCTGCGCAGCCTGGGGCTCCAGCGGCAATTTAAAGAGCCTGGAGCTCTGCCCACCGGAGCCCCGAGCCCTTTTAAATCATGGCCCTGGGGCAGCTGCTCCTTCCCCCCCACATCGGTGGCCGGGGGGAGCAGGGCAAAAGGGGCAATGACGTTAAAGCGCTGCCACAGCAATGCTTTAAGCAGGGTCCTTTGCCGTGGTAGCACTTTAACATCGCTGCCCTTTTTGTGGCCCTCCCCACCATCAGCGGCCTTGCTGGTAGGGAAGTCTGCTGAGTACGGGCCGGTACCAGGGGCTACTTTTTACTGGTACGCCGTCCCGGCGCATACAGGCTTACTTTCACCCCTGGCACTGGCTGAGTTTTGTGGTGGGCTCACCTGCCCATTGAAAATGTTAACTCACGACCACCTATCACAGGGCATTGGCATCCAATATCAGACTGACAGCAGTCTCTTCAACCTTTCTCGTCTCCATGCCAGCAACAATAACTGGACTCCAGTAGGCAGATGATTGTGCTGTAGTTGCACACTCAAAGGAGGATCCACAAACAGCCCTTAATTGGTTCTCTGAAGCTTATAAAAGCCTAGTGCTAACTCTGAACATCGGCAAAACAAATGTTCTCCACCAGCCAGCTCCCGGTCAACCTTCAGACCCAGCAAGGAAGATCTACATTGACAAAGAAGAACTGGAAAATGTAGAATACTCTGCCTATCTTGGCAGCCATCTCTCACAGAGGGGAGACATAGACATTGAGATTCAACACAGACTCTGCTGTGCCAGCCTTGTCTTCAGCAGACTGTCTCACCAGGTGCTCAACAATCACAACATCAGAACACACATTCTATTTTTAGTTTATAAAGTGGTGGTAATCCCAACTCTCCTCTCAACATAAAGTGGGAGCATCATTGCACCAATGTCAGTGTCCTCACCACGGCCGTCCCTAGTGGGATGTGGGACCCGGGAAAAGGCGCTGATTTTCTATCTGCCATGGGGTGCTCCCCAAGCGCCGCCCAGGCCCTGCCCCCACTCCATCCCTTCCCCAAGGCCCCACCCCGCCTCTTCCCACCCCCGCCCAGCCTCTTTCAGCCCCACTTCTTCCCCACCCAGTTCCTCTCCCTCCCCTGAATGCGCTGTGCCTTCACTCCTCTCCCCTCCCGCACAGCACCTCCAGACTCTGCAAAACAGCTGATTGGTGGTAGGCGCTGGGAGGGAGAGGGAGGCGCTGATCGGTGAGGCCCGCCGGCGGGCAGGAGGCACTGGAGGGAGGGAGAGGTTGGTAGGGGGGCTTTTTCTTGCCCCTGCCTGCCTCACCTCCCTGCCCACCTCCTCATGAAGCATGGGGGGCCCCCCACAGCGCGGGGCCTAGGGCAGTTGCCCCGATTCACCGTGTCCTAGGGATGGCTCTGGTCTTCACAGAAGCCAACATCTTCAGTGTTGAGGCCCTGATTATCCAGCACCAGCTGAGGTGGAGCGGGCACTGTGTGTGCATGCCTGACACATGCTTACCAAAACAACTGCTGTACACCCAACTCACCAAAGGAGAAAGGAAATGGGAGGCCAAAAGAAATACTTTAAAGACACCCTCAAGATAAACATCAAGAGATGTGGCATCAACACCACACACTGGGAGACCATAGCCCAGGACAGGGATAACTGGTGAAGACTTGTCAGAGAAGGAACATCCACTTTTGAGGAAAATTGCCTCGCTCTGGTCGCAGAAAAAAGCCAGAAAAGAAAGGACAGACAACTGTCACGCAACAGACATGGCCCAATGCTGACTTCCAACACCACCTGCAGTGTCTGCCAACGAGTTTGTAGCTCAAGGATCAGTCTCCTCAGTCATGAAAGGACCTATAAAAAATAAAACCTGTGAACAAGATCATCCTGAACCTCAAGGGATCACTGGCAACCTGCACATTGGGGACTGGCGTGCAACTCAACAAGCTCTTTCCACCCAGGGCCACCGAAGGGGGTAACAACTTCCCTTCTCCACCAACCCCAGCTACATTCCACCTGGTGACCATATTTTATTAGCTCTCCGCAGAGCATTTCCAGTCCTCCAGTCCTTGGCTCTATTACAGCAGAGATCCTGGCCATGCAGTGTGTGTGGGAGTGCAACGGGGCTGGCAGATCTGCTAAAGGGCTGCTTCTGTGCTCCTGGGTGGGCAGGCCCATGGGGAAGCGGTGTCAGATCAAAGCCAAGGGGGCAGGGCAGCTGCTAGCCACAGCAACAGAAAGTGCACCTGGCATTTGCTTTCTCTCTATTTAATACTTTGGTACATCCCTATTCAGGACTTCCTGGCTGGATTGCAGGTGAGCTTTGGCATCTGGCATTTTGCTGACAGGCCATTTGAAGCTTGGTTTTTTCAAATCTCTCTCCCTGTAACTACTCATCCTGCTGAAAGTTTCTGGGGAGTGGGGAACCAGCAGAGGGAGGGGGCATCAGCATGAACTGCTCTCCTCTGTTCAGACACCTCCTTGGCAGTCATCAGCCAGCGAGTCTGAAGTTGCTTTGTGCACCTGTCTACAATATTGCCATGGTTTGCTGTGCTGTGCACACTGGCTAAAACCGGAGGGAGCAAGGTCTCCATAATCTGGTAGTCTGTGCGGGGATGTGAGTGGCATGCACAGCTGTTGGGCATCCTGGAACTTCTGCTACCACTGGAGCCAGAGTCTTTCCTGCCGCTGCAGCCCAGTGAGGCTCAGGGGGATTGGGAGCATGAATTCCATGGGGCTGCAAGGCTGTATCTTAGGGCGGGGGTGAGTGTGTCAGGTTGGTTAGATGTGTGTGGCAGCATGGGGTAGGGGTGAGAGTATAGGACAGGAAATGAGGAGTTCTAGTTTTGGATTTGCTGGGTGACCTGGGGCAAGTTGCTTTTGGTGCTTCTGTTTCCCTGCCAATGACTGGACTGTAAGCTCATCAGGGCAGGGACCATCTCACACTAGGTTTATGAGCAGATGAGGCCTTGAGGACTAATAATGGGTGCAACCACTGAGGAGCATATTTGGACACCTCTCCCCGCTCTGAGCACTGGCTCTAGATCCTCTCCACAGTGACTATATGGGAGGAGGGACAGGAAGACCTTGGAGATGTTCTCATCTCTCCCTGTTCTCATCTCCCCTGCCAGCTTCTCTGCTGAGGTGAGCAAAGTGCACATGGCATAACCAGGTGTGCTCTGCATTTCCTTGGCAGGGGGGGTTGCCATGAAGTTCCCATCCTGGCTTTCATTTACCCCAGAATTCTATTCATAGCTCTTAGGGGCCTGGAAATCATCTTGAACATACTGACTGGGTATAGCCAATCAGACTATGCCTACCTGAGTCTGCAGATATCCTGAAACAATAGGTCTAGGTGGGACCTCCCCCATTCATCTTAGTCAGGGCATCATGGACTCTGTGATACTGAGACAATGGAATTAATCATTTTGCTGCAGCCAGGTGCTCAAGTTTTGTAGTCTATCTCCCTGCCTTGCTGGGACCTACCCAACTCTTGATCTACAACTTTCCCCTCAAGGGGAAGTTAACCGGATCATGGCCCATGGTCCTTGCACTGCAGGCACCATTGCATTGTGGAGCCAGAGCCAGAGTCCAGCTTCCAGTCAGGCAGCATTTCCTCAGATCAATTCCTTATTCAAGTATAACTGAATTCAATAGCCTGTGGAACTCATTGCCACAGGATGTTACTGAGGCCAAGAGCTTAGCAGGATTCAAAAAGGGACTGGACATTTGTAATCTGGATACTCTTGTCATCTGTATAATAGTTAATGCTAAAAATGTAAACAAGAGCTTTTGAAATGAAACTCTCCAGCTTTAGGGCTCTAACCATGGGAGTTTCAGAGGAAACCAGCACAGGAGGGTTAGACTAATGGTGGTGCGTGAGTGCGGGGTATCCTGCGCCTTGGGGGAAGGGTGCTTCAAATGCTTCAGACTCTTCCCAGTCTCTCCTAGGAGAGTGAAAAGGCAGCAGTGCTATTTCTGCTCATGCAAGCTCTGGTTCCTGGTGCTGATTACCCCCAGCACGGCTTCTCTTCCTCACTGAGATGCCGAAATCACTGCCAGAAAAAATGGATCCTAGAGCAGGGCTCCCTAACCTGGGGGGTGGGTGGGTTGTGAATGGGTGTCAGGGGATCATGACTGTCTCATGACAGTCAATCTATTTTTTCCACTTCAGCAGGTGGGTATTGTAGTTTTAAGAATGCTTGATAGAGATCCTGTAGGTGTTTGTCTCTGTCTGAGGGATCGGAGCAAATGCGGTTGTATCTTAGAGCTTGGCTGTAGACAATGGATCGTGTGGTGTGTCCTGGATGGAAGCTGTAGGCATGCAGGTAAATGTAACAGTCTGTAGGTTTCCGGTATACGGTGGTGTTTATGTGACCATTGTTTATTAGCACTGTAGTGTCCAGGAAGTGGATCTCTTATGTGGACTGGTCTAGGCTGAGGTTGATGGTGGGATGGAAATTGTTGAAATCATGGTGGAATTCCTCAAGGGCTTCTTTTCCATGGGTCCAGATGATGAATATGTCATCAATGTAGCGAGTAGAGTAGGGGAGTTAGGGGACGAGAGTTAAGGAAGCGTTGTTCTAAGTTAGCCATAAAAATGTTGGCATACTGTGGGGCCTTGCGGGTACCCATAGCAGTACCGCTGACTTGAAGGTATATATTGTCCCCAAATGTGAAACAGTTGTGGGTGAGGACAAAATCACAAAGTTCAGCCACCAGGTTTGCCGTGGCATTATCAGGGATACTGTTCCTGACGGCTTGTAGTCCATCTTTGTGTGGAATGTTGGTGTAGCTTCTACATCCATAGTGGCCAGGATAGTGTGACATCAGGAATCATAACATTCAAAAACCAGTAAGAGAACACTTCAATCTCTCTAATCACTCAGTGACAGACTTAAAGGTGGCAATTTTGCAACAGAAAAGCTTCAAAAACAGACTCCAATGAGAAGCTCCTGAACTTGAATTAATATGCAAACTCGATACCATTAACTTAGGTTTGAACAGAGACTGGGAATGGCTCGGTCATTACACTAATTGAATCTATTTCCCCATGTTAAGTAGCCTCACACCTTCGTGTCAACTTCGTGTCCGAATGGGCCATCTTGATTATCACTTCCAAAGTTTTTTTTCCCCCTGCTGATAATAGCTCCTCTTAATTAATTAGCCTCTTACAGTTGGTATGGGTACTTCCACCTTTTCATGTTTTCTCTATGTATAAATATCTTCTTACCATATGTTCCATTCTATGCATCCGATGAAGTGGGCTGTAGCCCACGAAAGCTTATGTTCAAATAAATTTGTTAGTCTCTAAGGTGCCACAAGTACTTCTGTTCTTTTTGCTGATACAGACTAACACAGCTGCTACTCTGAAACCTTTACTAAAAAGAAACCATTTCCTCAAGTTTCAAAGGCGACTGGCCAAACTCTGGTCTCTGTTCAGGGGCCTAATTCCACTGCAGCCATCCTTGATTTTCCCTAGCATTACTGAGATCAGCATCTGTCCCGAGATGATCAAATAGCTCATGAGATCTTTTATAAATAACACAGCCGGGGTTATGTCATTACAAAGAAAAAACCCACAACCTCCTTAACTTATTGCTTGGACATGCTGCAGTGTGTCCTGTACAAACAGAGCTCCTGGCTTCTCATAATTCACAGTACCTGGCGGCCAATCTCTCAATTCCACTTCTCAACAATTTATACCAAGGTCACACACAGCGTGCTCAGTGAAGGCACAGCAGGACAGCAAGAAATTAGAGCAGCAGGGCAGGGAGGGGGAAAGGGAGACACTGACATAAAATGACAGGTTTCAGAGTAACAGCCGTGTTAGTCTGTATTCGCAAAAAGAAAAGGAGTACTTGTGGCACCTTAGAGACTAACCAATTTATTTGAGCATGAGCTTTCGTGAGCTACAGCTCACTTCATCGGATGCATACCGTGGAAACTGCAGCAGACTTTATATATACACAGAGAATATGAAACAATACCTCCTCCCACCCCACTGTCCTGCTGGTAATAGCTTATCTAAAGTGATCATCAGGTTAGGCCATTTCCAGCACAAATCCAGGTTTTCTCACCCTCCACACCCCCACACAAATTCACTCTCCTGCTGGTGATAGCCCATCCAAAGTGACAACTCTTTACACAATGTGCATGATAATCAAAATGGGCCATTTCCTGCACAAATCCAGGTTCTCTCACTCCCTCACCCCCCTACAAAAACCCACCCCCATACACACACAAACTCACTCTCCTGCTGGTAATAGCTCATCCATGGTCAGTTTGGATGAGCTATTACCAGCAGGAGAGTGAGTTTGTGTGTGTATGGGGGTGGGTTTTTGTAGGGGGGTGAGGGAGTGAGAGAACCTGGATTTGTGCAGGAAATGGCCCATTTTGATTATCATGCACATTGTGTAAAGAGTTGTCACTTTGGATGGGCTATCACCAGCAGGAGAGTGAATTTGTGTGGGGGTGTGGAGGGTGAGAAAACCTGGATTTGTGCTGGAAATGGCCTAACCTGATGATCACTTTAGATAAGCTATTACCAGCAGGACAGTGGGGTGGGAGGAGGTATTGTTTCATATTCTCTGTGTATATATAAAGTCTGCTGCAGTTTCCACGGTATGCATCCGATGAAGTGAGCTGTAGCTCACGAAAGCTCATGCTCAAATAAATTGGTTAGTCTCTAAGGTGCCACAAGTACTCCTTTTCTTTTGACATAAAATGAAAGCTCATAAAAACATGCCCCACTCTCTCATGCTTTAGAGCTAATGGTGAGGGAGAAGCAATTTAATTTCCATGCATTATGGTTGATAATATGTATTGACATCCACGTGGTATATAAAATATGTGATCAGATATACAGGGCATGCTGTGTTAAGTAACTGCTATTGTTGCTATTTATTTATAGGTGCTCCAGCAATGATTGGAATGTGTACACAAAATGAGTCTCTCTAAACAAAAGGCAACTAGTTGCCATCAAATAAAAGAATACATTCTCTTCTCAGTGCCTACAGAATTAAATGCATCAATATACAGCAGAGTAATTGCTACCTGTCACGCATAGACATTATTTAAAATTCTTACGCACCCATCAAAAGCTTGAAACACAAGTCAAGGGAGCAGCTGGTACAATCTCTCCTTTTATTATTATTTTTTTAATCTCTGATTTTCGTAGCCAGGTGTGCACAAATGCTTACAGCAGATATTACAGGCTCTTCCAGTGACAAAAGACACTGAACATCTTCCCTTTTACTCTCAGCCAAAGTTTAATGCATTTTCTCCTGCTGGTGGAATCTGACTCACACAGTAGCAGATAACAAACCGAAGCCTTCAGCAGACTCTGATACGCTTACAATGGTGGGAAAGGATGGGCTTGGATTGTAGCATGCCGCATGACCCCTTCCCATCTGAATTGGGGTTCAGCAATGTGTCCCAGGCCTAAAGTTGGTCATATAAACACTGACGAACAAATACTGTAGTGCCTAAGTGGTAAGTCCAATTCACAGTTATTCAAGGAGTTAATTGGTGCTCCAGGATCTGCAGATTGTCATCAGGCCTTCATGAAAACAACAACAGGTAGAAGTTTCGCAGCTGGGCCTTCATCTGACTGCTCCAGTCAGGAAGTGTCTCAGGCACTAACCAGTATTCCCCATTCACTGTTACTTGCTATACTCTTGTTTCTAAAAAGGTAACTCATCCAATCAGAAAAATACCATGTGACTTAAGTTGCTGATCACATGGCATGGATGTCAAAGAGTCAACGTTCACAGTCTGTGGATAGCCCTTTCATTGCAGGGTTAACTTGGTGATCGGCTCCCAGGTTGGCCTAGCCTGTGAGTGAGCAGCCACTGCAAAACCCTCTCTGGTTTTGAGTCACTGGTGCTGAGGTCCCCCCTGCGCCACTGGGGCTTATGGGGACATCCCAAGCTTCTTAGCACTGCAGTGAGCTGAGCTGCTCTAGGATCCAGTGAATTTCAGGAGAAGAGAAAGTTACCCACCTTGTGTGGTAACATAGGTTCTTCAAGATGTGTGTCCCTGTGGGTGCCCCACTTTAGGTGTTTGTGCACTCCTGCTCTTGTAATTGGAGATTTTTAGTAGCAGTGCCCAGTTGGGTCGCACATGTGCGGTCCCTGTCTTGTGCTGAGTCAGGCCATTAATTGGTGCTCTTCGACCATCATACCCTCCATTCCTTCACTACCTCAGAGACTAAGTAATAAACTCCAAAGTAGAGGGGAGGAGGGAGGGTAGTGGAATACCCACAGGGACACACATCTTGAAGAACCTACGTTACTGCACAAGGTGAGTAACTTTCTCTTCTTCTTTGAGTGCTATCCCTGTGGGTGCTCCGCTTTAGGTGACTTCAGAACAGTGCTCTCTGGGGAAAGGAGGGGGCTTCGGAGTTGAAGTTGTGAGAGAAGACAATACAGTGAGTCCAAAAGAGGCATCGGACATTGCTCGTTGTTGTAATGCGTAGTGCTGTGTAAAGGTATGGACTGAGGCCCAGGTTGAAGCCCTACTCATAGACTCATAGACATTAAGGTCAGAAGGGACCATTATGATCATCTAGTCTGACCTCCTGCACAATGCAGGCCACAGAATCTCACCCACCCACTCCTGTAACAAACCCATGACCTATGTCCGAGCTTTTGAAGTCCTCAACTCGTGGTTTGAAGACTTCAAGGTGCAGAGAATCCTCCAGCAAGTGACCCGTGCCTCACGCTGAAGAGGAAGGCGAAAAACCCCCACGGCCTCTGCCAATCTGCCCTGGAGGACAATTCCTTCCTGACCCCAAATATGGCGATCAGCTGAACCCTGAGCATGTGGGCAAGACTCACCAGCCAGACACCCAGGAAAGAAAATTCTCTGTAGTAACTCAGATCCCACCATATCTAGTGTCCCATCACAGACCATTGGGCATATTTACCTCAAATAGTCAAAGATCAATTAATCGCCAAAATTAGGCTATCCCATCATACCATCTCCTCCATAAACTTATCAAGCTTAGTCTTGAAGCCAGATATGTCTTTTGCCTTCACTGCTCCCCTTGGAAGGCTATTCCAGAACTTCACTCCTCTAATGGTTAGAAACCTTCATCTAATTTCAAGTCTAAACTTCCTGATGGCCAGTTTATACTGTTAAGGAAAGTTAGCACATGTGACTCCATTTTGGTTTGGGGCCCACCATTGTCTAAAAGCAAGCACATCATGCACCAGGAGGAGTGTTCCTTAGATACTGCATTCCTGTGAAAATCCTCGTCCTTGTCTCCAGCCTGCCTTGACTCCTGGTATCAGTTCTTGGTCCCTAACTCACTATCTCCTGGCCTTTGATGTGAGGCCTCCCATCCTGATAATAAAAGTTACTGATGCATCGTTTTAGGACCATGCTGTGTAATTAACATACTAGTTTAGCACGAGGAATGCACCAAGCAGGGATAGGTGGTAGATAAGAAAAGGCTTTGTTTATTGGCTAAGGTTTCCGATGCACGAGGGCAACATGCTTTGCTAAGAGGTATATAACCTTTGTATAATCTGTATATGGGGTCCCCTCCTGGCTAGCAGGGGGGCACCATGCTCGAGCATAATAAACTTGGTGTTTTTTGGGAACTCTGCAGTTGTGGACTTTGTTTATGTGCCTCAGCCTAGATTTGAACTGTGCATGACCTATCAGGTATAATTCATAGCATTTGTGTGCGTGTCCTACCAGGTGTAATTCGTAACAATATCCATTTGTTCTTGTGTCCACATTGGTACTGAGCTTAAATAATTCCTCTCCCTCCCTGATATTTATCCCTCTGATATATTTATAGAGAGCAATCATATCTCCCCTCAGCCTTCTTTTGGTTAGGCTAAACAAGCCAAGCTCTTTGAGTCTCCTTTCGTAAGACAGGTTTTCCATTCCTTGGATCATCCTAGTAGCCCTTCTCTGTACCTGTTCCAGTTTGAATTCATCCTTCTTAAACATGGGAGACCAGAACTGCACACAGTATTCAAGATGAGGTCTCACCAGTGCCTTGTATAATGGTACTAAAACCTCCTTATCTCTACTGGAAATACCTCGCCTGATGCATCCCAAGACCACATTAGCTTTTTTCACAGCCATATCACATTGGTCGCTCATAGTCATCCTGTGATCAACCAATACTCTGAGGTCCTTCTCCTCCTCTGTTACTTCCAAGTGATGTGTCCCCAGTTTATAACAAAAATTATTGTTATTAATCCCTAAATGCATGACTTTGCACTTTTCACTATTAAATTTCATCCTGTTGCTGTTACTCCATTTTACAAGGTCATCCGGATCTTCCTGTATGATATCCCAGTACCTCTCTGTACTGGCAATACCTTCCAGCTTCGTGTCATCACAAAGATGTCCATGATAGGCATATTGTTAAGGAAAGCAACAGAGGTCAATTGGACTCTGGTGGAATGTATGCTAATTCCCATAGGGGTCGGTCACACTGATGAAAGCATAGTTTTATGTAATTGGAAATCCACTTGGAGAGCCTCTGTTTGGATATGGCACTCCCTTTGGAGCGTTCAGTGACAGAGACAAACTGTCTGGGTGATTTATGAAATGGTCTTGTTCTGTCTATATAAAAGGCCAATTCCCTCTGTATGTCGAGAGTATGAAGTGTAGACTGCCTTCCATCCTCATGGGGTTTGGGGTAGAATGTTGGTAGGTAAATGGGTTGATTAAGGTGGAAGGCTGATATGACTTTTGGTAAAAAATTGGGGTACAGTCTCAGGGATACTTTATCTTTAAAAAAGACAGTATAAGGGGGGTCTGCCATGAGAGCACCCAGCTCTCCTACACCTCTGGCAGATGTAATGACCACTAGAAATTCCACCTTCATGGAAAGGTGTAGTAGTGAGCATGTAGCCATGGGTTCAAATGGGGAACCAGTGAGGGCCTGAAAGACAAGGTTGAGGTCCCATGGTGTAGCAGGATCATGTAGTTCTGGGTAGATGTTTGTGAGGCCTTTGAGGAAACATTTGGTGAGTGGGTAGGCAAAGACAGAACATTGATCCACCTTGTGGTGAAAAGCTGTGATAGCGGAGAGGTGAACTTCTATTGAACTCATGGAGGGGCCTGACCTTTTAAGTTCTAGGAGGTAATATAATATTGAGGGTAAGGAGGCTGAAATAGATGCCATCTGCTTTTGCTGGCACCAGGCATCGAATCACCAACACTTGAGTATGTATGTGCAGTGGGTAGTTGCTCTGCAACTATTCAATAATACATCTTCCAAGCAGGTCATCTCAGATCCCTTGAGCCATGGAGGAACCATGCCCTGAGATGGAGTCTTTGTGGATCCGGATGCTGGGCACAACCTGAGTCCTGGGAGGCAGATGAGGCAGAGGCAGAAGCAGGAGCATGATTGGTGAATGCACCTCCATCCAGAGAAGGTAAGGATACCAGGTTTGTTGGGACCACACAGGGATTATTAGGATTACTGTGGCTCTGCCCTGCATGATCTTGTGGGTCACTTGCGTCAGGAGGGGGATGAGAGGGAAGGCATATAGGAGGGAAGCATTCCACTCGATGAGAAAGGTGTCACCTAGAGAATGTGTGCAGTGACCTGCCCTGGAGCAAAACTGGGGGCATATGGTATTTTGTGTGGTTGCAAAGAGGTCTATCGCTGGGAGCCCTCACTGTTGGAATATGTGTAGGAGCACGTGGTTGTCGAGCTACCACTCATGGTCCTGAGAACAGTGCCTCCTTAGAGTAGCCACCGTGGTGTTCTGCCATCCAGGTAGGTATGTGATGTGGACATTGTGGCTTCCACGCATAGGGAGTGTGATCATGCTGCCCCTCGTCTATATAAAACATGCAAGCTAAGTTGTCCGTAAGGCTCTGAATGGCCTTGTCTTTGATGATTGGCAGGAAGTGGGGACAGGCGTTGCGGATGGCTCACAGTTCTAACAGATTTATGTGGAAAAGGGATTCTGCAGGGGACCAGCAGCCCTGGACAGAATGTGGATGCATGTGTGCTCCCCATCCCAAGAGCGAAGCATCTGTGGTGATGGTTAGTGTTGGTGTATTCTGAATGAAGGGCACCCCCATGCAGACATTGTCTGTTTGTGTCCACCAGAGCAGGGAGTTTTTTATTTTGTCTGGCATCATGAGGCGTTTGTTTATGCTGTCTGTGTGGGACATAATTTATACATATAAGCAGTCAGGATGAGCTCTACCCTGACATCTGATGGCGAGTCATGGTGGGTTGTGCAAAAGAACTTCAGGGGCTGATCTCATTTGCATAGGCACACCCACCCTGCCTAGATGGTCACTTTGGCAGCTGTAGGAGCCCAAGATTCTCTGTTATTGGGGCAGAAATAAACTGTTATTATCCTGATTATGTGAATCAAGGACAGTGGAACTGTACTTGGCCTTTTCACCATCAACTCAGCAGCACTCGCTAGGCAAGGGTCATGGGTTTCAAAACCCAGTGAATGGAGAGAGGTTGGGGATATGTATTAATACTTGGTGGTGTGGGCCTCACATGCTAATTGCACTTCCTTCTCTCTCCACTGTAGAATATCAGAGCTAATTTTGATACTATTAGGAGTCTAGTTATAGGCTGCTGAACTGAATTCACTTTGGGCCAATAGTGCACCAGCACTGAGGCTCCCCTACTATAAGCTGAAATCACAAAATAGCTAAACTTACTAAGAGTTGAAATCACTGAGTGTTGTGTTAAGTAGTGGGGGAGCCGTTTGTGGGACAGCTGGTGGAGCAGAGCAGCTCTTGGAGCAGAGACATTTGCGGGATGTCTAGCAAAGCAGAGCAGAGCGGCTGGTGGAGCAGAGCAGTTTGTTGGATGCCTGTAGCAGCTCATGGGGGCGGCTGGCAGAGCGGAGCAATTCATGGAACGGCTGGTGGAGCAGAGTGGAGCCCCATGGAGAGGTGGGGCAATCAGCTTTGGACCATGTAAGGTGTTCCTTAACACCACTCCATCCCCATCTCCACCCAGGTTGGGAGGTAAAACTCTGCAGATAAACTTTTGAACTCTGGGGCTGCCCTGATCAGGGACAGAGACTTTTGGGTTGTTGGACTTTCGGGACTTTGGGTGATTTTGCGTTGCTGGACTCAAGAACCAAAGGGAAAGGACATGCCCCAATTTCCTTGGGGTGGGGTTTTTGCTCATGGGTTGTGTTATGAATCCTGTTGGTGGTGTTTCCCCAACATAATACCACATTGTTTCTCTCTGTTATTAAAAAGCTTTTGCTACACTCAGACTAGGTGCTTGCAAGAGGGGAAGTATTGCCTCTCGGAGGCACCCAGCGGGGGTGGTATATATTTCTCCCAGGTCACTGGGTGGGGGCTCGAGCCGGTTTTGCATTGTGTTATTGGAATGGAACCCCTAGATACTGAACCCTTGTTGCTGCCAACTCTGACGGGCAGAAGGGTTACATTTTTGGGGGCTCATCTGGGAAGAAACTGGGGCTCCTACAGCAGCCAAAGTGACCATCTAGGCAGGGTGGGAGTGCCTATGCAAATGAGATCAGCCCCTGAAGTTCTTTTGCACAACCCACCATGACTTGCCACCAGATGTCAGGGTAGAGCTCATCCTGACTCTGCTTACATACAGAGCCACCCTTGCAGGCAATGCATGTGTAATCTTGCGTGTCTGACAAAGAAGGTTGTGGCAGCAATGTGACCGAGAAGTTGTAGGAAAGTCCTAGCAGATACCTGTGGACTGTTTCGTGTCGTGGATATGAGGTTATTAGAGTGAGAAATGGTTGCCTTGGTAGAGAGGCTAGGGCCTCGGGAGAATTGAGATGGGCCCCAATGAGCTCCAACTCTTGCACTGGCATTAGAGTGGACTTTTTTGCATTTATTTGGAGACCTAATCTTGTGAAGAGGGTCACCATCTGTTCAGTGGCTTGTAACGCTGCTTGCCGCATTGGTGCTTTCAGCAGGCAGTCATCCAAATACAGGAATATCATGATTCCATTTCTGTGGAGGTAGGCTGCAACCACTGCTAGTACCTTCGCAAAAACTCAAGGGGCAGTGGATAGACTGAAAGGAAGAACCTTGTATTGGAAATGTTCCTGTCCAATAGTTAATCAGAGAAACCTCCGATGGAAGGGATGGGTCATTATATGAAAATAGGCATCGTGGAGGTCGAGGGCTGAGAACCAATCCCCTCTTTGTAGTGCTGGGATTATAGTGACTAATGTGTCCATCTTGAATCATTGTGTCTTGACAAACTTGCTGAGTCACTGTAGGTCGAGTATTGGTCTCCACCCACCCAACTTTTTCTTCATGAGAAAATAGTGGGAATAAAATCCCCTCCCTCTGTGTTTTGTTGGAACAGGTTCTACTGCTCCTAGATGTATGAGGTGGATTTCCTCCTGACACAGTAGATGCTTGTGAGAAGGGTCCCTGAAGAGGGACGGGGAGGGAGAGTGGGTAGGTGGTTTGAAAAAAAAGGGAATGGAGTAATGAATTTGTATGATTTCTAGCACCCATCTGTCGGATGTGATGGTTTTCCAGACTGGATAAAATGGAACTAGGTGATCTCTGAATGGTCATGAGAGAGTAGTGTTCTCCAGCACAGTCAGACATGGGGCTCTCGGGGCCTCGACCAAGGCTTCAGATTTGTTGCCTGGATGTTGATGGCTGTGATGCAGCTACAGGAGGAGTAGGCTGTCACCTCCTCAATGGCCTCTGTTTGTGACCCTGTGACTCATATTGCCATTGTTGTGAATATGGAGTTTGGTGGTAACACTGAGGGGCATAGTAACGCCTCTGTCTTTTCTTGGGTCTCGGCGTATAGGTCCCCAGAGATCGGAGTGTCGCTGGTGAATCTTTGAAAGTGTGAAGAGAGTTATCAGTCTTTTCAGTGAAGAGTTCAGGCCCCTCGAATAGTAGGTATTCAACCGTCGATTGAACTTCCCTAGGGAAGCCAGAGAGATGGAGCCATGAGGCCCTTCTCATCACCACTGCTGTGGCCACTGATCTTGAAACTGTGTCCGCAGAGTCCAGTGCAGCTTGGAGGGCTGTTCTAGAGATCAGTTGTCCCTCTGATACAGGCGCTGTAAATTGTTCTTTCTTGTCTTCAGAAATAAAGTCAATAATTTCAGAAAACTTTGTGTAGTTATTGTAATCATAGTTTGCCAGCAAGACCTCGTAATTTACTATGCGAAGGTGTAGTGTAGCCAAAAACTAAGCCTTGTGGCCAAAAAGGTCGAGCCTTTTCCAGTCCTTATCATAAGGTGTGTTCTTGGGCTGTGGTCTGCCACATTCATGGACTGCATTGACCACTAATGAATTGGGTGCCAGATGGGAGAAGACAAACTCTGTGCCCTTCGCTGGCACATCATATTTTTTGTCAGATCTCTTGCAGATTGGAGAAGCAGTTGAAGGGGTCTGCCAAATGGTCTTGACAGGTTCCACTATTGCATCGTTCATAAGCTAAGTGATTTTGGATGAAGAGGAGGTATTCAAGATGTCCACGAGTTTATGTTGTGTCACCTGGACCTCTTCCAGAGAGATGTCCAGAAAGCTAGCTACCCTTTTAAATAGGTCTTGGAATTGTTTGAAATCATCCCCCATATTAAGGGGAGGAGGCATGACGGTATCATCTGAGGAAGATGATGACAGGTGGGTAGGCGGTGCCCCTTCCTAGTCTGGGGATTCTTTCTCCTCTTCCTCTCCTTCCTCTGCTGGTTCCGAGGGTCCAGATACCGAAGGTGCAGGCGATTGCTGCATGCTGAGTCTAGATGTGGTGGGCAGACCCTGTTGTGTGGGGTATGTCACCCATGGGTTCCAGTATGCTGTTGGTGTGGGAGAGGCATAGGTGGACCCCAGGGTAGGCTGTACCACTGTAGATGTCTGGGATCAGTAAAATATGCCCCCTAAGGGGGGTTCTGATTTGGGCAGCATATGGTGGGCAGGAGATTGTGGAGGAGAATCTATTTGTCCTTCCCCGCTGTCCTCATCATCACATGAAACGGAGGGAGCGTAGCATAGTAGAGACTCAGTGCTGAATGTGCTGGTGCTGAGGATCATAGAATCATAGAATATCAGGGTTGGAAGGGACCTCAGGAGGTCATCTAGTCCAACCCCCTGCTCAAAGCAGAACCAATCCCCAACTAAATACGGATGGGAGAGTCAGATGTAGATCTGACTAAGAGATCTTTGTGCTGTAGGAACTGCTGCCATGTCTGCATGATCTGCACCGAGGTTGCATGATCATTGGTGCTGGGAGCCGGGGTGTATATGTCGGCACTGTAGCTGTGCTGGTGTGTGCCCTGAGTGTACATTGGGGTTCGAGGAGTAAGCCACAATCTGCAGCGGTGCTGCACCGCTGTGTGTTGATCATGGCTTTGGCTGAGTCGGTGCCAAGGCATAGGGTTTCGACTTCCCCTTAGCTCCTGTGTCTGAGCTGGCTCTTTTAGAGTCCTTAGCTTTTGTGGTACTGGCGGTGCCGGATGGTCCCGCTATCTTGGCTCCAGGCACTGACAGTGCTGATGGTGCTGATGCTGTTTGCCCATTTGCAGAACGGCACTTCTTGGCTGATTCCTGTGTTGGGGTGTAGTTACCCACTTTTTAGACACTTCTTTAGCACGTTGATAAGAAATCTGGGTGGAGAAGGGACCCTTGTCAGAAGCCATGGTTGGCAAGGCTTGTCCAGGCTGGGTCCGGGCTTCAGGCTCAGACACAGGTCTGAATGACTTCTCCATGAGAAGGAGTTTTAGTAGCAAGTCTCTAGCCTTTCTTGTTCTGGCAGTTAACTTGAGGCAATGAGGAAACTTCTGTGTTATGTGTGTTTCACCTAGGCCGCGAAACCACTGAGTGTGCCCTTCTGAAACTGGTATTGACAGTCTGCAGGTTAGCCAAAGTTTAAAGCCTAGGGAACCAGGCATTCCCATCAGGGAAGGCTTTTTCCCCTCAGAGAGGCTGACTATCCTAAAGGGTCAACTTGAAACCTAACTTTTAACAAGGGGAATAACAATAATAAAAATAATATTTTTTTAGAAGAGGAAAGGGAAAAACAAATCAACTAACTATCTAAACTAAATAACGGTAGTAATAGGTTAAAAGAACTAAGTAACAAGGCACTGGTAAGTGCTCCAACTCATATCCAAGGGCGGTAGAGAAGGAACTGAGGGAGGGGTTGGTCACACAGTGCCAGTTAACCACGTGAAGCAGAGCAAGACGGGGACCGCGCATGTGCGACCCGAGCGAGCACTGCTACCAAAAATCTCTAATTATGAGCACGGGGCGCACAAACACCTAAAGTGGAGCACCCACAGGGACAGCACTCACAGAAGAACTTGTTTGTCCTGCTGGGCACAAGGGGATTGTGAGAAGGCAGTGGAGGACTATCAGCACTGGAATGGGTTAGCTGCATCCTCACTGTTACCCGCGCCAGTGAAAGAAGCACCTGGGCCCCAGCCAAGCCAGCTAGCCCAGGTGTAAAGCACCATTGCACTCAAGTGAGACGATTGTGTGTGTGTGTGAGACTGGTATAGGGTGACCAGATAGCAAATGTGAAAAATAGGGACGGGGGTGAGGGGTCATAGGTACCTATATAAGAAAAAGCCCCAAATATCGGGACTGTCCCTATAAAATCGGGTCATCTAGTCACCCTAGATTGGTAAGAGCCCAAGTTAATGCTGCAGAGAAGACAGATGCCCAACTGGAAGCTGTTTATATTCCCTAACCAGTGACTGTTACACATAACGAACATACGGTGCAGAAGGATGGACTCACTGCTGGCTCCCACTTGTGGCTGGATCTGGTGTAGCAGCTCTTTCCTGTCTAGCGCCCCTTGTCTGTGGTCGCTGCAGCCCTGCGGTGGACTCTTTTCTTGTGACTTGGCCCTCCGGGTTGCACTTTGGTCTCATCCCTTCCAGGGTAACAGAGTGCAACAAACAGCAGTCCCTTTGCTTCTGCCTGCTTTTCAGCCCCAGCTCTGGGCCCCAGGATCCTCACACCCTCCTCTCTGGGCTTTACATTGTCCTGATCCCCTTATGTCAGGGTCTCACACCACCCTGCCCAGTGAGGGGAGGGAGCCCAGGCCCTCCCCTATATTGGGGTCCAGTCCAGGGACCCTACAACCAGCAGCCAAGAGCTGCTCCATCAGGCTTTTCGCTGCTGTCTTCTTGGTCTCCTTCCTCCCCTAGCCTACCAGCAGGGCTCTCCCACAGCCCCTCTAAGGTCACCCCTCTTTCAGAGCCAGGAATCACAGGGCTCCCCCTGGAATCCCTACGAAATCCCCAACTCAGCTTCTTCCACCTCAATCTCCACCTTCCATCCATCTGAAATTTCCCGTGCTCCATTTCTAGCTGGACACCTCCCAGGGCTCTGGTTCTCCCTGGCAGTCCAGAGGCTGCCCTATTTTCCAGGCTCCACCCCACCAGAGCTTGCTCTATCCCAGTGGCTGCTCCGCATCTCCTGGCCTCTCCCCAGCCTTTCCCCTGGGCTTCCCCATTGACCCTCGACTCTCTAATGCCAAGAGAAGGACGGTGGAGTTCTTCTCTCTCTCTCTGCAGCCCCCTTCTGCTCAACGTCCACTCTTTATAGCACCGCACCTGGGTCTTATCCTTACCTGGGCCTGGCCCCACCTCCAGGTGTGCCCAGGTGGGTTTATTGGCTGTTCCCGCTCACTCTTTCAGAGCCAATCTGGCGGGTACACACCCACCACACACTGGCAGAGATCAGGACTGACTCACAAGCAAATAACACAGGTCACTGAAGTATCCTGGTCCTTCAATTAGCCTGCCATTTGGACTCTTTGCGGGCAAGGGGCCTGCTCTGCCACATCCTGTTGTGGGATCAGGGCCTCCATTTGCAAACAATGCTCCTGGTTAAGCCAAGCATGCAATGCTTTGGGAGCAGAGGTCATTTGGTGCTGGGAAGGAGTTTCCGCAGGGGGCAGCCACATTGAGGTCAACCACTGACAGATTCCTACCTGAGACCCACTGACTTTGTTGGGCTAGATCTAGTGGTGCCTGGGAAGCGCTAAATCCCATGGACAGGAGATGAGAGCCTCTTCCATTTTAAGCCATTTCTTTCAGTTGCTTATCACGGCCCAGGTTTTCAGCTCTGACTAAGCTGAGATCAGGGCAGGATTGGGAAGAAGGGGGGCAAAGAAGGGTTTATACAACCTGACCCTACAGATGTCAAGAAGACATTTTGGCCATTGGTGCATCTCAAGGTTAAGGGGCTTGCTTCTCATCCCACTTGCTCCAGTTTTAACCCAGTGACTTCAACAGATTGCCACCGGTGTAAGGGAGAGCAGAAGGAGACCTGGAGGGTGAAAGTTTACAAAAGCAGAGTTAAGAGACGCCCTGAGAGCCAATGGGTCTGAAAGGGAAGGGACTCATGGCCAGGGCACCCCTCCAGCCCCTGAGCCAGGGCAAGGCATTGCAGGGGTTCTTCCACTCTAGTGCCCACTATTGTCAGTTGTTCTGGGCCTTCGGGCTGCACCTTCTGTAGTCTCCTTTCCAGTTCTGCCCCTTTCTGGATAACACAAGTTAAATAAAAGGCCAAAAAAACACCCAGCAACATGGTTTTTCTGTCCCTCTTAGACTATTTCTTCAGTCTGTCTTCTGGGCTCTGTTCTCACCCCATACTGGGCTACCCTAGGGCCTTCGTGGCTCTGTTATAGAGCACTGACCCCAAGCTGCTGTCCCTGGTGCCCCTCCTGCAATCCCCTACCTTCTTTACTCAGCTAAAAGAGCAGGGCTTTCCCCTGGAGGCCCTTTTCCTCCTAGCAGTTTCCCTCTGCCTCCCCTCCCTGGGGAATCTACCAGCTTCTCCCAAGGACCCTCCTGCAGACCCTACCTGAGGTAGGGATGTCACCTCTGAGGGACCAAAAACCAGGACATCCTGGGTGATACCAATTCCACTGAACTGGGCAGCTGGGAGTGTGTACTGAGCAGCTGTACAGATATCCCAGGACAGCTATCTCAAAAATGGGACCATGCTGGGAAAACCTGGGCAGGTAACAATGCTAGCTCAAGGTCTCCCCCTGGAGCCTGCTCCCTGTACATCCTCTCCAAAGTGGGTTCTCTCAGCCCTTTTTATGAGGCTCAGGCTCTATTAGTCCTGGGAGGCAGCCAGGGGCATGCAGAAGAGGGGACAAGCAGGAGCATGGTCCCTCCCAATAACCAGTGGGGGCACAGAAATTCTTGGGCCCTGGGGCCCCAGTGGGAGCTGACAGCTTCTCCAGCCTGGGGCCCCAGCTGGGCCACAGAACATTCCCCTTCAGCCGTGGGGCCCCGGCAGGGAGAGTGAGCTCCTCCAGCCCCAGCAGGGGAACAGAATATGCCCCTCCAAAAATGGTGAAATTTAAATTCCTGCACACCCCTAGAGGCAGCTAATTATGGCACAGGGGGGCGGGGGAGGGCTAGTGGACCCCATTTCCCATTAAAGGGATCAGTCACCCTGTGACAGGGACATAGGCTGTTACACAGAACTGGTCAGAATTCAGAATTTCTTTTTCTACGGGAAATTCCTTCTGAAATAGAACAAAAACAAAAATTTGTGAAATTTCCATCAAAATAAAATTTTTGAAAAAAAATCATTTGGGGTCAATCCCAATGTTCCATTTAAATTTTGACTTGTAAATGATAACATAATAAAAAATAAAATACATTTCAAATGGAAAAGTCATATGGAAAGAGAAAACGTCAAAATATTCTGTTCTGAATAGCCACTTTGACCTTATGGAAATGCTTCTGTTCAGTTTTTTTCCCCACACATAATTTCATCTAACACAATGTAGTCCCACAGAAAGTTTTGATTTTGATGAAATGTCATTTTCCAATGGGAAAAATGTGCCACTGGAAAGTTTTCAACCAGCTGTAGTTGTAAGTGACTTAGGAGCTCTTTAAAATAGTTCTAAGGCTTCTCGGCCATTTAGATTAAAATTTTCAAAAGTGTCTAAGTGTCTCTGCCGAAGTTGCACAGCAACTGAGTGGCAGTTTCCTACTCCTCTAAAGTCTCGTGCTCTAACCACTGGACCACACTACCTCATCTGTAATAGCCTCCAGGCCCAGCACCATCTGAATCTCTCTACAGAGTGGGCTCTGTCAGATGCAAGGACTAAGACCTAAGCATGCTACCAAGTGCTCCATATACAGAAAACACTGTGTAAAATGCTTTTTATGGCTTCAATTTTCAGCTGCTTTGAGTTATACATCCTAGGGCAAGCAGGCAATGATAAATATCCGCACGCCAAGCCAAGCTGCCCAAGGAATGCACTGGTAGGAGTGCAGCACAATGTGAACAGGTGACAGCTGCAGAGGCTGCCCCATTGCACAGGTGCCTGATGTTACTAGGGATAAAACAGGCCCATAAAAGGAGGGATTTGATTGACCATCAAGCATGCGGGGGAGATGGGTTGGCTGCCAGCGAGACACAGCTCCTAGGTCTTTATCAACAAGAGAAGCTCACGATTCAGCTCCCCAGCAGGCTCTGAAGAAAGATGGGGAGCCCTTTACTGCTGGATCAAACCCAGCTGGCTCTGACTTAAAGAAACTGCCTCCTGCTGGCTGCTTTGTGAGATGCACTTGGTGGGACTCAGGCCAGTTCCTCGCAGGCAGGTGTCCACATCATAAGAACCGGCCAGTATTCAGTTTCAGCAAAGAAGCCTGGCACTGATGGGAGGCTGAAGTCCATCTCTCAGCCTCCAAAGCTGCTCCTAGCTGTCAGGCACATTACAGTAAAGCTCCCCAGGCACCTGTGCTGGCTGGCAGTTCCTACAGCTCCTGACTGGGAGCCAGACAGGGGCACCCTGCACAGGGTGCTCGGGGCCTGTCTGCTCTCTGCCACCAGGGTCAGTTACATATGCTGGCCTGCTTGGCGTGAGCAGGGCGTATGCCCTGGAGTCCATTACCCCTGTGAGCGCCATGCCAGAGACAGCTGGCCTCTGGAGACGTGGGCCAGGTGGGATGACAGATATCGTGGAACAAGGCTGCTGTGAGCCGCACAAGGTCGCCATCAGAGCACCAAGGGCCTGATCTGACAGCGTGCTGAGCTCCCCTGAGTGGCACGGAGCCCCCATGGCTTCCAGGGGGAGGTGCAGCTGCTCAGACGTACCCAGCGCTGTGCAGGATCTGACCCGTACAGGAGAGGCAGTTGATGCTGTCCCTGGGATGGACAGATGGAGAATCCACGGGCCCAATGAGGAACAAGCTTCTTTCTGGGGCTGGTATGGAAGGGACCCTGGGGAGGCAGCACAAAAGAGCACAGAAACCAAAGAGAGGCGAACTGTGAGTCTGAGTGGTGGCAGATTAACTCCAGCTGCCCCCTTTGCCATCACCTGCCTGGGGTTTACTTCTGAACACCTGGTACATGGGCAACTGTGTCCACTAGCGATGCCCCTGCTGGGCAGAGGGGAAAGGCAGGGAGTGATGGTGAGGGGCCTTGTGCCACTGTTAGCAGCAACCATGGGATGGGAGGTGTTCTCAAAGGAGGCCTGCATGCTCAGGGCTTGGCAGCTGGAGCTGCCCAGATCTCACACAGAATGGGTTTCTGTCAGAAAAAGCAGATTTGTCAAAATGGAGACATTTTGTCAGCGTCTATTCTAGGCCAAAACCTCCACATTGGGGCGGGGAGGGGGGAATGTCGATAGGGTGACCCAATGTCCGGTTTTGGACAGGAACACCCGGTCGAAAAGGGATCCTGGCGGCTCCAGCCAGCACTGCTGACTGGGCCATGACTGTCTGGTTGATGGTGCCACGCAGCGGGGCTGACAGACTCCCTGATAGCCGCTGCATATCCCCCCTTCGGCTCCTATGCCTGGCCATGCCTCTATGTAGGAGCCGGAGGGGGGACATGCTGCTGCTTTCGGGAGCTGCTTGAGGTAAGCATCACCCAGAGCCTGCACCCCTGAGCCCCGCATGCATGCCCCAACACCCTGCCACAGCCCCGATCACCCTCCCATCCTCCAAGTCCCTGATCCCAGCCTTGAGCACCCTCCTGTACCCCAAACCACTCATCCCCAGCCCCACCCCAGAGCCTGCACCCCTGGCCTGAGCCCTCACTCATCCGCCAACTCCCCAACCCCCTGCCCCAGCTCTGATCCCCCTCCTGCCCGCCAAACTCCTTGACCCAGCCCAGAGCACCCTCCTACACCCCAAGCCCCTCATCCCCAGACCCACCCCAGAACCTGCGCCCCCAGCCAGGGGGCTCACAACTCTTTGCACTCCAACCCCCTGCTCCAGCCCAGAGTCCCCTCCTGCACTCCGAACCTCTCAGCTCCAGCAAAGAGCCCCATCCTGCACCCCAAATCCCACATCACTGTCCCCACCCCAGAGCCCGCACCCCCAGCCGGAGCCCTCACACCATCCCCTGCACCCCAGCCCCATGAGCCAGCCTGGTGAAAATGTGCGAGCGAGTGAGGATGGGGACAGCATGCGACAGAAGGAGGGATGGATGGAGTGAGCAGGGCCTCAGAGAAGTGGCGGGGCATGGGGCAGGGCCTTGGAGGAGGGGTGGGGCAAGGGTGTTCTGTTTTGTGCGAGTGGAAAGTTGGCAACCTTATGTGTTGATGTATTCTAGGGCAAAACCTCCCCACAGGGTCCGGGGGTCAATGTATTCTAGGCCAAAACCTCCCCGGGGGGTTGGGGAGGAGCTCGATCAAACATCAACATTTTCTGCTGAAAATCCAGAGGAAAATGAAAAATGTTAAGTTCTCGCGGAGAAAATCCCATTTCCCACCAGCCCTGGTGTGGAGAGACCGGGCCATCGATTTACAGACAGGGAATAAAGGGGCATGGGTCTGATAAACCCGCAATGGCCTGTCCCTTCAGCACCATGCTTTCGGATGCAGCATGCACTGCAGTTCTGTGCCAGCTTGGTTTACATCTAATTACTCAGTGTCCCTTTGGAGTCTTTCTAAAGGAAAATACCTGATGCCAAAAGTCCATTTTGCACAGACTCTGGGGATGACTGGCTCCAGACCCTAGCACTGTAAAGTCTGAACCAAACCACCCTGAATGCCAAGGGGATTCAAACTTTGCGGTTCAAACTCCTTAAGTCCATGCTTCAGTCAATCTCTGTTGATCACAACACTTACCAATGTCGCTAGCTTAAGGATATGGGACTTCCGCATTTGCGTAAAGATAGGCATGAGCTTAACGGCTGCGCTGAACAGGGATGGAACGGCTGAATCAGTGCCCACCTGCAGGCCTCTGGAGAGCTACCACTCTGAGACGTCAGCTCACAAGCCAGGAGGTCACGCATGGAAAGGGACAACTCTCTTCCCAATGCGCAACTGCTCAACTGGACATGATCCTCCCAGGCCCTTTCTCTTCATTGGTTTCTAGGCTCTGAGCCTCCTTAACTCTTTGAGGAACTGAATGGCAGGGAAGGTTCAATATCTGGGAGTTCTCTCAGAGAATCAAACTGAACCAGAGGTGGAGAGAGAGAGAGAAAGTATGAAAATAACTAGAATGCATGTGCAACTTCCCTCGGGCAAGAGGAAAAAGGGAAAAAAAACACACCCAAGGAGAAGGAAAGAGCCACAAGCGTCCCCACCCCCACCCCCGCCGATGTCCTGAGCCTGCATCATGGAGGAAGAGCAAAGGGGGTTATTTTTAGGGTAGCATCAAATACTGCTATGCCTATCGCCATATCAGCACCTGGGTAGGCAGAGAGAGGCCAGCCATGGCACAATATGAAATCACAAACACCCTCTGGTTTTTCTTTACACCAGTGTTACATACCCCCATGAGAGGGCCACTTCAGCCCATGTGTCTGATAGTCACAGAGATTCAAGCCCCTGTTTAGGCAGCAGCTTTCTAGTGACCCCCAGACACATGTGGTCAGCAAACTTAGAACTCCAGACCCTTTAGAACTAAAGCATAAGCCTCGATCAACCAAGCTAGGGGAGGAGGTCTAGAAGCTCTCATAGACTGATATCTTCAGTGTGGAGCACCCACTTGCAGGGTGCAGCATTGACTTTACACATCCCTGCGATCTGGGCGCAGGTGTGAAGGGAATGCATCGGAGGATCTCTGTCCTTCCCATCTTCTAGTGTGTGAGCCTCTTGGATTAGCGGCGCTTGACATCTCAGAAGGGAAGCAGATTTGAGCACATGGCAAACCTATAAACATCAGCAGCATGGCCCATGCCAGCCACTAGTGGCAATCCACTCTGAGAGCATGGTGTCACCTGTGCGGTGCAGCCAGGGGCTGGGAACCCACCAGTCAAACCATGGTTAGAGCAAGTGTAACCCACACACTTTCTGGGTGTGGTATTGTGTCCCATCTAGTGGCACTGAGACCACTTAGAGAGAACAGAGAGAGAGAGAGTTAAATGAGTCTGCTCTACAGCCTTAGTTAAGAGGCAGTTGGCTTTTAGCTCATGGAGTAGAGGCTCATGCACTAAGCTCCAGAGGTCCCAGGTTCGATCCTGCCCGACGATGACTGGCGTCTGTCGGTGTTACACAAGCCTTTAAATAAACAACTGGGGATCAATGTGCTCCTTTCACTTCAATGACTCTCCCTAGTTCTGGGTAACCAGCCCTTCTCACACAGGATCTATTGGAGCACCACAATGTAATAAAATCTGAGTGCAGCACAAACCCACTGAAATGCTCAGGCTTCAAGGGAACCAGGGCTCCTTGCTGTGTCCTCATCCCCGTGCTGAGTCTTCCCCTCTGCATCCACCTCAGCCCCTGTAGTGACCTCCCGTCTGGTCCTCTCACCCTTCCACATTTCGGCAAGCAGCGTGGCAAGTGCCATCTCCCTCCTCTCCAATCCAAATCTCCAAGCAAACCCGTCTCCTCGCTCTCGTCCTCCACCTGTTGTGCCACCTTATATCTTTACAACCCACTGATCAGTGTGTGCTGCACGTCTGCCTGTGCTGAGCCACAGGGGATACAGCTGCTCCAGCACCCAGTCAGGGCACGTAGGCAGAGATCCCCAAAGGTATTTAGGCACCTGACTCCCACTGAAAGCACAAGATCAATGAAATCAGTGGAAGTTAAGCACCTGATTTAGTTGGGGATTGGTCCTGCTTTGAGCAGGGGGTTGGACTAGATGACCTCCTGAGGTCCCTTCCAACCTTGATATTCTATGATTCTATGATTCTAAATACCTGCCAGGAACTGGGCGGTAGTCTGTTAGCTGTTGGTCCGGGGCTCATGCTGTCAGCTCTCTATGGCCTGAGTTCAATCCCTGGGGCCCCTCAAGCTCATGGCTGTGTCTTGCATTTGTTTGGTTTGCTCTTAGCCTGAAAGCTCACCTGGGGAGGGGAGACTGGCTCATCTATGGGCCACAGGCCCGGGGCCGGTAGCTACTGCCATTCTGCAGCAAAGGCTAAGAAACCCCGAAGAATGAATTAGTGACTTGCAAGTTGTTCCTCTCTGTAAATGTCTGGCAACATGTACATGGTGATGAAAATACCCCAGTGTTCCCCCTGACAGGAAGCTGACATGCTACCGCTGGGATCAGAGCTTCTGGAGAGGTGCCAGCCAGCCTTCCTGAGCTGGAGAGCAGGGGATGTTTGTCGAGGACAGGATCCCAGAAGAGCAAGGCTCTCAGACTTGTGAGTGGAGCCCAAAGACGGGTGACTGGGATAAATCTCCCCATGGCAGAATGATTTTCCTGGGGATTCATTAGCATCTCTGCATGCACTGGAACAGAAATGGGAACTGTAATAAGGTGACTAGACAGCCCCATGTAACCGTGGCAGTTGGAGGAGAAGGCACGATCTTCTTCATGCTGGTAGAACAAGGAGTAATGGTCTCAAGTTGCAGTGGGGGAGGTTTAGGTTGGATATTAGGAAAAACTTTTTCACTGGGAGGGTGGTGAAGCACTGGAATGTGTTACCTAGGGAGGTGGTGGAATCTCCTTCCTTAGAGGTTTTTAAGGAAGGCTTGACAAAGCCCTGGCTGGGATGATCTAGTTGGGGATTGGTCCTGCTTTGAGCAGGGGGTTGGATTAGTTGACCTTCTGAGGTCCCTTCCAACCCTGATATTCTGTGATTCTGTGATTGCTGAATGAAGCTGACACCTGGCTATTTGCCTGTACGCTCCACTGTGGCCAGCAGGGAATGGGCTGGTTGGAGGTATGGTGGACTCTCATGGCGATTCTGGAGGGGATGGGGAAGGTTCCACTAAATGACATCTATCCTGCTGCTGGGTTATTTGAGCTCAGGATAATTAATGAGTCTGTTTATTAGCGTATCTTTAAAAGATTGTCCAAGACACCCAAAGCTTTGGATAGGTGTTTGTTGTAGAATAGTAAAAATCACAGCTAGATAGATAGAGGGAACTGGGACATGCCAAACTCTGCTGTCAATTCTTAACTTATTTAGCAAAGAAAACCTGAGGAAATCATCTGATGGCAGGTGGGGAAAAAATACATACCGCCCCCACACTTGGAATGGAAAGTTCGCATTACTTTCCCCTGCCTAAACACGAAATTTAATCTTTAATGGGAACATGAAGTAAAACAAGAGTTGTTAACACTCTCCTTATGACAGGGCTTTGATCAGGGAAGTATTAATTATGTTTGAAAGCAAAGGAGAGATGCTAATGAAGAGGCGATCAAAGGGAAAGGCAATCATGCTGAGTTCAAAACTATTTCTTATACGGGGGAGGGGAAGGGTCAATTTCCCTGCAGGGAATTACCCCAATATCTTTCAAGGTCGTCTTCTGCCCTCATCCAGAGACTGGCAAAGGTGTGTCCACTCAAGACTTGAGGGGGCCAGTAGATGGCTCTCCCTGTTATTAAAAACAAACCCAAGACATGACCTTGGCTGCCGGCCACACTACTCATAGGATCAGAGCCTTGATTGTTATTTATTTTGCTAGCTCTGGAGAAGTGCACAGGGCTTTACAGTCAAACTGCACTTGCCAATAAAAGGGAAAACACACTTTCTGCTCTGCACAGCTCATACACGCATCAGAGGCAGTTCACAGACTGCAGGCATGGCCACTGTTGACATGCCTCTCTCACAGCCCCCTCCACTCTGCTGCTCTCTGAGGGCTGGCCTGGGCTACTACACAGACCCTCCAGGGGTAGAGCACGAACCAGACAGGGACTCAGTCGCAGTGCAGCTCCCATGAAGTCGGGGCAGTTTTGAAATGTATCACAGGGATGCCAGAACTTCACCCCATCTTTGCTTCTCCCATACTCCAGGAGGGAGGTAACCTGCACCAGGTTCAGTGCATAGGCTGGGGCCATTTGAGGTGCGGACTGGTGCTAAGGTCCCAGCCTCTCTCCACCCCTGCCTGCCCACTCCCCACCCAGCTCCATTGGAGAGGGAGAAGGAGCACGGTAGCATCTGCACAAGCTGAGTCCTAGGGCCCCTTACAACTCCTGACCCCCTGCGAGGGCATAAAAGGGCTCATGGCTGAGGCCTGTATAAATGTTATCTCAGTAGTCATGGCACAGAGACTGGCAGCTGCGAGTGGGTCACCTGTCTGCTTGCTCTCACCAGCGGAGCCCATTGTGTGTAAAGGGATTTCCTGCTCTTCATTCAGTTTTTGGAAGGTCTCTGAACATCACAAGAATAGTGAAAGAGAGCAATTGTCTGCCCCAGAACAGCCAAGGCATGTGGGTTTGTGGATGGTTTTACGACTGGCAGTAACAGCTGGGCTTGGAGCACTGTGGGGACTTGTTTTCTGTGCCTTACAAACTGTTGAGGTGCCATAAAGTGAGATGCAGCTGTTCCCTCTGGCTGAACCTTTGTGGTTTGGTTTACATGGAGGAAAGCAAGGGAGGTGGATGCTAACACTGTTACGCTCTGCTCTGGTTTCGCTCTGGGCTCTGAGCTTGGGGGACAGGGGGTGAGTTCATTAGGCCAGAAGGGACAATAATGATCATCTAGGCTGACCCACACTGCACAGCACAGGCCAGGGAACCTCACCCAGTGGGCTCAAGCTAGAAGGGCTCCAGCTGATGGGAAACCCATGGCAAGTTTTACTGCTCATGAATGTGAAGGGCAAGTAAAGCTGTGCAGAGCCAGGTACCACACAGGCAGGTGCTGTGCATGCTCCTCCCTCACATCTCTGCTGGATCATAACCTGCACTGTCACTTGCCATTGCAGTCTTGGGACTTCAGCCAGCTCTGACGATGCACCTCACTCCTGACTTGCATCGCCCCTGCTATTCCAGTTCTGGGCCCCTCCCATGCAGCTCTGTGGACGCAGTGCAGCCCTGACCTGCAGCACGTATAACACAAGGGGTGGTTCTGAACATTCCCCCACTTGGCACCACCCTTGCCCTGTGGCTCTCTTGCCCATGCTTTTCCCAAAGCCCATTCTCTCCTGCTGCCAATCCCATGCTCTCCCGCACTGAGCTTGCCTGGCTCCAGGCTGTTATGTACCATCCTTCTGACAGCTTGGGGAGATGGCTGGCTCCCACTTCGGCCTCTCCACTGCCAGAAAGGACTCCCTGTGCACAGGAGTATCTCAGAGTGGCATAGATCTGGCAGGGCTGGCTCTGCACCACCCACTCTTGCCCCGCTCCTGCACCCCCAGGATGGAGGGGAGACGACAGGTGGCAGAGAGCCAGGAAAGCCACCTATGCCCGACCCCACACCGTAGCTGCACTGTTCAGAGTTGAGGTGCTCCTGAGGATTTATTACCCCTCTGATGTTGCAATGCCCAGGGCTACAGGATGAAAGGGTTAAATCAACATGCAGCTGTGCCTTGTAGCTCCTCCCCTCCCCCGATTCTAGAGGTACCTGCTGTATTCCCACCACCATCTTCCTCACCTTATCTTGTCTCCAAGAATCCATTTTTCTCTCCTGCTTTCATTACAGTGCTGGGCTTAGACAGTCAGCATCCTTGAAAGATGACCCATCTCTTAGCTGAATAACATCTCCCCAGCGTGCTCCCTTTCATCTGCAGGTCGGTTCATCCCTGATTGATTCCTGCAGATCATTATCCACTCCCCAGCCATTCATTTCTCTCCTTGCTCAGGATCCACCTGTAGCATGTTAATCGCTTCCCTCGCCAGCTGCCTTTGCCAGGGGCAAGGGGAATGAAGGAATGGGTGTTGGGGGACTGGGAGATGAAACAGCATGTGTGTGTGTGTGTGTGGGGGGACGGAGGGTTGGGAGGGGGAGAGACTGAGACAGGCTCTGGATTCCACCTGGATGAACCTGTGGGACAAAACAATTATGTAGCAAAGCCAAGGCACTGTGTCACTGCCTGATGAATTAATGCATGATGGGCTTGTGTCCTCTATCTATCATCATACATACACGTCCACCTCTCTTTCTCTCTCTCTCTCTCTCTCCCTCTGAGTCCGTGAAGTTTCTCTAAATTTATGCTGAATAACTGAGATTAGAATCTGGCCTTGCCTGTCCGTCCATTTGGCTGTTTGTCTAGGCATTTATTCTCTGTAAGTCACGGAGGTGTCTCTCCCCACTTCAACATTCCACAAGTAAACAAATGAAGGAGCTGTTAGAAACATGCTAAATCTCTATGATGGAATGGTGTCAGAGCACTAACACACATTTTCTGTCTGAGCTGGCCAAGTAACAGAGACAATTATTCCCCAATAATCTTTTTGCTGGTTGATGGGGAAAAAATGCAAATATTTGCCTTGATTCATTTCATTCGACCATCCCTAGGGCTGGTTGAATAATGAAAACATTTATTCAGAAGTAACTGATTCATTAGCTGCTGGAAAGAATCAGTCCCATAACCTTTGGGGATATTATTTGTCAGTTCTGATCACAATGACATGAGGCCCAAAACAAGAGATCAGTTTCTCCAGTGACTCAAGTGGCACAAAGAGGGTGGATTTTGACTATAAATGGCCAGGAGAAAATGCCTCTTGGGGAAGGGAACTCAGCTCCTATGCCTTCCTCGCTGCTCTCAGCAAAAGAAGGTGAGTCAGGGGTGGAGAGGTGGTCGACCTCTGCTCTGCCAATCCCAGCTGGCAAAAGGTCTTGCTGACCTCCCACTAGCATAAGATTACACTAGTGTCATATGTTAGAGCAGACCCATGGCTGCTCTAATTGACGCTACATCCAGGCCAACACTGCATTAGGGAGCTGCAGTTGGCTCCCTAATGGCTACGCCCCCTACTAGTCCCCGCCCCTTACACCAAACACGGCTTGGAGTCCTCGGTTCCATGGTTCTGTGAGCTCAGCTTGTGGGACCCAGGACATGCTTAGGAGAGCTATAACACTCAGACACTCCAGTGAAGAGCATGCTACAAAAAAGGCTCCCGAGGATGCTTGCTAGGACACACAGAGTTATCCCTGAGGACCAAGGGAGATTAGTTACTGATCCCCTTAGACAGAGGGCCACTCTGTTCACCATGGAAAACATTACTCTGAAGCATCCAAAATCATGGATTCTGGTTCAATTTAGAAGCCAAAGAAGCCTCCAACTCTGCACGTGTCTAAGATGACATGCACCTGATTTGTGTGCACAAACTGCCATTTGCACACACAGATCAACTAGATGCCCAGCGTCCCAAAACTCATGCAAATGTGGATTTTTGCAGGTGCAGCTCTGGGCCTGTAACAGCTAATACAGCTGCAAACCCGACCCCTTGTATTGTACTCACAGGCACGTTCCGCAGCATTAAAGATACTCTCAGATCACTTTAGTTAAGGTCAGCGAAACATGTCAATTGAAAAGATCAGATGGAAGGGAAACTGTAGGAGCTCATGTGGAATGTGAAATTAATGGCTCTGTTAAGAGAAGCAGATATTGTTGAACTAATTAACTTAGCTGCCAGGGCTAATTATTTATTTTACAATTGCCCCCAAAATGCTCTCAGGGAGGCATTCAGAAAACAAAGAAGTGTTGATAAAGCTGTTAACTCCTGCACATTCCAAGTGCTTATAGTTAGTTCCATGGGAGACACTCTCCAGTGCTGTCGGGTCTGGGAGCGTGACAAAGAGCTCAGTACCATCAGAGGTACTGTAAAAAACTCCCTGGCCACACTGAACACTGACAACCTAGGGGCAGAGTCACATAGATTGGGGCAGATCTTCAGCTGACCTAAATCAGCATAGCTCCATTGACATCACTGGAGCTACTTTCTTACATTTCTTTGCATTCAAAGCTAAAAAGCCTGTGCTCCGGCAGATGGGCTGAGTAATCCACCAGTCAACCAATGAAATCGTTGCATCCAAATTAGCTGTAGAGTAAGTGTGGTGGTTGGTTGAGTTACCTCTGACATCACAGTGGTCTAGGACTTGAGGTCTGACATACATACATGCCTTACTGTAGCTGTATGCTTCACAGGTGTAATTCATCAAGTAAAAATGGCTGAATGGTGAAAAACTGTCTGGGAACAGCCCATGAATCCTGGTGATGATTGAACCTGGTGATATCCTGAACAAAGCCCTGCGTGTACCTGTTTCTGTCTCTTCACACTGACTCAATAGCTATGCTAGACTTCAGAGCAACCTTCCTGGAAACTTCTTAGAGAGGTTATAGTAATGGTTAGGGCCCCTAGTGGAAATCAAGGCCCCCCAGTGAGCTAGGCACTGTGCCACAATGTACTGAGAGATGGTTTCTGCCCCAAAGAGCTTACAATCTAAATATACAGAAAGCAAGAGGGGAAACTGAGGCACACCCAGGGAGGTGATTTGCCAACGGTCAGACAACAGTTTAATGGAGCATTTTCAACCCCTGGAAACAAGATGCACAAACCCTGATGTTGGAGGCATTCAGATTTTGCTTAGTATTGTTTGCGCAGTTTAAAGGTGAACACACGGCTACCAGCTGCAGGAAGAGGATGGGGGAGATGGCAGCAGGGATAGGGTTTTGGGGTTTATTTTTGCATTGCTGTCTGTTTTCTATAGGGCAAATTAGGGAGTTTCTCTCAGGGTGTAAGAAAAGCACAAGCACATGGAAATTAGCAAAATGCCTTCCCTCCATCTCTGTCTCCTTTTTCCTCTCTCTCCTTCCCTCTCTCTGTCTTTCATTCACTCTGATCTCATGGCTTCGAGTGGGGAATGCTTCTCCCACTTCCCTTGGGACTGGGGAAAGCTCTTCTCCTTGACGTGCATTAAGTGGCTTGTTGCCTTGGATAGTGAGAGCTCTCCCCAGAGCTGTATATTTTTAGTGCCCAACAATGTTGTAATAATAAATAATAAATAATAAAAGTGCTGCTCAGCAAATATTATTTTAGGACATACAAAATTAGCAATCCTGCCGTCAGGGATAAATCTGATGTTGGGTTAATGGGTTTGTAAGCAAGAGCTGGGAGAATGAGCCCTTGTGGAATTAAAAGTGCCGGAGTTTGTGCTCTCCCACAAAGATGCACTGACATATTTTGTGTCTAAAGATTCTAGCCAGATATGAGGTATTTGGGTTCCTAACTCCCATTGCAATCTATGGAAGTTAGGAACCTAAATACCTTGGAGGATCTGAGCCTTTGTCCAAACTTTTCATCACAGTCTGGACATCAGTGTACATTTCAGGGGGCGGGGCTTGTGGTGCATTTGGTTGTTTCATGGTTGAGGTTACATGGTATTTTTGGGGGGGTTCTCTGATGGACTTAAGGCTCAGCCTATGTGCTTGGGAAGGGCACGCAGCACAGCTCTGGCACTTGGGAACCATGATGCCGAGTATGGTATAAAGACTCGCCTCCAGATTCACCCTTTCCAGCAGAGATGAACTAGACCTGGTTTCACAACCTTGCAACTAGCTACATCTCTTCCAGGACTGCCAGCCCAACCATTGACTGGTGTGGAAGAAAAATTCAGTCTTCACTCTTAGGTTGTTTGCAACAAGTCAGAGACAGTTTATTCTCAAGCAATTGCAAGGGGGAGAGTGCGCATGGACAGAGATTCTCCCTTCCTAGGCAGGTCTCCGCCCGATAAACAATTAGGGCAAGCATTTATACCTTTTGTTACATACAATAATAATCAACTGCTGTGTCTTGTTTATACATATTCCTTCCTGATATCTTACTTTGAAAGCAGTTCCTGCTACAGTCTGCGTTCCATTCTTATCTAACACAAGGTCGAAACAGCATCTGTTACAGTTTTCCCACTCGCCCAGGCCCTGCCTTAAAGTCTCGCATTATTAGAGTTAGCCTGACTCTTGCTCTTTTCCTAAGAAAACTAAGATGTCTGCGTTCAAATTTCGTTTATCACTTTTTCCACTTCCACACTGGTCATGAGTCAGGCCCCCAAAATCTCAGGACTTAAAAATCAGGAGATATTAAAATCAATTTGAGCTTGTTTATTTGTCTTATGCTTTTTAAGCCTTTTGGGTTCAGTGGGGTCATAATTCCAAGCTTTTCTCTAGGGTCACGAAGGCTAGAAACTTACTCTAGTTTAAAAGGAAAGCAGAGATTCTGATGGAACCACTTAGTTCTGGGAGCTGGGGCATTAGGAAAACCTCCAAAGAGCACGAGACTCATGCTAAGAGTTGGCATTACTGCAGTCTTCATACCCAGAAAGCATCTGTTTGATTCATTTCCTTCATCCTGGGAGTGTCTTTAATGGTGGCATTGCATTTAAGACTCACCCTCTTTTGTTGGAATGTAAACATTACGTTACTGCAACGTACAGCATTTACAGCATCCAGAACTGGGGACTGACTGCAGCTTGCAGCTCCCTACATTCCAGAGACCTCCTTTGGTCTTTAGCCAGCCTTAGCTCTCTTACGTAACAGAATAATAACAGCTGCTCGACATGGGGAGTGGATACAGGTGCATCCCAGTGCAGGAGTTTCTAATGCATGCAGTCTGATTTATGGAGCCTGTTCAGTTTTCCTGGTTGTTTGATCAGGCCATTTCTCCACTTTACTCCCTTTGTGGGTAAATCCACAGCAAGCCCCTCCTGAGCATCACTGGCTGTTCAGGGTGTATTTCTTGCCATAAATAAGTAACTATAGTTTTCTAGAAAGGCTTTTCTTCACTGAGCTAAATGTAGAGCTCAGCTCAGACTCCCAAGAACTGGGCCAAATACAGGGTCCTTTGCAATGGAGGCACCAAGCCACTTGGCTGAGACCAACAATTCAACAGACTTGGCACAAGCTACCAGCAGATGGAAACATATTGTAGAGGAATCTCTCTGTGGCACTTATATAGTCCCCTGTCACAAGGATTTAAGGTTCCAGGAGTTTGTGGGGACAAGACGGCCCAGGGAAAGGCAGGGGCAGATACTGGGAGAAAGCGAGTGGAATAGTGTTTGGAGAAAACCTATGCTGCTGGCTCCTTAAGGGCCCAGTGTGACGGTGCCCTCCATAAGGCTTTATGGAAATATGCTTATGAATATATATGACATAACTAGAATATGTTCTATGTTACATATGCCAGGTAACCTATCTATGTAAAGGGTATGATCTACTGAATCTATTAATCCTATTTGTATGCAAGACTTAGACTTGCGTGTTTTATTTTATTTTGCTTGGTAATTCACTTTTTTCTGTCTGTTACTACTTGGAACCACTAAAAATCACTACCAGTATCTCAAAGTAATCAGCTGTGCACAGATCCTGTTCAACTACGCCACTGGGATGGGTTGGATCACAGAACCCCCTTGGGAACTGCCACCTGATGTGCCAAGACTACTTCTGCTCCTGCTTTCCTGCCCTGGCAGCTTAGGACTCCAGAACCCTGTCTTGCTGAGCCAGACACGCCAGTCTGCTCCAACGCAGACCCAGGGTCTGAACCACGTGTCCAAAAGCTGCAGACTTAACTGAAAGCAGCTTACAGAAGTGTTCCTGTCCTTAACACTCAGATGCCCAACTCCCAATGGGGTCCAACCCTAAATAAATCCGTTTTACCCTGTATAAAGCTTACACAGGGTAAACTCATAAATTGTTCGCTCTCTATAACACTGATAGAGAGAGAGATGCACAGCTGTTCCCCCCAGTATTAATACATATTTTGAATCAAACTGAATGCAGATAAAAACGTCACCGGTTCCAGTAAGCTCTCTTTTAAAGACTAGCCTCCTTCTAGTCTGTGTCCAGAAAGCACTCAGTCTGTAAGGTGCCACAAGTACTCCTTTTCTTTTTACACCCCCTGAAGTTACTGTTCTTTGATCCAGTTTCTTTCAGGTATCCCCGGGGGTGGAGAGACTATCTCCCACGGGCTTAAAATAGACTCTCTCTTGTGGGTGGAGACCCCCTCCTTTCTCCTATGCAAAGTCCAGCTCCAAGATGGAGTTCTGGAATCACCTGGGCAAGTCACATGTCCATGCATGACTCTCAGTTTTTACAGGCAGAAGCCATTGCCCACATGGTATCTTGAATGTCTTCTTATGTGATTGGATTTCTTATGTGGATTGAAGCATTCCAAGATGCATTGTTCCTGGATTTGTGCTGGAAATGGCCCAACTTGATTATCATACACATTGTAAGGAGAGTGATCACTTTAGATACGCTATTAGCAGTAGGAGAGTGGGGTGGGAGGAGGTATTTTTTCATGCTTTGTGTGTATATAAAAAGATCTTCTACACTTTCCACAGTATGCATCCGATGAAGTGAGCTGTAGCTCACTAAAGCTTATGCTCAAATAAATTGGTTAGTCTCTAAGGTGCCACAAGTACTCCTTTTCTTATTGTTCCTTAAGTGCTTCTTGATTGGGCACTTAACTTTGCGAATTCCTTTCTCCAGGAACTGACCAAATGCTCTACAAAGGTTATTTAGAAATCAAGCCAGTACACGGCCAATATTCATAACTTTGAATACAAAAATGATACATGCATACAAATAGGATTAATAGATTAAGTAGATCATAACCTTTACATAGATATGTTACATGGCATACGTAACATAGAACATATTCCAGTTATGTCATATATATTCATAAGCATATTTCCATAAAGACTTATGGGGGGCATCATCACACCCAGAACCTGCGTAGTGCAGGGTGTGGCAATGTTCCCCTCTGCCAGTCAGTCGGGATGAGCCCTGTGAACAGGACTGCCATTGGCAGGACCATGCTGAGCTTTCCCAGTGCAGAGCTGGACTGGAAAAGAGGCCAGCTGGGAGATACTGGTTTAAGGCTCCAGCTGGCCTGAATTAGCCCAGCCCCAAGAAGAAGGGCTGGGGACTCCTGCTCCTGGCAGAAGTATCCTGCCTGGCTGATATCACACAGGCCCCAGGAGCAGGGTTGCAGAACCCTTGAGCTTACAAAAGCATTTGACTAGCATGCCAGGAAACTGAACCCCTGAACCCTGACTGTGCAAGTTCCAGACAAGGTCCTTTCCCTAGTTACAGTCGCCTCAGAGAAGTAAAGGCTTTGCAGGCCTTTGCTACTCCTTGAGCCTCCCATCAAGGCCTGGAGATGGGCTCCAGAAGGCCCCAGCGTGTCTCAGACACAGAGAAGCTGTCCCCCAGAGAGCGCACTAGCCATCCAGGAGCACGTGAGCTTTAGAAGCTGTGGCATCAGGACCCAGCTGAAAGGCACTGGAGCCGTCAGCAGAGAGGATGCTCAAAGTCAGGGGGGCAGTAGCCTAGGAGGGGTGTGGAGTGGGATCAGGGAGCTGTCGTGCTGCCTGCATCCAGAAGGGAAGGCCTGGATGGTAGTGGGAGAGACGGGGTCTAACGGATGAACCGTGGGAATAGGAACACTGACTGATCACCACTTAAGGCCCACCAATCCGGCTTTACCCAGCTAGGCTGTCTTAACCGGCTTACGCTGCATTAGCAGTGTTTGTGAGAGCATCCTGGGAAAGCCAGCAGCCTGCAGAAAACATATTTAATACTCTCATAATAATGATATCATCCCTTCCTGCAGTACCTCTCCACCAGACGTCTCCCAGATGGGACAGCTTCCGGCATGCAAAGCCGAGGCAGCAGTGAGCCCTCTGCCCCATGTGCACCTGCTCGGCGGGAGCTGGAATCCAGAGCTCCTGTGTCCTGAGTGCAGCAGAGTCCTAGCCCTGGCTGGGGAGCTGCACAGGCACAGGGGGCTGAGCAGGGTGGGAAAGGAGTGAAACAACTTGCTCCTCAAATGAAGTGCAGAATGATGGATGTGATGGGTGATTTTGCAGCTGAGACATGGATTGGGACTTAGGATGTGGGTTCAGTTTGCAGTGGCTCAATCTCTGTGGAATGTCTAGTTTGATTCTAATCTCTGTAGTGCAGGGCCTGTTTCTCCACAAGCACCTAGCACAGTGGGACGCTGATCTTGGAGGGGCCCTATTGCAATACCCAATAGTTGTTTCATTGTGTGGCTCTCCAGTGCTCCGCTGGGCTGGTCAGTGCCCATAACTCAAACAACAAACAAAGGCCTCTCTCTGTCCGGGGGAAAGCCCGGCACCCCTGTGGTGGTCAGTGCTCTGAGAGATAGCTCCTGATGATAATCTTACAATAGTGCTAAGCAAGGGGGAGCAAGTTGCTGTGCTGCCCAAAGGCAGACCAGGGAAAGAATTGTGATCCTGAGCGTCCCAGTCCCTTTCCTACTTCCCCCTTGTTCCAGAGGCTAGTCACCACTGCTGCCCTGACCAGTAACAGATCACTGCCCCTGCTCAGTTCGGATGTGCTAGGTGGCATGTGGGAGAGGGAGGAGGCAAGGTCCTGCCCATTCACGCCCCCTTCCGACCACTCCTCCCACTGCTGTGCAGTGCAGGGGCATTTGCTTTGGCAAGGGGGGCAGTCACCCCCCAACCTTGGTTTGCCCTTCCCCACTTTCCATAGGTCCATATGCTCCATTATTCCTTTCACTTTTTGCCTCCCCCCAGCTTTGCAGGGTATAACATAATCACACAAATGGTCTATACGCTGACACAGCTGTCCTCCCCTCAGCTTCTCAGGTTATAACATATACTCCCCCCCTCCCGCCCTTTTGAGAAGGCTCCACCACACTTGAGGGAGCCGGAGGGTTCCCGGCAGCTGCAGTTCTCAGCATGCCCCGAAGGAGCATGTGGGACTGCAGGAAACTCCACACAAGCCTGGAACCCAGCATCAGTCTGTTTCTCCCTCTGGATCCCTGGGCTTTGTTTGAGGAGTTTCCTGCTGAAGTAGAGGATTGGGTGTTCTTCGTCTCTGACCATCTGCGATAGGACAGCTCCCAGTCCTACTTCAGATGCATCTGTTTGCAAAATGAACTCTTTGTTGAAGTCCGGGGCTATAAGCACAGGGTTACTGCAGAGGGCTGTCCATAGATCCGTGAATACGTTCTCTGCAGCGTCAGTCTACTTCACCATGTCCGGACCCCGGGCTTTTATCAGGTCTGTCAGGGGACTTGCTCTGGTAGCAAAATGGGGAATAAATTGCTGGTAGTATCCACCACCCCCAGGAATGCCCGGACTTGCTTTTTCTGATTTGGCCGGGGCCAATTTTGGATAGCCTCTAGTTTGTTCAGCTGGGGCTTGACCATGCCCCTTCCTACAATGTAGCCAAGGTATTTAGCCTCAGCTAGCCCTATAGCACACTTGGCTGGACTGGCAGTAAGGCCAGCCCGTCTTAGCGTGTCCTGAACCGATTCCACCTTTTCCAAGTGGGTCTCCCAGTCGGGGGTATGGATAACTACATCATCCAGGTATGCAGCTGCATAACTGGTATGGGGCCGCGGGAGCTTGTCCAAAAGACACTGGAAGGTGGCAGGTGCCCCATGCAGTCCAAAAGGAAGACCGGTATATTGAAACAGACCCTCTGGTGTCAAGGATGCCATCTTTTCTTTCACATCTTTGGCAAGAGGAATCTGCCAGTATCCCTTTGTTAAATCAAGGATGGTCAAAAATCGAGCATTGCCCAGGCGGTCAACTAACTCATCGATATGGGGTATGAGGTATGCATCGAATTTGGATATCTCATTCAGCCGGTGAAAGTCATTACAAAACCTAGTGGTGCCATTGGATTTGGGCACCAACACAATCGGGCTCGACCATTGACTGTGGGACTCTTCAATGACTCCTAGTTCCAACGTCCTTTTTACCTCTGCCTTGATCTCCTCCCTTTTTGCCGCTGGGACCCGGTAGGGCCTTAAAGTTACTTTTGCCCCAGGGTCTGTGTTAATGTGGTGATACGCTTCGGTGGTCCAGCCTGGTTTGGTTGAAAATACGTCCTGGTACCAGTTGATCATCCCAGTTACCTCCTTCTTCTGGTTCGGTGTCAGATCAGGGGATATCCTGATCTGCTCATGTAGGTTATTTCCCTGGATCAGGGCCTCTTGGGCCACCACCCATGCCTCTCGCTGGTTCCAAGGTTTCAAGAGATTAATGTGATAAATTTGTTCTTGTTTTTGGCATCTTGGCTGCCACACCTTGTAGGTTACTTTCCCCACAGGTTCAACCACCTCATAGGGCCCCTGTCATTGGGCCAGAAGCTTGCTTTCTGCTGTGGGTACCAACACCATCACCCAATCCCCTGGTTGGAATTGTCGGACTTTTGCCTGGCGATTCTAGTGGGTTTGCTGGGCCTCCTGCACCTTTTCCAAATGTTCCCATACAATAGGGGTGACCCGGGCTAGCCGGTCTCGCATCTGCAATACACATTCTATTACATTTCTCCCCTCATTGGGTTCCTCTTCCCAGATCTCTTTGGCGATATCTAGTATGCCATGGGGGTGGCGCCCATATAATAACTCAAAGGAGGAAAACCCAGCTGAGGACTGAGGTACCTACTGGATGGCGAACATAAGGTAAGGTAGTAGGGTGTCCCAATCCTTCCCGTCCCGACTTACCACCTTCCTTATCATAGCCTTGAGGGTTTGGTTAAACCTTTCTACCAGCCCATCGGTCTGCGGATGATAGATTGAAGTCCTCAGGGTATGTATATGGAGCAGCGTACAGAGGTTCTTCATTAGTTTCAACATAAATGGGGTTCCTTGGTCTGTTAATATCTCCTTTGGTAGCCCCACTCGGCAAAGATCCACACCAGCTCTTTGGCTACCATTTTAGAGGCTGTGTTCTGCAGGGGGATGGCTTCTGGGTCGCGAGTAGCATAGTCCAAAACAACAAGTATATATTTGTGGCCCCAAGCCGTCTTCTCCAGGGCTCCCACTAGGTCCATGGCTCTTCGCTCGAAGGAGACCTCTATGATGGGAAGGGGTACTAAAGGTGACCTCAGGTGAGGACGGGGACTGTGCAGCTGACGCTCTGGGCAGGATGCACAGTACCTCCGCACTTCTTCATGTACCCCGGGCCAGAAGAACCGTTGTATGACTCGTGCCAGGGTCTTCTCTACCCCTAAATGCCCCCCAAAAAGATGACCATGGGCAAGGCTTAATACAGCGTTCTGGTGTTTCTGAGGTACTCGGAGCTGCTGTACCTTCTGACCCTGTACTGGTGCCACCTGGTACAAGAGATCCTTTTTCATTATGAAGTAGGGTCCTGGTCCCTGGGTTTTCCCTTCCATGGGGACCCCATCTATTTCAGTCACCTCCTTCCTATGATGTTGTACCTTGGATCTTCAGCCTGGTCCCGTCCAAAATTTTCTCTCCTGGGGATGGTCTGTCCAAGTTCTAGGGGGCCAGTCTCTGTTGCCGCTCCTGGTTCAGAGATATTAGGGTGGGGGTCAAGCTCGGGTGTTTCCTCCTCCGGGGCAGCCTCCTTTCCAGCTACCCTGGGCCGCCTGCCTACAAGGGCGACCCTCTGTCCCTGGGTCAGGATCCGAGTCCCCAAGGCCTTAGCTGCCCTTCTTTCCCTTTTCGTCTTTCTACCCCACCTGGGAATGGAAAACAAATCTGGGGATATTTCAGAGAAGACTGGGGGTTGACAGTCTACTGTGGATGCCTCACTAACTTCAGGGTTCCCCTCTTTCTCCAATCCTCCTACTGGGAGTAAGTCTCCAAACCCTGGGAAGTCCCTCCCTTTGAGCACTGGGCATTGGAGTTTAGGGACTACAACTGCTGCTACCTTAGTAGTGTTCCCTTGGATTTTGATTTTTATTGGGATGGTGGGGTCATAACTAACTGTCCCATGGACACATGTTATCCCAGTATGTTTACCCTGCAGCAGCTGACTACGCTTCACGAGATTCCCTGAGGTAAGCGTGATAGCACGCCCCGAATCAACCAGTGCTGTGGTCTCTACCCCATTTAGTTTCACTGGCCTGGTGTACATATGTGGGGTTAGTGAGACCCCCCACAAGGTGGATTAGGGAGCATGGATCTGCCCAGTTCCCCAGGTTACACTGCATAGGCTCCTCAGCATTGGGACACTTTGCAGGTATATGTCCCCACTCCCCGCAGGCGTAACATCTGTACGGGACCCTTAGCATTCCCCGGTCTCTTGGTTTGGGCCTTCTAACATCACGATCCTCTTCTCCCTCAGTGCTCTGACTTTTTGTGGCTTATGGTGGGCCTTCAGCCCCTCTCTTTTTCCACCTGGGCTCTCCTGGTGGCCCAGTCAGCCAAGCTCTAGTGCTTGGTGCTGCTAGTTTAACCCGGGGTGCTTCTTCCTTAACTGGTCGGGTCAGCTCCCTCACTGTCCTTCGCCTCTCTACCAGTGCAACAACGTCATCATAGGTGGAGGGTTCATTCTGGCTTATGCAGGCGCAAAGGTCTGGCGGTAGTCCTCGCATGTACCAGTCGATGACCTCTAGTATCTAGTATCTAGTATCTAGAACCTCTAGTATCTCCTCTGGACTCCGGGACTCAGTTCGTAACCACTTTCGTGCGAGATGGATGAGGTCATATAATTGGGACCGCAGGGTTTTGTTTTCCTGGTACCTCCACTCATGATATCGCTGGGCCCGCACTGCGGTCGTTACCCCACATCTGGCCAGGATCTCTGCTTTCAGCTGGGGGTAGTCTGCCGCAGCCTCTTCAAGAAAATCATAGTAGGCCTTCTGGGCCTCCCCACACAGGAATGGAGTGAGGATGCCAGACCACTGTTCTCGGCACCAAGCCTCCCACAGGGCTGTCCTCTCAAAGGCCAGGAGGTATGCCTCTACATCGTCCTCCCGCGTCATTTTCTGCAGCCAATAGCTGGCCCACATGATCTGCGTCCCATCATGGCCGCGGTTCAGCTCTGTAAGGGCCTTTACCTGGATTACCAGTTCCTGCAACATAGCACAGTCTTGAGCAGCCTGGTCCATCAGCAGGCGATTAGTCCTTGCTACAGCGCCTCCTGTTGGGCAGCTGCCTGGACACGGGTAGACTCTTGCTGGGCAGCTGTGGCTTGTACCAGTGCCCACACTACATCCTCCATTGTGGTGGAAAAAAAATAAACCCTCTCCCTTTTTTTCCCCCCTTTTTTTTTTTTTTTTAAAACAACACTCTCCTTCTGCCGCGCTGTATACACCAAATCCCACTCCTGACATCAATTGTGACAAAGTTCCTCCTCTGCCTTGGTGGGTCCTGTGCTTATTGGCGGATTTTGCCCACCTAAGAGATTCACAGTAGCCCTCAGTTTGGCCACTTTCGTGGCTCAAATCTGCTGTTCACTCAGATAAACTCATCACTGGCCAGCATAGGGAAAAGGAAGGAGAACAATCCCCGCAGTCTCTGCTGGTCCACCTCGTGGGTGGGGGGATAGGCCAAGGACCTTCCCCTCTGGTAGGACTCACAGTCCAAGTCAACTCCTCCTGTATCCAATAGGGAGTTGGAGGAATGGGGGGAACCCGGGCCCGCCCTCTACTCTGGGTTCTAGCCCAGGGCCCTGTGGATCGCAGCTGTCTATAGTGTTTTGTATAATACCTGTGAGACAGCTACAACTCCCTGGGCTACTTCCCCATGGCCTCCTCCCAACACTTTCTGCATCCTCACTACAGGACCTTCCTCCTGATGCCCGATAGCGTTTGTACTCCTCAGTCCTCCAGCAGCACGCCCTCTCACTCTCAGCTCCTTGTGCGTCCCTCACTAACTGTAGTGAGAGCCTTTTTAAACCAGGTGTCCTGATTAGCTTTAATTAATTCTAGCAGCCTCCCAATTGGCTACAGGTGTCCTAATTAGCCTGCCTGCCTTAATTAGTTCTAGAAAGTTCCTGAGTGTTCTGGAATAGTCCCTGTTATTTTACCCAGGGAAAAGGGACCTGCTTAACGTGGAACTAATGTATCCTCCTTCGACCACTCTTTTGTAGCCATCTGGCCTGACCCTGTCACAGTGGGTATAAATTTGTATCCGCACAGGGCTCTACAATTCATTCTTGAAAATGTGTCTTTCCAGTACGGCATACCAGCAATAAATATCTTAATGGTACGGCATGCCTGACCGTGCCGGCTTACTTGCACCACTGTGGGGAAACCTCCTCCCAGCTTCCCTTGTAACCCCATGGGGATTCCTTCCAGAGGCTCTAGGAAGAGGCTCCCCTTGTCGAGGGATCATGTTGCTACCTCCTGTATTGGTATGGTCACTGGGGCGCTCTCTGCTGCTGTTTGCAGGGGTGTTTTGGGGGATGTGCATGCTCCACATTCCAAATGCTCAGCCCCCTCCCTGGTTTCAATGAAGCGTGTAATCCCTCAAGCCATCGGCTACAGATGGTCTGCGTTTGGATGAGCAACCAGGCTCCATTCCAAGAGATTTCAACGCAATGGCAAAATAAAGAGGTGTGAAGTGGGCCATCATGGTTTCATTGGTATGTGAATGACATTGGAAAGGGCAGGCCTAGTGGAAATAGGGAGTGCTCAAAGTTTCCCTTGGCTTTGTCCTTTTTTTAACCTTCTAAGTCACCCTGGACAAATGGAGACTTAGAACAGTTTCACTGGGAGCATGCCAAGGCTCATCAGTTATTTCACAGCACAGGGTGGTCTACTGCTGCAAATGGCTACGGGACGAGAGTCCCTGGGCTCCTGTAACACCAGTCTAGACCAAAACTAAAGGAGTAAGGTCCATTAGCTGGTAGAAGTCGTAAACTGTTACCCCCTAGTGGGCGAGCCATAAGAGGTGAACACGGCCCTGGCCTTGTCAGTGTGTTACTTTCTGTGAGTGATTTTTACTGACAGGGATGCTTGTCAGCTTAGCCAGTTTTAAGTAAATTTTGGAGGCTGTTCATAAAAAGTGAATTTCAAACTGACCATCATGAGAATTTTCCCCACAGTCGAGGGTCTGAGCCCTCTTGACATATTTCTAGGTCTGGGTGAATAATTTTGTCCAGCAAATCTTCCCATGAGTGGATCACCAGTTTGCTCAAACACATTTGTTATTTGCGTAAAGATAGCGAGGAATAATTCTTAGTGTGTTGCTTGTTCACAAGTGGTTCATTGACAAGAGTCCAGATCCCATTTCTGAGCTGTTTTCATCCAGTACATGTGGGTGGTTTCTGTTCCCTGGTTCAAGTGCAATTCTTAGAATCCCACTTCCATTGTGAATACTTGGGATTACAAATCTGAAATTCAGTTTCTGTGACTATCCTCCAATATTTGCTTAAACCAGCTGTTTCCTCAAACACTCCTGTTAGTAAACTTCTAAGTCAAATGCAAATGCTATGCACTGACAATGCATACATTATGTCACCTCCTTGTGACTGTTCTATTAGAGGGTAACAACCTACTACTGCTACCAGTTAGTGGATTTGCTTATCTGAATTGTACACTCTTTGGGGCAGGGATTGTCTTTATTATTTGTCTGGTCAGCACAATAAGACTCTGATCCTTAACTAAGGGTATGTCCACATTACAACTGGGAGCATGCTTCCCAGATTGAGTGGAAAGACGTGCTAACTCTCAAGCTAGCATGCTAAAAATAACAGTGTAAAGGAGTAGCATGGGCGGCAGCCCGGGCTAACCACCTCAGTACAAACCCACTCAGACCCCATGGGTATATTCTTGGTTGGCTAGCCCAAGCTGCCACCCATCCTACCCCCAACTATGCTGCTATTTCTAGCCAGCTAGCCTGAGCAGAGCTAGTGCATCTGCCCACCTGAGCCAGGAACCACATTCCAGCTGAAGTGTAGATGTTCCCTAAGATTCCTTAGTGTAATAGCAGAGATTATAATAATAGTAGTTTAAGTGGTGTATGTTAGGATATAGATATTCAGGCCTGTCTGTACTCTAAGAATTTAGGTGTATTCTTATCACTTGGCTAGTTAGAGGTATAAAAGAAAGAATCAAAATCACTGTCTGCTGGTGTAAGGGCCTTCTCTTACTGTGACAGTCTGAGGCCCTGTTCTTAGGCTAAGGCCCTTGGCTAAGTAGCAGAGGCAGCCATAAGCTGGGAAGTGAACGGTCACCTCCTCACATTCCAACCTAGTCACATTGAAATAAGGTGCTATTGGGCTGTTAGGAATACAATACTGCCCTGATAATGCCTATCGCCTCCAGAGAAAGGGAAGTGCCTAGAAGATGTAAAAGGAAACTTAGTTTGATAGCATCCTGTCTGGCAAGAACTCACTTATCAATAGCTGGGAGGTGAAATCCTCACTTCTGTATTGTTTTATCATTATAGTTCCCACTTTGCCATTGTTTGTCTGTATAATCTCTGTCTGGTTTTGTGATTGTTTCTGTCTGCTGTATAATTAATTTTGCTGGGTATAAACTAATTAAGGTGGTGGGATATAATTGGTTAAATAATCATGTTACAATATGTTAGGATTGGTTAGTTGCATTTCAGTAAAATGATTGGTAAAGGTATAGCTAAGCAGAACTCAAGTATTACTATATAGTCTGCAGTCAATCAGAAAGTGAGTAGGTGTGTGTGGGGGAAATGGGAACAGGGAATGGGGGTGGGGAAATTGGAATCATGTTTTGCTAAGGGCAGGAAAGGGAACAGGGACACAGGTGTAAGGCTCTGTGGTGCCAGAGCTGGGAAGGGGGACACTAAGGAAGGAAACTGGAATCATGCTTGCTGGAAGTTCACCCCAATAAACATTGAATTGTTTGCACCTTTGGACTTCGGGTATTGTTGTTCTCGGTTCATGCGAGAAGGACCAGGGAAGTAAGTGGGTGAAGGAATAAGCCCCCTAACAGTGTAAATCAGGACTCTCTACCAAGGTCAGTGGACTTTCCCCAGCATAAAGCCAGAATAAGACAAAACTCGGAGCCCCATCACGAACGTTTCTTTTCCCACATAAGGAGACCATGGAGCTTTCTTCCTGATAAGTAGCTGCACTCACACCTCTTCTAGGGATGATGGCTGAGGATAGTGGATACTTGTGCCTTTGCTCTGATGGGGCCTGAGGTGTGGAACTCAACATCCACCTTGAGCCATCGCACACCTCAGGAAGGGGTCACCCACACAGGTCTGAGCTGCGGTACATGACTGTCTCGACCCCTGATCGCTTGAGGCTGCATTGCTTTTACTTATGACCATGCCCTGATGCTACGAAGACAGAGGCTTTGTATTAGCGCGCCTTCACTGTCAACTTCAAAGCCTACTTGAGGGCTTGCCACTGTTTGTGCTGAGGTGGAGCTAGTGCTGATGATAGCAGCGGGCGTGACTGCACTGCGTAGCAAACTGCTGTACTTACCTATGTCACACACCTCTTCTTTGGAGCCTCAACACACACCCAAAAGGGGAGCTTAGTTCCTACATCCCATTCCTGGCCCTTTCTCTGCTGAGATGGCCCTTCTGGAAGCCAACTACAGATGGGATGTTTCCATGGTGTGGTTATCTGCCAGTGGGACCCAAAACTGAGATGTCCACTTGACTTCACTCAAACCACCAGCTTGTAAACAGAGTTATCCAGACTACATTTCACCCAGCAAGCTCAGGGAGAAACTCTTCAAATTGTCAGCCATACCCCAAGCCTTCCGGTCCCCAAAGGCCTCAAATCCGCCCCTCCCGCCCACTGATAAGATTGGCTTAAAAATCATGTGATTTTAAAAAATAATGTTGGTTCCTTTTTCTTTACCTTCTGTTTATTGAGCATTTAGAATATGCTTGGGTAACATTTTCAAGCTTTCTTCTGTAACCATGGGAGCTAGACACTTTTTAAAAAAACAATGGAAGCTAAGAATCATATGTATTCACATGACTCCAGGAACTGGGGCAGTAAGAAAAACTCCAAGGATCATAAGATCCACCATAAAAATCACAGAAATAGACAGGGAGTATGTGGGGGACAGGACTGGGGCTCTGAGGGGGTAGATGTCTCCATAGCAAACACCACCATGGAGATGCTGGGCTGCGTGGCATTATACAGTGGCCCTTGGGAGGCTACGGAAAATGAGAACATGGACACCCCCCAGTTTATGCCATGGACTGTTTCAGCACTAGGAACAGCCTAGAATCATGAGGGTGCAAAGGAGACTTAAAGCCACCTTGGCCGCCTGTGCTTTGCCTCCTGGAGAGAAAGCAGAAAATCAGCCTCCCCCTTGCCCACACAGTTCACGTTCTCTGCTATTTCCATTGAATGCCTAGGTAGCACTGCCTGCCTGAGCCTGGCGACAGATCTCTATTCCTGGTGCCAGTCTGGCACTGCAGACTCTCCTTGTGGACAGCCTTCTTGTCACTCCTTCCAGCTGCCTTGCTGGCAGGATCGACACCAAGCGGCTGGCAGGGGCCAAGGGTTACACTGGGAGCTGGGGAAGAGGACGGGGCAACTCTATTATAGAATCATAGAATCACAGATTATTAGGGTTGGAAGAGACCTCAGGAGGTCATCTAGTCCAATCTCCTGCTCAAAGCAGGACCAGTCCCCAACTAAATCATCCCAGCCAGGGCTTTGTCAAACTGGGCCTTAAAAACCTCTAAGGATGGAGATTCCACCACCTCCCTAGGTAATCCATTCCAGTGCTTCACCACCCTCTTAGTGAAATAGTGTTTCCTAATATCTAACCTAGCCTCCCACACTGCAACTTGAGACCATTGCTTCTTCTTCGGTCATCTGCCACCACTGAGAACAGCCGAGCTCCATCCTCTTTGGACCCCCCTTCAGGTAGTTGAAGGCTGCTATCAAATCTCCCCTCACTCTTCTCTTCTGCAGACTAAATAACCCCAGTTCCCTCAGCCTCTCCACGTAAGCCACATGCCCCAGCCCCCTTCCATTTTCATTGTCCACCGCTGGACTCTCTCCAATTTGTCCACATCCCTCCTGTAGTGGGGGGCCCAAAACCGGACACAATACTCCAAGTGTGGCCTCACCGGTGCCGAACAGAGGGGAATAATCACTTCCCTCGATTTGCTGGCAATGCTCCTACTAATACAGCCCAATATGCCGTTGGCCTTCTTGGCAACAAGGACTCATATCTAGCTTCTCGTCCACTGTAATCCCCAGGTCCTTTTCTGCAGAACTGCTGCTCAGCCAGTCGGTCCCCAGCCTGTAGCGGTGCATGGGATTCTTCCTTCTTAAGTGCAGGACTCTGCACTTGTCCTTGTTGAACCTCCTCAGATTTCTTTTGGCCCAATCCTTCAATTTGTCTAGGTCACTTTAGACCCTATCCCTACCCTCCCGATTTTCTACCTCTCCCCCTAGCTTAGTTCATCTGCGAACTTGCTGAGGGTGCAATTCATCCCATCATCCAGATTGTTAATAAAGATGTTGAACAAAACCGGCCCCAGGACCAACCCCTGGGGCACTCCACTTGATACCGGCTGCCAATTAGACATCAAGCCATTGATCACTACCCGTTGAGCCTGACAATCTAGCCAGCTTTCTATCCACCTTATAGTCCATTCATCCAATCTATACTTCTTTAACTTGCTGGCAAGAATACTGTGAGAGACCGTATCAAAAGCTTTGTTAAAGTCAAGATGTATCACATCCACTGCTTTGCCCATATCCACAGAGCCAGTTATCTCATCATGGAAGGCAATTAGGTTGGTCAGGCATGACTTGTCCTTGGTGAATCCATGTTGACTGTTCCTGATCACCTTCCTCTCCTCCAAGTGCTTCAAAATGGATTCCTTGAGGATCTGCTCCATGATTTTGCTGGGGACTGAAGTGAGGCTGACTGGTCTGTAGTTCCCCGGGTTCTCTTTCTTCTCTTTTTAAAATATGAGCACTATATTTGCCTTTTTCCAACTGTCCGGGACCTTCCCTGATTGCCACGAATTTTAAGAGATAATGGCCAATGGCTCTGCAATCATATCAGCCAACTCCCTCAGCACCCTTGGATGCATTAAATCTGGACCCATGGACTTGTGTATACCCAGCTTTTCTAAATAGTCCTTAACCTGTTCTTTCACCTCCTCCCCATACTGTGTTGCCCAGTGCAGCAGTCTGGGAGCTGACCTTGTCTGTGAAGAGCGAGGCCAAAAAGCATTGAGTACTTCAGCTTTTTCCACATCTTCTGTCACTATATTGCCTCCACCATTCAGTAGGGGTCCCACACTTTCCCTGACCTTCTTCTTGTTGCTAACATACCTGTAGAAACTCTTCTTGTTACCCTTCACATCCCTTGCTAGCTGCAACTCCAACTGTGCCTTGGCCTTCCTGATTACACCCCTGCATGCTCTAGCAATATTTTTATATTCCTCCCTAGTCATCTGTCCAAATTCCCACTTCTTGTAAGCTTCCTCTTTGAGTTTAAGCGCACCGAAGATTTCACTGTTAAGCCAAGCTGGTCACCTCCATATTTGCTATTCTTTCTGCACATCAGGATGGTTTGTTCCTGTGCCCTCAATAAGGCTTCTTTAAAATACAGCCATCTCTCCTGGACTCCTTTCCCCCTCATATTAGCCTCCCAGGGGATCCTGCCCATCAGTTCCCTAAGGGAGTCTAAGTCTGCTTTTCTGAAGTCCAGGGTCCATATTTTGCTACTCTCCTTTATTGAGAGCTGTCAGTGCAATGCATGAAGCCAGGGACCCAACAGCAGCAGCCAAGGAAAGCAATGAGCACCCATCCTGTGCAGATGGTGCCGTGCTCTGCTTGGCTGCCGACCCCCCCTCGCAGACGGGAAATGAGTGGTGTTGTGTTCATTTAGATGGAATAAAGGGGCCCCAAGATTCAAAGGTGTTAACCTGCTCCTGTCATTGTTCACCATTAAACAGTTTTAAACAAGGTTTGGGGTCTGGCCTATAAAGATCTCACCTGCTTAGTTCCATGGCAAACACACTAGGAAACTCATGGCAAGGTTGGAAATTTATGGATTGAGGCACACAAAAGTAAAAGTATCAGGAGGCAAGCCGTAGCTGCTCACCAGCAATTACACCCCACACCACAGAAACACTAACCCAGGAACCAATCCCTGTAGCAAACCTTGTTGCCTACTCTGTCCCCATATCAACCCTAGTGACACCATCAGAGGACCCAGCCACACTGGCCACACCATCAGGGGCTCATTCACCTGCATGTCTACTAATGTTATATATGCCATCATGTGCCAGCAATGCCCCTCTGCCATGTACATTGGCCAAACCAGGCAGTCCCTATGTAAAAGAATAAATGGACACAAATCGGACATCAGGAATGGTAACATACAAAAGCCAGTAGGAGAACACTTCAGTCTTCCTGGACATTCTATAACAGATTTAAAAGTAGCTATACTTGAACAAAAAAACTTCAGAAACAGACTTCAAAGAGAAACTGCAGAACTAAAATTAATTTGCAAATTTAACACCATTAACTTGAGCTTGAATAGGGACTAGGAGTGGCTGGCTCACTACAAAAGCAGCTTTGCCTCTCCTGGAATTGACATCTCCTCATCAACTGTTGGGAGTGGAGTACATCCACCCTGATCGAATTGGCCTGTCAACACTGGTTCTCCACTTGTGAGGTAACTCCCTTCTCTTCATGTGTCAGTATATAACGCCTGCATCTGTAATTTTCTCTCCATGCATCTGAAGAAGTGGGTTTTTACCCACGAAAGCTTATTCCCAAATAAATCTGTTAGTCTTTAAGATGCCAACAGACTCCTTGTTATTTTTACAAAAGAAAAAGAATCAAAACACAGCAAGAGGCATTGAAACGGAAATTGTGTGATTATACAAGACAAACATCATCAAAATCTCTCAAAGTCTCTTTTTAGAGAGAGGGACTACCGGGTAGAGTCTCTGATTCTGTTAAGCAGCCCGTATTGGTGGGGAAGAAAAGATTAGTTCTATTGCTCAGTTTTGATTTGGGAATGATTGTCACTTTCCTGCTATTGGCAAAACAGACAGACACAGCAAGAGGAGAAGAGACAGGACGGCGAAGATGGGGAAAATGTGGCTTTCGTTGGTGTTCTCAGGATAGAGGGCAGCTGGTCAGTCACAGATGGATGTTTTAGACTGGCAGGTTAGCAGGTTAGGATAGCTGTTGCTCTAGACCCCAGCTCACTTCCACAGCCAGGGACATTCTCTGGTTGGTCATAGAATCATAGAATATCAGGGTTGGAAGGGACCCCAGAAGGTCATCTAGTCCAACCCCCTGCTCGAAGCAGGACCAATTCCCAGTTAAATCATCCCAGCCAGGGCTTTGTCAAGCCTGACCTTAAAAACCTCTAAGGAAGGAGATTCTACCACCTCCTTAGGTAACGCATTCCAGTGTTTCACCACCCTCATAGTGAAAAAGTTTTTCTTAATATCCAATCTAAACCTCCCCCACGGCAACTTGAGACCATTACTCCTCGTTCTGTCATCTGTTACCATTGAGAACAGTCTAGAGCCATCCTCTTTGGAACCCCCTTTCAGGTAGTTGAAAGCAGCTATCAAATCCCCCCTCATTCTTCTCTTCTGCAGACTAAACAATCCCAGCTCCCTCAGCCTCTCCTCATAAGTCATGTGTTCTAGACCCCTAATCATTTTTGTTGCCCTTCGCTGGACTCTCTCCAATTTATCCACATCCTTCTTGTAGTGTGGGGCCCAAAACTGGACACAGTACTCCAGATGAGGCCTCACCAATGTCGAATAGAGGGGAACGATCACGTCCCTCGATCTGCTCGCTATGCCCCTACTTATACATCCCAAAATGCCATTGGCCTTCTTGGCAACAAGGGCACACTGCTGACTCATATCCAGCTTCTCATCCACTGTCACCCCTAGGTCCTTTTCCGCAGAACTGCTGCCTAGCCATTCGGCCCCTAGTCTGTAGCGGTGCATTGGATTCTTCCGTCCTAAGTGCAGGACCCTGCACTTATCCTTATTGAACCCATCAGATTTCTTTTGGCCCAATCCTCCAATTTGTCTAGGTCCTTCTGTATCCTATCCCTCCCCTCCAGCGTATCTACCACTCCTCCCAGTTTAGTATCATCTGCAAATTTGCTGAGAGTGCAATCCACACCATCCTCCAGATCATTTATGAAGATATTGAACAAAACCGGCCCCAGGACCGACCCCTGGAGCACTCCACTTGACACCGGCTGCCAACTAGACATGGAGCCATTGATCACTACCCGTTGAGCCCGACAATCTAGCCAGCTTTCTACCCACCTTATAGTGCATTCATCCAGCCCATACTTCCTTAACTTGCTGACAAGAATACTGTGGGAGACCGTGTCAAAAGCTTTGCTAAAGTCAAGAAACAATACATCCACTGCTTTCCCTTCATCCACAGAACCAGTAATCTCATCATAAAAGGCGATTAGATTAGTCAGGCAATGCCTTCCCTTGGTGAATCCATGCTGGCTGTTCCTGATTACTTTCCTCTCATGCAAGTGCTTCAGGATTGATTCTTTGAGGACCTGCTCCATGATTTTTCCAGGGACTGAGGTGAGGCTGACTGGCCTGTAGTTTCCAGGATCCTCCTTCTTCCCTTTTTTAAAGATTGGCACTACATTAGCCTTTTTCCAGTCATCCGGGACTTCCCCCGTTCGCCACAAGTTTTCAAAGATAATGGCCAATGGCTCTGCAATCACAGCCGCCAATTCCTTCAGCACTCTCGGATGCAACTCGTCCGGCCCCATGGACTTGTGCACGTCCAGCTTTTCTAAATAGTCCCTAACCACCTCTATCTCTTCCCCATTTTGTGATGCCCAGCGCAGCAGTCTGGGAGCTGACCTTGTTAGTGAAGACAGAGGCAAAAAAAGCATTGAGTACATTAGCTTTTTCCACATCCTCTGTCACTAGGTTGCCTCCCTAGTCTGGTCAGGTCAGGTCCCTCTCCTTCACTGGTCCTTCTCTGGCCAGGTAGAGCCAGGATGGGCCATCTTATCTCACAGTGCCAGAGTCATGCAGTGCAGTTGATTTCAGGATCAGGTGAGAAGCAGAGAGAGCGCGACAGATAGGACAGAAGCAAGACAGTAGGGGATGGAAAGGGACACATGAGGGAGGGGAAGCCAGAGCAGGATCTCACATGCATCAGGCTGGGGTCCTCAATGGTACAGGGATGATGGTCAAGTGTCCCTATCAGAGTATCAAGGTCCGGTAGCATAGCAAAAATAAAGAGTCCTTCCACTATAGCGGCAGTGGTAAAAACCCAACCACAAAAACCTCCCCAAAACCAACTGTTTTCTCTCTCCGTGTCTCTTTTTAAGGGCCCCAAAAAGGCCTGGGAGTCGAACAGTCCCTCATCTTATTATTTTGTCCACCAATGCAGCCTCATGTTCGAAGCACTGATTTTGGTCCACTGATATCCAGTCCCCCACTCCTCTTGTTTACCAGTCATAATCTTAAACACAGCCCTCGAGTGGTATCCGGAAACCTCTGTTTAAACTAATTCACAGTCTCCTTCTCAGCCCTTTCCCTAAACAATTCTTATACAGCGTGTCATTGGGACAATAGACGAACCTTTACCCAGTTCCTCATAGTTAAGGCAAGACTGCTAGAACTCATTACAACAGCATGCAGAGACAATCCTGCTCCTCACCCCTAGATCATGGGCCTGTCCCCTGCCCTTGCTCTTTAACATTAGGGGCGTGAGCAGGGAGCAGAGCAGGGAGCCAGCTGTGTTACTCTGGCTGAGCACTGGGCTGGGGGGATCGGGTGGGGGGAGGGAGGTGGGCTTAGGTCATAGGAAGGTTCCAAGATCAGACAGGGCCTGTTTGGTCCCTGGGAAAGGGAGATCCCAGAGGGGAGCTCAGACAGGGTTCATACAACACAGTCTCAGCTATGCCCCTTTTGGTTGGTTGTGCCCCCTTATCCAGGAGGGGGAAGATGGAGCAGGAGCAGGGGGGTGTTCTCCACTGCATGGATCCTCTGGATTTAAGGCCATTTTGCAGCAGCCAATTGGTGCAAAGCAGCCCTGGCACAGCTGGGAGCAGGGCCAGGACCCTCCCTGACAGGACTAGGACCAGTGGAGCAGAAGATGATCCTGTCAGCCATTGTACTCACCACTATAGCACCTTCTGGCATCAGGCTGGAGTGTTGCAGGGACTTCACCTCTAGCACCCTCCCTTAGTCCTTCTTTGGCCCTGCAGTGGCATGTCTCTGGCGGGGTCTTCTGTGGTGTAGCCCTCCAGCTAGGTCACCTCTTACACTTAATCCCTTTATGGGGTAACAAAGGTCCAGCTGTAAATCCAAACACATCTCCAAACCAATACTTCTTCTGCCCCTCCTGGGCTACACGGACATACTCTGCTCTTTGCCCCGACTCCCCGCCTGCAGAGTTCTTCCATGTTGCTCCTTCCCAGCAGGTTTCCCCACTGCCTCCCCTCCCTGCAGCTCTGCCAGCTTCCCTCAGGGACATCCCAGAAGTGCCTGCTCCCTACAGCCCTTTCCAGGCTGCCTTCACCAGGCCCTTCCCAGGGATCACCAGCCCCCTTGCACCTCTCTCCTAGCTGCCATCTCTCCCCTCTCTGCAGAGTTCTCCCTGACCCTTCGGCAGCTGGGGCCACACGCTGGAATTCAGGATCAGCTGTGGGTTGCAGCCAGGCTGAGAGCCCACATCCCCTTAAAGGGCCAGCCAACCTCTGGCAGTGCCCTAGATGCTTTGAGCAGCAGCATGACCAAGGGAGATGACAGGAGGGGGGGTGGGATTGGGACAATGGAAAGGGATAGCTGTCCTTGCCTGAGCTGGCAACCGGGCTGGAGTCCCAAAGGGAGGAAATGCCTGCCCAGGGACATTGCATAGCCCTGGTCTACACTAGGACTTTAGGTCGAATTTAGCAGCGTTAAATCGATGTAAACCTGCACCCGTCCACACAATGAAGCCCTTTATTTCGACTTAAAGGGCTCTTAAAATCGATTTCCTTACTCCACCCCTGACAAGTGGATTAGCGCTTAAATTGACGTTGCCGGCTTGAGTTTGGGGTACTGTGGACACAATTCGATGGTATTGGCCTCCAGGAGCTATCCCCAGAGTGCTCCATTGTGACCGCTCTGGACAGCACTCTCAACTCAGATGCACTGGCCAGGTAGACAGGAAAAGAACTTTTGAATCTCATTTCCTGTTTGGCCAGCATGGCAAGCTGCAGGTGACCATGCAGAGCTCATCAGCACAGGTGACCATGATGGAGTCCCAGAATCGCAAAAGAGCTCCAGCATGGACCGAATGGGAGGTATGGGATCTGATCGCTGTTTGGGGAGAGGAATCCGTGCTATCAGAACTCCGTTCCAGTTTTCAAAATGCCAAAACCTTTGTCAAAATCTCCCAGGGCATGAAGGACAGAGGCCATAACAGGGACCCGAAGCAGTGCCGCGTGAAACTGAAGGAGCTGAGGCAAGCCTACCAGAAAACCAGAGAGGTGAACGGCCGCTCCGGGTCAGAGCCCCAAACATGCCGCTTCTATGATGAGCTGCATGCCATTTTAGGGGGTTCAGCCGCCACTACCCCAGCTGTGTTGTTTGACTCCTTCAATGGAGATGGAGGCAATACGGAAGCAGGTTTTGGGGATGAAGAAGAAGAAGAAGAAGATGATGATGATGAGGTTGTAGATAGCTCACAGCAAGCAAGCGGAGAAACCAGTTTTCCCGACAGCCAGGAACTGTTTCTCACCCTGGACCTGGAGTCAGTACCCCCCGAACCCACCCAAGGCTGCCTCCTGGACCCAGCGGGTGGAGAAGGGACCTCTGGTGAGTGTACCTTTTAAAATACTATACATGGTTTAAAAGCAAGCATGTGAAAGGATTACTTTGCCCTGGCATTCGCGGTTCTCCTAGATGTAGTCCTAAAGCCTTTGCAAAAGGTTTCTGGGGAGGGCAGCCTTTTTGCGTCCTTCATGGTAGGACACTTTACCACTCCAGGCCAGTAACACGTACTCGGGAATCACTGTAGAACAAAGCATTGCAGTGTATGTTTGCTGGCACTCAAACAACATCCGTTCTTTATCTCTCTGTGTTATCCTCAGGAGAGTGAGATATAATTCATGGTCACCTGGTTGAAATAGAGTGCTTTTCTTCAGGGGACACTCAGAGGAGCCCATTCCTGCTGGGCTGTTTGCCTGTGGCTAAACAGAAATGTTCCCCGCTGTTAGCCACAGGGAGGGGGGAAGGTTGAGGGGGTAGTCACGCGGTGGGGGGAGGCAAAATGCGAACTTGTAAGGAAAGCACATGTGCCATGTATGTAATGTTAACAGCAAGGTGTACCCTGAAAGAGTGTAGCCACTGTTTTATAAAATGTGTCTTTTTAAATACCGCTGTCCCTTTTTTTTTCTCCACCAGCTGCATGTGTTTCAATGATCACAGGATCTTCTCCTTCCGAGAGGCTAGTGAAGCTTAGAAAGAAAAAAAAAAACGCACTCGTGATGAAATGTTCTCTGAGCTCATGCTGTCCTCCCACACTGACAGAGCACAGACGAATGCGTGGAGGCAAATGTCAGAGTGCAGGAAAGCACAAAATGACCGGGAGGAGAGGTGGCGGGCTGAAGAGAGTAAGTGGCGGGCTGAAGACAGTAAGTGGCGGGCTGAAGAGAGAGCTGAAGTTCAAATGTGGCGGCAGCGTAATGAGAGGAGGCAGGATTCAATGCTGAGGCTGCTGCAGGACCAAACCAGTATGCTCCAGTGTATGGTTGAGCTGCAGCAAAGGCAGCTGGAGCACAGACTGCCACTGCAGCCCCTCTGTAACCAACTGCCCTCCTCCCCAAGTTCCATAGCCTCCACACCCAGACGCCCAAGAACGCGGTGGGGGGGCCTCCGGCCAACCAGCCACTCCACCACAGAGGATTGCCCAAAAAAAAGAAGGCTGTCATTCAATAAATTTTAAAGTTGTAAACTTTTAAAGTGCTGTGCTTAAAGTGCTGTGTGGCATTTTCCTTCCCTCCTCCACCACCCCTCCTGGGCTACCTTGGTAGTCATCCCCCTATTTGTGTGATGAATGAATAAAGAATGCATGAATGTGAAGCAACAATGACTTTATTGCCTCTGCAAGCAGTGATTGAAGGGAGGAGGGGAGGGTGGTTAGCTTACAGGGAAGTAGAGTGAACCAAGGGGCGGGGGGTTTCATCAAGGAGAAACAAACAGAACTTTCACACCGTAGCCTGGCCAGTCATGAAACTGGTTTTCAAAGCTTCTCTGGTGCGTACCGCGCCCTCCTATGCTCCTCTAACCGCCCTGGTGTCTGGCTGCGCGTAACCAGCAGCCAGGCGATTTGCCTCAACCTCCCACCCCGCCATAAACGTCTCCCCCTTACTCTCACAGATATTGCGGAGCACACAGCAAGCAGTAATAACAGTGGGAATATTGGTTTCGCTGAGGTCTAAGCGAGTCAGTAAACTGCGCCAGCGCGCCTTTAAACGTCCAAATGCACATTCAACCACCATTCTGCACTTGCTCAGCCTGTAGTTGAACAGCTCCTGACTACTGTCCAGGCTGCCTGTGTACAGCTTCATGAGCCATGGCATTAAGGGGTAGGCTGGGTCCCCAAGGATACATATAGGCATTTCATCATCCCCAACAGTTATTTTCTGGTCTGGGAATAAAGTCCCTTCCTGCAGCTTTTGAAACAGACCAGAGTTCCTGAAGAGGCGAGCATCATGCACCTTTCTCGGCCATCCCACGTTGATGTTGGTGAAACGTCCCTTGTGATCCACCAGAGCTTGCAGCACTATCGAAAAGTACCCTTGCGGTTTATGTACTCGGCGGCTTGGTGCTCCGGTGCCAAGATAGGTATATGGGTTCCGTCTATGGCCCCACCACAGTTAGGGAATCCCATTGCAGCAAAGCCATCCACTCTGACCTGCACATTTCCCAGGGTCACTACCCTTGATATCAGCAGATCTTTGATTGCGTGGGCTACTTGCATCACAGCAGCCCCAACAGTAGATTTGCCCACTCCAAATTGATTCCCAACTGACCGGTAGCTGTCTGGTGTTGCAAGCTTCCACAGGGCTATCGCCACTCGCTTCTCAACTGTGAGGGCTGCTCTCATCTTGGTATTCATGCGCCTCAGGGCAGGGGAAAGCAAGTCACAAAGTTCCATGGAAGTGCCCTTATGCATGCGAAAGTTTCGCAGCCACTGGGAATCGTCCCAGACCTGCAACACTATGCGGTCCCACCAGTCTGTGCTTGTTTCCCGAGCCCAGAATCGGCGTTCCACAGCATGAACCTGCCCCATTAGCACCATGATGCATGCATTGGCAGGGCCCATTCTTTCAGAGAAATCTGTGTACATGTCCTGATCACTCATGTGACCGCGCTGACGTCGCCTCCTCGCCCGGTATCGCTGTGCCAGGTTCCGGTGCTGCATATACTGCTGGATAATGCGTGTGGTGTTTAATGTGCTCCTAATTGCCAAAGTGAGCTGAACGGCCTCCATGCTTGCCTTGGTATGGCGTCCGCACAGAAAAAAGGCGCGGAACGATTGTCTGCCATTGCTCTGACGGAGGGAGGGGCGACTGATGACACGGCTTACAGGGTTGGCTTCAGGGAGCTAAAATCAACAAAGGGGGTGTCTTTACATCAAGGAGTATTTCAGGCAGGACTTCACGGAGGGTTCCAATAAGAAATGGTGCACCGAAGTTATCGTTCTTATTGGAACAAGGAGGTTAGCCTGGCCTCTGATTGATACATGGCTAGATTTACCTCGCTGCACCTTCTCTGTGAGTGACTGCAGTGTGACCTAGAGGAATGAGTCCCCTAGACAGGGGAGGAGGCAAATGAGTACAAAACAAATCTGGTCTATTTCTTGTTTTGATCCACTCCATCTATCTTTTACATCTTTGGCTGGCAGCAGACGGTGAAGAAGGACTGCATGCCATCCACATCTCATGGCTGCTCGGCAGAAGATGGTACAGTACGACTGCTAGCCATCCTCATCTCTTGCCTGCCTGGCAGAAGATGGTACAATACGACTGCTAGCAATCCTCATCTTTTGCCTGCCTGGCAGAAAATGGTACAGTACGACTGCTAGCAATCTGTATCGCCTGCCTGCTCACCATAAGACGATTCAATAGGACTGACTGCAGGACTAAAGAGAATGACCTGGTCAAGTCACTCCAAATTTAGTCCCTGCGCCCATGTCTGTCCAGACGCTCCCAGCCGACGTGGCCAGGAGCACCTCGGACATGACGAGGACGACTACCAGTCATACTGCACCGTCTGCTGCCAGAAGGCAATGGGTTGCTGCTACTGTGTAGCAAAGCTGTACCCCGTCTGCCAGCACCCAGGAGACATAGGGTGACGGTTACCTGAGCGGGCTCCATGCTTGCCGTGGTATGGCGTCTGCACAGGTAACTCAGGAAAAAAGGCGCGAAACGATTGTCTGCCCTTGCTTTCACGGAGGGAGGGAAGGAACGGGGGCCTGACGATACGTACCCAGAACCACCCGCAACAATGTTTTAGCCCCATCAGAGTGCTCCATTGTGACTGCTCTGGACAGCACTCTCAGATGCCCGATTGTTTGCCGTTGCTCTGACTCAGAGAGGGGCGACTGAGGACACGGCTTACAGGGTTGGCTTCAGGGAGCTAAAATCAACAAAGGGGGTGTCTTTACATCAAGGAGTATTTCAGGCAGGACTTCACGGAGGGTTCCAGTAGGAAATGGTGCACCTAAGTTATCGTTCTTATTGGAACAGTAAGGTTAGCCTGGCCTCTGATTGATACATGGCTACATTTACCTCGCTGCACCTTCTCTGTGAGTGACTGCAGTGTGACCTAGAAGAATGAGTCCCCTAGACGGGGGAGAGGGGGAAGCAAATGAATACAGAACAAATCTGGTCTATTTCTTGTTTTGATCCACTCCATCTATCTTTTACATCTTTGGCTGGCAGCAGACGGTGAAGAAGGACTGCATGCCATCCACATCTCATGGCTGCTCGGCAGAAGATGGTACAGTACGACTGCTAGCCATCCTCATCTCTTGCCTGCCTGGCAGAAGATGGTACAGTACGACTGCTAGCAATCCGTATCGCCTGCCTGCTCACCATAAGACGATTCAATAGGACTGACTGCAGGACTAAAGAGAATGACCTGGTCAAGTCACTCCAAATTTAGTCCCTGCGCCCATGTCTGTCCAGGCGCTCCCAGCCGACGTGGCCAGGAGCACCTCGGACATGACGATGACGGCTACCAGTCGTACTGTACCGTCTGCTGCCACAAGGCAAGGGGTTGCTGCTACTGTGTAGCAATGCCGTACCACGTCTGCCAGCACCCAGGAGTCATAGGGTGACGGTTACCTGAGCGGGCTCCATGCTTGCCGTGGTATGGCGTCTGCACAGGTAACTCAGGAAAAAAGGCACGAAATGATTGTCTGCCCTTGCTTTCATGGAGGGAGGGAGGGAACGGGGGCCTGACGATATGTACCCAGAACCACCCGCGACAATGTTTTAGCCCCATCAGGCATTGGGATCTCAACCCAGAATTCCAATGGGCAGCGGAGACTGCGGGAACTGTGGGATAGGTACCCACAGTGCAACGCTCCGGAAGTCGACGCTAGCCTCGGTACTGTGGAAGCACTCCGCCGAGTTAATGCACTTAATGCACTTAGAGCATTTTCTGTGGGGACACACACACTCGAATATATAAAACTGATTTCTAAAAAACCGACTTCTATAAATTCGACCTTATTCCGTAGTGTAGACATACCCATAGTAGGAGAGTGGTAAGGCCAGAAGGGACAATTAGCTCATCTAGTCTGATCTCCTGGATAGCACAGGCTAGTATTTTACCCAGTTACCCCCATATTGAGCCCAAAGCATCTGCCCCCACCTTACTCACATTCCACCTCCAAACCCCTCCCTTTGGCCCCCAGGAGTGCCCCCCCCAGCACATCCCTCCCCCATCCCTTTGATGACAGTTTTGGGGCTTGCCATGGTCTCTGTGTCTTAACTCTGCAGCCCAGGGGGCCCTGACATCCCAGAGCCCGGCCTGTTTCCATGGTGCTGTAATAAGTACCAGGCACCCAGGGCAGGATCCCTCATTTCTCTCCCACTCACGGAGTCATTGGCCAGCTTCTAGTACCTCGGGTGATCCCTAGGGATTCCCTGGTTCAGGTGCAGGGTCTGTCCTGGCGTAGGGCAGCAGGTGAGAGTCAAACTTGTCTCTCTGCAATGTCACATGGGCTTTCCCAGCTCCAGACCAGCAGGAGACGAGGTGAGATCTGCAGCTTGAGAGGGTTTGTGCCCCAGCATCTGAGTCCAGAATGCCAGGCCTGGAATGGAAAATGCAAACACGGCCCATTATCAAAGGGAAGTGCAGCTGGAGGGAGTCAGAGCCCAGGCTTGCAGGCTCCAGCAGCTCCCACCTCCACAGGCAGCACTGACACTATCGGGCTACAGCGCTTCCCAGCCCCCTCAGGCCAGCATGTCCAGAAGGGCTCAGCACCCACACTGAAGGCTGGTTTTCCCATGAGCCCAGCTCCCAGCCTTCTGCAAGAACCATCCAGACATTATGAGACTGATAAACAGTCAGCAATCAATAAAACAACCATGTATAGAGCTAAGGTCAGGCAGCCTCTCAGCCTCCGGTACCTCTCCTGGTGGGCGCTGGCTCTGTGCAGGGTGGGGGGGCACTGGTTGCAGGGGGCTCCTAGTCCCGGCCTGGTGTCTTTTAGGCATACAGAGGGAACAAAGGGAACACCCGGTCGAAAAGGTAGCCTGGTGGCTCTGGTCAGCACCACTGACTGGCAGTTAAAAGTCTGGTCAGTGGCGCAGCAGGGCTCCCTGCCTGCCATGGCTCCGCGCAGATCCCGGTAGCAGCGGCATGTCCCCCACCCATGTTCCCCTTCTACGAGTAGGGGCAGCCAGGGGGCTCCACCTGCTGCCTCTGCCCCAAATGCTGGCTCCACAGCTCCCATTGGCCAGGCCCAACTCCTTTTGGGTACTCCAGTGGGGTCTCAGAGATGTAGCTGGGAGGGGCGAGGGCACTAGGCAAAGCCCAGCTGGGCAGGCTGCATTAGCCCAGCTCACTGCTTCAACATCCTGCACCAGCCTGCCAAGGTCCCCGAGCACCTCGTCCTGCCCCTCGGAGCCCTTCCCTGCGAGACGGGATGGACCCGCACCAGTATAGAGTGGGGCATGATGGCATGGGGGCAAGGCACCCATGTGGCTACTGCTCCCTCCAGTCCTGCAGGTGCCCCCTGTGCCTGTCCCCTCAGCCCCAGTCCTTTGGGAGGTGGCAGTGATCCCCAGCTGCTCTGGCCCCACAGTCCAGCTCTCCCAGTCCTGGGAGCCAAAGGCAGACAAGTTCTGAGGCCTGAGATGGTCCCTCAGCTGGCCCTGAAAGTAACCCAGCAATACTCTCCCCCACTTCCCCCGGCCATGGCCTCTTAGGGCTCCTCAGGGCAGCTTTGTAGACACTCAAGGCCACTTCTGCTGTGACCCCCGCACAGCCAAGCAATTGCCCTCTGCCCCCACTCCTTTGCACTGGCGAAGGGTCCTGTGCTCAGGGTATACTGGGGGGAGGCAGGAGGAGGATTCTGCACTTCCCCTTTCCTTTGGGGAGCAGCTGGGGTTGACCCTGACAACCTGTCATTCCCTCACAGCGTTTCCAGCCCCAAGAGTCCAAAACTCTTGAGTCAGCCCCAGAATGCCATGAGATGGAAAAATTGTCCTACCAGCCTTTGGACACAGGCCAGGCCTGCTTACTTCCCCTGCACCGGAGGTGGTGGGTGGCCCCTAGTCCCTGTGCAAGTGCCACGCAGGAGGTTGTGGGGGTATATGAAAGGACTGAGCCATGGGCGGAGCAGCAGAGAGAATGTGTGGGGCACACATTGTGGGCTGGGAGGAGCAGGGAGACTGGAGGGCAGGAAGGGTGACTGTGGCTCTACCCTTTCATTGCCTCTGTGACCGCACAGGTAAGGGGGCTTAGGTGGTGCCCAGTCCTTGAGCTGCCTCTAGCATTGGGCCATTTACCCTCTGCCTGCACACAGCCAAATTCCCCACTGGCATGAAACCTTTGGGCAGGTAGCTATCAATCAACAGGAGCCACACTGCTTTACCGCAGCTGAGGAACTGGCCTGTTGTTTTCAGGTGACTGGATCCCACTTTCGCCAGGGGTGAGCTAGATCCATCATCTTCAGCCCCTCCCTCCTCCTTTCCAGGCCCCATAACCCTAACTCCAGAAGCCTCCTGCTGTGCCGCAGCCACGTCAGCCCCTGCCTCTCCTCAGTGCCCTTCTCCAGCTCTCTGCCTCAGAGCCACGCACCCAGAGCTGGACACAGACACCTGCTGCCAGCAGAGGGCACCACTCTAAGCTGAAATGCCATCACAGTATTGTCTGTGTTATTTTCCCTCTCCTTTTTAATGCACCCACGCAGCACACTGGCTTTTCTAACTGCTTCTCCCCACTGGGAAGGCACCTTCGCATCAGCTTCCCCCAGTGACCTTTCACCTGTCCTCCCCCCCTCAGTGGAGTCCAGCACTCACTGCAAACCTATTGAAATGGAGCATTTTAACAAGATCTCCAGCTTGTTGGATACCAGGAGCCAAGTGCAGAGCGCAGCACCCTGACTCTTGGCACTGGAGTCCCACAATGAGTGCTGCTGAAGGCACTATTTGGCTCAGCACTCATTTCCAAAGGCTGGATTGCAGAGCAAAAACCATTACAGTCTGATGACTGTTTCATGGCCCCTCTGAAGCTGGGAGCAGGGCTTGGCATGTGCAATAGTGCTGGTCTGTTGATTAATACGCTTGATGGAGCGTCAAGAAATCTGGATTCTGTTCTCCTATACACCTCGTGGGTGACTTCATTTCTCTGTGCTTCAGTTTCCCTGCCTACGCAATGGGGCTGAGATCAACTCACCCTGGAGCAGTGTGGCAAGAGGTTCCAGCAGTTAGGTTTTGTGAGGCATTTTAAGATGCTCAGCAGAAGTCAGCACAGTTCAGAGGACTAGGAGCCAGGATTCCTGGGTTCTATTCCTGATTCTGCCACTGACCTGCAGTCTGATCTTGGGAAAGTCATTTCCCATCACTGCGCCTCATCTTCCTCACCTCTAACCTAGGAATAGTGCTGCTTGCCCTCCTTAGTGAATAGCATGGAGATCAGTGGAGGCCCAGCACTATATAGAGCTAAAGGTTATTTCTATTGGAGAAGGACACTTTGAAAATCTCAACCAACAGAGATGAGTGATTCGGGTTGCCTCATTCTTCATGTGCCCAGTTCGACATCCTGATTTACAGAGCATGGGTGCTTAGCAGTTTCTAAAACTCAGGCGCCTTTAGGTTGTCTCAGGTCAGGCACCAAAAACTGGCCCTAGTGACTTCTGAAAATCTTGGTCTTATTCTTCAATGACTGCTGGTTTCAGTTCACTTCCCAGAGGACAAATGTCCAGAGCCCAATCAGCACAACTGGTACCAGCAAAGAGATCAGGGACTTCATCGGCCAGGGATACTATATTAGATCTTCTCCTATGGAGACGGGCACCATCCATATCAGAAGTGGGGGGAAGGATGCTTGTGAAGCTGCTGGACCTTAAACACAGACCTCCAGAGCTGTCCCAGTCAGCTCCTTTCACAGCTACTAAATTCAGTCTCTGAATTTCAGGGTAAAACTACACCTTGAGGCTCTGCCTGGGCTTTTGAACTGTGAGAAGGGCAAAGGAGCTGGATTTATTAACTTGGCCTTAATGACTGGGCCTCAAAGCCCTAATTTACAAATCTTTTTTTTATATATGCCCAGTTTAGCTATCCACAGTGCAGTGTTTCACATAGATAAATCAAACCTGTTTCTTTAGCATTTATTAGTGTGATTTTTACAATGCTGCATGCAAGTTGCCATTGAAAACAATGACTCACAGCACATCAATGGCTTACACAGCTGAACGTGAAATCATCCTGACACAAACCAGCCCCCACCCCGACTTTAGGTTGTGCTGCCACTTTAAGTATTTGGAATCTGGCAACACTACAGACTCCTGGCATTTCCACAGCACCTTGTACCTGAAGAGGCTGGGATACTTTATGAACACAAATGCCACCTTGCAGTGCCATATTAGGCCTATTGTATAGATGGGGAAACTGAGGTACAGAGCACTGAAGTGACTGGCTCGAGGTTGCATAGTGAATCAGTGGCAGAGGGAGAAATGGAACCAAGGAGTGTTGACTTGTCCTTCTCTCCAATGCCAGACCTGACCAGAGAAATTTATTCCGTGTGTGTGTGTGTGTGGACTGGATTCTGGACAGTGGGCCTTTAAGGTAGGGTACCAAGCACCCATAGTACCCCTTGGGTCAGTGTGAAGTGCTACAAGGGGCACTCTGGCACCCATCTCTGGCACATCCTGCTGGACATCTGCCTCTCACCTAAACTTCCATGGCTGAGCCCTCCAGCCAAGTCACATAAAGCTCAGTCCCCTTCTGCTGTAACAAAAGGGTCAATTGAAAGTCCAAGCTAAACATCCACAAAACAATTTTTCCACCCCTCTTGGGCTCCTCTGCAGTGTTCCTACTGTCTCTCCCCAGGGCTTCCCCCAGGAGCCTAATCTGGTTCTGCACTGAGGTTTGTACACCCCTGCCTGGGAGGGAACCCCAGACCCACCCTCTGCTCTGGGGTCTGGCCCAGGAATCCTGAGCTCAGCTGCTAGTCCTGCTCCTTCAGCCACGTTGCTGCTTCCCTGGGCTGCTTCCAACCTCCCAGCCCCTTGAGCTGGTTCCAGGCACCCTTGCATAGCATGGCCTCCCTTTGGCTCTCGCTTCTCCCTTCTCTGCCAGACTAATAACTCTTCTGCTCCTCTTGGGCTTGCTAAAGAGCTTGTACAGGCCCTGCCTCAGGTCTCCCACATAGGAGCCTCTTCCACCTGGTGTCTCCTACCTTCTCTAGGAGAGGGAGTCGTCCTCCTCTGGCCTCTCTCCTGAGGCATCTCTGCAGTCCTGCCTGCCGTCACTGAGCGCTCCACTTTTGTCCTCTCCCTGTCATGGCCGTGGTCACTAATGAGCACGACCTTGCCATATTGCCATCAGCTGGGAGCAAGCAGTCAAGTCACAGGCAAGGGCCAGCCAGCCTGTGACAGCACCCCTGGCAAATGCCCATCACTCCCCCAAGTGAGGGGTCACCTTGAGGCTCAGCTTAGGGGTGGGGTATAGCTGCCCTCAGAGGAGGCAGTGTTCCCTCTAATTTTTCCCATGCATACACGGAATGAATTTTGTTATGTGCATCAGAAGGGAAGTGATGTTTGACACAACAACTCCATATTGGTGCACATAACAAAATTCAGGTGGTGGGGGTGGGGGTGGGGCTGAGAGGTTTGGTGTGTGGAAGAGGGCTCAGGGCTGGGGCAGAGGATTGGGATGTGGGGGAGGTGAGGACTCCGGCTGGGGGTGCGGGCTCTGGGGTGGGTCCAGAGATGAGGGGCTCAGGGGTGGGGCAGAGGGTTGGGATGTATGTGGGGGGGTGAGGACTCCGGATGGGGGTGCGGGCTCTGGGGTGGGGCCGGGGATGAGGGTTTTGAGGTGCAGGCAGCCCTGGGGCTACAGTGGGGAGAGAGGACTCCAGCAACACATGGGCTGGAGGGGAGAGGCACCTCTCCCCGCCGTGGCAGCTCCGGGACTGGGGCCCCAGGATAGGCACCTCTCCCTCAGCTGCAGCAGGTCCAGGGCTGGGCTGGGTTGGGGCTTGAGGAGGGGCACCTCTTCCCCTGGCCATGGCAGGGCTGGGGCTGGAGGAGAGGCATCTCGCCCCCAGCTGCAGCCCTGAGCGCCTGTGCGGTGCTTAATAGGCTGCTGCGCGGCACTTAATAGGCTGCTGCATGGCTGTGCAGCCACACAGCTTAAAGGGAACTTAGGAGCCCTGGGATGTAATGCAGCTTAGAGTGTCACAGTTCCTCCACTGGAAACTTCTTGCTCCGGGGGGGTAAATTACTTCCCCAGCTGGAATCCCAACCTTGAGCGTGGCCAGAGCAGACCTGGCTCCCCCCTTTCCCCGCCTCTCTCACCCGCTTCCCAAGCTCTGTGCCACGCCATGACCACAAGCTATGACCACACTAGGGCATAAGGTTGCCTCCTATTCCCTTGTATGGCTGCCTGGGGCCTAAGCACTACCTGGCCCATTATTTGTACATCAGAGTCAGCTCTGGCGAGCAAACCAAACAGGGATTGGGGGTGCAGCCTGTGGTCCAACAGGGGTGGGCAAGTGCGGAGAGCAGCCTGGCTGAAGCATGGCTAAGCCAAGACAATGATCAGGAGCTGAGCATGCTTGCAAGGGTTCAGAAAATGTGCAGACCAGAGTGGCTGTGACTATACAAGAGAAGGAGGGCATGGGAGATGGGCTGAAGCAACCACAAGGCCTGGAATGATGAGGCAGAAGAGGCCCAAAAGTCCCATGTGTGGGGAAAATACTGTTTGGTTTAAACCCACATAGGCCTGGTCTACATTTAAAAGTCAGGTGGACAGATCTACGGTGCTCAGGGGTGTGAAAAACCAGGAGGTTGGGGTTTATGTCTCACTTGGTGTTTGGCCGAAGGACTCCTGGGTGGTGACGACTCGGACAGAAGAGTGGAACAGAAGTGGAGCCCGAGGGCCGGGGGTGAGGGGATCATACTGATGACCAGTGTCACATGGAACACTGCTGCCCTGGAAGAGGAGAGGCATTGGAGTGACCTTCCTGTGGGGCAGAGTCATGAGAACAGGCAGACCATCGCCGGGCTGGCACGACCATCGGCAGGGGCGCTCGAGGAGGAGAGCCAGCTACGCCATACCCGGACATCAGGGGCACCTGTGGTGTGTCCACCCTTCTACAGCTGGGGGCAAAAATAAAAGAGGGAAAAGCCCAAAATGCCAAACACCAAAAATGCTGCATTCTTCGGTGTCACTTTTTCATTCAAAATGAAAAGAAGACACGCTTGCCCACATTCCCCAGCAAGCTTTGAAAAAGGAAACGGTTTTGAAATTTCCTGCAAAACTCATGGGCGTTTTTTGATGTGGAATATACACCAGCCTAGCTCCTGCAATTATAGTACCCTCTTGTGGCCAGTCCCAATGACAAGACTGCTGCTTACTCAAGTTAGCAAGGGCCCCATCCTGCGTGGGGCTGAGCATTCTGGGCCTGATCCAATGACCCACATAAGCTCATGCTTAGCTTTAAACACATGATTTATCCCATTGATTCCAATGCGACAATTCAGGTGCTTCACATTAAGTCTGCACTTAAGTATTTTGCAGGATCAGGGCCAGAGTGCTCAGCCTGTTACAGGATCGAGCCCAGAGCTACTCCTTAGCTTACGTGGTGGAGGTTTGGGGAGAAGGTATCGTAATGTGCTGATCCTCCAGATCAAGGGGGAAGCAGGGAGGAACTGTGCCTCAGAAGGGGGGACTGCAGGCCCCAGGAATAGCCCTGGAGCAGTGCAGGTTATGCATCGCCCTTTGTTCAGGGCATCACCTAGTTTAAAGAGGCCGCTCACAATCTGGAGGATTAAGTGAGTTTGCTCAAACACACTCCCCAATAACGAATGGCCCTGGGTCAATCTTAACCTGCTCATGGATGACTCACAGTCACATCCAAGGGTTAAATTGTTCAGTAGCTTATTGGCAGCAAATAAACCTGTCATCTCCAATGGCAAGCCCATGAGGGCTGCAGAATTTCAGGAGAAATGGGACCCAGCCCTAAAACACTGGGCCACAGTTTGCTTTCAGTTACACTGGTGAAAATCAGGCCTAGAATCCATTCACTTCAGTGGAATTAATGTGGAGTTACTGAGTGATGGGTCCTGGCTCACCATGCCCCAATTTATCGCAAGTTGGTGTGTTTGGTCTTCGAGTCATGGCTGGCTGGGAGGACCTTCCGGTTACAGAGGGTGCCACCTCCTAGCTCATTCTCCTGACCTCGTAACAAAACAAAATTAATGAGCTCTTCCACAAGGGGCGAGACAGACACCTTCAGAGATTTGTCTTCATTTTTCAACTCTAATATCTGCTGTTTAATCAGCTGGTTGTAATATCACCTTGTGAAAAGTTATTAGCATGAGGGCGGGGGGGGCGGTGGAGATGGGATGAGAGTGACTAGCATGCGGAGGAGATGAGATCCTAAGGATAAAAACCTCGTCCAGAACCCCACTGTGGAGACGACTTGGCTTCTGTGTCGCTTTCTGTCTTTATTACCAAGGACTCTTGTTTCTCCTGCTCCTGATTCCCTGCTGGAGTCCCAAGCCTATGCCTCATCAGTAGCAGCAGTTCTCACACTGTACAGCAGAGATTAATGTGGTTTGTAACCAAACCTGGGACTCCACTGCTGCCTCTATGCTGCAGACTGGCTGCAGGAATTCAGAGCAACAGTATAGGTAGGCCTGTTCTGAATGCATGGGCTCCTGCCTCTGGAGATAATGGAGTCTCCCGCACTAGCTGCCAGCAGTACAAGGCCTATGACACACAGGTGAGCAGTTTTTCCAGAGGACAGTGGTGCACAGATACAGATCACAGTGAAATCACAAACCATTTGTAAATTGTGCTACCAGTTCGGCTGCCAGACTCTTCCTTATGAATAGTATTAATGAATTTGGGGCAACAACCCTTGTAAGTGTGGGTGCATAATGTGTGGCCCGTAAAGCCACATAGGCACCTACACAACGTTACTTTGCTTTGGAGTTATACCTGTGGAAACTCACTGATGGTAAATCAGGGTACGCTGGGTCGCAGAGAGCACCGTCTGAAGGCTTAGCTTTGCACTGGGATCCCCGAGGGCATTTTCGGAGGTCCACGATTTCTATGGCTGGTGATAATGCCTGCGATTGAAAGAGCCCAGCCAGCCTCACAGATCCCAGGGTGAGTTTGTGGGGCTGAGCCCATGTCACTGGGAATACAGTGAGATCCAATACACACACAGCCTCCCTCCGCCATGTTTACAGGGCAAACTAACCCTACTAGGCCTCAGAGATCTATTTGTGAGGTTGAACTAATTAGAGATCTGCTCTTTTCCTCATATTTCGGCTCCTGGAGCGTGATCAGGCCAGCCGTAGTTGAGCTCCCTGTTTCAGTAGCCAGCTCAGGTTCATCTATCCAAGAGTTCTAGCCTGCCAAGAGAACCTGGTGAGATGTAGAGGTTTCTGCAGGGGTGCAAGAACCTTTGGCCATGGCTACGCTATAAGCACTACAGTGGCACTGCTATGGGTTTTTTCTGTCGCTACAGGTGGTCCATGTCTCTGAGGAAAAGCCACCTCTGCTCCCTTCCCTGGGTGAAACCTTTACCCCCCAGCTCTCTGCTCTTCTGCAGAATGCCGACTCTCACCTCCCTGGAGCCTTTCCCTCTCAACTCCCATCTATGCCCAAGGCTGTCTGCCTGGGGGGTCAGCGTCTCTCAGGCCCACTCCAGGAGGCTCCTTCACCCCCGTTACCCTCTCCACTCAGGACCCTGGTATAAACTCCTTCCTGAAGCTCTCTTTTCTCATTACTCGGAGAAGGATGAGAGTCATTCCCTTTTCTCCTGGCAGCCACCTTCTACTCTGGGCTTCCTCCCTATATACAAACCACCTAGCTCCCCTCCTAGTTGGGACTCATCTTCCGTTGGCCTGGCTGTGGATCCAGCAGCACCCAGGTGTGCTAACTGGCTGCTCAGGCCCACGTCAATCTTTGCACCGTCTGGGCAGGGCAGACAGCCAACCCCACACTTCTCCAGGGGCAAAATGGAAACGTAATTAAAGGAGAAACTTGGGGAGGGGATGGAAACTATTCCATGTTTGGCAAAAATGTGAAAAAAAATGGAACAAAATAAAAATTTCCCACAGAAATTCTCAGGGGTTGGGGGGAGGAATGGCTATTTCCATCTGCAACAAACTTTCAACCTGCTCTGATTTCATGTGTTTTCCACATAGACACACACACACGTTAGACATCCTATATATATAGTGAGTGCCTAATGTGTGTGTGTATAATTTCCGTGGAGATTACATATTATATATATCTCCATGGGACACACATGTATTTAGGGTGCTTTGAACATCATATAGGTATATCAAAAGAGTTTACTTATATATCAAATAAAAGTTCACTTACCCAAATGATCCTGACTATGCAAACAAGCGAGATAATGACACTGGTAGATCTTATTCCCAAGAAATACTTTTTTTTCCCCTTTATTCATGCAAGCGTACTCAGCACTTCTGAAGAAAGCCACATTACGCTGGTTGATCTCAGTCACGCTGCAGTTTTCCCTTCCTCTAATGAGCAGAACAGCTGTGGAATCCTCCTCCTATCACCATTTTATAAATCCACAAATATTTGGATTTTAAACATTTACCTTTGCATTATTTTGCCTGAATTTTGGAACTAATGTTATTAGCTAATAAAAACCAAAACCCACTGTTCCTATAACTACTATATGTGAGGCCAGATTACAGATTACTATACTACTATATGTGAGGCCAGGAACAGATTTCAGAGATTCCTAGATCCCAAAGCCAGAAGGGACCCCTGTGATCATCTAGTCTGACCTGCTGCATAGCACAGACCAGAGAACTGCCCCAACATAATTCCTGCACTTGCAGTCAGAGCCAGATCTGCCAACGGGCTCAGCTTCCATTTAGGGCCAGTAGCTCCCATTGTGATGCTTCTGGATAGGTTTTTGGAAGAGCTCAGATCCCCAACGAACTGAGCTGTTGTGAAAATTCTGGCCAGAAGGCCCAATTTTGAAAAATGGCCTCTGCTTTTGCAGGTGCCAATCCCTGCTCCTGCTCTTTTGTGCCAGCAGACAAATCCCTCCACACAGGCATCTACATGATGCCATGCAGAGCCTAGCAGATTGGCAGCTCAGTTGCAGCATCAGCACCTGCAGCTAGTTTGGGGCACAAAATTGTGGGCACATAAGACTGCATTGAGGTCCTTTTAGATATCAGGAGCCAAACACCATGCCCCATCCCAAAAGAATACATGAATTGGCTCTCCCAAAGACTGATGCTATGGACATGTGGGGTCAGCTGATCTTTCTATGCATAGAATCATGGAATCATAGGACTGGAAGGGACCTTGAGAGATCATCTAGTCCAGTCCCCATTTATTCCATGCTCTTCCCCAAAGTATCTGAACCCTTCAGTCTTCCTGGGGACCACACTGAGGATTTTCCCCCAGCTTGAGTGGGGCCCTGGACTTTCTCCCCAACACTTCCTGCCTGGTCCCCATCTCCATCTCTCTTCCCGTGCTTCAGCTTACATCACTTGGACTCAGAAATGAACCCCACACGCGTCTCTGAGGGCTCATGGCTGGGCTGCTCCACATATTGGCTGGTGCAGCCCCTCCAAGCAGCCAACGCCACCTGAGCTGCCTCATGGATGCAAAATGACCCTTTGTGCCATCATCTGGAGAATGCCAGCATGAGCCATACAGTATCTGAGGCCATTCAATAGATCTTTGGTGAGACAGTGACGGGTCTATCCAGCCAAGAGCTATTTTTAGGAACTCCAGTAAAGGGATATATATGTATATATATCTATATGAACGAGTGTACACACACACTAATCACAGCTTCTCCAAGGGAAGCTTGCTCTCGCTCTGGTTTTTCAAGCAGTGCTTTTCAATTTCCTCTGTATTGTTTCCTTCCCTTTCATGTAACATGACAAGTCACTGTCAGCGTCTCAGAGAAAATAATCAGCGACAGAGCCAACGCAGAGGAAAAGTTCCATAGATGGATGCAGGGAAGTGAGAGGAATCTATCTCATCTGGGGTAAGGAGGGGTTCTTCTCCCTTTCCCTCCCAAGAGGTGGTCCCTGGCCTGCCCCTGAAAAAATCAGTTCAGCCATCTATGTATGCACCAAAATATTCAGGAGCATCTGTGGTTACCTTAGAATTCTCTTCTATTCTGTACAGGTTTCTCCCCTGCCTCCATCCTATAGCACCTGAGCACCTTGCAGTCCTGCATTAAGCAACCTAACTTACCCCGTCACATGTGGTTCGTTCTCTCTCTAGGGAGGCCTGTGTGTGCAGCAGAGGGCTTGGTGGTGGCAGGGTTGTATTTTAAACATCCACACTGCTCTGTGTTTATCTTTGAGGAGGCAGGCTGGAGAAGTGCCTCTTGACTGGAACAGAAGGTAGGGAGGTTTGTTATGGTCCTTAGTGCCTGAGGGAGATCACACCACAGTCTCACACCAACACCAACCCACTGCCTCCTGCTTTTAGTGTGCTCTGGGAAGGGGAATCCCATTCCCATTTGATGCTGAGATTTCGGGACAAACCTCCCTCCTCTACCTTCCTTAGAGGCCCCTCAGTAAAATGGCCAGACACTCCAGTCCTGTTGGAACTGCTGTTTAGGACACCTGCAATGTCCTGGTTTCTATGGGCCTGAGATTAAACAGAGTTGTGCTGTGTGACTGATGGCTGATACAGACTCTTCGGCTCGCCACCATGTATACAGTGTGAATAATTGCACCCTTTGTACTGACTGCCACAGAAGCAGTGACTCTCTGATCATGTGCTGAACTAGAGATTAGATCACACAAGAACCAAGACTGAGGTCTGGTACAAAGATGGGATAAAGCACTCTGGCAGTGTTTGGAGGGCTCTGTGTTTGGTGGACTCCTAGCTCAACTGGATATATAGAATAAAGCTGCTACTTCTTCATGTCCATATTTGCAATGGTCCTGAGCTGGGAATTTGGATCTAGGGCCGAACTTTTCCATTGTTCAAAGAGGATAGGATTCAGCTTATAAAGATAGGTCTGAACCACAAGGTTCAGACTTGCATCTGGATCAGGATCAGAACTTTCCAGAGTTCTGAAGGGCTTCGCTTTCATTCCTACTGGGTGAGAGTCTCAGCTCTGACAAAAAGAACAGGAGTACTTGTGGCACCTTAGAGACTAACAAATTTATTTGAGCATAAGCTTTCATGGGCTACAGCCCACTTCATCGGATGCGTAGAATGGAACATATAGTAAGAAGACATATACACATATAGAGAACATGAAAAAATGGGTGTTGCCATACCAACTCTAACAAGACTCATCAGTTAAGGCGGGCTAATATCAGCAGGAGAAAAAAACTTTTGTAGTGATAATCAAAATGGCCCATTTAGACAGTTGACAAGAAGGTATGAGGATACTTCACATGGGGAAATAGATTCAATATGTGTAATGACCCAGCCACTCCCAGTCTCTATTCAAACCCAAATTAATGGTATCTAGTTTGCATATGAATTCAAGTTCAACAGTTTCTCATTGGAGTCTGTTTTTGAAGCTTTTCTGTTGCAAAATTGCCACCTTTAAGTCTGTTATTGAGTGACTGGAGAGGTTGAAGTGTTCTCCTCCCGGTTTTTGAATGTTATGATTCCTGATGTCAGATTTGTGTCCATTTATTCTTTTGTGTAGAAACTGTCCGGTCTGGCCAATGTACATGGTAGGGGGCATTGCTGGCACATGATGAATTAATATGCAAACTAGATGCCATTAACTTGGGTTTGAATAGAGACTGGGATTGGCTGGGTCATTACACATATTGAATCTATTTCCCCATGTTAAGTAATAGCTCATCTTAATTAATTAGCCTCTTACAGTTGGTATGGCTACTTCTACCTTTTCATGTTCTCTGTATGTATATATATCTTCTTACTATATGTTCCATTCTGTAGCCCACGAAAGCTTATGCTCAAATAAATTTGTTAGTCTCTAAGGTGCCACAAGTACTCCTGTTTTTTGTGGATACATACTAACACGGCTGCTACTCTGAAATCAGCTCTGACAAAACATTTTTGTGCCAGTATGGTGCCTTAACCAGACTCCTGAAATCTGCTCCTTCACAGGGCTAATTCCCAAGTTCCTGCCTGCCTTGGACCTGCAGCAACCACAGCTTGACTGGACCAGAGATTCTGAGCCACTGCATTATTGTGTGTTAATTGCATTCTTCCAACGATCCATCTAAGGCTACATCCAACACTCCTAACCCTACAAATCTGCTAGGGGTAGGTGTGGGTATGAAGATTCCCCTTTCATCAGACACAGTGAGAAGCCCATAACTTATATCTGGCTAGCACTCGTTATGCCTTTAATCAGTAAGCACTCGCAGCCTGATTTTCAGAGGTGCTGAGCACCCACAAATCTCATAGAAGCCAACGGGAGCTACTGCTCCTCATCACCTTTGCAAGCAGGCCATTGCTGTACAAGACAGACCTGGCACTGACTGAGACTCCTCATAATTACCCTAAATGATGGCCAAGGAGCCCAAGGAATGGCTTTCCTTTAGTATGAAATCAAATTGCTTCCCAGAACACCAATTTCAAAACCCAGTTCAAAAGGACACCAGGGCAGGACTGGTAGAGTATCCTGAACAACACCAGCATTCGGATGTTCTGCATCTAGCTTGTGTTGCACACCTATGCGACAGTCTTGGAAACCCAGTGAGCTTCCAGAAGAATAGCCAGCCTCCCCTCTTGTGTGAGCCCACTGGTTTCAGTAATGAGCTGGGGCCAGTATGACTGCATCATTGGTGGGGGTAGTGGGAGCAGACCAGGTATGTAATCGGTATCTAATGGTATCTAATGGGCTGTTTCCACCTCTGATTTCTATAACAAGTTCATAATTTCATTTTCTGACCTCCATTCAGAAAATGCTGAGCCATGGAATAAGACCACAAGAAGCCACGTTGTCCACAGAGACTCACTGCTTTCATTGACCATATTTTGAAAGCCCAAATCTAGCCAAGGTCCACATCACACTGGGATAGATAGTTATCAAATAGCCCCTGTCCTATCCACCTGTCCCACTTGTTATAAGTGGGGCCATGGATGACTCACCCAAAAGAAGACTCCTCAAAAGGGGGAACACGAAGGCCAGGGACATTCCAGAGGGGTGAGGACACCCTAGAGGTGTAATCATGCTTCTCAGTCCAGAAGGAACAGACCTTCCTCCTCAGCAATGGGTGAACTGTGCCATGTATGTACTACAGATAGTTTGTAAAGTGCCTTGGAACCCATCTGGATGAAAAGCATTCTAGGCATGTAAGTCATTACCACCCTGATCTTTAGCCTTAGGCTATGGTGCATCTGGCTTCAACTTCTGTGGGTGTTTTGGAAGGGGGTGCCTGACCAGGGGAGAGCTGATTCCCTAGATGCAGCCATGAGGAGGCACCCCAACAGTGAGCGAACCCCAAGACAGCCACCAAAAGGTCATCAGATGCCTGTACTCACTACCAAGGGAGCTGGAGTCAGATTGGTGACCTTGAGTGTTGTACGCTGTCTCAGTGCCACTCCCTTGAAGCCCCTAGTGCCTTTGGACCTATGACAGAGGCAGGTCAGTCTTGGTATAAGGAGCCTGATACTCAGCCATCTTTCTTCTCTTCTTGCCCTGCTTGCTGTGATGCCCTGGGATGTGGTGCTGCCACACAGAACGAATGCTCCCAGCTCTGAGTTCAAGAGAACTGTTCAGCTCAGAGCAAAACAACCTTTACTTGGGTGCTGGAAAATTATCAGGTGCAAAGGGGTTGCATTCCTCTTTGTTCAGCTGGTCAATTACAAAGATTTACTTTTTGCTGTCCACACATTGCTATGGCAACTCCTGCATCATGCGATATATATGCTGCTACTAGAGAGGTGTAGACATTCTCCTTAAAGGAACACCCCAGGAGTGAACATCAAATCTGGGGAATTCCTGTACAGTTCCCTTTCTTAAGTGGGCAGAGTACATTAGCTGCTGTCCTGTCAGGTTACTGTGCCTCTGGTTCCCATGCTCCATGGATGAACTGCCGTTACTTTTGTTTACATTTAGAACATGTTGTCCAAAGATCCTGTGGTGCCTTGAAGTCAATGGAGCACGGGTGAGCCCATGGATTTCACTGGGCTTACTCCAGGGAGGAGTAAGCCAATTTATTAAGTCTCATTACACTATAGCCAATTTTTAACTCAAGACTGGGTGTTTTTCTAAACGCTGTGCTCTATGAGTTATCTGGGGGAGTTCTCTGGCCTGTGCTATCCAGAAAGTCAGACCAGATGATCTCAATGGTCCCTCCTGGCCGTGGAACTGATTTTCTGTGGATGACTGGGGCAGGGACCTTGCAGGCCTGACTCAGCTCAGCCTTCCTCTGTTTGACACTGGCAGAACTCCTTTGACTTTAGCGAACTCATTCCTGATTACATGGGGGTAAGGGAGAGGTGAATCAGTTCACTCTGGGACTGCTATGGATGCAACAGGTGCCCTGAGAACAGTACTCAGCATTCTGGTCTTGGGGAAATCTGCAAATTCCGGTGAATGCTTCTGGGTTTTATAAGTAAAAATTTAGCAGAGCAAAGGAATGGCCAGGCCTGAGTATGACTAGCACAGAGCAGCACCCAACTACTGACAAACTCGGGAAGCAGATTAAAATAATACCCTGATATCCATCTGGCTTTTGGGGTCCAAGAAGGAGTTATAAAGATGATAATAAAAATATCCTTTGGGCTGGGATTTAGTGCCATTGGTAACATACAACTCTTATTTCATTTCCTTAATTTATTTGATGTTTTAGATTCCTATTCAGGGTTTGAGCTGGCCACTGGCAGGGGTCAGGAAGGGATCCACCCACTGTATTCTGGGCGGGATTTTTTTTATCTCCTTCCTCTGAAGCACTGGGGGGGCCAGGGCTCTGAGGTGGCATTGAGCAGTCTCAGGTGCCTGGTTGGCTGGGTCTTGCCCACATGCTCAGGGATCACCATATGTGGGGTTAGAGGGAATTTTCCCCAGGTCAGATTGGCCATGACCCTGGGTGATTTTTGCCTCCCTCTGCAGCATGTGGGTGCTGGGCACTAGCCCGCATTATCTGAGGATCTCTCACTTCATCATTTCTCTGTACTGTAGGGATCTTGAGCCCTGGTGCACCTTGTCCCTCCTGCTCTCCGCCTGTGGCACATAATGGTCTCATCTCCTGTGAGCTGGGATACTTTAGTCACTGAGTCTGGTGTGCAGGTGGCCTGTGATATACAGGAGTTTAGACTGGATTAATTGGTCCCTTCTGGCCTCGAATTCTCTGACTGTATTAAGCAGTGTGCAGTGTTGGGCTTTTCCCTGGCATAAGAGTATGGGAAAGAACCCAGGTTCTCCCTCCCCTACCTGAGGACAGAGTCTCTCACATTCCAGGTGAGGGCCCAAACTACACGACTATTGCAGGGTGTCATGTGTGACACACTGTACCACAAAGTAGCACCCTGTAACCCCCATATTCATCCTTCATATGTGTTGTGATATTTCATACAAAACATGCTATGTAAGATATCATATGAAAGGTCATGATCTGCTGAAACCCATTGTTCTGTCCAAATATGTATATCATTAGCATATATGGAGATCTGAGACTTTGCTGTATGGTTATTATTGAAATATGTTGTGAGTTTGGGAGTCACCCATCGCTAGTTCTCCAGCGACAACAAAGGAGGTGAACTACACCCAGATGCGTGTTAAACTATCATTAATCAGCAGAGGAGTTGTAAACAAGGAATTTACAATTCTGTAAGAGAGTTGCCCAAGCACCACACCAGGGGGATTGCTCAAATCTGTGACTCAGTTGCACAAGATGACACGAGGGGGATTTCTCAACACTGGGTATAGGCACCGATTCTGTGGGTGCTCCAGCCCACCAGCAGTCAAGATGCCCCCTCTCCTCCCCCTGCATCCCAGTGCCTCTATCCTGCAGATGGCCCCGATGATCACTCCTCCCGCTCCCTTCCACTGCCTCCCACCTGCCACAAACAACTGTTTCGCGGCATGCAGGTTAGCTCCGGGAGGAAGGGGGAGGAGTGGGGCCAGGGAGAGAAGAGGTGGGGCGGGGCAGAGCCGGGGGTGGGGGGGAAGAGGTGGGGCAGAGGCTTGGGGGAAGGGGTGGAGTGGGGGTGGGGTGGGAGCAGAGCAGGGGCAGGAAGGGGTGGGGCAGGGCAGGGCTTGGGGAAGGGTTGGAGTTGGGGCAGGTGGGGGTAGAGCCAGGGCAGGGGCTTGGGGGAGGGTCAAGCACACTCCAGGTAGAGGGGAAGTCGGCACCTATGACTCTGGGACTCAGCAAAGCTAGTGTTTTCCAGGCACATGGACTGAGGATACAAAATAGGGGACAGTGACATCATGCTTTTACCTTTTTCCTCCACCACCTACGCTGATGGCAACAAGAACTCTGGGAAGACAAAGACATGAACTGAGAAGACTGGTCCCAGGCCTAAAGGAAAAGCCTGTGTATTCAGGACTGTAATCTACCTGCAACATCCAGTGGGGTGAGAAAAACTGCTTGATTCAAATACTGCTTAGTCTAATAAGGTTTAGGATTCAGGCTGTGTTTAATTTTTATTTTCTTTGGTAGCTATTTCTGATTTTTATACCTGCCACTTATAATCACTTAAAATCTATCTTTCTGTAGTTAATAAACTTATTTTAATGTTTTATCCTTACCAGTGAGTTTGTCTAAAGTGCTTGGGAAATCTGCTCATGTTACAAAGGCTGGTGCATGTTCACTTTCCTTTGACAAAGTGATAAACTAATTAATTAGTTTGCACTGTTCTAAAGAAGGTCTTGAGCAGTGCAAGACCATATATTTCTGAGGTGCAAGGCTGGGGGCTCAAGCAGATTTACTGGTGTTTCCCTCTGTATAGTTCATGAGTGGCTCGGAGAGTATTCATGCAACTTGCTCGTCTGCCTCTTCATTCTGGTGACTGAGTGAAAACAGTGCCTGGATGTGTTTTCTGCTTGTCACTAGCAAAGAATTGAGAGAGACAACCCAGGCTGGAGAGTGAAGGGAGCACAGTGGTCCCACAGTCCCAGGTTGTACCCCAGGGATCCCATCTTGTTTTTTGTATGAAATCTTTGAAAAAAGTCTCAAGTCTGCCCCAGTACAGAATGGGAAATTTTTTGAAATCCCAAACATTTTCATGGGATGGGAAAACCATTTCCCACCCAATCTAAGTGTATACGACCAGGTTAAGGGTTAACTAGATTACAGTCTATAAGTACCTACATGGGGAATAAATATTTAATAATGAGCTCTTCAGCCTAGCAGAGAAAGATCTAACATGATCCAATGGCTGGAAGTTGAAGCTAGACACATTTACACTGGAAATAAGGTGTAATTTTTTAACACAGAGAGCAATTAACCACTGGAACAACTTACTAAGGGTCAGTTTCAGAGTAGCAGCCATGTTAGTCTGTATTCGTAAAAAGAAAAGGAGTACTTGTGGCACCTTAGAGACTAACAAATTTATTAGAACATAAGCTTTCGTGAGCTACAGCTCACTTCATCGGATGCATACAGTGGAAAATATAGTGGGGAGATTTTATATAAACAGAGAACATGAAACAATGGGTGTTACCATACAGACTGTAACAAGAGTGATCAGGAAAGGTGAGCTATTACCAGCAGGAGAGTGGGGGGAGGGTGGGGAGGAACCTAAGGGTTGTGGTGGATTCTCCGTTACTGACAATTTTTAAATTAGGATTGGCTGTTTTTCTAAAAGATCTGCTGTAGGGATTATTTTTGGGGAAGTTCTCTGGCCTGTGTTATACATGAGGTCAGACTAGATGATCACAATAGTCCCTTCTGGCCTCAGAATCAATGAAAGACAACAGATGTATGCAACAAACAAACAGCGGGGAGGGTGTAAGGTAACTGTGATACCATGGCACGCAGTGGTCTCAGCATATCATCTACTCAGCCATCGTTGAGCATTCTGTGGGTATCGCAACAGAAAGGAGTTTAAATGAAGGGATTAGAAGGTATATTTGAAGTAATAAGGATTAACATCTCCTGGATCAACCCAAAATAAAGGAACCTAATTCTCTCATCTATTGTGGGGGAGGAGGGTCACATTCTGAGGTCCCCTCAAAAGAGCCACAGGAATCCAGATCTCTTAATCTACTATGATCTACCTTGTTCCACCACTGGGGATGGTTTTCCAAAGGCCACGTATGGTTAAATCTCATGCAGCTAGACTCTCATAATCACCAGCACACACATAGTTAAGAAACAGTGGTTACCCCAGCTTGGGAACCCAAATATTTGTGTAAAGGATACAACCCAAACAGGAGTCTATTTTCCAGGAGTACAAGAGAAGGCTGCTTTGTGGTTAAAGGATAGGCACTGAGGCACAGGATTCCTGGGTTCTATTCCTGGCTCTATCCAGAGCCCAGTCAGTTAACCTCAGTTTCCCCATTTATGAAATGCAGATAGCACCGGTCCCCTCCCCAGGAGGTTCTGAAGATAGAAGATGTTAGTTAATGTGTATCATACCGGGGTGGAAAGTGCCATAGAAAGACTAACGGCCAGAGCGTCGGTTGATGTAAATTGCCCAATGACATCAGTTGAGCTACACTGATTTACATCAGGGTCTGGCTCCAAATACTATCTGGAGCACTCGTCATGCTGAATTCACATATTTATGCAATGATGGAGGTGGTAGGACAGGCCAAGCCCTGCACAACAAGGGGGATAGAGATGTGGCTTCAGAATGGAGGGCAAGCGTTGTTGCTTCAGCAGACTGGGCAAACACAACGCTCGGGGCTTCACCACTGGGACACTGGGCATCTTCAAATCATACAGTGTGGCCTGGGTTTTTTTTTGCCACAGATAGTCCCTGAGCCAAAAGGTCACATGACATCACATGCCAGTTATAATGCAGCTATGGGCAGCCTCTAGGAGGGTAGATGCCATTTCAACCATGATGTGGATTAGGGTGATTGTGTAGAAAGAGGGATAGAAAATGACTGCCCTGATGTTATCATACCAATGGGGGGCACTGCATACTGTCTTAGAATTTGACCCAGAATTGCATTTGCTAGCAGTTACCATGGAAGCCAAAAAGTGTGCTGAATCGGGGCAGAAAATTTTTCATCTGGCTTCTCCCTGGGATACGAGATCAACCGGAAGGCCCATGCCCAGGCCCAGCTGGAAAGATGGCCTTGTGGTTACAGCATTGGAGTAGGACTCACACAATTAGGCTTCCTTTCCCAGCTCTGCCACAGACTTCCCAGGTGACCTTGAGCATGTTGCTTCATCTCCCTGGGTAATGCTGTCAACAACACCTAAATGTCATTGAATGTCAAGTCCCATAAGTTCTTTAAAGAATTGGACCCTCTCTGCCTCCATTCCCCAGCTAGCATATGGATTGGAAGACCTCAAAACATTTCCATCACAGCTTGTTCCTGAGGAAAAAATGTGCTTTTTGACAAAATGAAAACTTGCACAAGAAAATTTCCTTTTTCAGCCAATAGTTTGTGGGGTTTTGTCAAAAAACAACATTTTTTGATGTGTGAAAAATGGGGCACGTGCTAAAAACCCAGAAAATGTTGAGTAAAACACCAAGAAAATATAAAACATGTTTGTTTTCTTTGAAAATTTTGGCAGAAAATAAGCTACCTTTTCTGACTAGGGTAAATGTTAATGCATCGCGTGTCCGTCTTGTCTATTTAGATCCCAAGTGTTTGGGGGCAGGGATTCTTTCTTCCTATATGTCTGTCGAGCCCCAATTTTGGCGAGAGCTATTGCAATATAATTTATGACAAAAGAACAGCAAGCGGGGACTGCTCTCAGGTGAAAACAGCTGGGTTGAAATGCAGGGTTCATTGCAGGAGCAGCAGTGGAAAAGGCATTTGCGATTCTAGGCTGAAAATGAAAAAGAGCATCATGGGAGCCATCAACAGGGAAAATGCCTTGCCTGTAGTCCTCTTCTTGTGAGCTGCTGTGATCCACAGAGAAACACCCAACCCCTTGCCAGGCCTCTGCCACTCTAGCTAATGATATAGCACCAAAGAAATATATTTTCTAAATGGGCTATTTGCTTTCCTTTACCATTCCACATAAACATGGCATTTTGTCTACTAGCAAAGATGCACTCTTGCTTTTATAAGCCGTCTTAAGCACCACTTTTTACATCAATGACTTTAAATGAAAAAATAAAGCTCTTTTGAATACAAATGTGGCATTTACTTCCTTAATGCCTCTCTTGTGCTAAGCTACCTCGAAACCCATCAGAGACACTTTAATATATTGAACAGAACTCCCTTCATTTTGATGCTAATGCAGCATTTCATGCAGATAATGTGCTTGGATCATGCACTGAAATATATTAAAGGTGAAATCTAGAGCTTTGGAAAACCCACGTGGCGAGCAAGCTTTCTTTCCTTTCCATTTGTGCCGTTGTAAGCATAGGGACATACTGCCGAAGCGGCTCAGTCCTGACCCACAGCTCTATCCTGATCTGCAGCACACCTTACTAGCATAGTGCTGGACACTCCCACAGCTCTGCCATTGATTCTCAATCATACCTGGTAGTGCCCCGCGATATTCCTGACTGGAACCCACTTCCTCCAACAATTGTCATAGCACCTTGGTCCTGATTCACAGCACCCCCCGGCTATCCAATTCTTGGAGCATGTGGCACAGCACCACCAATGTATCTTGAAACTCTTCTGAGCCAAACCTGCCAGTCCTGGTGGTTGCATGATGTAGCTGAACAGTCCCTAGTTCAACAAAACCCAATTAATGCTTTATGCAGCAGGAAGCCATGTAAGCAAAGAGATTCCTTTAAAGTCTCCAACATGTGCTTAAGGAGCCATACATGGAGTCTGAAGTTTCACTTTGTGGTTCTCAAGAGTGAATGTGTTAAGGAGAAAATGTTTATTTGATTATGGATTGAGACTGCACAAGATATCTGTGTCTGCATGACATTAGAGAGAGGTGGATCTGAAGGCATGTGAGGGCAATAGGAAGTGTAGGCAAGAAATGGGCCTCATGTCTTCTATTTCCACTTCCACATTCTTGATGTGTCATAATCCCTGTGTGTGTTTTTCCCCACAGGGGAGAAATCCTCCCAGCCTTCTGAAGGTCTTTTCCTCCTCCATCTCCAAGGCATCACCTAATCTCATCAACCCAAGCAGCTGACGCAACATCCCTGCTTCCTCCAGCCAGTGAAGGTTTGCTGCAGAGACACCACCCATTGCGATTCCCATGGGACAGTCCTGAATCGGTGGGGGGCATCCTGCACCATGCCCGGTAGAACCAAATACTCTGCTGCTGTAACTGGGCAGAATGCCAGGGAGGTCAGTGGGGCTGCACTCACTCAATCTGAGGACTTGGCTCTGACAGTGAGGATGATAACACGTTATGGAGAGGGGGGATTTACCCCCTGTGGTAATGGCCCATTGCAATATGGTAACACAACTGCTTAGAATCAGATGCTGTAGCATGTCCCCTTTGCTCCTTAGATCTCATCTTTCCAGGTGGTAATTCTAGGTCATTACAAACCCACCCCTCTCCACTGCAGCTCAGCATGATGCCCCCAGAGCACTCCTAGTGTTGGTCAGGATGGGAATGTAGTTTCAGATTCAGTCCTAACTCTGTGGCACTTGCCTCTCTGCTCCACCAGCTCTATGCCTATGTGACCACCCTGAAGTTACACTGACATATAGCAGGGAACTGGCCTTGGGTGCTGCTACCACCTCAGTTCCCCTTTGTGATCACCCTTCCTCCAGAGCTCACTGCCCTTCCTCATGACTTCCTCAGATCAGGCTTCTCACCAGAGCTGGCCAGGAAATTAAATTTCACTTCTGAAAAAAACCCTGGGAGTCTGGGGAAAAAGAAACAAAAAACTTTTCCTCCTAAATCAAGCCAAAAAATAAAATTAAAAAAAACCCAAACCTCACCAAAGTTCTTAGACATGGCATTTTGCAATGTTTTGTTTTGGAAACCCCAGGCTGTTCCCTCAGCAGGAACACTGGGGTATTTCCCAAGTGAAATATGCTCCTATTGAGCTTGGGAACCCCAGCTCCATGGCAGCCCTCCAGGTGAGCTGCTGAGGAGCCAGGTCTCCCAGCTTCTAGGTGCCTAGATTCCCTGAAAACCTGAGCTCCCAGCTGCCCACCAAGAAGCTTGGGAGCCTGGCCTCTCCCCTGGGCCCACAGCCAGGCTGCTGAGGAACCTGGAATTGGGGAGACACACAGATGAGCTGGCAGGAAAACTGCTTCACACCCATCAGAAGAGTCATGGGAATCACTACATTCCTTGCAGAACATTTCACCTTCAACAAAGCAGGATTTTCTGATGGAAAAACCATTGCATGGGAAACTATCCAACCAGCTCTGCTTCTCACCCAGCCAGCTCCCTGACACCTCCTGCCTAGAAACTCTGAAGAGGGGTCAGCTGTCCTGTTCCCCACAGGCTCCCGCCATAAAGCCCAGCCTTCTTTACTGGCTTTTGTATGCTGTACTCCCCAAGTCTTCTCTCCCTAAATACTCCCTGCTCTCAGACTGCCCTTTATAACTCCCAGCAGGTCTAATTTGGAGTCATCTGCTCCCATCTTGTGACCCCTGAACTTATTCCCTTCACCTGGGGAGGTGGTCTGAGCCCAGCATAACTGCTGCTGAACCCCAACCCCCTTAAAGGTCAGCTCACCAGGGAACATGACCTAGAGCAGGTGTAACAAAGGGAAGGTTTCAGAGTAGCAGCAGTGTTAGTCCGATGAAGTGAGCTGTAGCTCATGAAAGCTTATGCTCAAATAAATTTGTTAGTCTCTAAGGTGCCACAAGTACTCTTTTCTTTAAAGAGAAGGTTCTGTCTCCAGCTCCTGCCTTTGCATGCAATCTGTCTGCATGCCTCCATAATTAAGGCTTGAACCAGCAACCCCTTCCAATAATGCTGTGTAGCATGGAGCAATCTGGGCTGTGCTAGAGTACAGCAAATGTATTGCATTATTGCCTAATGGTGCACTAATATATGTTATTATGCTAATGCAGCATATACATTAGGGTGCCCTATTTTTTTCTTCCAGAATAAGGACATTTTTCCTCCTCACCAAAACTGCAAAGTTCACCTGCAGCACTCATCAGAAAATGAAAAGGACAAAAAAAGCCCCTAACCCACCAATCTCTTGTGCCTCCTCTGGTTGATTTCATGCCAGCCATCTTCATCAGTTTCAGAGTGAAATCACCCCAGCAGGTGCACCCTGACATGGTTAGATGAGCAGAACTAGGCACATTCTCACAATGCATGTTTGACATCTACCCATGGAAAGATCTGGGTGATTAAGTAGCCAGTAGAGATTCTGGAAAACTGTAACCTGCTTTATGTTTTAGGGCTTGCACTCTGAGCTTGGAAGCAGCATTATTATGTTTGGGTACTGTAGCGGAGTGGCTACCGTGCTCCTAAAATAGAAGGGGTTAAAAGCAGCTCTGGAGAGGGCTGTGGCTGGGGATGGTGATTGGGGAAGCAGCTGCAGCTGGGCCACCCCCAATCAGGCCCCAGCTGGCCTGTATAAAAAGGCTGTGAGCCAGAAACCCAAGGAGTCTCTCTCCAGGCTGGGAGAGAGTAGGGCCTGGCTGCTTGCCTGATAGGGGACTGAGGGTGGTGTAGTGCTGGGGAAGGAGTAGGCTGAGTGGGGGTGCTCCAGGCTGGTAACTCCCCAGGCTGTAGGGCCTAGTCCAAGGCTTATAGAGGTACTGGAAGGAAGCAGGTCTGAACCCCCTTGCCTATGCTGAGTGGCCCCAGGGAGCGGGGGCCTGGTGATGACTGGCAGTAGCCCAGACTGAGGCAAGGTGAGGTTAGTGGGTTGGGGGTTCCCTAGGAAGGAGAGATCTAGAGGCAGAGTGTAGGGGTACTGCCAGGGGCCAGAACCCTAGAGAAAGGGGCACCGGGATCTGTGAGGAACATGGGGTCCAGGGCTGTGCAGATCACTGGCCTGCAGAGGGTGCTCCAGGCTGGAAAAGAGCTAATGCCCTAAGATGACCAGCAGGAGGTGCCGCAGGGGTGAGTCTGAGCTCCTTTACAGGCACCCAAGGGGCAGTGAGATGTATAAATGATGTAAATACCCTGTCATGCACAGGAATCAGGCATCCATTTGTATGTGCATTTCTGACAAAACATCACAAAGTCTCTGTCTCCATTCATGACACACAGGGCCACATCCTCAGCAGCTGTCAGTCAACATAGCTCCACTGAAATAGATGGCACTAATCAATTGCTACCAGCTGCGGCTCTAGCCCTGGGTGCCACAATGAGACACGAGCATAATGGCATCACATTCCAGAACGACAAGGCACATCAACACAACTTCACAATGTTGCAAACCGCTAAATAAATTGCAGGCTCCAGAACAGGGCTGGGGAAAATCAAGAGCATGCTGTGAACGTGGGCATGGGGAACAGCCATAACTGGCAGCCACTGAAGAGAGCCCTGCTGAATGTTGTTCAGACCTCCTCCATTGGATCAGGCGATCTCTATTAACAGCTTCATGTAAACATCTGCATAGAGCAAGCCATTAGCAGAGCTCAGTTTTACTGATCCAACAAAACCCAGCATCTATGCTACATATTCTTGAGCACCATTAACTGACACCTGATCTCTTGACTATTTATGTATATACAGACATGCAACACTCTTGTAACAACCTCTCAGTTTCGAGGAAGGGGGAGAAGGAGGAAGGCCCTTTGAGCTTCCAATCCTGTTCTTAAAAAAGGTAAATTTTATTAAAAACAAAACAAAAAAAACCAACCACATTTGGAACTTAGGCTTTTTGCTACATTTAAAAAAAAAGAAACACAAAAATTAAGAATCAAGATAGATCTCTTGAGGTCTAGCTTAAAGGTTACAAACAAAACAAAAGCACCTGGGGTTAGCACAGAGGAGTCCACAAGCCATAAAGAAATAAGAGATAAACCTAACTGTGTCTTCCTAGACATTTCCTGACCTACTTACATATCTGGGGTTCCAAATGAGTAGTTTCTAGGTATGATTTGATGATTTTTCATACTTGGCGCAAGCTCTTACAGCATAGTTCCAGCCCTGTCCCTGCTCTCCAGGAGAGCAACACAGAAGACAAAGGGGAAGTTTTTTCCCAATTTTAAAAAGTTCTAGCCTTCCCATTGGCTCTTTTGGTCAGGTGCCCACTCCCTTCCTTTTACATAGGGACTTTTTTAACCCTTTACAGGTAAAGCAAGTAGAGAACAGCTTCTAACAGGTTTTATAGCTAACTGGCTGGCTGGCTGGCTGTCCATAAAAGGGAGCTACCCCTCCACCCCCTTCATTTATCACACACATGCATACTCTCATCCAAATGCTGATCTCATTTACTCTAGAGCAATCCCACAGACATCAGTGGGACAGATTCTTGGCCCCAGTATCGCCACTGTTTACCATTTTGGCAGTACAAAAGGGCTGTAAAATTGTCCTACCTGTGCAGCTGAGGCTGCTCCATCTTGCACCAACGGGGTGCCCTGGTCCACAGGTCATGGGGTGTAAATGTGGCATACAGTCAGACTACAGGTAAACAGGCTTTCACACAGCTCAAGTTCCAGCTTTATGAGGTTTGTTTTCCAGGGACCATATCCTGCCTGGACCTCTGTACAGATTATAGGATCTGAATAATCGACTGCAATTAATCATACAATTACAGCACAGGAATGATTATGATAACACTTCTGAGCATGCCCAATGTAAATTAGAAGTTTCCAGAAAGCTGAGTACTCATTGAGCTGAGTACTCATGCAATTAAAAGTGCTGGGCCTTCTTTGCTGCCTGACTCACTACACATTACAGGCCAAGCTCCTCAGGTGAAATAAATCAGCATTGCTCCAGTGAATACATCAACTCGTACTAACTGATGGTCTGGTCCTAGATCTGGCAGGGATGGGTCATGTAGGCAGACTCACAAAGGAGACTTAGGTGCTGCAATGCTTACCTCCCAGGTGCTCTGCTGCCCAGTGGAGTTCACTGCCTTGTTAGGTGCCCAGGCTCCCTGTGCATAGGGTTGCCAGGTGTCTGGTTTTCAACCGGAATGGCCTGGTGGCTCAGGTCAGCACCACTGACTGGGCAGATAAAAGTCCAGTTGGCAGTGCTGCATGGCTAAGGCAGGGTAGTCCCTATCTGTCCTGGCACCACGCTGCACCTCAGAAGTGGACAGCAGGTCTGGCTCCTTCCTGAGCACTCCCACCGCACTCCCATTGGCCGGGAACCGCGGCCAATGGGAAGGGGTAGTAGCAGTGCTTGCAGGAGAGAGCAGCGCACGGAGTCTCCTGGCCCTCCTAACTAAGAGCCGGACCTGCTGGCCAGTTACGGCGCACAATGCAGTGCCAGGACAGGTAGGGAGCCTGCCTTAGCCCCATTGTGCCGCTGACCGGGAGCTTCCCGAGGTAAATCTGTGCCCCAACCCCGAAGCCACCCAAACCCAGAGCCCTCTCCTGCACTCCAAGCCTCTCATTCCCAGCCCCACCCCAGAGCCTGCACCCCGAGCCAGAACCCTCACCCCACCTACACCCCAACCCCGGCCTCAACCTGAAGCCCCCTCCCGCAGCCCGAATCCTTTGGCCCCACTCCCCAGCCTGGAGCCCCCTCCTGCACCCGAAAGCCCTCATCCCCAGCCCCACCCCAGAGCCCACACCCCCAGCCCAGATCTCGTACCTGCTCCTACACCCAACCCCCTGCCTCAATCCATAGCCCCCTCCCAAATTCCAAATCCCTCGGCCCCACTCTCCCCAGCCTGGAGCTCCCTCCTGTACCACAACCCCCCCCAGCTCAGTGAAAGTGAGTGGGGGTGTGGAAGAGCGAGTCACTGAGAGAGGGGGAATGTAGTGAGTGAGGGGTGGGGCCTCAGGGAAGGGGCAGGGCTAGGGTGTTCGGTTTTATGGGATTAGAAAGTTGGCAACCCTACATGCATTGTATGGAGACAGTCATGTATCTAAGAAATGGATTCAGTGGGGAACAGTCTATGCACGCATGAAATGCAGTGGAAAGAGACAGGCCCAGATCCATAAAACGAGGTAGGTGCTGAACTGCCAGGCCCGGGGGAACCATCTGGTCGTGACCCCTCTCTTGGAGTTAGGCAGCTGAACCAGAGAACCCCACCCCTATTATAGCTGATGGCCCAGCGGTTTGATTACTCATGAGGGAGGGGGAAAGTCAGGTTCCAATCTTTGCTCCAATGACTAGTTAATTATGGATACACAGGGGAACAGCTCTAACAGCGGCAATTGATGGAGTCCTACCCCTGGACGCCCCCATAAACTGATGGTTTGGGCACTCACCTGGAGCAGGGGAGACCTGGATTCAGTCCCTGCTCCACATCAAGCAGAAAGGGGCCTCAAACCTGGGTCTCCCATTCCCAAGTGTGCGCCATAACTGTTGGGTTATAGGACACACACAAACACATGGAGGCCTGCCCCCAGCTATCTTTTGTGCAGGTTAGGCATGATCAGTGCACACCTATCAGATTGGGCCCCACAGGCGAGATAGGCAGGGGAATGCCTTGCTGGGGTATTCTGTCAGGGAGTAGGTTTAAGCTAGGTTGCCAAGCAGCTCCGCAGTTGCAGGACCTCAGGGGTTTTGCACATGCCTGCTGGCAGAAACGTAAGCCCTTGAGAACTTTACCAGCAGGAATTTAGGCACCTGCAGGGTTAGGCAGCAGCTGAGCAGAAGTTTTGTAAATGAGAGTGGTGCCTACAAAGGTAGTTAGGTGCCTAAATCCCTTTGTGATTCTAGCCCAGAAAGTCTCATCTTCTTCCTCTGTGCCCCCTGGGGCTGAGCTAGCTTTTGCTCCCTCCTTTGAGTCCAGTGCTGAGCGCAGTGTGGCTAGAGCTAAGGATTGGGGACAATGGGATTGCACTGTGGAACAGCAAAAGTCAGCTAATAGAGTTGACTTTAAGCATATTGTGCACAGCACGCTCTGTCTCATTTCATTCTAGGGGCTGCTTGGCAGCCACTCGACTGTCTCCTTGCCCAGAGTCAGGGGAAGAGGAGGTTTAAAGCAGATACTGCAACCTTGCTACTATATTTTTGGCATTCATTGCCCAGTCAAAAAGCAATCCCTGGGGCGGGGGCACATGTTTGTGCGTAATTACTGCTCCAAAATAAAATGGATTGGTCAAGCAAAGACCATGGCTGGCAAGAAGCTCTGCCATGTTGGATCATGCCCCTGATTTTTGAGACCCTATGGAACAAACCTGGCCCTGTCTCTCTCTAAGCCAGATGCTTCCCCTTGGAAGGAAAAAATAAAAATAAAAATCCTGGAGCAGGAATGTTCTTTCCTGATGGTTTTATTTTTGTCTCCAAGGAAGGACTCTCCTGCACCCCAACTTTACTGCACCCGCCCCACTGTGCTGCCATTATCTTCCCAAGCCAAGGAGACTGCAGATGGGATCCACGTTGGAGGCCACCAGCACTGCTTATAGTTCATCCCCTGGGCATGTTGAGAAAGAAGAGGGGCATTCCCTCCCTGCAGGGCCTGTCTGCCAGAATGACCCACCCCTTCTGGCTCTAGGGCCTGATCCTCAGCTGCTTTCCATTGATGTATGCATTGGACTGATACCAATTTACTCCAGGTGATGATCGTGGCCAGCAATGTTTAGTGAGTCAGGTTGATTAGGAGAGAAGACCCAACACTTTTAACTGCACGAGTTCTCAGGTCAATGAGAATCTACTCAGTTTTCTGGAAACCTCTAATTTATGTTGGGGGTGCTCAGAGGTATTCTCATAATCACACTTCTGTTGCAATTATATGAGTATTTGGAGTACATTATTCAGCAACTGGCTGTACAGAGGTCCAGAAAGGGTGTGTTCCATGGAAAACAAACCAGAGAAAGCTGGAACTTGAGCTGTGTGGAAGCCTGGTTTTGTTTGTAGTTAGCAGGTGTTTTCTTTCCTGTTTAAAGAATATCTGTCAATCCATATAGGATTCATGAGATGTGCGAGTATGACATCTGTTCAGCAGCAGAGTCACTCCCATGTTAGAAACACGATATCTATCCTTCCATTGGCTTGAACTCCAACTCAGCACCAAGTATCAGCACTGAGGACTAACCATAGGACCACCAGCCCTGAGGTTCAGGAGGAATTTTTGTCTGGTCTCATCAGTCATGACCTGAACCACCCTATGCCTGACAAACACATCTCCCCAGTTACAACCATAGCTGACAGTTTTGTAGAGCGTTTCATCCTGAAGGGATCTGGAGTGCTGAGCAAATTCCCACCACCGAAACACAGCCTCCAGCATGGCTTTGTGGCTGTTTGGGGAGAAGGAGCAAAGCATGCTGAGCCAGATCCTCAACTGCTGTCATTCGAGAGAGTCAATAGAGCCACACTGATTTACACCAGCAGCGGATATATCCAGTTGCAAGAGAGTTACTCGGAGCTCTTGATGGGAAATATTTTTGAAGAACAACAGGAGTCAGGGCAGATGAAAATATATCAGGTTTTTGATCTGCTGCTGTAATTCCCTCCTGCTGAAGTCCAAGCAGGACACAGGGGTAACACCCCTACCCTCGCAATACAGCTGCCCAGAGGAGCTTCAGAGAGCACAAGTGACTGTATGTCCCATCTGACACAGGACCCATCCAGCAGCATTGTGCTATATAACCCTGTGTGGGCACCTACTCCAAGTGGAAGGATTACCCATTGGTTGGGGCCCTAGCTTAGGACTTGGCACAGCTAGATTCAGGTTCCTGTGCTGCCACCCCAGACTTCCTTGGTAACCTTGGACAAATCTCTGAGCTTCTCCGTACTCCCCGTGCACAACTGGGACAGTGGTACTGTCCTGTCCATCAGGGGCATTGTGAGGTTAAACATACTAACAATTGGGAGGTGCTCACACACTATGGTGATTGGGGCCATAGAAGTACCATAGATAGGCTTGTCCCAGGACCCCGCCTTTCGCTGCTCTTCCCTCCTGCTGGGCAGGTCTGATCTTCCTTGGCTTGTGAGCCATAACAAGGTAACAGGCCAAAGAACCAGCCTGGTTCAAGCCCCATCTCTCAAAAGCCATTTCATTGGCTGCCAAGATTAAATACACAGCTTCCCTGCAGCAACTTCTCTGATTGCAGATTGAGTGGGGTGGGGTCCTGGGGTCCCAATGAACAGGGAATGCCCCAGCTACTGCAGGGTCTCAGAGCCAGCACTACCTGGGTATCAGGGCTATAGACTACCATTGAGCCAGGCTGGCTTGATCCATGGACTCACAGGGAAAGGCATTCAGCTTGAGAGAGCAAAACATCCCTTCTCCCACAAGGGCCAGATGCACTCTGACCTTGCCCATCACTGCTGCAGACCCTGCCGCTGGAGATGGTGCCCAACTGGAGGCACCTGACAGGGCCTGGTTTTCAGGGAGTGGTTGCCTGACCCTTTTCTGACATCACCTTTAAAGTGTCTTGAGTTGGGCCTCTGAAATCCCTAGTCACATTTGATTGGAAGCAGCCCTGGTGTTTGAAACTCCAGTGCAGCCAAGGCCTAAATCTAGGGTTGCCAACCCTCCAGGGTTATCTTGGAGCCTCCAGGAATTAAAGATGAATCTTCAGTTAAAGATTATCATAGAATCATAGAATATCAGGGTTGGAAGGGACCCCAGAAGGTCATCTAGTCCAACCCCCTGCTCGAAGCAGGACCAATTCCCAGTTAAATCATCGCAGCCAGGGCTTTGTCAAGCCTGACCTTAAAAACCTCGAAGGAAGGAGATTCTACCACCTCCCTAGGTAACGCATTCCAGTGTTTCACCACCCTCATAGTGAAAAAGTTTTTCCTAATATCCAATCTAAACCTCCCCCACTGCAACTTGAGACCATTACTCCTCGTTCTGTCATCTGCTACCATTGAGAACAGTCTAGAGCCATCCTCTTTGGAACCCCCTTTCAGGTAGTTGAAAGCAGCTATCAAATCCCCCCTCATTCTTCTCTTCTGCAGACTAAACAATCCCAGCTCCCTCAGCCTCTCCTCATAATCTCCAATTTATCCACATCCTTCTTGTAGTGTGGGGCCCAAAACTGGACACAGTACTCCAGATGAGGCCTCACCAATGTCGAATAGAGGGGAACGATCACGTCCCTCGATCTGCTCGCTATGCCCCTACTTATACATCCCAAAATGCCATTGGCCTTCTTGGCAACAAGGGCACACTGCTGACTCATATCCAGCTTCTCATCCACTGTCACCCCTAGGTCCTTTTCCGCAGAACTGCTGCCTAGCCATTCGGCCCCTAGTCTGTAGCGGTGCATTGGATTCTTCCGTCCTAAGTGCAGGACCCTGCACTTATCCTTATTGAACCTCATCAGATTTCTTTTGGCCCAATCCAAATCCTCCAATTTGTCTAGGTCCTTCTGTATCCTATCCCTCTACCACTCCTCCCAGTTTAGTATCATCTGCAAATTTGCTGAGAGTGCAATCTACACCATCCTCCAGATCATTTATGAAGATATTGAACAAAACAGGCCCCAGGACCAACCCCTGGGGCACTCCACTTGACACCGGCTGCCAACTAGACATGGAGCCATTGATCACTACCCGTTGAGCCCAACAATCTAGCCAGCTTTCTACCCACCTTATAGTGCATTCATCCAGCCCATACTTCCTTAACTTGCTGACAAGAATACTGTGGGAGACCGTGTCAAAAGCTTTGCTAAAATCAAGAAACTTTGCTTTGCTAAAGTCAAGATTATGCCAAGTGATGAACCCTCGAAGAATACATCTAACCCCAGTTGGCAACCTGACCTAAGCCAGCATGTTAGGCTGAGCAGGGGGTGGGGAGGAGGGTTTGAACGGAGATGAACCACTGTGATCTCATGTCAATGCCCTGATTTCCTGGGGGAGTCAGAGTCTTGTCAAATGGAAAGTTACATGAGTGAACAGTTCAATGGACGAGCTCGATTCTGCTGGGGTTTGAACTGACGTACTGCGTAATTACCACTCTGCCAGGTTGTGTTAAAGGAGCAGAACAAGGAGCTCTGAGCAGCAGCAGAACTTTGAGTCCAGATCTGTGTATTACAGGGCCTGTAAAATCCAGCAGGTCTTGGTGCACAGACTCAGTGGCAAAACTGTTCTCACCATTATTGCATGGTCAGATCTCCTCCTGGCAAAGAAAGGTGAAACTCCCTGGGTGACCAGCCTCTGGAGTGCCTGAGCTACAGAGAATAGCAATAATCCTTAGCTCTCTAAGGGCTTTACAAGGGAGGTCAGTATCATCATCCCCATTTTACAGATGGGGAAACTGAGGCACATAGCTGGGCAGTAACTCGCTCAAGGTCACATAGCAGGTCAGTGGCCAAGCCTGGAATACAGCCCAGGTCTCCTGAGTCCAGGTACAGTGCTCTAACCACTAGGCCACTGGGTCTGCTACAGCCGCCCCTTTAGCTCCACTGGCAGGAGCTCATGCTGTGTGTGCTGGAGGTGTTGGGGTCAATTCCCAACGATGACAACTGTTACTAATCAGGGCTGGTCCAGGATTTGAATGACTGTGGCCCTCAGATGCTCAGGACCAGCTTGCTGTGGCCTGGGAACGCTATGTGTATGTGTTATGAGTGAACTACCTGCCTGCTACTCAGTGTGCTCCTAGAAGCAGCACGCCAAGGAGAGACTCTCCTTGCTCTATGTCATGGAGTGGCAACCCAGACGAGTCTCGGAGCTGTTAATGAGCAGAGCTTGCCTGAGGTTGGCTGCTGGATTCTGCTAATTAGGCGATGGGTTAGGGTGAAGGAAACGTATCACAATGCTTCCTGTTTCCCCTTAAATCCACTTGGCTTCTGAAGACAGGTGGGCAGCAAAAGTACCCAGCATGACAGCTGAGCCCAACCTCTGCAAGACAGGAGTAGGTACATAGAGAGGTAAGCCCAGAGGACCATCTACTGCTCTAGAAACCTGGGTAGCACCCCACTTTCCAGCAGGGACCATCATGCTAACCTGGACATCCAGGGCTGGATTAAGGCATTGGCACTACAGCCCCAGCTCCTGGAGTCACGTGATTCCATCTGACTCTCAGATTTCCCTGAAAACAAACAAACCAAGCCCACATTTCAAACTGGTTCAAATTTTTATGATTGCAACAGAAAGCTTGGAAAAAACACTTAGTGTAACCACTGTCATGATGCCTTCCTGTGTCTGCAGAGAGCTTGGAACAAGAGGTCTGAAAGAGATGAACTTCAAGACTTACTACACAGGGCTCCCTGCCAACCTCACTCTTCCTCCCAGCAGAGGGTTATGTGTGTGGCAGAAGACAAGAGTGTAGCAGACCAGCTGGTGATCAGTTTATGTCCTGAAGCATGAAGATTGATTATTTATCTATATTAGAAGAGCATCTCAAGTTCCCAGCCAGCCTCAGAGCCCTGCTGTGCTAGGTGCTTTACAAATGTATAGCAGAGGTGGTCCGTGCCCTGGAAAGATGACAACTTAATGCCCTTGTATATTACAGCCTGGCTAAGTGTCACTGCAGGTGGTATCCTTATTCATATCAATGTATGGTCTTTTTTCTTTTTAAATGTATGCTATTTGCCCCATGCCATCATGCAGCAGTGAGTTCTGCAGGTAATTATTATTTTCAGCTCTCCGCACCTCTTTTTTCACTCCCACCTCCAAAGGCGATTTTCTCATACCCTTTCTAAACACAGCACCAATGTTTTGGAGCAAGCCTGGCTTCCAAGGAACAATATGCTTGAGCTGTGCCTGGCTTTGCCTTTTAATTATTGATTGGCCTCCCTGCATTACATACTAGCAAACGCCACAGTTCCTTGGCAGTTCACACAGTCACAACTCAAAGTATTGAGGGGGATGGGGTGGGAAATCAGAGAAAAACCAGGCTAAAGAGAAGTGCATCTTCGGCGCCAGAGGTAGCTGGGGAACTGGGACTCGGAGCTGGGAGAAAGAGACAAACAAATAACTTGTGACAGTTGGAAAATCCATTGGCTCTTTGGATGGAATTAAACTGACAAGCCAGACTTAGGAGCAGCTTGCTCCCTTGTGGACTACAAAGCAATCGGACTAATTCCTGCTTTCTCATCATATCATCGGAGATTCAGCCTGAAATGCTGACTGAACCCCCCGACCCATCATAAAGCCTCTGCTTTGAATGCTGCTCCTTACAAACAGCATGGTAGCTTTAGACATCGCTAAGTGTAGCAGAGTGCTGACTCACTGGCACAGCACCTCCTGCTGGTCAGTCCTGGAATTAGCTTATCCAGCTCAGTAGTGCTCTCCTTTCAGTGGTATCTCCCTGCCCTTACCTGCCCCTCTGCAGTCCCTTTCTCTTTGCCACATGTAGACTCCACATCCCTCCCATACCACTGTGCCCTGAACCCAGGAAGCCCACCTCACCTTAGTGACCCACTGCCAGTGCTCAGGGGAAAACTGCAGTCTGCAATGGCCGCTCATCATTGGCTAGGGGGTTGGACCTGCTGCCTTTCCCTGCAGCCCCAGTACTTCCTTAGGCCTGCCTGTCAGGTCACCAGGCCTGAGTTCCTCTGCTCTGCTCTGCTCAAGGTACCCTGTGCTCCTGGGCAACCAGGTCCTTTGCACCCCAAGGCTGGAGTGAGACTGACTACTTCACAGCCCTTTTCATACCAGCCCTCCCAGGCCTGGATTGGCTACTACCTGCTCCTCCCTGATTGGCTCCTCAGGGCAGCCTTTTCCCAGAGCTGGTTTTAACCCCTTTCTGACTGGAGCAGGGTGACTGCCCCACTACACTAAAATAAGCTCACAAAAGCTTATGCTCAAATAAATAAATAAATTGGTTAGTCTCCAAGGTGCCACAAGTCCTCCTTTTCTTTTTGCGGATACAGACTAACACGGCTGCTACTCTGAAACCCGCTACAGTAAGGCATTGAGGATGTGTGTGGAAAGGGGGCGCTGCAGAGGCAGGCACAGGGTGTCATCACGGTGCTGGGGGAGGGCACCCAGGCCATGTCCCTTTTAAAAAGGGGCTGAACTTGCTGCTCTCTGACCACCAGCTGGTTCTGTCAAGAGGCAGGGGTGCAGATTGGCCTGTCCTCCTTAGCCAAACCCATATGGGTGTGTCTAGTGCCCTCCAGGGTGGGAGGGTTATCAGCATTTTGCTCTGCAGATGGAAGCACCAGTATCTGGGTTACTTGCTGCATGAGTACACTAGGGGTCACAGAGAGGGCCCCCTCCAGCCTCTCACCACCACTTTGTGCACAGGGCACAAGCCACCAGAAGCCAGGCCTGCCCTTAGTCTCCCTCTGTGTCTCCTCCCAACAGCTTTGGGGCTGTCAAGATTCCTTCCCCACTCTGAACTCTAGGGGATGTGGGGACCTGCATGAAAACCCCCCTAAACTTATTTTTACCAGCTTAGTTTAAAACTTCCCCAAGGTACAAACTATTTTACCTTTTGTCCCTGGACCTTATTGATGCCACCACCAAGCGTCTAACAAAATTAACAGGGAAAGAGCCCACTTGGAAACGTCTTTCCCCCCAAAATCCCCCTAAGCCCTACACCCCCTTTCCTGGGGAAGGCTTGATAAAAATCCTCACCAATTTGCATAGGTGAACACAGACCCAAACCCTTGGATCTTAAGAACAATGAAAAAGCAATCAGGTTCTTAAAAGAAGAATTTTAATTAAAGGAAAAAGTAAAAGAATCACCTCTGTAAAATCAGGATGGTAAATACCTTACAGGGTAATCAGATTCAAAACATAGAGAATCCCTCTAGGCAAAACCTTAAGTTACAAAAAGACACAAAAACAGGAATATCCATTCCATTCAGCACAACTTATCAGCCATTTAAAGAAAACAGAATCTAACGCATATCTAACTAGATTGCTTATTAACTTTTTACAGGAGTTCTGACCTGCATTCCTGCTCTGGTCCCAGCGAAAGCAACACACAGACCGAGAGAACCCTTTGTTCTCCCCGCCCCCAGCTTTGAAAGTATCTTGTCTCCTCATTGGTGATTCTGTTCAGGTGCCAGCGAGGTTATCTTAGCTTTTAACTCCTTTACAGGTGAAAGGGTTTTTCCTCTGGCCAGGAGGGATTTAAAGGTGTTTACCCTTCCCTCTATATTTATGACAGGGGCAAAAGAGGCTGTTTTCTCCATGGGGCTCCTGAATGTTGCCCAGTGGCCACTGCTTGTGTGTGCAGCAATATCAGGCATTGCACAGACACCTGCACACTCAGGCAGAAGGCAGTTCACTGACATGCATGGTCCATGCTGCAAGCAGCCAATGGTACGCATCACCCTCAGTACCCCTTCCTGTGATGGCACACAAATTCCCACGCCGCCCACCTCGTCTGCTACTCATTGGGGAGTGAGGTCACTTTCAGCTGCATGCCTGTGTGTGTTTCCACGTGGAGAGGAGAATCACTGAGCCATTCTCAGCGCTGGTGTGAGGAACCCAGCTACATCCGCTGTTATTCGGGACAAGACAGACAGCAGCTGGATTGTGTCATTCACCAGCTGCTATCCTGACAGGGGGAGGGCAGGTCTGTGACATTCTTCTCAAAGAACTCAGCCCCATAAACCCCGGAGTTAAGCCAAGAGTGAGCTGTGCTAGGGCTTGAACTGTGGTCAGCTCCCTGCCACACCCACTTCACCAGCACCCGCCCTGAGACTCTGCCAGTCTGAGCCGTGCCTTGGCTGTTCTGAGCTCCTGCCACGTCCAGCCTCTCTCACTGGACACTCGTGGAAATGGAGACATTTGCTGCCTCCAAGAAACAGTGCACACCCCGATCAGGTGGTTAGCTGAGGTGTCCCGCCTCACTTTAACATGCAGCACTGCGTAGCTTTGTGATAAAACAACAATCAGTTTAGCAATAATAGCCACAGATTTAAGTAATATCAAGCAAGAACAAGAGTGATAGAAAAGGGTTACAGACAAAACCAAACAAAATCACTTCCTAGTGACTAAAACTTAATTTTAGAAAGTTGCAATCTTTGCCCAAGCTTCTGTCTCACTTACAGCATCTCCAGCCCTCCAGGCGAGAGAACCCAGAGGGGCTGTCTTTCTGTTCCCTAAGTGATGGTAACTAAAGAAGTATAGACCAGTGCACCTTTGAAATGTGTTCTTCTAACCGGTATCCTCCAATTGAGTGTTTCTCCTCTGCTGTATGTCTTTGTTTACCTAAGATGCAAATGGCCTTTCCTTGTCCTTTGCTTGTACTCAAGACCCTGACAGGGAAATCCACACTCCTTTGTATAGAGCAGGCTTGTTTATTATATTATATGACTTATTCAAAAGTAACAAGACTGTTTCCCCCAAATTAATGTGCTTGCGATGCATTCTTGGAAAAAGAAGAAAAGGCTATCAAAAATGTAACCCTTCTGCCAGTTGGAGTGGACAGCAAGAAGGACTGGGTTCAATATCTAAGGGGTTTCTTAAACATAAAAGCATGAGCAAGACATCTGCCCCAGAGTACGCTGGGCAGTATCCTTTACTTCAGGTTCTTGATTCCAAAACCCAAGTTCTTGTTGGGTACCCCCTCCCTTGTTAACACCCCACTGTCAGTTGTTGTGCCTGGTAAGCACAGACCCACAGTGCATAGGTACATCTGCATAAATTTTTCTCCCATCATGAGGGTGCGTGGTGGTGAACACCACCATGCTAGCACCACTTTCAGAGCTCCTACTAGCTACCCCTGGCAGCCAGTCTCGTGATTTTAGCTGTGTGTAGGAAACCCAGTCCTGCCACAAGTGATTTCAGCTCTCAGCAATTTTCAGCTCTGGCCAGAAACACAGTCCTACCAAAATTGATTTCAGCTCTAAGCAGCCAGGGCAAACACACAGTCCTATCACAACTTGTTTTAGCTCTGATTGAGCAATTACAATAACAAAAGAGGGTTCTAACAAAGCCTATTTAGCTCTAGTCATTGAACAGTGGAGAGAAACAGGTAAAACCAGACAAGAAAGGACCCTTGAGAATATGCAGCCTCCTGGCAAGGGCAAGAGCACCAACACCTACCCCCTCTTACTTTCACAAGGTTCTGACAGTTGAGCCCCTGCTTAATGAGGTTCTTTCAACTGAGGGAGACCCCTCCTCATTTGGGACAGGTTACGCAGAGTCCTGCTTTCCTGTATTCCTACAAGGATTACAACACTGGTAACCATATTTCACTACCCCTGCATTCAATACTAAGGTCATTTGTACCCAACACCAGCCAAAGTTGATCACTTTGACAAAGCTGTATCTGATGAATATGTAAACAGAGCAGGCACAAACTGTATTTACATAAACACATCCATAGTCTCTTCCCCTTCCAGCTAGCTGTCAGGGAAGCATTCATTCAGACCCTGCTTACATGTGATAGTGAAACTCCTGTCATGGGAAAAGTCTTTGCAGCCTGTAAGTGGTCGGAGCAGTAGCTGGAGGCTCAGAGATGCCCTACAATTGGGTGCTTACAGCAATCTGCCTGCAGAAGAGTAAATACAAACTACAGCCATCCAGGTAAGTGTGGAAACTCAGTAGGGGCCAGAGCCTCCCAGACCCTGTGACAATCAGGGACCAGACACCCTACACAAAACAAGTGATTTGAATCAATTGTCTGTATGCAATATTTTCATACTATACAAGTGTGGTGAGAAAGGTCTTTTATGAAAGCCAGTGGTACACCTATCATTAATATAATTCTGAGATGTATGTATGGCTGGTGTATAAAAAGTTATATGTGTATGAGCAAAATCTGTTTGGACCAAATGATCTGAGCTGATGGCTATCCACATATTAGAGGAGTGGTGCAAGGGGATGAATATAGACCTGAAGAAATGCCTGCTAGTAGTAGGGATTCCTGAGGCCTTTGAGGAGGGCTTAATTGAAACCACTTTAAGAAAAGCAAGTGACTCCCTGAGCAATTGGATATAGACAGCTGCAGCGACACAGGAGCCATCAGACAGAGCTGTAAACAGGGGCGTTTGAGTGGGAGTTTGCAAGGGGAGTTTGGGGGGAAGACCAAGAGAGCCAGGCAGAGGAACAGACGGCTAGTGAAGGGAGTGTGTGGTGGTCTGGCAGTATTTTGGTGCTCGTTGGGGGTTTGTGTTGCTCTGGGTTGTGGTGTTTTGGTTTGGTTTGTGTTTCCTGGATGAACAGGACTTAGGAGAGAAGGCTATGACAGATACAGAGGCAGCAGTGGTAGTGACTCAAGCAGTGGAAGACACAATGAAGATGACTGGATGTGGAAGCTGTGGCATATACATGATCCCGGAGGGGGTACCTGAAAAGAGTTTCTTCTGCATGAAGCACTGTCTGATAGAGCTGATGGAGGAAAAGATCTGAGGATGGGAGATGGAGGTGGAAACTCCGGTTGAGTTTAGAAGGGGGTTCGAGCAAATGATGTAGCAAAGACATGAGGAAGCTGAAGGGAAAAGCTCAGACTTGCAGATGGAAGCAGGACCAAAGAACTCTGAGGGGAGACTGCTGGGTGAGGAAAGTGGACAGTGGAGGCATGTGACTAAGAGTGTTAGGATATAGATATTCAGGCCTGTGTACAAAGGCCTAGACTTTAAGAATTTAGGTGTATTCTTATCACTTGGCTAGTCATAGAGGTATAAAAGAAAGAATCAAAATCACTGTCTGCCGGTGTAAGGGCCTTCTCTTACTGTTACAGTCTGAGGCCCTGTTCTCAGGCTAAGGCCTTTGGCTAAGCGGCAGAGGCAGCCATAAGCTGGGAAGCGAACGGTCACCTCCTCACATTCCAACCTAGTCACATTGAAATAAGGTGCTATCGGGCTGTTAGGAATACAATCCTGCCCTGATAGTGCCTATCGCCACCAGAGAAAGGGAAGTGCCTAGAAGATATAAAAGGAAACTTAGTTTGATAGCATCCTGTCTGGCAAGAACTCACTTATCAATAGCTGGGAGGTGAAATCCTCACTTCTGTATTGCGTTGTGATTATAGTTCCCACTTTGCCATTGTTTGTCTGTATAATCTCTGTCTGGTTCTGTTATTGTTTCTGTCTGCTGTATAATTAATTTTGCAGGGTGTAAACAAATTAAGGTGGTGGGATATAATTGGTTAAATAATCATGTTACAATATGTTAGGATTGGTTAGTTACATTTCAGTAAAATGATTGGTTAAGGTATAGCTAAGCAGAACTCAAGTTTTACTATATATTCTGCAGTCAATCAGGAAGTGTGTGTGTGTGGGGGAAATGGGAACAGGGAATGGGGGTGGGGAATTGGAATCATGTTTTGCTAAGGGGGGAAATGGGAACAGGGACACAGGTAAGGCTTTGAGGTGTCAGAGCTGGGAAGGGGGACACTAAGGAAGGAAACTGGAATCACGCTTGCTGGAAGTTCACCCCAATAAACATCAAATTGTTTGCACCTTTGGACTTCGGGTATTGTAGCTCTCTGTTCATGTGAGAAGGATCAGGGAAGTAAGTAGGTGAAGGAATAAGCCCTCTAACACCAGGCAGAGGAAACCATGGGCTAGTGAAGGAGAAATAGAGCTCAGGAACAGGTTTGCGGAGTTGGAAAATGAAGAAGGGGCACAGCAGGTGGTCACTGAAGGTGAGAGGGTAAGGAAGAAGAGAAGAGCAGCTAGTACTATAGGAAGAGGGGAAGAGTCAATGGAGATAACAACACCAAATATGAGCCCCAGGAGGATACAGGATGGGTTGCAGAGGATTGCAAGGGACAATAGGAATCGAGAGGACTTGCAGCCAGAGGGAACGGGGATAGACCGGAGAATCGCACCATCACCAGGAAAAGGCAGGTCTACATGATTGGGGACTCCTTACTGAGAAGAATGGACAGGCCTGTAACCAGAGCTGATCCAGAGAATAGAAGGGTGTGCTGTCTGCCGGGTGCTAAGATACAGGATGTGGACCTGAGGTTAAAAAGGATCCTAAAGGGAGCAGGAAAGAATCCCCTAATTATCCTTCATGTGGGAACAAATGATACAGCTAGATTCTTGCTGGAACATATCAGGGAGACTATGCCAGGCTGGGGAAGACACTTAAGGAAATTGAGACTCAGATGATCCTCAGTGGGATTCTGCCTGTTCCTAGAGAAGGGCAACAAAGGTGTGACAAGATTATGATGATCAACAGATGGCTCAGGCAGTGGTGCTATAAGGAGGGCTTTGGGATGTATGGCCACTGGGAAGCATTCATGGACAGAGGACTGTTCTCTCGGGATAGACTTCACCTGAGTAGGGAGGGAAATAGACTTCTATGATGAAGGCTGGCACAAATGATTAAGAGAGCTTTAAACTAGAAATTTGGGGGAGATGGTTGGGAGATGCCCAGGTAATCTCAACACCAGATTTTAACATTGAGAGGGAAGAAAATGAAGTAAGAAAGGATACAGCCATGGGTAGGAGAATGGACATAAGGAGGAAGGGTAGTGTAGATACCAGTCTAATAGGTGATATTGGTGGTAGAATGTCTGTGCTTAATTGCGTAAAGAACGTGAAAGAAGCCAAACAGCAAAATTAAGAAGTTTGTATACTAATGCGAGGAGCCTAGGTAACAAAATGGAGGAACTAGAGCTATTGGTGCAGGAAGTGAAACCAGATATTATAGGAATAAAAGAAACATGGTGGAATAGTAGTCATGACTGGAGTACAGGTATTGAAGGGTATGTGCTGTTTAGGAAAGACAGAAATAAAGGTAAAGGTGGTGGAGTAGCATTGTATATCAATGATGAGGTAGAATATAAAGAAATCAGAAGTGATGGAATGGATAAGACAGAGACTGTCTGGGCAAAAAACACATTGGGCAAGAAAACTACTAGAGCCTCCCCTGGGATAGTGCTTGGGATGTGCTATAGATCGCCGGGATCCAATTTGGATATGGATAGAGACCTCTTTAATGTTTTAAATGAAGTAAATACTAATTGAAATTGTGTGATCATGAGAGACTTTAACTTCCCAGACATAGACTGGAGGATGAGTGCTAGTAATAATAATAGGGCTCATATTTTTCTAGATGTGATAGCTGATGGATTCCTTCACCAAGTAGTTGCTGAACCAACAAGAGGGGAGGCAATTTTAAATTTGGTTTTGGTGAGTAGTGAGGACCTCACAGAAGAAATGGTTGTAGGGGACAACCTTGGTTTGAGTGATCAGGAGCTAATTCAGTTCAAACTAAATGGAAGGATAAACAAAAATAGATCTGTGACTAGGGTTTTTTATTTGAAAAGTGCTAACTTTAAAAAAATTAGGAAATTAGTTAGGGAAGTGGATTGGACTGAAGAACTTGTGGATCTAAAGGCAGAGCAGGCCTGAAATTACTTCAAGTCAAGGTTGCAGAAACTATCAGAAGCCTGCATCCCAAGAAAGGGGGAAAACCTCATAGGCAGGAGTTGTAGACCAAGCTGGATGAGCAAGCATCTCAGAGAGCTGATTAAGAAAAAGCAGAAAGTGTACAGGGAGTGGAAGATGGGAGGGATCAACAAGGAAAGCTACCTCATTGAGGTTAGAACATGTAGGGATAAAGTGAGAAAGACCAAAAGCCATGTAGAGTTGGACCTTGCAAAGGGAATTAAAACCAATAGTAAAAGGTTCTGTAGCCATATAAGTAAGAAGACAACAAAGAAAGAAGAAGTTGGACTACTAAACACTGAGGATGAAGTGGAGGTTAAGGATAATCTAGGCATGGCCCAATATCTAAACAAATACTTTGCCTCAGTCTGTAATGAGGCTAATGAGGATCTTAGGGATAATGGTAGGATGACAAGTGGGAATGAGGATATGGAGATAGATATTACCACATCCGAGGTAGAAGCCAAACTCAAACAGTTTAATGGGACTAAATCGGGGGGCCCCGATAATCTTCATCCAAGAATATTAAAGGAACTGGCACGTGAAATTGCAAGCTCATTAGCAAGAATTTTTAATGAATCTGTAAACTCAGGGGTTGTACCATATGACTGGAGAATTGCTAACATAGTTCCTATTTTTAAGAAAGGGAAAAAAAGTGATCCGGGTAACTACAGGCCTGTTAGTTTGACACCTGTAGTATGCAAGGTCTTGGAAAAAAATTTGAAGGGGAAGGTAGTTAAGGACATTGAGGTCAATGGTAATTGGGACAAAATACAACATGGTTTTACAAAAGGTAGATCGTGCCAAACCAGCCTGATCTCCTTCTTTGAGAAGGTAACAGATTTTTTTAGACAAAGGAAACGCAGTGGATCTAATTTACCTCGATTTCATTAAGGCATTTGATACGGTTCCACATGGAGAATTATTAGCTAAATTGGAAAAGAAGGGGATCAATATGAAAAGTGAAGGGTGGATAAGGAACTGGTTAAAGGGGAGACTACAACGGGTCCTACTGAAATGTGAACTTCTAGGCTGGAAGGAAGTTACTAGTGGAGTTCTTCAGGGACTGGTTTTGGGACCAATCTTATTTTATCTTTTTATTACTGACCTTGGCACAAAAAGTGGGAATGTGCTAATAAAGTTTGCAGATGATACGAAGCTGGGAGATATTGCCAATACAGAGATTATCTGTATATCTGTAATTATCTGGGGTAAAAGTGGGATATCATACAGGAAGATCTGGGTGACCTTTTAAACTAGAGTAATAGTAATAGCATGAAATTTAATAGGGAAAAGTGCAAGCTCATCCATTTAGGGGTTAATAACAAGAGTTTTTTGCTGTAAACTGGGGACGCATCACTTGGAAATATCAGAGGGGGAGAAGGACCTCGGAGTATTGGTTGATCACAGGATGACTATGAGCCGCCAATGTGATATGGACGTGAAAAAAGCTAATGCGGTCTTGGGATGCTCAAACGAGGTATTTCCAGTGGAGATAAGAAGGTGATAGTACCATTATATAAGGCACTGGTGAGACCTCATCTGGAATATTGTGTGCAGTTCTGGTCTCCCATGTTTAAGAAGGATGAATTCGAACAGGTACAGAGAAGGGCTCCTAGGATGATCTGAGGAATGGAAAACGTGTCTTATGAAAGGTTTCAGAGTAGCAGCCGTGTTAGTCTGTATCTGCAAAAAGAAAAGGAGTATTTGTGACACCTTAGCAACTAACAAATTTATTTGAGCATAAGCTTTCGTGAGCTATAGCTCACTTCATCGGATGCTTATGAAAGGAGACTCAAAGAGCTTGGCTTGCTTAGCCTAACCAAAAGAAGGCTGAGGGGAGATATGATTGCTCTCTATAAATATATCAGAGGGATAAATACCAGGGAGGGAGAGGAGTTATTTAAGCTCAGTACCAATGTGGACACAAGAACAAATGGATATAAACTGGCCATCAGGAAGTTTAGACTTGAAATTAGATGAAGGTTTCTAACCATCAGAGGAGTGAAGTTCTGGAATAGTCTTCCATGGGGAGCAGAGGAGGCAAAAGACATATCTGGCTTCAAGACTAAGTTTGATAAGTTTATGGAGGAGATGGTATGATGGGATAGCCTAATTTTGGCAATTAATTGATCTTTGACTACTTGCGGTAAATATGCCTAATGGCCTGTGATGAGACACTAGATAGGGTGGGATCTGAGTTACTACAGAGAATTCTTTTCTGGGTGTCTGGCTGGTGAGTTTTGCCCACATGCTCAGGATTTAGTTAATCACAATATTTGGGGTCGGGAAGGAATTTTCCTCCAGGGCAGATTGGCAGAGGCCCTGGGGCTTTTTTGCCTTCCTCTGCAGCGTGGGGCATGGGTCACTTGCTGGAGGATTCTCTTTAAACCATGAGTTGAGGATTTCAATAGCTCAGACATAGGTCAGGGGTTTGTTACAGGAGTGGGTTGGTGAGATTCTATGGCCTGCGTTGTGCAGGAGGTCAGACTAGATGATCATAATGATCCCTTCTGACCTTAAAGTCTATGAGTCTATAATTGCCAAGTGTGTGGGCGCAGATTTCAAAAGACGGAAAAGGCTTTTGCAGTTTTGTGTCAGCTGCCAGTGGCTGTGGAATCCTTGCAGGTTCCAAGTGAGATAGCAGCATCCAGCGACATATGGAAGATAGTAGTTGCGGGGGGCCAGGCCCCAGTGGCCCCTGCCTCAAATGTAGAATTTTTAAAGAAGATGTCAGCATTCTTGGAAAAAGAAGGAAAGACTATAAAAAATGTAACCCTTCTCCCAGTTGGAGTGGGCAGCAAGAAGGGCCGGGTTCAATATCTAGGGGGGGTTTCTTTTCAACAATATAACCAAAACCATCTCAAGCCCCCACCCAGTAACCTGGGAAAATTTCACTCTGCGGGCACCTCTCAGAGGAATTTTCCCCCTCTCTCAGGTACAGAGTCTGAGGTAGAAAGAGTTTCTTTAATGAAAGTATCCTAGCATTAGTCTGAGAAAACAGCACAAGTGGTATTCATAAACATAAAAGCATGAGCAAGACATCATCCTCAGAGTATGCTGGGCAGTGTCCTTTGCTTCAGGTTCTTGATTCCAAAACCCAAGTCCTTGTCGGGTACCCCCTCCCCCATTTACACCCCACTGTCAGTTGCTGTGCCTGTTCAGCACAGACCCACAGTTCATGGGTACATTTGCATAAATTCTTCTCCTGCTGTGAGGGTGGGTGGTGGTTGAACACTACCATGCTCGAACCACTGTCAGGGCTCCTGCCAGCTGCCCCTGGCAGCCAGTCTCTTAGTGATTTTAGCTCTATGCAGGAACTCCAGTCCTGCCACAAGGGATTTCGGCTCTCAGTGATTTGTCAGCTCTGGGAAGAAACACAATCTTTCCACAACTGGTTTCAGCTCTGATTGAACAATTAAAATAACAAAAGAGGCTTCTAACAAAGCCTATTTAGCTCCAGTCTTTGAATAGTGGGGAGGAACAGGTTAAATCAGTCTAGGAAGGACCCCTCCTCATTTGGGACAGGTTAAGCACAGTCCTGCTTTCCTGTATTCCTACAAGAATTACAACATTGATAACCCCATATTTCACTACCCCTGCATTAAATACTAAGGTCATTTGTACCCAACACCAGCCAAAGTTGATCACTTTGACAAAGCTGTATCTGATGAATATGTAAACAGAGCAGGAGCAAACTGTATTTACATAAACATATCCATAATCTCTTCCCCTTCCAGCTAGCTGTCAGGGAAGCATTCATTCAGACCCTGCTTACAGAGGTATGCCAAGTTTCAGAGTAACAGCCATGTTAGTCTGTATTCGCAAAAAGAAAAGGAGTACTTGTGGCACCTTAGAGACTAACCAATTTATTTGAGCATAAGCTTTCGTGAGCTACAGTTCACTTCATCGGATGAAGTGAGGTATGCCAAGGAGGCTGATGTAGCCCATTTTCCAGCTAAGGGAGAGGCCCCTCCCGGAGCTCTGAGGCCAGTGAGCCAGCTGTATTTGTGACAGTTTGGAGCATGACAGTGTGTCTGTGTCACAAAGGAGACATGCTGATGGGAGGATTCCACTTTTCCTGCTGCTTGGATGAGCTGGCAACCTCCCTGCAAATGACTCGTGTGCACAATCACCCTTCGGGTGCTGCTCCACTTCCATTCCGCCAGCTAAGCCTCCATCCTAGGGGGCAGAGCAGATAAGGGGGGGCTACACCTGTTCCATCAGAGGGCAGGTGTCTTTCTAGGGACTTCTCTGTGCAAATGTAGGGACATATGTCAGGATGCAGATTGCTGCCTTGCTCAACAAGCCTTGGGGAGACGAGTGGAGCTGTAACCCGGCCTCTTCTCCACCCCTGCTCCTGCCACTAGTGTGCCAAGCAGTCACTGCTGTTATGGGAAGGTGTGCGTAAAGTGAAGGCAGGCAGCTTGCTACTCCCTTGTTCCAGCTACTCCTAACCTGACCCCTTGCCCATTTTCGCTAGCCCTGCCCCTCCAGCTGACCCATGGCAGTCACACCCTCTCCTTCCCCCCCCCCCACCACACCCTCTCAGCTGAGCTTTCATGGCCTCACTCCAGGCCCTGGCTCATGGCCTCACGCCATGGCCCTGTTTTGTCTTGCTCTGCTCAGTGCCAGTGGAGTTTATTTCCACAATTAATTATCATTGGCCCTGGAGCAACAGGGGAGAGTGGTGGGTGGGGAGGGATTTTCACTGGGATGTTTTTACTTCTTTAACTGCATTGAGCTCATTAATGATGACAAGAAGGAACAAGAGGAACAAAGGCCAAATGAGAGGTAAAGGAATTTAATTCACTTCTGCGCAAGAGGAGCTAATATAAATAAACTGTAGGGTAAAGGGATTTGTGAGGGTTTGTGAGGGAAATTAACTCTAAAATGGTGATTAGATTTCCCAGAGTAAACTCGCCAATAAACAAGAGAAATGAGACCAATACATATGCCCTGTAGCTGTACAGAGGGGTTCCTTCATCTTAGAACAGGCACCAAGATTATCCTCTAGATGCACTGCTAGGGGGAAGGGAATTCTCCGCAGGCTGCCCCATGGCCACACCTGGGTCAGTAGGTGGTTGGTCTGGGACTGGATAGACTACTGGAGTGGGGCTCCAGAGTCACAGATCTTGTGCAAGTCACTTCATAATAATAAAAATAATCCCTAGCTTTCATCTAGCACTTTTCATCCATAGATCTCAAAGCACTTTACAAAGGCAGTCAGTGTCATTAGCCCCATTTTACAGATGGGGAAACTGAGGCACAGGGAGGCAGTGACTTGCCCAAGGTCACCCAGCAAAGCTGGGGTGGAACTGGGAACTAAACCCAGGTCCCCTGAGTCCCAGTTCATCTACCCTGTGTCTCAGTTCCCAGGGGTACTGTCAGGACAAATCCATGGATAATTGTTAGTTGCTCAGATACTTAGAATCATAGAATCATAGAATATCAGAGTTGGAAGGGACCTCTGGAGGTCATCTAGTCCAACCCCCTGCCCAGAGCAGGACCAATCCCCAACTAAATTATCCCAGCCAGGGCTTTGTCAAGCCTGACCTTAAAAACTTCTAAGTAAGGGGATTCCACCACCTCCCTAGGTAACGCATTCCAGTGTTTCACCACCCTCCTAGTGAAAAAGTTTTTCCTAATATCCAACCTAAATCTCCCCCACTGCAACTTGAGACCATTACTCCTTGTCCTGTCATCTGCTATCACTGAGAATAGTCTAGATCCATCCTCTTTGGATCCACCTTTCAGGTAGTTAAAAGCAGCTATCAAATCTCCCCTCATTCTTCTCTTCCGTAGACTAAACAATCCCAGTTCCCTCAACCTCTCCTCATAAGTCATGTGTTCCAGATCCCTAATCATTTTTGTTGCCTTTCGCTGGACTCTCTCCAATTTTTCCACATGCTTCTTGTAGTGTGGGGCCCAAAACTGAACACAGTACTCCAGATGAGGCCTCACCAATGTCGAATAGAGGGGAACGATCACGTCCCTCCATCTGCTGGCAATGCCCCTACTTATACACCCCAAAATGCCATTGGCCTTCTTGGCAACAAGGGTACACTGTTGACTCATATCCAGCTTCTCATCCACTGTCACCCCTAGGTCCTTCTCTGCAGAACTGCTGCCGAGCCATTCGGTCCCTAGTCTGTAGCGGTGCATTGGAAGCGGTACTTCTGGCCTGAAGGACTCTCTGGTGATGCAGGACATAGAAATACCAAGATCGATACCAGAGCAGCATTCCTCCAAGTACTGCCTTCTTCAGAAATGGGCCACTAACTGGTGCCAAGTCGTTACATTCATTTCAGCTCTGCTAGATCCATTCTGTATTATTCAGGGTGAGGATCTGGCCCATCAATCTGCCTTCCTCTGGAGTCCCTATCCTCCTGCTAACACAGTTCCCCACGCTGCTTGTTCAAACCTCTCCTGTTGACCCAGCTCCTCAGTGGATCATGGAGTGAGCCCATGCTAGGGCCATCAGCAAGTACTGAGCCAGGGGACCTCTCACCCCAAAGCACAGGCCACCAGCTCTTGGGCAAAGTCCAGCCGGTGGAGGCCATAGCAGACTGTGGTCCTAGCAGTAGAGGGAGACACTCTCTAGCCCTGGCCTAGTGCATTGGCTACTCTGATTCAATGTGTACCATGTTTCAGAGTGGTAGCCGTGTTAGTCTGTATCAGCAAAACCAATCATCTAGCATCTGGATCAGAGCCAGCTTGTGAGCGGTTTGTTCCTCACAGCAGACCGTTACTCAGCAAAGTCAGCAGCCCAGTCCTGCCACTGCCTGCACTCCAGGAGCTCTTCAGGGCAGCAGCCCAGCTTTGGCACAATACATCTGAACTCCCCTCCCTGGGACAGCCTCCATTATCAGAGCACCTCACAACCTCTAATGGATTTAGTCCCACTACAGCCCTGCAAGGTAGGGCATGGCTATCATCTTCATTTTACAGATGGGCTAAGCTTGCCCAAGGTCCATGGTAGAGATGGGACTTGAACCTCGGTCTCTCTTCTTCTCGGCCAGGGCCCTCATGACTGGAGAGAGCTCCTGCTCCACTATTTCTGCCACTGTACTGTGGTGCCAGCCCCCAAGGGTACTATAGGGAGGGAGACTTCCCGCAGGGTCACCCATCTTTGGAGAAGACCAGCGACACTGCTGATGGAAAGTAGACCTGAGCCAGAAGTATGGAGAAGGGTACTTCTCTATGGGAAATGCACAAAGTCCCATGCAGTAGTGGTGCCCAGGAGCTTGCATCTCAAGAGGTTCTGGCTCAGCCATAATACCAATAAAACCAGAAGTGCTTTCATCACAGAAATAGAGAAACAGCCTGGGGGGAAGGGAAAGTCCAATGTGAATCTGTTGCACCTTTTTCCTTGTAAATTCCCAAGATCAGGGGAACATTTCAAGCATTTGCTGATATCCTGTTTTGCCCTTGATGATTGTACATGCTGTGCTGTTGTTACCCCTGTGAAGTTCCATTCATCAGCCAGAACTCTTCTTGAATGTGCACATTCGCTAGTATCTGAATGTGCATCCGGCCCCAAAGATTAAATGCTGAGGCAGCTGTCAGGGAAGACCCACTTTTCTGGAGGGTGTTTAGCATGCATGTGGGTCGCAGACACACAAGGGTCTTTCTGCTGCATTCTTCTCTCCTCCCCGGGATCTGAGTGAGCAATGTGATAAACTGTTGGGCCACATTCATCCCTAGCCTAAGTCCCAATTGCCTTGAATGGAGCTGCAGCATGGAGAGATTTTGCCCAGAGTAGGTCTGAATGCCGCAGTTGGAGGAAATCAATGAGCACTCTGCGCTGGGTGGTTTCATTACGCATGCTTCTCTCTGAAACACTGACTATTTAAGAGGGGGAACAAATCCTTTCCAGGGCTGCCGTCAGCCGCAAGGCCTAAAATTTCATCTGCTGCAGACTGTTCTACTCAGACATGTAATGCCAGCTGGCTTTTCAGTCTTTGTTTTCCCCGCCCCACTCCAACACTCTGCTACACTGGGAATTTAAGAACCAAAACAGTAGCCGCTGTTTCTGGAGGAAGAAGCAAACAAGCACCTTCATGGGGTTGCAGTTCACATCTGATTTGATTGCTCACCCAGCACTCCATCTGCTGAGCTGGGAAAGAGAGCTCTGTGTGGCATCTGGAGTTAGACAGCCCTCCCTCAATGGCCTGCACTGGTGTTAAGAAGGGTGGCCCAGTAGTTAGTGTGTTAGCCTGGAACCCAAGTTCAATTCCTGCTCCTTCAAGATTGTCTGTGTGAACATGGGAAAGCGTGTAGGCTTGGCTCCCTAAAAGCATTTAGGCATCTACCTTCTAATGGAATCAATGGGAGTTAGGAGCCTAAATACCTTTGAGGATCTAGGCCTTGGCTGCTCTGTGCCTCAGTTTCACCATCTGTACACTGGGAATAACAGTACTGCCCTGCCTCCACTGGTGTTGGGAAGAAAAATCCATTCAAGATGGTAAATTGCTCAGCTCCTACAGTGATGGGGGCCAAGTCAGTACCCAAGAGGGAGACAGATGGTGCAGAGAGAACAGAGCGGGAATGAGTGCATGTACTAGGTGCTAGGGGACACTACAGGGCGTGTAGGGAAGAAGGAGATGAAGGAGAAAGGGAAGGAGCTCATGGAGTTGTTATGCTTTTGCCAATGATCTTAAATAAAGCATCCAGTGGTACTGCATTCTCCAGCTGCTGGCTCACTGCAGTGCAATAAGAGTTCAGCCAAGCACATGCCCCAGTGCAGCAAAGTGTGGCTCAGCCTCTACTTTGAACAGGGCCAAACTCTGCTTTCTCAGCACTGGTTTGTGACCCTGTCTACTTAAGCAGGTTACCCTGCATGGAGAGGGCACTGAGGAGAGACATATCTGAGTGTAATCTAAGACACAAAAGATTCTGCAGCCACGGTCAAAAAGTAAGCAATACCTCTGCCCTCCCTGGCCATGGCGGGAAGCTCTAGATGCAATGCAGAAAACCTGAGCCAGAGCCTGTAGCTTTGATCCATGATATTTCTTGGCTACTGAATGACCACAACTCCTGGAACTGAGCTCATCCACATCTCCTTTGAAGTAGCATGGCCTAATGGATAGAGCACCGGACTTGAACTCAGGAGATCTGGAGTCTGTTTGCATCTCTGCCACACACCTGTGGATGGCTTTGGGCAAGTCACATCACCTCACTTGCTCTCTGCCTCAGTTTCCCCCTTTGTAAAAGGGAGATAATGGTACTGAGCAGGGCTGGCGAATCATGGATTTTTTTGATTTGCTGGCAATTCCAAACTGTCAGAAACAAGAATAGTTTTCAATTGAACCAAAAATGAAAAATTTCAAAAAAATGTGGTGAATTTAAAAGCAAGGATCAAAAGCAACGTTTTGTTTGACCCCCAATTAAATTATTTGTTTAGACTTTGAGCCTTTAAAAACATTTTTTATTAAAAAATAAGATTAAAGAAAATTTCCAAACTCAAAGTCATTTCAAATTGAAAAATCGAAATATTTCCTCTTGAAATGTCAAATCACAAATTTCCATTTGGTCAGAATTTTTTCAGGGGTTTGGGTTTTTTTGTTTTTTATTTTTTTCAGACTGATTCAATTCAGCAACATTATCACAAATTCATGGACTGTTTCAGGGTCTCTGAATTTGGATTTTTCACTGAAAAAAAAAGTTTCAGTGGAAACATTTCACACGACCTCCTTACTAAAATGCTTTGAGATCTACTGATGAAAAGGGCTAGATAAGAGCTAGGTGCTATTATCGGAAAAAGCAGAACTACCCCCTTGTATCACAACCCAAAGCATGCCATAGCTTGACTGTCTTGTAAAAAACAATCCCTTGTACCGAATGATCTATCACCCAATATCGGAGCAGGTAGAAACTTCTGTAATGAAAGCATTTTTGTTAATAAATGGCCTTTCCTCCCAAATCAGAAAGTTTGAAAGTATGTGTTTTTGTTATTTTTATGAAATTGTGTGGGGTTTTTTGATCAGACAAAACTGTGGTTAGATGTTCGGCTGCATGTGTGTGTTCTCCCTGTGTGCTGCCCTAGCTCTGCACAGACAGCTGGCATAGCAGACCTCAAGCAAACCACTCAATGACCACAAGATCCGTTAAGGTACAAAGGCACCAGGCCAGGTTTATTGTCGACAAAGCATGGTATATAGCACCTGGCAGACTCTCCGAGGATACTAAGACATGAATGCCCAGGACAATAGACACTGCTCAGTGAATGGCGGGACTTTCCATTCCCGCCTCGGCTGGACAAAGATACTCCCTCTGAGATACATCTTTATACCCTGATACAAACAAGTTACATACTGCCTCTGATATACTTAGTTACTGCCCCCTGATGTGGCCAGTTATTACCCATCACCTTGTACATGTTAGTTCCATTAAAACAGCTCTATTCATCACACTGTCATCCTGACTTATCTTTTAGGAGGGGTCAGTGTGTTCCGGTTATCCTTGAGGAATGTTTTTGTATCATCCTTGATATCAGGATGTTCTGGTACCCCTCTTCTGGGATATGTTTGCGTGAGAGCTCTGCGCCTCTAGCACTGCTTAGGAATGTGTATGTGTGTCTGCAATACCCGCCCTGCTCTGGCCCAGTGCTGGGAGCTTGCACGCCGGCAGAGTCAGACATTTGCTCACAGCCTGACTTGTGCTAACTTTGCTTTATACCAGCAAAGCCTGCCCACTGCTTTAGCCCAGGCCTCACACCCGGCCTCTGATACACGGGCTTATGTCTCAGGCTCTCTTCCAACTACAAAACCATTTAGCTCCCCCCTCCCCATATTTATTTCCTTTTGCCTCCCTTTCTCCCCTTGTCCCCCCCCCCTTTGTCAATGGTAAAATGGATTAAAGAGTAAGAATGGAGGGGGGGAGGGCAAAAGGGAGAAAAAGGGAAAAAACATTGAGCTAGCAAACTTTTCAACTCTTCAAACCCTACAGAATTAAAATGACTCAATTTATCATCATAGTAAAATAAAATACTATTTTTTGCCCATTTTTTGTCCAGCTCTGCCCAGTGTCTCCTGTTCAGGCTAGTGGGAAAGTGTGCATAAGGATCCCTCCATCGCCACACCCTGCCACTGCAGTCCTGCTCTATGCGTGCACACAGAACTGACTGTCCTCATGACACCAGTGGCTGACAAGCCTCCTCTGGGGCATGGGCAAAACAAGATAGTTTTGATTACACCTTTCAGGCCACATCCCAAGAATCACAATGGGCACCTGCTCCTGCACAGCCAGAGCCCTCACCTGGGGAGTTTCCCATAGACCCATCCTCTCCAGCAAGGTGCTGTTCCCACTGAGGGGAGGGGAGAGAGGAATTACACAGACACTTAATAATTTAGGCAGGAGATCATGTGCCATGGTGATGGTACCATATAAAAACATAAGCTAGAAGAGAGAACAGAATGAGGAGCGATAAAGGAGAGAAGAGAGGGGAAAGGGGGATGGCTACATCAATTAAGCTGCAAGTTGGACTGGACCAGCAGGACCTCAGCCTCCCTGCCTATCTGGCACCTGGAAATGTAACACACTCCCTTACCCTAGAACTGTTCTTAGTCACTGCAGAGAAGGTCCTGGGGGAAAACACCCAGACATTCTGAACTGTATGGGGTTAGAGCTGACAGGTGTCCCTCTGTCCCTAATGGGCTGATCCCAAAGCTGGGACCTGCATGTCCTCACGTCGAATGGCCAGCAGCAAGGGGCAGTGAACGTAAACGGCAAGGCTTGGTGGTCCGGTACTGGGGCAGATTTTTTCCCCCGTTCAGGCAGCATAAAGGGAGTGAAGACCAGTTCTGCACCCCTAGATAGAGACACCCCTGGCTTGGAGGGTCACTGGCAGGCATAGAGCCAGCATTGCAGGCACACAGCCCTGATAGGTGGGGAGAAGCCCGCTGAGGACAGATAGGTGTGTGAGGCTCTGCAGGGGTGGGCAGGGAAAAGACAAGAGCATGATGTGCTCTGGCAACTCCCAGCTGATGGAAGGTCCTTTAGGGACCTTTCCCAGATGGCACAGGTTGGAACAACCCCTTCGGCTGCCCTCGGGATGTGGGCTGGTCAGAAAGACACATTCCCTGACAGAATCACCTACTGCCCTGCTGAATTTAGCCGAAGCTGGATGCACCAAAGAATCATTAGATCTGGGGCCCTTTGTGGAGCATGGTGAGACCTGCGGAGGAGATGGTCTCTGGTGAAGATGGAAAGGGAGGTCATGTCAAGTGTATGGGAGAGATGTGAAGGAAAGCAAAGAGCCCAGCCTGGAAGAAAGAGCAGCGCAGTGACAGGAGGTGGCCTAGGAGGTGGCATGTGTATGAGACTTCTAGCTACAAGAGATGTTTGTATGAATGTGCACAGGTAGGTTGTTCGTTAATAAGAGTTGCATCTACTGGCATTTATGAATGGGTTTGTAACTTGGTAAGTTCAACTAAGTGGTTCTGAAACACTGCAGAAGGCTTCCTAGTCCAGCTCTGGTGCTGGCAGGATAGGGCTCGGGGAAATCTCTGAAGGGGAAGCATGGAGGGAGAAGGGAAGCCAGCAGGATGGTTGAAGAGGTTTTAGAGGATGTGGCATCTGTGGTTTGGAATCTCCCTGTAGGAAGCGAGGCTGCATAGTTGGGGCTGCTGGAGTCCAGGATGGATCCTTCAGGGCCTCTTGAGAATCATCTGTTTCAACTAGAGCTGGGGAAATTTTTCTGCCCAAACTCTTCTCTGGTTAAAAAAAAAAAAAAAAAAGTGCAGATTCAGCACCAGTGAGACATTTCACATGTTCATGTCAATTTCACCAAAGTGTTTCAAGCGAACAAGAATCTTTCAAAAAAAAAAAAAATCACAATGTTTTGTTCTGACATTTTGCAAATGAATGGTTTCTTTTTTTTTGGTTCTCTTTCAAAATTTCCTTTAATTTTATGAGAAAAACACTTCACAAATGTTTAAAAATGCTCAAAAATCGGAACCAAACACTTTATTGGAAGTTGAGCAGAACAGTTAGTTCAGCCCGAAATGATTTTTTAAAAAACTTTTTGATTCTCCAATAATTTTGAAAAAACTCATTTTGGTGTCAACCTGAAACAATGTGGATTTTCCCTATTGTTTGCCGTTGCCAGCTGTCAGGAATTAGGGTCTGTAGGGGCTGCCTGATTGGCTACACTGCCTGAATGCTCTAACCACTTGGCCCCACCGCCTACAACCCAGTTTCTGACACGAGCAAACCAAAAAATCCTTTTTTCTCCCAGCTCTAGTTTCAACTCGACATCTCCTGCCTGTGCACAGCCGGTGTCCTATTGCGAAGGCTAACATGGAGTGTGGGCCTAGAACAAGTCCTCTGCACAGGGCAGAAATTCACCTTCTGCATACAATTCACACTGGTGTGTCTGCACTCCATTGCAGCTCTGTGGATGTTACCTATCAATCATTCGCCTGTACTCTTTCTGTGTGCCCTACACACAGTAACCCAAGATTCTACAAAGGAATTGCAAAGATGGTAGAAATATTGGATTATATTGGTATTGTATCAGTTTATCTGAGAAACAAAACATGGTCCATTGTAGAGTGAAAGACTCTATGCAATGAATGTACACAAAGGGTCAAGGTTAAGGTTATTCTTTCCATCTTGCCCCTGGTTACTATGACTTTGGCGTTTCTTCCTTGGGAATGCTTTGCCATGAAACCTTCATATTTTTTTAACCTAGGGCCAAAATCTCTGCTAGCACAACTCCACTGAAACCTTACATCAGCAGATAATTTGGCCCATACATGTGTGTGTGTGTGTGTGTATACGTATATGTATATTAGACATTAGGAAAAACTCCCTAACTCTCAGGATGGTTAAGCACTGACACAAATTGCCTGGGGAGATTGTGGAATCTCTGTCATTGGAGATTTTAAAGAGTAGGTTAGACAAACACCTGTCAGGGATGGTCTAGATAATACTTAGTCCTGCTTCAGCACAAGGGTGTTGCCTAATCTTTAGATTATGTATTAATTAGATTGATTACTTAAGGATCCCCAGTTATCACTTTGAGAAATTGCCAGGTTCCTTCCCCAAGATCAGGCCCAGTATTATTCAAATTATTATATCGTTGGGAACCCCCATGGGCACAGTTGCAACACCCACACTATAAGAACTCTTTTATTTTTACAAATATAGTTTATTAATACATTTAGCACAGTCACAAACACTCCAACTCAGTAGGGTAGATAGAGATACTACAGAATGTACCTCTGCACATCCATATACTCACGTCATCCCTTGTAGAACAACCTGAAATGTTAGCCATCATCTTCCTCGTCACCACCACCTTCCCTATCATCACCAGTGGCCATCATTCTGGCACCTCCAAAGGACTACATCTCTCTCTCCTACTGCCCCTAGGCTTGGATGCCACTTTTATTTTATGTTACGCTGATGCCGCTATGTCTTTTTCCTATAGGTTAGTACATCAATGATCTCAACTTATTATCATATACAGCGATTTGTTTCCATGGTCTCTTGTGATTAGGTATTACATTTGTTATTTTTGTCCTAATCCATTATTTCAGTTCTTTCCAAGTTCCAAGTTGTGGTGTACCTGTTAAGTTTAAAAGGGTATGAACTTAGGAAAGCCCCTATGCCAACCTGCTTTAACGCATCCTCTATGTTAAAGGTCACAGCCATACATGGACATTATGCTTTAGCTCATCACCATCTATCTAGGTGAAAGGTCCCAAGCATATTTATACTAACCTTGCCTTAGCTCAACATACAGGATGTGGCCTGCAGGTCTCTTGAATTACAGCCAAAATATACTCCAGTATAGATCTATAAACTTATTATAATAAAACAAATAACCAAACCCATAAGAAAATAAGAAACTTATAAGAAAAGATATATAGTCATGCAAGCAGGCTAGCCTTAGATGTATCTCATGTACCTGTTATGTATGTCAGCTTGTTGCCAGGACACTTGCCTCATGTACCTGTGGTCAGAACTTCCCCTTAAACCCTATTTTCTGCTCCCCAAATACTTGAGGTTTTCCATTGGGCCGTTTATCTGTGCAAAGTTTATCTGTTCAAAGTGCATAGGCCTCAAGCCTTATGCTAACTTGCTGAAGCTAATGTCTTACAGGATACAGGCCTACGGGTTTCTTGCATTACTGTTGAATATAATGCAAAGCAGTAAATGTAATAAAGGCAAGATAGCCCACTGGGCTACAGGAGGCCAGATTAGATGACCCGTCAAGGTCCCTTCTGGTCCTACATTTCTATATTATATATAAATCAATCGTATGGATCCTATTATGTATAGCTATAATGCTAATTATTAAATCTCTGAAGTTGTGTTATATAATATTGCTGCATATCATGCACATTATGTATTATAGCTTTTGTTTAATAGTGAACCATCTTTATACAGCATCACTCAGACTGTGAATGGTGATGGGACATATTGGTCATACTGTATGAAGGATGCTTGTACCCACTCTCTGTGTGGAGGCCTGTATTCTCTAGCACAGAGAATCCAGCATCTTTCAACCACACCTGACACTGCTTGTTGCTGTGGTTTAGCCAGCACGCTGTGGATGGTGCCCAGGGAACAGGCTGCCATGGCTGCTTGGTGGCTGCCACCTCTCGACTGCTATTGTCAAGATGTTACAAGAAAAGGTTCCCTGAGTTATGCAGCCTCACCGTCATATGAACTGCTCAGCAAGTTGGAGCCGCACAGCCCGTCAATAGGAAGTTATGAAGCTCCAGTTTATTATGTAAAGTAATTGCAGTGCAATCCATTTTATTGTAACAACAATTCATCCTCGTTAATTATGTCACAGGAGAGGGTAAAAAAAAAAGAGGCACAGATGTAATGTTTGTTAGGAGGCTAGAAGCTGCAGAGGCAGTAGCTCTTGGTTTATTCAAAAGGTTGTATGATTGCTGGGTTATTGTGGGTTTTTTTCCCATTCTGTGTCCCCAAAGAATTCCTATCTTCTCAGGAAATAAATTCTCCCTGTTGGAGCTACTTACAAAGCACTAGCGTTCTAACTCAGTATTTTATTCAACTTCATTTCCCGCCAAAAGCCATAAGTCATATCTTGGTGGCTTTCAAGTATCCTTAATAGCACTCCACTACATACAGGAGGATCTAGGTTTATACTTAGAATGGGGATGCTGGGTTTCCTTGCCATTCTTTTGAGAGCAAAATAAAGGAACATTATCTTCTGTTTCTATAGAGACTTTCAGACAACTGATCCCTAAATAACCTAAGGGCTCATCTACACAGAGCGGCAATGAACCCTAGAGGGATGTGATTTCTAAAGCACATCGACATGTTGCACACTAACTGGCCTATGCAGTCCATGCTGGTGTGAACTAAAGCTTCCTTCGTGAGCATTAACCCATTGGTGCACTTTAGAAATTATACCCCTTTAGTGCACATTGCTGTACTGTGTAGTTATGCCCTAAGTCAAGTATGCAATGGTACTGTAGCTGAGTTGGTGCCAGGACATTAGAGACCCAAGGTGGGTGAGATGTTCTGAGTTCGTTTCCCAGACCTGAAGAAGAGCTCTGTGTGGCTCCAAAGCTTGTCTGTCTCACCAACAGAAGCTGGTCTAATAAAAAATATCATCTCCCTCCCCTCCCCCGACTTCGTCTCTCTAAGCCAAGTACAAATTATTGACATAGGGCTCACTTCCCAAGAGGAGTGTAGAAGGTGTTTAACAACACACAGCGATGCTTCACAATATTTTAGGACAGGAAATGCAAAAAATAATAATATCCCCTTGAAAACAAAGAGGGAAGTTATATTAGGTGAGTGGGAATAATGCACCTGAGTTAAAATCGGGCCAGGACACCGGAGCTAAAACCATGATAGAAAAATAGTCCAGCGGGATCATGACAAATTCTCACTGTTTCAGTTTTCATCTCAGCCAGAAAATGACACAGCAGTATACCCCAGTAACACCATGCTAGGGTGTCAGCTCCGGACTTTTGAAGCACTTGGTGGAGAGGAAGATTATCAGGAACGGTCAACATGGATTCACCAACAGCAAGTCATGCCTGACCAACCTGATTGCCTTCTAAGATGAGATAACTGCCTCTGTGGATATGGCGAAAGTGGTGGATGTGATATATTTTGACTTTAGCAAAGGTTTTGTTACGGTCTCCCACCGTATTCTCGCCAGCAAGTTAAAGAAGTATGGATTGGATGAATGAACAATAAGGTGGATAGAAAGTTGGCTAGATCATTGGGATCAATGGGTAATGATCAACAACTTGAAGTCTAGTTGGCAGCTGGTATCAAGCGGAGTGCTCTAGGGGTCAGTCCTGCGGCCGGTTTTGTTCAACATCTTCATTAACGATCTGGATGATGGGATGGATTGCACCCTCAGCTAGTTCGCGGATGACACTAAGCTGGGGGGAGAGGTAGATAATCGGGAGGGTAGAGATAGGGTCCAGAGTGACCTAGACAAATTGGAGGATTGGGCCAAAAGAAATCTGATGAGGTTCAACAAGGACAAGTGCAGAGTCCTGCACTTAGGAAGGAAGAATCCCATGCACCGCTACAGGCTGGGGACTGACTGGCTAAGAGGCAGTTCTGCAGAAAAGGACTTGGGGATTACAGTGGACGAGAAGCTGGATATGAGTCAGTAGTGTGCCCTTGTTGCCAAGAAGGCTAACAACATATTGGGCAGTATTAGTAGTAGCATTGCCAGCAGATCAAGTGAAGTGATTATTCCCCTCTATTCTGCACTGGTGAGGCCACATCTGGAGTATTGTGTCCAGTTTTGGGCCCACCCACTACAGAAAGGATGTGGACAAATTGGAGAGAGCCCAGTGGAGGGCAATGGAAATTATTAGGGGACTGGGACATGTGATTTTCTGAGGGAACTGGGCTTATTTAGTCTGCAGAAGAGAAGAATGAGTGGGGATTTGATAGCAGCTTTCAACTACCTGAAGGGGGGTTCCAAATAGGATGGAACTCGGCTGTTCTCAATGGTGGCAGATGACAGAACAAGGAGCAATGGTCTCAAGTTGCAGTGGAGGAGATCTAAGTTGGATATTAGGAAACACTATTTCACTAAGAGGGTGGTGAAGCACTGGAACGGGTTACCTAGGGCAGTTAGGATGATGTAGTTGGGACTGGTCCTGCTTTGAGCAGGGGCTTGGACTAGATAACCTCCTGAGGTCTCTTCCAACCCTAATCTTCTATGATTCTATTGTGATGTTGCACCCCATAATGCTTTATAGAAATATGCTTATAAGTGTAAATATGACATAACTGGAATATGTTTTATGCTAGAGATGCCATGTAACATATATTTGCAAAGGTTATGTTCTTCTGGATGTATTCATCCTATTTGTATGCATGTATCATTTTTATATCTGAAGTTATGAGCATTGGCTGTATGCTTGTATTTAAAGTGTTTGCTGTAGAAAGCACCTAAAGCAGATTTGGTCAACATAGTGTGAAGAGGTTATTCAGATAATTGGGAGTATTTGGTTAACAATGGACCTTGATAGACTCTAATCCACATCTGAGCTTTCCTGGGAATGTCCTGTAGAAAACTGAGTCATGCATGGACATGTGACTTGCCCATGTGACTCCAAAACTCCATTTTGTAGCTGGATTCTACACAGGGGGAGAGAGGGGTTTCCATCCACAAGAGAGAGACTATATATGCCCCTGGGAAAACCCCTCCATTTTGTCTTCAGCTGGCACAAAAGATAGCCTCTCCACCCCCAGGGATACCTGAAAGAAACTGGAACAAAGGATAGTAATTATGGGGGTTTGAGTGATTGCTGGGCCCAGACTAGGAGGAAGTCTAGTCTGTAAAAGAGGCTTATTGGAACATCTCTGAGGGTGAGATTTATCTGCATTTAGTTTTTACTGTATTAGGCTTAGACTTGCGTGCTTTATTTTATTTTGTTTGGTAATTTACTTTGTTCTGATATTACTTGGAACCACTTAAATCCTACTTTTTGTATTTAATAAAATCACTTTTTACTTATTAATTAACCCAGAGTATGTATTAATACCGGGGGGGGAGGAAGGGGGCAAACAGCTGTGCATATCTCTCTATCAGTGTTATAGAGGGCAAACAAGTTATGAGTTTACACTGCATAAGCTTTATACAGGGTAAAATGGATTTATTTGGGGTTTGGGAGTTGGGTATCTGAGTGCTGGAGACAGTAGCACTTCTTAAGCTGATTTCAGTTAAGCCTGCAGCTTGTGGGGGACATGGTTCAGACTTGGATATGTGTTTGCATCAGGCAAGTGTGTCTGGCTCAAACAAGGCTGGGTACTGGATTCTCAAACTGGCAGGGAAAACAGGCTCAGAGGTAGTCTAGGCACATCAGGCGGCAGTCCCAAAGGGGTTTCTGTGATCCAACCCGTCACATCTATGACTTGTTCCGTCCCATAGACAGAGCCAGTAATGTGACCTCCTGCAGTAAATGCTTACTAGAGAAGAAGAAACCCAGATCATCATTGTTATTTGTATTCTAGCAGTGCATAGAGGCCTCAACAAAACCTTCAGCTCTTCTGCAAGGCCAGGGCTTTTAGGGTCCACAGCTCTGGGCAGCTTGCCAGGCAGACTGGCCTGGGGCCCAAGCTCAAGTTCCGCTGCATGGAGAATTTAAATTTTTTTAAATTTTCACTCTGAATCAATCCACAAAAAGCAAAATTTCAAAATCGCGAAATTCTCCAACCAGGACAATGCCTTTCTCTGCCCCAGAGGTTATAATGTCTCATGCTACGTGCTGGGTGCTGAACAGAGACAATGGGGCCCTGATCTCACTTGGCACCTCTAGGGGCTATTGTGATCTCTATTGGAATAAATAATGCCTATTCTGTACTAGGCTTCTCTGATGTAGCAGACAGTTGCAGAGGCCCACCAGCTGTCCCTAGCAGTGCACAATGGCTTGGTTGGTGTTGTTCTCCCTCTAGTGGTTGGTTCAGCAACTACAACAGCCCACTATTACTGCTAACAGAGTTACTCCTCCAGGTCAAGTCGGGAAGCATCCTTGTTCTTCTAGTGCTAATGCCCTTGTGTTTCATCTTTGCTAACAATCCTGGTGTATGCATCTGCCATGCACTGTATGTGGATCACGTCTACATATGTATGCATCTCCTTAAAAAACATCCATTGCTTATGCCCTGCACACAAGCTCCAAATCTACCACCTGCATTAAATCAAAATCAGTATTTTCCAAACCATGCCAAAATGCTATTCCTCAGGGAGGCCGCTGCACATACAACATTTCACCCGCCAGACATCAGCTGCCCTGGGCTCTGCTCAGGCTAGGGGGGTTCTAAGCGGGAAAAGCGTATTGCTTTCACCTTCTGGTAACTCAGAAATAATAGCCAAAAGGAATTTGTTCAACATTGCCACAAACGGTCAACTGCAAGAAAGAACAAAAGATGGAAAAATTCCACTTAGAAGGGTGAATATTTCAGAAATGCATGGTCATGTTAAAACCAGAGTTTGTAGCAATCTTAATTATTCTGTCAAGACAATAGTCAGGGAGGCAGTATGTCCTAGTGGGTAGAGCGCTGACTATGGCTCAGGAGATGGAGGCTCCATTTCTAGCTTAGCCACTGACCTGCTGTGGGCAAGTTGTTTCCTATCTCTGTTCCTCAGTTTCCCCATCTATAAACCTCCTTGGTAAAGTGCTTTGAGGTCTACTGATGAAGAGCGCCAGATAAGAGCTGGAGTTGTTGCTGTTAGTATTCTAATGATTCCAAGTCATTGTTGTAGTTAATATTCTCTACAACACCCAGCACTGATCACCAGTCAGTAATTTGGGGTGTAGAAAAAGTTTCCATTTCTAAATAGTATCTTATATTTTGATAGCACCTTTTGCAGCACATAACTTCACAGCACTTCACAAGCAACTGATGTTTCGTCATTACTCCTTATATACAGTACCGCCTAGTAACCCAGCTGAGCTGAGAGCCCCATTGTAGAAACCCCTGTCCAGACACATAGTAAGGAACAGTCCCTGCCCCAGAGAACATTCAATTTAAATAGACAAAAAGTGGGAGGGAAAACTGAGGGAGGGACTTACCCAAGGTCATCCAGCACCTCAACTGCACACCTCCCAAGTCCCAGGCCCATCCCCTAACTACTAGACCAACATTAGCACATGCAACAAGAGTGACTTCACCCACTGCTGAATGCAGCCACCTCTGGGGTGGAATGTGGTAGCTGTGTAGCTGTGCACAATAGCTGAGGTCAGAATGGGGAGGAGGCACCTTCATCCAGATAAAAGTGGAAGTGTATGGGGTTGGTAGAATGCTTGAGTTTGTTTGGGATAACATACCTGTCCTTGAGAAAGGTGTTTCTGGAATTGGATGTGTAAAGTTCACAAGGACACAGCGGTGCTTGCATTTACATCTCGCCCAGAAGACAGCTTCAGTGTCATGTAGCCCCATGCTGGAGTCTTGGTTCAGAGGGAAGAGCACTACCAGTTGGATTTTCTATTGTGGTCTCCCATGTGTGTTCTGTCCATTCCAGTCCCTGCTTAGCTCACCTTAATCAGGCGTTTCAAGGCTGCAAGACAAATGCTTCTGGCACATTCTTTCCTTGGCCATTGTCCAGCCTCCTTTGCATTAGCTCTCAACAGCAGCCTTTCATTACGGGCCTTTCTGTCTCTCCTCACTAGCTTTCCTTATATAAATCCCACCTGGGTGGGGTAAATGTTAAGTCTAATTGTATTCTTTTGATTATTTTCTTTTCCCATAGACTCACCCTTGTCAGCCTCCCAGCCACAGAACACCAGGTGCTGGTGCATTCTGTAATTGGGCTGGCACAGATCAGATTTTATGCTAGCTTCTGCAGAATTCATTCTGAATTTGAATGGCTGTGCCAGAGAAGGGTCATGTGGAAGCCAGCTGAATGCAGCTAATGCATTGTCTTAAAGCACTCGTGAGAAGGTAAAGGCCCAGCTGCGGTCACTGGGGGCAGGTGGAGAGGGGCAGATTCTCCACTCCATCAGGGCAGCTTTAGTGTCCCAAAGCCACAGATGCAGACAGTGCAAGATTCTTTTGTAGAGTGTGACAAGGGAAGGGTGCTGCCGCCTGTTAAGCATTAGCAGATGCTGGGTGGGTATGCGGCAGCTTGGGGAGAGCAGGGGGTTAGACTAGATGACCTCCTGAGGTTTCTTCCAACCCTGATATTCTATGATTCTATGAGAAGGGAGTGGGAAAGATAGGTGTGAGTGAGAAGGAGATTGATTGCCACTGCTCAGTGTTCTTCAGTTGGTTTGGGATGATAACATGTAACACTGGCTGAGGGGAATGAGAGGGGTGCAGTATACTGGCCTAGGGCATGTGCCAAGGCAGCATTGCCTTCTAGCACCTGGGAGAGGCTGGGTAGCCAAGCAGTAGGGGACAGGAAGAGCATCTCCCAGAAGGGCCCTCAAGAGGTTGATGTTTTTGGAGACTCAGGCCCAGCGGGCTAGTCCCTGCTCCCAGGGGGTGGGGAAGGACTTGTGCCTAGGAGGCGAGGCTCATATGTTGGTGTCTCTCCTTGAACACACACATGCTGCTGGTGGTTTATTTAACTTGCACATGTGGACAGGGGTGTGTAAAGAGCCCGGGATGCCCCCACCGCACAGAGGTCCGTGCCTAGCACCCATCTGGCATTGCCTTCCAGCACAAAAGTGAGCATCACCCGGGGACGACCAATGGCAAGGCCTTCACCTGCATGGCTCCTGCTGGAGGCAGTGCGGTATAGTGGGCAGGGCCCAGAACTACGACCCCCAACGCCCGAGCTCTGTATCTGCCACCAACCAGCTGTGTGACCTCAGCCAAGTCAATTTTCTTCAGGTTCCTCCTGCCCATGCTCTGCCTTGTCTACTGAGATTCTGAGCTCTTCAGGGCAGGGACTGGCACTTGCCTGAGTCTGTCTGATCTGAGGACTTCAGTACCTCAGCCAGAGGTTAGGGGTCTGTTACAGGAGTGGGTGGGCGAGATTCTGTGGCCTGTAAAGGGCATGAGGTCAGACTAGATGATCATGATGGGCCCTTCTGACATTACAATCTATGGGTCTTTGTGCAACATCCAACACAGTGGGGCCCTGCTATGCTATTGTAATTGTCCTAATAAACCCCATCCTAAATGTCTGCTGCTCATTCTCTCTCCTTCCCCTGTCTAGGTATCAATGGAGCATGGTTCCCAGTCATACCTCTCCCTCTGGAGAGATGGGACATCCTTTACAAGGGTTAAAAGGCCTGTGTCTGTCCGGAGTGTAAGATGGTGGATGAAAAAAGGGTGGCTTATGAATCTCTCAGCCGGTGGAATGTTAGTTACGGTGGCTGGGCTGACACCCCTCAACCCCGGCCAGAAATGCACCACAGGTGGCGTTCTTTACAAAGGGACAGTGGTGCAAGAAATGGTAAGGGAGTTTCCGGGGGGCAAGGGGAGTTTATGAATTTTTTTTAAGTTTTGGTGGAAATTTCCTATTTTTCTTGGCTTTTTTCTCCATTTCTCCTGGTGTGTTCCCCTTCCCCCTTCTTTGTAGTTTGCTACTGGAAAAGGGTGGGAGGAAAAATGGAAAGAAAGTGTTTGGGGGGGGCGGGGGGGGGGTAGAACCTGTTGGGTTTTGGTTAAAAAAAATGAATGTTTTCTGGGGAAATGTTCCCTTGGGGAAAAAGGCCTTTTCCCCCTCAAAATCCATTTTTCCAATGACAGCAGTACTGCCTGCCTGTTGTGCCTGCATGCTACAGCCCTCTACTGTATGGAATATGATCTCCTCATCTGTGTGTGATGATGTCACCCTCTTCTGGCTGGGCCCAGAGAAGAGCAGACATAAGCTCTTGTATTAGCTAATGGTCAGAGACTTGCTTAGTGGAACAAATGTTGAAAGATAAAGTAGTTAAGGCCATAGAGGTAAACGGTAATTGGGATAAAATACAACATGGTTTTACAAGGGTCGATTGTGTCAGACCAACCTGACCTCTTTCTCTGAGAGGATAACCGATTTGTTAGACAAAGGAAATGCAGTAGATCTAATCTACCTGGATTTCAGGAGGGTATTTGATACAGTTCCACATGGGAAATTATTAGTTAAATTGGAAAATATGGCAATTAATCTGAGAGCTGAAAGGTGGATAAAGAACTACTTAAAGGGGAGACTACAACAGGTCATGCTGAAAGGTGAATGGTCAGGCTGGAGGGAGGTTACTAGCAGTGTTCCTCAGGGACTGGTCTTGGGACCAATCTCATTTAACATTTTCATTCATGACCTTTGCACAAAGAGTAGGAGTGTGCTAATAAAATTTGCTGATGACATAGAGTTGGGAGGTATTGCCAATATGGAGGAGGATCAGAATATCATCCATAGTGCTCTGTATCTGCCAGTAAACAGAACTGTAAACAGGGGAGTTTGAGTGGGAATTCTGTTGGAGGAGAAGGTATTTGTATTTGGTTTTGTATTTGTATTATTTGTATGTGTAGGGGCTTGTCGAGGCTTTGTGCTGGGAGAGAAGCTGAGCCCTGATTAAGGTCCGGGGCTTCTCTGAGGAGGGTCCTATAAAGGTAGCCAGCCAGTCAGGAAGCGGCACAGACAGCTGCAGTGGCACAGAAGCTAGCAAACAGAGCTGTAAACAGGGGTGTTTCAGTGGGCGTTTGAGTGGGAGTTCGTCTTGTGGTACTTGTTTGGGGTTTGTTTTTGCTGTGCGTGGTGGTGTTTTGGTGTGGTTTGTGTTTCCCAGATTAATAGGATTTAGGTGGGAAGGCAATGACAGATACAGAGATAGCAGTGGGAGTGACCCAAGCAGTGGAAGACACAGTGAAGATGACTGGATGTGGAAGCTGTGGCATGTACATGATCCCGGAGGGGGTACCTGGAAAGAGTTTCATCTGCATGAAGTGCTGCCTGATAGAGCTGATGGAAGAAAAGATCAGAGGATTGGAGATGCAGGTGGAAAGTCTGACTGAGTTTAGAAGGGGGTTCGAGTGGATTATGGAGCAAAGAAATGAGGCGGCTGAAGGGAAAAGCTCAGACTTGCAGATGGAAGCAGGACCAAAGAACTCGGAGGGGAGACTGCTGGGTAAAGAAAATGGACAGTGGAAGCATGTGACTAAAAGAACCAGGCAGAGGAAAAGACGGGCTAGTGAAGGAGAAACAGAGCTCAAGAACAGGTTTGCAGAGTTGGAAAATGAAGAAGGGGCTCAGCAGGTGGTCACTGAAGGTGGAAGGGCAAGGAAGAAAAGAAGAGCGGCTAGTCCTATAGGAAAAGGGGAAGAGGCAATGGAGACTACCAAATATGAGCCCCAGGAGGATACAGGATGGGTTGAAGAGGATTAAAAGGGAGAATAGGAATGGAAAGAACTTGCAGCCAGAGGGGACAGGGGATAGACTGGAGAATAGCACCATCACCAGGAAAAGGCAGGTCTACATGATTGGGGACTCCTTACTGAGAAGAACGGACAGGCCTGTAACCAGAGCTGATCCAGAGAACAGAAGGGTGTGCTCTCTACCAGGTGCTAAGATACGCGATGTGGACCTGAAGTTGAAGAGGATCCTAAAGGGAGCAGGAAAGAATCCCCTAATTATCCTTCATGTGGGAACAAATGATACCGGTAGAGTCTCCCTGGAACATATCAAGGGAGACTATGCCAGGCTGGGGAAGACAGTTAAGGAAATCAAGGCTCAGGTGATCTTCAGTGGAATTCTGCCTGTTCCTAGAGAAGGGCAACAAAGGTGTGACAAGATTATTATGATCAACAGATGGCTCAGGCAGTGGTGCTATAAGGAGGGCTTTGGGATGTATGGCCACTGGGAGGCATTCATGGACAGAGGACAGTTCTCTCGGGATGGACTTCATCTGAGTAGGGAGGGAAATAGACTTCTATGATGAAGGCTGGCACAAATGATTAAGAGAGCTTTAAACTAGAAATTTGGGGGAGATGGTTGGGAATGCCCAGGTAATCTCAACACCAGATTTTAACATTGAGAGGGAAGAAAATGAAGTAAGAAAGGATACAGCCATGGGTAGGAGAATGGACATAAGGAGGAAGGGCAATGTGGATACCAGTCTAATAGGTCAGACTGGCTGTAGAATGTCTGTACCTAACCCAGTAAAGAATGTGAGTGAGGCCAAACAGCAAAAATTAAGATGTTTGTACACCAATGCGAGGAGCCTAGGTAACAAAATGGAAGAACTAGAGCTACTGGTGCAGGAAGTGAAACCAGATATTATAGGGATAACAGAAACATGGTGGAATAGTAGTCATGACTGGAGTACAGGTATTGAAGGGTATGTGCTGTTTAGGAAAGAAAGAAATAAAGGTAAAGGTGGTGGAGTAGCATTGTATATCAATGATGAGGTAGGATATAAAGAAATCAGAAGTGATGGAATGGATAAGACAGAGACTGTCTGGGCAAAAAACACATTGGGGAAGAAAACTACTAGCACCTCCCCGGGATAGTCCTTGGGGTGTGCTATAGACCGCTGGGATCTAATCTGGATATGGATAGAGCCCTCTTTAATGTTTTTAATGAAGTAAATACTAATGAAAACTGCATGATCATGGGAGACTTTAACTTTCCAGACATAGACTGGAGGATGAGTGCTAGTAATAATAATAGGGCTCATATTTTCCTAGATGTGATAGCTGATGGAGTCCTTCATCAAGTAGTTGCTGAACCGACTAGAGGGGATTTCCATTTTAGATTTGGTTTTGATGAGTAGTGAGGACCTCATAGAAGAAATGGTTGTAGGAGACAACCTTGGTTCAAGTGATCATGAGCTAATTCAGTTCAAACTGAACAGAAGGATAAACAAATATAAATCTGTGACTAGGGTTTTTGATTTCAAAACGGCTGACTTTCAAAAAATAAGGAAATTAGTTAGGGAAGTGGATTGGACTGAAGAATTTATGGATCTAAAGGCAGATGAGGCCTGAAATTACTTCAAGTCAAGGTTGCACAAGCTATCGGAAGCCTGCATCCCAAGAAAGGGGAAAAAATTCATAGGCAGGAGTTGTAGACCAAGCTGGATGAGCAAGCATCTCAGAGAGCTGATTAAGAAAAAGCAGAAAGTGTACAGGGAGTGGAAGATGGGAGGGATCAGCAAGGAAAGCTACCTCATTGAGGTCAGAACATGTAGGGATGAAGTGAGAAAGGCTAAAAGTCAAGTAGAGTTGGACCTTGCAAAGGGAATTAAAACCAACAGAAAAAGGTTCTGTAGCCATATAAATAAGAAGAAAACAAAGAAAGAAGAAGTGGGACTGCTAAACACTGAGGATGGAGTGGAGGTTAAGGATAATCTAAGCATGGCACAATATCTAAACAAATACTTTGCCTCAGTCTTTAATGAGGCTAATGAGGATCTTAGGGATAATGGTAGGACGACAAGTGGGAATGAGGATATGGAGGTAGATATTACCATATCTGAGGTAGAAGCGAAACTCGAACAGCTTAATGGGACTAAATCGGGGGGCCCTGATAATCTTCATCCAAGAATATTACAGGAATTGGCACGTGAAATTGCAAGCTCATTAGCAAGAATTTTTAATGAATCTGTAAACTCAGGGGTTGTACCATATGACTGGAGAATTGCTAACATAGTTCCTATTTTTAAGAAAGGGAAAAAATGTGATCCTACAGACCTGTTAGTTTGACATCTGTAGTATGCAAGGTCTTGGAAAAAATTTTGAAGAGTTAAGGACATTGAGGTCAATGGTGAATGGGACAAAATACAACATGGTTTTACAAAAGGTAGATCATGCCAAACCAACCTGATCTCCTTCTTTGAGAAGGTAACAGATTTTTTTAGACAAAGGAAACGCAGTGGATCTAATTTACCTAGATTTCAGTAAGGCGTTTTATATAGTGCCACATGGGGAATTATTAGTTAAATTGCAAAAGATGGGGATCAATATGAAAATTGAAAGGTGGATAAGGAATTGGTTAAAGGGGAGACTAGAGAGGGTCATAGTGAAAGGTGAACTGTCAGGCTGGAGGGAGGTTACCAATGGAGTTCCTCAGGGATCGGTTTTGGGACCAATCTTATTTAATTTTTTTATTACTGACTTCGGCACAAAAAGTGGGAATGTGCTAATAAAGTTTGCAGATGATACAAAGCTGGGAGGTATTGCCAATTTAGAGAAGGACCAGGATATCGTACAGAAGGATCTGGATGACCTTGTAAACTGGAGTAATAATAATAGGATGAAATTTAATAGTGAGAAGTGTAAGGTCATGCATTTAGGGATTAATAACAAGAATTTTAGTTATAAGCTGGGGACGCATCAATTAGAAGCAACGGAGGAGGAGAAGGACCTCATTTGGTTGACCACAGGATGACTATGAGCCGCCAATGTGATATGGCCGTGAAAAAAAGCTAATGCGGTCTTCGGATGCATCAAGCGAGGTATTTCTAGTAGAGATAAGGAGGTGTTCATACCGTTATACAAGGCACTGGTGAGACCTCACCTGGAATACTGTGTGCAGTTCTGGTCTCCCATGTTTAAGAAGGATGAATTCAAACTGGAACAGGTACAGAGAAGGGCTACTAGGATGATCCAAGGAATGGAAAACTTGTCTTATTAAAGGAGACTCAAGGAGCTTGGCTTGTTTAGCCTAACCAAAAGAAGGCTGAGGGGAGATATGATTGCTCTCTATAAATATATCAGAGGGATAAATACCAGAGAGGGAGAGGAATTATTTAAGCTCAGTACCAATGTGGACACAAGAACAAATGGATATAAACTGGCCATCAGGAAGTTTAGACTTGAAATTAGATGAAGGTTTCTAACCATTAGAGGAGTGAAATTCTGGAACAGCCTTCCAAGGGAAGCAGTGGGGGCAAAAAGACCTATCTGGCTTCAAGATTAAACTTGATAAGTTTATGGAGGAGATGGTATGATGGGATAACATGATTTTGGCAATTAATTGATATTTAACTATTCATGGTAAATAGGCCCAATGGCCTGTGATGGGGTGTTAGATGGGATGGGATCTGAGTTATTACAGAGAATTCTTTCCTGTGTATCTGGCTGGTGAATCTAGCCCACATGCTCAGGGTTCAGCAGATCGCCATATTTGGGGTTGGGAAGGAATTTTCCTCCACGGCAGATTGGCAGAGGCCCTGGGGGTTTTTCACCTTCATCTGCAGCATTGGGCACAGGTCACTTGCTGGAGGATTCTCTGCACCTTGAAGTCTTTAAACCATGATTTGAGGACTTCAATAGCTCAGACATAGGTGAGAGGTTTATTGCAGGAGTGGGTGGGTGAGTGAGATTCTGTGGTCTGCATTGTGCAGGAGGTCAGAGTAGATGATCATAATGGTCCCTTCTGAGCTTAATATCTATGAGTCTATCATTCAAGATGATCTGGATGACCTTGAAAACTGGAGTCATAGAAATGGAATGAGATTGAATAGTGTAAAGTCATGCATTTAGGGACTAAATATAAGACTTTTTGCAAAAGCTGGGCCTTACCAGTTGGAAGTGACAGCAGAGGACAAAGACCTGAGTGTATTTGTTGATCATAAGATGGCTATGAGATGCCAATGAATGTAGCCATGGAAAAGGCGAATGCAATCCTAGGATGCATCAGGTAAGGTATTTCCAGTAGAGATAGGGAAATGTTATTGCTATTATACAAGGCACTGGTGAGACCTCATCTGGAATACTGTGTGCAGTTCTGGTATTGCATGTTTAAAAAAGATTAATTCAGACCTGAACAGGGGCAGAGAAGGACCAAGAGGATGATCAGAGGAATGAAAAACCTGCCTTATGAGAGAAGACTCAAAGAATTTGTCTTGTTTAGCCTAACCAAACAAAGGCTGAGGAGAGAGCGGATTGCTCTCTATAAATACATCACAAGGATAAATAACTCCTCTCCATCCCTGGTATTTAAGTTAAGGGCCAACGTTGGCACAAGAACAAATGGATATAAACTGGACATCAACAAGTTTAGGCTTGAAACTACGTGAAGGTTTCTAACCATCAGTGAAACAAAATTCTGGAACAGCCTGCCAAGGGGAGCAGTGGGGGCAAAGAACCTCACTGTCTTCAAGACTGAGCTTGATATGTTATGGAGGGGATGGTATGATGAGATTACCTACAATGGCATATGGCCCATCAGCGACTGCCAGTAGCAAATATCCCCAAATGGTCAGAGATGTCACACTAGATGGGAAGGGTTCTGAGTTACAATGAATTCTTTCCCAGGTATCTCGGTGGACATCTCACCCACCTGATCAGGGTTGAATTGATCACCATATTTGTAGTCTGGAGGGAATTTTACCCCAAGTCAAATTGGCAGAAACCTTGTGGGCTTTTTGTCTTCCTCTGCAGCATGTAGCATGGGTCTCTTGCAGGTTTAAACAAGTGTAAATGGTGGAGTCTCTGTAACTTGAAGTCATTAAGTCATCATATGAGGACTTCAGTAACTAGGAGGTTCTACTCCTATTACAGGAGTATATGTGGGGGGGAGAGGTTGTGTGGCCTGCGATGTGCCAGAGGTCAGACTACATGATCACGATGGTCCCTTCTGACCTTAATGTCTATGAACACCCTCTGCTTTGAGAGAGGTGGCACCTGAAAGCCATCTGGTGGGAAAGCCTCAATATCACAGCATTGCTCCCCCTCCCCTGCACCCCATGGAAGCATCTCTGCTGTAGTGCCATAGCGATCAGAGATAATTTCCCTCTGTGCATGAGTGCGGGAAGGGCTGGAGCCAGGGACTATCTGCTGTACTTCAATCCTACAACTCTGGGGGAGCTACCTAATGGGAACCCTACCACCACCCCTGAAGAGACCATGCTGCTAGGTGGGAACCCTGAGAAAGGATCACAAGACTGTGAGTGGAAGCCTTGTTGGTGCTTAAGTGGGTATCAGCTCCCTGACCCGACCAGTCTGTTAACTCTGCTCAGGGCTGTGCCAGCCCTTACTTTGCCTGACAGGTTAACAATACATGCACTCTAATCCCTGAGCTCCCCTGAAGCCTTCCCCTGAAGAGTTCACCCTGAACCACTGGACACTCATAGAAATAACCAGGTAAGCAGTCCCCAAAGGAACAGTGAACACACCTCTTGTTTGCTTCAGTTGAGGATCAGTTCCAATGCAACATCGCAGCACTGAGATGTATTTATAGTGAAAACAAGCACAGGTTTATCATCAGAGGCTACAAGTTCAGAGCTAAGGCATAAGGACAATAATGGAGACAGAAATGGTTCCATATAAAACCAAGTGTAACATCCTTCCTGGAGACTCAACTTCAGACAAGGTTGTTAGCCTGTTAAAGTTAGGTAGTTTATCTCCCAACAAGGCCAGGGAGCCCCCAGTCATGAAAACAAAAAGCGTGGCACCTTTTGCTTCCTGAGTGAAGGAGCCTTCCATTTAAACCCCTGCCCTGCAAGATTGTCTTTGCACACTGACAGGCTAACCCTCATGGGTGGGTTATTTTTTCCCTGTGTTGTTGTGAAATACCCAGGGCACAATCCAGACTAGTGAGTAGTTGTGTTACCCCTGCCCTCTAACCTGGGATGCCCTTTACATTGTTTTCCTGCTGTAACTTTCAGTCTGGACTGCTCACAAACAGCCTTCAGCATGCAAGTCACTCCCAGCTATGTCTGCATCTGCTGCAGCCAGACAGCTACACTGTGGCTCTCACCAGCCTTAGTTGTACTTCAGGGTGATCCCAACACACCCCCAGTCCTAGATTTGCCCCCAGCAATGTACGTCTTGTACTGCCCAGCCCTCTCCTGGATAATACAAGCTCATATACAGTCCATCATTTTATTAATTGAAATGATACACCCACGTCTGGTTACCCCAAATGGAGTTTCCCAAACGAACACATGGGTTTAGATAAATCAATAAAACAAGTTTATTAACTACAAAGAGAGATTTTAAGTGAGTACAAGTAACAAGGCATAAAAGTCAGAAATAGTTACAAGATAAAATGCAACTAGTGCCTAACTGAACAAACTATGTTAAATTCAAAGCAAAATTTCTCACCGCATGCTCTCAACAGTCTTACTGGGCAAACTCCTTAGGCCAGGACCCCTTCTTCTGATTAATGGCTGTTGCCTTTGTCCTTTCTTGTGCAGTGAATCAGTGGACAGAGATAGGGAGGAGGAGGGAATGCCCCTTCTTTTTATAGTCCTGTCCCCCCTTTGAGAAGCGTTTCCATCTGGGAGCATGGTGACAGGCAGGCTGAGTGGAAGGAAGCTCCATACCATTTCCATGTTAAAATATAGATTTTTGCCCAGTCCCCTCTCCTGCCAAAGAATGGCCCCTTAGCAGGTAAATGGCCCATCAGCCTTGTTTACACATGGCTAAGGCATAGCTTGGGCTTTGTCTCTGAGGAACTAGTTTGGCCTTTCCCCAGACTTCTCTGGCAAACATACTTTTAGTCCTGATCTCAGTTGTATGTTTGTAACATCACACATAACGCTATATTTTGCCATGGTATTATTGATCAGCAAATTCTGACTTTTATAGGACATCTGACAAGGTGTACTTTGTACAAAGTTGACTACAGGAGTGTCTAAGGTGGGGACACGGATGCCACAGAAAACTGACCAAATATGCCTCTGTGTAAGTGTGGGTCCCCTTGGGGTGGCTTACAATGCTTAAGGTACATGGCCGACAGGTGAATCAATGTCCTTTGCCTGACCCAAAGCCCACCTGTCAGCTTTGCCTTGGAAACAGGCTTCAAAATGTCTTCTCTATTCATCTACTTAAATACCCTCCCTGCATACAGCTCACAAAGGTTTGAAGGTCAGGAGGATATAAGCATTTATTAGAGACCTCACATGACATCACCAACAGAGATAAATGATATGAAAGCAGGTCGCTAGAGTAGTGAGTTCGTCAGGCTTGTTAGGAGTTACAGAGCCATGGTCCCTTGGCCAGCTGGCACTAGGCTTGCCAACTTTCTAATCACACAAAACCAAACATCATAGCCCTGCCCCTTCCCTGAGGCCCCGCCCCCACTCACTACATTCCCCCTCTCTTTGTGACTCACTCTCCCCTACCCTCACTCACTTTTACTGGGCTGGGACAGGGACTTGGGGTGTGGGAGGGGATATGGGCTCTGGGGTGGGGTTCCAGGCTTTGGAGTGGGGCTGGGGATGAGGGGTTTGGGATGCAGGAAGGGGCTCCAGGCTCGGGGGTGGGGCTGAGGGATTTGGAGTGTGTGAGGGAGCTGCAGGTTGAGGCAGGGGGTTGGGTTGCAGGAGGGGTGAGGCCAGGGATGAGGGGTTCTGGGTGTGGGAGGGGGCTCTGGGCTGCAGCAGGAGGTTGGGGTGCAGGGCTGTGTGAGGGTTCTGGGCTGGGGGGGTGGGCTCTGGGGTGGGGCAGGGATGAGGGCTTTGGGTGCAGGAGGGGGTTCCAGGTTTGGGGGCTGAGGGCTGGGTCAGGGGGTTCGGGCTCTGGCTTATCTCGCACAGCTCCCGGTTAGCAGCACAGAGGGCGGGGGGCTAAGGCAGGCTGCCTGCTTCTCCTGACACCATGTTGTGCACGTGCCAGAAGCAGCCAGCAGGTCCAGCGCTAGTAGGCGGGGGGTGGGGACAGGGGCAGGAAGCTCCGCGTGCTGTTCTTGCCCACAGGCACCTCCAATGGGAGTGCGGAGCTGGTGCTCAGAGCGGGGACCATGCATGGATCCCCATGGCCCCCCCCCCCCGCCTAGGAGCCGGACCTGCTGGCTGCTTCCGGGGCACAGTGCAATGCCCCGGGCCAGGTAGGGACTACCCTGCCTTAGTGCTGTATCACCACCGACCAGACTTTTAACGGCCTGGTTGGCAGTGCTGACCGGAGCCGCCAGGGTCCCTTTTCGACCATTACTGGGTCTGTAGAAGGCACAGTCCCTTCTACACCTACCCTGTCCTCAGCACGCACACCCCAAGTTAACATCCAAACTCATTCCATTCCAGGGATTTGCTCACTGAAAATCAACAACACAACAAAGACCTCAGCCTAAACTGGCTCCCTAGCTCTCTCCTAGTCCCCAAGCTCTCTCCTAGTCCCATTTGATAGTGAGCAGCATGTCCCGTATTGTCAGTCCCATATGTAAAAAAAAAAAAAAAAAAAAAAGGCATCAGCATCCTACCCCAAAATCAGGTTTAAAAAATAAATCTGATGATTTTTAAGCCAAATACATTTTAGGTTCTACTAAACCTTAGGTTTCAGAGTAGCAGCCATGTTAGTCTGTATCTGCAAAAAGAACAGGAGTACTTGTGGCACCTTAGAGACTAACAAATTTATTTGAGCATAAGCTTTTGTGAGCCACAGCTCACTTCGTCAGACGCATGCAGTGGAAAATACAGTGGGGAGATTTATATACACAGAGAACATGAAACAATGGGTGTTACCATACACACTGTAACGAGAGTGATCAGGTAAGGTGAGGTATTACCAGCAGGAGAGTCGGGGGTGGTGGGAGGGAATCTTTTGTAGTGATAATCAAGGTGGGCCATTTCCAGCAGTTGACAAGAACGTGTGAGGAACAGTGTGTGTGTGTGGGGGGAATGAACATGGGGAAATAGTTTTTAGTTTGTGTAATGACCCATCCACTCCCAGTCTTTATTCAAGCCTAAGTTAATTGTATCCAGTCTGCAAATTAATTCCAATTCAGCAGTCTCTCGTTGGAGTCTGTTTTTGAAGTTTTTTTGTTGAAGAATTGCCACTTTTAGGTCTGTGATCGAGTGACCAAAGAGATTGAAGTGTTCTCCGACTGGTTTTTGAATGTTACCATTCTTGACGTCTGATTTGTGTCCATTTATTCTTTTACGTAGAGACTGTCCAGTTTGGCCAATGTACATGGCAGAGGGGCATTGCTGGCACATGATGGCATATATCACATTGGAAGATGTGCAGGTGAACGAGCCCTGATAGTGTGGCTGATGTGATTAGGCCTATCATAAATATAAAGGGAAGGGTAACCACCTTTAAATCCCTCCTGGCCAGAGGCAAAACCCTTTCACCTGTAAAGGGTTAAGAAGCTAAGATAACCTCGCTGGCACCTGACCAAAATGACCTATGAGGAGACAAGATACTTTCAAAACTGGAGAGGGGAGGGGGGTCAAAGGGTCTGTCTGTCTGTGTAATGCTTTTGCTGGGAACAGATCAGGAATGCAGCACAGAACTCCTGTAAAAAGTTAGTAAGTAATCTAGCTAGAAATGCATTAGATTTCCTTTTGTTTAATGGCTGGTAAAATAGGCTGTGCTGAATAGAATTTATATTCCTGTTTTTATGTCTTTTTGTAACTTAAGGTTTTGCCTAGAGGGATTCTCTGTTTTGAATCTGATTACCCTGTAAGGTATTTACCATCCTGATTTTACAGAGGTGATTCTTTTACTTTTTCTTTAATTAAAATTCTTCTTTTAAGAACCTGATTGTTTTTCATTGTTCTTAAGATCCAAGGGTTTGGGTCTGTACAAATTGGTGAGGATTTTTATCAAGCCTTCCCCAGGAAAGGGGGGTGTAGGGCTTGGGGGGATATTTTGGGGGGAAGACGTCTCCAAGTGAGCTCTTTCCCTGTTCTTTGTTTAACATGCTTGGTGGTGGCAGCATAGGGTTCAAGGACAAGGCATAGTTTGTACCTTGAGGAAGTTTTTAACCTAAGCTGGTAAGAATAAGCTTAGGGGGTCTTTCATGCAAGTCCCCACATCTGTATCCTAGAGTTCAGAGTGGGGAAGGAACCTTGACATGGTGGCAGAGCGGTGGGATCATTTTGAGATTTTTTGGGGATCATTTTGAGATTTTTTTTGAACCAGAAGCACAGCAGGATTTTAAAAGGTTTTGTAAATTCTGTGTCTCTGCCTGGGGGACAGAGCAGCAGGCATAACAAAAGGGATCTTTCTTTTTTGAGTGAAGTTTTCTCTACCTAAAGGCAGGGTAGTTAACCTCCTGCAGGGAAATTCACAAGTTTTTCACAGACCTGAAGAGGTTTTTTGTTTTTTTTTTTAGCTAAGAGCAGCTAGAGGGTTTTTCTGTAGGCTGAGAATAACTATCAGAGAACATATGTATCAGATTACAGCACAGCAAAATTTTAAAAGCCAGGGTTTTTGTTTGTTTGTTTTGTGGTTTTCTTTCTAACTCTCAGGTGTAAAGTTAGTTAAAAACAGAGAGGCTAAGATGACAGAAACCAAGGCACAACACAAACTGGAGTTAACCAGACTGGAGGCAGCAAAAGAGGCAGAAAAAGCCCATGAGACTGCCCACAGGAGAGCTATGGAGGCAAAGGAAAAAGAAATGGAGGCAAAGGAAAAAAGAGTGGAAGCATGCACTGGAGATGGAGAAAGCAAAGGCTCAGCAGAATATACTGGATAACCCTAACAATCCTTACCCAACCATCCACAATGGGAGCGACTATGTCCACAGTATGATGAATCCAGTGATATTGCTGAATATTTTCTCACCTCTGAGAGACTGTGCACACTCCATAAAATTCCTTAAGCTCACGAGGTGACCACATTGGTCGCAAAATTGACTGGACGAGCTTTGGACATATTCAATAAGATGCCTATTGATGAGGCTTCTGACTATAACAAATTCAAGGATTTGGTTTTAAAGCAATTTCAAGTTATACCTGAAACTTACAGAGTAAAATTTAGAGCCCTTAAGAGAGGACCTGGACTAAGTAATGTGGCTTATCTAAACAAGATAAAGGATCTGTTAGATAAATGGGTCAAAGGAAGGGGTGTAACTAGCTTTGAAGGAATGTGTGATTCGATGGCTCAGGAGCAATTCCTGAATATGTCCAAGGAGGAAATAAAACAGTGTTTATGGGATAAGAAAATGGACTCAGCAGAAAGTCTTGCTTCTTATGCTGATCAATACAAGCAGTCCCAGACCACCAGAGAGGCGGGGCAAACTGGAACAAAACGGGTGGAGGGAGGAGAGAGAAACAACCCTGGTCGCAGTTGGAGCGGATACTAGAAGGACACCCTCAGACCACACCCTACTACCGGGGGCAGCCCAAGGCCCCCAACTACACACCAAGGAACACTCCAGACACCTTATAATCCCTCCACACCATTCTCCAGCAACCCACCTCACCCCAGTGACCTGTCAGCTTGACGATGTTTTAAATGTAATGAGCCGGGGCATGTAAAGGCCAACTGCCCCAAGAACCTCAACAGATTACAGTTCATTGCACTGGAATCACACCAGAGGTCCTCAGGCCCAGATACCTCCCAGATACCCTCGGAGCGGAGGGAAACTGTGAGTGTGGGCAGGAAGAAGGTCACACCAGAGCACAAATGTTGGCTATCCATGCTTCCTTAGTGGACCCCAATTTAATCAACCCAGAGATCCAAGTGACAATTCAACCCTTCAAGTCAAACTCTTTTGACTTGCCTACAGCCAAGTTGCCGGTCCAGTACAAGGGCTGGTCAGGAACGTGGACTTTTGCAGTCTATGATGATTATCCCATCCCCATGCTGTTGGGGAAAGACTTGGCCAATCATGTGAAGCTAGCAAAGAGGGTGGGAATGGTCATCCGCAGTCAGGCTAAGCAAGCACACCCAGCTCTGTTCCGGAAACTTCTACCAGAACCCGGTCAGAGGTGATGGAACTGGATCCCATGCCAACGTCTGCAACAGCAGTAGTGGATCCAGTCCCAGAGACCCAGACAGAGCCAGTCCCAGAACCGGAACCGGCAGAACACCGGAACCATTGCCAGCACTGAATCCAGTACTTGCAACCCCAACACCAGAGGGCCCCACCGAACCTGCACCAGCAGCAACAGATAACCCTACACAAGAGGCTCACCCAGAGCCTGAACCCCAATATACTGCACCAGCAGAGAGCGGTTCACAGTCAATGGAAACAGCCCCATCACTTGCATCGCTTCCAAAGGGACCAAGCCTAGGTCCACAATCCAATGAGGAACTGATGTCTTCAGCAACAAGGAAACAGTTCCAGACTGAACAGGAAGCAGATGAAAGCCTCCAGAGAGCTTGGACAGCGGCATGGAGCAACGCACCACCTCTCAGCTCTTCTAATCGATCTAGGTTTATTGTAGAAAGAGGATTTCTGTACAAGGAAACTCTTTCTGGTGGACACCAGGAAGACTGGCATCCTCAGAGACAGTTGGTAGTTCCAACTAAGTACCAGGTAAAGCTATTAAGCTTAATCCACGATCATCCTAGTGGCTATGCTGGGGTGAACAGAACCAAAGACCATTTGGGAATGTCATTCCACTGGGAGGGAATGGGCAAGGATGTTTCTACCTATGTCCGGTCTTGTGAGGTGTGCCAAAGAGTGGGAAGAGTGGGAGGTTTAGGTTGGATATTAGGAAAAACTTTTTCACTAGGAGGGTGGTGAAATACTGGAATGCGTTACCTAGGGAGGTGGTAGAATCTCCTTCCTTAGAAGTTTTTAAGGTCAGGCTTGACAAAGCCCTGGCTGGGATGATTTAATTGCGGATTTGTCCTGCTTTGAGCAGGGGGTTGGACTAGATGACCTCCTGAGGTCCCTTCCAACCCTGATATTCTGTGATTCTATGATAACCCCAAGACCAGGTCAAAGCCTCTCTACAGCCACTCCCCATCATTGAGGTTCCCTTTCAGCGAGTAGCTGTGGATATTCTGGGTCCTTTTCCGAAAAAGACACCCAGAGGAAAGCAGTATCATAGAATCATAGAATCATAGAATATCAGGTTTGGAAGGGACCCCTGAAGGTCATCTAGTCCAACCCCCTGCTCGAAGCAGGACCAATTCCCAGTTAAATCATCCCAGCCAGGGCTTTGTCAAGCCTGACCTTAAAAACTTCCAAGGAAGGAGATTCCACCACCTCCCTAGGCAACGCATTCCAGTGTTTCACCACCCTCTTAGTGAAAAAGTTTTTCCTAATATCCAATCTAAACCTCCCCCACTGCAACTTGAGGCCATTACTCCTCGTTCTGTCATCTGCTACCATTGAGAACAGTCTAGAGCCATCCTCTTTGGAACCCCCTTTCAGGTAGTTGAAAGCAGCTATCAAATCCCCCCTCATTCTTCTCTTCTGCAGGCTAAACAATCCCAGCTCCCTCAGCCTCTCCTCATAAGTCATGTGTTCTAGACCCCTAATCATTTTTGTTGCCCTTCGCTGGACTCTCTCCAATTTATCCACATCCTTCTTGTAGTGTGGGGCCCAAAACTGGACACAGTACTCCAGATGAGGCCTCACCAATGTTGAATAGAGGGGGACGATCACGTCCCTCGATCTGCTCGCTATGCCCCTATGTATACATCCCAAAATGCCATTGGCCTTCTTGGCAACAAGGGCACACTGCTGACTCATATCCAGCTTCTCGTCCACTGTCACCCCTAGGTCCTTTTCCGCAGAACTGCTGCCTAGCCATTCGGTCCCTAGTCTGTAGCGGTGCATTGGATTCTTCCGTCCTAAGTGCAGGACCCTGCACTTATCCTTATTGAACCTCATCAGATTTCTTTTGGCCCAATCCTCCAATTTGTCTAGGTCCTTCTGTATCCTATCCCTCCCCTCCAGCGTATCTACCACTCCTCCCAGTTTAGTATCGTCCGCAAATTTGCTGAGAGTGCAATCCACACCATCCTCCAGATCATTTATGAAGATATTGAACAAAACCGGCCCCAGGACCGACCCCTGGGGCACTCCACTTGACACTGGCTGCCAACTAGACATGGAGCCATTGATCACTACCCGTTGAGCCCGACAATCTAGCCAGCTTTCTACCCACCCTATAGTGCATTCATCCAGCCCATACTTCTTTAACTTGCTGACAAGAATACTGTGGGAGACCGTGTCAAAAGCTTTGCTAAAGTCAAGAAACAATACATCCACTGCTTTCCCTTCATCCACAGAACCAGTAATCTCATGATAAAAGGCGATTAGATTAGTCAGGCATGACCTTCCCTTGGTGAATCCATGCTGGCTGTTCCTGATCACTTTCCTCTCATGCAAGTACTTCAAGATTGATTCTTTGAAGACCTGCTCCATGATTTTTCCAGGGACTGAGGTGAGGCTGACTGGCCTGTAGTTCCCAGGATCCTCCTTCTTCCCTTTTTTAAAGATTGGCACTACATTAGCCTTTTTCCAGTCATCCGGGACTTCCCCGGTTCGCCACGAGTTTTCAAAGATAATGGCCAATGGCTCTGCAATCACAGCCGCCAATTCCTTCAGCACTCTCGGATGCAACTCGTCCGGCCCCATGGACTTGTGCACGTCCAGCTTTTCTAAATAGTCCCTAACCACCTCTATCTCCACAGAGGGCTGGCCATCTCTTCCCCATTTTGTGATGCCCAGCGTAGCAGTCTGGGAGCTGACCTTGTTAGTGAAAACAGAGGCAAAAAAAGCATTGAGTACATTAGCTTTTTCCACATCCTCTGTCACTAGGTTGCCTCCCTCATTCAGTAAGGGTCCCACACTTTCCTTGGCTTTCTTCTTGTTGCCAACATACCTGAAGAAACCCTTCTTGTTACTCTTGACATCTCTCGCTAGCTGCAGCTCCAGGTGCGATTTGGCCCTCCTGATTTCATTCCTACATGCCCGAGCAATATTTTTATACTCTTCCCTGGTCATATGTCCAACCTTCCACTTCTTGTAAGCTTCTTTTTTATGTTTAAGATCCGCTAGGATTTCACCGTTAAGCCAAGTACATACCGACTTTCATGGATTTTGCCACCCGATGGCCAGAAGCAGTAGCTCTAAGCAACACCAGGGCTAAAAGTGTGTGCCAGGCATTAACAGACATTTTTGCCAGGGTAGGTTGGCCCTCCGACATCCTCACAGATGCAGGAACTAATTTCCTGGCAGGAACTATGGAAAGCCTTTGGGAAGCTCATGGGGTGAACCACTTGGTTGCCACCCCTTACCATCATCAAACAAATGGCCTGGTGGAGAAGTTTAATGGAACTTTGTTCCATTAGTTTAATGGAACTTTGGGGGCTTTTTCTCCCCCCCCCCCTTACATTGTAAGGAGAATGGTCACTTTAGATAAGCTATTACCAGCAGGAGAGTGGGTTTGTGGCGGGGGGAGAGAAAACCTGGATTTGTGCTGGAAATGGCCCAACTTGATTATCATACACATTGTAAGGAGAGTGATCACTTTAGATAAGCTATTACCAGCAGGAGAGTGGGGTGCGGGGAGGTATTTTTTCATGCTTTGTGTGTATAAAAAGATCTTCTACACTTTCCACAGTATGCATCCAATGAAGTGAGCTGTAGCTCATGAAAGCTTATGCTCAAATAAATTGGTTAGTCTCTAAGGTGCCACAAGTACTTCTTTTCTTTTTGCGAATACAGACTAACACGGCTGTTACTCTGAAACCTGTCATTCTGGACTTTGTAACCAACTTATAAAACACCCTCCGAACCTCTTTAGCCCTTGCTAAAGAAAACCTATAGGATGCTCAAAAAGAGCAAAAAGCCTTGTATAATAAACATGCCAGAGAGCGATCCTGCAAAGTAGGGGACCAGGTCATGGTCTTAAAGGTGCTTCAGGCCCATAAAATGGAAGTGTTGTGGGAAGGGCCATTCACAGTCCAAGAGCACCTGGGAGCTGTTAATTACCTCAAAGCATTCCCCACCTCCAACCGAAAGCCTAAGGTATACCATATTAATTCTCTAACCCAGGAACCTATCCTTGCAACAAAGCCCGTTGCCAACTGTGTCCACATATCTATTCAAGGGACACCATGATAGGGCCTAATCACATCAGCCACACCATCAGAGGCTCGTTCACCTGCACATCTACCAATGTGATATATGCCATCACGTGCCAGCAATGCCCCTCTGCCATGTATATTGGCCAAACTGGACAGTCTCTACGTAAAAGAATAAATGGACACAAATCAGACATCAAGAATGATAACATTCAAAGACCAGTTGGAGAGCACTTCAATCTCTTTGGTCACTCCATTACAGACCTAAAAGTGGCAATTCTTCAACAAAAAAACTTCAAAAACAGACTCCAATGAGAGACTGCTGAATTGGAATTAATTTGCAAACTGGATACAATTAACTTAGGCTTGATAAAGACTGGGAGTGGATGGGTAATTACACAAAGTAAAACTATTTCCCCATGTTTATTCCACCCCTCCCCCCTCGCTACTGTTCCTCACATGTTCTTGTCAACTGCTGGAAATGGCCCACCTTGATTATCACTACAAAAGGTTCCCTCCCTCCCACCCCCAGCTCTCCTGCTGGTAATAGCTCACCTTATCTGATCACTCTTGTTACGGTGTGTATGGTAACACCCATTGTTTCATGTTCTCTGTGTATATAAAATCTCCCCACTGTATTTTCTGCTGAATGCATCCGATGAAGCGAGCTGTAGCTCACGAAAGCTTATGCTCAGATAAATTTGTTAGTCTCTAAGGTGCCACAAGTACTCCTTTTCTTTTTGCGAAACCTTAGGGTTCAGATTTTCCAGCCTTTTCCCCCCACGACAAGGAGGACTAGAAACTTACTCTGTTTAACAGAAAGCTGAGAGTCCCATGTAATCACATGACTCCAGGAGCTGAAGCTTTAAAAAGCCACATTAAATATTGCCATTACAGCTGGTTAAAACTCAGAATTAATTTAGGGAAAAAATGTTGATTTCTGACATGTTTGACATGACATCAGAATAAAAATGAACATTTTTGAAATTTCCTATAAAATGCAATTTTGGAAAAAATCCATTTTGATAAAAAGCTAAGTGTTATGTTCTTGTTTTGTTTTATAAAATTTTCATTCTAGTTTAGAATATAAACAGACAACAAAACAAATTGGGAAATGAAAGGTCATTTCAAAATGAAAAATCAAAGTGTTCCAATAAAGACCTCAGAGAAATGCTTTGTTTCATTTACCCCACTAAAACTTCACTGAAATTGACGCAGTCCTGCAGGAAGTGTCATTTTAGAGAAAATGGCATTTCCTGACAGCAAAAACATCCCCTCAGAAAAACTGCAGTCAGTGGTAGTTGACTAAACTACCCCGGCACAGTGAGTCAGCAACACTGTGTTTGGCACCTGACACCTGTTCCCAGGCCCAGGTAGAGGCAGGCATATTGCTGACCTGTCTACACAACAATCGGAGATTTTACTGTGGCTTGGATAGACATAGAATCATAGACGATTAGGGATGGAAGAGACCTCAGGAGGTCATGTAGTCGAACTCCCTGCTCAAAGCAGGACCAATCCCCAACTAAATCACCCCAGCCAGGGCTTTGTCAAGCTGGGCCTTAAAAACCTCTAAGGATGGAGATTCCACCACCTCACTAGGTAACCCATTCCAGTGCTTCACCACCCTCCTAGTGAAATAGTGTTTCCTAATATCCAACCTAGAGCTCCCCGACTGCAACTTGAGACCATTACTCCTTGTTCTGTCATTGGCCACTACTAAGAAAAACCAAGCTCCATCCTCTTTGGAACCCCCTTCAGGTAGTTGAAGGCTGTTGTCAAATCCCCCCTCACTCTTTTCTTCTGCAGACTAAACAAGCCCAGTTCCCTCAGCCTCTCCTCGTAAGTCATGTGCCCCAGTCCCCTGATCATTTTCGTTGCCCTCCGCTGGACTCTCTCCAATTTGTCCACATCTTTTGGGGGGTGGGGTGCGCAAAACTGGACATAATACTCCAGATTTGGCCTCACCAGTGCTGAATAGAGGGGAATAATCACTTCCCTCAATCTGCTGGCAATGCTCCTACTAATGCTGCCCAATATGCCGTTGGCCTCAGGACCTCAGGAGGTTATCTAGTCCAAGCCCCTGCTCAAAGCAGGACCAACCCCAACTACATCATCCTAACTGCCCTAGGTAACCCGTTCCAGTGCTTCACCACCCTCTTAGTGAAATAGTGTTTCCTAATATCCAACCTAGGCCTCCTGCACTGCAACTTGAGACCATTGCTACTTGTTCTGTCATCTGCCACCACTGAGAACAGCCGAGTTCCATCCTATTTGGAACCCCCCCTTCAGGTAGTTGAAAGCTGCTATCAAATCCCCACTCATTCTTCTCTTCTGCAGACTAAATAAGCCCAGTTCCCTCAGTAAATCATGTGCCCCAGTCCCCTAATCATTTCTATTGCCCTCCACTGGACTCTCTCCAATTTGTCCACATCCTTTCTGTAGTGGGGGGGCCCAAAACTGGACACAATACTCCAGATGTAGCCTCACCAGTGCAGAATAGAGGGGAATAATCACTTCACTTGATCTGCTGGCAATGCTACTACTAATGCTGCCCAATATGTTGTTAGCCTTCTTGGCAACAAGGGCACACTACTGACTCATATCCAGCTTCTCGTCCACTGTAATCCCCAAGTCCTTTTCTGCAGAACTGCCTCTTAGCCAGTCAGTCCCCAGCCTGTAGCGGTGCATGGGATTCTTCCTTCCTAAGTGCAGGACTCTGCACTTGTCCTTGTTGAACCTCATCAGATTTCTTTTGGCCAAATCCTCCAATTTGTCTAGGTCACTCTGGACCCTATCCCTACCCTCCAGCAAATCTACCTCTCCCCCAGCTTAATGTCATCTGTGAACTTGCTGAGGGTGCAATTAATCCCATCATCCAGATCATCGAAAAAGATGTTGAACAAAACTGGCCCCAGGACCAACCCCTGGGGCTCTCTGTTTGATAACGGCTGCCAACTAGACATACCTGTGCTAGCTTTAATTTAGCAAAAGCAGCTAAAAACAGCAGTGAAGACACGGCAGCATCGGCTGTACAAACCCAGCTGGGACTCAGAGTACATGAATTTGCATTCCTTGCCTGAGCCAGGTCCATGCCACTGCAACCTCACTGCTATTTTTAGCTGTGCTAGCTAAATTAACACTAGCCTGGGTATGCCTCCTGCCGCTGCAATCACCCCTCTGACTGCAGTGTTGACATAGTCTATGTTGCTCCTGTCTTTTGCTCAGTGGGACCCAGTTAGGGCCAGTCAAACAAATGGCAAGTATTTTCCAGGACAACATTTCAAACAAAACAAAAAGAAGAGTTCACTTAGTTTGAAACTGGATTTTTTGGGGTCCCCGCCCCGCAAAAATCGGCAACTTTGTTTTGAATCAAACTGTTGTTTTATTTCAGTTTTAAAACACTAAAAAGGCTGAAGAATGGTATACACCCATCTCACTCAGTACTTGTGTAGAGGCCCTCCAGTCATTAATGCATCTGTCTTCACAATGCCCCAAGAGGCAAGGCAGAGCTAGTATCCCCATTGTACAAGAGGAAACGGAGGCAGAGAGATGAAGGTCCAGAGCCTTAAAAAGCCTACTCACCTTGATTGCAATGAAAGTTAGGTGCTTAAATATCTTTGAGGATCTTATGCGGTTCTTGCCTTGGAATCTCTGTTCTCTATTCTGTATGCTAATGCAGATGCCTTCTTGTCCCATCTTCAATGCAAATGAGGGAACGGGAGTTTCCTTAATCCTGTCATCCTTATCCCAGGGGTTTAGGTGTGTATCCCACTGCCTTTTCATTGCTTTTTGTAAGTCTTTCTTCTGATGCAGATTTGGTTCAAGCAGAGGCTGCGGGGGGCGGGGGGGGGCGGTGTCTTTCATGAGTCAGACAGGCTGGGTACTGCGCCCTGGTTCCACAAGAACACAGCACTGCTAGGTAACATGCCTGGCTTAACTTTAAGTGTCTTGCCATAGCGAACTGTCTCCCCTCTTCCAGTTGAAGGAACATCTGACTCCTGTAGATAATCAGCACAGGCACCCTGCTGGTTGTACAAGGGTCCCTCTGTTGCTGGGAATCACAGACCCCAAGATTTGGGAGCTGGACTTCCTCTGTCCACAGCAAATAAAAGGGTGAGATTCCCATGAGAGGCAATAACAAACACTGACACAGGGAAAGGTTTCCAATCACTCCGTGAGTGTTTTGATGGAAGCTGTGTGTGTTGCAGAAGTGCCATTCATCTCCACAACAATGGGATTGATTAATTAGCCTAGGCGGTAATCTTATGACAATCCAATTTAGCTGCATAGCAGCTGGATAGGCTCAGTGGAGAGCAGCTGCTTTGGGAGAGCTTGCAGGGTGTGGGCCCTTGGCACAGCTAGGCAGGAAGTGGCCATAAAGGGATCTGCACCATTTGAATGTGCAGCCAGAGGGGCGTCATATCCCCTCCACATTCCTGAGCTGGACTTTGGAGCGCCCCAAGCAGGGGCTGCCTACGTTCCAGTGTCCCACTGAACCCAGTGCATCCTGGGACCAGCATCTGGGAGCTGAGTGAGCACCATGTCTCCCTGTGGAGGCTCAGTGCCCTGATGCGGAGAGCTCCCCTGGAACTAGGAGCACAACAGGAGGAGAAAGACCAGCCAAGAGCCAGATCAGCCCGGCCCAGGACCATAGGCTCCGACTCCATGGGTGCTCCGGGACTGGAGCACCCATGGGTTAAAATTAGTGCGTGCTCTGCACCCACCGGCAGCCACGCTCCCTGGCCCACCCCGCCTCACCTCCTCCTCTGCCTCCTCCAGTGAGCGCCCTTCATCCCCGCTCCTCCGCCAACCTCCCAGTGCTTGCCGCCGTCAAACAGCTGTAGCAAGCTCCTTTCTTTGGCAGCACCGTGGGGGTGTGCAATCCAAAAACTTTGGAGACCACTGGTGTAGGGCACCAGGAAATTTGGAGCACCAGTTGCCCCAAATTTCCTGCACCAATTGCCCCAACTTTCCTGGTGCTCTACGCAGCTGCATGCTGCATCCAGCTCCAGCAGCCAACCCGATCCCCCGGATGGCTGAGCCAGCCCCCCGTGGGCTGCGCACAGAAGGGCCCAGGAAAGCTGCCTCCACCCCTGCCCCACCCCTTCCCCTCAGCCCCTGCTCCGCCCCTCCTCTTCCCGCCCCTGCTCCACCCCAGCCCTGTCCCCACTCCACCTCTTCCCCCACAAATCCTGTCCCCTGAGCTATGTGTCCTGGCTGCTCCTGCCTCCCAAAGCCCTTGGGCTCAGCCATCCCCAGCCCCCCGGAGGCCTGGGGCCGGCTCCCCCACAGGGGGCCTGTGTAGGGCACCACAATCTCTAGGGACAGCCCTGGCCAGGCCAGGCACTGGATCTGAAGGGTCACGAAATGTTTGCATTTTTATCTCACCAACTGATTGTGAAATGCTCAGGGAGAGATTGGAGAGGCTACAGAAACAGGAAACCCAATAATCACGGAGGATTTCAACTGTCTCCCATGTCACCTCAGGACGGGATGCAGAGATATTATCGGACAGTCAAGGTGTTACAGGAGCACTCAGGGAAGACAAGGCCATTGCAGAGAAGGTAAATGAATTCTTTGCATCAGTCTTCACTGCAGAGGGAGATTCCCACACTTGAGACATTCTTTTTAGGTGACAAATCTGAAGAACTGAAGGTGTCATTAGATGTGGTTTTAGAACAAATTGATAAACTAAACAGTAATAAGTCACCAGGACCAGATGGGATTCACCCAAGAGTTCTGAAGGAACTCAAAAGTGAAACTGCAGAACTACTAACTGTAGTCTGTAATCTATTGATTAAATCAGCCACTATACCAGATGACTGAAGGATAGCTAATGTAACACCAATTTTTTTTAAAGGCTCAAGAGGTGATCATGGCAATTACAGGCCAGTGAGCCTAACTTCAGTACTGGGCAAATTGATTGATAATTCTGTTTTTTAATATAGTATCAGACACATAGATGAATATGATATGTTGGGGAAGAGCCAACTCAACGTGCAGCAGCAGTCAAAAAAGCTAACAGAATGTTAGGAACCATTAGGAAAGGGATAGATAGTAAAACAGAAAATATTATAATGCCCCTATATAAATCCATGGTACCCACATCTTGAATATCGTGTGCAGTTCTGGTCACCTCAGCTTCAATAAGGTATTAGAATTGTGGGGGAGGGGGGAAGTGCAGAGAAGAGCAACAAAAAATGAATAGGGGTATGGAACAGTTTCCATATGAAGATAGATTAAAAAGACTGGGACTGTTCATCTTAAAGAGGCGACTAAGGCAGGGCATGATAGTGGTATATAAAATCATGAATGATGTGGAGAAAATGAATAGGGAAGTGTTATTTACTGCTTCACATAACGCAAGAATCAGGGGTCACCCAATGAAATTAATAGGCAGACGGTTTAAAACAAACAACGGGAAGTACTTCTTCATACAACACAGTCAACCTATGGAACTCATTGCCAGGGGATGTTGTGAAGGCAAAAAGTGAATTAAATAAATTTGTGGAAGATAAGTTCATCAATGGCTATTAGCCAAGAAGGTCAGGGACCAACTCTATGCTCTGGGTGCCCCTAAACCTCCACTGCCAGAAGCTGGGAGTGGATGACGGGATGGATCACTCAATAAATTGCCCTGTTCTGTTCATTCCCTCTGAAGCACCTGGCAATTGGCCACTGTTGGAAGACAGGATACTGGGCTAGATGGACCACTGGTCTGACCCAGTGTGGCTGTTATTATGTTCTCAACCCTTCATAATTCCTGGGCTATGAGTCTGATGCTAACAGGATTCCCCATGGGCAAATCTCTCCCTGAACTGGGTGCTGCAGCTGGCGCAGCTTCCTGGCTCCACTGTCTTCTCTGATGGTGAAGATCACGGGGTGGAGAGAAGGAGCTCTCGGCCCCTGCTCCTATCTCAATGCCTCTGCCTCCCCCCAACACACACACGCACACGCACACACAGAGCTGACTGCGGATTTCAAGCTGGGATGAGCAGGCAGCAGTTCTGCTGGGCTGATACATTATTTACAAGGGGGCAGGGAAGGAGAAATAGCCCAGATGCTCAGAGGAGATACAGGCACAACCACTGTCCGACCCCTCACCCCCAAACCTTTCCAGTCCTATGTCAGTACATGACTAATGCTGTATGTGCCAGCCCGGTGTGGCCAGGTGGGAGCTCGCATGTTGCCCATGTGGTCCATTAGCACCCCAGCATACACAAAACCCCCACTTGTAGGAGGGTGGACTCACCGCTGACTGGGCATGGTGCAGCAGCTCGTTCCTTTCTAGTGCCCCTTGCCGACGGTCACTCCAGTCCCATGGTAAATCTGCCTCTTCTGATAAAGCAGCCCTCTGGCCAGGTCACACTTTGGTCCCACCCCTTCCAGGCTAACAGAGTCCAACAAACAGCAGTCCCTTTCCTTACACCTGCTCTTTGGCTCTGGGCTCTGAGGTCTTCACACCCTCCTTTCAGGGCTTTACATTGTCCTGATCCCCTTATGTCAGGGGCCTCACACCACCCTGCCCAGTGAGGTGAGGGAGCCCAGGCCTATCCACTACACTGGGGTCCAGTCCAGGGACCCTACAACTAGCAGCCGGAGCTGCTCCATCAGGCTCTTCGCTTCTGCCTCCTTAAACTCCTTCCTCCCCTAGCCTGCCAGCCGGGCTCTCCTACAGCCTCTCTAAGGTCACCCCTCTTTCAGAGCCAGGAATCACAGGGTTCCTCCTGGAATCCCCAGGAAACCCCTGTCTGCCACAGGCTCCAGCTTCCATCCCTCTGAAATTTCCCTTTCTCCATTTCTAGCTGGACACTACCCAGGGCTCCGGCTCTCCCTGGCAGTCCAGAGCCTGCCTTTTTATCAGCACACGTCACTGACTCTGCTCCATCCCAACAGCTGAACTCCACCTGTCCCGACCACTTGCCAGGCTCTCTGTTCAGGCAAATTCTCCAACTGAGCTTCTGCCTTGACCCTACCCAGCGCTCCACACTCTCCTCCCAAGACAAGGACTGCAGCACCCCCTTGCCTCTCCTTTCTCACTGCCACTTTCCTCCTATCCTGGGCTTCCTGCCTTTCCACTAACCATCCAGCTCCTTCCCCAGCTGGGACTCATCTCAAATTGGGCCTGGGCCACTTTCCAGGTACAACAAGGTGTGTAAAGCCTCTCAAACCCACATTATCCCTTCCCTCATCTGCATGGAGCAGCCACCCCATTGCACCATCTCTCAGGGGCTGGCATACTGCGTGGACTGTAGCCTCAGCTGTGCCTCTTGCAGTTTTCCCTTCCAAACTCTTTCTTTCTCTTTGTTTCCTGCCTCTCCCCTCTGCAACCCCTTTTTATCACTGTGTATCCCACAAATCAAAGGAACCAACTTCCAAAATCAAAGGCATTGCTCCCGGGTTTCCACGGGGCAGAGCAGCCTCTGGGGATGTGTGTTTTGCCCTGTCAAGACTCATCAGCCACCCGGTGTGGTGAAGAGAATGCTGAGAGTTCAGGTCACACCTGCTGTATATACCAAAGGAAAAACTGTGAGACTGAAAGGATCCCTGCCTGCAAAGCCAGCTGTGGAGAGGTTTTACAATGTGACTGTGCAACCCACATTGAAACCAGTGAGACTCTTTGTCCCCTTCCGGTGCCTGAACCACACATAGAGATTTATGAGGCCATTACTGCCCCTGACCTAAGGCATCTAGTCCTTTGGCTAAGGAGGCAATACTCCTTGCTGTAGTTCTAGAGGTTGCAGGATCAGGACCTACAGCTGACCCACACAAGGGGGCATTACAATTATTTGGCCAGCTCACAGTGTTGCTGACACCAAAGCTTTTAATTCCTCATCTCTCAAGCTTTGCAACATAAAGGATCACCATGTTAGCTGCTAGGAGCCAGGTGGGTTGCACCAGACTAGCATACAACCTTCCATTTAAAGATCAAATATCCATGAACACAATTAAAGAATCAAAAATAAATCAAAAGCATTGCCCAATATAAATGCCATCTGCTTGGACTTGCCTCTTCCTTGAGAGGCAAATAGAACTTGACTTTAGCTTGAGGTCACCAGCCAGGAAACCTGTGCCTTCTGTAAACCCAATCTTTAAAACTATGATGCAGACACAAAGCAACATATAGAAATCTATGGAATCCCTCTCACCCTTACTCTCCATCTCCTCAGAAAGGGCAAAACTGAATGGGCCATAGAACTTGATTCATCCTCACATTGAGCTGAATCCTGAAGTCTGTTGGGAGGGTGAATTTCACCGTTAGGTCGCAATGAAGCAAAACTTCCATTGAGTCAACAGGAGCTGCTTCTTCTTCTTTTGCCAAAGTGCTTCAGGATGTGGTCCATTCATTGTATGAGAGGCAATGTATACTGGTGGCTTGGGCAGTGGAGGGGAAGCCAAGTGAGATGGGACTTATTTAGACCTAGGCAGAAATTCCTGTTTTGTGAGAAATTCTGACATTTGAAAACGTGTTTTCATTTGGAATCAGAAGGAAAAGTTACCACTTTAAAATGTCTCCCTGAATAGAAATTCTGAAAAAATTAAATTGAGAGACATTGAAATGTTTCATTTCAATAAGGATGAAGCATTTATAACATATCTAAAATAGTAGTATAATATTTTACATTCATTATAATATATTAATATATAAAATCAAAACAAAATGAAACAATAAAGTTGAAACAAATCATTTTACCTGATCATAATGAAGTGTTTTGACTTTATTGGAATGAACCATTTCAAGAATATCAAAACAAAATGAGTGAGTGGAAACAATTCAATACAATGTGTTTCCATCAAAAATATGTAGAAGCCGGCACATTCCCATTATTTCATTTTTGAACAAACTGCATTTTCTGATAGAAAACGTTCTGTGTAAACTTTTTCCAACCAGCTCTAGTTCTGTACTTGTCAAACACACTTGATACCATTTTTTCTTAAGATCACAAGTTTGGTTGATAAAGGCAACTGTGTTGACATAACACACATAGGCTTCTGGAAGGCATTTGATTTTGTTCCGCATGACATCCTAATAAAAATTTAGCACTTTACAAACTCAGTGCAGCCCACGTCAAGGAATTAAAAACTGATTAACTGATATATATCAAAAAGTAACTGGAAATGTGGGGCTTGTCATCCAGTGGGGGGTGTTTCTGCTCCGGTCCTCACTATGCTATTACATGATTCTATATAATTCAATACCTTTATCAGGGATCTGAAAGGAAGTATAACATAATTGCTGGCAAAATGTGCAGAGGACAGAAAAATTGGCATGGTAAATAATGATGGGGAGAGGTCTGTTAGACAGACTGCTCTGGCACGCGTGGTAAAGTTGGTTTATTTGCATAACATGCATTTTAACACAGCCAAATGAAAGGTCATACAGCAGGAACCAAGATTACAGGTCACACTTACAAGATTTGGCGTGGGGGGTACTAAAGTATACTGGAGAGCAGTGACACTGAAAAGGACTTAAGAGGTCATGATAGATAACCTAGTGAAATGCTGTAACTAAGAAGGTGAGTGCGATCTTTGGATGAACCAGCAGGGGAATATCAAGCAGAAAGAAGAATTTCTGTTTATGGCATTGGTGAGACCATTACAGGATGCTATGTCCAGTTCTGGTATCCACACTTCAGAAATGATGTTGAAAGATTGGATTTGAGATCTGGAAAACTTGCTTTACAGTCAGACTCAAGAAACTCAATCTATTTAGGTTTCAGAGTAACAGCCGTGTTAGTCTGTATTCGCAAAAAGAAAAGGAGTACTTGTGGCACCTTGATGAAGTGCATCCGATGAAGTGAGCTGTAGCTCACGACAGCTTATGCTCAAATAAATTGGTTAGTCTCTAAGGTGCCACAAGTACTCCTTTTCTTTCAATCTATTTAGTTAATCCAAGAGAAGTTTAAGAAGTGTCTTGATCGTGGTCTACAGATACCTACAGGGGGTAGAGATTTCTGATACTAACCTGCTCTTAAGCAAAAAAGGTGTAATGAGATCCAGTGACTGGATGCTGAAAATAGACAAATTCAGGCTAGAAGTAAGGGGCACATTTTCAACAGTGATTGTAATTAACCCTTGGAACAAATTCCCTAGGGAAAGTGGTGGAGACTCCATTACTGGAGGTCTTTAAATCACGACAGGATCTTTCTAGAAGAGATGCTGTAGCTCAAGCAGAGGTTATGGACTTGATGCAGGACTGACTGGGTAAGAGGGTCTGGCCTGTGTTATGCAGAAAGTCAGACTAGATGAGCATAATGGTCCCATCTGGCCTTAAAATCTATGACTCTATTCCTAGCTCTGCCACTCACCTACTGACTGAATTTGAGCAAGTCCTTTTCTGTGCCTCTCTATCCACTCAGCTCTTGTCTGTCTTATCTGTTCAGATTACAGGCTCTTTGAGGCATGGGCTGTCTCTTGCTGTGGTTGAATAGTGCCTAACACAGTGGGGTCCTGAATTCAATTGAGACCCCGAGGTGCTACTCTACGACCAACAACAACAATAGCAGGGATGAAATAATCCGAAACCTTGGCTCTAAACAGGTCCAAACTTTAGGTGTGGGCTTAGGGTTCTGAGATTCTGAATCTGGATCCAAAGTTTGCTAGGTTACAGGTAACATGGCTATGAACATGGTACACAGTGTAGACAGAGAGAGCTCAGTTGATGCCAATGTTGCCAACTCTTATGATTTTATCATGAGTCTCTCAATATTTGGTGCTGTACTTAAAACCTCAACTCCTGGATTCTGGGATACCATGAGAATCTCAGCTTTCATTTAAAAAAGGGAAGATTTTAGCTCTCCTGGTTGTTGAGAAAAGTTTGAAAACTGACCCCTAAAGGCAAAAAAAGCAGAAAGTGAATAGAAAGAATCTCATGTGGTTTTTTTTAATCTCATTATTTTTAAGCCGATCTCATGATTTTTTGGGACCTGTGCACTCATTTTTGAATGTTTGAATCCAGCTGTTCTCTTTAGGCCATGGTGAAGCAGATTGGCAGTGCAGTGCATGGGAAGCTGGCACTGATGCGAGCTCGACTCTCGCTGATCTGGTTCATACAGAGAGGACTCCAGTTTCCCAGGCTGCCAAGCCAACCCCTTTCCCTGATAACACATTTATTGAAACATCGTTTTTCTCCAACAAACCAACCAACCTAGCCCAGCAACCTTGCACGCAGCTCCAGGATTTCTTTAGCAAGCCCCAAATCTCTAGCAGCTCCCAAAGGATACCTCAGTGATTTGAACATTGGCTTGCTAAACCCAGGGTTGTGAGCTCAATCCTTGAGGGGGCCATATAGGGATCTGGGGCAAAAACTGGGGCTTGGTCCTGCTTTGAGCAGGAGGTTGGACTAGATGACCTCCTGAGGTCCCTTCCAACCCTGATATTTTATGATCACACCCTTCATTTGGTGACCAATGGGGTACAGCTGGCTGGTATCAGCTGTAGGTACTTATACGCCCAAACTTATATTTACCATCATAGCACTGCTGTCGGGGGAGGGCAGTGTGGTAAACCCCATTGTACAGACGGGAACTGAGGCACAGAGAAGCCAAGTGACTTGCCAAGTGTCACATAGACAATTGGCATAGAGTAGGGAATTGAATCTAGGTCCCCTGAGTACCTCATATCACTGGAGCATCCTTCCTGCCTGGTATGATCCATCCTCTCCTTTTCCCCATGCTTTGATGAGCAGTGAAATGGTTAACAATGCTGACATTTAAAGTCTCATCATTGGCATCTGAGTCAGCACCCACTGAAATTAATGGGGCAGGTCCCACCTCTGAGAGTCATTGTTTTAGGTTCTCTGCAAACTCAGGCAGGCGGATGATATTTCAGACTGTACGTATTGGTGTCAGTGCAAAAAGAAGGAGACTATATGTCCCTTATTATTAAAGTATCTGAGCACCTCTCAAGCTCTGAATGCAATTTTTCCTCACAACAGCCCTTTGGGGTAGGGTTGTGCCATGATCCCCATTGTACAGATGGAAAATCAAGGCATAAACCGTCCAAATTACTTGCCCAAGGAGTCTGTGGTAGAGTAAGGAGCTGAACCAGGTTCTGCAGAGTCCCCCACTAGCCCATCCTTCCTCCACCTCCCATTGTGAGGTCAGTGTGATTCCAGCCCTGGAGAAAGAGGCTAGGGAGTTGTCTCCTCCCAGTGTCCTCAGGCTGGAGGAGCTGCAGGGAAATGCACTGTAGTTCCCCAAGAAGCATCACTGCAGGAAGTTAAACAACAGCCATGAGCAGAGCATGGAGAGGTACTTGTGGAAGTGACAATGAAACTGTAAGACTTTCCTAACCTTTTATCAAAGTGGCTCCCATTTCAGGGAAGGGGAAGTGATAGTGAATTCTGAGCAAAGGAGCCAAATCTTTATGCAGAGACCTTCATTAAGTGGAGCTTAGTTTATTTGCTTTTTAACCCAGTGCAAATCTATTGGGCCAGATTCAGCCCAAGGATGCCAGGTGGCATTCCCACCTTAAATTATTCAGAGGAGTTTCTAGCAGGGAGGGCTGTAGGTCAAGTTGGAGGTGCATTGGTAGAGCTGTTTGGGTGCCCAGGCCTAGAATTGGGTTCGGGCTGCAGTCCAGGATTCATGGGGCTGTAAAGAAACTCACCTCGGAGACGACTATTCCATAATTATCAATGGTAGGCTTGCTTGTTCCTTCCTCCGAAGCATCCATTACTGGCCACCACAGGTAACAGGACCCAGGACTAGGGGGACCTTTGGTCTGATCCAATCTGTTGGTTCCTGTACTAATAATTTCAAGACTCTTTCACTGTCCTGCCAGCTGGAATTGTCCCCCATGCCAAGGGAAAATATAAAATGTGGAAGGCAGTATAAAGCGAGGAAATAACCAAAGATCTGCCTGTAGCGAGGCCAGGAGCAGAAGGGGATGCTGGGAATCTCTGTTTGGAACAAAACCTCAACTCTTGGCACCAGTCTTTCAAAGCTGAACAATTCTAAGTCCATCGAAGCCAGCTTCCTCTGTTCACTGGGGAACTTGTATTGTCCTTGAAATAAAAAAGACTTTTGAAGCTGAAGCAGAGCTGCAGCCTTACGATATTAACATACTTATGTGACTGAGCAGCTCAGTAATACCTGCTGTAAGCAGGCCTTCTCACCACAAGGTGATGAGAGGGACAGAACCAACGTGCTAGGTGACAGGCTAAACTCATTCTCTTAGGGACGCCAGCCAAGGCGCTGACCCCCGACCAGGGCCCCCTGGTTTTCAGCCATCCTTCCTGGGATTGCTGATGTTTTTCAGCCCCAGTGGAGACTGCATGGTCTGGACTCACGCTCTGCTACCGGCTGGCTGGTTTGTCAGGGTAGAATAAAGCTGCTTTGATTCGTGACTCATTTCCCCTGAATTTAGTGGTCCTTTCATGAGCCTCCTCATTTATCAGGCTGTGGAGTCTGAATAGGAGTCCTGTGACTTTCTCATCAAATTCAAAGTCAGCTCCCTGGGACGGAGGCTGTGTGTGTCTGTATAGTGCCTGGCACAATGTGGGTCCAGGACTGGGGTTCCCAGTGCTGCAGTAATACAAAGTGTAAGTAATGCAACTCAGACCAGACCTACTCTGAAAGGTGCAGGGTGGTGTAGAAGAGTGGACTCGCTGCCGATGTGTCCCCTCATGGCTGGACGTGGCATAGCAGCTCTTTCCCCATCTAGTGCCCCCGGCTGACGGTTGCTCCTGTCCCATTGGTGTCCACCTCTTCTGAGAACTCGGCCATCTGGCCAGGGCACGTTTTGTTCCCACCCCTTCTGTGGTACCCCATTCCCAAGCCCACATAAAAGAATACCCAAAGTGCCAGTCACTTTAGCTTCTCTTCTTTAGGATGGCCTACACCCACAGGTCTTCACCCAGGATCGTCAATGTAGACCACTCATAGAAATCTCAGCTCACATATTTCTAGACTCTCTTACCTCCCAGGACTTTACTGAGCCCCATCTCAGGCTCCCCACAACAAGAACCCCATAACTCCCGCCATCTTGGTACTTCTTTGATCTCAGCTCCATACTGAAGCATCTTTCAGGCCTGCTGTAGGGAGAATCACACCTCCTGTTGTCTTCGCCTTTATATTGTCCAAACCCAGGGTTTCCCCTGCCTCTAACAGCTTTCCTAACACCCTCAGCTTCCTGGCCTTCCTTCCTAGGTCCCCTGCCCTCCTTGCTCCAGCACTTCTTGATGGGGCTCAGCAGATACCTGGAAAGTGCTTTCTGGCTCTTATTTCAAAGCATGGCCTCCTAGGTTTCTCTCTGCTTTTAGTTCAAGAGAGAAAATTCCCAGCAACCTTTCTCCTGGCTTTCCTCTGTGGCCTTCCTTCCACTGCCCTCTGCTCCTTCCTTTATGAAGGCCCAGCTCCTCCCCAGCTGGGTTTGATCGCTGTTTATGCCTAATATCCCTCCAGATGCTAGCCAGTAGCCTGATGGGACTCACGCTCCTGAGAACCCAGATTAATCAGTGTGGGGTTGATACACCCCATCATAGGTGGATGTTCACAGGCCATGAGCATTGGCTTCACTCAGGTCTTGTTGTCATCAGTTCTCTCAGCATGGACCATAGCTGATCCCATGGATGTCAGTGCAAGTAGAAGTAGGCCAAGGCTGAGCATGGTTGAAAATCCCACTTGGAATGCACAGATCACTGCGTAGGGGGATGATCTTGCGGTTAAGGCACTGGTCTGCAACTCAGATCTGGGTTCAATTTCTGTCTCTGCAACAGACTTCCTGGGTAACCTTGGGCAAGTCACTTAGCCTTGCTGTGCCTCAGTTCCCCATCTGTACAGTGGATGCTCTCTGAGGCAGAGACTGTCTCTCACAGTGTTTGTACAGTACCTAGCACAAAGGGGCTCCAACCTCACTGGAGTCTCTAAGTTCGACCGTAATACTATTAATAACCATTCTCTGGGGGAAGATTACTCCTGGAAATCTGAAAAAGCGATGGCCGGTATGTCCCCTGGCCATTTTCATATTGACACCAGGCTGGACTGGAAGGCATTGCCATCTGATGGCTGTTCACGGCTCATCTGAAATGAGTCTTAGTTCTGCTCCCACTGTTAAAAAGGGCATTTGTTGGGAAGCTGCTGCAGAGAGGCCAAGCACTGACTGGATCACAGGGACTGAATTCAGCTCTTGTCCTTAGAGTGGGTCCCTTCAGGTCAGCTGAGTGGGGAAGCCTAATTCTACTCACCTGTAGCATTCCATGGAAGCCATTGTGATGCAGTTAGGCCTGTGAGTGAATGCCTGCAGGACCGGACCCTTGCTCTGTGGTGTGTGATGGATCACGGGTGTTCAATGGAGTACATGGTGAGAACACACAAAGTTGAAGTAAAAAACCAAAGGAAGCTAGTGGGGAAGGGGCTTTGCCATCTGAAGTGTCCGCAAATTTGTCTTTAATTGCTAGACTCTCACTTCTCTGCTTAATTAAAAACTTTGCAGGCATCTGGTAAATTATGCCCTTCGTTCCTATCAAAGCAACAGAAGCAATTTCTAACTTTCGGCTACAAACTTATCTCCATCTAACAGGAAATGTATTTTTTAAGCAAAATAGGGTGGCGGGGAGAGAAGTGTTTAATTAAGAAGAGAGACGTGTTAGGCCCAGCTCTGGAGGGCAAAGTGACACTGGGAAGTGCTACTGAGAGCTTCACAATATGCACTTCTCTCCAGCCCCTCAGGCTCAATGGGAATAGCACGCTCATTTAGACTATTATCCTTCCTCGTTAGAACTTTCCATACATTGTCTAATTAACCAAGCCCCCTACATGAAGCAGGTAATGCTTCTCCTCATCCTTATCCCTATGGAAGCACCATGCTTAATGTCAGAGAGAGCCATTCCAGAGACAAATCACAATTCCAGTTGTCTGTGGTGCACATCTTTAATGCTCCATAAACAAAGGAAGATGGAGGCTGGCTGGCATGTCTACAGAGGCAGAGGTTAGGTAGTTCGGGTGAAATTCCATACTTTCAAATGGTTAACTTTAAGAACATCAGAACAACCATAGTGTGTCACCCCAATGGTCCATCTAGTCCGTATCCTGGTGCTTCAGAGGGAATAAACAGAACAGGGCAATTATTGAATGAATTATCCCCTGTCATCCACTCCCAGATTCTGACAGTTGGAGGTTTAGGGGCACCCAGAGCATACAGTTGGTCCCTGACCTTCTTGGCTAATAGCCATTGAGGAACTTATCTTCCACGAATTTATCTAATTCACTTTTTGCCTTCACAACATCCCCTGGCAATGAGTTCCATAGGTTGACTGTGTGTTGTATGAAGAAGTACTTCTCGTTGTTTGTTTTAAACTGTCTGCCTATTAATTTCATTGGGTGACCCCTGATTCTTGTGTTATGTGAAGGGATAAATAACATTTCTCTATTCACTGTCTCTATACCAGTCATGATTTTATAGACCTCTGTCATATCCTCCTCGGTCATGTCTTTTCTAAAATAAACAGTCCCAGTCTTTTTAATCTCTCCTCATCGTTTTTGTTGACCTTGTCTGTACCTTTTCCCATTCTAATATATCTTTTTTGAGACAGAGCAACCAGAAATGCACACGATATTCAAGGTGTGGTTGTACCATGGATTTATACAGTGGCATTATGGTATTTTCCATTTTACTATCTATCCCTTTCCTAATGGTTCCTAACATTCTGTTAGCTTTTTTGACTGCCACTGCACACTGAGCAGATGTTTGCAGAGAACTAGCCACAATGACTCCAAGATTTCTTTCTTGAGTGGTAACAGCTAATTTAGACCCCATCATTTAGTTGGGATTATGTTTTCCAACGTGCATTACTTTTCATTTATCAACATTGAATCTTCTCTATCATTTTGTTACCCAGTCACTCACTTTACTGAGATCTCTTTGTAACTCTTCACAGCCAGCTTTGGACTTAACTGTCTTGAGTAATTTTGCATCATCTGCACTATTTGCCACCTCATTGTTTATCCCTTTTTCCAGATCATTTGTGAATCTGTTGAACAGAACTAGTCCCAGTACAGAATCCTGGAGGACCCACCATCACCCAGTCACCTTGCCATTGTGAAAACTGACTATTTATTGCTATCCTTTGTTTCCTGTCTTTTAATCATTACTGATCCATGAGAGGACCTCCCCTCTTACCCCATGACTGCTTACTTTGCTTAACAGCCTTTCGTGAGGGACCTTTTCAAAGGCTTTCTGAAGGTCCAAGTACACTATATCAGCTGGATTACCCTTGTGCAAATACTTGTTGATGCCCTCAAAGGATTCTAATAGATTGGTGAAGCATGATTTTCCTGTACAAAAGCCATGTTGACTTTTCCTCAGCAGAGCATGTTCATCTATACGTCTGATAATTCTGTTCTTTACTATAGTTACAGCCAATTTGCCCGGTACTGAAGTGAGGCTTATCGGCCTGTAATTGCCAGGATCCACCTCTGGAGCCTTTCAAAAAAAAAGGTGTTACAGTAGCTCCCCTCCAGTCATCTGGTACAGTGACTGATTTAAGCGTTAAGTTAGCAGTTCTGCAATTTCATATCTGAGTTTCTTCAGAACTCTTGGGTGATACCATCTGGGCCTGGTGACTTGTTACTGTTTAGTTTGTTGTCAGTTTGTTACAAAACCTCCTCTACTGATATCTCAATCTGGGGCAGTTCCTCAGATTTGTCACCTAAAAAGAATGGCTCAGGTGTCAGGCTCTCCTCCAGATCCTCTGCAGTGAATACCTACGCAAAGAATTAATTTAACTTCTCCACGATGGCCATGTCTTCCCTGAGTGCTCCTTTAGCACCTCAATCATCTAGTGGCCCCACTCATGGTTTGGGAAACTTCCTGGTGTATTTAAAAATGTTTTTGCTGATACTTTTTGTGTCTTTTTCTAGTTGCTTTTCAAATCATTTTTCGCCTGCCTTATTATTCTTTTACACCTAACTTGCCAGAGTTTATGTTCCTTTCTATTTTCCTCACTAGGATCTGACCTCCAATTTTTAAAGGATGCTTTTTGCCTCTATCTGCCTCTTTTACTCTGCTGTTTAGCCATACTATTTTCTTGGTCCCTTTACTTTTTTATTTGGGGTATACGTTTAATTTGAACCTCTGTTATGGTGTTTTTAAATAGTCTTCATGCAGTTTGCAGACATTTCACCCTTGTGACTATTGGTTGTAAGTTTAACCTGAACACCGAATATATTGGATTTTTATTGGCTCTTCTTTAACTAACTCCAACATTCTTGCCAGAAGTTTTGCCTAGGTATGTATTGTCAACTTTAATGTCACCTTCACAAGTTTGGGAATTTGGGAATTCCTCCCATGTTTGGGAATTTCCTTTGCTTATTTGTTTTTTTAAATGGTCCTAAAGTGGTACTAGAGAGTGAGAGCTAAGGAAGTATTTCCCTCTCCCTGACATCTGCAGGAGTGAAGGCTCACTCTTGCACACCTCCCAAGATCTTCAAGAAGAAGAGCCTCATTCCTGCAGAATTTATGAAGCACACAGGAAAGGGAATCCTTTCTTGAGGATCACATGAGGCCTGCGGAGGGGGAAGAATGGGGCAACAAGGGGCGGCTGCACATCTCCCATAATGCAGACCTCCTGTGGGAGATAAACCATTCTCTTGCTGATCTTAGAAGGTTTGCACTGGAAGAGCTCCACCTCTGGAGGTTTGTGGAGGAGCCCCCAATTTTCACCACTGCAAAATGTAGGAAACCACAGGAGGCTGGTGCAGCCGCATGAGCTAAAAACAGATCATCAGCCATCCAATGTGACTAAAAGGATAATCAGCCCCCAGTGATGCTCTTAGGGATCATCAGGGATCCTTAGTTAGGCTCTTCTGGGTCTGCCAAGGTAAGCAAAGAACAAAAGGAACAGAATGTCTGTGTTGATCTGTTCAATCCAAGCTGTTTCTTGGTGCATCTCTTGTAGACAGACTGTTGCCATAAGCCAAGCTGCAGGGCAGCATGGGGAGATACGGTGTGGTTTGTAATGAACACATTTTTCATGGCCAACTTCCACGACAGACTTCAGATCTACAACACACATCAGCGTTGACTAATACTAGATAAGCACACAGAGACATCAGCAGTCTGAGGTCATTAGAAGCCATTTGAGTCTGCTCTCGTGGTTACTATGATGTCCTCAGAGCTCTCACTGAGCACAGAGCTATGGAAGTCAGCAGAAGGGGAGGTGGAATGCTTGCAAGCAAGAAAAGCTGTTGAAGGACCCTATCCTGTTCCCATTGAAGCCAATAGGGCAAAATTTCCAGTGACCTGCACCTTAGGTCATTACTTATTTGCATTCCAAGGGGGCGTGAAACACTATGAAATCAAAAGAGTGGGGTCGTACATTCACTTTGCACTGTCACAAATGACCAAGCAAGCCACAAGGAAGTGGAAAATCTGGGTTCAGTGGAAGCAAGAGCAGGCCCTAACTAAACACCAGAGTCAACTTTAAAAGGACAAATAATTGCACTTAAAATCAAAATAGCTCATTTTGAAGTCTAAGGCTTAGGGCCTAATGCAGCTCCCATTGAATTCCATGACACAAGATCTAGGAGCTGAGTGGGGACATGTTTAAACCATGTTTATGCCCCATCTACACTACAATCTGGGCCAGGGGTTTAACCACCTTTCACTGACTTCAGCAGGAGTTATGGTTGCTCATTATCTCATAACCTTTCATTAGCTGTGCAAATATGGAGCCCAGACTTGAAAACATTGGCCTTACCGCCTTTATGGCTCAGTAACCATTGCTCAATCTATGTACGTGCTATCATTTTGTGGGCTAGGTCCAGCAAATTTGGCTATGGACAAGCCAGAGTGACAACTGCTGTCTTGGTCACAACTGGAGATCTCTCTGAAAAGCAGGAGCCTCTCCAGGTCCCAGAGCTGGAAGCTGGAACAGAGAGGAACACATTGCATGCCGTGCACTGGATTACATTAGAACTCTGCCCAATGACGCTTGGATGGATAGATGGTACAGGGACCCATAGTTTCTGTGTCTCTGAGTGGCTTAGAATCTCCTCCAAAGCAATGAGCACCATCCAGAAGAGCACCATCCAGAATTGGGCCCTCACTGAGGACTGATGAAGGATTGCCCTGAGGAAGCTAGTTGTTGACTCAGGAATTTGGAAATGATTTTATTTCTCTAGACTGCTAATGACCTATAGAGGGACTGGCAGCAGCCATTGGACCATGAAGAGTCAGGCTTTTTTCTTTTATTTTCTTTTAAGATGTTCCAGTGTGCTCTGGTTGGACAAAGTAGGCTGAGTTTCTGGTACTCTCAGGGCAGCACTACGTGAGCTGAGTTAAGGTAGTTTGGGTGCTGCTGAATTTTCCAACTTTCAAACCATCACATTTCTTGTAAGTTTCATCTTAACTCTGATTTTGCTGCAGTTGGATGGCTGCTTCTTTACTCATCACAATGCTCCTGTAAGAATTTGGACCCTGAGTGTGAGCTATCACCGTTAACAAAGTGTCTTGTCTGGGGCTCAGTACTTGCACTCTCTTTCCCTGCCTCCTTCCTGTCTTTGGGGTGATGAGGAGGCAGGGAGCCTCTCTTTCCCATATCTCATCCCCGGGCAATCTTCTTGCTGTTACACCCAAGCAACCTTCAATGTGATTGCAGAAGGGGCTGCATACGACAGCAGAATTTGCCCTTTTCATATGAAGGGATGGTTTTGTCCAACACAGAAATGCAACCACCTCTGGGGTGAGGCAGGGCAGCTATTGCACACTGGCAGCACTATTAAGGAGAAAAAAGGAAGAATAACTTTTCTAGTTGAAATTGCTGGGGAAATGTAGCTCTTGCAGGCAGAATTTAAATCCCAGTTTCTGAGATTGCAGGGCTAATGGTCCAGCTCATGTCTTGCTGCAAGTTACTCATTGATTTGTTCCTTGGGCCTTTTGCTAATGCTGATCTATCTAGGGGCTTGAACTTTCACTTCCTGAGACTAGCTCTTGCAACTGAGCTGCTATCAACAAACATCTTTTTGTAAAGCTAGCCCTGCATCCTTTGGATTCCAGCTCCAATTAGCACAGACCATACATGCCTGACTCCATGGCAGGTAGCAGTGAGACACCAGCGTTTAGGAACCTATTAGCATCCAGCATATGAATCTCTAGCAGGACTTCTCCAGGGCACTGTTTTATTTCCGTTTTTCCCTTCCATTCCTAGCCAAGTTTCATCTGTTCTGATTAATTTGAGGTCAGATCCCTCCCCTACCACTGTATCCGGTCCTGCCTTTGCACTAACACAGCTAATTTGGGCCGATACAGTCCTGAGTCAACAAGCACTATAGTCAGCTGTGAGACCTGTCCCCTGGGAGCCTCAGACACTGCAGATATCACTGTTGGCCTGAGGTTAATACATTGTGACTCAGTGGTAATGCGAAACACTAGCCACTCTGTGGAGAGCCTCCACCTTCTCTGTCTTAGCACTGGGTGGGAAAAGGTCTTCCCGGCCCATGAAGTTTCCTTTCCTGCATCTGGAGAATTGCAGCCCTTTTGACAGTTTTCATGACAAGCCAATATGTGCCTCTTAGCGTACCTGGCCTATCAGTCCCAAGGCTGGCTGCTACATGGTAATTGCCAGACTGGTTCAGCCTCAAGGTCCATCTGGCCTCATCCTGTCCTGTCCTGTCCTCTCTCTGACCGTGGCTGGCACAAGCCTCTTCAGAGGAAGATCCCCTGCAGCAAGCAGTTAGGGATCAACCTGCTGCCAGGGAAAGTTCCCTCCTTGCCCCACAATAGAAGTTGGTTGTTGCCCCATAGCAGCAGGGCTTAGATTCCTTCCAGAGCTCTTTGTAAAGGGACCGCTGCCAATTTATACAACACCTGCTCCACTGGGGGGAGGGATGTTTAGAGGATGGGAGGGGGCCTAGTCTTGCCCCCCAGCAGTCTCCCATATGGCCATCAGCAGCAGCTTAATTTACAGCACCCTTGCGCTGGGGGTGAGCCCAGGCCTTACAGAGTGGGAGGGTGGCCTTGAGTGCCAAATCACCTTTTCCTGCGTCCCCTTGAGATCTTTGCTGAATACGGCTTGGCTAGGCCCAGGGGGTCTGTCCCTAGGGGCCTTGAGTCCTTATGCTTCAGGAGACAGGCTGATTTCCAGGCAGGGAGAGGCCACTCCCCTTCACAGTGTGGTACTACCTGGTTGGGAACAGTGTGGGAGTTTCCCATCTTCTGAAGCCTCTGGCACTGATCACCATGGAAGCCAGGACACCAGGGGTGAATGCACCTGTCTCTTCTGGTGTCGTATGCCAGCTTTGTGGGCAAGGTAGTGGCTGGCCCACTGCGAGGACAAGGGACCTACTGCTAGCTCTGACTACAGGCGAGCTCCTTCACCTCCAGGGTGGGAGGCCTTTGCTCTTGCAGCTGAAGGCTGAGAGTTCAGGATAAGCTGGTGGCTCATTATTGGCCTACTCATTGGCCAAGTAAGTGGCCTATTGTCAGCATCACCCTGGGCCACGCACACAAGACTCTTGGGTCAGGATCTGGACCTGCACTTTCCCAGTGCTCAGGGATGTTGGGTTCTGGTTGGGTCCACTCTAGATCAGGGTAATGGCTCTGCATCTGGGTAACCATCTGTCCCTGAAGAGAAAGCCAGACTTAGAACTCAAAGCATTTAAATAAGAATTTACTAGACTGCATGGAGACAACTTCAGAAGTCTCCTGATTTCCTATTCTCTCAGAAGAACACAGAGACGTCTGCAGGAGATTAAACAAATGCATTAAGGCGGCGGTGGATGCCAATTGCTGGATGAAAAGCTTATGACGGGTGTTGGAACTTATTTCGCTGGTGTTGGAACAGAGCTAGCATTAGGCTGCAAGATCGCTGATTTGGGTGTGGAATCGGGGCCTGAAAAAGGGCCAACCTTTCCAATCCCTCCCATGCTGCTCGGCTGTGCTAATGTGTGTGTCTGTGTGTGAGCACGCAGCACTTCACAGCCCTCCCAGACTGGCGGTGGGTCATTCCAACAATACCCAGATGCATGTGGAGTGTCCCATGGTTGATCCTTTATTGCCAAATGTAGCAACACCACCAACCTGGTCTGGTTCAGGGCTAGATGCTGCCTCAGTTTCCCTTTCACGGAGTTTATTCCTCCTGCCTGGGTTGGTTGCTGCAGTGACGTGGCCCATTGACCATAAAAGAACTAATCCACCCCTTCTGAGGTATCAAAGTCAAACAAACACCAAATCTCCAGCTGGCCACAGCCTCCCTGCCCTAAGGGTCTCTCTTCAGTCCCTAAAGAGTCTTACAGCCTCTACTCAGTCTCCTCCTGCCCTCTACAAATCACTAACTCACCAGGCTGCTCTCCCACGAGTCCTCCTGCTCCCTGTCTGTCTCTCCACAAGTCTGCATCTCATCTGCAGGCCACAGGACTGCCTGGCATCTGATTTGACTAATTTTCTCCACTTGGGAAGCTAAGATAATAACAACACTCAGCTCTTATAGCAGCTTTCATCCATAGATTGCAAAATGCTGTACCAACCAGCTGGCTAGCCCCATTTTACAGAAGGGGAAATGGCCTACCCAGGAGTCCCGTGGCAGAGCCAGGAATGGAGGACAGGTTTCCTGAGTTTTAATCCAGTGGCTTACCCACTAGGCTATGCTGCTTCCCATCACAGTAACATAATGTATGTCTACAGGGGAGCCCCACTGAGATTGCACAGGCAACCTGAATACTGGCATTTCCTAGCTTTTGCTTGACTTTGCAGCCTTACTCATGTCCTTTTACTGTAGTTTTTCATGAGTAATTAAGTCAGTAATTATGTTGGGCTAGAGCCTTCATGGCCAACAGCCTCTCATGCCAGTACTTGGGTTTCCTCTTCCTTCAGCCTTCTCCTCGGCTTTCATGTGGTTAGCATTAGCGTGAACTGGCTCCAGAGGCTGCTGCTGCAGAATGGGTAACAAAGGGCCATTCATCACTGTCTCATTATGGGCATAAGAGGCTCTGACAACGCACTGCATCAAACCTGAGTTTGCCAATTTAAATCCCAGGCTCGGTGTGAAAACCTCTGTTAATAGAATCAAATGAGCTTTAGTCCAGCAACAAGAAAAAGAAAAAAGAGTTGACAAGTAGCCAACCGGCCCTGGCGCAGGCTCAGCATTGGTGCTGGGCGAGAGAGTTGGCAGGGATGCTGCATTGCTGAAATGTGGGCTTCACGTGTCCCTGGTCTGTAGGGATATACTAGACTGAGCTAGCACAAAGGAGAAGTCTGCAGGTTTGCCTATCAGCCAGTTCTGCCCATGCTCTTCAGGCCTTCCCTGCTATTCCAGCCCTGAGCTCCACACACACACACACCCCCCCTTTCCAATCCTGTTGCACCTACTCCTAGTCCAAACCTGCATCCACTTGCACCTCTGCCAATGTACCCGAGACCTAACCCACAGAACCCTCTGCTGTTCCAGCCCTGCCCCTGAAAGGTTAAGCAATTCACTTCAGTCCTTATCTGATACACCTTAGTCCTGACCTGAAGTGATCCCTGCTATTCCAGCCCTGCTCTTCACTCCACTGTCTTTCCACAACTTTGCCATAATCCAGATGTGTAGATCCCCACTGTGATTCCAGTCCTAAAGCTTCCCACAGCTCCACCAATGCAGCTCACTCTTAAGCCACAGTGGCACTCTCTGCTATTCTAGTCCTGGATCCACCAGCTCTACCAGTTCACCCCCATCCTGACCTGTAGCCTCCCCAACCCTGTTATGCTAGCCCCTGGGCCTCTGCTCAGACTGCCATTTATGCCAGGAGTAGTAGCTATGCTGTGGCATAGCCATATGGAGAAGTATTCATTTGTGATTAAACTGAGCTGACAGAACTCATTTCACATGTAGTCTGAAGCAGATTTTGCAGCCAAGATTTCCACAGAGGGACAAAGGAAGGCATTACTCTGATGCAGTGTACAGTATTTGTATATGCTGGGGATGTGTGATTGTGGAAAACGAGGAGCACATCTTTAATCACCAGAATTGCCCCTTTTGATCATCTGTTGAAACTGTCCCCTCTCTTCACCTTGTCTCCATTCCTCATGACAGGTCTATGCCAGCCAGTGAACATGCAGTGAGCAAGGGACATCTGGGGCAGAACCCATCTGTGGGTGAGTGGGGGGCAAGAAGGTGCACAGAGGATTCAGAATCCTGCACTGACTCCTGGCCCGCGAGGGTTAGCAGATTTTCCTGTAGCAGTGTGTGTGGACAAATTTGGGAGGTCAGGTTTGCATTGCCAATCAATATTCTCCATCAAAACCATTGGCTCAAAGCCAATCAATTAGTCCCCGCTTTAAAATCAGCTGTGAAAAAAGAAATACGATGGGAAATACTCAGCTAATTCTGGGTGCCCAGTTTGAAAGGCCTAGGGCCTGAGTTTTCAGAGGGCACAGCACTGTATAGCACGTTATATGTTCAATGCCCAGCTCTGATTGACTTTGGCTGCAGTTGGGAGCACATCTGCAAATCAGGCCCAGGGATCCCCCAGGTCAGGCACCTAGAAAATGAGGAACACACATTAGTGGCCACCTTTGAAAAGTTTGGTGTAAGTACAATGCTAACAATATCCCAAGGTCAGAGGGCAGGGGGCTCCCTGGCATCTAGCAGTGAGTTTCAGCCAGCTTTGACCAGTGTACCCCAACACATGGGTCTCATGATCTGTATCTGCATGGTCCTATGTCATATATCATTGGAAAACAAATGACAATCCTGGTGATTCATAGGCTTGTGAAATGTATGCATTGACACTGCAAGTGGAGTCATGGACGTTCTCTGACCTTCTGATTTAAAGTCTGTATTGGAAGGAAGTAGAGAACTGGTTTGCCCAGCTCTTGAATACAAAGGCAGCAGGACTGACCAGTGACAATGGGATCGCAATTTACCTATGCGGAAAACAGAGCCACCAAAGCTCACAAGTTAGGTGGGGAGTCAGCAAGACCAGATCACACAGGCCTGTGTCTGGCCAGCCTAGTAATCGGTGTTGCTACCTCCTGAAGTAGGTCTTGAGCTTTGAGAGAGACATTTTCCAAAAGGTTACTGGGCTGTAAAGGGAGAGGCAGAGAACCCCTAAGTTATCCATCACTTGAGGGACTAAAGAGGCCAGAGCTTCTGGGATCGCAGAATGATGGGGCCTTCAGCCAAGAGGGTTGAAGTCTCTGGAAATTGATTATAAGTGACAAACATGCTTAGACAAAGATTATAACTGGCTAAAATTAAGTGTTAGTCTTAGAAGCATATTTAGTTTGTTTGTAACCATTTCTACCCTATATTCCCTCTACTTGGTGTTACTTAGCCAATGACGTTTGTTTAGTAAATGTGTTTGTGACAAGGTGATCCACTCTCTGCTAGGCTGGTGCCTCCTACTGGTCACTCTGGGGACTAGCTCTCCAAGTCCATGCCCCTTCCTGCAGTTGCACACTGTCATGCTGTCTCAGCCCATCTGCCCTGCTCTCGCACCACAAGCTGCTGCTGCTTCTTCATGACTCAGCCCTCTAGCCAGGTCACTGTCTGTGTTTTCCCCTTCCAGGGTATCAATGTCTTTCCTTGCCAGCAGCCCTAGGCAGTCTTCCCAGTCACTGCCACATAGTGCCACCCCCTCAGCAGCTGGCAGGGGAACTCAGTCTACCCTCTACTCCGAGTTCCAGCTCAGGGACCCTCTAGCCAACAGCCAAGGCCTGTTCCCTTCCAGCTCTCACTACCTTTCCCACCTTCCTGGCTCCTGCGTGGTTTGCCAACCCAAACACACCTCCCTTCTCCCAGGGAGTGACTACACAGACTTTCCCAGCTACTCCTTTGGCTTCTAATTTCCTGTCTTTATCATCTCAGCCCAGTTTGTTCCTCCTCAGCTGGTCTCTCTCACTCCGTCAGGGGCTTACTTGGCTACTGGATTCCTCTCATCTGTCACCTATTGGATTAATTAGCCCCCTTCTTAGTTGTCATTAACCCTTTCAGGGCAACTGTGGGGTAAACACCCCATCACAGTGTTTTACTTTTTACTATAAACCAGTCCAGTGCTTTGATCCCCTAGAGTGTGTGTTAACTCCAGTAAGGTGGTTAGCTGCTAGTATACTGTTTCTTTACAGGGACCCACAATTTTATAACTTCTCCAAGTGTCCCGGGAGAGGGCTGAACACTTCAGGGCAGGTATATTTGGGGAAATTTGAGACTGGGAGTGTGTTGGCGTCACTCGTGCATGTGGTAACTGGGTGATAGAGGCTTGAGCGGGGCTGGTATACTGTAGGCAGGATGCTGGGGTAAAAGCACAGAACCAGAATTGCAAAGCATCACAGAGGCTCAGGGAACTGCATGCTTGTCTGCTGGCTGTTGGTGTCCAGCTGCGACCCCAGCAGCAGAGCAGCATTTAAGGCACCCAGGGTTACAGGGTAGATGGTGGCACAACCCCTTACCAGTCTGGATTGCACCCCACAATATGACAGTAAGTGACATGCCCAGCAACACACAAGAAGTTTGTGGAAGAGGCAGAGATAGACTCCAATTCCCCAGGGCAGCTCAGTCTACAAATATGAAGCCCCCTTAACTCTGTTGTGTCTCAGTTCAACATGGCACCTAAGTAGGGACTTAACTTTAAGCACCTATTTAAATCCATCCCTATTTGGCAGACCCGTTAGTCATTCATTTAACTGTGAGCAAGTGCTCAAGTTCTGTTAAGTGCTTTTCTGACTCAGGATGTTAATTTATACACTGAATAATACAGAATTACAAAACCCAAATCTTGGGAGACAGGCCAGTCCTTGCTTACAGACAGCCCTGCAACCTGAAGCAAATACTCACCAACAACCACATACCACACAACAGAACTACTAACCCAGGAACTTATCCTTGCAACAAAGCCCGTTGCCAACTGTGCCCACATATCTATTCAGGGGACACCATCACAGGGCCTAATAACATCAGCCACACAATCAGAGGCTCGTTCACCTGCACATCCACCAATGTGATATATGCCATCATGTGCCAGCAATGCCCCTCTGCCATTTACATTGGTCAAACTGGACAGTCTCTACGTAAAAGAATAAATGGACACAAATCAGATGTCAAGAATTATAACATTCATAAACCAGTCGGAGAACACTTCAATCTCTCTGGTCACGCAATCACAGACGTGAAGGTCGCTATCTTAAAACAAAAAAACTTCAAATCCAGACTCCAGCGAGAAATTCATTTGCAAATTGGATACTATTAATTTAGGCTTAAATAGAGACTGGGACTGGCTAAGTCATTATGCAAGGTAGCCTATTTCCCCTTGTTTTTTCCTACCCCCACCCCCAGATGTTCTGGTTTAACTTGGATTTAAACTTAGAGAGTGGTCAGTTTGGATGAGCTATTACCAGCAGGAGAGTGAGTTTGTGTGTGTATGGGGGTGTGGGGGGGGTGAGAAAACCTGGATTTGTGCTGGAAATGGCCCACCTTGATTATCATGCACATTGTGTAGAGAGTTGTCACTTTGGATGGGCTATCACCAGCAGGAGAGTGAATTTGTGGGGGGGGGTGGAGGGTGAGAAAACCTGGATTTGTGCTGGAAATGGCCCAACTTGATGATCACTTTAGATAAGCTATTACCAGCAGGACAGTGGGGTGGGAGGAGTATTGTTTCATATTCTCTGTGTGTATATAAAGTCTGCTGCAGTTTCCACGGTATGCATCCGATGAAGTGAGCTGTAGCTCACGAAAGCTCATGCTCAAATAAATTGGTTAGTCTCTAAGGTGCCACAAGTACTCCTTTTCTTTTTGCGAATACAGACTAACACGGCTGTTACTCTAAAACCCAAACTTGCTCTTTCCATGCTGTACTAGTACAAGTCCATCGAAGCCAACAATAGTCTTTTCATTGGTTTCATCAGGCTTGGGCTGAATCCACAGAAAGCCACTAGCGTTCCACAGACTCAATAACTGGATGGCTGTGCCATGACCTCTGAACCTGGAACTGTTGTCCTGTGGCCTTTCTTTGCATGACTCCCTGTAGACTGGCAGTTCTTCGAAGCAGGGACCATTGCTTTTTAAGTGGCATGTACATCTACAGCACTCCCCAGTGAGTAGCTTTGCCACAAAGTCCAAGTAAGGGAAGCAAAGGAAACAGATTGTGACTCAGACAAGTAATAGTCTACTTTCCCCCACCACCCAAAGCTAATCTCATACTTTGTGCCGATTGCTTTCCCCACTTCAGTGACCTGTGAGCACAGCAGCACATTGAGGAGATGGAGGTGGAGCAAAGTCTGTCCAAGACCTACACTCCCTTATGCACCACTCCCTGCCCTTTTCACCAGGCAGAGGTAGCAGGGAGGTAGAGGTGGGCCGGCCAGGCTCTACTCCCCTGTGCCTCCCCCAAATCCCCCAATCTTTCTTCCAACTCTCCCCACTGTCTCCCAGTTCACTTCTGCTCCCTCCCACTGCCCCCCATTATGCACCTCATCCCCCACATTCAGAGCAAGCTTCCTCCACCTCTGGAGTTCTGGCACTTCTTTCTTTAGGACTCCAGCACTCAGAGCCATCCCTAGAGGACAGCGAATTGGGGTGACCACTGTGGGCCCCGCATGATTGGATGGCGCCGCATGGGCGGCGGGTCAACTGCTAGCTGGGCGAGGCTGCCCCCAGCCCTGCCCCCAGCCCTGCCCCTTCCACCCAAGGGGGAGTGTGTGCCCCAGAGTGCCGGGACGGTAGCACTGCCACACCCACCCAGCCCCCTGGAGCCCAGCAGAACTGGGGCCCGTGGGGTGGGGTGGAGTATGGGCGGGGCCACACCTGGCTGTTGTTTCAGGAGGCACCGCCTCCCCTACCTGTCCCCAGCGTGGAGGGTCCTGGAAGTGATGTCACTTCCACCCCAGGCTCGTACTCCCCTAGAGATGGGCCAGGCAGCACTGGGCATGCCCAGATAATCCCAGCATCTGGTCCGTGCCCTGTACTGCACAGGAAGGCAAAAAAAAACCCTCAGGTCTCCATCTGACCTGAGGGAAAAATTTTTCCTGACCCCAGGTCTGACACCAGAGCATGTGAGCAAGACCCACCAGCCATGCAGTGCTTTTCCCATGGTCATTTTCCAAGATTGCAGTTCTCTCTATGGTTTACAGGAGCTTGGGTCTGTATGGACCAAGGAGCAAAACACCTCTGCTAGCAGTGGGTGGTCAAAACAGCGATGCTGCTCTGGTCTTCCACCAAACCACTCTCAGCTCTTAAGCCACATTTTAACAATCACATTAACTCATTAATGTGATTAATTGGTTTTGGCAATGTAATTGCAGCTTTGTTTATTGCTCTTCCCTCCTGTTGCCTTTTCATCTTTCCCACTAACAAAGGGAAGAAAGAATACATCTGCAGAGTTTATTTTGTCATTAACTGTCAACTTTCCCTTAATAAATCATCTACAGCGCCACATTAACAAATCTGGGAGTAATTCTATGACCTGCCAAAGCAAAGGAGGAGGTGAAAGGAAAAATACCCAAGGCCTGACATTAATGAATGTACGTTTACAATTAATAGAGAATGATTACAGGTGCTGATGTGAGGGGCTGCGGCTGCAGTCACCAGAAGATTGGTGATCAGGGAAGGAGCTGTGTGTGTTCCCCAGAGTCCTTCAGACAGAGAACAGTGGGAATGGTAGGGGATGGGAGAGCTGAGTAAGTCTGAACACTAAGGGCTTGTCTAGTGGTGGGGCAATGTGCTCTCCAGGGTTGGGAGTTCTAAAGCTCACTAACATGCTGCTCATTAATTAGTGAGTGTAGTCCCTGCTGGTGTGCGTTACAAGTTCAATACATTTCCCTGAAGTGCAGTAGGGAAACAATCCTATGTCAAAGCACACCAGGGGTCTTTCAGTGCACACCAGCAGGGTCTACAGAGACCAATTCACATGCAGCATGTTAGTGCACTTTTGAAATCTTACCGACAGAGAACACATTGCCCCACTGTGTAGGCAAATCCTCATCTATTTACTTTAGCAGCTGAGGGGGTGAAGGGTAACCCACTCCAACACAGTGTGGCTTTCTGTGGCTGGCTAGTGGCCATTAAGGTTTATGAGCACTACTGCCTCCAGGCTGACAGAGCCAGTTATTTAGCAGGACCAGCCCCCAAATAAATCATCCCAGCCAGGGCTTTGTCAAGCCTGACCTTAAAAACTTCAAAGGAAGGAGATTCCATCACCTCCCTAGTTAACCCATTCCAGTGTTTCACCACCCTCCCAGTGAAAAAGTTTTTCCTAATATCCAACCTAAACCTCCCACACTGCAACTTGAGACCATTACTCCTTGTTCTGTCATCTGCTACCACTGAGAACAGTCTAGATTCATCCTCTTTGGAACCCCCTTTCAGGTAGTTGAAAGCAACTATCAAATCCCCCCTCATTCTTCTCTTCTGCAGATTAAATTTACAATCCCAGCTCCCTCAGCTTCTCCTCAAAAGTCATGTGTTCCAGTCCCCTAATAATTTTTGTTGTCCTCCGCTGGACATTTTCCAATTTTTCCACATCCTTCTTGTAATGTGGGGCCTAAAACTAGACACAGTACTCCAGATGAGGCCTCACCAATGTCGAATAGAGGGGAACAATCACGTCCCTCGATCTGCTAGCAGTGCCCCTACTTATACATCCCAAAATGCCATTGGCCTTCTTGGCAACAAGGGCACACTGTTGCTTTCAATATGGCAACATTGAAATATGGCTTCAATTAAATAAAATTTTTTGCAGAAAAGTTTGTTTCAGAATGGTCCTCTTTTTATTTGACATATGAAAAAGTTAGTTTTTCATTGGACTTTTTCTCCCTCTGTAATGGGGCACAGACTCACCCAGTGGTACCTCCTGCTGGCTGTCTGGAAATTAGTTTTTTTTTTTTTTAAACCAGCTCCAGAGCACCCTCTGCCAGTGTCTCACCGTCGCTGGCCCCCCGTGTTCCTCCTGGACCTTGGTGCCCTTTTACTTGGGGTGCTGCCCCTCCAGGCAATACCCCACAGATCTGGGTCTCCCCTCCCCAGGGAAACCCCCCACCCTCTATCCCCACCTTGCTTCAGCCTATGGGCTACTGCCAGGCACCACCTAGCCCCCTTTCACTGGGGCCAACTGCAGTCTGTATAAGCCACTCATCATAGGCAAGGGGGGTTTGGACCTGCTGCCTCCGCCTACCCTTGGGCTGCCCTGTTGCAACCCCAGTACCCTGTCTTAGCCTGTCTGCCAGGCCTGCAGCCTAGGGCTTTTTCAGGCTAGAGCCTCTCAGCTCCTCTAGCCTTCCCCAGCCCTACTTTACCTCAGGTACCTTGGTACACTCCCCAGCAGACAGGCCCATCTCCCTCTACAGCTAGAGGAGACTCTGTGCTCCTGGCCCACTGCCCTTATAAGGGCCAGCTGGGCCCTGATTAAGCCAAGCTGTGGCTTGGTTGGGGCGTGGCCCCCAGCTGAGGCTGCTTCTCCCAATCAGCCCCGCTTTTCCTTCCCTGCCACAGCCCTCTCCCTGGGCTGTTTTAAGCCTTTTAAGGCAGTAGTGGGTGACCACCCTGCTACAGGAAGGAGAGATCAGTATGTTCAGGCTGCCCTGCTAGCTAGAGCTCTCTCCCTTCCTGGGCTGCAGCTGTTTGGAGCTCTTTGCCTCCCTCCCTGGAGGACTGCTGCTGACTGAGACTGGGAGCCACTGCTGTTGCTGCTACTGTGGGGAAGGGGGGCCTTGTTGGCCTGCCCCCCCATCCCCACCCCTCTGGAGGGAGGAGAAGTGGGGACCCCGCCACCATCACCACTGTTGTCATGCCTTCTGCCTGGGTCCTCACCTGGCTGGCTGCTGCTCACTTGCTGCTGCTGCTCCTGAGCTGGCTGCCTTGTTGAGGAGGTGGAAGACTGCTGCAAGGAATTGTGGAGGGGGTTGGCTATTGGACTAAGTGACTTTAACAGCTGTGCTCTTGGGGTGGTGGTAGCCTTTTGCTGCTGTAGGGGGCTGGGGGAGAGGTGTGGAGCCCTCTCGCAGTCCTGCTTCCTCACCCTCCCCCACCCCCGGCCACATCTTCTTTCACCACTACCACCACCCCTTTTTGCCACCACCCCCTCCACCAACCCAGCTGACCATCAACACCTGCTGCTCACCCCTCAAAGGGGCTGCTTGCTTCTTCGCCCACCACCATCTGGGCCTGTTTCCAGCAGCGAGCAAGGACTAGAGTGAGCCCCACAAGCGCTCGTGGGTGCACTCTTGCCCCCCTCCCTCAGTTGTATTGGGGGGGCCCTTCCCATTATCCCCCAGCCCAGTTTTCTCCTCCCTTCTTCCCGTAGCTCCCTGGAAGATTTTTCCCTGGTTATTTACCTGTCCCACCCTGGCCCCATACTAGGTTCCTGGGCTTGTTCGTGTGCCTACCCTGCCCCACCCCTTGCAAGTTTGTTGCTTTGCTTGCCCCGCCCTTCCCCAGGAGTTTGGTTCCCCTCTGCCCTTGTGCTCTACTTGCCCCGCCCTCAGTTGTTTCCTACTCCTGCTGACCCCTGCCCTGCCCAACCCACACTTTGGTGTGCCCACGTCCCCTTTCAGAGTGCTTGTGTCCCCCCCACTTTTTTAAGTTGTTTACCCTGATCACTGCATCTCCCCTGATGCAACCATAGTCCTTCCCTGTCCGAGTGCAGCCGGAGGAGCCGGCGCCCCGCCCTGCGCCCGTGATTGTCCCTCTCTCCTTTGTTGTCCCCGTGTACTTCTGTTGTTAGCACCCTCCTCCCCTGCCTGCAGCCTAGTGGGGAGGAGTGGTTGCTTCTTCCCTTCCCCCGGTGCCCCCTTACAGTTCCCCCCTGCCCATGCTGGTACCCTCCTTCCTGCATACAATCTAGCAGGGAGGAGTGGTTGGCCCTGTCCCACTTTCCCTATTCCCAATACCCTGTTTATAGAATCATAGAATACCAGGGTTGGAAGGGACCTCAGGAGGTCATCTGGTCCAACCCCCTGCTCAAAGCAGGACCAATCCCCAACTAAATCATCCTAGCCAGGGCTTTGTCAAGCCTGACCTTAAAAATATCTAAGAAAAGAGATTCCACCACCTCCCTAGGTAATGCATTCCAGTGTTTCACCACCCTCCTAGTGAAAAAGTTTTTCCTAATATCCAACCTAAACCTCCCCCACTGCAACTTGAGACCATTACTCCTTCTTCTGTCATCAGCTATCACTGAGAACAGTCTAGATCCATCCTCTTTGGAACCCCCCTTCAGGTAGTTGAAAGCAGCTATTGAATCCCCCATCATTCTTCTCTTCCGCAGACTAAACAATCCCAGTTCCCTCAGCCTCTCCTCATAAATCATGTACTCCAGCCCCCTAACCATTTTTGTTGCCCTCCACTGGACTCTTTCCACATCCTTCTTGTAGTGTGGGGCCCAAAACTGGACACAGTACTCCAGGTGAGGCCTCACCAATGTCGAATAGAAGGGAATGATCACGTCCCTCGATCTGCTGGCAATGCCCCTACATATACATCCCAAAATGCCCTTGGCCTTCTTGGCAACAAGGGCACACTGTTGACTCATATACAGCTTCTCATCCACTGTAACCCCTAGGTCCTTTTCTGCAGAACTGCTGCTGAGCCATTCGGTCCCTAGTCTGTAGCAGTGCATGGGATTCTTCCGTCCTAAGTGCAGGACTCTGCACTTGTCCTTGTTGAACCACATCCGATTTCTTTTGTCCCAATCCTCTAATTTGTCTAGGGCCCTCTGTATCCTATCCCTACTCTCCAGCGTATCTACCTCTCCTCCCAGTTGAGTATCATCTGCAAACTTGCTGAGCGTGCAATCCACACCATCCTCCAGATCATTTATGAAGATATTGAACAAAACCGACTCTTGGGGGCACTCCACTTGATACCAGCTGCCAACTAGACATGGAGCCATTGATCACTACCCGTTGAGCCTGACAATCTAGCCAACTTTCTATCCACCTTATAGTCCATTCATCCAGCCCATCCTTCTTTAACTTGCTGGCAAGAATACTGTGGGAGACCATGTCAAAAGCTTTGCTAAAGTCAAGGAACAACACGTCCACTGCTTTCCCCTCATCCACAGAGCCAGTTATCTCGTCATAGAAGGCAACTAGATTAGTCAGGCATGACTTGCCCTTGGTGAATCCATGCTGACTGTTCCTGATCACTTTCCTCTCCTCGAAGTGATTCAGAATTGATTCCTTGAGGACCTGCTCCATGATTTTTTCAGGGACGGAGGTGAGGCTGTCTGGCCTGTAGTTCCCAGGATCATCCTCCTTCCCCTTTTTTAAAGATGGGCACTACATTAGCCTTTTTCCAGTCGTCCGGGACTTCCCCCCATCGCCATGAATTTTCAAAGATAATGGCCAATGGCTCTGCAATCACATCCGCCAACTCCTTTAGCACTCTCGGATGCAGCGCATCCGGCCCCATGGACTTGTGCTCCTCCAGCTTTTCTAAATAGTCCTGAACCACTTCTTTTTCCACAGAGGGCTCGTCACCTCGTCCCCATGCTGTGCTGCCCAGTGCAGCAGTCTGGGAGCTGACCTTGTTCGTGAAGACAGAGGGAAAAAAAGCATTGAGTACATTAGCTTTTTCCACATCCTCTGTCACTAGGTTGCCTCCCTCATTCAGTCAGGGGCCCACACTTTCCTTGACTTTCTTCTTGTTGCTAACATACCTGAAGAAACCCTTCTTGTTACTCTTAACATCTCTTGCTAGCTGCAACTCCAGGTGTGATTTGGCCTTCCTGATCTCACTCCTGCATGCCTGAGCAATATTTTTGTACTCTTCCCTGGTCATTTGTCCAGTCTTCCACTTCTTGTAAGCTTCTTTTTTGTGTTTAAGATCAGCAAGGATTTCACTGTGAAGCCAAGCTGGTCTCCTGCCTTATTTGCTATTCTTTCTACACATCAGGATGGTTTGTCCCTGTAACCTCAATAAGGATTGTTTGCTGGACCCTCCTCCCCTGCCTGCCATCTAGTGGGGAGGAGTAGTTGTCCATTGTCCCACCCCCAATTTAGGGCTTCCTCCTGTCTCTTTCCACTATGGAGGAGGACCCTGCCCCTGGCCCCACCCCTGCTCCAGGTCCTGGCCCCACTGCTCCTATAGTTCCTCCCTTGTCCATCCCAGCAGCTACCCTCTTGGCCACCACCAGTCTAGACTCCGCCACTGCCATAGCTGCCCCTTCCACCAGCAAAAAGGGCCAGGGGAATAAAAAGGGCAAAGGCCCCACCCAGAAAACAAAACCCCCCATTGGTGGGTCTGCCCTCCCTGCCGCGGCCCTGACATTTGCTGTGGCCCCTTCCTCCCCAGCCATTCCCTCCACCAGCTCTGCGGGCGCTCCATCCCTTGCCCCCAGAGCGTACACGCAGGTGGCCACCCCCCCCACATGCTGCCGCGCCATCTGCCCCAACTGCCGCCTCTGGTACCATTCCTGGTGGCCACGGCCCCTTCACCTCGCTGACCAGGAGGCAGTGGATGCCATGCCTCCTGGTGTCTGCCTCGCCCCACGTTGAAACGTACGTGCGGGGGTTGGCGAGGGTGGTAGGGCCCACGGCCATCGTGGCGGCCTCCAAGATGTATGGTAAGGTTGTGTTCTTCCTAGCATCGGAGGCTGCCGCTTAGGAGGCGGTAGAGAAGGGTATGGTGGTGGGGGGCGTGTTCGTTGTCATAGAACCACTAGAGGACTTGGGCGTAGGGGTGGTATTGACCTCCGTCCCGCCCTTCCTGCCCTACGTTGCCCTGTTGCCTGCCCTCTCCACCCTGGGGAAACCCATCTCCATCATCAGCCCTCTCCTGCTGGGCTGCAAGGACCCCACCCTCCACCACGTTCTGTCCTTCCGCCGGCAGGTGCAGATTCAAGTGCCACCGGCAACACGTGACGGGGTGGTGCTCGAGGGGTCCTTCTTAGTGCCCTATGAGTGGGCCCATTACCGGGTCCATTATTTGACAGGGAGGCCCGGTGCTTTCTCTGCCGGGCGATGGGGCATGTCCTGAGGGACTGTCCCCTGGCCTGGCCCGGAAGAGCGTCCGGGACCTCCGAGACCTAGGAGGGCAACGGCCCTGTCACCGCCAACGACCCTGGCAGCCCGGCTGCCACTGCCGCTGCCCCTCCTCCCATGCAGGAGAGGGCGGCAAGACCTTTGTCAGCTGAGGGAGAGGGGCCACCCCAGGGAGAGGTTTCCCTTCCTCCCATTGTCCTGCCCTTTCTGACCAGCCCTCCACGTCCACTTCAGAGGGCTGGGTGCTCTGTGGGGGAAGTGCAGCGCCCGTAAATTGTGGGCTCGATCCCTCCCCCTCCAACGAAGAGGGAGAGGAGGCCCCCCGAAAGATGCTGCGGGGGGCTGACGCTGTTACATTTTCTGCCATGCCCCCAGATGGAGCCTAGCAGAAGACGCCGGCCATGGTAGCCATGGCAGCAGACGGAGATGCCATCTCCTCCCGAGGAGGCCTCTGGTGGAGTTCCCCTGGCCCCTTTGCCATCTGTGCCCCCCGCTGCTGTTCATACCAGGGCTATTACTACCCTGGTTACTGGCGGGGAGGACTCTGGGGCCGTGGGGACTGAATTTACTTCCGTATTTGAGGAGATAGAGGCCCTGGGTCTGACCCCAGTTACCCAGGGGGAGGACGACCCCCCCTGCTAGCGGGCCTCGATGTGGGTGGTGGCTCAGTTCCACTGCCCCCTCCTCCTTCTCCCTGCCCCTCACTCCCAGCTGTAGCCCCCGCTCTGGTCCTTGTTGCACCCCTGGCTCTCCCTATTTGCCCGGCCGAGGATGGTATCTCACCTGAGGCTGCTGAGCCCACAGAGGCAACAGCCGATGCCGAGCAGTCGGGCCCCGGGCCTGTGGGCAGGCCCTCTAGCCCCCGGAGTGGTTGGCTTCCCCTGCGGAGGGGGGCCCCACTGAACGTTCCGTAGTGCCTGACACCGTGCCTGTGGGTGATGCGTTTATCACAGCTCCCGTGCCCGGCGTCAGTGAAGGCCCCTTTGGCCCCTAATCCTGGCCGAGAGAAGCTGCACACTGATAGCCTGGCTGTCGGGGACAGTGAACCAATCAGTGTCCCTGCTCCTGTTCCTACCCTTGCTCCTGGCCCCTTTCCTGCCCTGGTCCCAATATTAGCCCTTGTCCCTGCTCCCACCCCTTCTTCTGTCCTAGTCCCTGGGCCCATCCCCACCCCAATCTTATTTCTGTTCCTAATGAGTCGCTCACCCCCTTCCCCGCCACCTCCCATGCTATTGGCTCCCCCGAGGTTGTCTCGTTTCCTTTGTCTATGGACAATTCTCAGGGGATGGTTTTTGTGTCCCCTCTTCCCAACATCATGGGGGCTGCACTATTAACTCCGCCGCCCCCTCCCATGCTGGGGATGGGGGCGGGCTGCCCGGCACAACCGCGCCAGGGTTCCGCTCCATGCTTGTCCATCTCTGCAGGCCGTGAAGATCTTTTAGGGGCCTCACCGGAGGACGGCAGCAGGTTGGCTGCCGTGTCCCCCTCTGCGCTGAGGGAAGAGCTGCACCATTTCCTACTTGACACCCATGGCTCAAAGGGCAAGGTGCAGCTCGCCCTCCAGCGCTGGGGGGACTTTCACCGCGTCCTCCGGGTCATGAAGGCCCTCTTGGGGGAAGGGAGAGGAACCGGCAGACAGGGCCTTGCGGCCTACTGGCGGGCCCCTAAGTTCTGCGACTCCCTGATGACCTTTGGGGTCGAACATGGGTTGTTGCGGGGCCCGCTGGAGGCCTCACCCTGCCTGTGAGGATTCGTCCCAGCCCTCCCTATGAAGGACACCATCTTTGCTAAGCTGAACACCAGGGGATGTAACGTGGGTCTCTGCAGGAGCCAGGTGCTCTCATTCCTTTGGGGGGGGAGGGGTGTACGTTGTGATCTTCCTGCAGGAGACCCACATGGCTCCAGCCGGCGAGGCTAGCTGGCAGCTGGAGTTGGGGGATGAGGTTTACTTTTGCCACCTCAGCGCCCGTTCGGCTGGGGTGGCCACCCTGTTCTCCCCCGAGCGTTTCTATCGGCAGGTGTCGGCCTTCCTCGGCACTCTGGATCCTCACGAGTGCCTGGTCCTGGGCGGGGACTTTAATGCCACCCTCGAGGACCGGGACTGCTCAGGAGTCGAGACATCCCGCGGGCGTCCTCAGGGAGATCGTGGACCATTGTTCCCTGGTGGACGTATGGTGTGACCACCACCCCGAAGATGTTACCTTTACTTATGTCCGGGTGGAGGAGGTCACACCACTCCCAGTTGAACCATATTTATGTTTTGCGCTTTCATCTGGCACGAGCCCACGCCTCCAGTGTCCAGCCGGTCCCGTTCTTGGATCATCACTTGGTGACCATGACAGTCTCTCTCAGTTCATAGAGGCCAGGGTTGGTCTACTGGCATTTCAATAACAGGTTGCTGGAGGACATGGGCTTCATGGCACCACTTTTTGGCACCCCCAAATCTTGGCACCCTAGGCCCTGTACTCCCTTTTCTCAGCATTTAAATCATCTTTATCCCTTTATGTCAAGGGCCTGACGCCACCCTCCCCCATGGCTGGCAGAAAATCCAGGCCCTCCCTCTACGCTGGGTTCAGTGGAGTGACCCTAGGATGGAGACACCTTGTCGCCATGGGTGGCAGGTTTGTATAATTTTTGGTGGTGCCCAAGTGGATCTGTCCCAGCCATAGGATGGACCGGGGCAACTGCCCGGGGCCCTGCACTTTGTGGGAACACAGGGTCTGGATGGCCTGGGGGGTTAGTGGGGTGCCTAGCACTGACAGCAGCAAGCAACCTTGCTCCACCCTGCCTCTTCGCCCCCTGCCCCCACTCTGCCTCTTCCCCAAAGCCCCCGCCCCTGAACAATGCCGGGAGCCAGCGAAGTGGAGCGGAGTGGGCTGGGGCCAGGTCACACGCTGTGGCCAGTGCCAGGCCCCCCGCTAACTCCCCAGGCCGCCCTGGACCCCATGACCCCCTGAAGCACAAGGCAGGGGTAGGCACCACCATGTTGTGCAATGAACACTTGACAAAATTACCGGACTTAACCCACCTCCCCCAATGTCCGTCACTATTATGACAGGTTTCAGAGTAACAGCCGTGTTAGTCTGTATTCGCAAAAAGAAAAGGAGTACTTGTGGCACCTTAGAGACTAACCAATTTGAGCATGAGCTTTCGTGAGCTACAGCTCACTTCATCAGATACATACCGGGGAAACTGCAGCAGACTTTATATATATACACAGAGAATATGAAACAATACCTCCTCCCACCCCACTGTCCTGCTGGTAATAGCTTATCTAAAGTAATCGTCAGGTTAGGCCATTTCCAGCAAACAAACCTGGATTTGTGCTGGAAATGGCCTAACCTGACGATTACTTTAGATAAGCTATTACCAGCAGGACAGTGGGGTGGGAGGAGGTATTGTTTCATATTCTCTGTGTATATATAAAGTCTGCTGCAGTTTCCACGGTATGTATCTGATGAAGTGAGCTGTAGCTCACGAAAGCTCATGCTCAAATAAATTGGTTAGTCTCTAAGGTGCCACAAGTACTCCTTTTCTTTTTGCGTCACTATTATGTCATTCAATCATTCTACCAATAAAATAGTACGCATTTTGCCACACTGAAAACCCCCAGTAACCTAGCAATTAATAATAATAAATTCAACTCATATAATTAATAGTGTGTACTGTATGAGATTATATGAGAAATGAAAATGAGCTTGCTTTGGGATTTTACAAGGCACTTATATCATTTAAACACATTTAGTACCTTGAGTAATGACAACACTTCTTGCAAATCACATAAATAGGGAACCTATGGTCCCCTTCCCTCACCCCATTGCAAAGGCACAGGGGTTATTGCTGGCTGCCCTAAGGCTGCAGAAAACCCTATGGGCAAAACATATGGAAAGAAGAGGCTCAATTTATACAGAGGGCTGAAGGGGACTCCCACAGTCCATTAATTAACACTTAATAAATACATCAAAATTAAATACGTTACAGAGGTAAGAACCTGTAATGACAGATTTCAGAGTAACAGCCGTGTTAGTCTGTATTCGCAAAAAGAAAAGGAGTACTTGTGGCACCTTAGAGACTAACCAATTTATTTGAGCATGAGCTTTCGTGAGCTACAGCTCACTTCATCAGATGCATACCCGTGGAAACTGCAGCAGACTTTATATATACACAGAGAATATGAAACAATACCTCCTCCCACCCCACTGTCCTGCTGGTAATAGCTCATCTAAAGTAATCATCAGGTTAGGCCATTTCCAGCACAAATCCAGGTTTTCTCACCCTCCACCCCCCCACACAAATTCACTCTCCTGCTGGTGATAGCCCATCCAAAGTGACAACTCTTTACACAATGTGCATGATAATCAAGTTAGGCCATTTCCTGCACAAATCCAGGTTCTCTCACTCCCTCACCCCCCTCCAAAAACCCACCCCCATACACACACAAACTCACTCTCCTGCTGGTAATAGCTCATCCAAACTGACCACTCTCCAAGTTTAAATCCAAGTTAAACCAGAACATCTGGGGGGGGGGGGGTAGGAAAAAACAAGAGGAAATAGGCTACCTTGCATAATGACTTAGCCACTCCCAGTCTCTATTTAAGCCTAAATTAATAGTATCCAATTTGCAAATGAATTCCAATTCAGCAGTTTCTCGCTGGAGTCTGGATTTGAAGTTTTTTTGTTTTAAGATAGCGACCTTCATGTCTGTGATTGCGTGACCAGAGAGATTGAAGTGTTCTCCGACTGGTTTATGAATGTTATAATTCTTGACATCTGATTTGTGTCCATTTATTCTTTTACGTAGAGACTGTCCAGTTTGACCAATGTACATGGCAGAGGGGCATTGCTGGCACATGATGGCATAAATCACATTGGTGGATGTGCAGGTGAACGAGCCTCTGATAGTGTGGCTGATGTTATTAGGCCCTGTGATGGTGTCCCCTGAATAGATATGTGGGCACAATTGGCAACGGGCTTTGTTGCAACGATAAGTTCCTGGGTTAGTGGTTCTGTTGTGTGGTATGTGGTTGTTGGTGAGTATTTGCTTCAGGTTGCGGGGCTGTCTGTAGGCAAGGACTGGCCTGTCTCCCAAGATTTGTGAGAGTGTTGGGTCATCCTTTAGGATAGGTTGTAGATCCTTAATAATGCGTTGGAGGGGTTTTAGTTGGGGGCTGAAGGTGACGGCTAGTGGCGTTCTGTTATTTTCTTTGTTAGGCCTGTCCTGTAGTAGGTAACTTCTGGGAACTCTTCTGGCTCTATCAATCTGTTTCTTTACTTCCGCAGGTGGGTACTGTAGTTGTAAGAAAGCTTGACAGAGATCTTGTAGGTGTTTGTCTCTGTCTGAGGGGTTGGAGCAAATGCGGTTGTATCGCAGAGCTTGGCTGTAGACGATGGATCGTGTGGTGTGGTCAGGGTGAAAGCTGGAGGCATGCAGGTAGGAATAGCGGTCAGTAGGTTTCCGGTATAGGGTGGTGTTTATGTGACCATTGTTTATTAGCACTGTAGTGTCCAGGAACACAACAGAACCACTAACCCAGGAACTTATCGTTGCAACAAAGCCCGTTGCCAATTGTGCCCACATATCTATTCAGGGGACACCATCACAGGGCCTAATAACATCAGCCACACTATCAGAGGCTCGTTCACCTGCACATCCACCAATGTGATTTATGCCATCATGTGCCAGCAATGCCCCTCTGCCATGTACATTGGTCAAACTGGACAGTCTCTACGTAAAAGAATAAATGGACACAAATCAGATGTCAAGAATTATAACATTCATAAACCAGTCGGAGAACACTTCAATCTCTCTGGTCACGCAATCACAGACATGAAGGTCGCTATCTTAAAACAAAAAAACTTCAAATCCAGACTCCAGCGAGAAACTGCTGAATTGGAATTCATTTGCAAATTGGATACTATTAATTTAGGCTTAAATAGAGACTGGGAGTGGCTAAGTCATTATGCAAGGTAGCCTATTTCCTCTTGTTTTTTCCTACCCCCCCCCCCCAGATGTTCTGGTTTAACTTGGATTTAAACTTGGAGAGTGGTCAGTTTGGATGAGCTATTACCAGCAGGAGAGTGAGTTTGTGTGTGTATGGGGGTGGGTTTTTGGAGGGGGGTGAGGGAGTGAGAGAACCTGGATTTGTGCAGGAAATGGCCTAACTTGATTATCATGCACATTGTGTAAAGAGTTGTCACTTTGGATGGGCTATCACCAGCAGGAGAGTGAATTTGTGTGGGGGGGTGGAGGGTGAGAAAACCTGGATTTGTGCTGGAAATGGCCTAACCTGATGATTACTTTAGATGAGCTATTACCAGCAGGACAGTGGGGTGGGAGGAGGTATTGTTTCATATTCTCTGTGTATATATAAAGTCTGCTGCAGTTTCCACGGGTATGCATCTGATGAAGTGAGCTGTAGCTCACGAAAGCTCATGCTCAAATAAATTGGTTAGTCTCTAAGGTGCCACAAGTACTCCTTTTCTTTTTGTAATGACAGACTTTACTTCACGAGAAGCTCCAGAGAAAGAAGACCTAGAGGGAGTAATGGTAGGGACACTCCTAGGGAGATCAAAGGGGGCGACAGAGGGAGCAGACAGAGAACAAGGGTAGAGACAGAGTCACTACAGGGTTGACCCAGTCGTCCGCTTCTCCCCTGTGGGTGGAAACATTGATCACTATCACTATAGGAGGGAACAATAGAATGGAATGCCCGGAAGAATGAATGACTTGAGGACAATTTCCTGAAGGGACCCATACCCTTGCAGAGCTTTTCTAGCTCCAACATTTACATTTCTACACAGGGTGGTCTGGCCCACAGAAATAAAAATCTGCACATCTTCCATGTGTTTTTGGACCAATGGGGAAAAAAACAGGTACAAGTCAAGTGACTTTTAAAATTGGCTATATGAAACCAAGTTAACAAAATAAATGAACTCATGAACAACCAGAAAATATACTTCTCAAGTGAAAAAAACTATAAATGGACTTCTTTGCAAAGATATTGTAAGTTTTCTTACAGGAAATGCCACAAACTGTCTGGAAAGGAAGAGTAGATTGAATTACTTGCCTCAGTGAAATTAAACACCCAGAGAATTGCTGTGTCTGTGTTGATGATGACTGGGACTTGCTCACCTGTGGCTCCCCTTCCCCTTGCTGTGGAGGCATGGCCAGGCAGGTCTGCATCTGCAAGCAGGCACCCTGCCTCAGGTGCAGCTCCCATTGACCGAGCTGGCCAATAGACTGGGAGCCACCCAGCCAGTGGAGGAAAAAAGGGAGATTGTAGGGAGCTTTGGAGCAGGGGAGGGGAGCTGTCTCTGGAGGCACAAAGGGGGGGGGGGACTCTTTGGAGAGGGTGATGGGGCACAGGCACCATTGGGGGGTCTTTCGGGGGGCAGAGGGTTGTGTGGGTCTCTGTGGGGTGGGGGGGGGGGAAGTGATGGACGGAACCAGCCGTAGCCCAGGTCTGCTCTGCAGGGGGGTGTTGCTATAGCCCCCCCAGGAAGCCCCCTCTGTACTGTGTATTTTATGCAGCCCTGGGGTGCCCATCGTTGCTCCTTTCCCCCGCCGCTGGCTCCACCTGTCTGTCCCCACAACCCCCCGGCTGTGCCTGTGTGTCTGACAGCAGACTCCTGGGGCTCTCTCTGCCTGTGGCTCTCTCTCCCTCCCTGCTGTGGAGGCATGTCCAGGCAGCTCTGGCATCGGCCCCTGCAGCTCCCATTGGCCGGGGTTCCCGGCCAGTGAACTGGGAGCCGGGTCAGTGCTGGGGCCTCTCTGCAGCACGCAGTGATTCCGGGGATGGGGGGAAGCTGCTTGTGGGGAGGCAGGAGAGCTGCCCCTGAGGTGAGAGCACCCCATGTTGCTGATCCATGGCGCAGGGCCCCCCCAAAGCATGGGGCCCAAACATTGGTGGAGCTGGGCCCACCTTCATGAATATTGATGGAGTATGGGCACCACGGGCCCATATAACTCACCGCCTATGCTTGTCGCTGCCCCTGGACTCCTTCCTACTGTTAGCCTTTCTTCAGGCCTTTCCATCAGCCCTTTCCTGGGCTCTCTGTAATGAGCAACCCTCCCAGGGCTCCTCCTGAGAGATCAGTTCCTGCCCTTGTGTGTCAGGGCCAACTGCAGGAGCTTGCTCCAATCTTGTGTCTTCCTGGTATCTTCCTCCTATCCTGGGCTTCCTCCTCATGCTGCAGAAACCTCCCTGTTCGCCACAGGTCTTGCCAGGGTGAATAAAAATCAATGATTAAAAAAAATATTTAAATTGGATTTTTTTGATAAAATGCTTTTTAAGGACAAAACCTATATAAAGATACATTATAACTCAAAGATATCGCATCATGGAATAGCGAGTATAAATTCTAATTCTATAGTATGAGACAATATATTCATGTCATGTTTAAGAAAAGTTTTGTAAATGAGTTCTAATAGTTCATGGATTAGGGACCCAATCTTATGGGGTTCCAGGGGCTTTTGTATAGATTATTTAGGTTAATCTTTCTATCTACCCAATGGGACTCAGTGCTCAGTCTAGAAGATACCATCAGAGATACTTAGTTTTGCAGTTCTCAAACTGTGGATTTGTGTCTCCAGCGATAACATGCTTGTTAACAGCAATTTTTTTTTAAAAAATATATAGAGGTAACAAATAACAGACCTCAACCCTATTGTCCCTCTGCAAATTTGTGTACACAGAGTCAATACCTTACTTCTCTCTAAAAGTGAGAAGTTTCAAAAAGTTCAATGAATAGAAGATTGTTGGGGGAGAATAGATCTGGGCATGGGCAAAGAAGTCTGGAGATAAATGTGAGAAGGGAGGGACAGACAGTAGAAATAAAAGTGAAACTATTTGAGCAGCATATTCCAGAAGTCTTGAGATCTTTGAATGTAGCCTTCATTGATTTGAGATCTACTATACATTCTCTCACTAGAAGGGAAAACTTATAATGGCAGCAGGCCGTAAAAGAGACCCAGTTTGCGAATATTTTAATGAAGTTTCTCTACCTGTGGGTAAGACAGGCATGCGTGCAAAATGCAAACAGTGCAACAAAGAAATGCAAGGCCTGGTTTCCTGAATGAAACAACATCATAAGACGTGTTCCTTCTCAGGAGGAAGCTGCGTTGAAGATAATGAAAGGAACATATCTGGCTAACCTAGTGAGGAGGGCTTTAAACTAGGTTCACCGGGGGAAGGAGACCAAAGCCCTGAGGTAAGTGGGAAAGAGGGATACCGGGAGGAAGCACAGGCAGAAATGTCTGTGAGGGGAGGGCTCCTGCCTCATACTGGGAATGAGGGGCGATCAACAGGTTATCTCAAGTGCTTATATACGAATGCACAAAGCCTTGGAAACAAGCAGGGAGAACTGGAGGTCCTGGTGATGTCAAGGAACTATGATGTGATTGGAATCACAGAGACTTGGTGGGATAACTCACATGACTGGAGTACTGTCATGGATGGTTATAAACTGTTCAGGAAGGACAGGCAGGGCAGAAAAGGTGGGGGAGTAGCACTGTATGTAAGGGAGCAGTATGACTGCTCAGAGCTCCGGTACGAAACTGTAGAAAAACCTGAGTGTCTCTGGATTAAGTTTAGAAGTGTGTGCAACAAGAGTGATGTAGTGGTGGGAGTCTGCTATAGACCACCGGACCAGGGGGATGAGGTAGATGAGGCTTTCTTCCGGCAGCTCACGGAAGCTACTAGATCGCATGCCCTGATTCTCATGGGTGACTTTAATTTTCCTGATATCTGCTGGGAAAGCAATACTGCGGTGCATAGACAATCCAGGAAGTTTTTGGAAAGCGTAGGGGACAATTTCCTGGTGCAAGTGCTAGAGGAGCCAACTAGGGGGGGGCGCTTTTCTTGACCTGCTGCTCACAAACCGGGTAGAATTAGTGGGGGAAGCAAAAGTGGATGGGAATCTGGGAGGCAGTGACCATGAGTTGGTTGAGTTCAGGATCCTGACGCAGGGAAGAAAGGTAAGCAGCAGGATACGGACCCTGGACTTCAGGAAAGCAGACTTCGACTCCCTCAGGGAACGGATGGCCAGGATCCCCTGGGGGACTAACTTGAAGGGGAAAGGAGTCCAGGAGAGCTGGCTGTATTTCAAGGAATCCCTGTTGAGGTTACAGGGACAAACCATCCCAATGAGTCGAAAGAATAGTAAATATGGCAGGCGACCAGCTTGGCTTAACGGTGAAATCCTAGCGGATCTTAAACATAAAAAAGAAGCTTACAAGAAGTGGAAGGTTGGACATATGACCAGGGAAGAGTATAAAAATATTGCTCGGGCATGTAGGAATGAAATCAGGAGGGCCAAATCGCACCTGGAGCTGCAGCTAGCGAGAGATGTCAAGAGTAACAAGAAGGGTTTCTTCAGGTATGTTGGCAACAAGAAGAAAGCCAAGGAAAGTGTGGGCCCCTTACTGAATGAGGGAGGCAACCTAGTGACAGAGGATGTGGAAAAAGCTAATGTACTCAATGCTTTTTTTGCCTCTGTTTTCACTAACAAGGTCAGCTCCCAGACTGCTACGCTGGGCATCACAAAATGGGGAAGAGATGGCCAGCCCTCTGTGAAGAAAGAGGTGGTTAGGGACTATTTAGAAAAGCTGGACGTGCACAAGTCCATGGGGCCGGACAAGTTGCATCCGAAAGTGCTGAAGGAATTGGCGGCTGTGATTGCGGAGCCATTGGCCATTATCTTTGAAAACTCGTGGCGAACCGGGGAAGTCCTGGATGACTGGAAAAAGGCTAATGTAGTGCCAATCTTTAAAAAAGGGAAGAAGGAGGATCCTGGGAACTACAGGCCAGTCAGCCTCACCTCAGTCCCTGGAAAAATCATGGAGCAGGTCCTCAAAGAATCAATCTTGAAGTACTTGCATGAGAGGAAAGTGATCAGGAACAGCCAGCATGGATTCACCAAGGGAAGGTCATGCCTGACTAATCTAATCGCCTTTTATCATGAGATTACTGGTTCTGTGGATGAAGGGAAAGCAGTGGATGTATTGTTTCTTGACTTTAGCAAAGCTTTTGACACGGTCTCCCACAGTATTCTTGTCAGCAAGTTAAGGAAGTATGGGCTGGATGAATGCACTATAGGGTGGGTAGAAAGCTGGCTAGATTGTCGGGCTCAACGGGTAGTGATCAATGGCTCCATGTCTAGTTGGCAGCCGGTGTCAAGTGGAGTGCCCCAGGGGTCGGTCCTGGGGCCGGTTTTGTTCAATATCTTCATAAATGATCTGGAGGATGGTGTGGATTGCACTCTCAGCAAATTTGCGGACGATACTAAACTGGGAGGAGTGGTAGATACGCTGGAGGGGAGGGATAGGATACAGAGGACCTAGACAAATTGGAGGATTGGGCCAAAAGAAATCTGATGAGGTTCAATAAGGATAAGTGCAGGGTCCTGCACTTAGGACGGAAGAATCCAATGCACCGCTACAGACTAGGGACCGAATGGCTAGGCAGCAGTTCTGCGGAAAAGGACCTAGGGGTGACAGTGGACGAGAAGCTGGATATGAGTCAGCAGTGTGCCCTTGTTGCCAAGAAGGCCAATGGCATTTTGGGATGTATAAGTAGGGGCATAGCGAGCAGATCGAGGGACGTGATCGTCCCCCTCTATTCGACATTGGTGAGGCCTCATCTGGAGTACTGTGTCCAGTTTTGGGCCCCACACTACAAGAAGGATGTGGATGAATTGGAGAGAGTCCAGCGAAGGGCAACAAAAATGATTAGGGGTCTAGAACACATGACTTATGAGGAGAGGCTGAGGGAGCTGGGATTGTTTAGCCTGCAGAAGAGAAGAATGAGGGGGGATTTGATAGCTGCTTTCAACTACCTGAAAGGGGGTTCCAAAGAGGATGGCTCTAGACTGTTCTCAATGGTAGCAGATGACAGAACGAGGAGTAATGGCCTCAAGTTGCAGTGGGGGAGGTTTAGATTGAATATTAGGAAAAACTTTTTCACTAAGAGGGTGGTGAAACACTGGAATGCGTTGCCTAGGGAGGTGGTGGAATCTCCTTCCTTGGAAGTTTTTAAGGTCAGGCTTGACAAAGCCCTGGCTGGGATGATTTAACTGGGAATTGGTCCTGCTTCAAGCAGGGGGTTGGACTAGATGACCTTCAGGGGTCCCTTCCAACCCTGATATTCTATGATTCTATGATTCTATATCTGAACATGCAGGATCTTCAGGTTGGTAAACTTTTTTATTTCATACTTCTTCCTTAAGGATTGCCTGTCTTCATTCTGGAACATTCTTGAATTCTCATGTTTGAGCAAAAAATATAGTTGTTACTCTATGGTACTATCATTTTAGATGCAGTTGTGATAAAAAATAAGTAGCTGATATAGGCAGATCTTCCTTTTACAATTTCACTTTTAAAGTAGTACTGAGCGTCAGTGAATGCAATGAGTAATACTAAATGAGCAGTATGGTAATAATACTTAAATAACTGCATTGACTTATTTTGTTTATGAGAATCAATCCTCAACGTACAGGATTCTGAAGACTCTCCACCTTCAAGATCACCATCATTTTCTATAGTTTCAGAGTTATCTGCCAATGATAGTGTTTCAGTCACATCATGTATGTTACATAGCCACAGTATATCACCTGTAGCGAAAAAGAAAAAAAATCTCCATCATCCAGAAACAACCACAGATAAGTTTGTGATAAGAACTAGCTGATTAGAAAAAGAGGTAATTGATGAAAAAATTGCCTGGTTTGTTTATGCAATGGACTCTTCCTTTCCATATGATTGAGAACCCACACTTCATTAACATAGTTCAGTCATTAAGACCAGGATACAGTCCACCCAACAGAGCAGATGTCGCAGGCAAATTGCTGGATAAAATGTATGAAAGAGAAATTGAGCAGTGTGCAAAAGGTCTAGAGGGTAAAATTGTTAACCTGAGTCTTGATGGGTGGAGCAATGTCCACAATGATCCTGTTGTGTGTACTTGTGTGACAACAGGAGAAGGGAATGTCTTCCATACAGAAACAATTGATACATCAGGAAATGCACACATAGCAGAATACTTACGAGAAGTCGCAGTAAAAGCTATAACAAACTGAAAAAAAAATGCAAATGTCTAGTACGCAGCTTGGTCACAGACCATGCTGCAAATGTATCCAAGATGAGAAGAAATTATTTAGAAGAGAGTCCCAAGCTAATAACATACGGTTGCAGTGCTCATTTGATGCACCTCCTAGCCAAAGACTTCAGTGTTCCAGAAATAAAGGCTAATATTGTTGAAATGGCAAAATACTTCCGTAACAACCACTTTTCAGCAGCTGCTCTGAAAAAAGTGGGAGGAACCAAGCTAACTCTCCCACAAGACGTGCAATGGATCTCAGGAGTGGACTGTTTTGAGCACTAGATCAAGAACTGGCCTAATCTGATGACAGTTTGTGAACAAAATCGTGAAAAAAAAAAATAGCTGGCACTGTCACAGCCAAAGTTCTCAACACTGGGCTTCAGAGAAATATTGAACACATGCTGAGTGCCCTGAAGCCTATTTCTGTAGCTGTGAACAAAATGCAGGGAAACAGCTGTTTTATTGCTGACACTGTTGAAATTTGGAAGGAACTGAGTGAGATCTTAAAAGAGAAATATGCAATGACAGAGTTAAATTACGAGCATTAAAAAACAAATGGACAAGCACTATCTCCAGCTCATTTTCTTGCAAATATTCTCAATACTCGGTAGCAGGGTCAAACCTTAACTGCTGAAGAAGAGGAGTTGGCTATGAAATGGACATCCAGCAATCATCCCTCCATAATGCCAACTATCATAAACTTCAGAGCTAAGGGTGAACCATTCAAAAAATATATGTTTGCTGATGATGTTTTAAAGAAAGTCATACCACTGAACTGGTGGAAGTCACTTAAGCACTTGGATTCAGAGACTGTTGAAGTGATAATCTCACTTTTAACAGCAGTAGCTTCTGCTGCCGGTGTAGAAAGAATATTTTCTTCCTTTGGACTAATTCATTCCAAATTGAGAAATTGTTGGGGACCTGAAAAAGCAGGAAAGCTTGTTTTTCTTTTCTAGATTATGAACAAGTGAAGGTGAAGATGACTAAGTTAGCTGCAGAAGTGAATATTTTAAGTTTCTCATGTTGACCTGGCTGACATAGTTGATTTAATTTTTGTTTAAAAAAAAAAAATCAACTATTTTAGTTAAAAACAATTTTAACAAAAACAAACCTGATTTTAAAAATCTTGAATGTTTAACTAAATTCAAAAATTCATATGCTTGTTTTGTTAAAATATTATATGTTTGCTGTTGAAGAAAACAATCCAGAATACATATTTTGTTGTTTTAGTTAGATAAAACAATTTAAATGTCTGCCTGGTGATGTTCTCCTCCTAATACAGCATGGCAAGAAAATCCTCCAAATATTAATGATTAACCTGTTGAATTGGAGATAGTTCACCTCCCAATGACTTCATAAATATCTGCTTCAATTACCTTTGGTAAATGAAACAACCAAACAGTCATTCATTATCTGATATAGCTGTAAAACTAATCTGAAAAGTTTTCAAAATAAATCACTTTAAAAATGGATAGTGTGTACCTTCTAAAAATGAAACCTACATCTCTGAGTTGTGAAGAATATGTATTAAACTTATACCAACCAACAAGAATGCACTTTTATTTAGAAATTCATGATTAAATTGAGTCTTACTGACGTGATTTAAATCATGATTTAAATCAAATCCACCCTGGGTTTTGCCACTCTCTGTTACCAAGGAAGTGACTGCAGAGTTCTTCTCTTTCTCCCTGCTGCCCTTCTGCTCCAAACTCCCCTCTTTATAACACCGCCAGCTCCTCCCCAGTAGGGCTTCAGCTTTCATTACTTCTGGCCCACTGTCCAGGTGGGGTTAATGGATCTCATGTCCTCCCTGAGCCTTTCACCCTCTGGGTGAGGGAGAGAGTCCATCACAGAGTTGAAGCTTGGGTAGCAACAAGAAGTCTATTTTAATTTGAACCCTAAGTAGGGATGGCCCAGGAAGTTCGCATTAAATAAGGAATGGCTCAAAACTCCACACAAGTCCAAAGTGAACTGGGAGAAAGCCTCCCCCATCATTTTTCATTTCGACGTGCCCCTGCTCTGTTTGCTCAGGGTTGAAAGCAGAAGGACCAAAATGTTATGAGAAAGTGTTGGATACCTCATGAGAACAGCCTGATTTACAGACAAAGAAGCAGGACAAATTTTTTTGCACTAAAGACATTTTTTGTCATTGAAAATGTCTTTTCTTTTATGCAGAAGTTTTTGCGAAATATTGTCCACATCAGTTTTTTCCACTTTCTGCAAAATTTCACAACATTTTTACCAAAATTTGCAATTGAAATGATTGTTTAAATCACTATCAAAATTGGTGACAAAAACCTGGGTTTCACTGGGAACACACGATTTTTGGTCAATGACAAATCTCAATAAACGTAAATTCCTCTCCCCCCCATGAAACAGAAAATGAGTCAATTTGAGACATGCAACTTCAAAATGTCTATGGTTCTTTACATTTTTCCCATTTTTTTTTAAACCAGTTTTTCTCAGGAGGCTGGTATCCTGCAGATAAACATCCACAATTTGGGGTGCTGATGTGAACCTAGTTGAACCTTATAAACTCCCCTTGGTAATAGACAAACTCATTGATTTCAATAGGACTACTGCTGTGAGTAACTGCTCACCAATGGGAATAAAGAGATCGCAACCTGGCCCTTTAAAGTTTGCCTCTCTGTTACAGTAACTGATTTACCTTAGACAAAGCCTGCAACACAATGAGGAAAAAAGAGAAATGCAATTTACCTACCTAACAATGGCGTTCTGAGGCTTAATTCATTAATATTCTCAGATCACGCTGAGCTCCTCCAGGATGAAAGGTGCTAGAGAGGACATACTATTAATTATGAGGTTTATTTCTGATTACAGAGTTCAGCATTTGCACTTTTCCTTCATCTACACCATTCAACACATACTGTTTTCTGTTTATGTTCCCCTTCTAATACTCTGGATGAAACTACATGGAGATAGCGTCAGCGTTGCATGGTTTAACATTTAAAAGTCACCAAATCTTGAAGTTCAGGTCGCATGTATACCCTTAACTCTACCCTTTGGGACACATGCTGAGATTTTCTTCAAAGCAATCTAAAGGAGTTAACTCAATGGGAACTGGGCACCTGACTTTGAAAATTCCAGCCACAGGTTTTAATGACAGGATCACTTACTATTTTGCTGATAAAATTACATATTATTTATTTATTATTTATAATTTGTAGCACCTGGTCATGGACCAGGATCCCATTGTGCTAGGTGCTATACAAACACAGTAAAAAGATAGTCCTGCTTCAAAGACTTTATAACCTAAATACTATTATACTACAATTTCATTTCATTCTGCCCTACATCCTTAGGCTATGTCTACACTGCAGAGAAAAACTCTTGGCACTGAGGCTCAGAACCTAGGTCAATTGACTCAAGCTTGTCGGGCGATGTAGAGTTCCTGCTCAGGAGGGTGTCTGGGCTCTGAGACCCAGCAGGCTCCCCAGGTTTCAGAGCCCTGGCTCCCACCCCAGTAGGAACATCTACATTGCTATTTTTAGCCTCCCAGTCTGAGCCCCCTGAGCTTGAATCAGTTGACCCAGGCTCTGAGACTCAGTGTTGCAGATTTTTCTTTGCAGTGTAGACATACCAAAGGATATGTAATGCTTGACACATTCCATACAACTCTTGCATACTTACACTGTTTTCCTAGCCTTTCCTTTGCATTCTTCCCCTGTTGTCCTCTTACTGTAATCTGGACCCAGTGGTATTCCCACTCCTACCTTCAGGAAAAGGACTTGCAAGCACAAAAATAAGACTGTCTTGTAGCAAAGCCATATGACCAGATGTTAGAAGAGGTCGGCTCTATTTCTAGCTTTGTGATGGGCTGCGTGACCTTGGACAAATCACCTACATCCAGAAGCTGGTCTCCATTTTTGAACCACAATTTGGATCTGTAGCAGGGGAGCACTCACCTTTTGTGAGCGCCTCCTTGGCTGAGTGTGTGTACTTGCACTTTCTCTCTGGTTGTCCCTACTCCAGGATAGACAGTGCCCCAGGGCTCCCTCCCTGGAGACAATGTCTTCACCCTCTTGGGCTTCCTGGCTACAGCTTTCCAGCTGGGTCACTATAGTTCAGTTCCCCCTCTGGGGTGCCTCAATGTCCAGACCACTTCTCCCAGTGGCTAATAGGGGATGAGGGGGACCTAGGCCCAGGGACCCTGTAGGTAAAGGGACACAGCAGATGGCTGCTATGTCAGATGGCTTCTCAAATTCCCTGGGCTCCTTCCCTAAGGCCCTGCACCATCTTCACCTTACCGCAGGGTCTTGTCCTAATGGAGTCCCAGCAACCAGCTCAGGGCTCCTTCTCTCTCTCCCCAGCTTCTGGCAGTGCTGCCCTGTCTGGGGTTCTGCAACTTTATCTGCCAGCCACACTCCTACAGCTCCAGCAAGGAACTGAACTCCCTCTGGCCCTGCAGCTCTTCTGATACTAGGCTGCTGGGCCCTGATTGGCTGTGTCCCACGCAGCCACTCTAGGCAGTTTGGAGGACCCTCTCCACTGCCCTTTTTGGGGGAGAAGTGTGGCAGGGCCAGGAGGGTCTCAGAGGTTCTGGTATACTCTGTCACCCGGCCACTAGGACATCTGCTTGTAAGAGGAAAAATATACCTGAAGGGCAAGATTCCTCTAGAAGGGCGAGATTCTCCTAGAAGAAATCAGCAGAACAAAAACTAGCAGTCAAGCAAAATTCTTTCATGCATTCCCTGGGAAAAATCCTGGCCCCACTGAAGTCAATGGAGAAACTCCCACTGACTTCATAGAAACCAAGATTTCAGCCTCTGTCTGTTTCCAAAATCTCCATTCAAATTCTTTCCTCTTTATCTTTTCATTTCTCTCCACCTTTGCTGTGCCCTGTATAATTTAACTTTATGGCTGTATTAGCAAACTGAAGAGTCAAAAAACAAAGAGGGAGAATTCAGAAAACATTTTGGAAAAATGTTTCCCTTTTAAAAAAATTTTGAAATCGTGATCTTTCAAAAATTAAAAAAAATACAAAACAAGCAACAACAACAAAAACCCAGCTCAACAGTGAAAAAAACATGCAGTTATTCTGGTAAAACTTCATCAACATTTTTTCCTCAATTTTTTTTAAATTTTCACATGCAATGTTTTGACAATATTTCAAAAAATCAAAACCAACTCACCTAAGAAGCAACTTGCAGAAGAAGCAGTTTGTGTACAAGTTGTACAGCACCTAATGCAGCGGGGTCCCAGTCCATGTTTTGGGCTACTAGGTGCTTCTGCTATTCAACTACATCATAATAATGAGAGACACTAAACCAGGGGTTCTCAAACTTCATTGCACCATGATTCGCTTCTGACAATAAAGTTACTACATAACTCCGGGAGTGGGCAGAGCCCGAACGCTGCCTCCTCAAGTGGAGGTGGAGCTTGGACTTCAGCTTCAGCCCTAGATCCCAGCAAGTCTAATGCTAGCCCTGGCGACCCCATTAAAATGTGCTCGCGACCCGCTCTGGGGTCCCGATCCACAGTTTAGACTGCTGCACTAAACCAAATAAGACCCCGATCCTGCTAACACCTGGGCATGTACTTAACTTCAGTACTGTTAGCTGTCTCACTAAAGTCATTGGAACTATGCATGTACTTAAGTGTTTGCAAGTCTGGAGCCTAAAGTTGCATTGTATTGTTTATTTGTTTGTTTGCTATTTTAGTTTCACCTTCATTTTGCTAGGGAGGGGGAAGATGAGGAGGCTTAATGCACCATCTTCCTTTCCTCATTATCTCCACCCCTCCCCCACTCCATTAAAACACCTAAACAATGAATGACAAATTGAAAAGGATCGGTTTATATTGCAAACTGGATTAATTTAGGGGCACTCTGATTTTTAATAATAGCTCTAATAAGGACAGTACTCCTAGGGTTTTGTCATGCAAAAGCATATCTTCTTAAATTCTACAGACTCAAGTCTAATTTTATGTAAATTTACTGCTGCACTAGGAGCCAGATTGACAGTCATCTTGAAAACTGGAGTCCTATTTATTGTCGGTGAAATTTACCCCTGTGCATAGTGCTCGTGAAAGACCCATCCACCCTCGGGTTAAGCGATCTTAAGTGATGTATATGTATATGCCACTTTAGCTGATGCACCAGGGATTGAGCTGGGGACATCCACAGCTAAAAGCATGAGCTGCTTGAGCTAAAAATGCCCCACCAGGCTGTACCAGACTCAAGCTGGGCATAGAAAAGGACCCCATCCCACACAATTGCAGAAGGAAGGAGTAGAGCTCCGTATGAACACACAAGTGACATAAGCAGTACATTAATAGAATTACAGAATCACCCTCACCCCAGAAGAGTAACCCTAATAAATGAGCATACCCCAAAGTAACGGGCACATCTGGTAACACTGGCATAGTCAAGGCTGTTACTCTGAAACCTATGATATGATTGGAATAACAGAGACTTGGTGGGGTAACTCAGATGACTGGAGCACTGTTATGGATGGGTATAAACCATTCAGGAAGGACAGGAAGGGGAGGAAAGGTGGAGGAGTTGCACTGTATGTAAGGGAGCAGTATGATTGCTCAGAGCTCCAATATGAAACTGGAGAAAAGCCTGTTGAGTGTCTTTGGGTTAAGTTTAGAGGAGAAAGCAACAAGGGTGATGTCATAGTGGGAGTCTGCTATAGACTACCCGACCAGGAGGATTGAGGTAGACAAGGCTTTCTTCAGGCAACTAACAGAACTTTCCAGATCACAAGCCCTGGTTCTCATGGGGGACTTCACTCACCCTGACATCTGCTGGGAGAGCAATGCAGCAGTGCACAGACAACCCAGGAAGTTTTTGGAGAGTGTTGGGGACAACTTCCTAGTGCAAGTGCTGGAGGAAACAACTAGGAGCCCTTTTCCTCTTGACCTGCTGCTCACAAACAGGGAAGAATTGGTAAGGGAAGTAGAAATGGGTGGCAACCTGAGCAGTAGTGATCATGAGATGGTCGAGTTCAGGATCCTGACAAAAGGAAATGACATATTAGGCTTCATTAGTAGGAGCACTGCCAGCAGATTGAGGGAAGTGATTATTCCCCTCTATTTGGCACAGGTGACACCACATGTGAGTATTGCATCCAGTTCCTCCCCCCCCCCCTCCCAAAAGGATGTTGACAAACTGGAGAGAGTCCAGGGGAGGGCAACGAAAATGATTAGGGGGCTGGGGCACATGACTTACTGAGGGAACTGGGCTTATTTAGTCTGCAGAAGAAAAGAGTGAGGGAGGATTTGATAGCAGCCTTCAACTACCTGAAGGGGGGTTCCAAAGAGGATGGAGCTCAGCTGTTCTCAGTGGTGGCAGATGACAGAACAAGAAGCAATGGTCTCAAGTTGCAGTGTGGGAGGTCTAGGTTGGATATTAGGAAACACTATTTCACTAGGAGGGTGGTGAAGCACTGGAATGAGTTACCTAGGAAGGTGGTGGAATCTCCATCCTTAGAGGTTTTTAAGGCCTGGCTTGACAAAGCCCTGCCTGGAATGATTTAGTTGGTGTTGGTCCTGCTTTGAACAGGGGGTTGGACTAGATGACCTCCTGAGGTCTCTTCCAACCCTAATCTTCTATGATTCTATGTCCTATTCCCAGTCTCCTGGGGCCTATTGTCCCTCTCTCTGTTCCTCTTGCGTAGATTTAAAAAGGGCCCTTATTGCACAGGTGGCTAATTAAATGCTGGTTTATTAAAAAAACAAGTTTTGTTTGAGGTTTAACAACTCAGCAAGGTACAACAGCTGCAGCGGCACTAAATAGAAATAATCTCAAATAGTGTCTTCAGCAGAAGGACGTGTTTTAAGGAAGAAACAGCCACATTCCCTTGATCGCTCTGGAGAAGGAGGAGGGTCTTTCTTACCTCCAGCCTGGAGCTGAGAGCCAAGGTCTGTATACACAGAACACCTAAGCCTGGGGCTGTGGGACCTTGGCTTGTGAACTCAGATTTTCCAAGCATCCACACTGCATTGTAACCCTGGGTTGACAATTGCTGGACTCAGGTCTAGCAGTCGTGCTAATGGGTCCATACTGCACTGCGCAGACCTTCTGATTTGGGTCTGTGGCTTGGGCTGTATCCACACTGCAAAATGATGGGGCTTGGACCCTAGTCATAGCATGGCCTGGGCTCTGATCCACCCCCTAGTAACATGCTAGGACTGGCTGCTGAGTCAGACTGATCTGTGTGTGGACAGAAGTGGGGCTTGAGCTCAGACCTGAGTCAGAGAGTCTTAGACACAGAAATGGTTTTCATAGAATCATAGAAAATTAGGGTTGGAAGAGACCTCAGGAGGTCATCTAGTCCCACCCCCTGCTCGGTTTTGATCTAGACAAGTTGGGTGTGTTAGGTTCACAAGGTTCACAAGAACCGTTCTTTGCTTCACACAGAGTTATGCTGGGCAGGGTCTGGTTAATAGGCAGGGGTCTGAGAGATCAGCCCCAGTCCCATGTTTTCCATAGGGTGATCAGATGTCCAGTCCAGAACTCTGGGTCAAAAACGGACCCTGGCAGCTCCGGTTAGTACTGCCAACCGGGCCATTAAAAGTCTGCTCGGCGGTGATGTGCGGCTAAGGCAGGCTCCCTACCTGCCCTGGCTCCACGCTGTGCCCCAGAAGTGGACAGAAGGTCCGGCTCCTGGGCGGGGGATACACACACACACATGGGGCTCCACGTGCTGCCCTCGCCACGAGCACCAGCTCCACACTCCCATTGACTGGGAACCGGGAGAGGAAAGGGAGAAATGATTGCTGGTGTGGAAGAGAGAGGGGAAGGGATTTTAAAGGGGGACTGGGTTAAGAGGGAGAGAGAGGAGTGAAGGAAAGGTTGGACGAGGGGTAGGGGAATGGGAGTCAAGAGGCCAAGGGGTAGATTGAAGAAAAGTGGGGGGGAGGGATTGTGTCCCAGGGCAATATCCTGCATTGGCCATCTTTGGAGAGGTCTGTCCTACTGCAGCTAGAGGTCCAGGCTGAGATTTCCACAGGCAACAAAGGGAGTTGGGAGCAGAAGTCCCATCTCCAAAAGCGACTGAGGCACAGGGGCACCTAACTTCCTTAGGCACATTTTCCCCTGGTGCTGGATTTTCAAAGGCAGCTAAAGGAGGCCAGCATGCACCTCTTGTTGAATTCAATGGGATCTGGGTCCCTAACTCCCTCAGGAAAACCCAACCTGAGCTAAGCAGCTGAGCTAGTCCTTCCTACAGCATGTGCTGAGCCCAGCCGGGGATCTGAGGAGCGACAGATTTTTCTGAAGTGAAGCACTGAACTGCTGGGCTGTTGACATAGCTTGGTGAATATTCCACGTGTCCATGTGCCTTTCAACTTTCCCCCATGGAAGGGGCGTTAGCTCCTAGGCCAAATATAGCTAGCAGATGAAAGCAAACGCAGGAAGCGCTGAGTGAAATCCCACATGCTGTCAGCCAAAGGACTTCACCAAGTGGATAAATACACCCTTTGTCAGTTCTTCACAGCAGGGACTACCTCTCACTAGGTGCATGTGCAGCACCCTGCACACTGGGGCTCTAATCTTAGTCGAAGCCTTGATAAATAATAAATCTGTCAGCTGAGCTGCTCCAGGGATACTTTTTGTCAGTAATCTATTTAAGGTGAAGAGCAGACCGAAATGAAAATCAAAGTCATCGCAGCTCTATGTGCTTAACCCACCTGCCCCCAGCACCAAGCAGGAAGCAGAAAAATAAGTTCTAAGTTTGCTTTATTTGCAATCCACTTTCCTCTCCATGGAATCATCTGGCTCTTAAGGGGCTTCAAAAAAGACATCCTAAGATGTTTTCCCCTCACCAGAGCCATTTAGGGCAAGAGGCCATTGGTTGAGCTGAGTATCGGTGCAATGAGCCAACAGATTCGCAAATCCCTTAGCTGCCCTCTGTGCGCATTTGCACCAGTTTGGAGAAGGAATATATCAGATCTTTGCCTCAAGTATCTGCCTGTATGATGTCAGGTTAGATTCCGAGCTGAATAAGACTTTGAAATTCTCTCTGCACATTGAGAAATACAGGGAAACCATTCATCATAGACATGAGACTTGCCAGAAAAGGAAAAGTCACCTAGTTACAAAGAAGACTTATTAGCCCCCTTCCAGTCTTCAGTAGGTGTATGTTGTTTCCTGCAGCATATTCTGCAATGCCTTGCCCTGTTAACAGGGACACAGGTATTTGTCACACTGGGGATTATTTGATTCTGATTGAAAAGTGCCATGAGATCTTCAGGGGGAATGGGCTATAGGTGGGCAAAGTCTAATCCTTATCTGGCTGGTTGGGTTTGTAGATGGTGAGTGTCAGATTCAACATTCTCCATCAATAGCACACACAGAGGAGGCACACAGCCAACTTTCTTGCGATGTCTGCTTAACTGCTCACTCATATCGCCTCCAGCAAGGAGCTCCCTTGCGATCTCCCACCCCAATATCTCTGTGTTCAGTGCCTCTCCCAGCATACCCTGCTGCCTGCTGAGCCTTAAAGGCACAGGACTCTGTGCTGTAGCTCCAGTACTTGAAGAACAACAAAACAAGAATGATGAAATGTCAGAAAGCAGATGCAGCTGGGCAGGTGGGGAGATAGGTCCCAGTAGAATCATAGAATCATGGAATCATAGAATATCAGGGTTGGAAGGGACCTCAGGAGGTCATCTAGTCCAACCCCCTGCTCAAAAGCAGGACCAATCCCCAATTAAATCATCCCAGGCAGGGCTTTGTCAAGCCTGACCTTAAAAACTTCTAAGGAAGGAGATTCCACCACCTCCCTAGGCAACACATTCCAGTGTTTCACCACCCTCCTAGTGAAAAAGTTTTTCCTAATATCCAACCTGAACCTCCCCCACTGCAACTTGAGACCATTACTCCTTGTCCTGTCATCTTCTACCACTGAATAGTCTAGAACCATCCTCTCTGGAACCACCTCTCAGGTAGTTGAAAGCAGCTATCAAATCCCCCCTCATTCTTCTCTTCTGCAGACTAAACAATCCCAGTTCCCTCAGCCTCTCCTCATAAGTCATGTGTTCCAGACCCCTAATCATTTTTGTTGCCCTTCGCTGGACTCTTTCCAATTTATCCACATCCTTCTTGTAGTGTGGGGCCCAAAACTGGATACAGTACTCCAGATGAGGCCTCACCAATGTCCAATAGAGGGGGACGATCACGTCCCTCGATCTGCTGGCAATGCCCCTACTTATACATCCCAAAATGCCATTGGCCTTCTTGGCAACAAGGGCACACTGCTGACTCATATCCAGCTTCTCGTCCACTGTCACCCCTAGGTCCTTTTCCGCAGAACTGCTGCCCCCTAGCCATTCGGTCCCTAGTCTGTAGCTGTGCATTGGGTTCTTCCGTCCTAAGTGCAGGACCCTGCACTTATCCTTATTGAACCTCATCAGATTTCTTTTGGCCCAATCCTCCAATTTGTCTAGGTCCCTCTGTATCCTGTCCCTGCCCTCCAGCGTATCTACCACTCCTCCCAGTTTAGTATCATCCACAAATTTGCTGAGAGTGCAATCCACACCATCCTCCAGATCATTTATGAAGATATTGAACAAAACCGACCCCAGGACCGACCCCTGGGGCACTCCACTTGACACCGGCTGCCAACTAGACATGGAGCCATTGATCACTATCCGTTGAGCCCAACAATCTAGCCAACTTTCTACCCACCTTATAGTGCATTCATCCAGCCCGTACTTCTTTAACTTGCTGACAAGAATACTGTGGGAGACTGTGTCAAAAGCTTTGCTAAAGTCAAGAAACAATACATCCACTGCTTTCCCTTCATCCACAGAACCAGTAATCTCATTATAGAAGGCGATTAGATTAGTCAGGCATGACCTTCCCTTGGTGAATCCATGCTGACTGTTCCTGATCACTTTCCTCTCATGTAAGTGCTTCAGGATTGATTCTTTGAGGACCTGCTCCATGATTTTTCCGGGGACTGAAGTGAGGCTGACTGGCTTGTAGTTCCCAGGATCCTCCTTCTTCCCTTTTTTAAAGATTGGCACTACATTAGCCTTTTTCCAGTCATCCGGGACTTCCCCCGTTCGCCACGAGTTTTCAAAGATAAACTGAAAGTTTTCAAAAGTACACTAAATGGCTTCTTTTTCCCTGCGCCGAGATGCCGGGAGGAGAAGAACATTAGCCTGCACTAACCTGCTCTGAAAACAAGCTGACCTAGGGCGCTGTGAGGGGGAAATCTCATCCTTTAAATTCAGCCCTTTACAGCCAAAGCCCAGGGCTTGGGTTAGGGTTAGGCTCTCTGTCCAATCCGAGACATCCTCCATACCCTCCAGCCCCACCTGCCACCTCAGCTTTGGTAGAGGTTGCTTCCCTTTCTCCCAGCTCTCCTCCTCTAGGATCAGTGTGATCATCCTGGCAGCACTTCTGCTAGGCACATAACCTGCATATCAAGGGGCCCATGGACTATAACTCAGCTATGAAATTCTGCACTAGTCTGAGATTCGCTGCGGGCCTTGGAGGGGAATTTTATTTTCCTTGACAGAAATTTGGCTTCAAATTCACTTGGCTTTTGCTGGGAATTTTTTGTTTGTTTTTTAAGTTTTGAGGAAAAGTAAAGTCACAGCAACAAGATGGAGTTTGTAGCCACCTGGGCAAGTCTCATGTCCATGAATGATTCAGCTTTTTGCAGGCTGACGCCATTGTTTACATGTTAGTTTGAATGTTCCCAGGAAAGCTCAGATGTGGATTGGCATCTCCCAAAGTCCATTGTCAGTTAAGTGTTTCTTGATTGGGCACTTACTGAGAATAGTCCTTTCTCAAGAAGCTAACCAAATGCTCACTGAGGCTACTTAGAATCAAGCACATTGAGATACAAGTACATAGCCAATATTCATAACTTCAAATACAAAAATGATACACACATACAGACAGCATAATCATAACCAGCAAATTACAACCTTTCTATAGAACCTTACTTGACCTCCTTTGTACAGGATTTGGTGCAACTACAAGACCTTGGTTGACAGTTCATGTCAATAATGTCACAGTAATCATCTAGTCTGACCTCCTGTGTAATAGAGGCCACAGAATTCCCCCAAAATAATTCCCACATCAGATCTTCTAGAAAAACAACCCATCTTTATTTAACAGTTGTCAGTGACAGAGAATCCACCATGACCTTTGGGAAGTTGTTCCAATGGTTAATTGCCCTCACTGTTAAAAATGTACATCTTATTGCCGGTCTGAATTTGTCTAACTTCAGCTTCTAGCCATTGGATCATGTTAGACCTTTGTCTGCTAGACTGAAGAGCCCATTATTAAATACTTGTAGACTGACCAAGTCACCCCTTAAATGTCTCTTTGTTAAGATAAATACATTGAGATCCTTGAGTCTATCACCATAAGGCATGTTTTCTGATCTTTTAATCATTCTTGTGGCTCTTCTCTGAACCCCTCTCCAATGTATCAACATCCTTCTGGAGTTGTTGACACCAGAACTGGGCACAAGATTCCAGCAGCAATCATACCAGTATGTACAGAGATAAAATAACCTCTCTGCTCCTACTCAAGATTCCCTTGTTTATGCATTCAAGGATCACATCAGCCCATTTAGCCATTGCATCACATTGGGGTTCATGTTGAGCTGATTGTCCACCACAATCCTCAAATCTTTTTCAGTCACTGATTCTCAGAATAGAGTTTCCCATTGTGTACATATGGCCTACATGCTTTGACCTTTGATGCATACATTACATTTAGGCACATTAAAATACATAGTTTGCTTCTCATTCCTAGCTTACCAAGTGATTTAGCTCACTCGGTATTAGTGACCTGTCCTCTTTATTTACCACTCCCCCAATGTTTGGGTCATCTGAAAACTTTGTCAGTAAAAATGTTTTGTTTTTTTCCAGGTCACTGATAACAAATGTTAAATAGTGTAAACCCAAACCCCATTCCTTGTGGGACCCCACTAGAAACACACCCAATCAAAGATGATTCCTCATTTACAAAGACATTTTGAGACCTATTTGTGTGCCATGTTAACTTTATGTCATTCTTGTTTTTTTAATCAAAATGTCATGCAGTACCAAGTCACACACCTTACAGAAATCTAAGTGTATAACATGAAGACTATTACCTTTATTAGCCAGCTTGTAATCTCATCACAGAAAGATATCAAGTTAGTTTGGCAGGATATATTTTCCACAAATCCATGTTGATTATCATTAATTGTATTGCCTCCTTTAATGCTTTATTAATAAAGTCTCACATCAGCTGCTCCATTATCCTACCTGGGATTCATGTCAGACTGGCAGGCCTACAATTACCTGGCTCATCCCAACTACCATTTTTAAATACGGGCCCCACATGAGCTTTCTTCCAGCTTCCTGGAACTTCTCCAGTGTTGGAAGACTTGTCATAAATCAGCATTACCAAGGACAGGACCGGATTAACCTTTTGTGGGCCCGGCACCAAACATATTTGTGGGCCTCATGGAGGCAATGGAGCATGGAGCGGAGAGGTCAATCCCCAGAGCGAGGAGCCAGCCAGGGGCAATGGGGCATGGCATGGCAGGCGTGGGCCCGCTCCACCCAGCCCAGTTCAAGGGCACTATTTATAAACTGCAATTGACAGACACAGTGGCCCGCCAGGCCCTGTGCTGCCAGCATGCCCCTTCCCCTCGTGGGCGGTCCCATGCCATGCCACACAGCCCCCCACCCAACACCTTCCTATGGCCAGAGCCCCCCCAGACCCACTCTGCCCAGCACCTCCCTCAGACCACCCCACAAACGCAAAACAGCCTGCACAACACCACCCCTGCCCAGCACCCCCTGCCCACAGCCCCACCACAACTGCCCAGCACCCCACACAGAACCCCCAATCCCTACTGCCCCAACACACACATCTTCCCTGCCCCGTCACAGCCCAGCACCCGCCCAGGTCCCCAAGGGACCCACTCCCCCACGCCCTGCCTCCCGGCCATACTCACCAGCCCTGCTGGGAGGTGACTGTGGCACAATCAGCCAGACCAGGGCCTGCTCCGGCCGGGCTCCCTCAAGAGCTTCCTGCCTGGAGGGGCCCAGACAAGCCCCCCCTTACTGCCCTCCCCACCTGACTGAGACTGTCCAGGCTTCTGCACCAGTCCCAGGCGGCTCAGCTCCAGGGAGACAGGTGGGGCCCCACAGGTGGTGGGAAGCAGAGACTGCCTGGAGCCAGAGGTGCACTGGGGTCTGTCCAGGGGCAGAGAGGAGCAAGGGGGTTGGGCCAGGGGACGGAGAGGAGCCCTCAACCAGCTGGTGGGCAGGCCAAGAGGAGCAAGTGGTGGGTGGGGGAAGCCAGCATGGTCTCAGGGCATGGTGCAAACGGAGCAGGCTGGAGCCCCTTCTGAGCCTGGGCCCGGCTCCATGGAGCCACTGGCACCATTGTAAACCCAGCACTGATCAAGGAGAGTGTTGTCTAGGGGTACCACACAGGGATGGGAGGTGGGATTGCTGGGTTCTAGCCCTCACTCAGCCACTGCATTGCTCTGTGGTTTGGGGAATGGCACTTTGAGAAGTAATATGCTCTAGTGGGTGACAAGGGCAGTCAGGACCAAAAGTCAGAGGAGGATCAAACCTGAGGCCGAGAGTATTTCATAGTCAAGTTCCAGGACATGGTCAATACCAAGGATCAGAGTGTGAGTCAGGTTTCGTGGTCTGAGCCAGGAAGTGAGGTCTGAATCAAGCTGAGATCAAAGTTGGGAGTTCAAGAGCAGGAATGGTCATGATAGCTACAAGAGATGCACACTATTGACCGGATGCTTTCTGGAATGCCCCTTGGGTTTATATAGATCAGGAGCCATGAGGCTGCTGCCTGTCAGACCCTTTGAGGTAGGACGTCCTGTCCTCTATGTCCACAGCAGGTCATGAGTAGTGCAGTGGAAACTGGGTATGGCTGCTGCTGGATGGCAGCATGGAGGGGTTCACAGCTTGGCAGGCTCAGGTTTGAAACCCATTGGCCTTTACAGTAGGGAACTGGTTTGGGGCTTAGATGAACTCTATTCTATCCTCAGCTCTGCACAAGGCACCCCTCTATGCCTTGGTTTCCCCTCCCACTCTTTCACTGTTTCTATTTAGCCTGTAAGCATGATATTCATTTGAAATTGTTAGTGACAAGGTATGCAGCAGAATTCACAGATGCATAAGAATCTGACACAGGCCACAATGTGAACACTTCTGCTGTTACATCTGCAACAACATCCTCCAAAAGTTGGCCACCTCAAAGTGGGGAGCCAATCCAGCTACTTTGTGAATCACTGTTATTGCTTTGTTGTACTCTACAGTGGAGTATGCATGTCCAGTGTGGGAATGATTTCTCCATGCTAAGAAACTAGACCCTGTTCTAAATGACAGCTGTCATGTAATAAGAGGATGGCTAAAGCCAACACCAAAGGATAGCCTGTACTTCCTGGCTGGCACTGCACCACCTGATCTCAGGAGGAAGGTAGCAAGCCAAAGGGAAAGATCACGGCAGATGGAAGACCCAATGAATCTGGTATATGGTCACACAGGAGTAATCAAATGCCTTACATTACAAAAGAGTTTTACAATCAGTGCTGTGCCTGTGGATATGACAGCTGGCAAGGCATGACTGAGGTTACAGAATGAAAGACTAAGCACAGTCGGACGCACTGAAATAGCTCTGGAACCCCAGGAGGACCTTCCTGGAGGGGCTGATACAGACTGGTCAACGTGGCAATGCCTGAACCACCTGCACATGCAAACTGGCAGATCAAAGACTAACATGATCAAATGGGGCTACTGTAATGACACAAATACATGTAAGTGCGGTGAAGTGCAGACCATGGAGCACTTGCTCATTTGCCGACTCCTTGGGGAGACCTGCAGCAGCGATGGAAAGAGCCACTGCTTGTGCACGGTTCTGGAAAAATATCTAGTTGTGATAAGGACAGGAGAAGAAGTCTGTGAGTAGGTGCAGCGACTGTCTCCCACGATATGTGCATACAGCAGCTAGCATCATGGGGTCCTGATCTCAGCTGGGGCCTCTATGTCCTTCCATAACACAAAGAATAAAAAGACAATAATGTTTTGCCTAATAACTCAGCCATATTTCCAGACAAGTCCCCTGATTTTGAGTGCCGAAGCACAACTGAGCACCCAAGCTTACTCAATCTCATTGTAAAACTCAAGTGAAAGGAGATCTTTTCTGCCTTGTCTTTACACCTCTCTGCAGCTGTTATTGATCATATGACTGAATGCTATTTATTCATCCTAGAATGTCTGCTTGTTGTAATTCATGCCATATGCTATCTGCTCTTTTGGAGTAGTTAAGGCCACGGAGTGTTTTGGGAACCAGTTTGCATGAAGGATGCAGTACAGAAGAATGTTGCATCGTAACTTGCCATGTTTCTAGAGACAGATGGTGCAAACATCTACTTTGCAAGGGGTAGTAGTGGTATGTAGTGACTGGAGCAGAGGACTGGGAGGCAGAAATCCTGGTTTCTATTCTCTGTGCTGTCACTGACTTGTTCTATGAGTTGGAGCAAATTGCTTACCTCTCTGCATGGGCTTTCTCTTCCTGGGGGTCAAAAACAGGGTTCTGGGGGGTCATGACCCGCCCTTTTCTTTAAGACAAGGCAGGGAGAGGGATCCCAAAGCTTTCTTCTGTTGTAATGCAGACTTTTCAGAAGCACTGCCCATCTGTAAACCTCTAAGGGCGCAGTTCTGGAACGTCATCAGAGCTTGTGAAAGTCTCTGGCTTTCAGATCCTCCAATGAATGGTGCTGAGGCACACAAAGGATCATCATTACTCTAGAACGAATCCAAATTGCTGGCTAGGGAAAATTCTATCCCTTATCGATAAAAGCACACAGGGGAAGGTTTGATGAGCTCACTGTTCAGTTCACATTTTATATTAAGGTTTGGTTTTTAGACAGCTTCTAAAGGGTTAATGGCTAATATATGTTATAAGCATGTTACAGACAGGAGTAGCACATGTTACAGATGGTTATAAGCACATTAGTAGACGCTTATAACAGTCATCTATAACAATTGATTAGTCAGGCATTAAAACATCTATTACTCCTCTTCAAATGGAAGCTTAAAATAAAGTGTGATTGGGACCCACAAACACATCCAGATCCCTCCACCCATGCTCATGTTGTGTAGCTGATGTTACTCTCCCGCTCTGGGTGGACCCTATGAAGCCATGAGAGCACTGCGTGTAGGCATGCAGAGTATAGGCAGAGCATGTGAATGTGTGTATGCATGTGATGATGTATGCACCAGGGCACGAGCTAACGGAGGACGTGAGAGTGAACGCAGAACAGTCCTGTCATCCCACCACCCCCCTCTCATCGGCTCTCAGCCCTGCAGACCTCTCCTGTAGGTGGTGCTGGATCTGGGAAAGGAGTGGACTCAGCTCCACCTGGCCACAAAACCCTGGACCCAAACCAATCATTGGGGAACTTCAGATCAGGCTCCAGATCTGGCTCCCAACCTTCCCTCTGTGTTTTCATCCTGTCACATGATCTCTGCAGCAGCTCCATTGCTCCAAGTAAACTCTGCAGTGGAAACTAGATTGGCTCAACTCATGTGCCTGGTGGGACTTCCTTTTTTGAAAGCCTGCAGGAAACTAATGAGCTGTGCAATGCTCATAATTCTCCCTCTCACCCCTGGTTTCTCTCTCTCTCCCTCCATGGATGCCGGCTCTTGCTGGGTTCATGGGCAGCCCCGTGGTGACTTCTTCCTGATCTCTTCCTCTCACTCATGGGCACCTGTGGGTGGATCAAACCCCAGGTGCCTCCAGCAGGCTCCCAGGGAGAAGTGAGGATGGATGGAAGGACCCACAGGAGACCTCAAAGTCCCATCCTGCCACGTCCTGAGTGCCTCCAGGTGAAGTACCCACATGAGCAAAATAAACATGTCACCTGCCTGGAGCAATTAGTCTAAGACTCTGTAGGATCCTACCAGTGGAAGGGAGAGGGTCTGTGGTGTGTGCAGGGAGATTTCACAAATGCTGCTGTCAAGCTCTGTGAAGATGTAATTGGGCCTGACAGCAGCATGGCTAATCAGCAGCTTGTTCTCTGTCTAGTCCTGTCATGCTGCTGAATGGACTCGAACGAAGGGCAGCGCTGGAAGCATGTGCGCAATTACAGCCAAGGCTAGAGAAACAAAGGGCCCTGCCAGCTTTTGGGGTGCTAGTCCACCACTTACCGAGACCCTGACATTCTGGGGCAGCCCAGGGGTTGTTGAGGGGCAAAGGAGCTGTGGAAGCTTTCAGCTCCTCCTGAGGCAACAGCTGTGTCTGTGGGGGTCTCTTGGCTCCCCTCCCTCTTCCCTTTGATCTCTCAGTCAGTCATCATTCCAGCTGGTCCATCCTTTCAGTCAGAGCGTTTCCCTGTCTGAAACTGTCAGCACTACCTCTGGCTTAGCCAGTGGGGGCGCAGGCCAGTGTCTTGGGCATTGCCCCCTGCCAACATGGGGAGCTTGGGACCAAAACTTGGATCAGCCTCATGGAGATACACAGAATTAGAGTCTTCAGTGACATAAGGGAGGTTTGCAGGGTGTGAAAAATACCCCCTTGAGAAGCACAGAGGTGCCGGAGCAGCCTTGCCTCAGCTCTGTTCACTCTCCTCATCTAGGGGGCCAAGAAGAACAGGGAGTGGGAGGGTGGGGCAGGCCAGAGTTGAGTCATGGCTGTGGCTGGAGTGGCAGCTCGCCAGGGCCTGGGAAGCAGACTGTAAGTTAGAGCAGCCCCTGAGACATACGGCAAGTATCCTGAGCTCGACAAAACTCAAGTTTTGAGTGAGTATTGGGTGAGTCTGTGAGCAAGTGTTGGAATCCTGAGCGTCATGGCTCGGGTGTGCATGGGCCCTCTTGATGCCAATCTTGGGACTGTGTATCTGGGGAGCCTGGGTGCTGGGCATGTCCGAGGTCAAGCATCAGACAAGTGAGATCTGAGCTGCATGTGGACTAGGTGTGACAGACACAGCAATTTCCTGCTGTATCCTTCGGAGACCTCACTGAATTAAGTTCAAGCCTCTTTGGGGTCTGTTGAATTATATAAAGGTGTCGGTGGTAGGCTGCCGTTGCACCTCAGCTCCAAACATGCACTGCCATGCCCAGGCCTAGTTAAGGAGGGTTATTCTTTTATGACAAGGTTAAATAACAAGCAGAGTGCAGTCTGAAGTCAATACCTGGCCCCCCGGCCTCAGGGCCACTCCTCCCAGGGGTCTCTGACACTCCAGCGCCTGGCAGCTCCCCAGCCTCAGCCAGCTCTGCTCCCCTCTTGGAGCAGCAGCCACAGGGATGCTTCTCTGAGACCCCCCTTGCGCCTGGTACTTACCACAGGAGTTAGCTCCACTTCTCTGTTGCCTTTGTTGCCCAGGGCCCAGCTTGTCTCCATCCTTCCCCCTCAGCTGCCTACTAGTGGCCCTTTAGAGACCCAGGGGAAGCCCAACCCTCTTTAGTTAGCTGGGTTGGGTTCACCTGCTCCAGTCCAGGGGCTCTGGGCTCAGTCCATCCACAGAGACCAGCTCCCCTGTGACCACCAGGGTTGTACGTAACCTCTTGAGGGGGGCGAGGTGACAGAGGTGAGGCCTGAGGGCTCAGAGGACTGTAGTGAACAATGGGCCAGACAAGAATAGACTGTCGGAGCAAAAGCGTGACGTGATTTTCCTGGGGAATATCTAGGGGTGGAGAATGTCAAACCCTCACCTTCAGTTATGCCAAAACCCAGCCTTTTGGAAACTGTGCCCTGAGCAGGGGGCCATTAACTGCTGGGCACTGTTACATGAGGCCAAGATCAAAGGCCCAAGCTGTATAAAGGAAAGACTGAGCTATTCCTGGTGGTTCTGGTTCTGACTCTGAGACAGCTGCAATCACGGGGAAAACCTGGGGGTGGGCAGTGGTGCTGGAACATTTTTCATAGTGAGGGTCCTGAAAGCCAGCTAAGGAAACTGTACAGCAATGGTCCCCAAACTTTTTACCTCATGCCCGCCCTTACCCCTCTCAAAACCTTCCCCACCCACCTGAGCTGGGGTTGGGAGCGGGGCTGTGGCTCCGGGAGCGGGGGACACGAACAACAGTAAGAGAGCCAAGGCTGGGGCCACAACTGGGGGATGGCCATGGGCCCAGTACCACAGGCATGAGGCCAGGAGCAGAGCCGTGGGGATGGGGCCAGCAACCGGGACCCAGCACGCAGGGCCAGGAGTGGAGCCCGGGGCATGGGCTGGGGGTGCTGCAGCACCCCCCTCATTCCTAGTTCCCGCACCTATGGTGGTGGATTTTGAAGGACTGACACCTACCAGAATCCAGTGTTGGAGCTGGGTTGGCCTGTGGTCAGCTTTTTAGCATATGTAGGTTCTTTTATTATTTTTAGTATGTTTCCTCTGCAATGCTTTCACCTTAAGAATAAATATGCTTGCTTAGAAAGAGCTGTGGGATAACTTATAACTGCAGCCATTACACTGTTCATAGACTCTGGAGAGAAAGGAAAGAGCAGACGTTGGCCTGTTTAGGCTGTCTGGCTTGCTGGGGATATCACAGTGTAGGCAGAGAGTTGTGCAACCTGGAAAAACAACCCGCTCAGAAGGAAGAGAGATGCGAATCTCTGCCCAGGAAAGGTGATGACTTAGGAGCTGGGAGCCTACAGTGAGTGCCCTTGCTGAACCACAAGGCGGAAATTCAGGTTCAGTTGCTCTGAACTATGACACTATCAATAGCTGAATTTCAAGCATGCACAGGGCCAGGATTTGGGTGAGCCTAAGGCGAGTTTCAAGCAAGACTGGCCTGACATAACTTTGGGGTGGAAGCATTGGAAATTGTCCAGTGAGACATGTTTTTGAGTTCAAACCCCTTGTAACTCATTGGATTCATCAGTATTTTGCTTTTTAGTGCTGGATTCATTTGAATCCAGGATTGAGAGGATTCCAACCTACACTGAGCAAAAGATTTACATGACACCGCTCAGGCAAGTCCCCATATTCTCAAGCCTCTGCCCTACTGCCCCTCTATAGGTGAGGCCAACAAGAAGTGGGTGAGCTCAGGCCAGATAGGTAAGATTCACACTTACGGTGAGAGCACCGGGGCCTCAATCTCCCCCCTGTCTGCGATGAGTAGAGAGAAGTTGGTTCATTCTGAGTTTGTGGTGTTGAGTGCTCTATGGATGCTAATTAGAATCCCAGCAAAGTTTTCATCCTTACCTGGCAGATAAACCCATGACAGTACCATTTACTGGGCTGGTTTTTCAGAGGACAGTTGAGTTCCTATGTGCTCTGTGTGGATGTAAATAAGTCTCATGGCACGGAGTCAGGGATTGGACTGTTGTCTTTGGCCTAACTGACTCCACAACTGTCAAATGTCCTACCTGTCTGGTTCATGCCCTCCCTCCCAGTGGTGGCTGCATTTCACCAGTGCTGTGTGTCTATAGCTTGCGAAGGGCTTTGGGGTGAAAGGTACTATATGAATGGGGAATGTTATTAAAGCTTTGCATACCGTTCCTGTCTCCACGGTTTAGGAAGGATTGAGAGGAGAACTAGAAAAAATACAGCTGAGATGACACATGAGGAGTGGATTATCAAATACATGAGGAGAGACTACAGGACCGAATGGTATAGAGTCTAAAAAAAGAGACAGCTCAGGGAGACGTGATCAAAGGCTGAACTGGAAAAGCCTTTGAGGTAGCAGTTGACATGAAGGAAGGGAATTATTCACAGTCTCAGAAGATGGCAGGGCAAGGAGCAAGGGCCTAAAGTTAGAGAAGGAAGAGTTGAAGCATCAGGACAAAATCCTAACAGTGCAATTGGGCAATGGAATGGCAGTCCCTAGGGGTGCAAATGGGGCTCTGCCACTGCAGAGAGCCAAGAATGGGCTAGCAAAGGCAACTGGGGACAAAGGCGCATGAGGCTGCCCAGTGCAGTGAGGTGGGATAACTGGCCTCTGCTCACCCTACACTGATTCTGTGAGCGAGGGAACTAGTTCCACTCTGATTTACACTCTTACAATTGTGTAGCTCATTGGGCCAAGTCCTATGTCCTGTTTCAGCTGCTTTCTGCCTCTTTGGCAATGCAAGGCAGCCATAAATGGCTGAGGATTTGCCATGCATACAGGAAATCCTATCTGAAAGGGGGTTCCAAAGAGGGTGGCTCTAGACTGTTCTCAGTGGTACCAGATGACAGAACAAGGAGTAATGGTCTCAAGTTGCAGTGGGGGAGATTTAGGTTGGATATTAGGAAAAACTTTTTCACTAGGAGGGTGGTGAAACACTGGAATGTGTTACCTAGGGAGGTGGTGGAATCTCCTTCCTTAGAAGTTTTTAAGGTCAGGCTTGACAAAGCCCTGGCTGGGATGATTTAATTGGGGATTGGTCCTGCTTTCAGCAGGGGGTTGGACTAGATGACCTCCTGAGGTCCCTTCCAACCCTGATATTCTATGATTCTATGATTCTATGAATCCTCAGAGGGCATAGAACTGCTACAGCAGCTGTACATGGCCGGGGAAAGAGTGTTTGGCCAGAGTTTCCCCAGACCCCAGAATCCTGGAACAACCTTTGCGGGGGGTGGGAATTGGCAAGTGGTATAAATTAGAGCAGCCTTGAGACTGCTCTAATTTATGCAGCGAACTGGCTCTCATATGGCCCCAGAATCAGCAGAGTGCAAAGGTGTCTGAAATCTGGCCTTCAACCTCCCTTTCTTCCTGACTTGTATGATTCCAGATTGGTCGCCACTCAGAATCTGAGCCAATGCCTCTAGTTCCAAAATGCTTTTACATTTGAGTTTATGGTTCGATTTCATTAAAACTTGGTAGAACTGTACATAATTTGTTTGTAATTCAACTAAAGCCCTGTAAACTACTCAGTCAGGTAGACAGACTGCTCCGACTCAGTCTCCCTCAGACATATCAAGTAGAAATGCCAAGAGGATTCTCTGGCACAAAATAATTGTAGTTTTAATTAGTCTTACTTTCTGATGCCATTTTAATTTTGCTTCGGATTTTCCCCATAAGTAAGCAGCTTAACAACAGGGAGGGGGAAGGACTCAGTCCTTCTGAAGCAGCACTGCTGTAAATTTTAACCTATGGGGTCAGTAGCTGTGGTTCTATTGGTGCCTTCAGAAATGCATTTAAAATAGGAGGAGCTGGCAGCAATCACTGTATTTAGATTGTCCGACACTTTCCATTATAAATGTGTTTCTTTGAGATGTTCTCGCACCTCCATTTTTGCAGCAGGCCTTTGATATTCAGTGGGATAAAGGCCCCTCAGCTATGGAAGTGCCTTTTCTTTGGCCCATGAAATTCCATTCAGCTTCTGCTGAGATATAAGCTGTTAAAATGGCTATTTTCCTTCTTATGCGTCCAGAAGGGTTTCTTCAGGTATGTTAGCAACAACAAGAAAGTCAAGGAAAGTGTGAGACCCTGAATGAATGAGGGAGGCAACCTAGTGACAGAGGATGTGGAAAAAGCTAATGTACTCAATACTTTTTTTGCCTCTGTCTTCACGAACAAGGTCAGCTCCCAGACTGCTGCACTGGGCAGCACAGCATGGGGAGGAGGTGATCAGCCCTCTGTGGAGAAAGAAGTGGTTTGGGACTATTTAGAAAAGCTGGAGGAGCATCCAAGAGTGCTAAAGGAGTTGGCAGATGTGATTGCAGAGCCATTTGCCTTTATCTTTGAAAACTCATGGTGATTGGGGAGGTCCCGGACGACTGGAAAAAGGCTAATGTAGTGCCCATCTTTAAAAAAGGGAAGAAGGAGGATCCTGGGAACTACAGGCCAGTCAGCCTCACCTCAGTCCCTGGAAAATCATGGAGCAGGTCCACAAGGAATCAATTCTGAAGCACTTAGAGGAGAGGAAAGTGATCAGGAACAGTCAGCATGGATTCACCAAGGGCAAGTCATGCCTGACTAATCTAATTGCCTTCTATGACGAGATAACTGGCTCTGTGGATGAGGGGAAAGCAGTGGACGTGTTGTTCCTTGACTTTAGCAAAGCTTTTGACATGGTCTCCCACAGTATTCTTGCCAGCAAGTTGAAGAAGTATGGGCTGGATGAATGGACTATAAGGTGGATAGAAAGCTGGCTGGATTGTCAGGCTCAACGGGTAGCGATCAATGGCTCCATGTCTAGTTGGCAGCCGGTATCAAGTGGAGTGCCCCAAGGGTCAGCCCTCGGGCCGGTTTTGTTCAATATCTTCATTAATGATCTGGAGGATGGTATGGATTGCACCCTCAGCAAGTCTGCAGATGACACTCAACTGGGAGGAGAGGTAGATATGCTGGAGGGTAGGGATAGGATACAGAGGGACCTAGACAAATTAGAGGATTGGGCCAAAAGAAATCTGATGAGATTCAACAAGGACAAGTGCAGAGTCCTGGACTTAGGACGGAAGAATCCGATGCACCACTACAGACTAGGGACCGAATGGATAGGCAGCAGTTCTTCAGAAAAGGACCTGGGGTTACAGTGGACGAGAAGCTGGATACGAGTCAACAGTGTGCCATTGTTGCCAAGAAGGCCAATGGCATTTTGGTCTGTATAAGTAGGGGCATTGCCAGCAGATCGAGGGACGTGATCGTTCCCCTCTATTCGGCATTGGTGAGGCCTCATCTGAAGTACTGTGTCCAGTTTTGGGCCCCACACTACAAGAAGGATGTGGAAAAATTGGAAAACGTCCAGCGGAGGGCAACAAAAATTATTAGGGGACTGGAACACATGACTTATGAGGAGAGGCTTAGGGAACTGGGATTGTTTAGTCTGCGGAAGAGAAGAATGAGGGGGATTTGATAGCTGCTTTCAACTACCTGAAAGGGGGTTCTAAAGAGGATGGATCTAGACTGTTCTCAGTGGTAGCTGATGACAGAACAAGGAGTAATGGTCTCAAGTTGCAGTGGGGAAGGTTTAGGTTGGATATTAGGAAAAACTTTTTCACTAGGAGGGTGGTGAAACACTGGAATGCATTACCTAGGGAGGTGGTGGAATCTCCTTCCTTAGAAGTTTTTAAGGTCAGGCTTGACAAAGCCCTGCCTGGGATGATTTATTTGGGGATTGGTCCTGCTTTGAGCAGGGGGTTGGACGAGATGAGCTCCTGAGGTCCCTTCCAACCCTGATATTCTATGATTCTGTCATTCTATGATTTTAAAAAAACACGTGTTCCCCCCATTGGCAAGAAATGTTTGAGCTCTTATAAGCCTTTCAGCCAGAGGGGGTCGATTTTGTCCGAGTTACGTATGTGGGGCCTGATTCAGACACTCTTGCTCATGCTCAGTAGTGTCTTGCCCCAGGAGGAGGCTCACCAGTTTAGCCTGTGGTTCTTCCTGTACGCTGGTCCAGAGAAAGTATTGTGGCTCAGAGAATCTGGCAAGTCATCTTTGTTGGGGCAGATCCTGAGACCAGACGCACATAGGCATTGTCTAGACTGGGATCTAAGAGGTGATGTCAGCCTGTGTCAGCTCATCAAGTGTAGACTAGGTGGCGTAGACTTTAACCCCTGCTAATAGGGGGCAACCAGGAGGAGAGTTGGGGGTCTCAGCCTCCTGCCCTTGGCCATAGGCACTACCACAAATTCCCGGACTCTCTGCTGGGAGGGGAGGAGAGGTCTGGGCCAGTCTCTCTCACCTGGGGCTAGTCCTTGGAGATGGGAAAGAAACAGCGATTGAAGCAGTCAGTGACTAGCATGGCTCCCCTCCTTAGGAAAATTATGGCTGTGCCTGTGCCTGCTAAGCTCATCAAATTAAAGCCCAAGTTCCCTGTATGCTTTAAGAGGACCAGGTTAACACATTTCAAAGACAGCATCACCTCGTCTACACTAGACTTTGAAAGTGTGTTTGCTATCATCACACCTTAAATCCTAGTCTAGACAAGGCCTAAGAAACCAGAGCTCAGGCCCCCCAAATGCCTCTCTACCAACCATTTGAACCCCAAGCAGTTGGGATGGTCCCATTCATAGAATATCAGGGTTGGAAGGGACCTCAGGAGGTCATCTAGTCCAACCCCCTGCTCAAAGCAGGACCAATCCCCAATTTTTGCCCCAGATCCCTAAATGGCCCCCTCAGGGATTGAACTCACAACCCAGGGTTTAGCAGGCCAATGCTCAAACCACTGAGCTATCCCTCCCTCCCATTCCTTGGGCCAGTGCTTGCCTGACCTTTTTGTGCCATTACTTCTATTAGTATTTGCATTCTAATAGCATCTGGTGACCCCCCTACAATGATCTGGACCCTGTTGTGCTGGGTGCTGTACAGACTCACAGTAGCAGACAGTCCCTGCCCCAAAGAATTTGGTCTAATAGACAAAGTGGTGGGGGGGAAGAGAAAGAGAGGTGAAGTGACTTAACTTGCCCAAGGTCACTGGCACAGCCAGGAACAGAACCCAGGTCTCCAGCACTCTATCCCCTAGGCCCTATAGCCTCCCTACTGCAATACTGCTACCCACACCACCTTGCCCTGCTCTAGTGCACACTGCCTGGCATCCCAAGCACTTTACAAGCAGAAGTGAATGCAGCCCCCAACCCAACACCCCTTTAGTGCAGTCAGACAGCTTGGGATAGTCTATACATTTCCTCCTATTGATGCCACAATCCCTCATTCTGGGTTCACAATCTCCATGCCCTAGCATAGATTCTAACCCCCTGCTAATGTGGGGTGGTGGGGTTTGCTGGGTGACCAGATGTGACCAGAAATTCACGGTCTCTCAGCTGATCAGGAATGTTGGGTTTTTGGAAACATGTAGTTCACACTGAGCAGGTGTGGACTGAACACATGCCTGGCACAGTCAGTGCAGCTGGGTGGCAGGCCGGGAAGGTCCGGTGTGGCCAGGGAGGGGAGATATCAGTGGGGAGGTGAAGTGGAGTCTCATGGCACATTGTGGAATCCCGTAAGTCATTTAATTAAGTTTCTGTGTAGGGTGTCTCGGGAGCAGTGGGACCTCAGGAACTGAATGGTTCCTGGATGGCCCCTACCCCAGCACATCTCAGACAGGATTGCTTCCCTCCTAGTCATGCTCTTTGCTGGGTAAAATGAGAATGGGGAAAGAAGAAGGGCACAAGAGTTTTGCTCCTATGTTGGCCTGGGTTAGATTGTCAAACTGGTTAAGGGATTTAACACAACTCTGTTATGGATCAGACCCTTCTAAAGAGGAAGTATGGTCCAGTGATTAGGACTCGCACCTCTGGAGACCCTTGCTCCTTTACTCATTTCCTGTGGAGTGGGTCACTGAGTTGCCCTGTGCCTCAGTTTCCCCATCTGTACAATGGGGACATTAGCCTTGCACTGCCCCAAAGGGAGGTTTGGAGGATAATGACATTCGATATGGTGAGATGCTCAGGTATTGCAGTGATGGGGGCTGTACAAATACCTTAGCTAGACTGCACTGAAAATCTCATCGTCTTTTAATGTCATATGCCAGCCTCAGAACTATCTACAACATATTGCTCTTCTTTTCATAGATTCATAGATTCATAGATATTTAGGTCAGAAGGGACCATTATGATCATCTAGTCTGACCTCCTGCACAACGCAGGCTACAGAATTTCACCCACCACTCCTACAAAAAAAAACCTCACACCTATATCTGTGCTATTGAAGTCCTCAAATTGTAGTTTAAAGACCTCAAGGAGCAGAGAATCCTCCAGCAAGTGACCCGTGCCCCATGCTACAGAGGAAGGCGAAAAACCTCCAGGGCCTCTTCCAATCTGCCCTGGAGGAAAATTCCTTCCCGACCCCAAATATGGCGATCAGCTAAACCCTGAGCATATGGGCAAGATTCATCAGCCAGATACTACAGAAAATTCTTTCCCAGAAAATTCTTTCCCAGGTAACTTGGATCTTACCCCATCTAAAACCCATCACAGGCCATTGGGCCTATTTACCATGAATATTTAATTACCAAAACCATGTTATCCCATCATACCATCTCCTCCATAAACTTATCGAGTTTAATCTTAAAGCAAGATAGATCTTTTGCCCCCACTACTTCCCTCGGAAGGCTATTCCAAAACTTCACTCCTCTGATGGTTAGAAACCTTCGTCTAATTTCTAATCTAAATTTCCTAGTGGCCAGTTTATATCCATTTGTTCTTGTGTCCACATTGGTACTGAGTTTAAATAATTCCTCTCCCTCTCTGGTATTTATCCCTCTGATATATTTATAGAGAGCAATCATATCTCCCCTCAGCCTTCTTTTAGTTAGGCTAAACAAGCCAAGCTCCCTGAGTCTCCTTTCATAAGACAAGTTTTCCATTCCTCGGATCATCCTAGTAGCCCTTCTCTGTACCTGTTCCAGTTTGAATTCATCCTTCTTAAACATGGGAGACCAGAACCATCCCAGCTCTCACCTACCACTTTAAAGAAAAAGAGAGAATTGCTGGGGTTCTGAACGGAACTCAGAGATAACATTGGCCGGTTTTCATGATATTTAGCATGACATTTTCTGACGAGAGGAAATCCTAAAATGCATCATGTTGAGAGAGGATAATTTGTGCTTGGGGAGAAAAATCCCAGATAATTTATTCCATAGATTTCATGCCACATGAAACACCTGGAAAATAGCCATATGGTTTTCCATATGGGTGGTGACTATTTTCCAGAGTACAGAAAGGCAGATTGTTGGAAGAACTCCCTGTTCTGTGATTTGTTGTGTTATTTTTTTAAACCAGAGCGGCATTTACAGTGTAATGTTTCCTAGATGCTGAGTCTTGTTTAGATAATGCTCCGAGCACACCTCTAAGCAGGGAAAGGCAATTAGAAACAGCAATCTGCTCCTTCATCTAGAGCAGGAGTCGGCAACCTTTGGCACACGGCCCATCAGGGTAATCCGCTGGCAGGCTGTGAGACATTTTTGTTTACATTGACCATCCTCAGGCATGCACCCCCTGCAACTCCCAGTGACCACGGGTCACCGTTCCAGGCCAATGGGAGATGCGGGAAGTGGCCCAGGCCTCAGAGACATGCTGGCTGCTGCTTCCCACAGCTCCCATTGGCCGGGAATGGTGAACTGCCACTGGGAGCTGCCGGGAGCTGTGCCTGTGGACAGTCAACGTAAACAAAATGTCTCGTGGCCCACCAGCGGATTACCCTGATGGGCCACGTGCCAAAGGTTGCCGACCCCCGATTTAGAACATGATGCCTCACCTCTGGCATGGGAGCTGCAAAGATCCACTCTGTACTCCAGGATGGAGGAAAAGACATTTTGATTTAAGCAACTGTGCCACTACAGGCTATGCAATTCCTGGGTCTCCTAAGTGAAGCAGCATTGGGCTTAGCTGGTCTGAGGATCGGAGACCTTTAAAGGAAATAGAAGATAAAAGATGATGTTAGTGATTCATTGGCCAACACTGTTCCCTCTGGATCAATAGGTCAGCATTTTGTTAGGGGACAAAGATGTGCTGTCATTCAATTGAAATGCGCTAGTTAAACCCTCCGAACCAAACCACACATGGTCATTAAAGATCTGATGTCACCATCTGCAAGAACATTAGCCCCAGTGTCCTAGGTAAACACCAGCTTTTGTAATGATTGAGGTTTCCTAAACTTCCCCTGCAGCTCCTCAGAGTAAAGGATTCTTCTTCACACACTGCCCTAAGCTGTTGTGTGGTGGATCTGCTGGGTTGCATTTCAGAGGGGCAGATGGGTAATTCATACTTATATCATAAGCAAAGAGCCCTGGGGTCCTACTGGATGAAGGGCTAATGTGATCATGGGGTACATTAATGGGAATCTGGAATAGGAGCAGAGAGGTTATTTTATCTCTGTATTTGGCACTGGTGCAACCACTGCTGGAGTCCTTTGTCCAGTTCAGGTGCCCACAACTCAAGAAGGATGTTGATAAATTGGAGAGGGTTCAGAGAAGAGCTATGAAAATGACTAAAGAATTAGAAAATCTGCCTCAGAGTAACAACCCGAGAAGCTCAGTCTATTTCGCTTAACAAAGAGAAGCTTAAGGAATGACTTGATCCCAGTGTTTACATGGGGAACAAATACTGAATTATGGGTTCTTCTATCTAGCAGAGGAAGGTCTAACACCATCCAATGGTTGGAAGCTGAAGCTAGACAAATTCAGAGTGGAAATAAGATGTAAATTGTAATGGTGTGAGTAATGAACCATTGAAACAACTTACCAAGGGCCATGGTGGAGTCTCCGTCACTGGCAATTTTCAAATCAAGATGGGCTGTTCTTCTAACAGTTCTGCGCTAGGGATTGTTTTGGGGAATTTCTCTGACCTGCGCTATATAAGGAGGTCAGACTAGAGATGATCACAGTGGTCTCTTCTGGATTTGAAATCTATAAATCTATAATAACAATACCTTTCATAGCACTTTTCAGGGGTAGCTCTCAAAGTACTTTGCAGTATGTAATATATGTCATCCTTACAACAGACAGGGCTGTCATCCTCATGTCACAGATGGGGAACTAAGGCACAGAGAGGCTACATGATTTACCCAACATCCTACAGGAAGTCAGGGGCAAAGTGCGTACTTGAACCCAACTCCCCCAAATGCTATAGGAGGGCCCAAACCACCAGGCCAGGCATTCTGAGAGTAGCTGCCTGGGGCTTCTGAGCTTTTGTTGTGAGGGCCAGTGGAATGGATCCCTGAGGCCAGAGCAATGGAGCTCTGTTGATCTACATCTGCTGAGAATTTGGCCATTTAGAAATCTCTTGGAGCAGGAACCTCATCCTTATAGCACCTTGCACAGCTCTGGCACTCTATAAGGCTTGTGCTAGTCACGTGGCCAGTGGAACTTGGCTGCCTCGCAACCAGTGGTCCATGAGCAGCTTGAATAGTGGGTGAGCAGCATGCAGTGCCAAACAAGCAGCTGTTGTGGGTCTGGGGACAGGAATCAAGGAAGATGTACCCCACTGAGGGGAGATTTTCAAAGTTACTGAAGGGATTTGGGGGCCCAATGGGGGCAGGGGTCCAGACCTTCAAAGACATTTAGGTGCTTAACTCTCACTGACAGTGTGAGGCTCTGGGCCTGGGTGTCCAAATCCTCTAGGCAGCATTGATATTTTAGGAGAGGTGATAGAGGGGCTTTCCAGCCTCCCCTACATTCAGATATTTGGGGTCAAATCCCAGGCAGCAACAAATAAATGCCTGGTGAGGAAGGCCCAGTACAAATGTCATCTTTACTCAGCCCTCAAAGGACTGAGGGGCAGCCACACCTCCTTCTCCCACAATCCCTTGGGGCTGGATATCCCATGGCATTGGGTGGAGTGGGAGGGGCAATTTTGCCTCTGGAATTCCTCAAGCCTTGAGCACCAAAGATCTTGTGGCTGCTTCCATTCTTCCTCTTCCCCCTGCACCTTTCTCCAGCATGGGCAGGATTAAGGATCCTTTCTGAGCTGCCTGTTTTTTGTGCCACCCATTTTCCCTGGGCAGAGGGGGGATAAGCCTCTGTAGCCGATCCAACAGGAGAGAATGTTTCTGTTTCTCAAATGTTGCTGCCTTGAGGGGCCTAGGAGCCGCCTCCAGAGCTTCTCCCAAAACAAACCACAGCTCTTCTGCTTCTTTCCCAGCCCCCACTCAGTTATGGAATTAGAAAGGTTGAGAAAATGACCAATTTTCAGCTGATCCACCAGCAGAGGCCAAAATCAATTATTCTGATTACAGAGAGTGCCATGGGGAATAGTAATCAGAGAGTCATGAATACATTACTGCTGCTTTGTTTGCATCCTTTTCTCGCTGCATACCACATCAGGTGGGGATCGCAGCTCAGTCCAATGTACCTCTTTCTGGGCTGGGAGAGGCTGTGTTATAGCCAGGGATTCTTGTCACTTCTGGAGGCCTGGCTTCAATGCTTCCTTGGGCAACAACAAATGTATTGAATTGTGGGGAGTCTCAGTTTAGTTCTTTGAATAATCCATTCAGTAGTATTGCCAAATGGTGGGGGGGCAGTCTGTGTTCCAAGGGGGAAGAGCAGGCTTATAAATCGGAGCAGGGGTTTATTGACACATCTTTGTGAAGGGCCAACAAGTGGAATTACTATGTTGGGAGTACGGTGTGGGGAGGAGATCGGAAGAAAAGGGGAGTTGCACATCAGTAGTCAGAGCAATTGTGCATTAGCAAAGCTGTGTGCAGGATCCGGGGATGAAGCACCAGGGATACTGCAGGATTAAGGTGCACCAGCAGGACTGGAATAGCAGGAGGGCTGCAGCTCAGGGTAAGGTGCATCAGCAGAGCTGTGTGGGGACTATGGATTAGAAACCAAAAGGTGCTATGGGTCAGGACTGAGGTGCTTTGGTAGAGTTGGGAGGTAGGAGGCAAGGATTAGAATATCGGGGGGTTCTGTGGGTCAGGACTGAGGTGCACCAGCAGAGCTCTGTACAGGACCTATGTGAGAAAGCTGGGTCCACCTTTAAAATGAAACTCCCCCAATGACAGTATAACCCCATTCACGCAGCAGGCATGCATATTGATGGTAACTTTAACACATAACAATCACTCGCCCTCTCCATCCTCTCCATCCTTTATTTCCTGTGGAAAACCTCCGTGATGGTGCTTACTAGTGCACAGAAACATACACAAGCACTGAGTGTCATTGTTCTGCACTGCTGCCCTAACAGGAGAGCTGGTCCTAAAGGGAGAAAGTTCCAATATTAGTCTTAGCATCTATACTCTGGTTACTGTGTGCCCTCTACTGGACAGAGTCAGAACTGCTCAACTGTGTGTCATGGGGCCTGCCTTTAGAGTTGACTGGGAATTTTTCAATGAAACTTCTTTTCATTGGAAAATTCTAATTTACTAAACTTAAACTTTTGGTGAAAATGTGTTGGTTTCGACAAAACATTGGTCAGGAAGGTTTCTATAGTCCAGGATGGAATTTCTGCTCAGAACCAGCAAGAGAGTATGTGCCCTAAATAGCCATATCACTCACCCAGGATGGAAGAGATATGTGTTCAAATCCCTGCTCTGCCAGGTTCAGAGCAGAACAGATCAGTTCCCTAATCACCAGGCTACAGATTCAATCGCTCTGTTGTGCTGGCCCAATGAATAACCAATTATTTATACAGAGTGTACCAACTCCAAGAGGCAAACAAACTCAAGATGACCTAATTGCCCAGTGATTAGGGCAATGTGAGTGCCAGGTTCAAGTCCTTGCTATGCTGGATCCTCTCACTGATGTGTAACAATAACAAATTTCAAGCCTGTGAAATGGAGTTAGTGCTTTCTGGCTAGCCCTGCCTCCAAAGCAGAGAGTCCCTTTAGCTGAAGGGCTCTGTGCAGGCTCACAAACAGAAGGGGCAAAGGGGGCAATTGCCCAGGGGCCCAGGTGATTTAAAAGGGCCTGGAGGCCCCCAGCTGCCGCGAGCCCCAGGTCCTTTTAAATTGCCCGGACGGGCTGCAGGGCTCCTAGGTGTGCGCAGGGTGGTACGGGCGGTGGCGAAGGCAGTCGGGCAGGCATGTGGAAGCCCTGGCCATGCCGGAAGAGCATGCCCAGCAGCACATCCAGCAGCTCACTGGGCACCAGCCAACACGGGTGTAGCACCACCCAAATGTCAGGCAGATCGCATCCTCGGCTTGTGCATGCATGCACCAGCCGCCACAGGTGGTCCAGCTCCGCGCCCATGTGGCAACACCACGCCAGGCCTGGTGTCCCATTGACTATTCTGCTCTGGGGCCCAGAATTACCATTGGCAGGCCTGGCTCTGTGCTTTTGGAGCAGGAGGATCTGAGTTTCATCTGTATTGCAGCAGTCTGAAGCTCTGTGTGGCTGAGGCTTGCACCAGAGGGACAGCCACAATACCCCAGTAGGCGTAGACTGGCTGTAATGTCTCACTGGTGAGCTAGCACGTTTTGTTCTGGAAGATGTTTTCCTGCTTTTGTTTACTATGAACACCACCCCATAGCACTGAAATGCAGCCACCCCTTGGGTAGGGCATTCTTCTTTGCTTCTTACACTCAGCTGCTATGGTGCTGTAGGTAATGTGTACCCAGAGCAACAAACAGGCAGCCTTCAACGCCTCCTTTTCTGTGATCCTCATTCTTATCCAGCAAGACACTGCTGCCAGTTAGTTACTGCATAAAAGCAGCATGTGTGATACCGAAGAGGCAGTGGAGAGGGAATACTGGTGCTGGGCAGGTGCCTGTAGCCTGAGGTAATGAGTGCCCTCTGCTTTTGCTGTCGCGTGCACTACATTCTCAGGATCAGACCCACGGACTTTCCCCTGGCCACTGGCTGTTTGGCAGCACTCCTGCATTTCTAAAGAGGTCAGTTTGCTTTTAAACATGTCATTGTACATCCATGTTTCCTCAGGCCTTGAGGCATTGAGAAAAGCCCCCTGCCAGTGGGGCTGGGAGGAGGTTTTTCATTGTAGCAGCCCCAGACACTTGAGGACATTTGAGGACACAGAGCTGAGGAGTAGAGTGGAGGCGGGGAGAGCCTGTCTGCAGTGTGTTTATAGACTCAAGCCTTGCCAAAGGAAGCTAACAGGAAGCTGTCAATTAGCCTCTGTGCCTTGATTTGTGTGGTAAATCAGCTCCTCCAAAGGAACATTAAGGAACTCTGCTATATTTTGTTTTCCAAAGTCTGTCTATCCACCTGGCCGTCCAGCAGCAGTATTTTGCTATCTAGGGATACAGATTTATTTATTTTAGAGCCAGAAGGGACCACTTTTATCATCTAGTCTGACCTCCTGCGTGACACAGGCTAGAGAGTTCCACCCAGTAATTTCTACAATAAGCCCATAATTTACGGTTGAGCTAAGTATATCTTTTAGAGAGACACCCAGGCTTGATTTAAAAACTAGGTAAGGTAGGTCTCTCTGTCTATCAGAATTGTATCTAAGAACACCCAGAACTCTTTGATTTTTGAAAATGAACACATTTTAAAAGTCAAATAGAGTTTTCATCACTGATAGTGGCTGTTTCCTTTTCATGAGTGACCATGCTTGGGCAGGGACACTAGGCTGGTTAATTTCACATCCTGTTTCTAGTCTGTTTCACATCCTGGTCTCTCCTGCTAGCCCAAGGCTATGGTATTTGGACTCCTATAATAAGCTATATATATAACATCTTTTACAAAACCTAAACATGGGGGCTAAACAATCACTTCTCACTGGCTGTTTAAATAGTTTTAAAGACAAGAATCAAGCAAGTGTGTAGATATCTGATACGAAACACGATGAAAGATCATCCTTCACTGGGGCATGCTTTAAAAGGGGCTCTGGGAGACATCAGCTACACACATCACAGTGCAGTGCCAGGGACAAGGCAAACCAAGGGTAGGAGATCAGTGTACCCCCATTTACAGAGGGGAAACTGAGGACCAGGGAGATTAAGGGCCAGATATTGAAAGCATTCACCACTGTGAGTGCTAAATTCTTTTGAAAACCTTGGGTCTAAGCCACTCGCTCAAGGTGCTACAAGAAGTCTGTAGCAAAGTGGGGAACTAAATGAACAGCTCAAGAATGCCAGTCCACTCTCTTAACCACAACTCCAGCCTCAACCTTGCCCATCCCAGACTGCCTTTATTCCTTGGAACGGCTCTTCCACAGTCTCAGCCCTCTCTGTTCAGAAATCTTGCCTGCTTATGCAGCCTGCACTTGCCTTTGGTTGTCAGTATTCTCTCTAAAATGTCACAATTCACTGAAGTAAAACCAAAAGGAAATAAGAAAAACCCTATACTAAAAAAAAGATGCTAATAAAGATATTGTTCATTTGTTTGATGGCATTAACTGCATTTACATATGCTCCAGCAACATTTCTGTCTGTCCAACAGTTCACTCTGAGTTTGAATTCAGCTGAGTGTCCCCAGTAAAATGTTAAATACACAGTAATATAAGCACTGGCAGCGGGGAACTTTCCAATGAGTACTGAGAGGGTAGAGCTTGGGAAAGCAGGAAAGTGAGTTGGAAGCAGCTTGAAAGACAACCAATTTTTTTTTGGTGGGGGGTCTATCTAGGTTCATATATGATAAATCAAGAAGGGACCACTGTGATTAACTAGTCTGGCCTTGTGCATAACACAGGTCGTAGAACTTCCCTGAATTGATTCCTGTTTGAGCTAGACTATCTGGACTGGGGTGCGATAGAGTCTGTTAACCCCCTTACCAGCTATTCTACCACCATGGACAAAGTCACAGTATGGCCAGCCCCAAGCATTCAAAAATCATGAGATTGTTCTAAACATGGCCATGTTTTCAAGCTTTACCCTGTAGCCACCAGGACTTGAAATTTTCCTTTTTGTAAAAATGAAAACTGAGATTCTCCTGTCCCGTGACTCCTGGAGCTAGGGCTTTAAGCAAAACACCAAGTCTCCTGAGACCCATTTTCAAATCACAAGAGTTAGCAACACTGTAAAGATTGAGGGTGGGGGCACTTCTCCCTGGATTAAATTCACTTGTGGGTCCACACTGGTTTGCAGAGGGCCCTGCGGGTGGAAAGGCCTTGGGAAGGCAGAGATGATGCTAGCTCCAGTCTCCTCTCCACTGAAGCTGACGTGGCCAGGGCTTAGATTCAGCACATGTCCCCACCAAAATCCTCTGACAATGGGTTGCATCTGGGGTGGATGCGTGCGCTGACCCAGGGAAAGGGGATAGCAGTGCCATTGGCTGCCCTTTCTCAAGTAAACAGACCCCTCTCTAGCATCCACACCTCGCTGGATGTCTCTCTCATTGGCTTGCAGATGCTGTAAGCCAGGGCTGCTTCCAAAGCTCTCTTTCGGGCAGCATTTTAAGAATACAGCCATATGCTCACAGCTCTTAATGAGACAAGCATGTAGACTAAAGACTCGGCCTCCTTTAGACTAATTGTAGGCAACCCCTCAAGAACTGCAGGGTGCTGCTGAGCACATGCAGCACAGCGCAGCCTACAGGGCTGCAGTCAGCACTGGTGCGAGTCTCATTATTGCTGCTGAGCTAAGGCTGGCTTGGCAGATGGGCTCCCCTGGGACTTAACGGGGCATCTCCAGGGGCTGGGTGCAGTTCTAGCTTACCCCAAGAGCAGCTGGGCCAGGCCTGGACCACGGTCCTTTTTGAAGGGGGCAGAGGAGGAGGGAGGGGGCAGAACTGCCTTGATTTCTCACAGTAATTACAGCTGTTTATTTTCCATGGGGAAGGCGCGGAATAAACCTGTCTTCTCCAGAGCTGTTTAAATTGTGCATGTGATTAGCCTGCGATAAAGGGCACAGTGGCTGCTCAGAGCCTCTGGTTCATGGGGATCAGGGCTTCTGCCATTTGGGCTACAGGGCTTGCCCCCCTCTGGGTGCTAGGTTGGGTCACTCTCCCCGGACCCCCCTCCCAGGCGAGAGTAGGAGAGAGCAGCAGGCCCTTCCTTCCCCACCCCGCAGCCATGGCTGGCAGACCAGTGGGTTGCTCTTGTCTCTGCCCAGCAGGAGGCACGATCAGGCAGTGGTGGAAGGAAGGGGCTCCTCCTCTGGGTCTGGGCGGCTAGAGTGGCCTTAACAAGCCCCCAGCTGGTGGGTCTTTTGGAAGATTAGGATAATGAATCCCTTTGGCCTCCAACTGCTGCACCCTTCTCCACATAGGAGCAGAGCCTTGCTGACAATGGGCAGATCCCCAGCTGGGGTAAAATGAGCCCCATTCCACTGGACATCAGAGTGACTCCCAGTGTAGGCCAGCTGAGCATCTGGCACACTGAGCTAACCAGAGCTAGGATGAGTTACGCAGGACATGAGACTGGAAGTGATGCTGAGTAGGGGCAGTGAGTCCAGGCCCTGCTGTTACAGGGAACCCCATCGTATACCCCAATTTATACCAGCCGACCGAGCAGTAGTGCTATTGACTTCACTGGCACGATGATGATTTACACAAGATGTGGCCGCAGTGTGTTTGGATATCACATACCAAAGCAAACAGCTAAGCTTTGTGCAGGTGGATGGGAGGCATTGTTTACATTGGTTTGGCCCTTTGTTTATGTACAACGGGGATGTGGAGCATGGTGCATCCTGGGAGCTCCATTCCCAGATCCGAAGGCTGATGGATAATTGGGGATTGTATTTAAGAGTTAGATTAGGATAAATAGTTTAATTTGCAGGATGGAGTGGGTGCTGGGGAGGCAGGGAAAACAGGGCATTTGCAGCAAATATCCCACTGGAGTGTTGGAGGCAGTTATATTTGGATCCCAGCCATGTGATTTGAGTGATTGACAGCTCTGCCGCAGGTGCGTCTTTCCCAATGTTCCTCAGATGTTGCATTGAAATTCAAATTACGTTTCTCCGGCTGCCATGTCTCATTGTCACTTCGTTAAAGACTAATTGTTACTTTTTTAATACACTGGAATTGCAGGGAGGTAGGGGTGACACAGTGTTTTAATAATAATAATACAAAAGGAATCCTTTGGATAGTAAATCACTCCCTTCTTCCACCCAGCAGCTGCTCCGCTCCTCAGCACAACAGCAATCAAGGCACTCCATCATTCATCATGGGTTTGTTTGGAAGAGCACTTTTGCTTTGGTAAACAGTGTGATTCCTTCTGCATAGCAGAGAGGTTCTCTGGTTGTTGTTTTTTAACCCATTATAGATGACTGGGATGGGGGGGCTTACAACCATGCACTTGTTCCTTAAACAGCAAGGCTTCCTGAGGTTGCTTACCGTCATTTCCCATCAATGGGAGTTAGGTGTCTACATACCTTTAAAAATCTGTCCCTCTGTGTCTTGATGGCCCAGCTGTAATAGCAAGTTTAGGTGGATGAAAGATTGTGAGGAGCTCAGCTACTATGGCACTGGTACTTTTGGAATGGAATGGAGAGAAATGAAGTTACCCTGCTGTAAAAATAATAGTAATAACTAAAAAAATAAACAATTAGCCTGTGGCACTCATTGCCACAAAAATCATTGCGATCAAGAGATGAAAAAAAAGGATTGTCTGTTCATCTGAATAACAAGAATATCCATTTATAAGAGTAAATTGAGACAATGTTGCTGAGTAGCTATCACACTGGACTGGCACTCAGAAGATATGGGTCCTTTCCACATCCACGCTGGATGACCTTGAACATGTCACTCCCCCCGTGCCTCAGTTTCCTCATCTGTAAAAGGGGATAATGATACTGACCTCCTCTGCAGAGCACTTTGAGATCTCCTGATGAAAAACACGAGTAAGAACTATGTGTCACTGTTATTAAATAAATGATTGGGAGCTTAAGAACATAAGAACGGCCAGAGTGGGTGAGACCAATGGTCCATCTAACCCAGTATCCTGTCTTCCACCAATGGCCAATGCCAGATGCTTTAAAGGGAAGGAACAGAACAGGGCAATTATCAAGTGATCCATCCCCTGTCTTCCAGTCCCAGCTTCTGGCAGTCAGAGGCCAGGGACACCGCGAGCATGGGGGTTGCATTCCTGACCATCTTGGCTAATAGTTAGTGATGGACCTATCCTCCAGGAACTTGTCAAATTCTTTTTTGAACCCATTTATACTTTTGGCCTGCACAACATCCTCTAGCAATGAGTTCCACAGGTCAACTGTGTGTTGTGTGAAGAAGTACTTCCTTTTGTTTGTTTTAAACCTCCCGCCTATTACTTTCATTAGGTGACCTCTAGTTCTTGTGGTATGTGAAGGGGTAAATAACACTTCCTTAGTCACTTTCTCCATACCAGTCATGATTTTACAGACCTTTATCATATCCCCGCTCAATCATTTATTTTCTAAGTTGAACAGTCCCAGTCTTTTTAATCCTCATATGGAAGTCCTCTAATCATTTTTATTGCCTTGTCTGCATCTTTTCCAATTTTGGAAATTCTAATGTACATGTTTTGAGACAGAGTGACCAGAACTGCACACAGTATTTAAGGCATGGATACTATGGATTTATATAACGGCATTACGATATTTTCTGTCTTATCTATCCCTTTCCTAATGGTCCCTAATGTTGTGTTAGTTTTTTTGGTTGCTGCTGGACATTGAGTGGATGTTTTCAGGGAACTAACCACAATGACTTCAAGATCTCTTTCTTGAGTGGTAACAGCTAATTTAGACCCCATTATTTTATATGTATAGTTGGGATTATGTTTTCCGATGTGCATTACTTTGCACTTGTCAACATTGAATTTCATCTGCCATTTTGTTGGCCAGTCACAGTTTTGTGAGATCCCTTTGTAATGTTTCATAGTCAGTTTTGGATTTAACTATCTTGAGTAATTTTGTATCGTCTGCAAATTTTGCCACCTCATGGTTCACCCCATTTTCCAGTTCATTTATGAATAGTTTGAACAAGTCCAGGACAGATCCTTGGAAGTCTCCACTATTTACCTCCCCATTCCTTTGTTTCCTGCTGGCTAGGTTGAATCCTTAAAGAGAAAGTGCTCTTTTATTCCTATGATATTTGGGATATGGAGCTATTACCTGACAGAAATTAAAGGTTAGAGCCCCGCTTTCTTCTAGCCCTGCATTCTGGGAGTTTTCTGTAGTGTACATGGTAACCTGAACCTCCTTGGTAAGTAGGTAATAAAGCATCTCTCCTGGTGTTGCTTTTGCAAGTACTGCCTTTCACTTCTTCAGTGTTGCTCTTTTGAAATTCCAGTGCCTTCTTTGAAGCTGATGGGCTGAGGGGGGAGTAGGCTGGGAAAGAAAAAAAATCCTACTGAAAAATGAAATATTTGCCATCATACTCATGTATCTCAGCAGATCCACAGCACTCCAAAATGCATTTGATGGCATGGGCAATTGATTTGATATGTTAGAGAATGTTTGAAAGGAATTGTCATGGTCCAATGATGATTGAAGCCCAGATTCAGCAAAGGACATAAGCATGTACTTGGTCCCCCTGCCCACGTTATTATTATCTATATTGTGGTAGCATGACACAGAGATCCCTTGGAAAAGGGTCTCCTGTTCTTTGCAAACAACTCTCGTCTCAGCCCTGACAACCTCACTACACCAAACATGTCTTGTTGGCTAGTTATCCCAAAGAGATAATGTAAGTTATTTACAGAAAGCTAGGAACTTATCAAGACTCAATCATTGCAAGAAGCACATACAGGTAATATCTGAAGAATAATGTAACTATATTGAAAGTTTGCTTTATGGTGTTGGAGTAAAGTCACACAGGAGGGAGTTGTCACCCTGCCCCAGTTAGCTGGTGATTTAATGCAAAGCTCAATTGTCCAGCCTTGCTCCATCCCAAACCAATCAATGGAAAATCATCAGAGACAACAGCGAGTAATCAAGCCACTGGGAGGTAAACAATGAACCCAGGGGATAGCCCTGCCTATGAATAGATACAAAAGGTTGTCTCAGTATAACACAGAGTAGAGAGGCACTTTGGATCCATTCACTGAGGAAACATCTTGCAGAGCCACTGAATTTTCATGGAAGTTTGGATCCTGGTTCCTCTGAGGCCAGTCAGCTCTGCAACAGACTAAACACTGGGTGGAAAACCTACTTTATAAGATAGGAAAGATAACTGTTAATAAATGTAGGCCCTAGTTTGTGTTTAATTAGTTTGTTTTGCATTGTAGCCATTTGTATCCATCACTCTCTCTCTCATTTCTGGTTGAATGTCTGTTTGCTTTTAAAATAAACCTTCTTTTGTTTTATTACAAGTACTCACAAGTACTGTGTGATTTTACCAAACAGTGATTTAAGATAAAACTAATAAAAGGGTACACTCCTCCTTTGGGGGCAGAGGATCTGGGATTTCTGTGAGTAGCCCATGTCAGGGGCTGGATATCACAGGAGATCGATTCAAAGGAGCTTAGGGACTGGGGTTCACCTATTATTGACTTGTAAGGCAAAGCCATGCTAACACACAGCTACCTCTCACTCTAGGCAGGAGGAAACAAGATGACTCACAGTCTTGGATACCCAAAGAACAGGCACAGGTAGGGCCTAGGAGCCCTAGTCATGGATCAGCACCCCATTGCGCTAGGTAGCATACATGCACAGAACAAAAAGACAGTCTCTGCCCCAGCGAGCTCAGCAGAACACTCTCTTACATATAATCATGTGCACTGAAGTCGATGGGACTTAAGTACATGCTTTGGTGCTTTGCTGACCCAAATTTGCTGGCCCAAATCCATGCATTTCACTTCTCTTGGGTGACATCAGCTCCTTGCACATAGAGCAGCTGCTTGGTCCAGGTGCTTTATACCACTTCAAGCCCATGCAGGGGCAGTGCTGGGAGCTGGCAGGTAGAACAGGCACACAGAGGTACTCACCTGCCAGCATCTGTGGGCCAGGGATAGGGTGACCAGATGTCCCAATTTTATAGGGACAGTCCTGATATTTGGGCCTTTTACTTATACAGGTGTCTATTACCCCCCACCCACTGTCCTATTTGTTCATGTTTTCTATCTGGTCACCCTAGCCAGGGAACTCATCTCCAGAACTGCTTTATGCAGGGCTGGGTGGTAGGTCAGGCCTGAGTAGGGGCTGTAGTTATGCAGCTCTAACAGCCTTGGTTCCTAGGGCGTACCAGCCCTGCACTGGTGCCACAGGAGTTAATCCTTCTCTTTGGGCCGAGGAGGCCACGCCCGCTCTGCTGTGCTGGGCATGTTCCAGCTGGAACCAGGATATAAAAGGAAACAGCTCAGCTCAGTCTGGGTAGACTGCTGGAGAGGAAGGAGGTGTGTTGCGGGCTCCTGCTGAGGGACTGCCTGCACTCTGGGATGCGGAGGCCAGCCAGTGATGATCCCCAACCCCCAGGCTCGGGACACCACAGAGGGAGGAGAGACTGTGGGGACCCCAAGACAGCAAGCCACAGAGAAACGAGTCTGTCTTTGCAGAAAATAGGTTGTAGAACCCGAGACTAGCTCTGTGTGTTTCAGCAGGATCCCCACCGAGCTGATAGCGGGCAACCCCACCACTGATAGAGCCCTGTAGTTACGCAGCTCTAACAGCCTTGGTTCCTAGGTTGGGACCCCATGGAGAGTGAGTACCCAGGATACCCTACCCTGGCCACTGCCCCCCCTGGGGTGGCAGCCCACCTTACCAATCCTATTGACTCTGGCTGCTGGGCTGCATAGCCTGACAGAAAGGGTAGTTATATGGATTCTGGCCAGTACGTCTCGTAGTCCTTACTGAGAAGGTCACCTTATGGATGCTGGCCATTAGGTCATACTGCCCTGAGGCCAGGGGCCTTCATCCAAACTCAGCCATGTGGCCATAATGCCCCTTCACCTCCCCCAAAGGGTGACAGGGTGTACCAGCCCCATGACAGCATCGATCAGCATGAAAGAGCCACAGCTGCTATGTCAGACCAGATGCTGGAGAAGCAAGGATGGGGCAGCGGGAAGTACAGGTGGGAGCAGCAGGATCTGATGGTGGCTCTGTGCGTTGAGCCTGGTTTGGAGGTGGATTTCACCTTCCCATTCTCCTCCCAGGCTGGGTGTGTAGTGCCCGAGTATTCGGGGATGGCATACATTCAGATTGTCCACATGGGTACAGGGCCTGTCTTCTTGGTATGTGTGCACAGTACCCGGCACACTGGGGTACATATCTCTGATTGGGGCTTGGAGCTGCCACTGCCAGCACAAATCATCACCCTGAGAAGGTGAATAGGTGAGAGCAGGCCCAGTGCAGGTAGATGTTGTGTAAGCTTCTCCCCTCCTCTGTAATCTGATTTCAAATGCACCCCTCACCTCGGTAACTGATCTGATGTTTGAGTTGGTCCATTGTCAAGAGTAGGGCCATCTGGAAACTTTGGATATAGATTCAGGTTTGGAGTTCACACACACCTTGAGATTTTTAATTCAGTGGTTTTGGTTTGGGACATTAAAGCTGGTGGCATTCATCCAGCTTTACACCAGGGGGGCTATGTGCAGACTATACAGTTAAGCTAATGTAAGCGGGGGAATAGTCCCGCTCTTGTGGGGAACTTTCCTGGCTTCTGCACTACCCTGGTGAAGTGGGCTAGCGAAAGGATCTGAGTCCTCGCTCCCACTTCCTTTACCCAGTGGCCTCCCTGCCCTTGAGGACTCCCCGTTCACTCTCCTGTCTGGCAGAGTCCTCGTAACCCCAACAAGGCTGGGCCCAGGATTCCTGCGGGGGCTTGACCCCCAACCCTGCTGTGGTCACCTAGGACAGGGACTAGGGTGTCCCCATTCTGGGGTACTCTCTCTGCAATGGGCACTTCTCTGACCCACTGACCATTACATACAAGTTAAAGCAAATGCAAGTTATTTAATCAACAATTAATTTTAAAAAGAATAAGGGAAAATGAGAGAGGTTAAAGGAAACACATCAACTTGCTCTGTGGCAGGGAACATCACAAACAGTGTCTCTGGAATGTCAGGACAGTTCAGTCTGTTCCTTGTAAGTCCCAGGCCTTCTTCTCCAGCCTAGGCTGTGCTGCAGGGATGCTGTGGGTTGGACACTTGCTCTGGTGGTGGCCACTTGCTCTGGTGGTGGCCTCAGGCTCTAAGTGGTAGGACCCTTCTTCCCAGTGTCGCCCCCGCCCTGTTGGGGTTATGACCCAAGCCTGGCCTGCAGAGGCGTCTCCCTGTGCTGGGCCCGCTACCCAGGGTCCCCCTCACTCTTCCCAGCTGCTCATCACACCCAGCTCCACCACTCTGCCTCTGCTGCTCTGCCTCCAGCTCCCTGGGCTGCTTCTTTGGCCCCTCTGGTTGCTACAGCTCTCTCCCAGGACAGGTCTCCTCTGCAGGCTGCTTCTGTGACTCTGCTCCCAGCATTGACCTGCTTCCTGGGCTACTTTTCTGGACCCTCTGGCTCTGGTTGCTGCAGCTCTCCTCCCAGGGCAAGTCCGCTCTCTCTGGGCTGTGCCTCTGGCTTTGGGGCTGCAGCTCTGCTCCCAGGACAGGGTCTGCTCTCACTGGATCTGGCACAGCTCAGCTTGGGCCCCTGCTTTCTCCTTAGCTCGGCCCCACTCTGTCTGACCCAGGCAAATCCAGCTCCCATTGAGGATGGGACCTTCCTGGCCTCCGGACTCTCTGATTAGCCTGCTCGCCCTGTCATTCAGGCTGACCTGGAGCATTGGCCTCTCCCCACTGTTCCTGGGGACTGTCCGTTTCAGATTTCTCATAGACCCTTCCCCTTTCAGTACTGGGAGCTAGCCAACCAAAACATCCGCACTGAATGTTAGTAAGGGGGCAACAGTCTCCTTACACTAAGCAGACAAGGCAATTCCATCTGAGGCTCTTGAGTCAAAAAACAAAACCAAAAAACCAACCTGGAAATCTCACAAGACAGATATTGCCCAGAGCGCCCCAGTGCTTTCTGATTCATGTGAGGTGGCAAATCTGCTTTGAACAGCTGCCTTTGCCGTATCTGGGCATTTCCATTTATCATTGTAGCCAGAACCAAGCAGTGCAGAGGCAGACAGTAAAGAGGGTAAAACCCCTCTGACATTAACCAAGCTTTTTTCAAACCTTAAGAGAGGTTCAGAGTTTGGAGATCAAACTTAGGAAGAAGGTTCGTATGACTTCTTAACTAAACCCATCCATCCCTTGGTCAGACACACAGAGAGGAAGAAGAAAAGGAACACTTGTGGCACCTTAGAGACTAACAAATTTATCCGAGCATAAGCTTTCGTGAGCTACAGCTCACTTCATTGGATGCAGCAGCAGACAGACACTTCAAGGGTACAAAGGGCCTAGAAACCAGTTACACCCTACTTAAACTCTCTTTTGAATGATGTGTTGGCCTGCTCTGGACTTCTGCACAGCGGTGAATATTACGCGAGCAGAGGCAGAAAAAACTTTTCCTTGGTTTATTTATCTCTGCATCTCTCACTGTTAACTACTGCCAGACCAATGCCACCTGGACTGTTTATGATGCCAGTAAAAGTCAAACAGAGACATAAAACTGCACCTGTCATAAGTGGGCTTGATTTAAAGGACACTCAAGCAAATAGAAGGCTAAAGGGATGTGTGCTGAAGGGAGTTCCAAACAATAGTATGGAAAATTTTATAGCATTTTGGGCCTCTCCAGTATGTCTTCATTTTGAGCAACATGCACAATTTGGATTACCTCTCTAAAGATCTGTCCCAAAGCCATTGAGCCTTTCCATTGATTTCAGTGAGCTTTGGAACTGACAACAAAAGAGCACATCAGGATCAGAAGGCAATGAAAATTAGTCTTGGCACCAGGGATGATGGGGGCAGGAAGATTCTGTCAATTAAAAAGACAATGTCGATTTAGTCTGGAAGGAAGAGGAAGACACGTATAAAGAATGACTGAGAAGACAGGTCAACGGGGCCCTTCTAACCACATTATACTGTAGCAAATCCGTGACCCCTTGGAACTTCATGGCAGCAGTGATCAGAATTTAGATCCTCCTGCCCCAGCAAGCACTGGCTTGAGTTCTCTAGTGCCACACTGGTAGCTGGATTGGCCAGCGTGGCACTACAGAGCCCAAAGTCTTACCGGACACTGGCCACACTTGCTGTGCCAGCTTGTCGTGAGTCTTAGAAAATAGAACACTGGTATCATACAGAGATGGGACAACACTAGGACAGCTGGTCATGAAACAATATTTTTCCCCACCAAAAAACTAAGATGGAAATTACTTTAATTTTTGTCAAAGCAATTTCCATGAAAATTTCCATCAAAAACCCCAAAATTTGCTGAATGTTTTCAGACCGATACTGAAAATTTCAGTTCCTAAAAACTGAGACATGGTGTTTTGGCAAAAAAAACCAAAACAAATATTTTAGGTAAAAACGGCTTTTCATGACAAGTTTCATTATTGACAAAACCTTATTTCCTGAAAAAATCATTTGGTCAAAAGTGTGCCAGCTCTATTATCTGACCCGCACGGAATTTTGAAGGCTCAGTTCAAAAGGATTCCAGATCCAAACCATACCTTTGATTTGGGTTTTCTGCGAACCCAGCCCAACCCTAGTTTCATTCTGTTCTTCAAAAATTCAGTTAAAGAAAAGGGGTCTGAGAGCTAATTGCATTTAGTAGTGGAGATTAGGTTGTATATGCTCCCTGGCCCAAAAAGGAACTAACTCAACTAGTGAAGAAGCCTGCAGATTAGATCAGCGTTTTGGGAAGAAAGGGCTGAGCAGGCCTGATTGTGGGCCATGGCATCTGTTTTCTGTGTGGCTTCCAGTGCATTAAGAATCCTGCTGGCATCAGAAGCACAGGACTCAGATTAAAAGAACAGATAAATTCTTCACTCAGGTCAACCTTCATTTATTTTTCTCATTCAAATACTTGGGCTGAGATGCCAGGCTGGCAAAAGGGGTTTGTGGTCCATGTCTCTAGTCGCGACCACAATACAAATAATAAATTATGAAAACAATGCATCCTGTAAAATCAGGACAATTGAACATCCTAGTTTAGCAGAGATATCATGTTGCCGAGCTGCAAGTAAATGAGAAGTCGGGGAGAAGGAAAATGCTTTACTGTGTGTATTTTTCATGCTGCATAACTGAGTGTACCTGATAGCCCCACTGATATAATGAACCATTGAGCACTTCACTGCAGTGGAACAAAAATTGCTTTGATTCCCTCTGAAAGCAGGATCTCCTGCACGCTCTTGCTGTTCATTCTATATCACTACTGCAACAGGCGTGTATATTTTAAAATAATGAGGGGGAAGATGGTTGCAGTTTTAATCTGAGGTTGTTGGGTTCCTTCTAACTTCACAGCATAGCGAGCTTCAAAAGCTGCTGATAAACAAAGATTGACAAGCATTTTTAACCCTTGGTGATCCAGCAACTAGGACCTGTATTCTTCAGAAGGTGTTGATCCTCAGAGTCATCATGCTGCAATGAGCTATGTCCAGGCAGACCCCAAGCTAGGCTGAAATGAACTAGGTCAGGGATTTTGGCTGTAAGGAGCTGATTATGGGATCAGTGTGTGTTTGGAGAGGGCTTTGTTTTTAAAAGGTCGTGAAAAGATTAGGGGGCACTAGGGCCCAAATGTTCATTAAAATGTGGGCTAGAGCCCTTTCCCAGTCGAAAATGTGGATTTGTCAAATCAGATGATAGCCCACAGGCCGCCTGGTTCCCGGCCTCAGATCAGTCACCTTAGAGGCTGCTAATTAGTCACAGGTGGGGCCTAAAGGGCCTTTGCATCCATGACATCTGCCTCTAGGTTTATGATGAGATAAAATGTTTGGATGAATGAGCTGGAGGTTGAGGTAACAGTGAAACAAGCATATTTTTGCACAACAACCAATGCTCTCAGCTCACTCACTTAGCCACCATAACCGTGTGTGCGTGAGTCGAAATACGCAGCTGTGCGACTTGGTTATTTGCTCACACAATTGCCTCAATTGTGCATGCAGTCACGGTAACTGTGTAGATGAATTAGGCCTGCAATTGGATTCACATTTTCATCTCTCAGTCTACTTTGCATTTAGATAGCAGCTATCACAACAGTATCTAAGCACTGGAGAGGGATTTTAAAAAAAATAAAAATAAAAAAAAATAGAGATATGCCTGGATAATCAGTTCTCCATTCTTCAGTAGACCGCCACATGGGATTGGGTTTGGAGCACCTGTTCTGTGTTCTGTCAGGGCTTGATCCAATGTCTATTTAAGTGACTAAGAGCCTTTCCATTTAATTCAAAGCCCCTAATGTACTGCCATTGTAAATGAACACACCCGACTTAGCCAAGAGGTCACTTCAGCCCTGAGCTACTTGCTTGTGTGCGCTTTTCTGTCTTCAATAGTCCTAAAATGAAATACGGACCACATCTGATCATTAGCAATTCTGGAAGTCTGGTTTCAGATACCCAATTTCAGAAGTCTTAACAAGCCTGGTTGTTTACAAAGTGCTGAGTACCCATTCTCTGAAAAATCAGACCCCTTTAAGGTGCCTCAGGTTTGGGCACCCAAAGCACTAGTCACATATGAAAAAAGGAGGGACCTATATTTCCAGGGTCCACATGGAGAGGAACGTAATAGTGTTAAGGATAGCCTGAGACCACGACACCAAAAAGGCCAGTTTATGTGTTCCCTGCCTTATGGGGAAACTTTTCAACTGTACCAACTTTCAAGAAAATGTGATAAGCTACCAGCTTGGTCAACACACCAGAGACTGAACCAGGCACCTCTAGAACTAATAATATGAGTGTCTATAGTTTGAACAAAAGGGCCAAACCTACATAGCAGGGGCTGTAACTGATTCACAACCTGTTTCACTTGCGCACAATGGTGAGCCAGTGATACACACTCATAAGTGGGTCTCACAGGTTTCCAAGCACTTTTTCCCCTTTTGAACCTACAAGATCAATTGAATTATTCAGAGACAACAGGCAGATTTTCATTTCATAGTGAGCAAGCCTAGAAATCAAAGATGGGAACAGTTCCAAAAGGCTATTTCCACCTATCCGCTCTGCTTCTCAGCCAGTGCAGGATTCTTTCCTACATATTCTGGATATAGTATTTTCCACTGTATGCATCTGATGAAGTGAGCTGTAGCTCACAAAAGCTTATGCTCAAATAAATTTGGTGCTACAAGTACTCCTTTTCTTTTTATGGATACAGACTAACATGGCTGCTATTCTGAAACTTGATATAGTATGGTAATACATTCTGCTATTTATTCCCAGTATATTCTTAATACCACAGCCATAGAATATCAGGAGATCATCTAGTCCAACCCCCTGGTCAAAGCAGGACCAAGCCCCAGTTTTTGGCCCAGATCCCTAAAAGGCCCCCTCAAGGATTGAACTCACAACCCTGGGTTTAGCAGGCCACTGCTCAAACCACTGAGCTAGCCCTCCCCCCAGGCTGTGTTATGACTTCTGCAACATACTGGCTTGTGGGTGGGTGTGATTATAACACCCTCTGCTGAAAAAAGAAAAGTGAGCTGTAGCTCACGAAAGCTCATGCTCAAATAAATTGGTTAGTCTCTAAGGTGCCACAAGTACTCCTTTTCTTTTTGCAAATACAGACTAACACAGCTGTTACTCTGAACCCTCTACTGCGTGATTCACAGAAAGGATAAAAGCTTTACTACAAGTGCTAATGATCTAAGCATGTCCTGAATCTCCTGTGGTAGAAGGCTGTTATTTCCAATGACGGGGAGCCTGGGTTCTATTCTCTGCTGTCTTATGTGTGAAGAGCTTACTTGTTGTTAATGGCTGTACTTGGGGTGCAAGTGGCTGTAGACCTGGTTGAAATTTTTCACTCAAAACATTTATTGATGAAAAGTAATTTTTTAATCAAAACATTTCTCCAAGAAATGTAAATTTTTGATGGCTATTTTAAATTGTGTTCATAGAAAAAAACAAATCTGAAAATGCTTCGGTTTTCAGCAATCGAAACTCAAAAAACTTCATCCAAAAAGCCTCAGAATTTGTGTCATCAACCAAAACCCACAAACTTTCGGCCAAAAAGTGAAAAAAAAAAATTCAACCAAAACCTGAAAAATGTCAAAAACTTCATTTTTTCCCCAATGAAAACATGTAAAAAATTCTATGGAAACAAAACTTGTAAGTTCTTCTATAAGTTTTTTCATGGGAATCTACTTGGTTTTCTTACACTTGCTTTGGGCAGTTCTCAAAGATCACAGCTTAGTATGAATAAATTGTAATTATCCAGCAAAATCACCAGCCATCTGAACGGACTGCTGCTATGTGCGAGCTGATCATCACTAATGAGCCAAATCCAATACCTTGATGGATCTCTGTGGGGCAGCTACTATGTTCCAAACACATTCTTAGCATTATCACAGACTGCTCACAGGGCCAACCTCGAGTGTCTTGCACACCCAAGTGCTTCCTAAGGAAATTCACACGTTACAGTCCATACACACATAAAAGGCATTTAAAAAAGCATGTGTTGTGACAATGGATGGCAAAGCAAGGAGAGGGATCCACGCCAAGAATATCGATGCCCTCCATAGTGGGGTGCCACTTTCAGAGTCTGCTTAAAGTCCTTAAGAATATAGTCCACAGCCCATTTGATGGCAGCCTGGGACCACCCTGGCTACAACCACACTGTCTGTTCCAGGACAGAACTTTTCAAGAACCTGCTACGTTCAGTGGGCTGTGTCAGTCTAGGAACTAGGGAGTTTAGCTCCTCAATGGTTCTCCCAGTCTATGCCTAGCTGACAGGTTACAGCATTACTGATGGGATCAACTTAGCACAGTCCTGTATTGTTTCCTTCTGGTCAGTGATGGCCAGATCCTCAAAGGTATTTAGACTCCTAACTCCCATTGATTTCAACGGGACGAGGGTGCCTAAATACCTTTGAGGATCTGGGCCTGGCTGCTATTCAGCTCCCACTGTGCTCAAGCCACAGAAGATGTGAGCATGTCAGAGCCCTCCTACTCCTCCCGTCCCATGGCAGAAGTTCTCTTTAGCTTAGGCTGTAACAAGTTATATGTTCAGCTCTAGAAGGCCCTGGTTCAATCACTCATATCAGCCACTCTATCCCAGCATGCGTACTACCATGTGTGACCAGTTATGCAAAAGTGGTGTTCTAGATTACAGAGGGCCAGATCCTGAGCTAGTGCAAAATGCATACTCCATGGACTTCAGTACAGCCATGCCATTTTACACCAACTGAGGGTCTAGCTTGGGTCCACTGGCCTGAGGGGCCATGTTACAGCTCCCTTCCTAACAGTAGGTTGATCCTTCTCTCTCTGTGCTTGGCATGGTGTGTGTGTGTGTGCGTGTGTGTGCACGCGTGTGTGTGTGCAATAATAATATGCCATATGTTTCAGCCATTACATATTTTTTATGTACACTTGATAACTTAACGATAAGCACTTCAAGGATTAGCCAATTAGCACAGATGAGCATTTTGTTGTTACTGTCTGGAAGGCTGAGAGACGGACTGGCTGCAGGAAATAAATCACTTTCAAATAGGAGTGAGCCATTTCTGATCTGATATGCTACAATTACAACCCGGCCAAACTTCACTGAGAACAACAAAGAAGGCATGCTGGCCAGACCCTCAGCGGACATAGATCAGCTCCCCTGAAGTCAAAGGAGCTATGCAGATTTGCCCCAGCTGGAAATCCAGCTCCTGACCCTGTGTGTGCTTCGCAAAAATACAGTTGGACACTCTTCCCCCACCCCCACCAGCTCCATTACAAAGCAACTTGGAATCTTGTATGACCATCAGTGCAATTTTTGTTTTTTTAATACAGAGCATCAGCATGGGGACAACCCCTGGGGAATGATAACGAGGATTCTCTGCATTTTAATCTAGGAGGCATTCTCCGCTTCTCTCCAATTGCATTTCTTCCAACTAATTCTCCCAGTATCCTGTCTTAATGAACAGCTGCTGGGATATCAGGCTAGTGCTTGCAGGGCATATTAAAGACATTTCCACATGCTAAGGATTGTGGCCTAGCTCCTGGTTCCCTTGTTTCTATGCTGCAGGACATCTTCCACATTCTCTGACCCTTCCCCAGTGTCCTCCCACTTTTGGAACTGTAACAGGGCACACTCACGTCTTGCGAGAGCCGCCCTTGGCCGAGTGCTTGTGCCCCTCTCTTTCCCCTCCCACCCCCCTCCTTGGTGACTCAGCCCTCCAACCGAGTCTCACACAGTCTGTCTGTGTGATGAAAACAAAGCAAAAACCTGTTCTGGAGTCTCAGTACCCCATGTAATGTCTCCCACAAGTTGTCCCTGCTCCAGGATAGAGCACTGCCCCAGGGCTCCCTCCCTAGTGACAAAGTCTTTGTCCTCTTAGGGCCTTTCTGGCCACAGCTCTCCAGCTGGGCCTCTGCAGTTCAGTTCCCTCTCTTTGAGGTTTCAGAGTGGTAGCCATGTTACTCTGTATCAGCAAAAAACAACAAGGAGTCCTTGTGGCACCTTAGAGACTAACACATTTATATGGGCATAAGCTTTTGTGCGCTAAAATCCACTGCATCAGATGCATGGAGTGGAACATACAGTAGGGAGGTATAAATACACAGCATATGAAAAGATGGGAGTTGCCTTACCAAGTGGTGGTGGGGGGGTCAGTGCTAACGAGCCAATTTAATTAAGGTGGAAGTGAGCTATTCTCACTAGTTGACAAGAAGGGGTGGAAATCACTTTTGTAGCGCTAATGAGGCCAATGTAAACAAGGTGGCCCATTTCAAACAGTTGACAAGAAGGTGTGAATATCAGCAGGGGGAAATTAGTTTTTGTAGTGACCCATCCACTCTGTAAGCAAGGACTGGACTGTCTCCCAAAGTCTGTGAGAGTGCGGGATCGTCCTTCAGGATAGGTTGTAGATCCTTGATGATGCGCTGGAGAGTTTTAGTTGGGGGCTGAAGGTGATGGCTGGTGGCATTCTGTTACTTTCTTTGTTGGGCCTCTCCTGTAGTAGGTGACTTCTGGGTACCCTTCTGGTTCTGTCAATCTGTGTCTTCACTTCACCAGGTGGGTATTGTAGTTTTAAGAACGCTTGATAGAAATCCTGTAGGTGTTTGTCTCTGTCTGAGGGATTGGAGTAAATGCGGTTGTATCTTAGAGCTTGGCTGTAAACAATGGATCATGTGATGTGGTCTGGATGGAAGCTGGAGGCATGTAGGTAAGTATAGTGGTCAGTAGGTTTCCGATATAGGATGGTGTTTATGTGACCATCACTTATTAGCACTGTAGTGTCTAGGAAGTGGATCTCTTATGTGGACTAGTCCATGCTGAGGTTGACGGTAGGGTGGAAATTGTTGACATCCTCATGGAATTCCTCCAGGGCCTCCATCATCAAGGATCTACAACCTATCCTAAAGGACGATCCCTCACTTTCACAGACCTTGGGTGACAGGCCAGTCCTCAGGGCCAGTGCAACCACTAGGTGGTCACCTAGGGCGCCAAGTGGTTGGGGGCAGCCAAAATCGTGCTCCGGGGAGCGGAGGTGAGCTGGGGCAGGGAGGCACAGGGAGGGCTGCCTGCAGCAAGTAACAGGGGGCGGCATGCAGGGGAACCACTCCCCGCCCCAGCTCATCTCTGCTCCGCCTCCTCCCCTGAGCACGCCGCCCCGCTCTGCTTCTCTCCCTCCCAGGCTTGCGGTGCCAAACAGCTGATTGGCACTACAAGCCTGGGAGGTGGGAGAAGCAGAGCGGGGCGGCGTGCCCAGGGACGAGGCAGAGCAGAGGTGAGGTGGGGCGGGGAGCTGCCGCACAGCTCCCTGGGCTGAGCGGAGGGAGGGAGTGGGCGGCGGGGAGCTGTGGCTCGGGGCAGGGAGGCGCAAGGTGGAAGTTTTGCCTAGGGCACGAAACATCCTTGCACCGGCTCTGCCAGTCCTCGCTTACAGACAGCCCCCCAACTTGAAGCAAATAATCACTAGCAACTACACACCACACAACAAAAACACTAACCCAGGAAACAAACCCCTGCAACAAACCCCGGTGCCAACTCTGTCCACACATCTATTCAAGGGACACCATCATAGGACCTAACCACATCAACCACACCATCAGGGGCTTGTTCCCCTGCACATCTACCAATGTATATATGCCATCATGTGCCAGCAATGCCCCTCTGCCATGTACGTTGGCCAAACCAGGCAGTCTCTATGCAAAAGAATAAATGGACACAAATCTGACATCAGGAATTGTAACATTCAAAAACCAGTAGAACACTTCAGTCTCCCTGGACACTCAATAACAGACTGAAAAGTGGCAATTCTTCAACAACAACAAACTTCAGAAATAGACTTCAATGAGAAACTGCAGAACTAGAATTAATTTGCAAACTGAACACCATCGAATTAGGCCTGAAAACAGACTGGGAGTGGATGGGTAACTACAAAAACTAATTTCCCCCTGCTGATACTCACACCTTCTTATCAACTGTTTGCAATGGGCCACCTTGTTTACATTGGTGGGTTTTAGCCCACAAAAGCTTATGACCAAATACATTTGTTAGTCTCTAAGGTGTCACAAGGACTCCTCACTGTTCTCCCTCTGAGGGTGCCTCAATGTCCAGGCCGCTCCCCCCAGCCCAGGGATCCTGTAGATAGCAGCTATCCATTGTGACTCTTTACCTAAGCCATGATCTGCTCTAATTCCCTGGGCCACTTCCCCACAGCCGTGCACTGTCTTCACCCTTACCTCAGGGCCTTGACCTAATGGAGTCCCTGCAACTAGCTCAGGGCTCCTTCTCACTCTCCCTGGCTTCTGGCAGCACTACTTCATCCAAGGTCTTGCAGCTCCCTCAGCCAGCCACACACACCATCCATGCTCCTTCAGCTCTAGCAAGGAACTGTGACTTAATCTGGCCCTGCAGTTCTTCTTATACTGATCTGCTGAGCCCTGGCTGGCTATGTCCCACACAGCCATTCTAGGCAGCTTGGAGGACCCTCTCCACTGCCTTTTTCTTAAGGTATGGCAGGGCCATGAGGCCTCCAGCAGGGGGCCTCAGAGGGTCTGATATACCCTGTCACGGGACCCTAGTTGCCTTTTCCATTGTGTTGTTTGCCAAAACAGCTATGAACCGGCAATTTGTAATGGGTTTCTCAGGAAGCAGAGAGCCGAGGGTGTCTGGATCCAGGGTTTTGGTTCAGCCCTTATATAGAAAGGGCCAACCACAACATTTGGATGCTGAAGTGAATTTCCACAAAATCTGAGCGTGCTGAGGCCATTCTCCAATGGAATGATTCCCTGCCCTTAAGCATTTCCTTCTCCAGGATGCCAACATGCTAGGTTAGGAAACCCCCATAGGCACTGTCCTTTGGGAGGAAAAGTCACTGATTACACACCACTGCCAGCCCCACCCATTCAAAAACCCGGTGTAAGGCCCCCAGAGACTGGCTGAAAATAAAAGAATTCAGGGGTGTTACTTTGCTTACTGGTTTCGGATCTTTCAGCCTCTGCTCAAGTCATGTTTTCAAACTTTTCTCCACACCCACGCGGCTTTCAAAAAAGAGAAACCACACAATTCTGGAGCTAGACTCCAGGAAAAATACCAGACACCATGAGACTTCTGACAAAATCAAAAAGATTTGGCCACACTGGAGCCACCTTTCCCCTCCCGCCTCATCTCCTTGCAGTATTACCAACCCCGAGCGTTCCAAAAATCAGGAATCGAGGCCCCAAACACCTGGAGATTGCCTTAAAAACTGTGAGATTGAGAATAAGTATAAATAATTATACACTTTGTTCTTTGTATTTGTTTCAGGGCTTTCTCCCCCGCACCCCCACCTGTAGGGTGCTTTCAGATTGCTTTTTCCAGCTTCTCTGTATAACCAAACCACCAAGGTTCATTGAAATCAGTGGGAGTTAAGCACCTAAATTCCTTTGTGAATCCCACCCTTACTTTAGTAAATGAAAAGTGAGATTTGTGCATAAACCCAGGATTCCTGGAGCTGGGGCCTTAAGGAAAATATCGTGAGATTCAAGAGTTGGCAATGCTGGGCTTGGCTTTCCCTGCCATGCTTCACCTTGTCACTAAAGGTCTCCTACATTAAGCAATGCCCTCAGCTCGGCATGGTGGGTGTCTGTCAAACTGGAAGAGATCTTTGGGACAATAAGAACAGCAGGGTTTGTCTGAAAGGTGAGATTTTTCTTTCCCCAGAGTTATTTATTCTGAACTCTGCTCAGTACGGCCTGCCCTGTTGGGAGATAATGTTAGTGTTTAATTATGAGTAATGAAAGAAAACTGTGTCATGTCTGTGGTATCTCGTCGTCCTCTTCCCTCCAACAGTTTCATATCCTGTTGGAGTAGTGTCACGGATTAAAGTGGAGATGGGAGCAGTGACATGAGAGCTTAGAGCTGGGGGGCCTGGCCATCTCCCAATTAGCACTCTGGCTTTTGGAAAGTCATGGAAGCAGAGATGTTGTCCAGGCTCCTCACCCGCCCACCGACCCTATACCTACTTTAATGAACAAGGATGCAGGGTTGTACGCATGGCTGAGCTTCCCTGCTGAGGAAAGAGTGACAACATCTCCTCCAGCCCCAGCCCAGCTCCTGCTTTAGCTCTGCTAATAAAGCTGCTGGCTACAGAGTGTCAGAGGCCCCGACTGAGCCCTGGCTCTGGGATGCATATGGAATATCCACCTGCCTAATGCAGGACTCCAGCTAAGTGGTTAAAACCACTCTAGCTCATCAGCCTGGCTGTGGGCGAAGAGGGAGACACAAAAAAAGACTTTGGCATCATGGCTCTCTCTCTTACCTTTCTGTCTATGCCCCCACCACCATAGGGTGGTACTGATGGAGGGACTGAGGCATAGCTACACGGAGGGCATGTCTACACTGCCATAAAACCCCATGCACCAAATCTGAGCCCAAGTCAGCTGACTCAGGCTTAAGGGGCCAGCAATAGCACTGTAGAGGTTCAGGCTTGGGCTGGAGCCTGGGTTCTGGGACCCTCACCTCATGCAGGGTCTCAGAACCCAGACTCCAGCCAGGAGTGGCAAAAGCTCCCTAAAAGTGGGTGGGGGCCCCCACCGGTGCCTGAACCATGGCCCTGCCCCCCATGCCCCCCCTTGTCCCCAAGGCCCTGTCCCTATGCCACTCCTTCTCCCCCACCCCAACCCCCCATCGCTCACCCTTGCAGTTGGTAAAAAGTGGTGCAGCCATGGTCCCCATGGTCCTCCCTGTTCCGGTGCCCCTGTCTCCAGCCCAAACCAAAGCTCTACCCCACAGCCTGAGCATCTTTTAGGTTTTCTCTAGCAAGAACTAAAGAGGTTTGGAGGGTGTTTTGTAGGTTGTTGACAAAGTCCAGAATGTTAGTTCATGGAAAAGGCGTAAAACCCTCCCATTGCTGTTTCACCAACTGTAATGGCCCCTTAACCTCGCAACCATACACAAGTTCAAATGGTGAAAACCCTAAACTGGGATGTGGTACAGCCCTGTAGGCAAAAAGCAACTGCGGCAACACTAGGTCCCAATCATTAGAGTGCTAATTTATAAATTTAGGTATCATGGTCCCCAAAGTTCCATTAAACTCCTTCACTAGGCCATTTGTTTGATGGTGGTAAGGGGTGGCAACCAAGTGGTTCACCCCATGAGCTTCCCACAGGCTTTTCATGGTCCCTGCCAGGAAATTAGTTCCCGCATCTGTAAGGATGTCGGAGGGCCAACCTACCCTGGCAAAAATGTCTGTTAATGCCTGGCACACACTTTTAGCCCTGGTGTTGCTTAGAGCTACTGCTTCTGGCCATCGGGTGGCAAAATCCATGAAAGTCAGTATGTACTGCTTTCCTCTGGGTGTCTTTTTTGGAAAAGGACCCAGAATATCCATAGCTACTCGCTGAAGGGAACCTCAATGGTGGGGAGTGACTGGAGAGGGACTTGACCTGGTGTTGGGGTTTTCCCACTTGTTGGCACACCTCACAAGACCGGACATAATTTGAAATGTCCTTGCCCATTCCCTCCCAGTGGAATGACGTCCCCAGATGGTCTTTGGTCCTGTTCACCCCAGCATGGCCACTAGGATGATTGTGGGCTAAACTCAAGAGATTGATCCGGTACTTAGTTGGAACTACCAACTGCCTCTGTGGATGCCGGTCCCCCTGGTGCCCACCAGAAAGAGTTTCCTTGTATAAAAGCCCTCCTTCTACAGCAAACCAGGATCGATTAGAAGAGCTGAAAGGTGGTGGGTTGCTCTGTTCTGCCATCCAAGCTCCCTGGAGGCTCTCATCTGCTTCCTGCTCAGCCTGGAACTGTTCCCTTGACGCTGGAGACATCAGTTCCTCACGGGATAGTGGACCTGGGCTTGGTCCCTCGGGAAGCAATGCAGGGGATGGGGCTGGTTCCGGTGACTGTGAATCGCTCTCCGTGGGTGCACTAGGTTGGGGTTCACGCTCCGGCTGAGCCTCTTGCACAGGTTTAGCTGCTGCTGCCAGGGCAGGCTCGGTGGTGCCCCCTGGTGTTGGAGTTGCAGACGGGGTTGCACGTGCTGGACTCAGAGCTGGCAATGGTTCTGGTGCTGGTTGCTCTGCCAGTTCTGGTTCTGGGCCTGGCTCTGGCTGGGTCTCTGCGACTGGATCCACTGCGGCTGTTCCAGACGTTGGCATGGGGTCTGGTTCCATCACCTCAGACTGGGTCTCTGGTAACACAGGAGGGGCCCGGGTAGAAGGCTCAGGGACAGAGCTAGGTGTGACGGCTCACTTAGCCTGGCTGCGGGTAACCATTCCCATACTGTTGTCTAGCTTCACATGGTTGGCCAAGTCTTCCCCCAGCAGCGTGGGAATGGGATAATCATCATAGACTGCCGTGAGGTCAGATGGTCCATGCCATAGAGATGACCTTCCCTTCTGGATTGCTGTTGTCCCCGGATATGTCATTACCCCCGGGAGTGCCCAGCAGCTCCCTGTTAGAGAGGAGCCCAGATGTAAGCTGCATACCCAGACACCTCTCAGTTTTGGAGATGTGCTGGGACAAATCCAAACCTTGTGGCTGAGGCTCATCTTTAGTCATAAGGCAGGAGCAGGGATTGACAAAGGGCTGCCTCCAGTGCTGTGACTCTACTGCAGATAGACCCCCCTGTAGATGGGGAGCCTGGGTATTCTGATGATGGGTGCACTAGAAGTAGGTGGATGGATGGAAAAACTAGATATTTTCACACTCGATGAGACCCCAGCTCTAAGCTGAGAGAATGTGTCACACTTTGGTCTGATAGGGATGCGCAAAAAAAACAAGTTGCAAAACTTATCAAATGGCAAAAAATTAACAAGTGTCTAAATTTGAGGCCCTCTTTGAGCTTGAGGCCCCGGCCAAATGGCCCTCCTGGCCCCACCTCTGGTTGGCCCTGAATGCTGGAGAAGACCTAGGTGAGGCAGGCAGGGCTCTGTGTGCACTATGTGGCTGCAGGCCCAGAAGTGTCATGCTGCGGTCCTGGGATGGAGGTTATAGTTGAAGCTAATGAGAAAATGCCAGGAAATGTTGATTCACCAAAACCAGAACCAAACCAAAACCAAAAACCAGAATTTTTTGTGGGACAGGGTCAGTTTAGACAAGCTTCTTGACTTGAAGAAACAATTCAGGATTGCCAAAGCATTTCACCAAACTATCTTTGAAGAACTATGCCTTATAAATGATTGAAAATAGAAAGTAAGAGCATAACTGAGAATACTTTGTTGGCTGTAGGGCATGAACTGGGGCCTTCTGCACTAGAAGCTTGGGTTTTTATCACATGAGCTAAAGAAGCACATCCATTAGACACCAACTGTAGTAGACTCTTATCCTCTTACATGAGCCAGCCACTAGAGGAAGGTGGAAAGCATGAAACGTGCAGACAGTCTATGTGATGGCTTGCGGGAGATATAATAACCATCCATAGGGATGTGAAGGGTGCAAGCACCAAGGAAGGATTGGTCCTGCACCAGTGCAGGGTTCTGCAATGGAGAGATGCAATGGGTGGTCTGGGGTATGGAGCGGACCCAACCCAGCATTAAGAAGTGCTGCCAAGTCCCTCCTGCTGGGTAGCAGGTGCAGCAGCAATGCCAGTCTTGAGCATTCAAAGGTCAGGAGTCATGTACTGTCATGGACGGATATAAACTGTTCAGGAAGGACAGGCAGGGCAGAAAAGGTGGGGGAGTAGCACTGTATGTAAGGGAGCAGTATGACTGCTCAGAGCTCCGGTACGATACTGCAGAAAAACCTGAGTGTCTCTGGATTAAGTTTAGAAGTGTGAGCAACAGGAGTGATGTAGTGGTGGGAGTCTGCTATAGACCACCGGACCAGGAGGATGAGGTGGATGAGGCTTTCTTCCGGCAGCTCGCGGAAGCTACTAGATCGCATGCCCTGGTTCTCATGGGTGACTTTAATTTTCCTGATATCTGCTGGGAGAGCAGTACAGCGGTGCATGGACAATCCAGGAAGTTTTTGGAAAGCGTAGGGGACAATTTCCTGGTGCAAGTGCTAGAGGAGCCAACTAGGGGGGGAGCTTTTCTTGACCTGCTGCTCACAAACCGGGAAGAATTAGTAGGAGAAGCAAAAGTGGATGGGAATCTGGGAGGCAGTGACCATGAGTTGGTTGAGTTCAGGATCCTGACACAGGGAAGAAAAGTAAGCAGCAGGATACAGACCCTGGACTTCAGGAAAGCAGACTTCGACTCCCTCAGGGAACTGATGGGTAGGATCCCCTGGGGGACTAACATGAAGGGGAAAGGAGTCCAGGAGAGCTGGCTGTATTTCAAGGAATCCCTGTTGAGGTTACAGGGACAAACCATCCCGATGTGTCGAAAGAATAGTAAATATGGCAGGCGACCAGCTTGGCTTAACGGTGAAATCCTAGCAGATCTTAAGCATAAAAAAGAAGCTTACAAGAAGTGGAAGATTGGACATATGACCAGGGAAGAGTATAAAAATATTGCTCGGGCATGTAGGAATGAAATCAGGAGGGCCAAATCGCACCTGGAGCTGCAGCTAGCGAGAGATGTTAAGAGTAACAAGAAGGGTTTCTTCAGGTATGTTGGCAACAAGAAGAAAGTCAAGGAAAGTGTGGGCCCCTTAATGAATGAGGGAGGCAACCTAGTGACGGAGGATGTGCAAAAAGCTAATGTACTCAATGCTTTTTTTGCCTCTGTCTTCACGAACAAGGTCAGCTCCCAGACTGCTGTGCTGGGCATCACAACATGGGGAATAGATGGCCAGCCCTCTGTGGAGAAAGAGGTGGTTAGGGACTATTTAGAAAAACTGGACGTGCACAAGTCCATGGGGCCGGATGAGTTGCATCCGAGAGTGCTAAAGGAACTGGCGGCTGTGATTGCAGAGCCATTGGCCATTATCTTTGAAAACTCATGGCGAATGGGGGAAGTCCTGGATGACTGGAAAAAGGCTAATGTAGTGCCAATCTTTAAAAAAGGGAAGAAGGAGGATCCTGGGAACTAGAGGCCAGTAAGCCTCACTTCAGTCCCCGGAAAAATCATGGAGCAGGTCCTCAAAGAATCAATCCTGAAGCACTTACATGAGAGGAAAGTGATCAGGAACAGTCAGCATGGATTCACCAAGGGAAGGTCATGCCTGACTAATCTAATCGCCTTCTATGATGAGATTACTGGTTCTGTGGATGAAGGGACAGCAGTGGATGTATTGTATCTTGACTTTAGCAAAGCTTTTGACACAGTCTCCCACAGTATTCTTGTCAGCAAGTTAAGGAAGTATGGGCTGGATGAATGCACTATAAGGTGGGTAGAAAGTTGGCTAGATTGTCGGGCTCAACGGGTAGTGATCAATGGCTCCATGTCTAGTTGGCAGCCAGTGTCAAGTGGAGTGCCCCAGGGGTCGGTCCTGGGGCTGGTTTTGTTCAATATCTTCATAAATGATCTGGAGGATGGTGTGGATTGCACCCTCAGCAAATTTGCGGATGATACTAAACTGGGAGGAGTGGTAGATACGCTAGAGGGCAGGGATAGGATTCAGAGGGACCTAGACAAATTGGAGGATTGGGCCAAAAGAAATCTGATGAGGTTCAATAAGGATAAGTGCAGGGTCCTGCACTTAGGACGGAAGAACCCAATGCACAGCTACAGACTAGGGACCGAATGGCTAGGCAGCAGTTCTGCGGAAAAGGACCTAGGGGTGACAGTGGACGAGAAGCTGGATATGAGCCAGCAGTGTGCCCTTGTTGCCAAGAAGGCCAATGGCATTTTGGGATGTATAAGTAGGGGCATAGCGAGCAGATCTCGGGACATGATCATCCCCCTCTATTGGACATTGGTGAGGCCTCATCTGGAGTACTGTGTCCAGTTTTGGGCCCCACACTACAAGAAGGATGTGGATAAATTGGAGAGAGTCCAGCGAAGGGCAACAAAAATTATTAGGGGTCTGGAATGAGTTATGAGGAGAGGCTGAGGGAACTGGGACTGTTTAGTCTGCAGAAGAGAAGAATGAGGGGGGGTTTGATAGCTGCTTTCAACTACCTGAGAGGTAGTTCCAGAGAGGATGGTTCTAGACTATTCTCAGTGGTGGAAGAGGACAGGACAAGAAGTAATGGTCTCAAGTTGCAGTGGGGGAGGTTTAGGTTGGATATTAGGAAAAACTTTTTCACTAGGAGGGTGGTGAAACACTGGAATGCGTTGCCTAGGGAGGTGGTGGAATCTCCTTCTTTAGAAGTTTTTAAGGTCAGGCTTGACAAAGCCCTGGCTGGGATGATTTAATTGGGTATGGGTCCTGCTTTTGAGCAGGGGTTGGACTAGATGACCTCCTGAGGTCCTTTCCAACCCTGATATTCTATGATTCTATGATTCTATGTGCTACATCCTCCCAAATCATGAGATCTTTAAAATACAGGGTGCTTTTAGCTGGCCTTCTGGGTTTTGAGCCTCTAGAGATCATGTTTGCCAGCTTTTTTCTGGAATCACAAGAACTAGGAACTTACTGTTTTGTATATGAAAACTGAGATTTTCATGTAATCCCAGGAGTTCATGTAATCCCAGGAGTTTCATGTAATCCCAGGAGCTGGGGGTTTAACACCACATATCATGTGACTCTGTGATGGGAGTCCCCACACTTGCCCTGAAAGGGTTAAGGAAGATTAACAAGGGGGTTAATTAACCCAACAGTCCACAGCTGAGAGGAGGCAGGTGGCTAAGCAATGCCCTGACTGAGGGAGGGAGCCCAGCTGAGGAAGAAGACCTGGGCTGGATGTGTAAGGACAAGAGGGGTGTGCTGGGAAGTCCCCAGTCATGCCCTGGGAGAAGGGAGGAGTGCTTGGAGGCTACAGGGAAAGGGAGCCCACAGTTACTTCCTGGGAGGGGGGAGTTAGGAGGCTGGCAAACCCAGAGAGTGGGGAGTGGCAGATGGTAGGAGAAGCTCAGGGAAAGGCAGTGAGGAGTGGAAGGGCACAGACTTGGCTGTTGGCTAGAGGGTCCCTGAGATGGAACCGGGAGTAGAGGGCAGGCTGGGTTCCCCTGCTAGCAGCTGTGGGAGTGGCACTATGCCTCAGTGACTGCCTAGGGTGAAGAAAACAGACTTTGGGACCCCAGAAGGGGAAAATAAGAATAGTGACCTGGCTGGAGGGCTGAGTCACAAAGAGGCAGCAGCAGCTCGTGGCGCAAGAAGGGGGCTGCAGACCCAGAGAGAGAGACTGAGATGGAATGTTGTCCTCGTGAGCTATTCGCCAGAGTGACCAGTAGGAGGCACCAGTCTAGCGGTGAGTGGAGGTCCCATCACAGACTCACAAGGAAATGGCAATGCTGAACCAGTAGGGACCGGTTCTGTACTGGCAACTTGTGGGGGGCAGGATCGACAAAACAGACTAATGTATATTTCCCATCTCTAATTTCTATGATCCTGTGTTTTCCCTGGACCTCCAATTCCAGATGGCAAATCTTAAAACTCCCCTCCAAGCCAAAATCTCTCTGCAGCAAAACAGTACCCCAGGATGCTAGGAGACATTCCTGGGCCCAGACATACTAAGGCCTGCGAGTTTGGTTCCTTAATTCCTTTGAGGCTCTGGGCCCCATTTGCTTGAGCTTTCCTTGTGCCTTGAGCTCTGAACACACCCTGACTGCTGCCCTAGTCTCTTTATCCACCCTGCAGGCCATGTGCTTCCTGAATCCAGGCTGTGATCTCGGCCCAACTCTACAAAGGCATTTAGTGACTAGATGTAGAAGTAGTCAAGGATTCATGGGCTAGGTGCTGAGGGTCTTGATGGGTCAAAGGTGTGAACCAATGTCACTCCTGGTTGGTGAAGTCCACCTGCTAAATGGGAGGAGAGGAAGCTGCTCCAAAACATCTGGAGTATTGCGTCCAGTATTTGGGGGCCCCCACTACAGAAAGGATGTGGACAAATTGGAGAGTCCAGCGGAGGGCAACAAAAATGATCAGGGTGCTAGGGCACATGACTTATGAGGAGAGGCTGAGGGAACTGGGGTTATTGAGTCTACAGAAGAGAAGAGTGAGGGGGGATTTGATAGCAGCCTTCAACTACCCGAAGGGGGGGTTCCAAAGAGGATGGAGCTCGGCTGATCTTAGTGGTGGCGGATGACAGAACAAGGAGCAACGGTCTTAAGTTGCAGTGGGGGAGGTCTAGGTTGGATATTAGGAAACACTATTTCAGTAGGAGAGTGGTGAAGCACTGGAATGGGTTACCTAGGGAGGTGGTGGAATCTCCATTCTTAGAGGTTTTTAAGGCCTGGCTTGAGAAAGCTCTGGCTGGGATGATTTAGTTGGGGATTGGTCCTGCTTTGAACAGGGGGTTGAACTAGATGACCTCCTGAGGTCTCTTCCAGCCCTAATCTTCTATGATTCTATAATTCTATGATCTCACTGGGCTCTTACAGGTGAAGTTTAAACAGACTGAGGGGGGTTTATGAATCCTTGGTGCAGCTGTAAAGCTGGTGGTAGTGGGGGGAGGAAACACATGTAAACAGCTGGTTATCCCGGTAAGCCATTGTGCCCTAGAGTGAATTAGCTCCAGGGCTCCATCCTCCCCTGCCTCCCCTCTCCGCCACCACCCCCACACCCACCATCCCCCAGTGGGAAGTGAAAGAACAGTGGAAGATAAATTAGTTAATAGCTGTTCAAAAAAGCACACAGTCCCTAAAGCCTGAAAACAACCCCAAGTGTGATTAAGAATCCAAATCCAAGAGTCCAGCAGCTGTTTACTGCTGGAATCAATGGGGCCGTGTCATCGAATGACAGCTTCCCCATAATGCTATTTAGCTATCCTTAAGAGGATGGTGAAACGAAGCCTGTCACAGCTCAGCATCTCACATCAGATGAGAGAGCAAGAGCTTCAAAGCTATGTGCTGTAATTACTGGCGTCACTGTACAGCCTTTTAAATTCTCTCTTTAAATCCTGGCTCCTTTGATTCATGTTTTCTTGTTTGAGAAAGTAAGCGACATTCCCCTCCCATCTCTGGGTCTCTCCTGCCTCTACACATTAGTCTGGTGCATGACTTACCAGCTGCCTTGCATCCACACAGCAAGACAGACTCCCCCATCCTGCCTTCTTGCTTTGCTGGCAGGCTGTGGAAGAGATTCCAAAATGTATGGATTATAGGTTTTCAAGGGAAGTTTTAGATCTCACTAATAAGCCCCCAAACTTAGGGTCTAGGACTTCAGATTTGTGGCTGTCCTCAGTCCAGGATGCTGTTTGAGAGACTCCACACAGGGTCAGTTAGGGCCTGGTGCTATAGGGAATGGGAGTATGGTACTGCCCCCTTCTCCACTTTGTGATTGGTCTGTGGCCTCACTCCCTATTTTCAAGAGCACCACATCTTTAAAACACTCCAGTGACTGGGTTGTATAGACCCGTAGATGTGTAACATTGCCCTCTAGTGGATGAACTTTTCATATGTGTATCAGAGTCTCTATATTGCCAGCAGTTAACAGAGATTCTCCTTTGGCTAAAGTGGTAAGGGTCTGTGCTTCTGTAGGACGAGGAACTGAATTTATTCCCTGTTGGGAAGTTCTGAGTGCCTAGGGTCAGTGGCGGATTGGCCACTGGGTCAACAGGGCTTATGCCCAGGGGCCCTGGCCAATTGGGGTGTCCCGGAAAAATGGGCACCTCAACCCAGCTCCCTGGCAGAAGCCCTGGAGGTGATGGGGCGGGGGACTGCCCAGGATGTGCAGCACAGTGATAGCTGTGAAATCTTCTCTGGCCCCAGATTAGCAGTGATAAGAAATTTAATCTAAACAAGAGAGAAACAGCAGGTGGCTGTATGTCTCTGGGGAGAGGAAGTGGGAGAAGGAAGCTGTCACTTCTAGTACAGCCGTGGGCTCAACGCAGGTGGCAAGAGACTGAAAATTATTGCCATGTGACTGGAACATATGCCAGTGGCTACAATGCAGTGATGTTGTGGGCATTGTACCGGAGACTCCAATAGATCAGCAGTTCTCAAATGGTGGGTCGGGATCCCAGCGTGGGTCGGGACCCCATTTTAATGGGGTTGCCAGGACCGGTGTTAGACTTGTTGGGGCCCAGGGCTGAAACTGAAGCCCAAGCTATACCCCCACCCAGGGCCATAGGGTTTGGGCCGCGGTCCCTCTCCCGGAGCGGTGGGGTTGGGCTCTGCCTCCCCGCCCCCAGGGTCATGTAGTAACTTTGTTATCAGAAGGAGGTTTGGTGCAATGAAGTTTGAGAACCCCTGCAACAGAATGATTCTGATTTACACCAGCTGAGGATGTGTTCTTTAGTTCCCAGGATGTGTCTGAGGACTGTGAAAATGCCTGCACATTAGCTCTTACTGCCCTTTTAATGCCACCATGAAATCTCATCAACAGGAATATTCAGAGGATGGGTGGCTCAGGAGTTTTTTTAGAGCATCACATTTATACATTGCATCTGACTCGCTTGTAGCTGAAAGTAGCTAACGCCATGCCACAGCTATTTGATAATAGAGTTAAATTGATCTCCGTCTAGTTCCAAACGGACATCCAAAGGGCTTCAATGGCGCCTAGGTCGTAGGGTGCATAGAGGTAAATGTCACCCAAAGACAACAACAACTGAAGAGAGCCATAAAACTAAGTTCCGTGCTTGTTAATTTAACACACATGTAGAACTCATTCTGCAAGCATGTCTAAAACCATACAAAACCACATTAATGAGACATGAAAGATAATGATGGTAAAAAATAATGGCACTAAACAAAGATAATTGTGCATATAAGTGCAAAATGCATTAAAAATGAATTGAGATCAAATCAAATAGAGTCAAAGTCTAAGTGTCATAAGCAGCTAATCACCAAGAAAGAGATTTATCTTGAGAGAAATTGTCTATGTGCCTAATTAAAGGAGCACTGAAAACCATGAAGGAAAGATAAAAGCACTTGAAAGAAACTATTATGAATCACACCACCTGATACTTCATGAGATGTTCTAGGACATTTCCGCAAACAAAGTTAGATGCTGAGGGCTTGACCGCCCGCCTCTCATTTACAGCATACATTCCACGGCCAGAAGGGCCATAGTGACCATCTAGTCTGACCTCCTGCATAGCACTGGCCAGAGAACCACACTCTAGCTCAACCACACATTCTTAGACTAGATGTGAATCTTTCAGAAAGACATCCACATCTTGATGTACAGACTCCAAGTGATGGAGAATTCCCCACACCCATGGTGAGCTATTCCAGTGGTTAATTGCCCTCACTATTTCAAACATACCCCTTCTTTCCAGTTTGTACTTTGCAGCCATCAACTTCCAGCCATCAGATCTTGCTCTGCCTTTTTGTTAGCTTTAGGAGTCTGCTAGTCTCTAGTACCTCCTCTCTGTGCAGGTGTTTATAGACCAGGATTATGTCAACTCATGTGTAAATCAGGAGTAACTCCACAGAGACAGACCCTGAAAAAATGGTGTAACGTGACAAGAAACAGAGCTGGGAGTTCGATGTGTGGGGCTGATGCTGATGTCACTTATACCAGTGACAGTCAGGAATAAATCCTCTGACATTACTAGAGAAAGGTAATAAACCAGAGTGGGATTAGAATCCAGCACCGTGCCTTATCCTTCAAGACCAAACACCCTTTGGGATGTACCTAGTACTCTGCTATATGCAGTCCCTTCAGCCTGCATACAGCTGTGGGCTGCTAGTGCCTAAACCTCACTGGGCCACACAGACAGGTTGATGAGCCTCTTAGGGGCGTAGGTCTTTCAGCTCCAACAATAGAGGCTGATGCTTGTTGATACAGAGCTCCAGTGTCTGATCCCCACTACTGACAATTCACCAATTGGTGCAGCACTACAAACCTGTTGTGGACATTTCTCCACTAGGAACTGTACTGATGGTCACAGTCCACCACACAGGTCAGCCTTCAGACTCCAAGGATTTTCAGATGCAACAGAAACAGATCTGCAGACCCAGAGAGCTGATGCTTAGATGGCAGCCCATTACCAATCCTCTGAGCCATGCACTTGCTGGTACCATGGAGGAAACCAGCAAACCTTGTCTCCTCTTTAGTCTAAACTACAGTTTAAGTCTTTCCCCCCTTTAACCTGGTTGCTGTGGACCTCTCTGCAGGCTTATATGGGATGAGATCTGGTAAAATCTTCCTCCTCGAGAGTTTATATACACCAGCCCTGGCAATGGTTTTCCCCCTTCAGCAGCAGGAGAGGGAGGACTAAGAGCTCTCATTCTGTGGCACTCATAATACAATACCCTGGCAGGGCCAGGTGACCTCAGCTGCACATAGAAACTTGGTCACCTGAGCTGGGAACATTATCTCTGAACATAAAGATGGAAGCTCCCTGGGTCATGGGACCCCTTCCAATGGATTTTGCCCTCCCCTGTCTGGAATTTCTCTCCTGGTACGTACTGAGAGCAGGGCACAGGGAAGATGTGCCATTATTTTCCTCTAGTCTCAGCAATTTCCCCTTGGAGCTCCCCTCTGGTTTCTGGGGTCAGCCCCCAGCAATCTGGCCCATTTCATCAGCAATTACTGATCCGTGCTGCAAACTCAATTAAAGCTCCCTCCGAGCGCAGGTAGCATATAGCTTTGTCAGTTTGGCTGTCATGAGGAACGCGCTTGAAAGGAAGGCGGCTGCTGGGGAGATCTTCTGGGAAGAGGTTTTCTTCAGGAGCCGAACCAATAGATACATGGAAATGACAGAGACTCCTGTGAAGCAGATCCAGCTGCAGGAAAAAAGGCTCGGGAACAAGCTGCCTGTTCTGCTATCCAGTACACTGCTTTCCTTACCATTCAGAAATGGCACTGTATATATACCTGGGAGGTAGGGAACGACACACTTAGAGCTATTAGCCCTGTGAGGTGGCATTGCGACACCCGTTCTATAGAGGGGAGGCTGAGGCACAAGAGCAAGGTTAAGATTTCCACAGAGGACTGAGAGGCACAATCGCCCTGGAAGTTAAGAGTTGCATCCAGGCCTCTGTGTGTCACTGAAGATCTTAGGCTAAGCCATTAGCCTACCGTCAGCAGCAAACCAAGACTATGATCCTTCCCACATGTGGTTGAATGGGAACAAGGGCGAGCTAGCACTCTTGTGGGTCTGATCTTGATTGGGCAATGACTCTAGAGTTCCCTGCTGTCAGCCCAGAGGGTCCCCAACCACTGTGCAAAATGCATGGTACTTGGACAGCCCATCATCACAGGCATGGTTGCTTCCTAGCCATGTCACACAGCTGGGCAGGGGGGAGTGGGAAGACAGGCTGGGCGAGGGGAGGGAGACATGGATGTAGATGGTAGGGCACTAGCCAGACACTTTGGAGATGTGGGTTCAGTTCTTTGCCTCATGTGACCAAGTTTCTATGTGCAGCTGAGGTTACCTGACCAGAGTAGAGAATTGTGGCATGACAGCCAGGGAATTATATCACTCAATCAACCCTCTTCTGCTTGGCCAAGTCTCACAGGGGCCAGCTACACTTTGAAGTGGGGATGTAACTCCCTGGTTGAAGAGATAGACCCACCCAAGCTGCAGGGTAGCCATGCTGGCGAGAGCAGTGGGAGAAGCGAGCTGACCCAGGCCCATCTGTAGTGTGTACTCACGGCATCCAGCCCCTCCCACTGCTGCATACCAGCTTGACCACAGCCAATGTGAGTATGTCATATCAAGCTGGAATTTACACCCCTTAGCCTCAGCGTGTCCGTTTGCCCTGTGTGACATGGAGATCATGGCCCTGTCCTACCTCACAGGGGGGAATCACAGAATCATAGAGTATCAGGGTGGAAGGGACCTCAGGAGCTCATCTCGTCCAACCCCCTGCTCAAAGCAGGACCAATCCCCAACTAAATCATCCCAGCCAGGGCTTTGTCAAGCCTGACCTTAAAAACTTCTAAGGAAGGAGATTCCACCACCTCCCTAGGTAATGCATTCCAGTGTTTCACCACGCTCCTAGTGAAAAAGTTTTTCCTAATATCCAACCTAAACCTCCCCCACTGCAACTTGAGACCATTACTCCTTGTTCTGTCGTCTGCTACCACTGAGAACAGCCGAGCTCCATCTTCTGTATAAAAGCCAGTCAGCCAGTCAGCTGCGAACCAGCTGAGCAGCGAACAGCAGAGAGGCTAACAGAGGGAGTTCGCCTGGGGAGAGCCTGCTGAGGCTTACATCTGGCTGGCTTCTCTGAGTAGTTACTACAACTCCTAAGGAAGCTTGTAGAAGGAAGGTAATATGGATGGGGGGTGTTCAACTGTTGTGACCTGCACTGGATGTGCCATGTTTGTGTTTCTTCCAGAGGACAGAAGCGACTTTGTCTGTACAAAGTGCAAGCTGGTCTCCATATTGGAAGAGAAGGTTCAAGGTCTGGAGCAACAGGTATCGACCCTGCGTTGCATAAAAGAAACTGAAGATTTCCTGGATAGACGTCAGGATATGCTTCTACGGGCACAATGTTCTGAAGATTCAGAGCAGGCTGCGCAGCAGTGACAGGAGGACGGTGAAGAAATTTGGCAGCATGTGACCGCCAGAAGAAGAAAGGGGAGCGTCCATATACCAGCAACACAGATACAGGTAAGTAACTGTATTCATGTTCTCTCCACAGGTACTAATGGGGAGAGTGGACTAGACGATACATCTGAGGGAAGGGAACAGAAGGAGACTCCGCCAATTGGAAGGCATGAGATGCACTGTCTAGGGATGGGGGGTTCCACGACCACCGCTCCCAAGAGAAGGAGGCGGGTGGTGGTGGTGGTTGGGGACTCTCTCCTCAGGGGGACTGAGTCATCTATCTGCCACCCCGACCGGGAAAACCAAGAAGTCTGCTGCTTGCCAGGAGCTAGGATTCATGATGTGAGGGAGAGACTGCCGAGACTCATCAAGCCCTCCGATCACTACCCCTTCCTGCTTCTCCACTTGGGCACCAGTGATACTGCCAAGAATGACCTTGAGTGGATCCCTGCGGACTAAATGCCTCTGGGAAGAAGGATAAAGGAGTTTGAGGTGCAAGTGGTGTTCTCGTCCATCCTCCCCGTGGAAGGAAAAGGCCTGGGTAGAGACCATCGAATCGTGGAAGTCAACGAATGGCTACACAGGTGGTGTTGGAGAGAAGGCTTTGGATTCTTTGACCATGGGATGGTGTTCCAAGAAGGAGGAGTGCTAGGCAGAGACAGGCTCCACCTAACGAAGAGAGGGAAGAGCATCTTCGCAAGCAGGCTGGTTAACCTAGTGAGGAGGGCTTTAAACTAGGTTCACCGGGGGAAGAAGACCAAAGCCCTCAGGTAAGTGGGGAAAAGGGATACCGGGAAGAAGCAGGAGCGCACGAGAGGGAAGGGCTCCTGCCTCATACTGAGAAAGAGGGACGATCAGCGAGTTACCTCAAGTGCCTATACACAAATGCAAGAAGCCTGGGAAACAAGCAGGGAGAACTGGAAGTCCTGGCACAGTCAAGGAATTATGATGTGATTGGAAGAACAGAGACTTGGTGGGATAACTCACATGACTGGAGTACTGTCATGGATGGATATAAACTGTTCCAGAAGGACAGACAGAGCAGAAAAGGTGGGGGAGTTGCACTCTATGTAAGGGAGCAGTATGACTGCTCAGAGCTCCAGTATGAAACTGCAGAAAAACCTGAGAGTCTCTGGATTAAGTTTAGAAGTGTGAGCAACAAAGGTGATGTCGTGCTATAGACCACCGGACCAGGGGGATGAAGTGGACGAGGCTTTCTTCCAGCAACTCACGGAAGTTACTAGATCGCAGGCCCTGGTTCTCATGGGAGACTTCAATCACCCTGCTATCTGCTGGGAGAGCAATACTGCAGTGCACAGACAATCCAGGAAGTTTTTGGAAAGGGTAGGGGACAATTTCCTAGTGCAAGTGCTGGAGGAACCAACTAGGGGCAGAGCTCTTCTTGACCTGCTGCTCACAAACAGGGAAGAATTAGTAGGAGAAGCAAAAGTGGATGGTAACCTGGGAAGCAGTGACCATGAGATGGTTGAGTTCAGGATCCTGACACAAGGAAGAAAGGAGAGCAGCAGAATACGGACCCTGGACTACAGAAAAGCAGACTTTGACTCCCTCAGGGAACTGATGGGCAGGATCCCCTGGGAGAATAGCATGAGGGGGAAAGGAGTCCAGGAGAGCTGGCTGTATTTTAAAGAATCCTTATTGAGGTTACAGCGGCAAACCATCCACATGTGTAGAAAGAATAGTAAATATGGCAGGCAACCAGCTTGGCTTCACAGTGAAATCCTTGCTGCTCTTAAACACAAAAAAGAAGCTCACAAGAAGTGGAAGATTGGCCAAATGACCAGGGAAGAGTATAAAAACATTGCTCGGGCATGCAGTAGTGAAATCAGGAAGGCCAAATCACACCTGGAGTTGCAGCTAGCAAGAGATGTTAAGAGTAACAAGAAGGGTTTCTTCAGGTATGTTAGCAACAAGAAGAAAGTCCAAGGAAAGTGTGGGCCCCTGACTGAATGAGGGAGGCAACCTAGTGACAGAGGATGTGGAAAAAGCGAATGTACTCAATGCTTTTTTTGCTCCTGTCTTCACGAACAAGGTCAGCTCCCAGGCTACTGCACTGGGCAACACAGCATGGGGAGGAGGTGACCAGCCCTCTGTGGAGAAAGAAGTGGTTCGGGACTATTAAGAAAAGCTGGATGAGCACAAGTCCATGTGGCCGGACGTGCTGCATCCGAGAGTGCTAAAGGAGTTGGCGTATGTGATTGCAGAGCCATTGGCCATTATCTTTGAAAATTCATGGCGATCCGGGGAAGTCCTGGACAACTGGAAAAAGGCTAACGTAGTGCCCATCTTTAAAAAAGGGAAGAAGGAAGATCCTGGGAACTACAGGCCAGACAGCCTCACCTCAGTCCCTGGAAAAATCATGGAGCAGGTCCTCAAGGAATCAATTCTGAAGCACTTCGAGGAGAGGAAAGTGATCAGGAACAGTCAGCATGGATTCACCAAGGGCAAGTCATGCCTGACTAATCTAATTGCCTTCTATGACGAGATAACTGGCTCTGTGGATGAGGGGAAAGCGGTGGACATGTTGTTCCTTGACTTTGTCAAAGCTTTTGACACGGTCTCCCACAGTATTCTTGCCAGCAAGTTGGAGAAGTATGGGCTGGATGAATGGACTATAAGGTGGATAAAAAGTTGGCTAGATTGTCAGGCTCGACAGGTAGCGATCAATGGCTCCATGTCTAGTTGGCAGTCAGTATCAAGTGGAGTGCCCCAAGGCTTGGTCCTGGGGCCGGTTTTGTTCAATATCTTCATTAATGATCTGGAGGATGGCTTGGATTGCACCCTCAGCAAGTTTGAAAATTTGGACCTGCTCCATGATTTTTCCAGGGACTGAGGTGAGGCTGACTGGCCTGTAGTTCCCAGGATCTTCTTTCTTCCCTTTTTTAAAGATGGGCACTACATTAGCCTTTTTCCAGTCATCTGGGACCTCCCCCGATTGCCACGAGTTTTCAAAGATAATGGCCAATGGCAAGAATACTGTGGGAGACTGTCGTGCACCTCATCCCCCTGGTCTGGTGGTCTATAGCAGACTCCCACCACAACATCACCCTTGTTGCTCACACTTCTAAACTTAATCCAGAGACTCTCGGGCTTTTCTGCAGTTTCATACTGCTCTCTTACATACAATGCAACTCCCCCCCCCTTTTTCTGCCCTGCCTGTCCTTCTGGAACAGTTTTCCATCCATGACAGTACTCCAGTCATGTGAGTTATCCCACCTAGTCTCTGTTGTTCCAATCACATCATAATTCCTTGACTGTGCCAGGACTTTCAGTTCTCCCTGCTTGTTTCCCAGGCTTCTTGCATTTGTGTATAGGCACTTGAGATAACTTGCTGTTTGTCCTGCTTTCTTAGTATGAAGCAGGAGCCCTCCCCTCTCACGCTCTCCTGCTCGTGCTTCCTCCTGGTATCCCACGTCCCCACTTACCTCAGGGCTTTGGTCTCCTTCCCACGGTGAACCTAGTTTAAAGCCCCATGGGAAGACTGTGAACTGCTCACATCCTATGGCAACGGGATCTAGAGAACATTGCTGTTCTGCTGGCTTCATAGCAATTGCCAGGTCAGCCAAGGGACTCGCAAAGTCCTTTATCCTATAACTCTGAAGCATCTCATGCTGGGATAATCTGCCCCCCAGGGAAAGCTCCTCCTAAGACCCAGAGTTACGCGCTGGCTTATGCCTCAGAGGAGACTCTTGTTTGTTCTACCTCTGGATAGTCTGGTCTAATCGGCTGCTCAGCTCACTCACTGAACTCACAGCATTATCTGATGCACTAGGCCGGTGGATTTCAAGCAGGATGACCCCTACAAATCTAATCGGGATTCCCTGCTCCCATTCATTAATATAGGAACGGTAGGAGTGTCACCACTCCAAAGTTCAGATCCTTTGCACTAGGCTAATGGGAGGTCAATCATGGCTACGAACCAATGGATAACACCTTCCACCGTGGGACAAACCTATCTGAGCAACTCCCTGCCACACCTTCTTGGGGCATGAAGGCCCATCCGAGGGAGGAACCTAACCTGCTCCCATGGAGGTCAATGGGAGTATCACTTTTACACATGTGTAGTGTGGTAGCAGCTAAAGGGCCCAGTCGTGGACTAGGGCTTCCGTGATGCTAAGTGCTGCACAAACACAAGAGAAAGATGGTCCATGGCCCAAAGAGCTGAGAGTCAGTTTTGCTACTGACATTACTAGGAGCAGGACTGGGGCCTTTGTCTAGCCTATAACGTGGGTCCTTTATTCTCTTGCAGGTGTCTGCATTTTGTGCCTTTTCCTGGGGCTGAGTGGATCACAGATGCTCCATTGCAGAATGAACTGAGCTTCCTGGTAGCTAGTAATTCTGTTTTGGTTTTAATAAAATCGTCTCTTCTTTTAAAGTCTGTCTCTTCTTCCCAGTCAGTTCCTCAGCCCAACACCAGAATCACCTCTTACAACGCAGCTCACATTATCGGTAGGGCCCTACCAAATTGACAGCCATGAAAAATGCATCACGGACCGTGAAATCTGGTCTCCCCCCATGAAATCTAGTCTTTTGTGTGCTTTTACCCTGTACTATACACACAAAAGACCAGATTTCATGGGGGAGACCAGTGTTTCTCAAATTGGGGATCCTGACCCAAAAGGGAGTTGCAGGGGGAGCTGCAAGGTTATTTTAGGGGGATTGCGGTATTGCCACACTTACTTCTGCTCTGCCTTCAGAGAGCGGCAGCTGTTGGCCAGGTGCCCACCTCTAAAGGCGACGCCCCACCAGCAGCAGTGCAGAAGTATGTGTGGCAATACCATACCATGCCATCCTTACTTCTGTGCTGCTGCCTTCAGAGCTGGGCAGCAGGAGAGTGGTGGCTGCTGACTGAGGGCCCAGCTCTGCACACGGCAGCACAGATGTAAGGGTGGCATATTATAGTATTGCCACCCTTACTTCTCTGCTGCTGCTGGCAGCAGCTCTGCCTTCAGAGCTCGGCTCCCGGCCAGCAGCCACCGCTCTCCAGCCACCCAGCTCTGAAGGCAGGGCCACTGCTTGCAGCAGCACAGAAGTAAGGGTGCCAGTACCCCCCGTACAATAACCTTGTGGCCACCCCACAACTCCTTTTTGGATCAGGACCCCTACAATTACAACACTGTGAAATTTCAGATTTAAATAGTTGAAATAATGAAATTTATGATTTTTAAAATCCTATGACTGTGAAATTGACCAAAATGGACCGTGAATTTGGTAGGGCCCTAATTATCAGGCTTATTACAATGGAGCCTTCACATGATACAAGCTCACAATGGGCCAGCAATTTGTACGCATGAGAAGAGGGGAAGATGGTGGTTATATAATTACCATGATCTCTCACTCTCTTTTGGAGGCTGTCTGAAGCTGTGAGCACAGCTCCCTCAGCTACCTCCTGCTGCAGTGCTAGGTTTTACAATGGCACCAGTGGCTTAATAGAGCTGGGCCCATGCTCAGAAGGGGCCCCAGCCTGCTCCATTTGCACCATGCCCTGAGACCATGCTGGCTTCCCCCACCCACCACTTGCTCCTCTTGGCCTGCCTACCAGCTGGTTGAGAGCTCCTCTCCGTCCCCTGGCCCAACCCCTCTGCTCCTCTCTGCCCCCTGGACAGACTCCAGTGCACCTCCAGCTCCAGGCAGTCTCTGCTTCCCACCACCTGTGGGGCCCCACCTGTCTCCCTGGAGCTGAGCCGCCTGGGACTGGTCAGAAGCCTGGACAGTCTCAGTCAGGTCGTGGGGTTGGGGACAGTAAGGGAGGCTTGTCTGGGCCCCTCCAGGCAGGTAGCTCTTGAGGGAGCCCGGCCAGAGCAGGCCCTGGTCTGGCTGATCGCGCCACAGTCACCTCCCAGCAGGGCTGGTGAGTATGGCCAGGAGGCAGGGAGTCGGTCCCTTGGGGACCTGAGCGGGTGCTGGGCTGTGACGGGGCAGGGAAGATGTATGTGTTGGGGCACTAGGGAGTGGGGGTTCTGTGTGGGGTGCTGGGCAGTTGTGGTGGGGCTCTGTGTAGGGGGGCACTGGGCAACAGTGGTGTTGTGCAGGGTGCTGGGTATTTGTGGGAGAGGGTCTGAGGGAGGTGCTGGGCAGAGCAGGTCTGGGGGGGCTCTGGCCATAGGGAGGTGTTGGGTGGGGGGCTGTGTGGCGTGGCATGGGCTCAGCCCAAAGGGGAAGGGGCATGCTAGCAGCACAGGGCTGGGCAGGCCACTTTGTCTGGCAATTGCCAGTTTGTAAATAGCACCATCGCACTGGGCTGGGAGGAGCAGGGCCACCCCTGCCATGCCATGCCCCATTGCTCCTGGCTGGCTCCTCGCTCTGGGGATTGATCTCCCTGTGCCATGCTCCATTGCCTCCTTGTGGGCCCACAAATATGTTTGGTGTTGGGCCCAGAAAAGGTTAATCTGGCCCTGTCCTGCTGGGTGATCCACTTACTTTTGCAATCAGTATTCCACCAGCCAGGCTTACCCCACATACCAACTTGACTGGAACATTGTTTGACATTAGGTGATAACAGAACAATGTGTAACGCTGACAGACCCTGGTCATCAGCAGGTGGGATCGAACCTAGGATCTCGAGAGCTAAATGCATAAGTCTCTACTTCATGAGCTAAAAGCCATATGGCCCTTAACTAAGACTGCAGAGCAAACTCACTAATCTCTCTCTAAGTGGTCTTGGTGCCACTAGATGGGACAGAACACCACACCCAGGAGGCGTGTGGGCTACATACTTCCCCTAGCTGAGGAAGCATGTCCCAAGCTTCAGAGACTTCCCAGTTGAAATCCCAGATGAGCTCCTACTTGTATCACCGACAGACCACCGTCAAGGGTGGACCGGATTGAACCTGGGGCATCTGGAGCTAAATGCATGAACCTCTAGTGCATGAGCTAAAGCCACATGGCTGTTAGCTAAGGCTGTAGCAGACTCATTAATCTCTCTCCAAATGTTCTCGGTGCCACTAGATGGCACAGAACATTACTACCCAGGAGCTGTGTGGGTTACATATGTGTTGAGGCAAATCTGTTAATTGTCACCCACTGGGCTCCCTTGTGAACCTACCAGGGCAGTGACTCAGGTGGAGATCAAGCAGGAAAGAGTGCAGAGGTGACACTGAGCATGAGAAGGGATGCTATGCTACCTCTGTCTACTGCATCAGGGAGACAACTAATGGAACACTCTGTCCACACATTAAAGAGGATGTTGAACAGAGAGGGCTCAGAGAAGAGCTGCAAGAATGATTTGAGGTCTAGAACACACATCCTTCAATGAGAGACCAAAGCTGCACAAACTTTAAGAGAAGGTTAAGAAGAGACTTGATGACTGGCTGCACAGGGAGAAGATCTGATACCAGATGGCTCATTAACCCAGCAGATAAAATTATTATAAGGTTCAATAGCTGGAAGTTGAAATCAGCAGAGTTGGCTGGAAATTAGAAATAAGGTGCAAATTTTGGTTAGCAGCAAGTATAATTAATTAGCAGCAAGGATAATTTGTTGGACTAGATTACAAAGTGATGTGGTCAGCCACAAATAGTCAGTGTACTCTCCACTACAGAAATGAACATGCTGAGATGGTCAAGTCATTGGACACTCCATGATCGGAAACCAAATGAGGTTGTGAGGGGCCTAATATGGGTTGCCTCAACTGGCGACAAGTTGAGGGATGCTAGGCTATGTTGATATGGACACGTCCAGTGGACATCTGAGTTTTATTGGTAGGATGGTCATTGCAATGATCAGAGATGGAAAAGGACCAAGCAGGGGCCAAAGGCTCAGTATGTGGACTGGATATCAGCAGACCTTAGCCAGGCATACAATCAAGAGTTTTGTAAGAAGTCTATAAAGGTTGCTGACCCCAAATAGGGAAATGGCAAGAAAGAAGAGGAATATGACCAGTGGTGCAAGCAGAATTAATTTCTTACCTGTATGCTGCACCAGCTAAAGAGGGAGGGGGAGCAAATAACCTCTCCAGGTGACCCCCCCCCCACATGACTCCTCATGTGACCCTGCCCCGTCCCCAGCCCGGGGCCCGTGCTCTCCCCCTTTTCTCCCCATGATCCATCCCATGTTACCTTGTGGCGGGGGAGGGGCCTCTGTCCTCCTCCTGCTGCACCAGAAACTTCTGAACTGCAGGGCTCTCTGGAACCACAGCGGCAAAAGCAGCAGAACGTGGGGCTGCCATGCGGCCCCACACTGGCAGCTCCTCTGGCGTGGCTGTACTGCCCCCAGCCCTGCCCCCAGCCCTTCTATGCAGCTGCATCTCCGGAGTCCTGTCCGGGATCTGTACAGCAGCCCTGCTGGAGGACAGGGCTGGGGGGGCGAGGCTAGGGATGGTACAGCTACGCCAGAGGAGCTGCTGGCATGGGGTTCTGCTCTTTTTGTTGCTGTGATTCCTGGGACAGCCCTGAACCTCAGGGCTCTCCTGGGAACCAGAACAGTGAAAGGACCAGAACATCAGGCATCCCCATGCTGGCAGCAACTCCAGCACGGCTGTACCTCTCCCAGCCCGGTCCTCCAGTGGGGCTTCTGTACAGACCCTGGAAAGGAGATGCAGGCACACAGCTGCGTGGAAGGGCTGGGGGCGGAGCTGGGGGTGGTACACCCACACCGGAGGTGCTGTATGTTCTGCTCCTTTCACTGCTGGGGTTCTCAGGAGAGCCCTACAGTTCAGGGCTCTCCCAGGAACCCCAGCAGCAAAAGAAGTAGAACATGGGGCTGCCTGGCAGCCCCAGGGTGGCAGCTCCTCTGGCACGGCTGTACCGCCCCCAGCCCTGTCCTCCGGCGGGGCTGCCTACAGACCTCAGACAAGAGATGCTAGATGCAGCTGCGTGGAAGGGCTGGGAGCTGTACAGCCGAACCAGAGGAGCTGCCAGCATGGGGCCACCCATGTGCCGCGTTCTGCTCCTCCTGTGTCTTTCCAGTACTGTGTACTGGCTATAAATAGCTTACTGGTACAGCATACCATACCATACTGCCTTACTTTCACCACTAACTATGACCGAGGGACATGGTAGATTCTCCATCAAGATTTGATGTCTTTCTAAGGGATGCTCTAGCTCAATTAGATGTTATAGGGTTCAATTCAGGAGCCACTAGGTAGAATTCTCTGGCCTGTTATGGCAGAGGTCAGATTAGATTACCATAATACTCCCTCTAGTTTTACAACTTGAAGTACCTGATCTGTGAGCAGAATCCGATGTTTAGATGCCCAAGTGACCAAAACTGCACACAGTGATTAGACCTGCATAAAGGCAGTCCCATGAAAGCCAGGCTGAACATCTGAGCCTAAACATTTATCATAAATATCATCTCAGTCAGGCAAAATAAGATGCTAAATCAATATGTTGGTCTCATGGCCAGTGAAATTCACTCTCCATATTTATTGAGCCCACACTCGCAGAATGTGCCTCTGTCCCCCTTTAGTGGCTGGAAAGCAGCTGTCCTTGAGTCTGTTAGTAGCTTTAAGATAATAGATCAGCCTTAGTCCAGTCATTAGTGATGCATCCAGTTAACCAAAGAGGTCCTGGGCTCACTCCCTGCTGCTGACAATCAAGCCAGGGTTCATAGAATCATAGACTATCAGGGTTAGAAGGGACCTCAGGAGGTCATTAGTACAACCCCCTGCTCAAAGCAGGACCAATCCCCAACTAAATCATGACATTGCAAAGTATATACATTGCAAAGTATATGACATTGCAAAGGATATACACCTTCCATCAGAGAATGCCAGATGGTTTTATAGCCATTAGCTAAGCATTTCTTAAGCTGGAGGTGTCAGGTAGAGCAGGGAGATAGGGTGCAGTTGGGGCATGAGGGTGGGAAGCAAAACAATCTGTGTTATCTCAGATCAGGCAACCCCACTGCAAATATAAACCCACAGCCATGGGGCTAATGGTGACTGGCTCCTTGAAAGCCTGCTGCTCACACGGCAAACCCTGATGCAGCCAGGCATAGGAGCTGCTAGGCCAGGCCATGAGGCAGGTGAGAGGGCAGCCCACAAGTTCCATCTTCTCATGTTTGCCCTGGCTCCATTGAAGACTGCTTTGGAAACAAACAGAGAAGGAGGAAAAACCAAGAAGGGGGAGAAGACAGCATGGCAGGGAGAGAATTGCCAGAATCACAGGTGTAACCCACACTAATCCCTCTAGTGAATGGACTCTGAGTGGTTTGATTTAAGTCTGCTACTGCAAGTAGCTTCAGCAAGCTGGGTTTGCAGCTAGGAGAGTTGGAAGCACATACCTTTCAGAGCCTGGGTTCAATCCCCACAGATTGGCCCACGCAGGGCAGGATTGTCACTTCCTGTGTGTGTATAGTGCCTAGTGTTGCCCAATCTTTATATTATGTATTAATTATATTGATTATTTAAGAATCCCCAGTTATCACTTTGAGGGTTGCCAGGTTCTTGCCCCAAGATCAGGCCCAGTATTATTCAAATTATTATATCATTGGGATCCCCGATGTGCACAGTTGCAACACTCACACTATAGGACAGAGGTGGGCAAACTACGGCCTGTGGGCCACACCCGGCCCATGGGACCGTCCTGTCTGGCCCTTGAGCTCCCTGTCAGGGAGACTAACTGCTGGCCCCTCCCCAACTCTCTCCCCTCCCCCACAGCCATGCCACCACTCAGGCAGCACTCTGGGCGGCAGGGCTGCGCGCTCCTGCAGGGCAGCGCGGTAGCGTGCCTGGCTCCGGCCGGGTGGCGCGGCTGCCAGACATGCTGCTCTAAGCGGCATGGTAAGGGGGCCGGGGCTGGGGCCAGGGTTTCCGGGGGGCAGTCAGGGGACAGGGAGCAATTGGATAGGTGTGGGAGTCCTGGGGGGCCTGTCAGGGGGCGGTTGGATGGGGCAGAGGTTCTGGTGGGGCAGTCAGGGGACGGGGAACAGGGGGAGTTGGAAAGGCATGGGAGTCTAGGGGGCTTATCAGGGAGCGGGAGTGTGGATAGGGATCAGGGCAGTCAGGGGACAAGGAGTGGGGGGCTTGGATAGGGGCAGGGGGGTCCTGGGAGGGGGCGATCAGGGGACAAGGAGCAGGGGGGTTGGATGGGTGGGGGGTTCTGAGGGGGGTAGTCAGGGGGTGGGTAATGGCAGGTTTTAGGGGGCTTATTCCTTCACCCGCTTACTTCCCTGGTCCTTCTCGCATGAACAGAGAGCAACAATACCCGAAGTCCAAAGGTGCAAACAATTTGATGTTTATTGGGGTGAATTTCCAGCAAGCATGATTCCAGTTTCCTTCCTTAGTGTCCCCCTTCCCAGCTCTGACACCACAGAGCCTTACCTGTGTCCCTGTTCCCATTTCCCCCCTTAGCAAAACATGATTCCAATTTCCCCACCCCCATTCCCTGTTCCCATTCCCCGCCCCCTTACTTCCTGATTGACTGCAGACAATATAGTAAAACTTGAGTTCTGCTTAGCTATACCTTAACCTATCATTTTACTGAAATTTAACTAACCAATCCTAACATGATTATTTAACCAATTATATCCCACCACCTTAATTAGTTTACACCCAGCAAAATTAATTATACAACAGACAGAAACAATCACAGAACCAGACAGAGACCATGCAAATAAATAGCAAAGTGGGAACTATAATGACAAAACAATACAGAAGTGAGGATTTCACAACTACATCTATTGATAAGTGAGTTCTTGCCAGACAGGATGCTATCAAACTAAGTTTCCTTTTACATTTTCTAGGCACTTCCCTTTCTCTGGAGGCGATAGGCACTATCAGGACAGGATTGTATTCCTAACAGCCCAATAGCACCTTATTTCAATGAGACTAGTTTGGAATGTGAGGATGTGACCGTTCACTTCCCAGCTTATGGCTGCCTCTGCTGCTTAGCCAAAGGCCTTAGCGTAAGAACAGGGCCTCAGGCTGTCAGTGAGAAAAGGCCTTATACAGTCAGACAGTGATTTTGATTCTCTCTTTTATACCTCTATAACTAGCTAAGTGATAAGAATACACCTAAATTAGAGTATAGGCCTTTACAAACAGGCCTGAATATCTATATCCTAACTGCAGGGGTCAGATGGGGGCGGAGCCAGGCTGTTTGGGGAGGCACAGCCTTCCCTACCTGGCCCTCCATACAGTTTTGCAACCCCAGTGTGGCCCTCGGGCCAAAAGTTTGCCCACCCCTGCTATAGGAACTCTTTTTTGTTTACAAATATAGTTTATTAATATACTTAGCACAGTCACAAACACCCCACTCAGTGAGGTAGATAGAGATACTACAGAATGTACCTTTGCACATACTCACATCTTGTAGAACAACCTGAAATGTTAGCCATCATCTTCCTTGTCACCATCGCCTTCCCTATCATCACCAGCGGCCATCATTCTGGTGACTCCCAAGGACTACATCTCTCTCTTTCTTACCGCCACTTTTATAATGTGTTATGCTGAATCCACTATATTTGATGCATATTCAGTGGGGGCCTTTTTCCCCTTTTTCCTTTTTTGTATTTCCTCACCTTATTAATGTTGGAGTGTCTTTTTCCTATAGGTTAGTATATCAATGATCTCAACTAATTATCATATACGTCCATTTGTTACCATGGCCCTTTTGTGGTTAGGTATCACATTTGTTATTTTTGTCCTAACTGGTTATTTGGATTCTTTCCAAGTTCCAAGTTGTGGTGTACCTGTTAAAAGGGTATGAACTTAGGAAATCCCCTATGCCAACCTGCTTTAACGCATCCTCTAGGTAAAAGGTCGCATCCATACATGGACCTTATGCTTTAGCTCATCACCATCTATCTAGGTGAAAGTTCCCTAATATATGTATGCTAACTTTGCTTTAGCTCATCATACAGGATGTGGCCTGCAGGTCCCTTGTGTTACAGCCAAAATATACTCCAATATAGATCTATAAAACTATTATAAATAAAACAAATTATCAAACCCATATGAAAATAAGAAACTGATAAGAAAAGAGAGGCAAGCAAGCACGCTAGCCTTAGCCCTGGTCTACACTAGGAGTTGAGGTCGAATTTAGCAGCGTTAAATCGATTTAACCTTGCACCTGTCCACATGACAAAGCCCTTTTGTTCGACTTAAAGGGCTCTTAAAATCGATTTCCTTACTCCACCCCCAACAAGGGGATTAACGCTGAAATCGGCCTTGCTGGTTCCGGTGACTATGAATCGCTCTCCGCGGGTGCACTAGGTTGGGGTTTAGGCTCCGGCTGAGCCTCTTGCGCAGGTTTAACTGCTGTTGCCAGGGCAGGCTCGGTGGTGCCCCCTGGTGTTGGAGCTGTCAACAGGATTGCAAGTGCTGGACTCAGTGCTGGCAATGGTTCTGGTGCTGGTTGCTCTGCCAGTTCCGGTTCTGGGACTGGTTCTGGTTGGGCCTCTGGGACTGGATCCACTATTGCTGTCACAGATGTTGGCATGTGGTCCGGTTCCACCACCTCTGGCTGGGTCTCTGGTAACACAGACGGGGCCTGGATAGAAGGCTCAGGAACAGGGATAGGTGTTGAGGCTCGCTTAGCCTGGCTGCGGATGACCATTCCCACCCTGTTGTCTAGCTTCACATGGTTGGCCAAGTCTTCCCCCAACAGCGTGGGAATGGGATAATCATCATAGACTGCAAAAGTCCACATTCCTGACCAGCCCTTGTACTTGACAGGCAACTTGGCAGTAGGCAAGTTTAAAGAGTTTGACATAAAGGGTTGAATCATCACTTGGGCCTCTGGGCTGATGAATTTCGGGTCCACTAAGGATTGGTGGATAGCTGACACCTGTGCTCCAGTGTCCCTCCGTGTGATAACCTTCTTCCCGCCCATACTCACAGTTTCCCTTTGCTCTGAGGGTATCTGGGAGGCATCTGGGCCTGGGCACCTTTGGTGTGATTACGGTTTATTGAAGTGTAATCTGTTGGGGTTCTTGGTGCAGTTGACCTTCATATGCCCAGCCCGTTACATTTAAAACATCACCCAGCTGACTGGTCACTGGGGCGAGGTGGATTGCTGGAGACTGATGTGGTGGGATGATAAGGTGTTTGGGGTTTTCCTTGGGATGTAGGTGGGGCCTTGGGTTGCACCCGGTGGTAGAATGTTGTCTCGGGTTGCCCCCTTCTGATATCCGCTCCAACTACTACTAGCTTTTTTCTTTTCCATCACCTCCACCCATTTGGTTCCAATCTCCCCCACCTCGATTAGGCTAGCTCAGTGGTTTGAGCATTGGCCTGCTAAACCCAGGGTTATGGGTTCAATCCTTGAGGGGGCCATTTGGGATCTGGGGCAAAAATTGGGGATTAGCCATTGGACTAGATGACCTCCTGAGGTCCCTCCAACCCTGGTATTCTATGATTACAGTTTTGGGCTTCCCATCTTGGATGTACCTTTCTATTTCCTCAGGAATACCTTCTAAGAACTGCTCCAGTTGCATTAGGAAAGACAGATCTTCCAGAGATTTAACACTAGCTCCTGATATCCAGGCATCCCAATTATTTATAATACGGTAGGCATGTCAGGAAAATGCCACATCTGGTTTCCATCTTAGGGCTCTGAACCGACGACAGGCATGCTCAGGTGTTAGCCCCATTCTAATTCTGGCTTTTTTTAAAAAAAAGTTTGTAGTTGTGCATATGTTCTTTAGGCATTTCAGCTGCCACCTCTGCTAAGGGTCCACTGAGCTGAGGCCTCAGCTCCACCATATACCGGTCTGTAGAGCTGCTGTACCCAAGGCAGGCCCTTTCAAAATTTTCTAAGAAGGCTTCTGTATCATCGCCTCCCTTGTAGGTGGGGAATTTTTTGGAATGAGGAGCAGTTCCTTGAGAAGGACTCTTAGGGTTATTTGGTAGACCCAGCTTAGCCCTTTCCAGCTCTAAGCACTTCAGCTCTAACGCCGTATCCAAGTGTTTCTCCTCCAAGCACTTTGCCTCTTTCCTCTCCTCCGCTTCCAACTCGAAGCGCTTTGCTTCTTTCCTCTCCTGCACCTCCAAGTGATTTAAGTCCATTTGTCTTTTATGTTCCTTCTGTTTCTCTTCAACTTCCAATGTGGCTAATTCCAGTTTCTTTTGGACCTCACTTTCCATCATTTTTGCTAGCCCTCCTCCCCTTAGCCTAGCCTAGCCCGAGAGTTAGGGGGAAAAAAAACAGCTTGTGAATTCCCTTGCTATACTCTGCCCTCAGGCAAAGAAAAAGAAAAACTCCAGCTGCTCTCAGCTAAAAAAAAAAAATTGTGTCCTTTAAAAAAAAAATAAAAAACCTCCCTGGTTTTCAAGCAGCCAAAATCAAAAAATGAGTCCTTTTAAAATACTGAGGTCTGTGCTTCCGGTTCAAAATGATCTCACCGTGCTGCCACGATATCAGGGTTCCCTCCCCACTCTGAACTCTGGGGTACAGATGTGGGGACCCTCATGAAAGACCCCCTAAGCTTATTTCTACCGGCCTCGGTTAAAAACTTCCCCAAGGCACAAAATCTTTTCCTTGTCCTTGGATGGTATTGCTGCCATCACCAAGTGATTCAGACAAAAATTCAGGAAAAGGATCACTTGGAGTCCCTATTCCCTCAAAATAGTCCCCCAAGCCCATTCACCCCTTTTCCTGGGGAGGCTTGAAAATAATATACTAACCAATTGGTTACAATGTGAGCACAGACCAAACCCCTTGGTTTTGAGGACACTGAAAATCAATCAGATTCTTAAAAGAAGAATTTTATTTATAAAAAAGTAAGAGAATCACACCTGCAAAATGAGGATGGAAAGTAACTTTACAGGGTAAATAAAAATATTTAAAACACAAAGGATTCCCCTCTGACTCTGCTTCCCAGTTACAAAACAGGAATGAAATTACCTCTTAACACAGGGAAAATTCACAAGCTAAAACAAAAGATAATCTAATGCATTTCCTTGCCCTTACTTACAATTTCAGTAATTTTAGATGGATTATTTCAGGTATGTTTTCAGGAGATGTTTTACCTGCCTGGTCTCTCTCTCTGTCCAGAGAGGGAACAACAAAGAGAGCACAAAGAAAACCTCCCCCCTCCCCACCGCCCAGATTTGAAAGTATCTTCTTTTCTCATTGGCCCTTCTGGTCAGGTGCCAATGAGGTTATTTGAGATTCATAACCCCTTACAGGTAAAGATTCAGTACAGCTACCCAGGAGGATTTTATGTAACTGCATACATAAAGGTTGTTACTCTTCCCTTTATAATTATGACAATACCATGTTAATTCTCTACCCTTTTATTCCTGAGAAATCAAAGTTCTCCAGTTTACAGCCCAGTAAAGAAATGATGCTGAGTGGCCTGAAGAAGTCTACTATGATGAAAAAAGCAATGGTGGCATGGAAGAGATGAGCCTTTCCATGACCCTTGGGCGTAAGCAGTGACAGTAAATCCAGGAGCTGTGCACCAGCTTCACGCCAATGTTTTCAGCCACCCCAGGATGGACAGAATGGATGTACCACTCCATTGACACAGGTAATGGTCGCCCAATAAGAGCCCAACCCTACCAGATGGCTTCTCAAGCCAAAACCGCAATAGAAAGGGAGATCAAGAACATGTTACAGAAGGGTGTAATCCACCCCTCTGAGTGTGCATGGGCTTCTCCAGTGGTTCCGGTTCCCAAACCAGATGGGGGAATCTTCTTTTGTGTGGACAACCATAAGCTAAATGCTGTAACTCGCCCAGAGAACTATCCAATGCCACGCACAGATGAGCTATTGGAGAAACTGGGATGTGCCCAGTTCATCTCCACATTAGACTTAACTAAGGGGTACTGGCAAGTGCCGCTAGATGACCCAGTCAAGGAACGGTCAGCCTTCATCACCCATGTAAGGCTGTATGAATTTTATGTGCTCCCTTTCAGACTGAGAAATGCACCCGCCACTTTCCAGAGAATGGTAGATAATCTTCTAGCTGGATTTGGGGAACTTGTATTAGCCTACTTTGATAATGTGGCCATATTCTCAGATTCATGGGTTGAAAACCTGGAACACCTCCAAGCTGTCTTCCAGCACATAAGGGAGGCAGAATTAACCATTAAGGTCAAGAAGTGTCAAATAGGCCTAAACAGGGTAACGTACCTTGGACACCAGGTGGGTCAAGGAACTATCAACCCCCTACAGGTTAAAGTAAATGCTATCCAAAATTAGTCTGTTCCTAAATCAAAGAAGCATGGCCAATCCTTCTTGGGCTTGGCTGGGTATTATAGACGATCTGTATCACACTACAGCCAAATTGCCACCCCACTGACAGACTTAACCAGGAAAAAAACAACCAAATGTAGTTCAGTGGACTAAGAAGTATCAGAAAGTGTCAGCTTAAGGCGGCCCTCATGTCAGACCCTATACTAAGGGCCCTGGACTTCGACCAACCGTTCATCGTAACCACAGATGCATCTGAGCATGGTGTAGAAGCAGTTTTAATGCAGGAAGGACCAGATTAACAATTCCATCCTGTTGTGTTTCTCAGCGAAAAACTGTCTGAGAGGGAAAGCCACTGGTCAGTCTCAGAAAAAGAATGTTACGCCATTGTGTATGCTCTGGAGAAGCTACGCCCATACATTTGGGGATGGCGTTTCCACCTGCAGACTGACCATGCTGCACTGAAGTGGCTTCACACAGTCAAAGAAACTAACAAAAAACTTCTTCGGTGGAGTTTAGCTCTTCAAGACTTTGATTTTGAAATACAACACATTTCAGGAGCCTCTAACAAAGTGGCTGATTCACTCTCCAAGGAAGGTTTCCCAGAATCAGCCAGGTAAAAATGTCCCTGTATTCTAAGTCATTGTAGTCCTTGAAATATAAAAGATACTGTTTAGTTCTTCAAGTAATTAGTAGTAAAATTAGAGGTGCATGTATCTTATTAACTCTGTTTTCTAAATCTCCAGGAAGAAATCCCAGCCAGTGTGGCCCGACCTGAACCAGGCTGGCCAGCATTATCTGTGATTTGGGGGGCGTGTGATAAATGAAGGGGGGTAGGGAGCTCCTTTTCATGGGCACCCCGCCAGCCAGTTAGCTATAAAATCCCTGTTAGTAGCTCTTCTCTACTTGCTTTACCTATAAAGTATTAAAAAAGCCTGTAGGTAAAAGGAAGGGAGTGGTCACCTGACCAAAAGAGCCAACGGGAGGGCTAGAACTGTTTAAAATTGGGAAAAAACTTTCCCTTTGTCTGTCTGTTGTTCTCCGGAGAGAAGAGATGCAGAACAGGAGGAACAGGGCTGAACTGTGTTGTAGGAAGCTTTAAGTCAGGTATGAAGAACCATGAGATCATACCTAGAGACTACTTATCTGAAACCCCCAGATATGTAAGTAGATCAGGGAATGTCTAGTAAGATGTGATTAGGTTTCTCTCTTTTTATCCTTATTGGCTTGTGGACTTCTCTGTGCTAACCCCCAAATGCTTTTGTTTTGCTTGTAACCATTAAGCTGGACCTCAAGAAAACCATTCTTGATGCTTAATTATTATATTTACTCTTTTTAAATCTAGCAATATCCTAAGTTCCAGATGTATTTTCTTTCTTTTTCTTTTTAATAAAATTTACCTTTTTTAAGAACAGGATTGGGGTTTTTGTGTCCTAAGAGGTTTGTGCACATGTTGTTTAATTAGCTGGTGGCAACAGGTGATTTCTTTTGTTTTTCTTTCTCAGCTCTTACCCGGAGGGGGTGTGAAAGGGTTTGAGGGTACCCCACAGGGAGGAATTCCCAAGTGCGCTTTCCTGGGTCCAAAGGGGTTTTTTGCACTTGGGTGGTGGCAGCATCTACTCAACCAAGGTCAGAGAGAAGCTGTGACCTTGCTAGTTTAATACCAGCGTGGAGTGGCCAGTATTAATGTTTAGAATCCTTGCAGACCCCCACCTTCTGCCAGAGTGGGGAATCAGCCTTGACAGGGTCTGTGGCATTCAAATATTTGGACTGTTCCAATCTGGCATCAATGGAAGCCAGAGAGGTAAAATGTGTCAAATTAAGCTTCATTTTGCCATGGCTCAAGCTGCTTTTGGGACATGGGATACTGAAAGCAGAGTTTTTTCAGCGCACTTAATGAGAAAACCATTTAATGTGAAGAGTGGGGATTTTGCAGCTGCTCGGGAGCTCCAAGGGGATGCTTGCATTTATATGTTTGTAAAAATAAGTGTCTGTAAAGGGCTGGATGGGAGATCTAGCTGCTTTCAGCTCCCTTTGCACATGGGAGGAGTGCAGGGCCCAGGACTGAGACGTCATAGGGTAGTGTTGGTGATGCATCACAGGGCACTGCAAGGAAAAGACCTTTTTTGTGGCTTGTTTGACATACCCCTCTGTATGCTTCTCATAATAGCATGGGCACTTCTGAAGAACTTTTGTGACCTCAAAGACAAAAATGCTTCCAAACCTGGTGTCCTGGTCATCTTCTGGCCGCGGAGGAGGAGGATTAAAGTAGCCACTAGAGGCCCTACATGTGATGGGAGCCACTGCGTTAGGTGGTGCACATACATGCAGTCAGATACAGTCCCTGCTCCGAAGAGCTCACAATCTAAATAGACAAGACTGACAAAGGCTGGGAGGAAAAAAGCATCAGGGAGAGGTGGGATCCCCAGAGGCCTTACAGGAAAAAAGCCGCATGCTCTGTTTGTCCAGCTGAATCCTCCCCCACCCCATGTCATGCGTTGCCTGCCAGCCACATGCCAGCTCTCCAGGGGACCTGTAAGAGGACCCCATCTGTTCAACAGTTGCAAAAAAGGCTAATATCCTTCCAGGGTGTATGCAGTGCTGGATTTATACCTTGGGTGTCCCTAGGCTCAGGGGCTTAGACCCCCCACCACCACCCGCGGCAGCTTGGAGGCCCCTCACCACCTGCAGCGGCCAGGAGCTCTTAACCCTATCCTACCCTTCCACTTTTAACTTTTAGACACCCCGCCACCCACAGATCCCTCCACTACTCAGCGCCCCCGCACAGCCCCACCACAACTTCCCAGTGCCCCACACAGCCCCACCACAACTTCCCAGTGTCCTACACAGACCGCCCCACTTCCCTGTGTCCCAACACACACAGACCTCCCTCACCCCACACTGCTCAGCGACCCCCACAAACCTCCCACTGCCCAGCACCACCCACCCCCTCACTGCCCAGAGCCTCCCCACAAACCAACCCCGAGACCCCTCTCCCAAGCACTACCCCCGAGCTGCACTTACTGGCCCCTCTGGGAGGTGACTCCATCTGTTGGCCTGAGCGTGGAGTGCTCCAGCAGGCTGCGTGGGGCCATCTCCCCCTCAGCCAGCTCTGCTTCCTGCCAGGACCGGGGAGCGGCAAAATTTGAATTTTTAGGCACCCCTATAATGCCTGCATCCATAGGCACATGCCTACTGTGCCTAATGGATATACGAACAGAAGTGGGGTAAGGAAGACACAAGAGGTCATTGTCCCACTCTGCTTGGTACTGGAGAGGCCTCAGCTGGAGCACTGTGTCCAATTCTGAGTACCGCCTTAAGGAAAGATGTGGACAAAAGGGAGAGAGTCCAAAGCAGAACAACTAAAATGAACAAAGGTTTAGCAAACCTGCCCTATGTGGAAAGGTTCAAAAACTGGGTGGGTTTAATCTTGAGAAAAAAAAGACTGAGGGGGACCTGATAACTGTCTTCAAATGTGTTTGGGGTTGTTATAAAGAGGACAGTGATCAATTGTTCCCCATGTGCACAGAAAGTAGCTCAAGAAGTAATGGGCTTAATCTGCAGCAAGGGCGAGTTAGGTTAGACGTTAGGAAACCTTTCTAACTCGAAGGTGAGTTAAGCTCTGGAACAGGCTCCCAAGGGAGGTTGTGGAATCCCTGTTATTGGAGGTTTGAGAACAGGTTGGACAAACACCTGTCAGGGGCGATCTAGGTTTACTTGGACCTGCCTCAGCACAGGGAGCTGGACTGGGTGACCTCTTGAGGTCCCTTCCATCTCCATATTCTATGATTCAGGCCCTCTATTTTATGTTCTGTCCCAGTGAGTGCTTCTCCAGCATCCCAGCACCCCTAGCATCATTCTGGGGCTTTGAGTCAACCCAGCATTGTCTCAGAGGCAGAAGGAGAGTCCTGCTTACTAACAACATATTCCCAGTTCCAACAGAAACAGATTTGATGCGTCCAGGGCTGCTTGTCGGCATTCACTGAGCACCTGGTTGTCTGCTGCATTTGTCAATGTGGTCACAGCAGCACCAGTATCTGACTCACTGCTTTGTCAGGTGCTTAGAGATACATGCCACATTGGAGGTGGCTATAAAAAACCAAACTCTATTCTTCACCTGAGCCCCGGATTCATAAGGAAAGAGAATCTGAAACACTGGAGCCCACCAGACCATGGGTCTGCCCAGAATATTTACCTGACCCCTCTCCATAGACGCTGGCTTGTGAACACCAGTCAGGATTCTCCAGCTGGAAGGAACTGTTCAGACTTGGCTGAATAATTGATGGAGGAAAGGAGACGGGGGCTTGTATGACCACGGGGCAGAGCTGCCCCTGTATGTAATGATCCTGCATTCTCTTCATGCGCCAGAGCAAACAGCCCAGCTCCCCGCCCTGCTCAGAATATCTGCAAAGGACACACCTGCCGTTTTTCTCCTACAGCAACCCATTGTGTGCATGCATGCAGATTTCAGCATGGGTGTATATATATGTACGTATCTATGTCTGTGTGTCATGCCCTTTAGTGGCTGGCCCATGCAGGATAATTGACCTACTATTGCTAACAGAGTCTCCCTTAGCTCATTTGGTGTAGGAGAGACTTTGTTGGGGGAGCAATGTTCTAGTCCCAGGACCCAAGCCCATGTGATTTCTCTGGTAATTGAGTCTCTCCTTTGAAGCCCATGAAACTGTTCCTGCACCCCATCGCTGGAACAACTATGAGCTCCGCAAAATGTCATCACAGCCTAGCTGGCTCCTGCCTCCTGATTGCTGGCTTGGAAGCTGGGAGCACAAGCTCCTCTTTCGAAAGGACGCCCCCCCCCCATGTCACCCCATCAGCCCTGTTTGGTGCTCCTAAACAGGATGTGCACTGTGCAATGCAAATGTGGCTATTGGGGTCTGCCAGATGCAGAGGGATTCATAAAACAAACAGCTCCATGGCAGCATTAATGGAATAACACAAACACTCTCCCCTCCTCCTCCTCCTTGTTTCTAGGAAGAAATTGTCTTGAATTTAATTAGGCCGAGGGTAATGGGGGGAGCAGGGAAGAGCCTTTGTATTCTGTGGCTGGGAAGAATATTGCTTTTTTTAAGCACAAGGAGCTTAAACAGCACTAACAAAGCTAAGGGGATGGAAATCAGGCCATCATAGCCAACTGCTTCCAACTTCCCCCCTCCCTCCACCCCTGCAGCACAGCCAGCCAGGAACTCATGCTTAGAAGCCAGAACTACAGATCAATGAGGTGGGCTGAAGGTGGGGAGTGGCATGTGTGGTTTTAGGTTTGTTTTTCATTCTGGTCACTGGAGCTGTAAACTTCCCTTGTCTCCCTTCTCTCTCCCACTAAGGGTCTGCGGATCCTTGTATCACACAGAGATGATGCCTTGTGGATCTCAGAGCGCTTTGCACACCATGAGCCCCGCAGCCCCTCTGTGAGGTTGGGCTGTACTGCTGTCCCTTATTTTTACAGCTGGGGAAACTGAGGCAAGGAGGGGGACACCACTTCCCTAGGACAGTGCAGAGAGGCAGATCTGGCAGAGACTCCCTGAATTCTTGCAGGGCCATAGCTGCTCTGGAGCTCAGGGAAGGTTTCTGTCACCCGTCCCCCCCAAAAATGTTGGTGTCAAGTGTTCCAGCAGTGGCCAGTTGTGCCCTGAGGATTGGCACTCGGCTGCAGGACTCTGAGAAGACGAGACATGAACCTGAGCTCAGGGGAGTCATTGGGCTGCAAAGGTAAAGGCCCACTCTCATTGGATCAGCAGATGCTCCGTTCTGCTCCTTGTTCCCATCGTTCCCAGCTGCTTCACCCAAGCGGGTGGGGCCAGCCCTTCTTGCAACAGCCCTGCCAAGCTGATGTCATCTCCACTCTGACTGCAACTGCGGGCTCCTCCCCTCACATCTGGGAGCCTCTCAGAGCCACAGCAAAGATGCTGGCTGGGCTGAGAGCCTGTGGAATGCTCATCCTGAGAATGGAGCTATGGAGGAACAGGGAACCATAGGCCTGTGCAGCCAGAGGTGGAGCATCCAAGGCTGATTGCAAGGAGTGGGGATTGGGAGCTGCTGACAAGCACAGAGGGAAGTGCAATCTCCCCCCCCACCCCAATTCTAATCAGTGCTGCCCTGGGCTCCAGCCCCACCAGATTGCAGTTCTCTGGCGCAGGGGAGGTCTTAGACCATCTCTGTGTTCTGTGTTTGTACAGCCCCTAGCACCATAGGCGGTGAGTTTTATGGGCCTGTGATGCCCGTGCTCCACCAATGTTCAGGAACATGGGTCCGACTCCACCAATGTTTGGGCTTATATTTAATCAGAGCCATCCTGTCCACAGGACGGACTGGGGCAACCACTCCGGGCCCCATGCTCTGCGGAGCCCAGTGCTTTGGGGGCCCCCATGCTTCAGGGGGACACAGGGTCCAGGGCAGCCTGGGAGGGTTAGCGGGGGGTGTGGTGCTGGCAGCAGCAAGCAACGTGGCCCTAACCCACCCCACTCCGCCTCTTCCCGCCCCCTGTTCCACCCCTGCCCACACTCCACCTGTTCCCCCAAACCCCTGCCCCACTTCTTCCCACCACTGCTCCGCCCCCACCCCACATCTTCCTGCCCCTGCTCCACCCCCATTCTACCCCTTCCCTCAAACCCCTGCCCTGTCTCTTTCTGGCTGCCGTCCCCTCCCCTGAGTGATGCCAGGAGCCAGTGGAGCGGGGCAGGCTGGGGCCAGGTCGCTCACTGCTGCCAGCACCAGGCCCCCTGCTTACTCCCCAGGCCACCCTGGACCCCACGTCCCCCTGAAGTGTGGGGCCCAGGGCAGTTGCTCTGGTCCATCCTATGGATGGGACGGCTCTGCTTGGACCTGTTCTGGGCACCACCAAAAATTATACAAACCTGGCACCCATGCCTAGCACAATGGGATCCTGGCTATGACCGGGGCTCCTAGGTGCTATGGTAATACAAGTACTAAATAATAGTAAGAAAAAGGTGTCCAGCATTCTGTACCTCTGGCTCCCTGAGCATGGCTGTATGCAGAATCAGTACAGTCTGTGCTACTTGGGGCCCCATTATGGAAAGAGTACGGTGAGTGCCTACAGCCACACCAAGTCCACAGATGGTGGATATTATTCTAGAAGTATTAGAAATGGTGTAGTGACCCTATGACAGGAGAGCAATGGACCACAATGGTACATGGAGGTATAAATAGGAATAATGGGGTGAAATCAAACAAAGGAAAATTCCCTAACAGTGAGATCCATTACTCAACGAATGGAAGGGGTGAAAATGCACTTGCTTAAACCATTTAGTTGGATCAGAGGTCTGGGCATCAAGATTCCTATGCTCAGCTCAGCCATTGATGGACTGTGTGACCTTGGGCAACTCCTTTAACTCCTCTGGGTCTCTGTTTCTCCTGCTGTGAAATGGTTCTGATTACAGGTACCTAACCTCACAGGGCATTGGGAGACTGAATGAGAGTTTGCAAAGCCTTGGGAGATCTTTGGATGATGGGATATATATAGACTGGAGCTGGTCAGAGATATTTGGATCGAACCATATTGCATCAGAACATGCAGTTCCATCAAAATTGAAACACTTCATAAATTTGGATCAGTTTGGCCATAACGTCATTTGGAAGAAAACTAGGGACAAAACAAGTTCTAACAGGGTCGCAACGTCCCATTCTCAGAATGCAACATTTTGGTTTTCCATTTTCCATTTCAAATGTATTAATTTTACATTATATTTGTCTTATACGATATAATAACATAATGCAACATGTTAAAAAAGTCAAAATCCAAATTAAATGTTTTGAACCACCCAAAAGGAAATTGTTGCTGGAGTTTTCATTCATGGACTGTTTTTGAAATGACTGGCTTTTGTTCCATCTGGAATGAAGCCAGATTTCAAAATCTCAAACTCCTTCACAAAATGGAATGTCCATCCTCTGCCCAGCTCCAATATAGACAGCTAAATATAGTTATTTTCTCCATTTAAAATTAGACTGAATACAACACTAGTGCACAGTAGAGAGCAGTCATGCCCTGGCTGGTGGATTGACTAGCTGATCTCATAGGTTCTCTCTCCCCCTAATTTCTTTGGGGTCAGTCCTTGCTTTGCTGGGAAAACCAAGATCACAGTTTCTTTTCTAGGCACCCTGCTGCTCTGGAGAGAGAGCAAACTTCCCTGCACAGTGTATATCACCCAGTGGGCTTGCACAGTTCCTCTGAGTGATACATAGAGTGGGTGCAGCCAAAGTTCCACCCATTTCTGACCTGCTTACTTTGTCAGGCCTGCTTCTCCTCGCATGCTGAAGTTGGCAGGAGTAGCCAACGCCCAGGAACAAAGGGGCAACTTGCCTGTTGTGACAGGGTGGGGTGCCACTCCTGTCCTCTGCTCTGTCTACAGACTATTTGGAGACCTGCAGGTGTTAAATGCCACCATGTAGTTTATTTACATTTCTCTTCCCACCATCTTACTGTTCCAAACACCACATTGTTTAGAGCAGTGGTGTCATGCCCCCCCTTACCAGGATTGGAATCTCTCCGTGCCCCCCTCCATTACTGCAGTTGGCTCAGCAGAGGAACTTGGGGTGACGACAGAGCTGGGGGAAGAATGGGGGATTGGGGAGGAGCTGGGACTAGAGGCAGAGCTGGGCTGGGAGCAGAGAGGGAATGAAGGCAGAGCTGGGCTGGGGCGGAGCAGGGGGTAGAGTGGAGCTGCAACCGGAGCTGGCTGGGGGTGAAGTGGAGCTGTGACTGGAGCCAGAGCTGGGCTGGGTGGCACTCCTTTCTCTCCCCCCCCATAGAGACTTGCCCGGACCCTACCGTGCCCCCCCAAACATTCCTCCATGCCTTCCTAGGGGGGAGCCCCACAGTTTGGGGACCAGGGGTTTACAGCATCAGGTTTCTCCTCAGCCCTCTGCCAAGGAGAGGGAAGAGATCCCTCCACACACAGATCCTTCTTCGTTCTGGCTCCACAAGCCTATCTCTGCCCCCAGCACTTCCTTCCTGTGCCTTCTTCCACCCTCTTCAGTGATAGGCTTATTAGCTCTTTAGTCTTCCCCAGCCCATTCTAATCTGTTTATTAGGCACAGTAAGGAACACCCAGCATGGGGGAATTAACTGGTGTTTAAATGCTCAGAGTGCTGGGTCAGCTGTTGGTTCCCAGCACTCTGTCATACCCCTCCTTTTTCCCATGACCCAGCAGGCTGGATGAGCCACGATCTGGCTCTTTGATCCCACAAGGGTTAATCCTAAGTATTAATTGTTACTGAGAAGCTTGAACATCCTCTTGTCAAACATCTTCCCTGCTGTTACCAAGGCAGATTCAACAAGCTTGGAGAGAGAACAGCTAGCAATGGAATGAAGAACAAGCTGATGTCATTATCATTGGAGGGGCCATCATCCTTCCTGACTGTGGATGCAGCATAGTATGTGCAAATATGTAGACCTGTACCCCACACAGCCACACAGTCATAGATATTGCAAGAGTTGATTTATTAACCTTCCTCTCCAACAACCAGGGTTGTGGAGCTGAGCTGGGAAATCATGTGGACTTAAGTTGGAGGCTGGTGGAAGTGCAGCAGCATCAGACTAACGTTTGCAAATTGCTGACAAACTTGATTTTGTCTGCAGTCTGACGATCCTACTTAAAGACATTGATCTATTTCACTGGCAGCAGCAGCTCTTCCAAAATTTATAAGTTGCACTCCTAAAGTTGCAAAATATGTTATTATGCTGCCCGCTGGCTTCAGTTGCTAGATGATTCCAGGGGTTAGGTTGCTGTGTCTGATGTGCAAATCTAGGTGTCCGGGCACCATTTTGCTAGAAGCCCTAAATAAATGGAAGACTTCTCAGCTGACTAAAGCTCTCCCAGACTAAGCGTGTGCAAGGGTAGTTCTGAATCTCAGGTGACATATTTTCAGCGGCATACACTCCTTCCTTGTGGGGGCACGGATGCCTCAGGGTACTGTGCCTTTTACTTCAACATCACAAGGCAGAATACAGAAGTGATTGAACATTATTAGCATCTGATGCCTCCTTGGCTGCCTATATGAAAAGCATTGTTGGATTGCTATGTGACCGAGAGTTCTCTACATCAAGGGACCACGGCTTGACAGAGTGATCCATAGCTTGGAGCTGTATTGATCATGTCTGTGCTGCATGGGCATCCACACAACACAATCGTAACTTCACTAAGTCCTGCACCAGCATGCACTGGGCTTGGGGTAACTCCACGGCAGGAATCTGTGATGTGGAGGGAGAGTGGCTTCTTCTTTGACTGTCTTGAGGTGCTGGTCAGGAACCTGATGGGGATGCTATTGAAGATGGCAGTGGTCTAAGCCCGTGCATCACAATCAGCATGGCCTGCCTCCCCAGCTGTCTGTCCAGACAGGGAGGCCATGGATGGAATGAGCCATGGAGGCTCAACTGCCCTCTTATCCTTAGAGGCTGAGCCTGAAGAGTCAGCTAAGATAATTCCCTGTGAGTCCTGAGGGTCCAGCCAAGCCACAAGCAAGGATCTAACCGGGAGACCCCAAGGCAGGTACCCACTCCAGTCTGCTCAGCGTCACAACCGTGTCGGGGATACTCCCAGCTGCTTGGTAGTTCTGAAAGACTGCTCCTGCTCCTGCCATGGCCACTCGCTCAGCTGTCCTGGCTCTGAGGCACTTTGGTGGGCCCATGTGGATGTGTCCACACTGCTGCCCTGCCTGTACTTGCCTGATGGCTACCCAGCAGGAAGCATGGGCTAGTGGGGTGGGATGCAGAAGATGGGGGTTCTCCTTCTGGCTCCGCTACAGAATTTGGACAAGTCCCTTCACCTCTGATTCTTTTTCACCACTGTGTATTTAGATGGTAAACTCTTCAGGGCACAAGCTATGTCTGACTGGCCTCCATGCTGGGTGGAACCTGGGAGGGTTACAGTTGTACACACAATGATAGCGGGCCTCTGTCTCTAGTGCTGTTAGCCCTTCACCAGCACTAAGCCATATTCATTCCAAGGTGTTCCCAGATGTGAAATGGGGATTTGGATCCTGCCCTCCTTTGTGATGGACTTTGAAATCTACTGAAGAAAAGCATGAGACAAGAGCTAGGGATTATTATTATTTTTTAAAAATCCCAAATATAAAATACGTTAAGAAACAAGGCATGTACACTGTCTCCAGCCAAGCCTCATTATCAAATGCATGCAACATTGCTGGGTATCTACATAGATCTAACCAAACCCTCCTGTCCCAGTATGCACTAAGCCTGCTGCAAAATCCAGGATGGGTCCTTCAGGGCTAGCTCTCCTTTCGTTGTTAGACCATTAACCAAACCGGAGGCTCAGCAGGAGGAATTTCAGGGACATCAATGGCCCTTTTCTCCCCTGTCCATGAGGCGTGTCCCTGGAGGTCCCATCCTCTTGGGCCCTCATCGATTTCAGTGAGAGGAAGGGTCAGGCCATTATGTTCTGCTGAGAGAGATGGAGCTACTTCATGAAAAGTGCGGTAGTTTTAATTTCACTAGTTTGGGTCCCAGAGTACTCCTGCCTAGTCCTGTGGGTAATTGGGATCGGGGAGGGCTTGTGCAGCCATGCTGCTGTGGCTTCACTGCTCTGGGACCCGAGATATCTAGATTGAAGCTAGCTCAGGTACATCTGCATGAGCTGCAATAACACTGCAGTCTGGACATACCCTTTGATGCCCCTGGACTGTCTGACACCACTGTATAAGCATCACAGGCCCATTTTGGGGATTCAAGCTCAGCCTCTTGGGCACAGATTCCTGGCCCAATCCACTCCCACAACCCTGAAAACAGTGCTGCAGGGTGTTAAGGAGATACTGGAAAAAAGTGAACTGACCTGTCGATACCATCCTGAACAGTGACACCATGGCAACGGGCATGTTTGAAATAGAGAGAGAGAGAGAGTGCTGCACTGTGGTACAATCCTGCCTTCTGTCCACTGCTGTCTATGGTGATGCTGCTCTGTAGAGATGTTGCCTGGAAAGCTTCTGTCCGGAAACGTGAATGCTGTGGCCCACTGCCAGCCCGACTCCCAGCCCAGCTGTGATTGCTCCTCAGCAGAAATTAATCCCTGTTAGATGATCAGCTTGGCAGCCCTGTTTGATGGAGATGGATTCTGTCAACAAAATGGATGGTGATGGAGTTATCTCTAATCTTTTTTTTTTTAAGTGACTGACAGGAAGAAGATAAATTTTGTTCCAATTTTGCCTCACGGAATCCCTCTCTCTTCCCTCCCCACTCCCTCCCTTGCCTCTCTGTCACTTTGAGACCTGGAGGAGTGGTTGGTGAGTGCTAGTATCTTAGGGTATGTCTACACTACGAAATTAGGTCAAATTTATAGAAGTTGTTTTTTTAGAAATTGTTTTTATAGAGTCGATTGTCTGTGTCCCCACACAAAATGCTCTAAGTGCATTAAGTGCATTAACTTGGCGGAGTGCTTCCACAGTACCGAGGCTAGCATCGACCTCCGGAGCATTGCACTGTGGGTAGCTATCCCACAGTTCCCGCAGTCTCCGCTGCCCATTGGAATTCTGGGCTGAGATCCCAATGCCTAATGGGGCAAAAACATTGTTGCGGATGGTTCTGGGTACATGTCATCAGGCCCTCTCTCCCTCCCTCGGTGAAAGCAATGGCAGACAATCGTTTTGCGCCTTTTTTCCTGAGTTACCTGTGCAGATGCCATACCACGGCAAGCATGGAGCCTGCTCAGCAAACTGTCACCGTACGTCTCCTGGGTGCTGGCAGAAGCGGTACTGCATTGCTACACAGCAGCAGCAACCCATTGCCTTGTGGCAGCAGACGGTGCAATAGGCCTGATAACCATCGTCATCGTGTCCGAGGTGCTCCTGGCGACATTCGGTAAGGTCGGTCAGGAGCGCCTGGGCAGACATGGGTGCAGGGACTAAATTAGGAGTGACTCGATGAGGTCATTCTCTTTACTCCTGCCGGCAGTCCTATTGCACCATCTTCTGCCGAGCAGGCAGGAGATAAGGATGGCTAACAGTCCTACTGCACCGTCTGCTGCCAGCCAAAGATGTAAAAGTTAGATGGAGTGACAGCTACCTGTCAGTCGGGAATCAATTTGGAGTGGGCAAATCTACTGTGGGGGCTGCTGTGATCCAAGTAGCCAACACAATCACTGAGCTGCTGCTGTCAAGGGTAGTGACTCTGGGAAATGTGCAGGTCAGAGTGGATGGCTTTGCTGCAATGGAATTCCCTAACTGAGGGAGTTTCCCTGGGATCTGTCTGAGAGGAGGTACGCTAAGGGCTGCATTAGGGAGGCTGTGTTGGTGAGTTTCTGAGTGTTGGTGAGTATCTACATGGCTCTGGAAAGAAGGAAAAAGGAGTTTGAGGTGCAAATGGTGTTCTCGTCCATACTCCCCGTGGAAGGAAAAGGCCCAGGTAGAGACCGTCGAATCGTGGAAGTCAATGAATGGCTATGCAGGTGGTGTCGGAGAGAAGTCTTTGGATTCTTTGACCATGGGATGGTGTTCCAAGAAGGAGTGCTAGGCAGAGATGGGCTCTACCTAACGAAGAGAGGGAAGAGCATCTTCGCAAGCAGGCTAGCTAACCTAGTGAGGAAGGCTTTAAACTAGGTTCACTGGGGGAATGAGACCAAAGCCCTCAGGTAAGTGGGGAAGTGGGATACCGGGAGGAAGCACGAGCAGGAGAGCGTGAGAGGGGAGGGCTCCTGCCTCATACTAAGAAAGCAGGACAAACAGCAAGTTATCTCAAGTGCCTATACACAAATGCAAGAAGCCTGGGAAACAAGCAGGGAGAACTGGAAGTCCTGGCACAGTCAAGGAATTATGATGTGATTGGAATAACAGAGACTTGGTGGGATAACTCACATGACTGGAGTACTGTCATGGATGGATATAAACTGTTCCGGAAGGACAGGCAGGGCAGAAAAGGTGGGGGAGTTGCACTCTATGTAAGAGAGCAGTATGACTGCTCAGAGCTCCGGTATGAAACTGCAGAAAAACCTGAGAGTCTCTGGATTAAGTTTAGAAGCGTGAGCAACAAGGGTGATGTCATGGTGGGAGTCTGTTATAGACCACCAGACCAGGGGGATGAGGTGGACAAGGCTTTCTTCTGGCAACTGACGGAAGTTACTAGATCACAGGCCCTGGTTCTCATGGGAGACTTCAATCACCCTGATATCTGCTGGGAGAGCAATACAGCAGTGCACAGACAATCCAGGAAGTTTTTGGAAAGGGTAGGGGACAATTTCCTGGTGCAAGTGCTGGAGGAACCAACTAGGGACAGAGCTCCTCTTGACCTGCTGCTCACAAACCGGGAAGAATTAGTAGGGGAAGCAAAAGTGGATGGGAATCTGGGAGACAGTGACCATGAGATGGTCGAGTTCAGGATCCTTACACAGGGAAGAAAGGAGAGCAGCAGAATACGGACCCTGGACTTCAGAAAAGAAGACTTTGACAACCTCAGGGAATGGATGGGCAGGGTCCCCTGGGAGAATAACATGATGGGGAAAGGAGTCCAGGAGAGCTGGCTGTATTTTAAAGAATCCTTATTGAGGTTACAGGGGCAAACCATCCACATGTGTAGAAAGAATAGTAAATATGGCAGGCAACCAGCTTGGCTTCACAGTGAAATCCTTGCTGAGCTTAAACACAAAAAAGAAGCTTACAAGAGGTGGAAGATTGGACAAATGACCGGGGAAGAGTATAAAAATATTGCTCGGGCATGCAGGAGTGAAATCAGGAAGGCCAAATCACACCTGGAGTTGCAGCTAGCAAGAGATGTTAAAGAGTAACAAGAAGGGTTTCTTCAGGTATGTTAGCAACAAGAAGAAAGTCAAGGAAAGTGTGGGCCCCTGACTGAATGAGGGAGGCAACCTAGTGACAGAGGATGTGGAAAAAGCTAATGTACTCAATGCTTTTTTTGCCTCTGTCTTCACGAACAAGGTCAGCTCCCAGACTGCTGCACTGGGCAGCACAGCATGGGGAGGAGGTGATCAGCCCTCTGTGGAGAAAGAAGTGGTTCGGGACTATTTAGAAAAGCTGAAGGAGCACAAGTCCATGTGGCCGGATGCGCTGCATCCAAGAGTGCTAAAGGAGTTGGCGGATGTGATTGCAGAGCCATTGGCCATTATCTTTGAAAACTCATGGCAATCGGGGGAGGTCCTGGATGACTGGAAAAAAGCTAATGTAGTGCCCATCTTTAAAAAAGGGAAGAAGGAGGATCCTGGGAACTACAGGCCAGACAGCCTCACCCCAGTGCCTGGAAAAATCATGGAGCAGGTCCTCAAGGAATCAGTTCTGAAGCACTTAGAGGAGAGGAAGTGATCAGGAACAGTCAGCATGGATTCACCAAGGGCAAGTCATGCCTGACTAATCTAATTGCCTTCTATGACGAGATAACTGGCTCTGTGGATGAGGGAAAAGCAGTGGACGTGTTGTTCCTTGACTTTAGCAAAGCTTTTGACACTGTCTCCCACAGTATTCTTGCCAGTAAGTTAAAGAAGTATGGGCTGGATGAATGGATGATAAGGTGGATAGAAAGCTGGCTAGATTGTCGGGCTCAATGGGTAGTGATCAATGGCTCCATGTCTAGTTGGCAGCCAGTATCAAATGGGGTGCCCCAAGGGTCAGTCCTCAGGCCGGTTTTGTTCAATATCTTCATTAAAGATCTGGATGATAGTGTGGATTGCACCCTCAGCAAGTTTGCAGATGACACTAAACTGGGAGGAGAGGTCAATAAACTGGAGGGTAGTGATAGGATACAGAGGGACCTAGACAAATTGGAGGATTGAGCCAAAAGAAATCTGATGAGGTTCAACAAGGATAAGTGCAGAGTCCTGCACTTAGGACAGAAGAATCCCATGCACCGCTACACACTGGGGACCGAATGGCTAGGCAGCAGTTCTGCAGAAAAGGACCTAGGGGTTACAGTGGACGAGAAGCTGGATGTGAGTCAATGGTGTGCCCTTGTTGCCAAGAAGGCCAATGGCGTTTTGGGATGTATAAGTAGGAGCATTGCCAGCAGATCCAGGAACGTGATCGTTCCCCTCTATTCGACATTGGTGAGGCCTCATCTGGAGTACTGTATCCAGTTTTGGGCCCCACACTACAAGAAGGATGTGGAAAAATTGGAAAACGTCCAGCGGAGGGCAACAAAAATGATTAGGGGACTGGAACACATGACTTATGAGGAGAGGCTGAGGGAACTGGGATTGTTTAATCTGCAGAAGAGAAGAATGAGGAGGGATTTGATAGTTGCTTTCAACTACCTGAAAGGGGGTTCCAAGGAGGCTGAATCTAGACTGTTCTCAGTGGTAGCAGATGACAGAACAAGGAGAGTGCGGTGCGCATCAGAGAAGCTTTGAAAACCAGTTTCATGAATGGCCGGGCTGCGGTGTGAAAGTTCTGTTTGTTTGTTTCTCCTTGATGAAACCCCACCCCCTTGGTTCACTCTACTCCCCTGTAAGCTAACCACCCTCCGCTCCTCCCTTCGATCACCGCTTGCAGAGGCAATAAACTCATTGTTGCTTCTATAAGCAGAGTCAGGATGAGCTCCACCCTGACATCTGGTGGTGAGGTGTGGCAAGTTGTGGAAAAGAACTTCAGGGGCTGATCTCATTTGCATAGGCACACCCACTCCACCTAGAATGAGGCCATAGCTGCCCAAATGGTCACTTTGACTGCTGTGGGATCCCCAGTTTCTCTGTTATTGGGGCAGGAAGAATAAATTGTTATTACCCTGATTATGGGAATCAAGGACAGTGGAACTGTACCTGGCCTTTTGTTATGATGGAGGGGCTCGCCATCAACTAAGTAGCACTCACTAGGCAAGGGACATGGGTTCCAAAACTCTGTGAATTGAGAGAGGCTGGGGGTAGGTATTAATACTTGGTAGCATGGGCCCCCTAGTGAGGTCCTTACATGCTAATTGCACTTCTGTCTCTCTCCACTGTGGAATATCAGAGTTAATTTTGATTCTATTAGGAGTCTAGTTACTGGCTGCTGAGCTGAATTCACTTTGGGCTAATAGTACACCAGCACTGAGGCTCCCCTACTACAAGCTGAAATCACAGAAGAACTAAACTTACTAAGAGCTGAAATCACTGAGTGTTGTGTTAAGTAGTGGGGGAGCCGTTTGCGGGATGGTGAGCAGAGCGGCTTGTGGAGCAGAGCAGTTTGTGGGCTGGCTGGCAGAGCAGAGCATTGCAGTTTGCGGGACGGCGAGCAGAGCAGCTGGTGGAGCAGAGCAGTTTGTCGGATGCCTAGAGCAGCTCATGGGGCGGCTGGCAGAGCCGAGCCCCATGCAGAGGTGGGACCATCAGCTTTGGACCATGTAAGGTGCCCCTTAACACGCCCACCCAGTCTCCACCCAGGTTGGGAGGTAAAACTCTGCAGATAAACGTTCGAACTCTGGGGCTGCCCTGACCAGGGAAAGAGACTTTTGGGTCGTTGGACTTTTGGGACTTTGGGTGATTTTGGGTTGCTGGACTCAAGAACCAAAGGGAAAGGACATGCCCCAATTTGCTTGAGGTGGGTTTTTGCTCATGGGTTGTGTTATGAATCCTGTTGGTGGTGTTTCCCCAACATAATGCCACATTGTTTCTCTCTGTTATTAAAAGGCTTTTTGTTACACTCAGACTATGTGCTTGCGAGAGGGGAAGTATTGCCTCTTGGAGGCGCCCAGCGGGAGTGGTATATATTTTTCCCAGGTCACTGGGTGCAGGCTTGAGACGGTTTTGCATTGTGTTATTGGAATGGATCCCCTAGATACTGAACCAGGCCCTTGTTGCTGCCAACTCTGACAGGCAGAAGGGTTACACTTCACATTCATGCATTCTTTATTAATTCATCACACAAATAGGGGGATAACTGCCAAGGTAGCCCAGGAGGGGTGGTGGAGAAGGGAAGGACAAGGCCACACAGTACTTTAAAAGTTTAAAACTTTAAAACTTATTGAATGCCAGCCTTCTGTTGCTTGAGCAATCTTCTGGGGCGGAGTGGTTGGGTGGCCGGAGGCCCCACCCCCAGCGCATTCTTGGGCATCTGGGTGAGGAGGCTATGGAACTTGGGGAGGAGGATGGTTGGTTACACAGGGCCTGTAGCGGCGGTCTGTGCTCCTGCTGCCTTTCCTGCAGCTCAGCCGTAAGTTGGAGAATATTAGTTTGATCCTCTAGCAGCCTCAGCATTGAATCCTGCCTCCTCTCATCACGCTGCCACCACTTTTAGCTTCAACCCTCTCTTCAACCCGCCACTTACTCTCTTCAGCCCGCCACCTCTCCTCCCTGTCATTTTGTGCTTTCCTGCACTCTGACATTGTCTGCCTCCATGCATTCGTCTGTGCTCTGTCAATGTGGGAGGACAGCATGAGGTCAGAGAACTTTTCATTGCAAGTGCGTTTTTTTCGCTTTCTAATCTTCGCTAGCCTCTGGGAAGGAGAAGATCCTGTGATCCTTGAAACACATGCAGCTGGTGGAGAAAAAAAAAAGACACATTTTATAGAACAATGGGTACATTCTTTCAGGTAAACCTTGCTGTTAACATTACATACATAGCACATGTGCTTTTGTTACAAAGTCACATTTTGCCTCCCCCCACCACATGGCTAGCCCCTCCCCCCCTCCCCCTTGGCTAACAGCAGGGAACACAAACAGCCCAGCAGGAACGGGCACCTCTGAATGTCTCCTTAAGAAAAGCACCCTATTTCAACCAGGTGACCATGAATGATATCACTCTCCTGAGGATAACACAGAGAGCTAAAGAACAGATGTTGTTTGAATGCCAGCAAACATACACTGCAATGCTTTGTTCTACAATGATTCCCGACTACGTGCTAGTGGCCTGGAGTGGTAAAATGTCCTACCATGGCGGACAGAATAAGGCTGCCCTCCCCAGAAACCTTTTGCAAAGGCTTTGGGAGTACATCCAGGATTTCCACTCCATCTCCAGACACGTTAACAGAATTTTCCAGTAGCTGTACTGACTGTGAATGCCAGGGCAAATTAATCATTAAACATGCTTGCTTTTAAACCATGTATACTATTTAAAAAGATACACTCATCAGAGGTTCTTCTCCTCCTGGCGCGTCCAGGAGGCAGCCTTGGGTGGGTTCGGGGGGTACTAGCTCCAGGTCCAGGGTGAGAAACAGTTCCTGGCTGTTGGGAAAACCGGTTTCTCCGCTTGCTTGCTGTGAGCTATCTACAACCTCATCATCATCATCAATTTCCTCGTCCCCAAAACCTGCTTTCGTGTTGCCTCCATCTCCATTGAAGGAGTCAAACAACACGGTTGGGGTAGTGGTGGCTGAACTAAAATGGCATGCAGCTCTTCATAGAAGCGCATGTGTGGGGCTCTGACTCAGAGCAGCCATTTGCCTCTCTGGTTTTCTGGCAGGCTTGCCTCAGCTCCTTAAGTTTCAAGCGGCACTGCTTCAGATCCCTGTTATGGCCTCTGTCCTTCATGCCCTGGGAGATTTTGACAAATGTTTTGGCATTTCGAAAACTGGAATGGAGTTCTGATAGCACGGATACCTCTCCCCATACAGCGATCAGATCCCATACCTCCCATTCAGACCATGCTGGAGCACTTTTGCGATTCATAGATACTAAGGTCAGAAGGGACCATTATGATCATCTAGTCTGACCTCCTGTACAACTCAGACCACAGAATGTCACCCACCCACTCCTGCAAAAAACCTCTCACCTATGTCTGAGCTACTGAAGTCCTCAAATCGTGGTTTAAAGACTTCAAGGAGCAGAGAATCCTCCAGCAAGTGACCCGTGCCCCATGCTACAGAGGAAGGTGAAAAACCTCCGGGCCTCTTCCAATCTGTCCTGGAGGAAAATTCCTTCCCGACCCCAAATATGGCGATCAGCTAAACCCTGATCATATGGGCAAGATTCAGCAGCCAGATACCCAGGAAAGAATTTTCTGTAGTAACTCAGATCCCACCCCATTAACATCCCATCACAGGCCATTGGGCCTATTTACCGTGAAGATTTAAAGATCAATTAATTGCCAAAATCATATTATCCCATCATACCATCTCCTCCATAAACTTATTGAATTTAATCTTAAAGCCAGATAGGTCTTTTGCCCCCACTGCTTCACTTGGAAGGCTATTCCAGAACTTCACTCCTTTGATGGTTAGAAACCTTCATCTAATTTCATGTCTAAACTTCCTGATGGCCAGTTTATATCATAGAATCATAGAAGCATAGAATATCAGGGTTGGAAGGGACCCCTGAAGGTCATCTAGTCCAACCCCCTGCTCGAAGCAGGACCAATTCCCAGTTAAATCATCCCAGCCAGGGCTTTGTCAAGCCTGACCTTATAAACTTCCAAGGAAGGAGATTCCACCACCTCCCTAGGCAACGCATTCCAGTGTTTCACCACCCTCTTAGTGAAAAAGTTTTTCCTAATATCCAATCTAAACCTCCCCCACTGCAACTTGAGACCATTACTCCTCGTTCTGTCATCTGCTACCATTGAGAACAGTCTAGAGCCATCCTCTTTGGAACCCCCTTTCAGGTAGTTGAAAGCAGCTATCAAATCCCCCCTCATTCTTCTCTTCTGCAGGCTAAACAATCCCAGCTCCCTCAGCCTCTCCTCATAAGTCATGTGTTCTAGACCCCTAATCATTTTTGTTGCCCTTCGCTGGACTCTTTCCAATTTATCCACATCCTTCTTGTAGTGTGGGGCCCAAAACTGGACATAGTACTCCAGATGAGGCCTCACCAATGTCGAATAGAGGGGGACGATCACGTCCCTCGATCTGCTCGCTATGCCCCTACTTATACATCCCAAAATGCCATTGGCCTTCTTGGCAACAAGGGCACACTGCTGACTCATATCCAGCTTCTCGTCCACTGTCACCCCTAGGTCCTTTTCCGCAGAACTGCTGCCTAGCCATTCGGTCCCTAGTCTGTAGCGGTGCATTGGATTCTTCCGTCCTAAGTGCAGGACCCTGCACTTATCCTTATTGAACCTCATCAGATTTCTTTTGGCCCAATCCTCCAATTTGTCTAGGTCCTTCTGTATCCTATCCCTCCCCTCCAGCGTATCTACCACTCCTCCCAGTTTAGTATCGTCCGCAAATTTGCTGAGAGTGCAATCCACACCATCCTCCAGATCATTTATGAAGATATTGAACAAAACCGGCCCCAGGACCGACCCCTGGGGCACTCCACTTGACACCGGCTGCCAACTAGACATGGAGCCATTGATCACTACCCATTGAACCCGACAATCTAGCCAGCTTTCTACCCACCTTATAGTGCATTCATCCAGCCCATACTTCCTTAACTTGCTGACAAGAATACTGTGGGAGACCGTGTCAAAAGCTTTGCTAAAGTCAAGAAACAATACATCCACTGCTTTCCCTTCATCCACAGAACCAGTAATCTCATGATAAAAGGCGATTAGATTAGTCAGGCATGACCTTCCCTTGGTGAATCCATATCCATTTGTTCTTGTGTCCACATTGGTACTGAGCTTAAATAATTCCTCTCCCTCTCTGGTATTTATCCCTCTGATAGAGAGCAATCATATCTCCCCTCAACTTTCTTTTAGTTAGGCTAAACAGGCCAAGCTCCTTGAGTCTCCTTTCATAAGACAGGTTTTCCATTCCTGGGATCATCATAGTAGCCCTTCTCTGTACCTGTTCCAGTTTGAATTCATCCTTCTTAAACATGGAAGACCAGAACTGCACATAGTATTCCAGATGAGGTCTCACAGTGCCTTGTATAACGGTACTAACACCTCCTTATCTCTACTGGAAATACCTCGCCTGATGCATCCCAAGACCGCATTAGCTTTTTTCATGGCCATAGTACATTGGCGGCTCATAGTTATCCTGTGGTCAACCAATGCTACGAGGTCCTTCTCTTCCTCAGTTACTTCTAATTGATGCGTCCCCATCTTCTGACTAAAATTCTTGTTATTAATCCCTAAATGCATGACCTTACACTTCTCACTATTACATTTCATCCTATTACTATTACTCCAGTTTACAAGGTCATCCAGATCCTCCTCTATGATATCCCAGTCCTTCCCTAAATTGGCAATACCTCCCAGCTTTGTATCATTCGCAAACTTTATTAGCACATTCCTGCTTTTTGTGCTGAGGTCAGTAATAGAAAGATTAAATAAAATTGGTCCCAAAACCAATCCCTGAGGAACTCCACTGGTAACCTCCCTCCAGCCTGACAGTTCACCTTTCAGCATGACCCGCTGTAATCTCCCCTTTAACCAGTTCCTTATCCATCTTTCAATTTTCATATTGATCCCTATCTTTCCCAATTTAACTAATAATTCCCCATGTGGCACCATATCAAACACCTAACTGAAATCTAGGTAAATTAGATCCACTGCATTTCCTTTGTCTAAAAAATCTGTTACTTTCTCAAAGAAGGAGATCAGCTTGGTTTGGCATGATCTACCTTTTGTAAAACCATGTTGTATTTTGTCCCATTTACCATTGACCTCAATATCCTTAACTACTTTCTCCTTCAAAATTTTTTCCAAGACCTTGCGTACTACAGGTGTCAAACTAACAGGCCTGTAGTTACCCGGATCACTTTTTTTTCCTTTCTTAAAAATAGGAACTATGTTAGCAATTCTCCAATCATACGGTACAACCCCTGAGTTTACAGATTCATTAAAAATTCTTGCTAATGAGCTTGCAATTTCATGTGCCAATTCCTTTAATAGTCTTGGATGAAGATTATCTGGGGCCCCCGATTTAGTCCCATTAAGCTGTTCGAGTTTCGCTTCTACCTCATATATGGTAATATCTACCTCCATATCCTCATTCCCATTTGTCATGCTACTATTATCCCTAAGATCCTCTTTAGCCTCATTACACACTGAGGCAAAGTATTTGTTTAGATATTGGGCCATGCCTAGATTATCCTTAACCTCCACTCAATCCTCAGTGTTTAGTGATCCCACTTCTTTCTTTGTTTTCTTCTTATTTATATGGCTATAGAACCTTTTACTATTGGTTTTAATTCCCTTTGCAAGGTCCAACTCTACTTGACTTTTAGCCTCTCTCACTTTATCCCTACATGTTCTAACCTCAATAAGGTAGCTTTCCTTGCTGATCCCTCCCATCTTCCACTCCCTGTACGCTTTCTGCTTTTTCTTAATCACCTCTCTGAGATGCTTGCTCATCCAGCTTGATCTACAACTCCTGCCTATGAATTTTTCCCCCTTTCTTGGGTTGCAAGCTTCCTATAGCTTCTGCAGCTTTGATTTAAAGTAATCCCAGGCCTCCTCTGCCTTTAGATCCGTAAGTTCTTCAGTCCAATCCACTTCCCTAACTAATTTCCTTAATTTTTGAAAGTCAGCCCTTTTGAAATCAAAAACCCTAGTTGCAGATTTATTTTTGTTAATCCTTCCGTTCAGTTTGAACTGAATTAGCTCATGATCACTTGAACCAAGATTGTCCTCTACAACCGTTTCTTCTATGAGGTCCTCACTACTTACCAAAACCAAATCTAAAATGGCATCCCCTTTAGTCAGTTCAGCAACTACTTGATGAAGGAATCCATCAACTATCACATCTAGGAAAATCTGAGCCCTATTATTACTACTAGCACTCGTCCTCCAGTCTATATCTGGGAAGTTAAAGTCTCCCATGATCACACAGTTTCCATTAGTATTTACTTCATTAAAAACATTAAAGAGGGCTCTGTCCATATCCAAATTAGATCCCGGTGGTCTATAGCACACCCCAAGCACTATCCCAGGGGAGGCTCTCGTAGTTTTCTTCCCCAGTGTAATTTTGCCCAGACAGTCTCTGTCTTATCCATTCTATCGCTTCTTATTTCTTTACTGTCTACCTCATCATTGATATACGATGCTACTCCACCACCTTTATTTTTATTTCTGTCTTTCCTAAACAGCACATACCCTTCAATACCTGTACTCCCGTCATGACTACTATTCCACCATATTTCTGTTATTCTTACAATATCTGGTTTCACTTCCTGCACCAGTAGCTCTAGTTCCTCCATTTTGTTACCTAGGCTCCTCGCATTGGTGTACAAACATCTTAATTTTTGCTGTTTGGCCTCACTCACATTCTGTACCCTATTAGGCACGGTCATTCTACAGCCAGTATAACCTATTAGACTGGTATCCACACTGCCCTTTCTCCTTATGTCCATTCTCCTACCCACAGCTGTACCCTTTCTTACTTCGTTTTCTTCCCTCTCAATGCTAAAATCCAGCTTGGAGATTACCTGGACATCTCCCAACCATCTCCCCCAGATTCCTAGTTTAAAGCTCTCTTAATCAGTTGTGCCAGCCTCCATCGCAGAAGTCTATTTCCTTCCCTACTCAGATGAAGTCCATCCCTAGAGAACTGTCCTCTGTCCATGAATGCCTCCCAGTGGCCATACATCCCAAAGCCCTCCTTATAGCACCACTGCCTAAGCCATCTGTTTATAGTCATAATCTTGTCACACCTTTGTTGCCTTTCTCTAGGAACAGGCAGAACCCCACTAAAGATCACCTGAGCCTCAATTTCCTTAAGCGTCTTCCCCAGCCTAGCATAGTGTCCCTTAATACTTTCCAGCGAGAATCTAGCTGTATCATTTGTTCCCACATGATGGATAATTAGGGGATTCTTCCCTGCTCCCTTTAGGATCCTTTTCATCATTTCAAGGGGCATTGCTGGCACATGATGGCATATATCACATTGGTGGATGTGCAGGTGAACGAGCAATGCCCCTCTGCCATGTATATTGGTCAAACTGGACAGTCTCTACGTAAAAGAATAAATGGACACAAATCAGATGTCAAGAATTATAACATTCATAAACCAGTCGGAGAACACTTCAATCTCTCTGGTCACACAATCACAGACATGAAGGTCGCTATCTTAAAACAAAAAAACTTCAAATCCAGACTCCAGCGAGAAACTGCTGAATTGGAATTCATTTGCAAATTGGATACTATTAATTTAGGCTTAAATAGAGACTGGCAGTGGCTAAGTCATTATGCAAGGTAGCCTATTTCCTCTTGTTTTTTCCTACCCCCCCCCCAGATGTTCTGGTTTAACTTGGATTTAAACTTGGAGAGTGGTCAGTTTGGATGAGCTATTACCAGCAGGAGAGTGAGTTTGTGTGTGTATGGGGGTGGGTTTTTGGAGGGCGGTGAGGGAGTGAGAGAACCTGGATTTGTGCAGGAAATGGCCCAACTTGATTATCATGCACATTGTGTAAAGAGTTGTCACTTTGGATGGGCTATCACCAGCAGGAGAGTGAATTTGTGTGGGGGGGTGGAGGGTGAGAAAACCTGGATTTGTGCTGGAAATGGCCTAACCTGATGATCACTTTAGATAAGCTATTACCAGCAGGACAGTGGGGTGGGAGGAGGTATTGTTTCATATTCTCTGTGTATATATAAAGTCTGCTGCAGTTTCCACGGTATGCATCCGATGAAGTGAGCTGTAGCTCATGAAAGCTCATGCTCAAATAAATTGGTTAGTCTCTAAGGTGCCACAAGTACTCCTTTTCTCTTTCCTCACCCAGTCTCCCCTCAGAATTCCTCAGTCTTGCTTCCATCTGCAAGTCTGAGATTTTCAGATACCTCATGTCTTTGCTCCATCATCTGCTTGAACCCCTTTCTAAACTCAACCAGATTTTCCACCTGCATCTCCAGACCTTGGATCTTTTCCTCCATCAGCTCTATCAGATGGCATTTCAGGTAGACAAAACTCTTACCAGGTACCCCCTCCAGGATCATGTACATACCGCAGCTTCCACATCCAGTCATCTTCATTGTGTCTTCCACTACATGAGTCACTCCCACTGCTGCCCCTGTATCTGTCATAGCCTTCCCACCTAAATCCTGTTAATCTGGGAAACCCAAACCACACCAAACCACCACCACCCACAGCAAAAACAAACCCCAAACAAGTACCACAAGACAAACTTCCCTTACGAACGCCCACTGAAACTCCTCTGTTTACAGCTCTGTTTGCTAGCTCCTGTGCCGCTACAGCTGTCTGTGCCCCTGCCTGACTGGCTGGCTACCTTTATAGGACCCCTAGTCAGAGAAGCCCCGCCCCCTAATCAGGGCTCAGCTTCTCTCCCAGCACAAAGCCCCTACAAGCCTCTACACATACAAATAATACAAATACAAAACCAAATACAAATACCTTCTCCTCCAAGAGAACTCCCACTGAAACTCCCCTGTAAACAGGGGATTCTGGGACTCCATCATGGTCACCTCTGCTGATGAGCGCTGCACTCACCTGCAGCTTGTCACGCTGGTCAAACAGGAAATGAAATTCAAAAGTTCGGGGGCCTTTTCCTGTCTACCTGGCCAGTGCATCTGAGTTGAGAGTGCTCTCCAGAGCGATCACAATGGAGCACTCTGGGATAGCTCCTGGAGGCCAATACCATCTAATTGCATCCACAGTACCCCAAATTTGACCCAGCAAGGCCGATTTCAGCACTGATCCCCTTGTCGGGGGTGGAGTAAAGAAATCGATTTTAAAATCCCTTTAAGTAGAAAAAAGAGCTTCATCGTGTGGACAGGTGCAGGGTTAAATCGATTTAACTCTGCTAAATTCGACCAACTCCTAGTGTAGACCAGAGCTTAGAAAGATCACCGCTGTAACATTGTGAATAATCACCAGGTGGTGCTACTGCAGATGAAAATTTAGTTCTATTTATCTGAATGCATGGGAGTTAGATCTTGGAAAAATGCTTATTGCCAGTTCCAGGCACTTTGAGTAGATTAACTCTGCTTTACACTTCCTCTCTTTCTCTGTCTCTCTGATTTTTTTTTAAGGTGTAGACGTTGCCTCAGGCCTATAATTGCACAAACAAGCAAGAAAAAAAAAATCAAAACCCCAATATATTATATCCTCTGTATTCTGGGCCTCTGGGAACAATGGAAGTACAGGCTGTTTTCACTCAAGGAATCCAACCCAGGTTTTGCATCAGACCCAGGTCATAGTGCTGGGAGATGTGTGGTGAGGTTTAATCAGTTCAAGACAGGCCACTGTCTAACCTGAATGAATTTCTATTTTATCTTAATCGATTCTTCATGTTAGTCTTAAACTCCTGATGATCTGGGACATGGCAATGAATGACTTGTTCTTCTGATTCCCAGAGAATGCTGTCTTGAGTGCACAGGGAATAACTCATGGCAGGCTTGGAAGAGAGAATGGCTAGAATTTGTGATGGGGTAGATAAGAATCCATATGAGGCCTCACAAGACCCCTGTGACCCCTTAGAACATGGCTTCCCTGTCACTTCAAGTTGAAGCCTAAATAGCTTTGAGCCATAATGGCATATGTGTTGGAACTTCAGTTAGCCAATCAGATTGCTTCATCAGTCCTGCCTGTTCATTAGAATTTATTTTGATTGGCTTCTGCAGCCAACCCATATCACACCAGCCCTGCCATGATCTGCTGCAGCAGAAGAAGAAAGATAAAGCCTTGTGTTCTTTTAGTTGTCAAGAAAATGGGTTAGAAGAGCAGTAAAAATGGGGGTACTGGAACTGGCCAGCTAAAATTAATGCCTCTCAACTATGTGTCAAGCCATCAGGTCTCCTAGGCACTGACAAAATGCCCTGAGTTTGGCTCATTACTGCTTAAAACAGTAAAAAAAAATTACAGATCAAAGGGGGATTCTATCTGCACCTGATTTTTATTTTGAGTACTGATGAAAGTTGTTGGATGGACAGTCCTGGGGAGCACATCCACTGACCAGAGATGGATCATAACATGCTCCCTCCGTACACTACCCCACCAGCCCACCTCAGCATCCTCCTGAAGTGGTCACCTCCTTGGGGAGAGGACAACTCAGCCTCCATGGCCCTATTGGCCACTGGCCTCCCGGCTGAGACATTCAACCGTAATGCTAGTTATGTGTTTATGATGGCTAATGGCACTGAAAAGAGGTCCTGCTGCAGCTCCTACTCTAAGTACCTTCACTGTTGTTTGGAGAACAACACAATCAAACTGGAACCACGTGCCAAACCCAGCAAGACAGCTCCCCTAAACAACTTGGGGAGTAAAATATTCCTCACCCAAATTCCCTAGCCCTCAGAACCACCATCACCAGGCTCCACCCTCTTCTGCTGCCTTGCAGCTTGCCCTGATGATCAACAGGCTCAGGCTAGATCAACCCAAATGCGGACTGTTTTTCCACAGCTGAGGGCACCTTATGGAGAATGTTCTCCCACCAGGCTCTTCTCTGTTAAATCAACCATCTCTCCTGGTCACAGCTGTGACAGCATCACATGGGGAGAGAGATGAATCTCAGGTAGGTAGTGTGACATTTTACTCCATATGTTTATGGAAATATGCTTATGAGTATAAATATTATGTAACTGGAATACGCTTTATGCAAAAGGTCTCCTGTAAGCTGTCATTACAAAGCTTATAATGTACTGAGTGTGTTCATCCTATTTGCATACATATATCATTCTTGTATCTGAAGCTAGAAATATGAAGTATTACTCTGAAGTACTATTGTAACTAATCAAAATGTGGGCCATTAATGGTGGCTTGGAATCTTGATGTCTCCCATTAACTAGGAAAATTGGTTGTAAATGGCTCTGTTTACTTGTAAGCCTTCCTGTATACATGTGTGTGCCAGCCAGTGGGTAATGAAGTCTCACAGGACATGTGAACATGTCACATGATTCTGGAATCCGTCTTAAACCTGGTGCTTTTCCATTTAGAAGGAAGGCTGGGAATGCAGAAAGAAACAAAAGATTCCTGCCTTGTGCCAAAGATATAAAAGGGGGTGGAACAGAACAAAGGGCACTGCCAGTCATGAGAAATCCCCTAGTTACCACCTGAGCTGGAACTAACAAGAACTGTACCAGGGGAAAGGATTGGGCCCAGACTAGGAGGGAGTCTAGTCTGTGAAAGAAGTTTATTGGAACATCTCCAAGGGTAAGATTTACTTGTATTCATTTTCTTAAGGTATTAGGCTTAGACTTGCGTGTTTTTTTTATTTTGCTTGGTAACATTTCTTTGTTATGTCTGTTATTATTTGAAACCACTTAAATCCTACTTTCTATACTTAATAAAATCACTTTTGTTTATTAGTAAACCCAGAGTAAGTGATTAATACCTGGGGGAGCAAACAGCTGTGCATATCTCTCTATCAGTGTTATAGAGGGTGGACAATTCATGCGCTTACCCTGCATAAGCTTTATACAGAATAAAACGGATTTATTTGGGGTTTGGATCCCATTGGAAGCTGGGTGTCTGGGTGCTGGAGATAGGTGACTTGCTAAAAAGTTTTTGGTTAAATTCTGCAGCTTTGGGGGCATGGACCAGACCTTGGTCTGTGTTGCAGCAGACTAGCATGTCTGGCTCAACAAGGAAGGGTTCTGGAGTCCCAAGCTGGCAGTGAAAAATGGGCTCAGAGGTCATTCCAGCATGTCAGGTGACAGCCTCAAAGGGGGGTCTCTGTGACCGAACCCGTCACAGGTACGTCCTAGGTTATTTAGGACGGTGTAGTCTGAGTCAACAGTGTGCCCTTGTTGCCAAGAAGGCCAATGGCATTTTGGGATATAAGTAGGGGCATTGCCAGCAGATCGAGGGACGTGATCGTTCCCCTCTATTTGACATTGGTGAGGGCTCATCTGGAGTACTGTGTCCAGTTTGGGGCCCCACACTACAAGAAGGATGTGGAGAAATTGGAGAGAGTCCAGCGAAGGGTAACAAAAATGATTAGGGGACTGGAACACATGAGTTATGAGGAGAGGCTGAGGGAAATAGGATTGTTTAGTCTACGGAAGAGAAAATGAGGGGGGATTTGATAGCTGCTTTTAACTAACTGAAAGGTGGATCCAAAGAGGATGGATCTAGACTATTCTCAGTGATAGCAGATGACAGGACAAGGAGTAATGGTCTCAAGTTGCAGTGGGGGAGGTTTAGGTTGGATATTAGGAAAAACTTTTTCACTAGGAGGGTGGTGAAACACTGGAATGGGTTACCTAGGGAGGTGGTGGAATCCCCTTCCTTAGAAGTTTTTAAGGTCAGGCTTGACAAAGCCCTGGCTGGGATGATTTAGTTGGGATTGGTCCTGCTCTGGGCAGGGGGTTGGACTAGATGGCCTCCAGAGGTCCCTTCCAACTCTGTTATTCTATGATTCTATGATTCTATGAAACCCAGGACTTTAAATTCCATCTAGGAAACCAACTGTGCAGCTCATGGAGATCCAGCATCACATGCTCCTAGTAGAACACACACTGACCACGTGGACTGCCACCTTCCCCATCAGCTCAGGTCTCCAAGTTAATCTGAGGTGTGGCCCCATGCCTGGTGGTGGTTTGGATGACACTAACACCTGCCTGTCAAGCACTGCACTGGGATCTGCAATTCTTTTCACACATACCACTGCAGAGCCAGCAGATGATAATGCTGCCATCCTAGGCAACATTCAGATGCAGGCCCAAAGTGTTAAAAGGCCTAGCAACATACTGCCAATCCCCCCAAGCTTCCTGCTCCTCAAACTAGGACCTGAAATAGGGATTTGAGGAGTGGAAAATGAGCCTCAATGTCTTTGTTGTCGATGAAACTGTGGAAGGGTCACATGACTGTGCTGAGGCACTGAAAGTTGGAGGAATGATGGTCTTATGGTTAAGGCACTGGAGTGGGACTCAGGAGATTTGCATTCAATTCAGGCCAGTGCTATAGGTTCCCTGGGTAAATCTCTGGATCTTTCTAGGCCTGACTTCCCCTTCTTTAAAATGGAGAAGATGATACCTCCTTTGTCTGTCTCATCTGTTTGGATTGTAAGCTCTTTGTAGGGGGACTGGATTCTGTTCTCTTTGCACAGCACCTAGCACAAAGGGGCTGTCATCTTGGTTGCAGTCTGCAGGCTCGACTGCAATAGAAATCATAATAACAGAGACCAGCTAAAGTACCTGGTGCAGTGCTATGCATGATATTGCTGCAGCCGTCAGTTGTTGCAGTGAAAGACGGTCCCATAAAGATAAGCTACTAGGTAAAGCCATGCATGAGCTACTAGGTAAAGCCATGCGTTGCTCATAGTTTTTTAAAAATACAAAACTCTTCCAAACCCTAAAAGCAATTTAATTTGGGGTGTTGGACAAGAGGCTGGGGTTGGTCCAAAGGGATGAAACATCCCCTGCTTTTTATCCAAAGGATCTGGTCAGAGAGAGTGGAGTACAATGAGGAAATTAATGGGCTTGCTTCAGAACGACCTATGAGAGAGATGGGGGAGGGCTAAAGAGCTTCTTCTGCACATGGAAAGGGAGAGGAGAGGATGCACAGGCCTCGGACAATTTTGGAAGCAAGATTATTATTTGTTTTGAGCTAATCTCCAGGAACCCTGGGCATGGCCCCAGAGCCCATTGTGCCCAGTGCTAGGAGCTGAGTGAATAACTGTTTTTTTTGGCTCATGGCCAAACCACAAAAAAACAAACAAACAAAAAAAACAACTATTTGTTTCAAACTGGAAGTGAATGTTTTTGGTTTTTCTGACTGAAACTAACCAACAAACAACCCCCCACTGACATTTCCAAATGAGGTGGTTCAACTTTTTCAAACGTTTTCCTAATTTTTTATTCTGCTAAAACTATTTGCCAAATTTACTAATAGTTTCAGTTGCCCCCGAACCGTTTTCCAGCAAATTTACTGGCTGTACCCCTTAAGAGATCATTGCAGCCAGGGTTTGCTAGAAGTGTTACCAGGTCTGTATGTGTAGCTCTCACATAACCCTTTCCCTGGGTTATTGCCTTTGCTACGGACCTTGCTCACCAGGAAGCTAGAGCTGGATAAGTTTAACTTGCGCAGGTGAAAAGGTTTAATAGTGAGGGCAGCTGACCATTGGACTAGCTCACTGAGGGGCAGGGAGGATTCTCCGTCACTTGCAGTCTTCACATCGGATAGGATGGCTTTTTGAAAAGTATGCTAGAGCAGCTACCATCAAGTATGAGCTGGATGCTGGACTCACTGCAGGAGATTCTCTGGCCTTTGTTATGCAGATTAGATTATTACAATAATCCCTTCTGGCCTTAAGTCTTAGGAATCAGACATCCTCTTTCTCTTGTATGCCAGCCCAGTGATCTCACTCGGATCTGGCTCACGGAGTATCAAGATCATGCCTGGCCTATGAATAGTTCCCATGTGTGTAGACACTAATGTCTTTACCCCAAACTTTAACCTCTCCCAGCATGCCACAGGTCCTGTCTGTTCACTTCCCCAGCACCCAAATTCTGCTCTGGAGTCATTCGGGTAGGGTGTGTCTTGGACTGTACAATGGCACAAGGAAGTGAGAACTCCCTTACACCCTGGCATGGGCTCTCCCAATCTTTGGTCCATATTCTTCCCTGGGGGCTCTGCCCTCAGTGCATTGGCCAGTGCAGCTGAGCCGGCATGGGAGGTATCATACTTAGCGACTGGGATAGGCCAACTGCAAGTTACTATCCTGCCACTTTCCAATAAGGAGGCAGTGGGGAGGGGATTGTGTCTCCCAGGGGTTTTCACCAAGAGATGCCCCATAGGCTTCTCCTGGGGTGGTGCAGTGCATGCACCACCCTTCACTCAGAGTAGTGCCTCAAGGTGCGATCTCACCTCCTCTATGGTGTATCTAAAATGAGATTATTGTCTCTGAATTTGTTCCCCAACATGAAATCCATGCTCTGGCTTCTGCTGGGCATGAGCCAGGCTCACCGTACAGGCCGTCAGTCACAGGTGGACAGATGAGTAATTCCAGGGGACGCTTGGCTAGTGTTCGCCAAGGGATACAATTTGGCATGGTGTACTCTTGGAGAAGAAGCAACATTTTATATTCAGTGCTGCTAGGCAAGGATGATAGCTTACCCCTTCTTATCTTGGAAGCTAGATCTTATCTATCTGTAATAGGGTGAGGCGCTGGAGGGCTGATTATTAAAGAGGCACACCTGGGTTGCATCAGGGGATTTCTTATAAAAAGCAGCAGGAAGCTAGAGGCTGTGATTGACAGAAGCCAGGGTAGAAGAGCTCCAGCCAGAGGGGACTGGGACAGGCAGCTCTGGGTGGAGCAGCCTGGGAGAAAAAAAGGAAGGAAGGAAGGAAGGAGAGAGTGAGCTCCATGTATGGCAGAAGACCCAGGTTAGGGACTAGATTTGGGGGGACTCTGTGGATTATTTGAACCTCTTCCATTTGTAAAGCAGCCCCGGCTGGGGGTGCTGTTAGCCACAAGGATAGTGCGTGTAATTCTTAAGGGGCCTACTGAGGCAGAGTGCCTGCAAAATGACCCTTGGCCACAAGGGGGTGCTCAGTGAGCACCCGCCCTGCCACACTATTTATCTCTCGGTCAGGCAATGCGCTGAATGATCCCCAGTGGGTCTGAGTCCCTTATAGAGATTACATGATGGAGCATATTTGATCCCTGGGTGCAGATCTCTTCCCCTGCAGCTCACTGTTACCAGGTTGTCTAAGCGGGTGAGTGGTGTGTCACAATCTGTTTGCTGAAGACTTTTCTCTGTAGCAATGTGTGAGGCAGTGCCCAGAGATTCTCCCAGGCACACACTCATTGAGCATGTGCAGACACCCACACACTGTCAGCTGTGCACAGGCTACGTGTGCACACACACAGAGGCTCTCCCGGGCACACACTCATCGCCAGGGGGCGAGAGTTAGCACATGGCAAACCCTCCAGTCACATTGGGGGAGCCCCCTGGAATGGTCCTGCACACACTGTCCAGCAAACATCTTGGCCTGGGTTCCCAACCTGAGCAAGGGATGGGTAGAGCAGCTCCAAATAGCCTGGATGTGGAGCGGGGAGGCTCCAGCCCTGCTGCTTCAGCTGGTGTTCTGGAAGGCCTGGTACAGTGGGAGAGGCCTGAGAGCCCTGCCAGGAGGGGTGAGTAGGTATGGTCTAGTCTGGCTCACTCTCTTCTCGCCTCCCATGCTGGGCTGCAGCACCAGAGACTAGTATCAAAGCAGATCTGTTATCGTGTCATCTGTTATCGTGTCATCCCCATTAGTGCTTTCAGCTGTGCCAGCACTCAGCCTGGCTTGGCATATGCTGGCTGCCGCAGGCAGAGGCAGTGCATCATGGGCACGTCCTGACTTCTAACAGCGCACGTGCCACACTCACACCAGAGCTCACACACAGAGGTTCTCCCAGGTGCACACTCATTGGGCACACACACGCACACACACTGCCGACTGCATGCAGTCTAAACACACAGAGACAGACTCTTCCAGGCACACACTCATCACACGAACACACACAATGCCGGCTGCACACAGGGTACATGTGCACACACACAGAGGTTCTCCCAGGTGCACACTCATTGGGCACACACACGCACACACACTGCCGACTGCATGCAGTCTAAACACACAGAGACAGACTCTTCCAGGCACACACTCATCACACGAACACACACAATGCCGGCTGCACACAGGGTACATGTGCACACACACAGAGGTTCTCCCAGGCAGGCATACACTCATTGGGCATGCACGCACACATATGCACACACTGCCGGCTTCACCCAGGCTGCACACTCACAGGGCTCTCCCAGGTACACATTCATCCTACACACACACACAGCCGGCTGCACACAGGTTACGTGTGCACACACACAGAGGTTCTCCCAGGCACACACGCATTGGGCATGCATGCATGCACACATTGCCGGCTGTGCGCAGGCTACATGTGCAGATACACAGGGGCTCTCGCAGGCACACACTTATTGTGCACACACACACCCCCACACACAGACACTGCCCGCTGCACACAGGCTACGTGTGCACACACACAGAGGCTCTCCCAGGCACAGACTCATTGGGCAAGCACGCACACACTGCCAGCGGTGCACAGGTTACGTGTGCACAAACACAGAGGTTCTCCCAGGCACACATGCATCGCACATATTCTGCCTCCCATCCAGTCCCATAGAAACACACCCACACAAGTTACATGCTTAATCTTCACCTACTTTTCTCAGGAGATGAAAATTCCAGCTTTCTTAGCTTCTGCCTGCTCTCCTCACATCCAGTGTGCAATTTACCAGCTCAGTGTGACACCAGCTAGAGCTACTGAGAAGGACACAGCTCCCCAAGTTTGTTCTGAACTCTCAGACTCTCCTATACTCCCCTTCCCCCCGCCACCTTTCTGAACTGCCCAAAGGCACCTGGGACTGACAACATCAGCAGCTGACTGAGGTCAGGAATTCCCTGATGCTTGTCACTCACTTCTGTCCTGCTGGCTGTCTCAGTTAGAGTTCTGTGGCATGTGTTAGATCTCTACTGAAAATCCAAGCTTCGGTGTGAGGGGCATATATTTAGACTAGATCACCTGCGGGTAAAAAATGTTCAAACCAGATTTCATTTTTCATTGTGGCTTATACAACATGAAACATGAATATAAAACTTCTTTCCTCACTTGCAAACAGTCTTTTCCTTCAATGACTGTGGTCTAGTGGCTAAAGTAGGGAGATGGGCTGCTGGGTTCTGTTATCACTCTGTGACCTTGGGCATAGGAACATATGGATTGCTCAACTGGATTAGCCACAAAGTCAATCTAGTCTAGGATCCTGTCTCTCATAGGGACCAGTGCCGGATTCTTCAGAGGAAGGTGTAGGAACAGATGTGGAATAATCAGCAGTAGCAGATGTGGAATAATCAGCTCCACTCAGTAGGTCTTATCCTGCTCTCTAATAGTAAGAGATGGGCTTAAGCCCTGAAGCGTGAGGTTTAATATCCCTTCCAACATTTATGTTGTCATTAATTATGGTAATGATGGCTATCAAGAATAGCCAGATAAATACCCAACCCCAGTTTGAGTCATAGAATCATAGACTATTAGGGTTGGAAGAGACCTCAGGAGGTTATCTAGTCCAATCCCCTGCTCAAAGCAGGACCAACACCCACACAATCATCCCAGCCAGGGCTTTGTCAAGCCAGGCCTTAAAAACCTCTAAGGATGGAGATTCCACCACCTCCCAAGGTAACTCATTCCAGTGCTTCACCACCCTCCTAGTGAAATAGTATTTCCTAATATCCAACCTAGACCTCCCACACTGCAACTTGAGACCATTGCTTCTTGTTCTGTCATCTGCCACCACTGAGAACAGCTGAGCTCCATCCTCTTTGGAATCCCCCTTCAGGTAATTGAAGGCTGCTATGAAATTCCCCCCTGCCCCCCACTCTTCTCTTCTGCAGACTAAATAAGCCCAGTTCTCTCAGCTTCTCCTTGTAAGTCATTTGCCCCAGCCTCATGATCATTTTCGTTGCCCTTCGCTGGACTCTCTCCAATTTGTCCACATCCCATCTGTAGTGGGGAGACCAAAAGTGGGTGCAATACTCCAGGTGTGGCCTCACCAGTGCTGAATAGAGGGGAATAATCACTGCACTCAATCTGCTGGCAATGCTCCTACTAATACAGTCCAATATGCCATTGGCCTTCTTGGCAACAAAGGCACACTGTTGACTCATATCCAGCTTCTCGTCCACCGTAATCCCCAGGTCCTTTTCTGCAGAACTGCTGCTTGGCCATTCGGTCCCTAGTCTGTAGCGGTGCATGGGATTCTTCCTTCCTAAGTGCAGAACTCTGCACTTGTCCTTGTTGAACCTCATCAGATTTCTTTTGGCTCAGTCCTCCAATTAGTCTAGGTCACTCTGGACCCTATCCCTACCCTCCATTGTATCTACCTCTCCCTCCAGTTTAGTGTCATCTGTGAACTTGCTGAGGGTGCAATTAATCCCATCATCCAGATCATTAATAAAGATGTGGAACAAAACTGGCCCCAGGACTGACCCCTGGGGCACTCTGCTTGATACCAGCTGCCAACTAGATCTTATTAAGCTCTTGGTCTTAACAACTTCCAGTGGCAGTGAGTTCCACAATCTGGTTACACTTTGTATGAAAAAGTATTTCCTTGTATCATGGGAACAGTTCACTTAGCCTCTGCAGACCTGAGGCAGTGTGGTCTAGTAGATGGAACATGGGCCTATGAGTCAGGAGACCTGAGTTCTATTCCCAGGTCTGCCCCAAGCCTGTTGGCTGGTCTTGGGCAAGTCACATTCCTGCTCCATGCCTCAGTTTCCTCATCTGTTAAGTGGGGATAGTGAGACTGACCTGCTCTGTAAAGCACTTTGAGATCTACTGATGAAAACTGCTATGTAATAAACACATGATTAATTGTGTGCTCCTCCTAAACTCTAGGCATATGCTTAAATCCATCTCCAGACTTGACTTCTGTGGCACATACGTACAAAGGTGCTTTGCTGACTTGGGGAAATCAGGTAATGTGCAGTATGGTACAATGACGAACAAATAAAGAGTAGTGAACAATTGCTATTGCCAAAATCCTGTGCTCCTTGGAACAGCTAGCTCTTTAGGAGTGTTCCTCAATGCAATATTTCTCAAACCTTTCCTCAAGGCACTGTTACTGAAATCAGGTCATCTGCAGTCGAGAGCAGCCATAATCTCAAAGGTATTTTGGGCTCTCATGTCCAAGTGCAGCATCAGTCGCACATCCATATGCCCTCTCCTTCTTAAGAGCCTGTGGAATGCCATTAAGGGAGCATTGCAGTTCACCTTCAAACACTGCAATAAGTAGGGTATGTTTTCAAAGTAATGGTTAGCAGGAGTTGATTTACTGCTTGCCTGGGAACTCAGAACCTGAATGAGCCCTGCATCGCAGCACAGAGCTTTTGTGCCTATAGGTCAGGCTATGACAGAGGGGCTATCTCAGAAGAGCAACTGATTCTCACAGCTTGCTGTAATAACCCTCAACATGGGTCATTGCTTGAACATGGGACCTTTAGTACACAGGCATTTACTAACGTAAACTAATGGAATAACTCTGTTAGTTAGCAGTAGTAGTAAGGCTGTTATCTTCTATGTGGCCCTGCCGCTAGAGTAGGATGCAACACTTCCTTTACAAACATGCTTGTATTGGGGTGCCTGCCCCAGACTGTGCTCTAAGGGGTTAACAGAGCCCTTGAGAGGCTGCAGAGGAAGCAGCCAATCAGAGATTGGCCATGAGGAGCAGTCAATCAGGGCCGGGCATGCCCCTACAGAGCAGCTTCAGTCATTCCCTGGAGTGTGAGGAAGGAGGAGGACTGGCTGCCTTGCAGGCTGAAGACAGCAAGCACTTCAGACAGAGCAGTACTGCAGGCAGAGACCCAGGGAGCTAACGGCAGCTCCTGGCAAACTGCAGGGATCTGCAGGCTAGAGCAAAGAGGGTTCTGGGGAACACGGAGAAGTGACCCAGGGAAAGGTACTCAAAGAGGTTGGAGGGGATGCAGTGCGTGGCTGCCATCTACAGTATCTCTGGGCCAGGATCCAGAGCAGGCCGGTTCCACGTTCCCTCCCCCCCCCCCCGCCTTGCCATTGAGGAAGTGGCCAGACAATTGGCTACAGAAGCCACTGAGGGAAGTGGCTGGACAGTGGACTGTGATACTGTCCCTTGAAGTGGGGAGCACAGAGTGCAGCACAGACAGAGGGCTGTGTCACGAAGAGGACGCCGGGGTCCTGGGAGAGACCTGGGTGCAGAAGTGATGGTGGCGAGACACCACCAGAAGAGGGCACACTGGCTAGCAGAGCTGATCCTCATGACATCCAGCAGGGGATGCCGCAGTGGTGAGTCGCACCCTGTCACAATGCTATACTTATATGATAGATATAGTACTGTCATCACCATACATACACCTCCTGCCGTATCATCACCATACGTACACCTTTTTCCCTCCCTATCTATCTGGATAGCTATGAGGGGCAGACACAACACACACTTCACAAATATGTTGCACTTGTATCTCATGCACCCATTTAGAGCTGTGCAGAGTGAGTTTAAAATGTTCCTAGAATCTTCCCTCACTTGCACAAGCAATGGCCTTTCGCACCCATTTTGCCCACAGGTGTAAATGATCACCCGGACTGGCCTGGAGGAGGAGGCCCATGAATGCCAGCTACCCAAGCCATGTGCACAACTGGCTGTTTTCCCTTTGTTTCATTCAAGTGTGCACTGGAGTCAGCTGCATACACAGCACTCACAGGATGCAAACTAATGTAAGTTGTGTTCACAGCTGCTCATACTTCATTTGCCACTAAAGGTCATTACCAGCTATAGGTAAAGGCTATTACCAGCAGGAGAGTGAGTTTGTGGGGGGGGGGGAGAGGGGAGGGTGAGAAAACCTGGATTTGTGCTGGAAATGGCCCAACTTGATGATCACTTTAGATAAGCTATTACCAGCAGGAGAGTGGGGTGGGAGGAGGTATTGTTTCATGGTCTCTGTGTATATAATGTCTTCTGCAGTTTCCACAGTATGCATCCGATGAAGTGAGCTGTAGCTCACGAAAGCTCATGCTCAAATAAATTGGTTAGTCTCTAAGGTGCCACAAGTACTCCTTTTCTTTTTGCGAATACAGACTAACACGGCTGTTACTCTGAAACCTGTTTATAAAGGTCATTAATATTCCTTCCGAAAGTGGGGCATCAAACCCACAGCCTGCTACTGAAAGTGATCCATGTCTCTGCACTTTAACAGAGTGCAGAGACATTAAATGTTGCTTTTATTCCAACAAGCTTGTCTTACACTAAAATTCTTAAATGCATAAGACACTAATTTTGCATGTGTGATGGGAAGATATTGCCATTCTAGAGCCTAAACACATATACATGCTATGGATCCTTCTAGTCACACTTCAGCTCTGGCTATCGATTTCAACTGCCTCCAAGTTCAAGGGAGTTCGGTTCTGGTTCCAATCCATTTTATAGAGATGGGCCCTCACAGTGACATCTGGAACTCAGAAGCATGAGTTAGATCAACGATGATGTTCTGTCTTCCATCCACTGTGCCAGAACCACAGGTACGCTCTGGATACAACTTACCTGTGGGCTGGAAGCTCACATTACTGCAATAGAGACTCTCACTGGGACCCTTATGGAGATCAGGCAGCCACTGCTACACCTGCTGAGCCAAGACGAAATCTTCCGCCAGCCCTGCCAGTTTGAGCTGAGCTTGTCCCTGGTGGGCATTGCCCATGATGTGGTGACAACAGGACAGCTCCACTGACAGAACAGGTGGACGAAACACAGACAACATTGTTTTTCTGTAGGTCCTACCAGATGCCCTTTCACTCTGGGTTGGAGCCCTGTCAGCTCTCCCAGTTCGGAAGCAGGCTTGCCTCATTTGAAACATTGTCCTCTGGCATCAAGCTCCACCTCGGAATCAAGGTGGTGCAGCGCTGTACCACCCCAGAGGCAGCCCCCTCATCGTCACCTACCTTAGCTCCCCCTGTCCCCAGGAACAAAGCCAGCATCCACCAATACTGCAGAGATCGAAAAGCCTCTGAACATTGAAAGAGATGTCAGTCCCAATCCAGCTGAGCATCTGTCCCCATCCATTCTCCAAGGGAGCGATAAACACGATGGATGGAATGAATCACGGAGAAAATAGAGGGATAAATCATGGTGACAAACAGGGTTTTTGTATTCATTTAGAGTATCTACCTTATACAAAGCAATGCCTTTTTTTGAGGGGGAAGACCAGAAATAAAATTGTAATCACTGATGCGCCTCATCCTTGGCATTATCAGTGTTTAGCATTTATGCTGCAGTATGGCCACACACACACAACACCATGTGGTTCCTTGCCCAAGTATTGTGGAAGATGCAAAAATCCATCCCCTCTGACCTTGCACAGCCTATACAAGAGCCATGATCACCATAACTGCACCCTGGGCATGCCCTGAAAGTGGCTGGATGGCAGGCAAAGCCGTGGCCCTGCGCTCTTCCACAACAGCCTGTGGATTGGCCCGGTGCTTCAGAGAGGGAGTACGCTGCAGCATCCCAGGTGATAGCATGCACACACCATCTGCCCTCCCTGGAGATTGGAGGGCAGTGGGGGCGGAGGGTGGGGGGGAGAGATTATGGCTCCTGATATACAATCATCCTTCTCAGACCTCCCCGTGGGCTGTGCGTGAATGCCACAATCCAAATTTTTAGTGTGCTTATTATGTACGGGTGGGTGGGTGTGGCTGCATGCACAGGTGTGTAATAGCTATACACAAGTGTATGACTAGATCAGATGAGAGATGATTGGAAAATGGATTATTTTCCCCACTGAATAGTTCAATTTTTCAGGAAAAATTCCAAAACGGAAATATTTCGGAGCAAAACTGAAGTCATTTGAGGCTGAAATGTTGCCACAGTGCCTCATGGGAGTTGTAGTTCATGTAACTCATCCTTGCTTCCTTCTCTGTTGACTGGGCTCCCTGCTCAGATTACATGTCCCATGATGCAGCACCATCTTCTATATTGGTGAAGGAAGGCAGTGCATCATGGCAGTCCCTGGCCATGGTGCCTCATGGGATCTGCCATGTGGGTCTCTCATGCTCCTGTTCTCCTGTATGGAGTGTGTTCCCTAGCTGGAGAACAGGAGCATTAGAGACCCAAGTGGCAGCTCCCAGGAGGCACCATGGAGCATTTCTGAGTAGAAATGTTTTGATTTTGGGGTGGTCAGTTTTTCGACAAAAAACCTGAAATTTTCTGAGGAAAGCAAATGCTTTCGAGAAAGTTGAGGAAAAACATTCAATGAGCCCTAGTAGAGATATATGTGTTACATATAGATATCAATCAGCATAAAAAACAGGACATCAATCCCACTGAATCCTTAATTCTCTCTCTCCTTCCTTGCCAGGAGTGTGGTAATGAAGATGGGTTGGTCTTGCCCTTCTCACCCTACATCCTTTATCTCCGGACATGTCTAAGTTATAGATACTGAACATATCGTTGGTAGCATTGTTATTGGAAAAGAGGTGAACAACTTTCTATTATTCCTGGGGCCCATCTGTCAAAGAAGGAACAAAACATGTTTGGAAACCAAAGACTAAAATGCAAGATCAGGATTTATTTAGAAAATAAAACCCATAATTCATTCTGTTTTTTCCTCCCCTCCTATGGTCTGTTTATCTAATGCGTTGATATCTATTCATCTATCTGTCTTCTGTTTATATGTCTGTCTGTATTAGCTCTTTATGTATTGGGCTAATACAAAAAGGAAAAGACAGACATATAAACAGAAGACAGATAGATGAATAGATATCAGTGCATTAGATAAACAGACCATAGGAGGGGAGGAAAAAACAGAATGAATTATGAGTTTTATTTCCTTAATAAATCCTGATCTTACATTTCAGTCTTTGGTTTGCACAGACGTGATTTATTTTCTTTTTCTTTCACCTTGCCCTCTGTCCCCTGAATATACTCTTTTATATAATGCACCATTAGCCAGTGGAACTCACTGTCACAGGATGAGATGGGGGGGAAGAGTATAGGGACTTTAAAAGGATTTATAGAGATGTTTAAATATATTACTTACACACAAGTCAAGCTCTCAAAAGTTAGGAAGTGCCAGTATTAAGGTTGCTTGCTTAACCTTAATTTGGCCCCCCTTGTGTGTATGTATTATGATATGGTCTTTAATTACACAATCACATGGGTTTTTTTTCCCATGGGACTCCTGCCTCATTCAGTGTGAGTAGCGTATCGTCTTGGAGAAATGTTGCATTTCTGTTAGTTTTGTGCTATTGTTTCTCTAGGGGAGCTGTGGCAAACATCAAACCAGTTTTCTCTCTGCTTGAATCTCTCTAAAGAGAGCCAATTAGAATCATAGAATCATAGAATATCAGGGTTGGAAGGGACCTCAGGAGGTCATCTAGTCCAACCCCCTGCTCAAAGCAGGACCAATCCCCAATTTTTGGCCCAGATCCCTAAATGGCCCCCTCAAGGATTGAACTCACAACCCTGGGTTTAGCAGGCCAATGCTCAAACCACTGAGCTATCCCTCCCCCCAATTCTTGAGGCAGAGTTGCTTCTTGGGAACTGGTATTTAGTGTCAGAAAAAGGTTTGCTGTTTGTGACCCCCTCAGTTCCAGGTCTGGTGAATGTAGTGTAAATAAAACGAATGGGACTAAAAAAATACCAAGCTTCCATGTCACTTATTTCTCCTCCCACTAAAGCTGGCCTGCAAGGCTGTGACATTTGTTACCTCTTGGTAGAGGGGTGATGTTAGAAAACAGTAAACGAAAACTAAAAACCAATGAAAAACAACAAACATTTTTGCTGAAAAATGCAAAATGTTGAGAAAATCAAAATGTTTTTGCAAACCTTTCTGTTTTTGACAAATGGTCCCATGCAAATCTGTTTGGCTTCCAGTGTTGCCCCTCTCAGCCTCAGCAAGTGAGTTCTGCTACCGCTAAGCTGCGTGCCAGCTCCCTGACATACCAGCCTGTCTGCCTTGCCAGCAAACTCTTCTGGATTCTGCCAGTCCAGACCTTGCCTTGCAGTGAACCCCAACTCCTGAGTTCCCCAGAGATATCTCCAATGCAGGGTCCAGCCCTCTCCTGGAACACTCCCAGACGTTATTCAGTTTGTCGTGCCTTTAAAGAGCCAATACACTGCAGCCCGTTAGTGTAAGTAGGGCTAATGCACTCTTCCCTTCCATCAGTGCACTGAATTGGTTAATAAAAATAAAACCTAGGATTCAGTGATATCAAGTGGAAGGAATAAAATAGAAAGGGTTACAAGAAAATAAAAGTACATATGTGCTTCTAAGACTATAACCTGATTTAGCAAATTAGAAGTTGTTGTTTCAATGGTTAATTAGACTCATTGTTAAACATTTGTGCCATGCATCTAGTCTGAATTTGTGTATTTTCTAATTCCAGACATTGGATCTTGTTGCTCCTTTGCTAGGCTGAGGAGCCCACTATTATGAAATTTCTAGTCCCCAAGTAAATATGTAGGCCCTTAGTCACCTATCTCCCATCAAAATCAAATCCTAAGCCATAGGTGACTTTTGAGGATTTGGGCTGTATAGACTGTGATTAAGTCACCCCTTAACCATCTCTTTGTTAACTTAAATAGACTGAGCTCCTTGTCACTGTCACTATCACTATAAGGCAGGTTTTCTAATCATTTAATCATTGTTGACAGGTTTCAGAGTAGCAGCCGTGTTCGTCTGTATCCACAAAAAGAAAAGGAGTACTTGTGGCACCTTAGAGACTAACAAATTTATTTAAGCATAAGCTTTCATGAGCTACAGCTCACTTCATCTGATGCATTCAGTGGAAAATACAGCGGGAGATTTATATACATAGAGAACATGAAACAATGGGTGTTACCATACACACTGTAACCAGAGTGATCACTTAAGGTGAGCTATTACCAGCAGGAGAGCGGGGGGGCAGGGGGGAAACCTTTTGTGTGATAATCAAGGTGGGCCATTTCCAGCAGTTGACAAGAACGACTGAGGAACAGTGGGGGGTGGGATAGACATGGGGAAATAGTTTTACTTTGTGTAATGACCCATCCACTCCCAGTCTCTATTCAAGCCTAAGTTAATTGTATCCAGTTTGCAAATTAATTCCAATTCAGCAGTCTCTCATTGGAGTCTGTTTTCGAAGTTTTTGTGTTAAAGTATTGCCACTTTTAGGTCTGTAATCAAGTTACCAGAGAGATTGAAGTGTTCTCCAACTGGTTTTTGAATGTTATAATTCTTGATGTCTGATTTGTGTCCATTTATTCTTTTACGTAGAGACTGTCCAGTTTGACCAATGTACATGGCAGAGGGGCATTGCTGGCACATGATGGCATATATCACATTGGTAGATGTGCAGGTGAACGAGGCTCTGATGGTGTGGCTAATGTGAATAGGCCCTATGATGGTGTCCCCTGAATAGATATGTGGACACAGTTGGCAACGGGCTTTGTTGCAAGGATAGGTTCCTGGGTTAGTGGTTCTGTTGTGTGGTGTGTGGTTGCTGGTGAGTATTCACTTCAGGTTGGGGGGTGTCTGTAAGCAAGGACTGGCCTGTCTCCCAAGATTTGTGAGAGTGAAGGGTCGTCCTTCAGGATAGGTTGTAGATCCTTGATGATGCGTTGGAGAGGTTTTAGTTAGGGGCTGAAGGTGATGGCTAGTGGCGTTCTGTTATTTTCTTTGTTGGGCCTGTCCTGTAGTAGGTGACTTCTGGGTACTCTGCTGGCTCTGTCAATCTGTTTTTTCACTTCAGCAGGTGGGTATTGTAGTTGTAAGAATGCTTAATAGAAATCTTGTAGGTGTCTGTCTCTGTCTGAGGGGTTGGAGCAAATGCGATTGTATCGTAGAGCTTGGCTGTAGACAATGGATCGTGTGGTGTGGTCTGGATGAAAGCTGGAGGCATGTAGGTAGGAATAGCGGTCAGTAGGTTTCCGGTATAGGGTGGTGTTTATGTGACCATTGCTTATGAGCATTGTAGTGTCCAGGAAGTGGATCTCTTGTGTGGACTGGTCCAGGCTGAGGTTGATGGTGGGATGGAAATTGTTGAAATCATGGTGGAATTCCTCAAGGACTTCTTTTCCATGGGTCCAGATGATGAAGATGTCATCAATGTAGCGCAAGTAGAGTAGGGGCATTAACGAGAGCTGAGGAAGCGTTGTTCTAAGTCAGCCATAAAAATGTTGGCATACTGTGGGGCCATGCGGATACCCATAGCAGTGCCACTGATTTGAAGGTATACATTGTCCCCAAATGTAAAATAGTTATGGGTGAGGACAAAGTCACAAAGTTCAGCCACCAGGTTTGCTGTGACATTATCGGGGATACTGTTCCTGACGGCTTGTAGTCCATCTTTGTGTAAAATGTTGGTGTAGAGGGCTTCTACATCCATAGTGGCCAGGATGGTGTTTTCAGGAAGATCACCTATGGATTGTAGTTTCTTCAGGAAGTCAGTGGTGTCTCGAAGATAGCTGGGAGTGCTGGTAGCGTAGGGCCTGAGGAGGGAGTTTACATAGCCAGACAATGCCTGAGATGATGCGGTGTCCAGGATTTCCAGGTTTATGGATCTTGGGTAGCAGAATACCCCAGGTCTGGGTTCCAGGGGTGTGTCTGTGCGGATTCGTTCTTGTGCTTTTTCAGGGAGTTTCTTGAGCAAATGCTGTAGTTTCTTTTGGTAACCCGCAGTGCGTTCAGAGGGTAATGGCTTGTAGAAAGTGGTGTTGGAGAGCTGCCTACCAGCCTCTTGTTCATATTCCGACCTATTCATGATGACGACAGCACCTCCTTTGTCAGCCTTTTTGATTATGATGTCAGAGTTTTTTCTGAGGCTTTGGATGGCATTGTGTTCTGCACGGCTGAGGTTATGGGGCAAGTGATGCTGCTTTTCCACAATTTCAGCCCGTGCACGTTGGCGGAAGCACTCTATGTAGACGTCCAGTCTGTTGTTTCGACCTTCAGGAGCAGTCCACCCAGAATTCTTCTTTTTGTAGCCTTGATAGGAAGGTCTCTGTGGGTTAGTATGTTGTTCAGAGGTGTGTTGGAAATATTCCTTGAGTCGGAGGCATCGAAAATAGGATTCTAGGTCACCACAGAACTGTATCATGTTCGTGGGGGCGGAGGGGCAGAAGGAGAGACCCCGAGATAGGACAGATTCTTCTTCTGGGCTAAGAGTATAGTTGGATAGATTAACAATATTGCTGGGTGGGTTAAGGGAACCACTGATGTGGCCCCTTGTGGCATGTAGTAGTTTAGATAGTTTAGTGTCCTTTTTCTTTTGTAGAGAAGCAAAGTGTGTGTTGTAAATGGCTTGTCTAGTTTTTGTAAACTCCAGCCACCAGGAAGTTTGTGTGGAAGGTAGTTTTTTTTATGAGAGTATCCAGTTCTGAGAGCTCATTCTTAATCTTTCCCTGTTTTCTGTAGAGGATGTTGACCAGGTGGTTCTGCAGTTTCTTTGAGAGCGTGTGGCACAAGCTATCAGCATAGTCTGTGTGATCTGTAGATTGTAATGGATTTTTTACGTTCAGTCCTTTTGGTATGATGTCCATCTGTTTGCATTTGGAAAGGAAGATGATGTCTGTCTGTATCTATATTAGTTTTTTCATGAAGTTGATAGATTTCCACTCCATACGGCTAAATTCAGTGCCTTGCATAATGACAGGTTTCAGAGTAGCAGCCGTGTTAGTCTGTATTCTCAAAAAGAAAAAGAGTACTTGTGGCACCTTAGAGACTAACAAATTTATTTGAGCATAAGCTTTCGTGAGCTACAGCTCACTTCATCAGATGCATTCAGTGGAAAATACAGCGGGGAGATATATATACGTAGAGAACATGAAACAATGGGTGTTACCATACACACTGTAACCAGAGTGATCACTTAAGGTAAGCTATTACCAGCAGAGAGCCGGCGGGGGGGGGGGTGCGGGGGCGGGGGGAACCTTTTGTAGTTTTTTTACCTCAGTGGCTGCCTGAGGTAAGTGCCGCCCCCTTCAATGGGCAGGTTCTGAATGGCTCTGCGGGTTCTCTGCAGAGAAGGACCTAGGGGTGACAGTGGATGAGAAGCTGGATATGAGTCAACAGTGTGCCCTTGTTTCCAAGAAGGCCAATGGCATTTTGGGGTGTATAAGTAGGGGCATTGCCAGCAGATCGAGGGACGTGATCGTTCCCCTCTATTCGACATTGGTGAGGCCTCATCTGGAGTACTGTGTCCAGTTTTGGGCCCCACACTACAAGAAGGATGTGGAAAAATTGGAGAGAGTCCAGCGGAGGGCAACAAAAATGATTAGGGTTCTGGAACACATGTCGTATGAGGAGAAGCTACGGGAACTGGGACTGTTTAGTCTACGGAAGAGAAGAATGAGGGGGGATTTGATAGCTGCTTTTAACTACCTGAAAGGGGGTTCCAAAGAGGATGGATCTAGACTATTCTCAGTGATAGCAGATGACAGGACAAGGAGTAATGGTCTCAAGTTGCAGTGGGGGAGGTTTAGGTTGGATATTAGGAAAAACTTTTTCACTAGGAGGGTGGTGATACACTGGAATGCGTTAGCTAGGGAGGTGGTGGAATCCCCTTCCTTAGAAGTTTTTAAGGTCAGGCTTGACAAAGCCCTGGCTGGGATGATTTAGTTGGGGATTGGTGTTAGGATATAGATATTCAGGCCTGTCTGTAAAGGCCTATACTCTAAGAATTTAGGTGTATTCTTATCACTTGGCTAGTGATAGAGGTATAAAAGAAAGAATCAAAACCACTGTCTGCCAGTGTAAGGGCCTTCTCTTACTGTGACAGTTTGTGGCCCTGTGCTTAGGCTCAGGCCTTTGGCTAAGCAGCGGAGGCAGCCATAAGCTGGGAAGCGAACGGTCACATCCTCACATTCCAAACTAGTCACATTGAAATAAGGTGCTATTGGGCTGTTAGGCACTATCAGGACAGGATTGTATTCCTATCACCTCCAGAGAAAGGGAAGTGCCTAGAAAATGTAAAAGGAAACTTAGTTTGATAGCATCCTGTCTGACAAGAACTCACTTATCAATAGCTGGGATGTGAAATCCTCACTTCTGTATTGTCTTGTCATTATAGTTCCCACTTTGCTGTTGTTTGTCTGTATAATCTCTGTCTGGTTCTGTGATTGTTCCTGTCTGCTGTATAATTAATTTTGCTGGGTGTAAACTAATTAAGGTGGTGGGATATAATTGGTTACATAATCATGTTACAATATGTTAGGATTGGTTAGTTAAATTTCAGGAAAATGATTGGTTAAGGTATAGCTAAGCAGAACTCAAGTTTTACTATATAATCTGTAGTCAATGAGGAAGTGACTGGATGTGGGTGGGGGTGGGCATGTGGGTGTGTGAGATGGGAACAGGGAATGGGGATAAGAAAATTGGAATCATGTTTTGCTAAAGGGGGAGATGGGAACAGGGAATGGGGGTAAGAAAATTGGAATCATGTTTTGCTAAAGGGGGAAATGGGAACAGGGAATGGGAGTAAGGAAGTTGGAATCATGTTTAGCTAAGGGTAGGAATGGGAACAGGGACACAGGTGTAAGGCTCTGTGGTGTCAGAGCTGGGAAGGAGGATACTAAGGAAGGAAACTGGAATCATGCTTGCTGGAAGTTCACCCCAATAAACATCGAATTGTTTGCACCTTTGGACTTCGGGTATTGTTGCTCTCTGTTCATGCGAGAAGGACCAGGGAAGTAAGTGGGTGAAGGAATAAACCCTCTAACAATTGGTCCTGCTCTGGGCAGGGGGTTGGACTAGGTGACCTCCAGAGGTCCCTTCCAACCCTGATATTCTATGATTCTATGAAATGAGGGAGAGATTGGAGCACTGCCACCAGTGAAAATAAATCCCCAGAGCAAAGCAGCTCACCCCTAAATTATTTTTAAATAGCCACTTGCATCTCATTTATGCACAACATTTGGACTGAATTAGCGTGTGCAACAGCTAGGCAATAAAGAGGGAAGGTGGCGGCTGCTGCTGTGGTGTAGTATCATGGCAGTGGCACCAAAGGTCATGAGGATTTAGGCTACGTAGGTTCAAGTTTCGCTCTGCCACACACTCTCTGTGTGACCTTGAGCCCATCACCATCTCTCTGTGCCTCAGGGTATGTCTACACTGCAATGTAAGCCCAAGATTGGTGGGATTTGAGTCAGCTGACCCATGTTAGGGAATGCTGGACTTGCGTGTGTATGTTGCATTTTAACCCTAGGTTAAGACTTTCCCAACTTCTGCTCGAATCTAGGTGTCCACGCTGAAGTGTGCAGACCTGAGTCAAAGGAACCATATCCCAGACTCCCTAGCTCCCTCCCAACACCTCAAAAATGTGTCCACTCGAGCCCTAGGACCATGGTACACTGTGGGAAAACTTTACCACTCACCCTGCACAGTACCAGGAAGCAGCTCACTTTGCAAAAGGCTTGATAGGTTCGCTCTCCACTGCAAACCCAAGCAGCTCTCTGATTGTTGGGAAAGGGAGGACTAAGGAAGTTGTCCCATAGAATTGTGGGATACTTCCAGCTGACACCCTGGAACCCAAGCCAAATGCGGCTGCAACTACACTGTAAAGCAAATGAGCCCAAAGCCTGCCTGAGCAGTGAGCTCGGGCCCTCCATCCCTGCAGGGTCCTGGGGCCTTGTGTCCAAGCCCTGGGTTAGCGCAATTGCAGCATAGACACAAGGTGGGAAGGGGATAGGCTTGAGTCAGGGCTCAAGAATGGGTTTACACTGCAAGGTGGACATCCCCTCAGTTCCCCAGCTGGGGGATAATACATCCAGTGTCTTAAGAACAGAACCTTCCTCTCAAATTATCCTGGGGACCATCAGCTGCACAGGAAACGAGGAACTACAACCTGAATGAATTATCCTTCTCAGAACACAGTCCATAAATATCTCGTACCAAGACATAACCTTACCTCTCTCCCTAAACATACATAATTCACTCTCTTCTTTTCTAACCTTTCTCCATCTTTCTTTCCCTTCCTCTGCTCATGTTTCTTCTCTCCCTTGCTTTCTACTCTTCTGCATTAGAAATTTTGGTACCCATGTGGCTACACTGATACAATGGCCCAGTTTAGATGGACGTTAATGGTGTGATACGCCCTGCTTTCAGCCTTCATGTACCCATCTCAGTTCTGTCTAGACGTCAGAATCACATTGACTGAGCTTAACCTGAGTTACTAAGCTTGAAGCATGCCAGCATGAAGTAGAGAATCCATACTCGCTCACAGGTTTGGCCAATATGCCCCACACGCCGTATTAGCTGCAATGACTTCTGGGCACACCTCCCATAGTTCCTGGCATTGCTCCAAACTACAGCACAATGTGTAGGATTCCACGCAGCCTTTTGGGAAAACTTTCCAGCCTTAAAGAGATTATAGCAGGAGGGGTAAAATGGTCATCCGCAAATGAGCAATAAGGGAGACGATTGGGTACACCTCACCTAAGGTCAATTACCTTTTGTCTGTGGACATAGCATTCTTTCTGCTTCCAGTAGGGTGAGAGATTATGTTTGTTTGTTTGAAGATACAATCCTGATGTAAGCAGAGTCAGGATGAGCTCCACCCTGACATCTGGTGGTGAGGTGTGGCACGTTGTGGAAAAGAACTTCAGGGGCCAATCTCATTTGCATAGGCACACCCACCCCGCCTAGAATGAGGCCATAACTGCCCAAATTGTCACTTTGGCTGCTGTGGGATCCCCAGTGTCTCTGTTATTGGGGCAGGAAGAATAAATTGTTATTACCCTGATTATGGGAACTGTGCTTGGAACTGTACTTGGCCTTTTGTTATGATGGAGGGACTCACCATCAACTAAGTAGCACTCGCTAGGCAAGGGACATGGGTTCCAAAACTCTGTGAATTGAGAGAGGCTTGAGGCAGGTATTAGTATCTGGTGGTGTGGGCCCCTTTGTGAGAGCCTGAAACACCAGTTGCACCTCTGTCTCTCTCCACTGTGGAATGTCAGAGCTAATTTTGGGTCTATTGAGAGTCTTGCTACAGGTACTGTGCTGCATTCACTTTGGCCTTATGGTGCACCAGCACTACGGCTCCCACTACTATGAGCTGAAATCACTGAGCACTGTGTCAAGTAGCGGGGAGCTGGAAGATCTAGAGTGCAGTGGTTTGTGGATCGGCTGGTGGAGCGGAGCCGTTTGTGAGATGGTGAGGCGAGCTGTGCAGAGCGGAGCTGTTTGTCAGATGGCGAGCTGTACAGAGCGGAGCCCTGTGGGGCAGTCAGCTTCAGGACACGTAAGGTGCCCCTTACCTCTTTCCCCCACACACAGGCACATTTTAGCCAGACTGGGGAGTAACACTCTGCAGATGAAATTTTGAACTCTGGGCTGGACTTTTTGGACTTTGGGTGATTTGTGGATTGCTGGACTCAAGAGACGTTAAGGTTCTGGGAAAGAACCCGAGGGAAAGGATGTGGCCCAATTTGCTGGGGTGGGTCTTTGCTCATGGTTTGGTTAATGAACACTAGTTGTGGTGTTTCCCCAATTTAATGCTGATGTCGTTTACCTCATGTTATTAAAGATTCTCTGCTACTCCGAGACTCTGTGCTTGCGAGAGGGGAAGTATTGCCTCTTTGAGGTGCCCAGGGAGTGTGTAAGATTTTCCCCAGGTCACTGGATGGGGGCTTGAGCCACTTTTGCATTTGCTTTGATGAGAGGGAACCCCTGTGTACTGAACCCGGCCCTCGCTGCTATCAACTTAGCCTGGCAGAAGGGTTACAGCTTGGTTGCCTTGCCCTATTTGGGGTATAAGCAACAGCTGTGCTGCATTTGCTGACACAGTTGTTGCACTCTCCATCTCTAATTCATTTCTTTCTCCAGCACTCTGGGATACCATGAGTATGAAAGATGCAACAACAAAGTTCTGTTCTATTCCAAATCCCTTTTGCTTCTCCAGCAGAATATACCTCCTAAAAACCAACCAGGATTTTCATTGGCAGGTGATTCTGCCTCTTGAAAATGCCTGTATCTTCTCTGTATTGAAGTATTCCAGAGGCCCTCCTACTGCTTCTGTGATAGTCTGCATTTTATTACTTTATTTTTTCATTTTTTTTTTAATACAAGAGACAGGCACGTTCAGAACCAAAAAAAATCAGCAGCTGGCAGAAAATGGAGAGAGAAACTGTGGGGGAGGGGAAGAAATGAAGGAAACAATAAAGGAAAAGAAGAGGTTGCATTATTCAAGAAGGAGAGATTCAGACAGGATCTGCAGAACAGCCACATCAGATCAGCACAGAGAGTGACCAGCATGGAAAATAACATCACAGGAGAATAATCAGAGATGGTTAGTAATTCCCCTGGCTCATGTGGAGTCAGTTGAACACCTGTCCGTAGTGATTGATGCTACACAATAAGCAAGCTGGCTATTTTGCCATAATAATATTTTGCATCTTTCACCCAAAGAGCTCAAAGAACTTTACCAACATCAGGGGATTTATTTTTCCATCTCCACGGTGATGCAACTAAAACCCTGTTTTATAGATTGGAAAATTGGGGCACAGAGCAGTTAATAGACTTGCCCAAGGTCAAAAACTGACACTGTGACAAGGCCCGGAACAGAATCAAAGTCTTTGGGCTCGCATGTTTGTGCTTTAGCCCCACAAGAACATCCTTACTTCGTATCTTTAGTAACACCCCCAAGCACTAGCTATGCTAGTAAAACATCATGTGAGTTCTTGAGCTCCTGCAGATTGAGGTTAATATTAATTGCAGATACTGAGTAGAAACAGAGAAGCAATGGAGAAAAATGTAGGTGAGATGATATTATTTGTATTCCAGAGGCCTCAGCTGAGATCAGGGCCAGTTGTGTTAGGTGCTGCACAAGCACACAGTGAGAGTCAGCCCCTGCCCCAGTGATCTTACAGGCTAAATATGCAAGACAGATAATGGAAGGGAGGAGAAACCAAGACAGAGGTAAGTGAAATGTCCAGCTGCCATTCACACAGCCAGTTAGTGGGAAAGCCAAGCTAGAACCTGGCCTCCAGAGCCTTAGACCCGTAGTTCTGCATACTGGGCCCTACTGGATAATTTAGGAGACACCTTCCTGGTGACTCATGTAACTGAAATGGTTATAGAGCGACTTCCTTCTAACAGTCAGATGATCCTAAACTGTCACCTGACTTGGGTGGCAAAACCCCCAAGATAAAAGTGGAAGGTCAGGTTCCATCCGCAGTAGCCTGCTCCAGATAAAGTACTGGCTGGAAAATTGGGCTTGAACACTGGGATTAATACTGTAACAAGTGCAATTCATGGCTGCTCCCAGGAATTGCACTATGGCAACCAGAAACTTCACAGCAACAGAACTTCAGTCCTTCTTCTCCAAACAACACAGGCTCACTTGAGCTAGAGGAGAAGCTCTAGCAGCTGCTAGTAGAATTAAGCCTTGGATATGTTGCTGAGCTGTTCTGATAATACCCACTGAAAGGCAGAGGTACATGTGCACACGCATACGACAGTCCAGGTCAATACTAACATGAATAAGGTAGGGCAGGGAGTGCAATGGTGACTCTCATTTTGATGGCCATCTTGATTTCACTGGACCATCTTGCACCCTGGAGCAGGAGATGGGCTCGCTATCGCCTAGCCTGATGTGGCTAGAGAATTGGAGGGTTCCAGAAAATGAGGCAGAAATGGGTTCAGCACTGTAGGGAAACAATCAGAGTCTTGAAATGGGGGTACAACTTCTACATGTGGAAATCAAAATGGAAGGAAATATGAGAAACAGTTATTATCAAATTACTATATCACAATTAATAATACATCAATAATTATTAATAGGCTGGCAGGAGAACTTGTGATGCTCTCAATGTAACTAGAATATAGCAATCCCTTTGGATGTAGAGCTGTCAGTGTTCCTGGAGAGACTAAGTTCCCCCTATGGAGAGGATTATACTGTTCTTATTAAGATAGAGTGCCTCCTGCAGGAGGTTTCCATAAGTCCCGGGGGCCTCGGAAACACTAGCGTCGAGGTCCCATGGGCCAGAGAGTTGTAGCTGTGGGTTTTCTCTGATCAAGTGTGAGCTGAAGGCTGATGGGCATATTCAGCGAACTCCTTCTCAGGGAGTCCACAATCCCAGCAATGCCACAATTATGGAAGGACACAAAGCAGGAGCCAGAAGAGGTTGGGGAATTTGAAACTCAGTTTCTCCATGAGTCATGCTCCAGATCAGATGTTTTTAGGCTGGAGGTGACCACTTGTCTGACTGTGTCTCAACATGGATGGTAGGGATCAGTGCTTGTACAATGGGGGTCCAGCCTTATCTTCCCAGCTGAAACACAGGCATTGGCATGAAGACATTGGGATAGAAGTGCTGCTTGGGGTGCAATGACATCTCTCTACCCAGGTAAAACTCTCCCTGACTTCAATGGGAGCAGTCCAGCCAAGTCCTGTCTGTGACCTTCCCTCTGTCCTGTTGGAGTATGTGTAGAAACTACACATTAGTTCCATAACCCACCTCCAGCAATGACCAGCAGTACCTCATGTCTCAGGGAAAGGCAAAGAACAGACCATATTGTGCTTATCTAAGCATGCCAGGGGCTGGGTGGAGAATGCCTAAAGGGGGAAGATTTCCTTCCTGACCTGCTTAGGCAGGCCATCAGCGTACACCCCAAAGCATGAGAATTGAAATACTTCTTTATCACCCTGCTGCTTAAATTGGTCTTTAATTGTCTTAGAAGTAAGAAATCAGCCACCTGTTAAATGCCACAGATAAGGTTCAGTCATAATAAAGCTGCACAGCAGAATTAGGGCCTTCCATTGTGCTGTCTCCTGGGCAGATCCCAGCCCAGGTAATTACTCTACTTTACTCTGCCTGTCTTGGTGTTTCCCCAGGAGTTTCAATCAAAGAAATTGTTCTTCACTTCCCCTCCTAACATCACTATTGTCTAGGTGACACAGAGGGGAGAATAGGTGCTATTCAATCCGTGCCCTCCCACCCCCAAAGACTTAAAACCAGGCGCTTTCCACTTGTCATCTGGTCATAGGTTGAAGAGTCACCAGGGATGACTCAGAGATTCAGAGGAAGAGAACAAGGCCCGTTTTATATCCAGCCAGTATCTGTTCTTCTGAACGGGTCAGAGTGTCTCTGTTGTTACTGTGGCCCTGGCAGGCAATCATTAATGGCTGTGTAAAAGTTCAGACTCACGCCTGCAGTACCTCCTGCTGGTAGTCATCACGAATTATCTCGTCCAGCCACCGGAGCACCTTCTGCAGGCCAGTGATCCGCCTTACCGTCGGCCCCCCCGTGTCCCTCCCAGGACCCGATGCCCCTTTCTCTGGGGTGCTGCCCCCCGGGCAGTATCCCCACACTCTCAGGTTCTGGGTCTCCCCACCCAGGAGAACCCCCACCCAGGAGAACCCCCACCCTCTAACCCCACCTTACCTCAGTCTGGGCTACTGCCAGTCCCCACTTAGCCCCTTATATCGGGGGCAGACTGCAGTGTATATGCCACTCATCGCAGGCAAGGGGGTTTTGGACCTGCTGCCTCCGTCTACTCACGGGCTGCCCCTAAAATCATAGAATATCAGGGTTGGAAGGGACCTCAGGAGGTCATTGAGTCCAACCCCCTGCCCAGAGCAGGACCAATCCCCAACTAAATCATCCCAGCCAGGGCTTTATCAAGCCTGACCTTAAAAACTTCAAAGGAAGGAGATTCCACCACCTCCCTAGGTAACCCATTCCAGTGTTTCACCACCCTCCTAGTGAAAAAGTTTTTCCTAATATCGAACCTAAACCTCCCCCACTGCAATTTGAGACCATTACTCCTTGTTCTGTCATCTGCTACCACTGAGAACAGTCTAGATTCATCCTCTTTGGAACCCCCTTTCAGGTAGTTGAAAGCAACTATCAAATCCCCCCTCATTCTTCTCTTCCGCAGACTAAACAATCCCAGTTCCCTCAGCCTCTCCTCATAAGTCATGTGTTCCAGTCCCCTAATCATTTTTGTTGCCCTCCGCTGGACTCTCTCCAAGTTTTCCACATCCTTCTTGTAGTGTGGGGCCCAAAACTGGACACAGTACTCCAGATGAGGCCTCACCAATGTCAAATAGAGGGGAACGATCACGTCCCTCAGTCTGCTGGCAATGCCCCTACTTATACATCCCAAAATGCCATTGGCCTTCTTGGCAAGAACGGCACACTGTTGACTCATATCCAGCTTCTCGTTCACTGTAACCCCTAGGTCCTTTTCTGCAGAACTGCTGCCTAGCCATTAGGTCCCTAGTCTGTAGTGGTGCATGGGATTCTTCCATTCTAAGTGCAGGAATCTGCACTTGTCCTTGTTGAACCTCATCAGATTCCTTTTGGCCCAATCCTACAATTTGTCTAGGTCCCTCTGTATCCTATCCCTACCCTCCAGCATATCTACCTCTCCTCCCAGTTTAGTGTCATCTGCAAGCTTGCTGAGTGTGCAATCCACACCATCCTCCAGATCATTTATGAAGATATCGAACAAAACCGGCCCCAGGACCGACCCTTGGGGCACTCCACTTGATACCAGCTACCAACTAGACATGGAGCCATTGATCACTACCCGTTGAGCCCAACAATCTAGCCAACTTTCTATCTACCTTATCGTCCATTCATCCAGCCCATACGTCTTTAACTTGCTGACAAGAATACTGTGGGATACTGTGTCAAAAACTTTGCTAAAGTCAAGGAACAACACGTCCACTGCTTTCCCGTCATCCACAGAGCCAGTTATCTCATCATAGAAGGCGATTAGTCAGGCATGACTTGCCCTTGGTGAATCCATGCTGACTGTTCCTGATCACTTTCTTCTCCTCGAAGTGCTTCAGAATTGATTCCTTGAGGACCTGCTCCATGATTTTTCCAGGGACTGAGGTGAGGCTGACTGGCCCATAGTTCTCTGGATCCTCCTTCTTCCCTTTTTTGAAGATAGGCACTACATTAGCCTTTTTCCAGTTATCCGGGACTTCCCCCAATTGCCATGAGTTTTCAAAGATAATGGCCAGTGGCTCTGCAATCACATCCGCCAACTCCTTTAGCACTCTCGGATGCAGTGCATCCGGCACCATGGACTTGTGCTCCTCCAGCTTTTCTAAATAGTCCCCTACACTTTCCAAAAACTTCCTGGATTGTCTGTGCACCGCTGTATTGCTCTCCCAGCAGATATCAGGGTGATTGAAGTCTCCCATGAGAACCAGGGCCTACTATCTAGTAACTTCCTCAGGAGTTGTAGTAACTACTCAGAGAAGCCAGCAAGATGTAAGCCTCAGTGGGCTTTCCCCAGGTGAACTCCCAGGGGAGCTCCCTCTGTGCGCTGCTCAGCTGGTTCACAGCTGACTGGCTTTTTAAAACAGTCAGGCCCACTCAAGGCTCACCTGGAGCAAAGCACTCCCAATTCACACTTTTCAAACAAAAAACCAATCAAGTACACGGTCAAACTGTCCCCACAACAGACACTCAGATACTCCCCAACACAGCCTCCTTAATGCAGCCCTTAGCATACCTCCTCTCAGGCAGATCCCAGGCAAACTCCCTCCGTTAGCCTCTGTGCTGTTGGCTGCTCAGCTGGTTAGCAGCTGACTCTGCAACCAGCACCTGTTCAGCCTGTAGTCAGGCCTGCAGCCTGAGGTTTTTCAGGCCGGAGCTCCCAGCTCCTCTGGCCCTTCCTCAGCCCTACTCCAATCCAGGTGTCCTGTTCAGCACCTTGCAGCCATGCTCTTCTCCCTCTCTAGGCAGAGGAAGACTGACTGGGCTCCTGGCTCAAATCTGGCCACAGCTGTGGCTGCTCCCTTCATCAGCCTGGGCTTTTCCCCACAGCCCCAGCCCTCTCCTAGGATTGCCCTCTGCCTTTCAGGACAAGAGCTGGTGACTATGCCACTCCAGGAGGGAAAGATCAGTCTGCTTGGGCTGCCCTGCTGGCTGGAGCCCTCCCTCTTCCTCTCTGGCTGCTCTGCTGGCTGGAGGTCCTTCTCCCTCCCTTGGGCCGTTGCTGGTTGGAGGGCTCCTTCCCTGGATTGCTGCTGACACTGCTGTTGAGTTGGGGGGGCCTTGCCGGCCTGCCCCTCTCCCCACCTCTGGAGGGAGAAGCCAGGACCCCACTACTGCCACCTGTGAGGGGTCCTTCCTGCCTGGCCACCAGGGTTGCTAGAGCTGCTGCGGCTGCCTCATTTGTCCTGGGGAGCTGCTGGAGCCTGAAGCAGAATAGGACTGAGAGGACCATCGGCTGCTGGGGGAGCATACGGAGACTCTAGAGACCACATTAAGGACTGAGTGATTATCGAACTGTGCTTTTGTGGTGGAGGTCCTGACTGTGTTTGTGGGGATGTAGGGGGTGTGGTGTGGAGCCTACCCTCATCCATCTGTGTGTCCCCCTCCCCCACCATTGCTCCCTCCACCGGCCACATACCATCTGCTCAAGCTCCTGCCTCTAGGACTGTGCTGCTTGCCTGGCCTGCCATGCCCATTTCCACCATTTGGGCCTGCAGCAACAGCCAACCATACAGTGACTTTTTCGCAAGCACACCTTGGTGCACGTGCCCCCCCTTTTTTTGGACTGCCCCCCCTCCGATTACAGCCCTTTGCCCCCCCAGCTTCTTTGCCTAAGCCCCTTGCGAGCCTAGTTTGTTTGCCTGCCCCACCCTTTCCCCTCTGCGGTTTGATTTGCTTGTCCCGCCCCAGCCCTACAGCTAGCCCCTTGGTTCCCCTGCCCCACCCCTAGCTTGGTTGCTCCCATGCGCTTGTGCCCCCCCGTCTTGGTTGATCACTGCACCCCCTTGATGTTATTGTAACCTTCCCTCCCCTAGTGTAGCTAGAGGAGCCAGACTTCCATCTTCTGTTGGTGACTGACTACCACCCCCAAGTCCTTGATAGCCCCCCTATCTGCCCCCCCATTTTGGCACCCTCCTCCCCTGCCTGCAGCCTAGCGGGGAGGAGTGGTTGACCTGACTCCCCTTTCCCCTGCTTTCTCAGGTGTTTTCTCCCTCCCTCACTGCTCGTCATGGTGGGAGACACAGCGGGTGGGATCCCTAGGGCAGACGCCTGTCTCCCCTCCACCGCTTGCCCCTCCCACCCCCGACAGCCCTCCAGCCTCTACTTCAGCCGCTGCCAAACCACCTGCTATCACTCCCGCTGGGGCGCCGGCAGCGGCAGGCAATGGGGTGACCTCCACTGTTGCCACGTCCCTTGCCCCCTCTGATTCTAGAGGACCCACCGCAGCAGGCAGGAAGGGCCGGGGAAAAAAGAAGGGAAAGAGCCCCGCTACAAAGACTAGGCCCTCCATGGCAGGGGCTGCCCGCACTGCCGTGGCTCTGCAACCAGCTGCGACATCCCTCCCCACTGTTCCCTCCACCAGCACTGCGGGTGCCCTCCCTCCGGCCCCCAGAGCATATGCCCAGGTGACGGCAGCCCCCGCCCGCCAACTACTATGTCATCTCTCCCAGCCACCATCGCTGTTACCATCCCTAGCGGCCGGGGCCCCTTCCCCACCTTGACCAGGAAGCATGGCATCTCCTGGTGCCTGCATTGCCCCACGTGGAGACATACTTGTGGGCGTTGGCGAGGGTGATGGGGCCCACGGCCATCGTGGCGGCCTCCAAAATGTATGGCAAGGTCATCTTCTTCCTTGCCGCGGAAGCCGCCGCCCAGGAGGCAGTGGAGAATGGCCTGGCAGTGGGGGAGTGTGTTTGTCTCCCTGGAACCGCTGGAGGACTTGGGTGCCAATGTAGTCCTGAGCTGCTGCCCACCCTCTCTACCCTGGGGAAACCAATCTCCATTATCAGCCCTCTCTCGCTGGGCAGCAAAGACCCCACCCTCCATCACATCCTCTCATTCGGCGGGCAGGTGCAGCTTCAATTGCCGCCAGTGGCGGAGAGGCACTCGAGGGGTCTTTCCTGGTCCCCTACCAGGGGGCCCAATACTGGGTGCATTATTCCATGGGGGTGGCCCAGTGTTACCTCTGCCAGGCGATGGGGCACGTCCGGAGGGACTGCCCCTTGGCCCAGGACCCTCGAGCCCTGGCAGGGCACCGGCCCCGTCATCGCCGGTGCCCAGAGTCGCCCCTCCTCTTTCCCAGCCCCCCACTGCTCCTGCTCAGGCCCTAGGGGTACCTTCCCCAGTACACCGAGATGCGCGGGAGAGCCCCACCTCTGCTGCATGCACTGTGGCGGGGCCCGTAGAGGAGGGTGCAGTGGGGGTATTGCCGGGTGTGGGAGAGGGCCCGCCCCAGGGGGAATCTGCCCCTCCTTGTGCTGCCCCACCATTGCCTTCCCGGGTCCCTGAGTCATCCTCCCTGCCCCCAGACCCTACCCCTGTTACTCAGCCTGCAGACGATGCCATGGAGGGCTGGACCCTAGGTACAGGGAAAGTGGGGCAAGAGGAAGGCTCGAGCTCTGCTCCTGCCATCCGATGTGGAGGTCCCCCAGAAAACCAGGAAGGGGGGCACCGCTGCCGAGCCTTCCGCCCTGCCCACGGCAGCATTCCATCTAGCGGTGCCGGCTGGGGAAGACATGGCAGCACTAGAGAGGAGTGCAGCCTCTCCATCGGGGTCCCTCCCCACGGAGGCCTCCAATAGAGCCCCTCCTGCGCCCTTAACATCTGAAACCCCTGTGAGCCCCGAAGCGAGTGTCACACTGGCGGGGAGGGCCCCAGGGTGGTGGGAGGCGATCTCCCCTCCATCTATGAGTGATCGAGGCCCGGGGTCTGACACCCTGGTCACCCAGGGGGAGGATGACCCTCTGCCAGCGGGCCTCACCCTGGCGCCCACTTCTCCGTGCCCCCTCCCCATAACCACTGCTTCTGCTCCTGCCTCCGAGGGTCCCCTGGACTCTTCGACCTGCCCAGTCGCAGGTGACACTCCGCTGACGGCCGCCGAACCTGCTGAGGCGACGGCCAGTGCCTCACGGCTGAGATCCAAGTTACCAGGGGTATCTCCCGTTGGCGTGGGGCAACCAACTTCCTTCCTGGGCGGGGGCCCCACTGAAAATTTCTCACCTCGTGATACTGTGGCTGTCACACCTGTCATTGAGCCTGAGACCGGCATCACTGGGGACCCCCTCCCTGTCCCTCAGACCCCTGAGCCAGACCGAGGGGAGCCACCTCCCGGTGGCCCAGTTACTGGGGCCCAGTATCCTGCCTCTGCCCCTCTCCCTGACCCTACTCTTGACCCCTGACCTGTCCACCTCCCATGATGCCATTGCCACCCCTGGGGCCATCTCCTTCCCTTTCCTGGAGGATGACCCTCAGGGAGTGGCCTTTGTGTTTCCCTGTCCCGACCCGCTAGGGGCTGCTGTCTTCCCTCTGCCGCCCCCCATTGAGCCAGGGTCTGAGGAGGGCCATGTGGCGCTGGCCCGTCGGGCGCCACGTCGAGGGTCCGCCCCTTGCCTGCCCGTCTTGGTCGGCCACGGGGCTGTGCCGGGGCCCCATCGGAGGATGACTGGGGGACAGTGACCCCGCCCCCCCATCAGCTGCAAGAGGAGCTGCAGGAGTTTCTAGAAGACATCCATGGCTCCCGCAATAAGATGCAGCTCGCTCTCCAGCAATGGGGGGATTTTCATCAAATCCTCCAGGCCGTGAGGGCCCTCATTGGGGAGGGTAAGAGGACTGGGAAGCAGGGCACGATGGCTTACCATCAGGCCTGTGGCTTCTGTGATTCCTTGCTCACCTTCAGGGTAGGTCACAGTTTGCTGCGAGGCCCACTGGAGGCCGTGAGTGTCCCTGCCGGTGAGGATCACCCACAGCCTTCCTCATGGCATCTATCACCTTTGCAACATTGAACACCCGGGGCCGTAGGATCAGTCTCTGCAGGTGCTCTCCTTCCTTCGGGAGGGGGGGTACTCTGTGGTTTTTCTGCAGGAGACCCATATGGATCTGGCCACTGAAGACAGCTGGCAGCTGGACTCGGGGAACAGGGTCTACTTTAGCCATCTCACAGTTCATATGGCTGGAGTGGCAACCCTGTTCTCCCCGATCTACGGCCCGAGGTGCTGGGGGTCGCCGAGGTTGTGCCGGGTCGCCTGCTGCACCTCCGAGTCCACGTGGAGGGGCTTGTAGTCAACCTCATTATCGTCTATGCCCCGACATCGGGCCCAGAGCAGCTGCGTTTTCATCAGCAGGCGTCCGCCTTCCTTGGCTCCTTGGATCCTCGTGAGTGCCTGGTCCTGGACAGGGACTTTAATGCCACCCTCAAGAAGCGGGACCACTCGGGGACCAAGCAGAGCTTGGCTGCCGCGGATGTCCTCCGGGAGATTGTTGAACATCACTCCCTGGTGGACGTGTGGCGTGACCGCCACCCGGACAATGTCTCGACGTTTACCTATGTCCGGGTGGAGGCCCATCGGTCGTGCCTCTCCCGGTTGGACTGCATCTATTTGTCATGCTTCCATCTTTCGCGGGCCCACTCCTCCACCATTCGGCCGGCCCCTTTTTCAGATCACCACTCCTCCACCATGACGGCCTCTCTCCATGCGGAAAGGCTGGGGCCGGCCTATTGGCATTTTAACAACAGCTTGCTGGAGGATGTGGGCTTCGTGGCATCCTTCCGGGAGTTCTGGCTGGCCTGGCTAGGGCAGTGGTGTGCCTTTTCCTTGGCGCAGCAGTGGTGGGACATGGGGAAGGTGCGCGCCCAGTTCTTCTGCCGTGACTACACCCGGGGCGCAAGCCGATGGAGGGATGCGGCAATAGAGCAGATGGAATGGGAGGTCTTAGAGCTAGAGAGGCATCTGGGCACTAGCCCAGAGGATCCATCCCTTTGCGGAGCGTGCTGGGAGAAGCGGGAGGAGCTCCGGGCCCTCAACGACCATCGGGCCTGTGGTGCTTTTGTTCGATCCTGCATCCGCCTCCTTCAGGAGATGGATCGCAGCTCCCGCTTCTTCTACGCCCTGGAGAAAAAGCGGGGGGGGCAAGAAGCACATCACCTGCCTTCTAGCGGAGGACGGCACCCCCCCTTCACGGATCCAGAGGAGATGTGCGAGAGGGCCAGGACCTTCTACGCACACCTTTTCTCCCCGGATCCGACCCATCCTACCGCTTGCAGAGTGCTCTGGGGTGGAGTCCTGACGGTCAGCGCAGGCAACCGGGACCTGCTAAAGCTGCCTCTCCCTCTGGCCGAGTTCTTGGAAGCCCTCCACTGCAAGCCCACCAACAAATCTCTGGGCATGGATGGGCTGACCGTGGAGTTCTACCGCATGTTCTGGGATGGTGACTAGGTCTGGGCCGAGTTATTACAAAGCAGGGTCCTCCCTCTTTTGTGCAGGCGAGCCATGCTCGCCTTATTCCAAAGAAGGGGGACCTCCGTGACTTAATGAATTGGCATCCCGTCTCGCTCCTCAGCATGGACTACAAAATTGTAGTGAAGGCCATCTTGCTGTGGCTGGGGTTGAAGCTGGAGGATGTGATCCACCCAGACCATCCCGAGCCGTACCACCTTTGATAACCTGTATCTGGTCTGGGATCTCTTGGAGCTTGGGTGTAGGGATGGTCTGTCGTTCGCCCTCCTCTCCCTGGATCAGGAGAAGGTGTTTGACAGGGTGGACCACGGGTATCTCCTGGGCATTCTGCGAGCTTTAGACTTCAGATCCCAGTTTGTGGGTTTTCTCCAGGTGCTGTACGCTTCCGCAGAGTGTCTGGTCAGGCTCAACTGGACCCTGACCGAGCCAGTCAGCTTCGGGTGGGGAGTAGGGCAGGGGTGCTCCCTCTCAGGCCAGCTGTACACTCTGGCAACTGAGACCTTCCTCTGTCTCCTCTGCCAGAGGTTGACGGGGTTGGTGCCTTGAGAGCCGGAGCTGTGGCTGGTCCTGTCGGCGTACACTGACGATGTGCTCCTCGTGGTCCAGGACCTGGGTGACTTGGCATGGGTGGAGGCTTGCCAGACCTTGTACTCGGCGGCCTCCTCCGCCTGGGTCAAATGGGTCAAGAGCTCTGGCCTGGTGGTCAGGGACAAGTGGCAGGTGAGCTCCCTCCCATCCGCGCTTCAGGCCATCTGGTGGAGTGCAGGTCCACTGCTCTATCTCGGCGTTTACCTTTCTGCCACGCATCCATCTCCGCCGGAGGACTGGCACGGTTTACAGGGCAGAGTGACGGAGCAGCTCCGAAAATGGACAGGACTACTCACGTGCCTCTCCCTTCGAGGGAGGGCACTGGTACTCAATCAACTAGTCCTGTACATGCTCTGGTACTGGCTCAACACCCTGGTCCCGGCCCTGGGCTTCCTGGCCGACCTCCAGATGACCATTCTGCAGTTTTTTTGGCCAGGACTGCACTGGGTCTCTGCAGGGGTTCTCCATCTGCCCCGGAGGAGCCAGGGCAAGGTCTGAAGTGCCTACGCACCCAGTCCATGTCTTCCCACCTCCAGGCACTGCAGAGGCTCCTTTATGGTGCAGGTAGTCTGGCGTGGAGAGTACTAGCGCACGCCTTCCTGTGCCGCTTCCAAGGGCTCTGATATGACTGGCAGCTCCTTTATCACGATCCTAGAGGTCTTCTGCGAGACCTCTCTGGACTGCCAGTCTTCTATCAGGACCTCCTCCGGACCTGGAAACTGTTCTCGGTGAGTTATTGATTCCCAGAGACTTTTTTTGGATTGTCACACTACCTAATTAGTCATGTGCTCATCGCACTCTTAAGATTGAGCTGAGTTTTTCACTTAAAGCAGTGATTCAACTGTTTGGTTTATAATAGTAACAAGGGGCAAGAGCTTCAGCTAGTGTGATCGGCATAGCTCCATCAACGCCAGTGCAGCCATGAGAATTTAAGCCAGCTGAGGCTCTGGCCCAGGATGTTATATCTATATATATAAAATCCACATATATACAAGGATCACTCCACTTCCAACTGAAATGCAGCCAGTTCTGGGGCAGAACAAAGAAGCAGCTGTTTAATAGCACAAAGGAACACTACACCAAAAGGTTAGGGCAAGAAAAATGTGGTACCTAGTGAAGAGACCACCAAAGAATTTAGGTCGGGAGAATGTAATTATCCAGACTGGAACAAACTGAAGTTGGACACTTGTTTTATGACGGTCTTAGGCAAGCAGACCTAATATAAAAAGAAAAGGAGTACTTGTGGCACCTTAGAGACTAACCAATTTATTTGAGCATGAGCTTTCGTGAGCTACAGCTCTGCATCTGATGAAGTGAGCTGTAGCTCACGAAAGCTCATGCTCAAATAAATTGGTTAGTCTCTAAGGTGCCACAAGTACTCCTTTTCTTTTTGCGAATACAGACTAACATGGCTGTTACTCTGAGACCTAATATAGTACAGCTCACAGAAGAACTCTAAAATAACCCTGTCTGATTTTTCTTTCACCTCATGCAGCCTTGTTTCTTTGGTCTGCTCTTTGCTCACTCCCAAGTTGTGCATCCCCATTTATATATTTGTTCTTTTGGCTCCTTCCTTGCAACCAGGCTTAATAGAAGAAAATATAGCTCATCATTTTGATGTAATAGGAGCTATTTGGAAGCTTCTATTTTTCTTCCTTCTCTGCGTGTATCAATAATGTTGATTCAGAAGAAAATTATAAACACAGTAAGTAACATTTTTTAACAGAGGAAGAAAAACAGCAGCACATTTTGCTGTAGGACAAGGATACCTGAATTTCCAGTGCAATGGTTCTTCACGCACCCCCACACACTCCGACCCCACTTTCATCTAGCTGGAATCTCCCTCTCATTTAGTGCAGAAGTGATGGATTCAAAGCAAGAATTCTCTGGCTTGTGTTGTGCAGGAGATCAGACTACATGACCATATTGATCCCTTACAGTCTTAAAACCTATGGATGCACATTGAATCTATAGATGTTATCAATAAGAGCAGGGTAGGGTGGTTGCGACCCTATAATACCTGTCCTACTTAGTGCATTTCTACTTGAACTAGAGGATAAGAGCCAAGCACTCAGCTATGATAATACTAATAGTACCTAGCTTTTCTCTTGTGTTTTTCACCAGTAGATCTCAAAGGGTTTTCCAAAGAAGGTCAATATCATTGTTACCATTCTTTTTACAGCTAGTGTGTGATTGGGTGCTCACCCACATAAGCCCTGAGTGAGAGAGGCTGGGGGCAAGTATTGATACTTGGTGGTACGGGCCTCTTGGTGAGGGCCTTACATGCTAATTGCACTTCCTCCTCTCTCCACTGTGGAATATCAGAGCTAATTTTGATTCCATTAGGAGTCTAGTTACAGGCTGCTGAGCTCACTTTGGGCTAATGGTGCACCAGCACTGAGGCTCCCCTACTACAAACTGAATTCACCTAAGAGCTGAAATCACTGAGCGTTGTGTTAAGTAGTGGGGGAGCCTGAAGATATATCGTGGAGAAGTTTGCAAGGAGTGCTGGAGTGCCTTGTGGACAGGCTGGTGGAGCAGTTCAGAGGACAGCGGGAGCCGCTTGTGGGACGCGGAGCGGAGCAGTTCATGGGATGGCGGGAGCTGCTTGTGGGCCGCGGAGCAGAGCCGAGCCGAGCGAAGCAGTTAGTGGGGCGGCTGGCAGAACGGGGTGGGGCGGAGCGAAGCGAAGGCCTATGGAGCTGTGGGGCGGACAGCTTCAGATCATGTAAGGTGCCCTTTACCTCTGCCCCCCTCCCCCCCCCACCCACATCTCCACCCAGGTTGGGAGGTAAAGCTCTGCAGATAAACTTTCGAACTCTGGAGCTGCCCTGACCAGGGACAGAGACTTTTGGGCCACTGGACTTTTGGGACTTTGGGTGATTTGGGGTTGCTGGACTCAAGAACCAAAGGGAAAGGGCATGCCCCAATTTTTGTTGGGGGGAGGGATAGCTCAGTGGTTTGAGCATTGGCCTGCTAAACCCAGGGTTGTGAGTTCAATCTTTGAGGGGGCCATTTAGGGATCTGGGGCAAAAATTTGGGGATTGGTCCTGCTTTGAGCAGGGGGTTGGATTAGATGACCTCCTGAGGTTCCCTCCAATCCTGATAGTCTATGATTCTATGAATCAGGGAGCCAATTAACTGTATATGTTGCACCTTGAGGGGAGCCAAGGCTTGATCAGGCTTACGGGCAGAGGAAGCCCAGCTGGGAGGAGCTGGGCTAGGATTATAAAGCCAGGCAGTAAGAGCAGCAGGAAGTGCAAGGAAGGCCCTGCAGTCACTCTCTAGGGAGATAGGATGCTAGGTAGGAATAAAGAGAGGATCCAATGTCTAATGAGCCCTGGGGTCCTGCCCAGTCTAGGGAGTCTTACAAGAGGCCTACAGGGGTGGAGTAGCCATGGTGAATGGAGGAAGCTCTGGTGGCAAACTTAGAGATAAGGGAGGAGATAGAGGCTGAGTAGGAAGAAACTGTTGTTGTGGAAAAATTAACCACGTGTTGTGTTTGGATCAGAACAAACCTGAGGTCCCTTTATTCAAGCATGCAAATACAGGGAGAGTCAGCCAGAGCAGCTCTGCCGTAAGAAGAAATACAGGAGCTTATCTTGCTGAAAACCACAATTTGTCAAACCCACTTTCTTCAACAGCATTTTCCTTATTTGGCATATAATGCAAGCTTCAACAGTAGCTCTGCCTTATTTGGAGTTTAGCAAAAACAAGCTTTTTCTGTTATTGACAGGTGTTTTCCATGCAATTAATGTTTTTTTCCAACTTCTAGCGTTTCTTAAGCTGTGCTGTTTGCAATTGCTTTTCAATGGAATTTTCCACACTCTTTCTTCTTAAGCTTCATATACACAGTTAGCTTGACCAAAGTTTTAGGCCTACTTGATCCACTGAATTTTTCCTCCACATTCCCCCCTTTTGGTGCCTTTTTTGGCTCCACTAATTAGGCCTAAACTTTTATAGCCATTAGCTTGTTAATTTTTTTTTCCTTTTTTTCTGTCCTTTTGCCCAAACTGTGCTACACGTTTCATTTACAGTTATTAGTGCCACCTGCTTCCTTGTGCCGAGATTGGCAGGTCTAGGGCTGGCTAGGCAATGATAAATACATTTCTTACAGCAACAATAACATAACCCTATTCTAGACAGCAGTAAAAGCAATAACATTTCCATGGTAATAATATGATGTGGTTGGGACTGGTGTATAGCTTTAGTTACAAAACACAATACATTAGTCTGGGTACACAAAGTAGACCTTTTATAGGCAGTATAAAAGGCATTCTTTTTGGCTTTTGGAGCATGTAAATCTGAACTACAGAAACAAAATTTTTTTTAACCTTTGGTAGGATTGAAAGCAAATTTTGGAATTGGTCAGGTACTAAAGCAGTCCAGTTAAAGGGTATCTGGAACCTAAGGGCTAATTGTAGAGTTTTATTCGCAGGCCAATAAATGATATGATTGCCTGCAGCTGTGGTGAGATTAAAATGTATGTCATTTAAGGTAGTGGTCTTAACATGCACACAGCTGCTATTAGCTTGGAAAAGTAGATGTCCTGTCATGGGAGTCCCATGTCCCATACCCTTTCAACAAATGTTGTCATGAACAGTGACAATCTTTCCTGGTTTTAGTTTATGTACACACTGAAGTTGAGGGGGTTCTAATGGTCAGAATGTCCATTGGCTTCCAATGCCTACCCGAATGTCGGGCGTTACTCCAGGAGCACTGACTATGAATCGGTTGGGCATACCAGGTAGTTTTAGTTTTCAAATGTCTTGGTGAATTATCCAATCCCACATGCATTCTTCCCATGGACCCGGCAGGATTCGGTAGGTGGGAGCCCATACTCCTCCGACCGACTCATATGCTTGGAAGGAGCACTGTGAATGTCTGCATCTCCATTTAGAAAATCTCCAAGCCTGTCTCCACGGCCACAGATTAGATGGAAGTCCTGAGGTATTTGTAAGGGCAGTAGGCCACACCTGATGTTCATGATCCCTCTGAATGGCCGTGAGCTGGTCATTCAGAAATCCTGAACCTCTGAACAAGCCTGATCCCACTGCAATGACTTTTCAGTATTGGTGATACCTAGTACCATCTTTGTTAACAGCTTTTGGGTCATTGAACTAAGGGCGGAGATAACGTATAATTCACCAACACTAGCCTGAACCTGTGCTAGTTGTGCTCCAGTAATAAGGCCTGTGGCTTTTTTTAACTGTTTCAATTTTTCCTTATGTTGCTGACCTTTATAAATATTTCAGATTGCAGCTACGCTATTTGCCCCATCCCACAGGTGTCCAGCCAAGTCCCTTTTCTTTCTAGCGGAAACCCAGGTCCGTTGCTGTGCCAACCGAATTGCAGCTCCTTTTGAACAATTAGGATATATAGAGGTAATCTGAAAACTAGATAAGGGTAGTGTAAATTTTACAGTCCGTAGTGTAGCATTAATTACAGTTTATTGAAACTTTAGCCCATCTTTTTTTTTAATGAAGTATTATACCACATTTGATGACTGAACACCCTTATATACTCTTGAGAGGCCTCAACATTAATATTATTGGACGGGGTGTACTGCAATATGGTGCAGTTTAAATTATTAGTTATTGGAACATTTTTAGTACAGGTAATTTTTTTAGCAGCAGAACAAACTTTTTGGGTATTTGTTTGATAGTTCACCAGTTGGGTGACCAAATAACAATAAGGGCCTTTTTTTATCTATCATGCTACAAACTTTGGGAATCGCCATCATATCTGTTCCGCTATGGACCCCATTAATTTTAATTTCTGACTTTTGGGGCTCAGTTGCAGTGATATCATATATTTTTATTTTTACCAACCCATCTGTTTTTTTATAAAATTATTTGCTTATATGAACTATTTGAACTTTAAAAAAAATTTTTAACAAAATTTTAGTAAATCACTAAGATGTGAAGGCCTGGGCCATTGGATTTCATTAGAATATACAGTATTATTTGTATTTGGGTAAATTTTAGGGGTGGTGACCAAGGTGGAGGGAATGGTGGGAGTAATGTCTGTGGCAGCAAGGTGTTTTGATATTCATTTTCCTGAAGCCAATTAGGGAGGGCAGTGCATTTTGATGGTAGGCACAGAGCCCAGCCCCTGGAAAAAAAACAAAAACCTACTCCACATTTCCAAGCGTGGTCCCCACAATTCCCTCCCTGCCAATTAACAATACTTTTGTCTTTTCCACCAGGACCCATTCTTAATGTCTTTTGTAGTCAGGAAATTCCTGGACTTTGGTGGTTTCAGCAGAGCGAGTGTTCCTTCTTCTTTCTTGGAACAGCCGTGGTTTAGCATTATGCAGGGGAGAGGTTACTAGCACATCACCCTGTAATGATTTGTTTTTTTCTAGCAAAGTCCAAATGCACATTAGTTCTGTCAGTGGATAAGGGAGAGGTTACCAGTTTTTCACCTTGTCCTTTACTCCTGCTGTCCAGAAGGAGCAACAATGCCAGAAGGAAAGATAGACCAATCATCAGTCGGAGAGCCATTACAGTGAGAAACATGGGCAGGTAGTCAATTCTTGGCACTTCACAGCAGTGTTGCTAATTAACAGGACTTGATAAGGGTCTTTCAGCATGGGGCCAGGGTTGTTCCTCGCTGATGGACCTCTATGTAGATCCAATCTCCTGGTTTCAGCGAGTGGCAGGGCTGCTGTATATAAAAAGACCTAACACATTTTGTTAGTGCCTGACAATAATTATGCATTGTCATCCATTAAATGACTGTCCATCTGAGCCAGGGTCAGTGGGGGCGCAGCCAGTAGTCGCATCAGGTGCCCTGTTAGAATTTCATGAGGGCCACTCCCAATCTGTCGATTGGGAGTGGCCCTCATATTCATTAATGCTCATGGGAGGGCATTTGGCCACTGTACATTTGTTTTAGCACAGATCTTGGCCAGTTTATTTTTCAAAATCCCATTTTGACGTTTTACTGTCCTGGCGGACTGTGGGTGGTGGAGATTGTGTTGGATCTGTAAAGCTGCACATAACTTTTTATAATTTGTCCAATAAAATTGGGTCCACTATCATTGTTGCTACTCACAGGTATGCTAAATTGTGGTACAAAATTCTTAAAGAAAGTTTTACAACAGCTTTGGCATCTGCCTTTTTACAGGGAAAGGCCTCAACCCAGTTGGAAAATACATCAACTAAAACTAACACACTTATAATTACAACATTTAGACATTTAAATAAAATCAATTTGAATATTTACAAAAGGTCCCCAGGAAGGGGGATGTGCTGCCTGCCTAACGTTGACAGCTTTACCAACACTATGTTGCTGGCAGATTACACGCTGTTGGCAGTATTGCTTAAGATATTTTTTATTTTATTTTTTTTATTTTTTACAAATACCCTTGCTGATTGAAGGCAATACTGAGGAATTACTCCCCATATTTTCCTGTATTTGTTTTATAGGCAGGTTAGGTTTCAATGGCTTCTATTTTTATTATTTAGGTGATTTGCATTAACACAGACATTCTTAACTTTAAAAAAAGAAAAGGAGTACTTGTGGCACCTTAGAGACTAACCAATTCTTAACTTTGAATCCAAAAGCAAGCCATCAGCCGCTTAGAGGCTTTGTCTTAAAAGGACACAATTAACTTCTAACTTTTAACTTTTGCTTTTAAACACACATTGATTTGAAAAGGAAAACACAACCCAGTTTTGGCTTTTCTTTGGCAAAGTGACAGTTGATTACACAGAGCCACCTTAAGACTTAGTGTTCGGCACTGACTACAGCTTTTATTTGCTATTTGTTACCAAAACCGATTTAAAATCTTTTTTCATTTTCCTGGCTTTGACTGCCCTGCTGCAGCCACAACTTTGGTCTTTATTTAAAAACATTTTAAATCTTGTAAAGTATTAAGTCACCTTAAAGGATTAAATGCTAAATACCAAAATTAAACGACACTAGTTTATTTTGTTTGGCAAAAGTATTTTTTTGATTTTACAATTTTAAAACAACACTAATTTATTTTAAACTTATAAAACAAAGATTGTACACACCAGGAGTGTTTTTTAGCTAATTTGCCTAACTTGTTCATAGTTAAATGATTTTACTTAAATAACCTTTTGCCTGGATTATTTACAGAAATTCTTACAGAGAAATGTCCTTTCTCCAAAGGAATGACTGCAAAGAAACCAAGAATTTTCTTTTTATAACACTTTCTTTTAACATTTGTACAAAGTTTCACTGCTTAATTTCCTCCAGTAACTACAGAGTTAACCTTACTTTTTTTCTTTTAACTTTTTCAGACTGCTGTTGCCTGCTTGTCTGGGCCCAATCCTTTTTTTGTTGTTGTTGCATTATTTCTTTCCATGGGCACAGGCATTGTTTCACTACCAATTTAGCAAGGAGGGTGGGCTTTTTTGACTAACCCCCCTTTTATTTATTTATACACACCTATTTACATACACACACATTTATTCCTTATATTTAGATGCATTTTACTTAACAAAAACCTTAATCCTCTGTGTCCAGACTTAATACAACCTTTCCCTTATTTGAGGCGGTAACAACCCCTCAGCACTGGTGCTTTGCAGGAAAGGATGGTGGCGGGGCTAGGGACAACAGGAAAGGTAGGGAGAACAGTAGCATGAACAGCATGGTAAAATGGGTGAGTTACACTCACTGACCATACGAAAAATGACTCCTTGCTGAATGCAGGAGGTAAGAACAGGTTGGATTTTCCTTGGCCTGTTTTGATAGAGGGTACTGCTGCACCTCAGGAAGGGGTCTTGCTGGGTTTAGGTGAATTGTAATGGGTTGGGCAGACCCAATGCACCCAACCTGGTTGGCATGATCGGCTCACAAGGCTTACAAGGAGGGAGAGACCTTAGCCAGCAGTTCCTGATGCAGTGAGGAAGGGCAGGGGTTGGTCTTCCCCTGTAAACTGCCAGGACCTCATTGTGAGCGGGATCAGGCACGTCCAGATACACACTATTTGGGGTACAGCAGATTATACAATTTAATTTACACAGCAAGTCTTTTCCCAAAAGGTTAGCAGGTGAAAAAGGGCTTAGGAGGAAAGCATGACAGTCGAACAAAGGACCGATGGAAACGGACAGAGGTGAAGAGACGGGGTGGGGAATAAGAGTGTTGCCCACCACTACTGCTTTTGGATCGACCAGGGAGGTAGGGACATTTACTGTATCCAATGGCCCATTTGCTTGTAATAGTAACATGCGCCATCACTGGGTCCCTAGGAGAGGTGGATGGTGGGGACCTTGGTTTGGCCTTCCCCTTCTTCACCTGCAGTGGGCAGCTATTACGGGGTTCCTGTATGTTCTGGAACTGGAAGGTCATTAACATAGTTTTAATGTGGCGGTGAGAGTATTTGGGTTTTATTTAAATTCTTATTTTTACTTTGTTTACAGGTGTTAATTTTTGCTCCAGACAGCTTTCTTTGGGCAGACTGTGAGAATTTTATTTAACAGCTTCTTTCTGATTTTATTTAACTTTCTCTGGTTATGGCCTGGATTTTGCTTGGGCCACTGAGCTTCTTCACAAAGGCAACTCAGTGTTTCCCTAGGCATGACCCCTCATAGAAGCTGGTTTAAATCTGCCCATGTAGGGTTATAATAGTTTATAACCATTTGAATTTAACAGGGTCCTCTCTTATTTTTGGAAAATTTTTAGGTAAATTATACAATTTTGTAGGAGACCAAGGTGCATGTGCATACACAAAGGTCTCATGACCTGAAGCACCAATGCCCAGGAATTGGTGCAAGGGGAACGTTTTCTCAGTATGGGGAGTCACTGTCTGAGGGGTGAATGTAAGGGGCTTCTGTTGCTTCATATTTCTCGCCGGCTTAGTTGGATTTAAATTCTTTGCCAATTTTCTTTTTATCTCTTTTAATTGTGTTGAAAGTTTCTCCTGGGAGTCCTTGAGACTCCTTATATGAGATTCACAGAGCCATTTTTTTTCTTCTGTTTCTTCATGCCAATAGAAATATGCCTCACACTGTCATTGACCAGAAGCGCACTTCTGAGGTGCACAATCTTGTCAAGGTCAAAACTTTCCCTCTAAGGGAAACCATAACTTTAAATTATCCCTATCCCTGGTATACCAATTCCAATTTTCCAGAAACTTGCAAGAGAACTAGTGTGTGCCTTTTGGCAGGACGGTGATCCTTTTCGACTCACCGGCCCCCATTTTAGCTGGTGAGTGCAGGAATCCCTTTTGGACCCCCGGCTCCTAGAATCCCTACGGATCTTTCACTCATCCCACTCACACAGGGAAGGTTTGTTTAGGGCCTCCACAACTGTCTTACAGCCCCCCTTTAGCAAAGAGTGTTGGCTGACACCACGTACACTGTCGCTTTGGGTGAGGTGATCAGACCAGTCAGTGGCTTTTCAAACCGCCTTCAGGCGGGAACCAGAGACAGGGGAGGAAAGAGGGTATGGAAACAGACCGTCCAAGGACGGAAGGGATGGGATCACACACTCCTAGACCCAGACAGGCCCCTCACTGGTCATGAGCTTCACAGGGCACTCTGGGTGTCTTCCTGTGACTCTCACTCACACAGGTCTACCGGCCTTCACTTTCACACTGGCACACAGAACCAGGTCTATCCACGACCTGCCCAGCCACCCTTAGTAGCTCTTCCCTGGGAACCCAAACCTGGATGGGACTCTGACCCATCCCAAAGGTGTCAGGCATGTCCGGCAGCAGAAGTCTGAATAGAGCATGCAACTCACCCAAACCCAGAGCCTCTGGGTGGTCCTCCACCAGAAACCCAATATAGAGATTTCAAAAGGTCTTTCACCTTTTCAGATGGGCCAAGGGTCTCGTGGGGAACAGCTCGCAGTCCTCCAGCTCTCAGGGGTCACTGAGTCACGGCACCAAGATTGTCGTGGAAAAATTAACCACACATTGTGTTTGGATCAGAACAAACCTGAGGTCCCTTTATTCAAGCATGCAAATACAGGGAGAGTCAGCTGGAGCTGCTCTGCCATAAAAAGAAATACAGGAGCTTATCTTGCTGAAAACCAGAGTTTGTCAAACCCACTTTCTTCAACAGCATTTTCCTTATTTGACATATAGTGCAAGCTTCAACAGTAGCTCTGCCTTATTTGGAGTTTAGCAAAAACAAGCTTTTCCTGTTATTGACAAGTGTTTTCCTTGCAGTTAATGGTTTTTTCTAACTTCTAGAGGTTATGGTTACATTTCTTAAGCTGTGCTGTTTGCAATTGTTCTTCAATGAATTTTCCACACTCTTCTTATGCTTCATATACACAGTTAGCTTGACCAAAGTTTTAGGCCTACTTGGGTCCACTGAATTTTTCCTCCACGCTGTCCCTGCCCCAAAGAGCTTATAGTCTAGATAAACTGTGGGAGGGGAAACTGAGTCATGGAGAGGAAAGGTGACTTGCTGAAGATCACACAGCAGGTAAGTGGCAGAACTGGGACTGTAACCCAGGGGGCCTGACTCTCAGTTCTGTTTGGATCCACATTAAAACTGCAGTCATTGATATTTTGCAGAACTCTACATTCTCAATGAAAAATACTTTAAAAAACCCCACCACAACAATAATGCTATTCTGTTCTATAACAGTTTGCCTGAGGATCTCAAAGCACTTTACAAACATTAGCCAATTAAGCCTCACAATAAAGCTCTGTGAGGTGAAAAAGGGATTAGAAGGAATAGTGTCACCCAACACTGAAATGGAGCTACTTCTGAGGTGGAGCAATGCAGCTGTTTAGCAGAACACATAACATATAACAGTTTGGGGGTTTTTTAGGGGGTGGTTCGGAGAGGAGGTGAAGAATACTGCAACCAACTGAAGCCTCAGGTGAGAACGCTGGGAGACAGAATGTCATTAATTGCACCAGCTGGGGGTTAGCCATGATACTTGGGCTATCCAACTTTTGCAAAAAGCGTCATGGGCTTTTTTAATAACTGCAAATGGCAAGGAGCTTGCTTGGTATGAAAGACCAATGCCACACGATAGGCATGTATTTCAGAGATGGCTGTTGCATTTCTTTGTTGGGTAAGTGACTTGGCTCTAAACTATTATCCTCCCTGCCTAATCCCTACCCTCGTTTTTTTTTTCTGATGGGGCATCAGGCCAGGGTTGCAAAGGTCCCATTCATTCCAGCTTCTATGCTGTAAATCAAGTCAAGTTAATTTTGCGCTCCCTTCATCTCAGGCTGCTTTAATGTAAATTAAATATCATGCTGATCCACCCAAATGGTTAATGTGCAACATAGAAATCAAGAATTTGGGCTAATGGTTGTAGAAATACAGCCTCCCTATTTGTGCAATTTCATAACAGTTTATCCCTGCCATTTGTACCAGTTCTATGGTATTCAGAGTGTGAGAGTCAGTCTGGGTTTAGCTACTGGAGCATAGTGGGCTAAATGGATTCCTGTAGCAAACCCATTAATACCAGTGATAGTGAATTTGGCCTTACTGAGTTTCTCATACACGACTTCCTTGTCATTTAATTCTTGTTCCACATTAAATCATACCTGTGGAACAGAGTCTGTGGCTCAGATGGCTCAGTGTGCTGAATATGTTCTCTTCAATGTATAGAAACTGCTGAATTCAGCCCTCAATTAAAGGGACATCGCAGGATGCTTTGCTTGCACAGCAGCTGCTATTTTTGTCCCACAATTATCTCTCTGCTCCCCTCCTCCCTGCAACCTTCCCCCTAGAGCTCAGATAATAGCGAGTTAGCAATAACGCAGTCTGGAAATGAAGAATTAAGAAGGCAGTGACCCTCCTCCCCCATCGCCACCTTCTCATAGTATCTTCTTTCAATGAGATGGGAGTAGGCTGACTTTTTTACAATGTCCCTGGAGCCTCCTTGCTCCACAGAACGTTGGGAAAGGAGAGAGAGAAGAATTTATCTCCCATCATGGTCCTGCAGGAAGGACTGAAGGAGACAAAGTTCTCAGTTTGAATCCAGTCCTTCTCTGATATAGAATCATTCTGGAACATTCAAGAGAATTAATCAAGAGAATCATGTCTCATCTGTGGAAGAATTTCCACCTGAACTACTGGGATGGGAGCTGAGTGCAACATTTCTCATGGTTGCTGGGAAGGTGTATTGGTCTTAAACAAATTCTTTCCCTCCTTCCCCATCGGTATATTTTTACCTTTTGTTTCCTCCCTATTTTGGTCAGCTCTGCCCCTTTTCTTCATTAATCCATATTCCATGGAGCCTCAGGATTGCAGACAGGAAAAAAACAAAACAAAACAGAGCTGCTCAGACATATGCAATGTGGATTTTTGCCCACAAATTTAGAACTGGGCAGGAAACAATTTTCCCATCCCAACAGAATTTTTGAGATTTTAACATTTTTTTCCCATCCTGATTTGGGACAAAGTGAAACACTTGAAAATTTGTCTCAAAAAAAAAATTGGGTCAATTGAAAATCTTGTTTTGATCATTTTAAAGTATTACATTTTGATTTTGGCTAATATTTGTACTGTTTTTTAACTAACATAAATATCAAATACATATCAAATAACATAAATATAAAAATGAAAACAGGTTTTGAACTGAAAAATGAAACAGTTTAAAAAATATTTCTTATTTTTCTAAATTTTTTTTTTAAACAGGCAGTTCAGTGAAACCAACACCAATTTCAGTTTTGATGAATTAGCATTTTTCCAACAAAAAAGAGGTTAGTTATAAAGTTCCCCACAACACAATCCCTTATGCTTCAGCATCCCAGCCCTGAAAATAACCCCAGGCCTAAATCCATTGCAGCTAAAAAGAAAACATTCCTGAGCATTTGTCCTGTCTAGGTGTAAGCAGAGTCAAGATGAGCTCTACCCTGACATCTGGTGGTGAGTTGTGGCAAGTTGTGGAAAAGAACTTCAGGGACTGATCTCATTTGCATAGGTAGACCCACCCCACCTAGCATGAGCTCATAGCTGCCCAAATGGTCACTTTGGCTGCTGTGGGATCCTCAGTGTCTCTGTTATTGGGGCAGGAAGAATAAGTTGTTGTTATCCTGATTATGTGAATCAAGCACAGTGGAACTGTTCTTGGCCTTTTGTTATGATGGAGGGACTCACCATTAACTAAGTAGCACTTGCTAGGCAAGGAACATGGGTTCCAAAACTCAGTGAATTGAGAGAGGATGGGAACAGGTATTAATATCTGGTGGTATGGGCCCCTCTGGTGAGGGTCTTACATGCCAATTGCTCCTCTCCCTTGTAAGATAGCAGAGCTAATTTTGATTCTAGTAGGAGTCTAGTTACTGCCTGCTGAGCTGAAGTCACTTTGGGGCAATGGTGTGCCAGCACTGAGGATCTCCTATTACAAGCTGAAATCACAAGAGAGCTAAAATCACTGAGTGATGTGTTAAGGGGGGGGCTGAAGATATATTGTGGAGCAGTTCATGGGATGAGTGGGGTGGCTGGCAGAGTGGAGTGGCGCAGGATGGGTGGAGGAGCTCATGGGGAGGATGGCAGAGCAGAGCGATTCGTAGGACAGAGTGGAGCGGAGCCCCATGGAGAGGTGGGGCAATTGGCTTTAGATCATGTAAGGTGCCCTTTAACCCTCCCATTTCCACCCAGATTGGGAGGTAAAACTCTGCAGATAAACTTTCGAACTCTGGGGGTGCACTGACCAGGGACAGAGACTTTTGGGTTGTTGGACTTTTGGGACTTTACGTGACTTTTGGGTTGCTAGATTCAAGAACCAAAGGGAAAGAACACGGCCCAATTTGCTTGGGATGGGTTTTGCTCATGGGTTGTGTTATGAATCCTGTTGGTGGTGTTTCCTCAACATAATGCCACATTGTTTCTCTCTGTGTTTCTCATTGTTTCTCTCAGAAAGGCTTTTGCTACACTCAGACTCTGTGCTTGCGAGAGGGGAAGTATTGCCTCTTAGAGGTGCCCAGAGGGGGTGATATATATTTGTCCCAGGTCACTGGGTGGGGGATCAAGCTGGTTTTGCATTGTGTTATTAGAATGGAACCCTTAGATACTGAACCCTGCCCTTGTTGCTGCCAACTCTGACGGGCAGAAGGGATAAGGTCATATCATAGGCGCCGACTCCAGCCCTGGAGCACGCATGAGGGAAAAATGGTAGGTGTGGAGCACCCACCGGCAGCCCCCCATCAGCTCCCCCTCACCCCCACAGTGCCTCCCACCCTCTGGCAGTCCCTGCAGATCAGCACCTCCCCGTCCCTCCCAGCGCCTCTCACAAAACAGCTGTTTCCTGGCATATAGGAGGCTGGGAGGGACTGGGGAGGAGCAAGGATGTGGTGTGCTTGGGGGAGAGGGTGGAGCGGGGACAGGAAGAGGCAGGGTGGGGCCTTTGGGGAAGGGGTGGAGTGGCAGCAGGGCCTGGGGAGGAGCAGGGGGGTCAAGCACCACCCAGCACTTTGAAAAGTCAGCAACTGTGGGTTATATCCCTTTTTGATCCCTCTTGCAGTGTTTTAGAAGCCACCAAAGACTAATCAGAGCAGTCAGTGAGTATATGGAGCTAGGCCTTACATAGAATCATAGAAGATTATGGTTGGACGAGACCTCAGGAGGTCATCTAGTCCAACCCCCTGCTCACAGCAGGACAAACACCAACTAAATCATCCCAGCCAGGGCTTTGTCAAGCCAGGCCTTAAAAACCTCTAAGGCTTGAGATCCCACTGCCTCCCTAGGTAACTCATTCCAGTGCTTCATCACCCTTCATGCTTATTGGGACCCCATTATACCTGTGTTTGCATAAGAGCACAGGACATACCAGCACTGTAATGCTTAGTGAATTTCTTTCATTTTTAACTGCATGAGCTCTCAGATAAGAATGAGTCAGCTTAGCCGCATGGAAGCTAGGTTACACAGGGCATGGTACACCCACCCTTCATGGTGGGATCTGATTCTAGCCTGAGGAGACATCTGTATGTTAGCAGCTGTGATCTAGCTAACACACTAAAAATATGGTGTAGTGGTGGTAGCACAAAGACGCCGCCCTTAGTACATGCCCATCCGAGACACTAGGCATGTACTCAGCAGCCAGCCCTCTTGCATTGCTGTGGCTAATCGCTGTTTTAGCAATCAGAGCCAGCACAGCTAGGTCGCCTTCGGCTGGGCATCAACCCCAGCTAGAAGTCTAGATGTAGCTTCAGTTATTAGCACAGTTCCACACATCTTCAGCAACTCATTCACACACTCACTCCAATGCTAATAGTAACTCAAATTTCATTTTTACCCACTTTAATTCCTCTAAGACAACAGTCTGAACTTTGTCCTAGAACTGGACACTTTGGGATAGATGTTCAAGGGCTCAGCATCCACAAATGAGCCAAGATGTTCAGCCTCCATTTAGGTACCTAGGTAAGAGGCAGGTTTTCAAAAGGGCTCAGCTAAGCACATGCTAAGAACTCTGGAAAATCCAGGCAATTATTTAGCTATTTTTTGAAGGTCAATTCATTAGTCAGTTCTAGTTTGATCCAACGAGAGAACTGAACCAGCTGACTCTCTGGGAGAGAGAGAGAACCTGCGTGAGGGGAAACTGAGGCAGAAAGTGCCTGAGTGGCATACATATCCAGCAGGGGGTGATGCAGGGCAGGCACATTCTCTGACAGAAACATTTGATGGGAGCACACTGACTTTGATTAATTTCCCTGTATAAAAATGTTGGAATGAAGCATTTCATAGATAAGACCAGAAGTTCAGTTAGTCTGATCTCCTGGGTAAGACGGGCCATAGGACTTCCCTGAGTTACTTCCCGTTTGAACTACAGCAGATCTTTTTAGACAAACATCCAGTCCTGATTTAAAAATTGTCAGTGCTTGAGAATCCACTACTGCCCTTGGTCAGTTGTTTCAATAGTTAATTACCCTCATGGTTTAAAATGTACACCTTATATCTCGTCTGAATTTTATAGCTTCAACTTTCTGTCTTTGGATCTCACTATACCTTTCTTTGCTAGATTGAAGAGCCCTCTTATATCAAATTGCTGTTCAATAAAGTTGAATAGAATGTTTACATTTTTTTGTTTCAAAATTACGTTTGGTTTCTGTAACGATGCAGACTCTGGTGGGACACAACTGAGAGTATCAATTCAGGACAAATTGCTTAGACCAGGGCAGTCACAGCCCAAAGCTAGGTGTGTCCTTTGTTATTAAGGCACACCAAACCAGCCAAACAGAGAGGACTTCAGTTTTACCCCACTGGCTAACCAGAAGTCATACAAGCAATTCCCTCAGACATTCCAGTTTCTCAGTATCACCACCAGGGCCACTCCTTATGGGGATGAATGGTTATGAAAAACAATACCCCAGTAATACCCCAGTAAAAGAAAAAACGTTCTTCTGATCCCAAAGGACCAAGCCCTAGACCCAGGTCAATATACAAGTCAGATCTTACCCACAAATCACACCGTTGCCAATCCTTTAGAATCTAAAATCTAAAGATTTATTCATAAAAAGAAAGAAATATAGATGAGAGTTAGAATGGGTGAAAGTAATCCATTACATAAAGCAATGGCAAAGTCCTTTGTTCATTCTTGTAGCAGTGATGGAATAAACTGCAGGCTCAAGTCTCTGGAGTACACCCACAACTTGGATGGGTCATTCAGTCCTTTATTCAGAGCTTCAGTTTGTAGCAAAGTTCCTCCTGGCGTAAGAAGCAGGATTGAAGACAAAAAGGAGGAGATGCAGCTCCCTTTTATAGTCTCTTGCCATGCAGTCTGTGTTTCCTTTGTTCAAAAAACAAGCTACCCAGCACATTGCATGGAAAAATCTTAGAGTTCTGTCCACAGGCATGTCCCTGCATGCCTTGCTGAGTCACAAGGTGTATCTGCCTTCTCTCAGTGGGTCAACTGTATAGCTGATGGTCCTTAATGGCCCATCAAGCAGGCTAGGCAGTGCTGACACAAACTTTCTAGGGTGTCACCCAGAAGCATAGCACAAATTTGAAATACAAACAGTATACAGCCAATACTTATATCTTTAAATACAAAACTGATCCATGCTTACAGATAGCATAATTATAACCAGGAAATCATAACCTTTTCATGAACAACTTACGTGACCTCCTTTTACAAGATTTGGTGCCACTAGAGGCCTTTCGTTGCAACAATGATTTATATGGTCACAGTTCATATTAATAACAGTTTCAAAATTATTTTTATTTATAACTATAATTATAAAATAAAGGCTGCATCTGAATGAAATATTTTGACTTTTATAAAAGCAGGACATTTTGATTGTCCCATTTTTTAAAACATTTCTGCTTTGTGGGAAAATTGTATTGGTTTTGTTCTGATTTGGAACAAAATCAAATTTTGAAATGTTGTAATTTCCTGCAGCTCTATTTCATCTTCTCTTCAAAGACATTTGGAAATCTGAGAATTTCTTCCTGCATGCTGTCTGTGACTTATAGATGTTGTGTTAAATTCAGTGGAATAAATGAGTCCAGAGTCAGAGGTTTAAGATAACCCTGTGCTAGTCCAAGATTAAACAGTGAACAGAGTATGAGGTTTAGAGAGCTCAGCCTGCTTATTTTCATGGCAATAAACACCATTAAAATATAGCCTTTCATTAAAGAAACCAGAAAAGGAATGAAAAACAGTTAAAGTATGTAAATGTACAGTGTTAAGTACTGCTTTCATTTTAACAAAAGAATGGCCATACTGGGTCAGACCAGTCATCAAGCTTCTAGTAGTTAAAGGTTTAGAGATACTCCGAGCCTGGGGTTGCATCCCTGACCATCATGATTAATAGTCATTGATGGACCTATTCTGCAGAAACTTATCTAATTCTTTCCTGAAACATTGCATAATTTTGGCCTTCACAACATCCCCTGGCAACAAATTACACAGCTTGACTGTGTGTTGTGTGAAGAAGTACTTCTTTATGTTTGTGTTACACCTGCTGCCTATTAATTTCATTGGGTGACTCTTGTTTCTTGTGTTATGTGAAGGGGTAGGTAACAATCACTTTCTCCACACCATTCATGATTTTATAGACCTCTACCATATCTCCCTACAGTCATCTTTTCCAAGCTGAACAGTTGTCAATCTTTTGAATTTTTCCTCATATGGAAGCTGTTCCATACCCTTAATCATTTTGGTTGCCCTTCTCTGTACCTTTTCCAGTTCTAATAGATCTTTTTTGAGATGGGGTGATCAGAACTGCAAGCACTATTCAAGTTGTGGGCATACCATGGCTTTATATAGTGGCATTATGATGTTTCCTGTTTTAGCTATCCCTTTCCTAATGGTTCCTAACATTCCATTAGCTTTTTTTGACTGCTGCTGTACATTGAATGGATGTTTTCAGAGAACTATCTACAATGACTCCAAACACAACAAGGAGTGCTTGTGGTACCTTAGAGACTAACACATTTATTTGGGCATAAGCTTTCGTGGGCTAGAACCCACTTCATCAGGTGCATTGAGTGGAAAATACAGGAGCAGATATAAATACATGAAAAGATGGGAGTTGCCTTACCAAGTGTGAGCTCAGTCTAACGAGACAATTCAATTAACTGTAGGCTACCAAGGGAAGAAAAATAACTTTTGTAGTGGTAATGAGCCCATTTCAAACAGTTGACAAGAAGGAGGAGTGGTAGTTACGCTAGAGAGTAGGATTGGATACAGAGAGACCTAGACAAATTAGAGGATTGGGCAAAAAGAAACCTGATGAGGTTCAACAAGGACAAGTGCAGAGTCCATGAAGAATCCCATGCACCGCTACAGACTAGGGACAGAATGGCTCAGCAGCAGTCCTGCAGAAAAGGACCTAGGGATTACAGTGGACAAGAAGCTGGATATGAGTCAACAGTGTGCCCTTGTTGCCAAAAAGGCTAACAGCATTTTGGACTGTATCAGTAGGAGCAATGCCAGCAGATCGACGGACATGATCATTCCCCTCTATTCAGCATTGGTGAGGCCTCATCTGGAGTATTGTGTCCAGTTTTGGGCCCCACACTACAAGAAGGATGTGGAAAAATTGGAAAGAGTCCAGCAGAGGGCAACAAAAATGATTAGGAGATGGAGCACATGACTTATGAGGAGAGGCTGAGGGAACTGGGATTATTTAGTCTGCAGAAGAGAAGATGAGGGGGGATTTGATAGCTGCTTTCAACTACCTGAAAGGGAGTTCCAAAGAGGATGGATCTAGACTGTTCTCAGTGGTAGCAGATGACAGAACAAGGAGTAATGGTCTCAAGTTGCAGTGGGGGAGGTTTAGGTTGGATATTAGGAAACACTATTTCACTAGGAGGGTGGTGAAGCACTGGAATGCGTTGCCAAGGAAGGTGGTGGAATCTCCTTCCTTAGAAGTGTTTAAGGTCAGGCTTGATAAAGCCCAGGCTGGGATGATATAACTGGGGTTGGTCCTGCCTTGAGCAGCGGGTTGGACTAGATGACCTCCTGAGGTCCCTTCCAACCCTGATATTCTATGATTCTAAGTTGTGAGTAACAGTAGGGGGAAATTAGTAGGAGGCAAATTAGGTTTAGGTTTTTTATTGACCCACCTGCTTCCAGTCTTTATTCAAGCCTAATGTGATAGTGTCCAGTTTGCAAATTAATTCCAGTTCTGCAGTATCACGTTGGAGTCTGTTTTTGAAGTTTTTTTGTTGAAGAATTGCCACTTTTAGGTCTGCTATTGAGTGACCAGGGAGATTGAAGTGTTCTCCTATTGGTTTTTGAATATTATAATTCCTGATGTCAGATTTGTGTCCATTTAATCTTTTGCATACAGCCTGTCTGGTTTGGCCAATAGACATGGCACGGGGGCATTGCTGGCAGATGAAGGAAGATATCACATTGGTAGATGTGCAGGTGAAGGAGCCCCAAATGGTATGGCTGATGTGGTTAGATCCTATGATGGTATCCCTTGAATAGATATGTGATCTTGAATAGATATGTGATCCGGGTAACTACAGGCCTGTTAGTTTGACATCAGTTGCATGCAAGGAAAAAAATTTGGAAAAAAATTTGAAGGAGAAAGAAGTTAAGGACATTGGGGGTCAATGGTAATTGGTACAAAATACAACATGGTTTTACAAAAGGTAGATCATGCCAAACCAAGCTGATCTCCTTCTTTGAAAAGGGAACAGATTTTTTAGACAAAGGAAACGCAGTGGATCTAGTTTACCTCGATTTCAGTAAGGCATTTGATACAGTTCCACATGGGGAATTATTAGTTAAATTGGAAAAGATGGGGATCAATATGAAAATTGAAAGGTGGATAATGACCTGTTTAAAGGGGAGACTACAACGGGTCATACTGAAAGGTGAACTGTCAGGCTGGAGGGAGGTTACTGGTGGAGTTCTTCAGAGATCAATTTTGGGACCAATCTTATTTAATCTTTTTATTACTGACCTTAGCACAAAAAGTGGGAGTATGCTAATAAAGTTTGTGGATGACACAAAGCTGGGAGGTATTGCCAATTTAGGGAAGGACCGGGATATCATAGAGGAGGATCTGGATGACCTTGTAAACTGGAGTAATAGTAATAGGATGAAATGTAATAGTGAGAAGTGTAAGGTCATGCATTTAGGGATTAATAACAAGAATTTTAGTCAGAAGATGGGGACGCATCAATTAGAAGTAACTGAGGAAGAGAAGGACCTCGTAGTATTGGTTGACCACAGGATGACTAGGAGCCGCCAATGTGATATGGCCATGAAAAAAGCTAATGTAGTCTTGGGATGCATCAGGCGAGGTATTTCCAGTAGAGATAAGAAGGTGTTAGTACCGTTATATAAGGCAGTGGTGAGACCTCATCTGGAAGATTGTCTGCAGTCTTGATTTCCCATGTTTAAGAAGGATGAAAAAAACTGGAACAGGTACAGCGAAGGGCTACTAGGATGATCCGAGGAATGGAAAAACCTGTCCTATGAAAGGAGACTCAAGGAGCTTAGCTTGTTTAGAAGAATACCAGAGAGGGAGAGGAATTATTTAAGTTCAGTACCAATGTGGACACAAGAACAAATGCATAGAAACTGGCCATCAGGAAGTTTAGACTGGAAATTAGACAAAGGTTTCTAACCATCAGAGGAGTGAAGTTCTGGAACAGCCTTTCAAGGGGAGCAGTGGGGGAAAAGACATATCTGGCTTCAAGACTAATCTTGGTAAGTTTATGGCAGGGATGGTATGATGGGAAAGTCTAATTTTTGGCAATTAATTGACCTTTGACTATTAGCAGTAAATATGCCCAATGGCTTGTGATGGGATGTTAGAATGGGTGGGATCTGAGTTACTGTAGAGAATTCTTTCCTGGGTGTCTGGCTGGTGAGTCTTGCCCACATGCTCAGGGTTTAGCTGATCACCATATTTGGGGTCGGGAAAGAATTTTCCTCTAGGGCAGATTGGCAGAGGCCCTGGGGGTTTTTCGCCTTCATCTGCAGCGTGGGGCACGAGTCACTTGCTGGAGGATTCTCTGCACCTTGAGGACTTTAAACCATGATTTGAGGACTACAGTAGCTCAGACATAGGTTAGGGGTTTATTACTGGAGTAGGTGGGTGAGATTCTGTGGCTTTTGTTGTGCAGGAGGTCATAATAGATGATCATAATGGCCCCTTCTGATCTTAAACTCTATGACTCTCTGACAGAGTTGGCACCAGGGTTTGTTTCAGGGTTTAGTTCCTGGGTTTGTGTTTTGGTTTTTGGTGTGTAGTTGCTGGTGAGTATTTGCTTTAGGTTGGGGGCTGTCTGTAAGCAAGGACTGGCCTGTCTCCTGCCTATGGGAGTGAGGGATCATCCTTCAGGATAGGTTGTAGCTCCTTGATGATGCATTGGAGAGGTTTTAGTTGGGGGCTGTAGGTGACGGCTAGTTGCATTCTTTTACTTTCTTTGTAGGGCCTGTCTTGTAGTAAGTGACTTCTGGGTACCTTTCTGGCTCTGTCAGTCCGTTTCTTCACTTCACCAGGTGGGTATTGTAGTTTTAAGAATGCTTTATAGAGTTCCTGTAGGTGTTTGTCTCTGTCTGAGGGATCGGAGCAAATGCGGTTGTATCTTAGAGCTTGGCTGTAGAAGCGTGTGATGTGGTCTGGATAAAAGCTGGAGGCATGTAAGTAAGTATAGCGGTGTCATAAATAAAAAGAGAAGAGTAACAATTTTATGTATGCAGTAACATAAAATCCCTCTTGTGTAGCTGTACTGAATCTTTACCTGTAAGGGGTTAAGAAGCTCAAGTAACCTGGTTGGCACCTGACAAAAAGGAGCAATAATGAAAGATGATACTTTCAAATCTGGGGGGAAGTGGGAAGAGGTTTTGTTTGTGCTCTTTTTGTTTGTTCCCTCTCTGGACAGAGAGAGAGAGAGCGAGCCCAAGCAGGTAAACCATCTTCTGAAAATATACCTGAAATGACACCTCTAAAATTGCAGAAATTTTAAGTAAAGGCAAGGAAATATGTTTTCATAGAATTATAGAATATTAGGGTTGGAAGGGACATCAGGAGGTCATCTAGTCCAACCCCCTACTCAAAGCAGGACCAATCCCCAATTAAATCATCCCAGCCAGGGCTTTGTCAAGCCTGACCTTAAAAACCGCTGAGGAAGGAGATTCCAACACCTCCCTAGGTAACGCATTCCAGTGTTTCACCACCCTCCTAGTGAAAAAGTTTTTCCTAATATCCAACATAAACCTCCCCCACTGCAACTTGTTAGTTTATCTTTTGTTTTAGCTTGTGAATTTTCCCGATGCTAAGAGGGAGTTTTATTTCTGTTTGTAACTTTGAAGTTGAGCCTAGAGGGGAACTCTCTGTGTTTTAAATCTTTTTATTTACCCTGTAAAGTTACCTTGCATCCTCATTTTGAAGGTGTGATTCTTTTACTTTTTTAAAAAATAAAATTCTTCTTTTAAGAACCTGATTGATTTTTCAGTATCCTAAAAACCCAGGGGTTTGGTCTGTGCTCACTTTGTAGCCAAATGGTTAGTATATCATGCTCAAGCCTCTCCAGGAAAGGAGATGAAGGGTCTTGGGGGAATATTTGGTGGAAACAGGGACTCCAACTGGTCCTTTTTCCTGGATTTTTGTCTAAATCACTTGGTTTTGTTAGCAGTACCGTCCAAGGACAAGAAAAGGATTTATGCCTTGGGGAACTTTTAACCTAAGCTGGTAGAAATAAGCTTAGGGGGTCCTTCATGCGGGTCCCCACATCTGTACCCCAGAGTTCAGAGTGGGGAGGGAACCCTGGCAAGCAGTCAGTAGGTTTCCAGAATAAGGGGGTGGTTATGTGACCATCGCTTATTAGCACTGTAGTGTCTAGGAAGTGGACCTGTTTTGTGGAACCAGACAATCTCTACACAAAAAATAAATGGACACAAATCTGACATCAGGAATTATAACATTCAAAAACCAGTAGAACACTTCAATCTCCCTGGTCACTCAATAACAGACCTATAAGTGGAAATTCTTCAACAAAAAAAACTTCAAAAACAGATTCCAACTTGAAACTGCAGAAGTGGAATTAATTTGCAAAATGGACACCATCACATTAGGCTTGAATAAAGTCTGGGAGTGGTTGGGTCATTACAAAAGCTAAACCTAATTTTCCCCATACTAATTTCCCCCTACTGTTACTCACACCTTTTTGTCAACTGTTTGAAATGGGCCACTCTCATTACCACTACAACAGTTTTTTCCCCTCCCTTGGTATCCTACTGTTAATTGAATTGTCTCATTAGACTGACCTCATACTTGGTAAGGCAACTCCCATCTTTTCATGTATTTATACCTGCTCCTGTATTTTCCACTCCATGCATCTGATGAAGTGGATTCTAGCCCATGAAAGCTTATGTCCAAATAAATTGGTTACTCTCTAAGGTGCCACAAGGACTTCTCGTTGTTTTTGCTGATACAACCGCTCTGAAACCTGTAACAATGACTCCAAGATCTTTCTTGAGTGGAACCAGTTAATTTAGTCCCCACATTTTGTCTGTAGTGTTAGGATTATTTTTTCCAATGTACTTTACTTTGCATTTATCAACACTGAATGTCATCTGCCATTTTGTTGCCCAGTCACCCAGTTTTGTGAGATTCATTTGTAACTCTTCACAGACAACTTTGGACTTAACTGTCTTGACAATTTTGTATCGTCAGCAAACATTGCCACTTCACTATTTAACCCACTTGTCCATATCGTTCTTGAATAAGCTGAACAGCACTAGTCCCAGAGCATATTCTTGGGAGACCCCACTGTTTACCATTTCCATTGTAGAAACTGTCAATTTATTCCTACCCTTTGTTTCCTCTCTTTTAACCAGTTACTGATCCATGAGAGGACCTTCCCTCTTATCCCATGACTGCTTACTTTGCTTAAGAGCATTTGGTGAAGGACCTTTCAAGGCTTTCTGAAACTCCAAGCACACTATGTCAACTAGATCACTTGTTTACATGCTCACTGACACCCTCAAAAAATTCTAATAGATTGGTGAGGCATGACTTTCCTTTACAGAAGCCACGTTGACTCTTCCCAGGTAAATCAATTTAATCTATCTGTCTGATAATTCAATTATTTACTTTAGTTTCAAGCAATTTGCCAGGTAATGAAGTTTGTCTTACTGGCCTGTAATTGCCAGGATTGCCTCTGGAGCCTTTTATTAAAAATAGGTGTTACATTAGCTACTCCCTGGTACAGAGGCTGATTTAAGTGATAGGTTACATACCACAGTTAATAGTTCTCCAATTTCATATTTGAGTTCCTTCAGAACTTTTGAGTGAATACCAGCTGGTCCTGATGACTTATTACTGTTTAATTTAACAATTTGTTCCAAAACTTCCTCTCACTGCAATCTGGGACAGTTTCTCAGATTGAGCACCTAAAAAGAATGGCTCAGGTGTGGGAATCTCCCTCACAACCTCTGTAGTGAAGTAAAATAATCGATTTAGCTTCAGGTTTTGCAGGCGCAGGTAATGACCCCCCCCACTCTCCTTTCAAAGCCATGATAAAAACCAGGGGTGCGGGTTCCCAACCCCTGCAGCCACACTCCTTGCTTATGGCTAAAAATATAACCTTCTTTGTCAAATATTTTTGCATACTGGTTAAGTTTTCCTTTATATCCTTTCTCAGTTTGCTAAACTTGCTGTTGCTGCTTATACTTTAAGACACCTTGATAGAGTTAACCTCTCTTGGCTCAGATCTCTGTACCTTCCTAAAAAGAAAAGGAGTACTTGTGGCACCTTAAAGACTTACACATTTATTTGAGAATAAGGTTTCGTGAGCTACAGCTCACTTCATCGGATGCATGCAGTAAAAAATACAACGGGGAGATTTTATATATACAGAGAACATGAAACACGGGTTACCATACACACTGTAACAAGAGTGATCAGATAAGGTGAGCTATTACCAGCGGGGGAACCTTTTGTAGTGATAATCAAGGTGGGCCATTTCCAGCAGTTCACAAGAACGTGTGAGGAACAGTGTGTGTGTGGTGGGTGGGGAATAAACATGGGGAAATAGTTTTACTTTGTGTAATGACACATCCACTCCCAGTCTTTATTCAATATTAAGTTAATTGTGTTAATTGGAATTAATTTGCAAACTGCCAACAAGGAAGGGGTATGAATTTGAGTTAGACACCTGGCTCCTAGGCAGTAGGCTGAGACCCCCCCGCCAAGTTCATTTCACACTAATCCATCATCATTGTTAATGGGGCTGGATTTAACTCTCTGCTGAGTGCGCTCCTTTGCCAGCCTCCCACATCCCAATGCAATACAGGGAGAGATTTCATTTCCTTCACATACCCTTCCCCTGAGCATTTTGTCCATAGAACTCGTAAAGCACATTATACTCCTGTGTGAGAGGGGAAGCTGAGCCACATAGCGAGGTGGAGTGACTCACTCAGGTGCCCACAGTGAGTCTGTATCTGAGCCACAAACAGAACCCATCTCTTTTGATCTCCAGTGCTGCCAGCTAGACCAGCGAGCTAAGTAGCAAACACAACAGAGCAGCAGGTGACTAGTGGGCACCGAACGAGAGACTGCGAGGTAGGGCTTAAGATGGGGAGATTGAAAAGGTAGGGTATGGGCCTGATAAGAGTGTGAGGTTCCATAATGCTCTATGGAAATATGCTTATGAATGTAACATATCTCTGCAAAGATTATGATCTACTGAATATATTCATCTTATTTCTATGCATGTATTATTTTTGTATTCAAAGTTATGAATATTGGCTGTGTAGTTGTTTGATTTTAAGTAGCCTTAGTAAGGCATTTGGTCAGCTTCTTTAGAAAGGAATTTGCAAGTTCCCAATCAAGAAACACTTAACGGACAATGGATCTTGGAAGACTCCAATCCACATAAGAAGTCTACCTGAGGACATTCAAGGTAGCATGTGAACAATGCCTGCTACCTGTAAGTTCTGAATCATATGTGGACATGTGACTTGCCCATGTGACTCTAAAAGTCCATTTTGTAGCTGGATTCTACACAGGAGGAGGGAGGGGTGTCCGCCCACAAGACAAGGTCCCCTCCATTTTGTCTTCAGCTGGCTCAAGAGATAGCCTCTCCACCCCCAAAGGATACCTGGAAAGAAACTAGAACAAAGGACAGTAACCACGAGGGTGTGAGTGATTGCTGGACCAAGACTAGAAGAAGACTAGTCTATAAAAGAAGCTTACTGGAACATCTCTGAGGATGAGATTTCATCTGTAATCACTTTCTTACTGTATTAGGTTTAGACTCATGTGTTTCATTTTATTTTATTTGATACTTTACTTTGTTCTGTCTGTTATTACTTGGAACCACTTAAATCCTACTTTTTGTATTTAATAAAATCACTTTTTACTTATTAATCAACCCAGAGTATGTATTAATACCTGGGGGGGCGGGGTGCCAAACAGCTGTGCATATCTCTCTATCAGTATTATAGAGTGCGAACAATTTATGAATTTATCCTTTATAAAGGTTTAGGTTGGACATTAGGGAGAAAACTTCCTGTCAGGGTAGTTAAGCAATGGAACTAATTGCCTAGGAAAGTCATGGGATCTCTGTCATTGCAGGTTTTTAAGAAAAACCATCATCTGTCAGAGATGGGCTAGGTAATACTTAGTCCTGCCCTGAGTGAAGGGGACTGGATTAGAAGACCTCTCGAGGTCCCATCCAGTTCTACACTTCTGTGGTTGTGGTACAGAACACTGCAGTGCATCTCCTCAGCATGGGATACTGTGAACCCATCACACCTGTCCTCTGTTCCCCAAACTGGCTTTCTATATAATATGGAGTCAAAGTGAAAGTGTAGGTCCTTATTTTCATGGCACTTAATGGCCTGCACTCAGGATATCTCCCGGGATGGAGACTGGTTGACAATACCAGTCCTCTGGCACAATGGAACTTTCTACCATCCGGGCAAAGCTTGTCTATACAGGAGCCAGAGCTTTCTTGGGGGCTGGTATGAGACTGTGGAAAAAATGCCCCACCCCAAGAACTAAGGACCAACCCAAACCTTCCCCCCACCCTTCCACTGCAAGTGCCAGGCACACTTCTCCTTCTCTAATATAGACATAGAGTGGCATGGCCATATATAAAACCTACCAAAACATGGCATTCCACTACAGACACTTCTCCCCTGGGGGAGAAGACTGGAGTGAGAGAACAAACCACACGTGACAGATATGCATCATGTTGCTTAATGCTTTCTTATCTGAGGGTGACCTGAGGGTAGCCAAGACCCTGTATGGAACTGCATTGATTGATGCTGTGCTCGGACCAAGGAGCGCCACTGAGCAAGTCCCATGCACAGAACGTGTCCACAACCAGTGAGACTCTCAACCTAGTTCTGTCAAATGGGACCTTGTTAGTGACATAGTCCACATCTGCTGCTTCCACTTGCTCCTGAATAGGAGCCAAGAGGGTTGCAATACAAAGAGTCCAACTATGTTCACTCCTCACACAGCCAAAGCACCAGGCAATTCCAGACTCTCTCTTTGCTGAGACAAAATAGTCACTTTGGTCCTTGGGTCTGAGTGTATCCAGTGGAAATGAAATATGATCAAACTCCTCAACTTCAGGAGGGGGAGCTGTCTGAAAGTCATTTGAGGAAGCAGAAACAAAGGAATAGTATTTTAATAAGCATCATACCAATTAATTGGCAATATTTTCCTCCGAGCACCAGTCATTCCAGAAACTTGAGGCACTTTACCAGCATGAATGAGCACAACCTCCTGGTGTTTAGTTATATGATGTCATCCCCTTATTTTACAGATAGATACAGCCCTCAGTTAGTTACCTTACCCATGATCATTCAGGAAATGAGTAGCATTGCTGGGAACAGAACCCAGGAGTCCTGGTGCCCAGATAACAGCTCTCCCTAGCCAGTCAGGGAAGTCTCTGCTCACATCTGTTGAAACTTACTGGAAGGCTTCTTCTGTTTCAAATCATCTAGCAGCAGGCCATTGCCTATTAGTCTCACTCACACACACACACACACACACACACACACACACACACACACACACACACAAAACTATACCAACCGATACCTTTGGCTTACTAGCTGCCTCCCCACCATGTTAGCCTCTCAATACCATGAATGATTTCCCATCCTTCAGCATGTGGGGCCCAGCAGATCTGCTAGCACAGAGTGTGAGTAATTTCACCAGCGAAGGGGCAGTAAATGAATGTACACATTTGCTCTGGCTTATCAGTGTTATCCAATTTCCTGTCCTAGGTATTTCTGAATGGCAGCCAATTGCATTGATTAAACATTCATCTGCTGGGGCTTCGTGAATGCCCTTGACACTGATGCACAGGAACTCCCTGGAAGCACTGGTCTCAACAGCCCTCCATGGTATAGTGAAGACCCTGTGGCCTCAAGGGTGACTCTAGGAATGGAGTTGATGCCACAAGGCATCATTGCACACAGAATATGAGAAGGGATCAGCTTTTGCTTACCATTTACTGGAGTTGGTAATAGAGGTAAATGGCTCTGGGTCTCATTAGTAAGCCTGGGAAGCCACCAGTGCCTTATGGTTAAACTGGGTTGTTTAGGCACATTTTACATACAGTGAAATAGCTGTAGGGCTGGAGTCAGGACTACTGGGTTTTATTCCCAGAGCTGAAAGTGACTTATTAATACTATTATTTGTGGTACAGTAGTGGCCAGAGTCTGAACTCATATTGGAACCACATTGTGCTAGGCGCTGTACGTACAGATGGTGTGAGACTGTCCCTGGCCCAAAGAGCTCCCAGTCTACCTTGGAAAAGGGTATGGGAGGGGAGCAGAACTGAAGCTATAGCAGGTCATGGCGGAGCTTGCTCCCAGCTGTATCCACTGGGCCACACTGCCTCTCTGACTAGCTCCTTGTGTGACCTTGGGCAAGTCAGTTACCCCTCCTGAGCCTCAGTTTATTGCACCTGTAACATTATTACCACCAGAAACAAGGGATCCTCTCCGCACTGGGGAGAAGAGGAAGAGGCCATAGCTGCAGCGTGGCCCAGAAAGACAGGAGCACTCTTCAGCAGTGGCTAAGCTGCTATTAGCCAGCTGAGTTTAACGTCTGATGGTACAATAATATACTAAATCCAATCACCATTGCAGGGTCTTCCTATCTTGGGGCCCTAGTCCTTGCCCTATTTCCCTGTGGTGAGTTTTACTGTGTCTAGATCTGCTGATGAGCCTGCAACTGCACACACATATAAAGGCAGTCTAGTCCAGCTGCCAAGTGCAGCCCGGAAGCCTAGAGGCCACATGAACCAAACCCTTCACAAATGGCCACTTAGTTGCATCCTCTACATTTCTTCCCAACTTCAAGGTGCCCAACTTCAGAGGTCTAGGGCCAGATATTCAGGGGCACTGAGGCCTCACAAATTCTGCTGGACTCAACAGGAGTTGAAAATCCTCAGCAGCTCTGAAAATCAGGACCTAGATATCTCATGTTGGACCCCAAATCACAAGCCATTTGAGAAAATGTTGGCCAGCCTCTTTGTAATAGGGTAGCCTGTTCCTATAAGGGCTGGCATCCAAAGCTGGCCAGCCCTGTACCATTAGCCCTGGCTGCCACATCTAGTGGAACCAGCTGAGTCTGGAGGAGTTGATTTTCCTATAAAGAGTTGCAGGAAGCTGTGGGGGGGATGGTTAGGGAGACAGATTGCAGAATTGGTTGAGCAGATTCCAGCAGGGAACCCTGAGATCTCAAGCAAAGACTCCAGGCAGGAAGGCCTGGGAGACCCCCAGCAGAAGGCTGGGAGCAGGGATTCGATGAGGATCTGAGAACCTTTTGTTTGGAATATTTTGTTACTTTGATACATCCAGCCCCGGGGAGCAGTGCTGCTGAACTTGAGAAGAGTTGAACTTGAGATGTTTTTGATTGAGAAAAGTGTGGATATTGAGGCAGAGCTGCTATACAGTCTCTTAAGGCCATGAGGGGGCGCTTGGCCCATCTCCACCCTGGTATTGACATTCCCATTGGCGATTGGTGTGAGAAAAGCTCGGCTCCTGAGGCTGACTCCTCAAACAGGCCCTGTTTCAGCACAGCATTTAAGCAAATCTTAACTTTAAGCATTGGCATAACCCTGCTCATACGTAGTGAAGGATTAACGTGTATTTGTGACCCCTTGGCCTTTAAGATTCCCTATTGCCCCACCCCTCATGTAGTTCATTTATAGCAGTGCAAAGCAGGTATTGGTAGTATTTCATGCCCACTTGGCACTGAGGTAAATGACTGCACAGGTGCAGTGTGCTAGTGAATTGTGCCCATTAACTTCAAAGGAACATAAACAGGTGCTTAGAATTGAGCCTGTTCTTAAGCCCCGTGCTGCGGAGGGATGAGATTCCTTGCACACCTAAAGGTAAGCATGTGTTTAAGTACTTTGCTGGATCAAGGCCAAAAATTAAAACTCCAAGATACTCTAGCCCGTGTGCAATACAATTTGAAATTGCAAAGAGGTTCTATGGAAGCAGTTTGAATGTTCTCTGAGTGCTTTTGTGTGTCCCTGCTCCGAGGACAGGGAGGGCACTGTTACAGGAGTCCCTTACTTTGTAGCCAGCTGGAACAGAGACTGATCATAGAATATCAGGGTTGGAAGGGACCTCAGGAGGTCATCTAGTCCAACCCCCTACTCAAAGCAGGACCAATCCCCAAACAAATCATCCCAGCCAGGGCTTTGTCAAGCCTGATCTTAAAAACTTCAAAGGAAGGCGATTCCACCACCTTCCTAGCTAACGCATTCCAGTGTTTCATCACCCTCCTAGTGAAAATGTTTTTCCTAATATCCAAACTAAACCTCCCACACTGCAATTTGAGACCATTACTCCTTGTTCTGTCATCAGCTACCACTGAGAACAGTCTAGATCCATCCTCTTGGGAACCCTCTTTCAGGTAGCTGAAAGCAGCTATCCAATCCCCCCTCATTCTTCTCTTCCGCAGACTAAACAATCCCAGTTCCCTCAGCCTCTCCTCATAAATCATGTGTTCCAGCCTCCTAATCATTTTTGTTGCCCTCCGCTGGACATTTTCCAATTTTTCCACTTCCTTCTTGTAGTGTGGGGCCCAAAACTGGACACAGTACTCCGGATGAGGCCTCACCAATGTCGAAGAGAGGGGAATGATCATGTCCCTGGATCTGCTGGCAATGCTCCTACTTATACATCCCAAAACGCCATTGGCCTTCTTGGCAACAAGGGCACACTGTTGACTCATATCCAGCTTCTCGTCCACTGTAACCCCGAGGTCCTTTTCTGCAGAACTGCTGCCAAGCCATTCAGTACCTAGTCTGTAGCGGTGCATGGGATTCTTCCATCCTAAGTGCAGGACTCTGCACTTGTCCTTGTTGAACCTCATCAGATTTCTTTTGGCCCAATCCTCTAATTTGTCTAGGGCCCTCTGTATCCTATCCCTACCCTCCAGCATATCTACCACTCCTCCCAGTTTAGTGTCATCTGCAAACTTGCTGAGGGTGCAGTCCACACCATCCTCCAGATCATTAATGAGCCGCGGTGTGTTGGGTTTCCTTTGAGGATCAAATGATCCCTCTGAACTGTGGGGAAGGTTTCAATGAGGCTTTCCACATGGCTTTCAGATGTCAGTTTCACACCCCTACCTGCACTGAAGAAGTTCTGCCCCATGCAGTGGAGGTGGCAGCCAGGCGTGTGAGACCTTGCAAATTGCAAGGGAAGAGGGAAGGAGCTCTGCAACAATTGGCTGCAGAGCCACTACAGTGAGCCAGCAGTAGAGACCAATATGCTTCCTATGGGAGCTGTGAGACATACATTCACACAGCAGACAAGGGCAAGGGGGAGGAGGCAGTGAATTTCAGACAGCTGTGCTCATATGGTCTATGCAGACAAAGTTAATTAATGGATGAGTGCTTTGCCTGAGTTCAAATCTGGCTGTCATACTGACCAGCATCCTACCGCCCCACATTTCAACATCATTTGTAGTTCCTTGGAAGAAACGCGGTCCTGGAATAGTGGGGAGGCTGCATGGCCGATGAAGGCGCATTGCCAGATCTGTGTGTGGGGAGCTCAGCACTTAAATAGCAGGGAGCTCTGGGGCTGGATTCAGTTGCATTGCCAGAGCTTTGGGATCTGAGCAGAGTTGGGATCTGAGCAGTGGAGTAGCAAGGGGCATCGGGGCTGGACTGAGGTGCATCAGCAGAACTGTGCCGTGGCAGGTTGCCCGGTACCTGGTTGTGTCGTTGGCTTTCCCTTTCCTTTACCTTAGAATGTATTTCGCTCTAAGTGCCCAATTGCCCCACTATGAGAACACTCCTGGGGCACCTTGTGGAGTTGTTTTCACTTTCTTCCATCACGGCTGATGTTTGCTCTCATGCTTCCCCCCACCCCCAACAGGGCCCAAATCCCTACACAAGAACACCCTGAGATCTTGGACAGGATTCAAAGGGTCATCGTGTGCCTCTGGGCCTCCATGGTTACTCTCTAGGTCCCTGGCTAACATGGGCCTTGGGGTGGATTTCACCTGCTGACCTAGACATAAAGGCCTCAGTGCCCTATTGCCAAGCTCCTGAGCCACGCAGTGCCAATGTCCCTGCCCCACTTAGCAAAGTAAATGGGTGTAACACCACATCTGGCACATAGCAGTCAAGGCACAGAACACCTCTTCCTTGCTGGCTGATGACGATGCTGGAGGGACGTCTCTGAGAAGGAGAATGAAATCCATGTTTAAAGCCGTCAGACATTATCTTCTGCCTCTCAGACCTGTCAGACAGGGGTCTCCCATGCCAGCCCAGTGAGCCAGCTGGGATGGCTGGAGGTCTCTGGCACATACCTGCAAAGGCAAATCAATGAGGAATTTCAGGGGAGGGGGTAGGTGGAGACACTCCATAATTACTGGCCACAGAACTTTTTCAATATGGAAGTAATTGCCATTTTCACTCAGATTTCTCCAACGAGGGGGAAAAACCTAGGAAATGAAATGGAAAAGAACTTTGTTAATGCAACAATCAGTGGCAAACGTCTTATACAAATGATGGCAAGTGTTTGTTTGAATCCTTGAACTCATTTGCTTCAACTCTGTTTGTCATGCAAACATTCCAGGTATATGTGTGGACAAACTTGGAGAAAAGCAAATTTTGAGCTTGAGCTTCTAGATTGCCAGCTGCAAAATTTCCCCTCAAATATGCCATTGAAAATCCATGCTGTAGTTAGCCATTAGTTGAATATTAGAGATCAGGAGGAGATGTAACCATGGTTGGAGGAAATTATCCCATATCTGCTACTGTAGGGTTCTGACCTCTTCCTCTGAAGCAACAGAGAGAGGTGACTGGGCTAGATGGACCATACATCTGACACAAAAAGAAAAGGAGTACTTGTGGCACCTTAGAGACTACCCAATTTATTTGAGCATGAGCTTTCGTGAGCTACAGCTCACTTCATCGGATGCATACCGTGGAAACTGCAGCAGACTTTATATATACACAGAGAATATGAAACAATACCTCCTCCCACCCCACTGTCCTGCTGGTAATAGCTTATCTAAAGTGATCATCAGGTTAGGCCATTTCCAGCACAAATCCAGGTTTTCTCACCCTCCACCCCCCCCACACAAATTCACTCTCCTGCTGGTGATAGCCCATCCAAAGTGACAACTCTTTACACAATGTGCATGATAATCAAGTTGGGCCATTTCCTGCACAAATCCAGGTTCTCTCACTCCCTCACCCCCCTCCAAAAACCCACCCCCATACACACACAAACTCACTCTCCTGCTGGTAATAGCTCATCCAAACTGACCACTCTCCAAGTTTAAATCCAAGTTAAACCAGAACATCTGGGGGGGGGGGGGTAGGAAAAAACAAGAGGAAATAGGCTACCTTGCATAATGACTTAGCCACTCCCAGTCTCTATTTAAGCCTAAATTAATAGTATCCAATTTGCAAATGAATTCCAATTCAGCAGTTTCTCGCTGGAGTCTGCTGCAATTTCCACGGTATGCATCCGATGAAGTGAGCTGTAGCTCACGAAAGCTCATGCTCAAATAAATTGGTTAGTCTCTAAGGTGCCACAAGTACTCCTTTTCTTTTTGCGAATACAGACTAACACGGCTGTTACTCTGAAACCTGACATCTGACACAGTGTGACAATCTTGTGTTCCTTTCAGTTTCTTCTTCAGTGAGCATTGGAAGCAGTAGTGGGGAAGTTGTCTGAATTATTTCCATTAAGCAGATTCCCCTCCCCTCTCCATGGAATGGTGAATAAATGGCCAGGCTGAGTCACGAGAGCCCCGGTCACGCTTCCTTTTCATCATGGTCTATTATAAGCCCCACATGCTCATGCGGGTGCTAAGCAATCTGCTGTTTCCCTGATTTGAAAATTCACTTTCTAGGAAATTGGATTTGTAGCGCTCAGCAGTATTAATCTTTCTTGCTGCTGCTTGTATCCATTTATCTTGCACAAATAGACTTAATCTGCATGTGGTTCACTCAGCGGCTGACCTCGATGGGTTTTGTTATTGAAAGAACCAGAGCTCTGTAGAGCTTTTAAAAAAAATCTAAAATTGCTTTGCTGTGACTCAGGTATAAGCATGTGCTCTATTAGCTAGGGGCCAACAGGCTTCCTGAGAGTAGTCTGCAATCCAGACATCTCCAGACACTCTCTGGGCTTAAAGGATTCCTGATTTTGCCTGAAGAATTTCACTAGATTAATAGGTTTCAGAGTAGCAGCCGTGTTAGTCTGTATTCGCAAAAAGAAAAGGAGGACTTGTGGCACCTTAGAGCCTAACCAATTTATTTGAGCTTAAGCTTTCGTGAGCTACAGCTCACTTCATCGGATACATTCAGCGGAAAATACAATGGGGAGATTTAAATACATAGAGAACATAAAACAATGCATGTTACCGTACACAGTGTAACCAGAGTGATCACTTAAGGTGAGCTATTACCAGCAGGAGAGCGGGCGGGGGGAACCGTTTGTAGTGATAATCAAGGTGGGCCATTTCCAGCAGTTGACAAGAATGACTGAGGAACAGGGGAGGGTGGGGAGGAGGGACAAACATGGGGAAACAGCTCCACCCCGTGCAATGACCCATGCACTCCCAGTCTCCACCCAAGCTTGAGTGAGTGACCAGAGTGAGTTAGTCTGCTACAGGGAGCCCTAGGGAGAAGACTGACTTCCTAGGGGGCACCTGACGGGCTGCTAGGACTTACAGCCCCCACCAACGCACTGATGAAGGAGCAGCCAAGCTGTGGACTGTCAAGCCACTGTGAGGAGTGGCTGGATTCTTGTTGGAGGAGTCCCCTGGAAGGGGGGGGGAACTGGATGGTGATATGTCCGGAGGGCTGCCATGAAGCAAACGCCGAGAGAAAGGAGCTATTATGGGTCTGCAGGCGGAGGCGAGGACGGGAGCCACCACCACCTGAGGGCATACCCACTGGGACTGAGCTAATTCCCAAAACACCCAGCAGGAGATGAGTGAGTGACCCCCATGACACGTGGTGGAGAATGCGGGCACATGGTCACCCCCAATTTGAGGGGAGGATTGAGCACTGAGAGAGGATTGCCCAGGAATAACATTTTGAGAGACTCAGAGACTATGGAACTGGAATACGAGGAAGCCTTCTTTGCAAAGGGCTTGTGTATCCTCCTGGTATAGGCACAAGAGAAGCAGCCCCCACAGAAAGAGGGACTGTAGGCACTGCTTAGGCAGCTATTCAAAGACAGTATGAGGCCCAAGAGTACCTGCAGACTTATATAGCCAAGGTAGCCAAGCAGCATCTGTGTAAACTCCAGCTGCTACAGAAGGAGATCCAGAGAAGTTGCAGGTATAGAGAGGGAAGGGAGGATGCCAAGGCCAGAAGCATGGAAGTGGAGAAGGTTCCTTGTTATACCTGTCGGCAACTGAGACCCGGGAGGAGTGAATGCCCTTATTGAGCGGAAAAGGGGAAGCCCAGGAGAGCCCCACCTGTGAAGAGAACAGGGTGGGGATGGGCGTGTTGCCCCTGTGGGCAACAGGGGCACTTGACGAAACAGGGCCTGGACAAGAGCCACAGAGACAGGCCTAGCCCAGAAGATCTTGATGAAGAGATCGGCAGGGTAAGACCCAGAGCTAGGCGGAATCAGAAGAGGCGCCCAGAAAGTGGACCACCAAAAGAAACATTGCCCTCTTAACGAGAAATGGGCTAAGAAAGGGATGTCCAGGAACCAGGAGAAGTCGGGGACGGACCAAGGAGATGGGCCAATGAGGACTGTGGCAGAGAGTGATCTCCCACACCAGTATGGGGTGGTCGGGAGAAGATAAATGAAGAGTCTGTGATGGAGAGGACCCAAGAGGAGACGGGGCGAACCCAGGGGCACAAGACACTGCTGCAGAGTCCACGACTAAGGAAGAAAAGGGACTGGGGGACCTCCAGGGGCAGGTGCAAGAGGTGCAGAGGAGACTAGCAGCTGCAGAAGAAGAAGCCCTGCAAGCATAAGAGGGGAGCTTCGAGTTCCAGAGAACCCAGGTCCAATACGCCAAAGAAGAGAGGGAGAATATCCGCTACCTCTTAAAAGTAGTAGAGGAAGAGAGGGATGAACTTTGGGCCCAGCTTCAGGAGATGCAAAGCCAGAGACAACAGAAACCCAGAGGGCTGTAGACTTGAGGGAGAGGCCCTGCCCTAGCCCTGAGAGGGTTAAAACCAGCCTAGGGAGGCTGACCGGCAGACAGCTACAGGCTGGACGGGAAACAGCCAATTAGGGCAGCAACTGGACTAGCCAAACTGAGCCCAGCCAGCCCACTCCTTGCAGCAGCTTGGCAGTCCACAGCTGGGCCATTCCTTCAGTGTATGTATAGTGAGAGACACAAAGGTCTAGCTAAGGTGACAGATAGATAGATGATCAGGGGTATGTGTGATGAGAGATAGATGGAGAGATGTATGTATAGTGCTAGATCATAGAATCATAGAATATCAGGGTTGGAAGGGACCTCAGGAGGTAATCTAGTCCAACCCCCTGCTCAAAGCAGGACCAATCCCCAATTACATCATCCCAGCCAGGGCTTTGTCAAGCCTGACCTTAAAAACCTCTAAGGAAGGAGATTCAACCACCTCCCTGGTAACGCATTCCAGTGTGGGGCCCAAAACTGGACACAGTACTCCAGATGAGGCCTCACCAATGTCGAATAGAGGGGAACGATCACGTCCCTCGATCTGCTGGCTATGCCCCTACTTATACATCCCAAATGCCATTGGCCTTCTTGGCAACAAGGGCACACTGTATGACCAGCAGTTCCTTTATCTCCATCCAAGAGGTCTTCTCTGAGACCTCGCTGGGCTACCGGTCTTCTACCAGGACCTCTTCTGGACCTAGAAACTGGTTTTGGCCACCAGGCCCGTGGCGACCACCGAGGGGGCAGATCTCCTCGCGGAACCTCTGCCACACAACCCCCAGCTCCCTGTGCCGGTGGCAGAGTCCCCCTCGGTGCACCAGAGGTTGGTGCTGGCAGAAGTCACCAGAGTCTGAGACCTCCTGGACCATGACCGGGGAGACTGGCTGGATCCCCTGACACTCTCTCAACGCATGGGGCACTCCAGACCTTGTGCTCCCCAGCACGTACTTCAGGAGGCGAGGGCTGCTTTACCACCCACTACTCGGATCTTCCTCAACCGGGTCCTGTGAGAGGGCACACCACACCCACCCTGCATCTCAGGCCCTCTGGACCTTTTCATTGGGCCCGTGCCCCATGGCCCTGCCAGGCCATTCCACCCCTTTACCGCAAGCCGGCTGCATGACTTGCAGCCAGTTTGGTTCCAGACCGTGCTAAGAAAACATCTGTACATGCTCGTGCTCCACGCTCTTCATGTCCTCACCTTTGTGTTCTGCCCCAGCACGAAGTGGCAGGACCTCTTGCCACCTCTGGAGGGTGAGGAATCCCGGTGGGCCAGCCTATATACTACCCTGGTCCTGAGGCCCGCCAGGGACATCAGCTGGTGGCTCCTTCAGAGAGCTGTGAGCACAAGCATGTACTTGACGCGGTTCACTCCCTTCCCAGACACCTGCCCGTTTTGCAGCATGAGGGAGGCCCTGGCGCACGTTTATCTGGAGGGCACCAGGTTGCAGCCCCTATTCCAGCTCCTCTTGGACATCATGTTATGTGTTTGGTTGCACTTTTCCCCTCACCTGTTCCTCTACGCACTCCCCATCCATGACCCCACAAAGTCGCTGGACCTCCTTGTCAACCTCCTCCTAGCCCTGGCCAAAATGGCCATCTACAAAACCAGGGAGAGGAGGTTGGCCAACGGGGTTTCCTGCAACTGCAGGGCCTATTTCCACTCCTCAATCCGTTCACGCATCCGGGCAGAGTTCCTCTGGGCGGCATCCGCTGGCTCCCTTGACACCTTCGAGGAGCAGTGGGCACTGTCTGAGGTTCTCTGCTTGGTGTCCCCGTCTGGTTCCCTTCGTTTAGCCCTGTGACCTCACTCCCGTTCCTGTTATCTCCTGAGTTGTCCCACACAATTATTTGGTATCCTGGACCTGTGGATCCTCCCCTTAGGCGGGGGCAGGTCCTTTTAGCAGTCGGCTTCTTCCTGCCCACTTCCTGGGTCCCAAAAGGACTACTCTACTGTACCCAACTGGCATGGCTCTATCATAGCAGATATATAGGTTAGTGTCCATATAGTGATGATAGATAGATAGATACCCACTTTAAATACTGGGCCTGTGGTTGCTACTGTCCTGCAAAAATAATGAAGTGACTTGCCCAAGATCTGTGGCAGAGTCAGGCCCTGGACCCAGATCTCCTAAATCCCACTGAGTGCCCTACCCAGGAGATTCTCCTGACTCCCCACTGTGGCCATCACTGCAATACTTATGTGCCAGACCGTGGAGGATCTGGTGCTCTCTCATTACATTCCTCCCCAACTCCCTCCAACCATACTCCTGCTGCTCCCGTGTTCTACCCCAAACATGCCTGCTCTTCTTTGCAGCATCATGCTTTGCTGGGCTTTGCAATTGGCAGTGCTACCCTACAACATGCAAACCATCACCTCTCCAGGCCTGAGATCTGCATGTACTTTACCTGTATTCAAAATGATCCTTTCTGAAGGTGCTTAGTCCTACCATGGAGCAAGGAGCTGGGGAACGGACAGAGTGGAGGAGCAAAAGAAAAGCGAGCTGTAATGAGGCTGGTTCGGCGGGACCCAACTGAGAGTGCCAATTCAGGACAAATTGCTTCAAGCAGGGTAGTTACAGTCCAAGGCTGGGGTTTCTATGCACACCAAGGCAAATCAAACCAGGCAAGCAGAGCAGACTTTGGTCTCACCTCACTGGCTAACCACAAGTCACACAAGCAATTCCCTTAGACACTCCAGTTTCCCAGTATCTCCACCAGGGCCACTCCTTATGGGGATGAATGGTTATGAAAACCAATACCCCAGTAAAAGAAAAAAGGTTCTCCCAATCCCAAAGGACCAAGCCCCAGACCCAGGTCAATATACAAATCAGATCATACCCACAAATCATGCTGTTGCCAATCCTTTAGACTCGAAAATCTAAAGGTTTATTCATAAAAAGAAAAAGATATAGATGCGAGCTAGAATTGGTTAAATGGAATCAATTACACACAGTAATGGCAAAGTTCTTGGTTCAGGCTTGCAGCAGTGATGGAAGAAACTGCAGGTTCAAATCACATCTCTGGAGTACGTCCACAGCTGGGATGGGTCTTTCAGTCGTTTGTTCAAAGCTTCAGTGTAGCAAAGTTCCTCCAGAGGTAAGAAGCAGGATTGAAGACAAGATGGAGGAGCTGCAGCAGCTTTTTATATTCTCTTGCTATGTGGTATTTCTTTCTTTGTCCCAAGGACAAGCTGTCCATCACATGGTCTGGAAAAACCTCAGAGTTCTGTCCATAGGCAAGAATACTCTGGGAGATTGTGTCAAAAGCTTTGCTAAAGTCAAGTCCACCGCTTTCCCCTCATCCACAGAGCCAGTTATCTCATCATAGAAGGCAATTAGATTAGTCAGGCATGACTTACCCTTGGTGAATCCATGCTGACTGTTCCTGATCAAATCCAAGCAGATTTTGGCCCAAGTTTACACACAGGATTCTTTTTACTAATTACCAACCTTATAAACTCAGCTTGGGCCCTGAGAGGTAGGTGGTGTGTGTATTCCTTCTTATGCATCATCTTTGGAAACCTACTCCAAATGAGAGATAACTAAGGGATGTCTATGTGAATCTGATTTTGGGTCAGGATCACAGGCGATGACAAGAGGAGAAAAGACCCTAGCTTGTACTTCAGCTCCCAGATTGGCTTTCCAATGATGGCATCTTGTAAACTGAGCTAATGCTGAGATGGAGTCCTTAGGCCAAAACCTGCCTGGGTTTATGTAGTGACCACCATCCTGCTCATGACCAGTGACTGAAGTTAAAACACCTCATGCTATAGGACTAGCCCCCCCCACCCTCCAGCTAAGAGCTGCACCAGCTCTCATCCTCTGTGGGTTGGGCAGCGAGAAGGGACATGTCACCTTCACTGAAAATTGGTGTAATGGGGTAGTCTGCCCTTAAGGGTAGTGGACAGGTCTGGTCTTAGGGAAAATAGCACGCTGGGTAAATTTTTATTTTGGAGCCCCATATCCCTGTGGGCTCTCCCCCCGCCCCATTGTTCATGACTCCCTCCACCCCAAGTTCCCCTCCCACATTGCCCCTGACCCCCACAGGCTCCAAGGTTGGCCAGGGGTGACTCTATGGGCGGGGAGTGGGGTAGGAGCAGGAGCTGTGGCAGCTGCAGATGGCAGTGGAGCAGGGCTGAAGGAGCACCCCCACTTCGGAGGAGTTACCTGGCTGGGGTCAGGCTGTAATTACTTGACAGTAGGCACTGAGACTCAAAACGTTAGTTCTTTTATAAACCATTCCAACACAAATTGTCATGGTCATGTGTCCAAATATACAAAGTAAATACCCCTAAATCAAGCTCTAGTAAGTTCTCAGGCAGCGGTTTTCTTACTATCCCGAGATGTACATTTCAATTATTACTGATGGAAGTAGTTTTTGTTGCTTTGTGCGCATGTAGTAAAGTAGATGTTTACTGATAAAAATCGAATTCTTCCAAGCCTATTTATAACCTGGGTGAATATACACAGCATGTAGGTCAGTTTAAAATGTGGTCCATGGATTACGCCTACCATTTCTACAGGTTGCAATCTATCCCCAACCAGCACAAGACTGCCCCTTGCAATATAGAACCGGTGTTTTCCCTTGTCTGCTTTCAACCAGCCTGACCACTGGGATTGCCATTCCCATTCCCAAACCTGTTCTATGAGGTGTCCCCATGAGATGAAGGGTAGGGGTGAGGGCAAATGTCAAGGCTGGCACTTTGAGTGCAGAAGATGGGGGTCCGCAAAGGACTTTTAAAATTAATACTGGCCACTCCAGGCTTGTATTAAACTTCCAAGGTTACAGCTTTTCTCTGACTTTGGATTGGTAGATGTTGCCACCACCCAAGTACAGAACCCTTTTGAGAGACCAGGAAGGTGCACTTGGGAATTCCTTCCTGTGGGGTACCCTTAAGACCTTTCACCCATCCCGTTCAGAGAAGAGCTGAGAAAGAGTGGGGGGGAAAGGAAATCAGCTGTTGCCACCAGCTAATTAAACATGTGCACTAACCTCTTAAGACACAAAAATCCAATTCCGTTACTAAAAAAGGTAAATTTTATTAATAAAAAAAGAAAGAAAATACATCTGGGAACTTAGGCTTTTGCTAGATTAAAACAAACAAAAAACCTACAAGGATTAAGCATTAAGAATAGCTTTCTTGAAGTCCATCTTAAAGGTTACAAGCAAAATAAAAGCACTTCGGTTAGCACAGAGGAATCCACAAGCCATAATGAAACAAAAGTAATAAACCTAATTGCGTCTTCCTAGACATTTCCTGATCTACTTACATATCTGGGGTTTTAAATGAGTAGTTTCTAGGTATTATACTGTGAGGGAAAATTAACAGGACATAAAACTCAGGTCAAGGTTCTGACTTTGGTCAAGCTTGCCTGCAGGCCGTAAACTGAGATCCTGCTTGCTTATGTGTGTCAAGCGGTAGGAGAAGTCACAGTGGGAAGTCCCAAAAATGGAACAGTGGTTTTCCGTGCATAAGGGGCATGAAGGGGCAGGATTGAAAAGTCTCCAGATAGAACAAATTTGCAATAGTGAAGCTTATGAAATATATAACCGCAACAGTTGTGTTGGAAAGGTCGCTGACCGCAAAAGAACAGATAGTGAGTAACAGGAGGGGGCCTAGATGGGGAGACGCTTGTTTTTGCTTTGGACCAGTATTGATTTTGCAATGTATTCCAAATAAGGTAATTAATACGGAAATATGTGTAATTTGTCTGTGGTTTTAACCTTTATAAGCTGGTTAAAGTTTAAGAAGGGCAAAGCAGCTATGGCTGACTCTCCCTGTATACATATGCTTGAATAAAGGTCGCCTCAGGCGGGTTCTGATTCCAACTTAACACGTGGTCAATTTTCCACCACAATATTGATGACTTTTTTCATACCTGGCCCAAGCTCTTTACAGCATATCTGTTCTGTCCCTTCTCTCTGGGAGAACAACCACAGACAGACAAAAGTGGAGGGTTTGTTTCACTTTTAAAAAGTGGCTCTTTTCTCACTGGCTCTTTTGGCCAGGTGCCCAGTCACTTCCTTTTACCTATGCATAGCAGTGACACTTTTTAACGCTTTACAGGTAGAGCAATTAGAGGACAGTTACTAAGAGGGATTTTTATAGCTACTGCCTGTCTGGGTGTCCATAAAAGGGAGCTACCCCTACACCATTTTCATTTATCACAGCAAAAGAGGGAAGAAATACAAACATGGTGAATTACCTCATATCCTGTCAAGCAGGACAGGGGGTGAAAAAGACACAGGCTGAGGTATTCAAAGATGCCCACTTCACATTAAAATGAATGAGGAGAGTGTCTGCATCACATGGGCTGTTTAAAAAATTTCAGCCACAACCTTTATTTGCAGCAGAACGGGAGGTTGTTCCTACACCTGCATCATATCAATCTGACAATCCAAAGGGCCCAACAGTGGGAGGAGACACTGTGGCTCTCACCAAGGCTGGGTACACTGCTCTGATATGACTGAAAGATAGATTGGAGGAAAATATGAAGGTGAAGTTCAGAACATGCCCATCCATATTCCTTCAAAGCTCCAAGGGAAGAGATGACAGAGCTAAGCATTTGTTTCCTTGATCTGGTGAATTTTAAAAAGACAGACAAAAGACAAAACCAGCACCGTCGCTTTCAGGTATGTGTAGGTATGAAAGGAAATGGAAAACTAGCCATTTTACCACTTGCTCTCGCACTGAAGAATGCTTTGGAAGCTGCTTTTTCTCTTGTCTTGCTGCCTCTATTCCCTTGGGCATGTGTAAAACTAGTTTTGTAAGCCCTTGTTTACACTACAAAGTTTTGTCAATAGAAGACAACTTTTGTCAACAGAACAGTGGATGCATACACACTGAGCTGTGACTTTTGGTGGCAAAAATGCCCTGTTTTGGCGATAAAATAAAACCACCCCAAGAGAGACAAAAAGCTTTTTGCACAAAATTTTTGTCGACAAAGTGCAAGTGATTTTATCGCTTTAATTGGCCTCCAGGAGGTATCCCACAATGCCCATCCTGACCCTTCTGGTCAGCAACCAGGTAAACTTGACATTAGCAAAGCTTCTGACACTGTCTCCCACAGTATTCTTGCCAGCAAGTTAAAAAAGAATGGATTGGATGAATGGACTATAAGGTGGATAGAAAGCTGGCTAGATTGTCAAGAACAATGGGTGGTGATCAACGGCTCCATGTCTAGTTGGCAGCCGGTATCAAGCGGAGTGCCCCAGTGGGCGGTCCTGGTGCTGGTTTTGTTCAACATCTTTATTAATTATCTGGATGATGGGATTAATTGCACCCTCAGCAAGTTCGCAGATGACACTAAGCTGGAGGGAGAGGTAGTTATGATGGAGGATAGGGATAGGGCCAGAGGGACTTAGACAAATTGGAGAATCGGGCCCAAAGAAATCTGATGAGGTTCAACAAGGACAAGTGCAGAGTCCTGCACTTAGGAAGGGAGAATCCCATGCACCGCTACAGGCTGGGGACCGACTGGCTGAGCAGCAGTTCTGCAGAAAAAGACCTGGGGATTACAGTGGACGAGAAGCCAGATATGAGTCAGCAGTGTGCCCTTGTTGCCAAGAAGTCCAATGGCATATTGGGCTGTATTAGTAAGAGCATTGCCAGCAGATTGAGTGCAGTGTTATTTCCCTCTATTCGCCACCGGTGAGGCCAAACCTGGAGTACAGCATCCAGTTTTGGGCCCCCCACTACAGATTGGACAAATTGGAGAAAGTCCAGCAGAGGGCAATGAAAATTATTAGGGGGCGGGGCACATGACTTATGAGGCTGAGGGAAGGCTGAGGGAACTGGGGATTTGATAGCAACCTTCAATTACCTGAAGGGGGGACTTCCAAAGAGGATGGAGCTGGTAAGGAAAAGTTAGCACATGTGATTCCATTTTGGTTTGGGGCCCACCATTGTCAACGCAAGCATATCATGCAACAGGAGGAGTGTTCCTTCGATACTGCATTCCTGTGAAAATCCTCCTCCTTCTCTCCAGCCTGCCTTGACTCCCGGGATCTGTTTTTTGTCAGTCCCTAATTCCCTATCTCCTGGCCTTTGATGTGAGGCCACCCATCCTGATAATAAAAGTAATTGATGCATGGCTTTAGGACCATGCTGTGTAATTAACTTACTAGTATAGCACGAGGAATGCACCAAGCAGGGATAGGTGGTAGATAAGAAAAGGGTTTGTTTATTGGTTTGTTTATTGGCTAGGTTTCCGATGCATGAGGGCAACATGCTTTGCTAAAAAGTATATAACCTTTGTATAATCTGTATTCGGGGTCCCCTCCTGGCTAGCGGGGGGGCACCACGCTCAAGCGTAATAAACTTGGTGTTTTTTGGGAACTCTGCAGTTGTGGACTTTGTTTATGTGCCTCAGCCTAGATTCGAACTGTGCGTGACCTATCAGGTATAATTCATAGCATTTGTGTGCGTGTCCTACCAGGTGTAATTCGTAACAGAGCTGGCTGTTCTCAGGTAGGCTGTTCTCAGTGTTAGCAGACGATAGAACAAGGAGTAATGGTCTCAAGTTGCAGTGGGGGAGGTTTAGGTTGGATATTTCACAAGGAAGGTGGTGAAGCCCTGGAATGGGTTACCTAGGGAGGTGGTGGAATCTCCATTCCAGCTACCTTCGAGACACCACTGATTTCCTGAGGAAACTACAATCCATCGGTGATCTTCCTCATAACACCATCCTGGCCACTATGGATGTAGAAGCCCTCTACACCAACATTCCACACAAAGATGGACTACAAGCCGTCAAGAACACTATCCCTGATAATGTCACGGCTAACCTGGTGGCTGAACTTTGTGACTTTCTCCTTACCCATAACTATTTTACATTTGGGGACAATGTATACCTTCAGATCAGCGGCACTGCTATGGGTACCCGCATGGCCCCACAGTATGCCAACATTTTTATGGCTGATTTAGAACAACGCTTCCTCAGCTCTCATCCCCTAACGCCCCTACTCTACTTGCGCTATATTGATGACATCTTCATCATCTGGACACATGGAAAAGAAGCCCTTGAGGAATTCCACCATGATTTCAACAATTTCCATCCCACCATCAACCTCAGCCTGGTCCAGTCCACACAAGAGATCCACTTCCTGGACACTACAGTGCTAATAAACGATGGTCACATAAACACCACCCCATACCGGAAACCCACTGACTGCTATTCCTACCTACATGCCTCCAGACCACACCACACCATCCATTGTCTACAGCCAAGCTCTGCGATACAACCGCATTTGCTCCAACCCCTCAGACAGAGACAAACACCTACAAGATCTCTATCAAGCATGCTTACAACTACAATACCCACCTGCGGAAGTGAAGAAACAGATTGATAGAGCCAGAAGAGTTCCCAGAAGTCACCTACTACAGGACAGGCCTAACAAAGAAAATAACAGAACGCCACTAGCCGTCACCTTCAGCCCCCAACTAAAACCCCTCCAACGCATTATTAAAGATCTACAACCTATCGTGAAGGATGACCCAACACTCTCACAAATCTTGGGAGACAGGCCAGTCCTTGCCTACAGACAGCTCCCCAATCTGAAGCAAATACTCACAAGCAACCACATACCACACAACAGAACCACTAACCCAGGAACTTATCCTTGCAACAAAGCCCATTGCCAACTGTGCCCACATATCTATTCACGGGACACCATCACAGGACCTAATAACATCAGCCACACTGTCAGAGGCTCGTTCACCTGCATATCCACCAATGTGATATATGCCATCATGTGCCACCAATGCCCCTCTGCCATGTACATTGGTCAAACTGAACAGTCGCAACGTAAAAGAATAAATGGACACAAATCAGATGTCAAGAATTATAACATTCATAAACCAGTCGGAGAACACTTCAATCTCTCTGGTCACGCAATTACAGACATGAAAGTTGCGATTTTACAACAAAAACACTTCAAAACCAGACTCCAGCGAGAGACTGTTGAATTGGAATTCATTTGCAAATTGGATACAATTAACTTAGGCTTGAATAGAGACTGGGAGTGACTAAGTCATTATGCAAGGTAAGCTATTTCCCCTTTTTTTTTCCTACCCCCCCCCCAGACATTCTTGTTAAACCCTGGATTTGTGCTGGAAATGACCCACCTTGATTATCATACACATTGTAAGGAGAGTGATCACTTTAGATAAGCTCTTACCAACAGGAGAGTGGGTTTGTGGGGGGGGGGGGCGAGGGGGGAGAAAACCTGGATTTGTGCTGGAAATGGCCCAACTTGATTATCATACACATTGTAAGGAGAATGATCACTTTAGATAAGCTATTACCAGCAGGAGAGTGGGGTGGGGGGAGAGAAAACCTTTTGTAGTGGTAAACACCCATTTTTTCATGCTTTGTGTGTATAAAAAGATCTTCTACACTTTCCACAGTATGCATCCAATGAAGTGAGCTGTAGCTCACGAAAGCTTATGCTCAAATAAATTGGTTAGTCTCTAAGGTGCCACAGAAATCCTTTTCTTTTTGCGAAAACAGACTAACATGGCTGTTACTCTGAAAAAAGAAAAGAAGTACTTCTGGCACCTTAGAGACTAACAAATTTATTTGAGTATAAGCTTTTGTGAGCTACAGCTCACTTCATCGGATGCATCCGATGAAGTGAGCTGTAGCTCACGAAAGTTTATGCTCAAATAAATTTGTTAGTCTCTAAGGTGCCACAAGCACTCCTTTTCTTTTTGTTAACGAGGTTGTTCTCTCTTGGGACTGAGAGAGGCCAGACAGAAATCCATCGTCTCCAACCCATCCGAATCCAAGTCTCCCATATTGCAACCAGTATAGGTAAACCAGGCAAGGCGGATTAGTTTATCTTTTGTTTTATATGAATTTTCCCTGTGTTAAGAGGGAGGTTTATTGCTGTTTTCTGTAACTTTAAGGTTTTGCCCAGAGGGCAATCCTCTGTGTTTTGAATCTGAATACCCTGTAAAGTATTTTCCATCCTGATTTTACAGAGATGATTTTTACTTTTCTTTTTTTTAATAAAATCCTTCTTTTAAGAACCTGACTGATTTTTCCATTGTTCCAAGATCCAGGGATTTGGGTCTTTGATGATTTTGTAACCAATTGGTTAGGATATTATTCTCAAGCCTCCCCAGTAAAGGGGGTGTGTAGGACTTGGGTGGATATTTTGGGGAAAGACGTCTCCAAGTGGTCTCTTTCCCTGTTCTTTGTTTAAAACGCTTGGTGGCAGCAGCATACTGTTCAAGGACAAAGCAAAGTTTGTACCTTGGGGAAGTTTTTAACCTAAGCTGGTAAGAATAAGCTTAGGGAGTCTTTCATGTGGGTCCCCACATCTGTACCCTGGAGTTCAGAGTGGGGAAGGAACCCTGACACTAGTGCTAATCCCTGTGTGGATGCTTTGATTTTGGTTTGAGTTTGGTTTCCTTCATTTTGTTTAAGTCAGTTGGAAGCAGTATTAAATTCACCTCAAATAAGGCTCTCTTAATCCAAAATCAGAGTATTTAAACATGAGTTTGGACAGGTTTAACTATATCAGTTTAAAAACCAATTTAAGTTCAACCAGTGTAGGTTTTTTTCATGTGGACAAGGCCTAAACCACTGATTCGCAGTAGAGTAGTTTGAATAAGCAGTGTTTTGGTTTGCTGGCCAAAATAGAGGCAGGGGAGTTTGGGGTTGACTGAAACAACAATTTTGTGAAATTTTGGCAAACCAAAAGAGTTGGAAAAAATTGACTTGGGGTCAAATGAAACATTTTATTTTCAAGGGTTTTTTTTAACCTTAAACATTTAAAAATGAAATCAAATTAGAAATGAGAAGTCGCTTCAAACTGGAAAATTACAGTGTTTTGCTTTGAAAACATCAAAATGAAACTTAAAAAAAAAAATTGCCTGGAAGGGGGAGGTTTCCAGCCAAACTAATGTGGATAATTTGACAGAAATTTACAAAATATTTTGGTCAGCCAAAACCTTCATTTTTAGGTGGAAAGCAATTATATCCAAAAAAATTTCACACAACTCTAGTTCTCAGCCATTTTCACACCTTGACCCTTTTCCATACTAAGACCCCCGGGCTCCTCCTCCATTTCTTTCATTGGTAATAAGTGATGTATAAGGCAGGCAGAGTTGTAGGAGAGATAAGATCGCCAGTGGCGGAGGTTGACTGAACATCCAGACTTCCTTAAGGACCTAGCTATAGATGGATCCTGGTGGTGCTAGATCTGCAAGGAGGCTACGTCTTTTGGGATTTGCCAGGATGATGATTTAACTGAGTTGTATCCCTGCTTTAAATGCAAAACTCAACACAACCTGCAACTGACCCTTCTATGACAAATGGCGCTTGTTTCAGTTCTCAGGGACTGTCTCAGACAATTTCTTCCATTGTGGAGACATAAGTTTACATCTCCCACGCTTTACTTTAAGGGTCAGATCATCAGCGAGTAGATTGGTCTAGCTCCATTGTAGTCAATATGAAGCTCAGTTGTCTGCTAGAACTAGCTCCACTCAAGTCAAGAGAGTTATATTAGCAGAAAGTTTGGCCCGTCACTTTGTGGTGTGTGTGCAGCCCAGCAATGCCCAGAAGTCATAGTTTTGGGAGCCATCTCCCCAGCTTCACTTTTCTTTGTGAAATAGCTGGGAAAGTGCATCATTTTTTTCATTAAAAATTCATTTTGGAGCTGCTCTGTTTCACAACATATAATTAACTGAGTTCTCCTTCTCCATTAGTCATCCCCAGAGTTTGCAGGGATCTTGCTCATCTCTTTTCCTCTTCATTTCACTCTCTCTCAACCCTTTTGTAACTCACTCTGGCATCTCTGGAGATACAGGGGGCCAGAGCAGCAGCTGGTGCAACTCAGCTCCAATCTGCATAAGTCAGTAGAGCTGTGCTGATTTACACCAGCTGAGGATCTGGCTCAGATATTTCATCTGACAGCTGAAAGGGGAGGAAAGAAATAGCTTCCCTTTCTCTCCTACTATTCTCCTGCCCCCAAGATGCACATTTCTCAGTTCTCCCCTGGAGGATGGCCTCTAGGGGTGAGAAGGGTCAGCTGGACTCATGCCCCATACAGTTCTCTGCTCCTCTGCTTAGACTCGCTACAAGGGAGACAATTATTGATCCATCCATAGGCTATGTCTACTCTCCTCACTAGTGCTGGTAGCATGTAGGCAAGGGGTAGCTTACGGTGGACACTCACATGTTTCCACAATACCAGACATTCCAGTACTTCAGGGAATGCTGTGTCACACCTCTGCTGGTGTGACTCCGCTGCGTGACCTCACATGCACTGTGCCTGCACGGGGGGGGGGGGGGGGGGGGAGCCATCTGTAAGAGTGCACTGTTCCACCCCCGTAGGTGTGATCTCACATGAACAGTACTTTTGAGGTCATGCTGGAAGGGGGAGGAGTGGCACGCTATTAAAAATGGTGTCCCGCATCCAATATCAGACAAAACCAAGTCCAGTTTTGTCCCAGAGCCAGACAGGGGACAAACCACCCCAAAAGAGGATTGTCTGGGTCAAACCAGACGAGTGGTATCCCTAGGGTAGCTACACGCCACAGTGAAAAGCAGGCTGTGTCCATGGTGTGGTATGTAGCAACACATGTCAGTGAAAGGCTCTGGCCAGGGGGAGGTAGTAGGGACAGGCTCTGGCAGTGGGGAGCTGGCAGAGCCTTTCTCTGCTACCGGAGTCTTTCCCTGTGTCAGACTCTAGCAGTGGGGCAGTAGCGAGACACTACACTGCTAAACATAAGAATGGCCATACTGGGTCAGACCAAAGGTCCATCCAGCCCAGTGTCCTGTCTACCGACAGTGGCCAATGCCAGGTGTCCCAGAGGGAGTGAACCTAACAGGTAATGATTTAGTGATCTCTCTTCTGCCATCCATCTCCACCCTCTGACAAATAGAGGCTAGGGACACCATTCCTTACCCATCCTGGCTAATAGCCATTAATGGACTTAACCTCCATAAATTTATCCAGTTCTCTTTTAAACCCTGTTATACTCCTAGCCTTCACAACCTCCTCAGGCAAGGAATTCCACAGGCTGACCATGCACTGTGTGAAGAAGAACGTCCTTTTATTTGTTTTAAACCTGCTACCCATTCATTTCATTTGATGGCCCCTAGTTCTTATATTATGGGAACAAGAAAATAACTTTTCCTTATTCACTTTCTCCATACCACTCATGATTTTATATACCTCTATCATATCCCCACTTAGTCTCTCTTTTCCAAGCCGAAAAGTCCTAGCCTCTTTAATCTCTCCTCATATGGGACCCGTTCCAAACCCCTAATCATTTTAGTTGCCCTTTTCTGAACCTTTTCTAATGCCAGTATATCTTTTTTGAGATCAGGGGACCACATCTGTATGCAGTATTCAAGATGTGGGCGTACCATGGATTTACATAAGAGCAATAAGATATTCTCTGTCTTATTCTCTATCCCTTTTGTAATGATTCCTAACATCCCGTTTGCTTTTTTGACTGCTGTTGCACACTGCGGTGGACATCTTCAGAGAACTATCCAGGATGACTCCAAGATCTTTCTCCTGACTACTGCACTGGGCAGCACAATATGGGGAGGAGGTAACCATCCCACTGTGGAGAAAGAAGTGATTCGGGACTATTTAGAAAAGCTGGACGAGCACAAGTCCATGTGGCCGGATGCGCTGCATCCAAGAGTGCTAAAGGAGTTGGCGGATGTGATTGCAGAGCCATTGGCCATTATCTTTGAAAACTCATGATGATTCAGGGAAGTCCCGGACGACTGGAAAAAGGTTAATGTAGTGCCCACCTTTAAAAAAGGGAAGAAGGAGGATCCTGGGAATTACAGGCCAGGCAGCCTCACCTCAGTCCCTGGAAAAATCATGGAGCAGGTCCTCAAGGAATCAATTCTGAAGCACTTAGAGGAGAGGAAAGTGATCAGGAACAGTCAGCATGGATTCACCAAGGGCAAGTCATGCCTGACTAATCTAATTGCCTTCTATGAGGAGATAACTGGCTCTGTGGATGAGGGAAAAGCAGTGGACGTGTTGTTCCTTGACTTTAGCAAAGCTTTTGACACAGTCTCCCACAGTATTCTTGCCAGCAAGTTAAAGAAGTATGGGCTGATGAATGGACTATAAAGTGGATAGAAAGTTGGCTAGATTGTCGGGCTCAATGGGTAGTGATCAATGGCTCCATGTCTAGTTGGTAGCCAGTATCAAGTGGAGTGCCCCAAGAGTCGGTCTTCGGGCCGGTTTTGTTCAATAACTTCATAAATGATCTGGAGGATGGTGTGGATTGCACCCTCAGCAAGTTTGCGGATGACACTAAACTGGGAGGAGAGGTAGATATGCTGGAGGGTAGTGATAGGATACAGAGGGACTTAGACAAATTAGAGGATTGGGCCAAAAGAAATCTGATGAGGTTCACAAGGACAAGTGTAGAGTCCTGCACTTAGGATGGAAGAATCCCATGCACCGCTACAGACTAGGGACTGAATGGCTTGGCAGCAATTCTGCAGAAGAGGACCTAGGGGTTACAGTGGATGAGAAGTTGGATATGAGTCAACAGTGTGCTGTTGTTGCCAAGAAGGCCAATGGCATTTTGGGATGTATAAGTAGGGGCATTGCCACCAGATTGAGGGACGCGATCATTCCCCTCTATTCGACATTAGTGAGGCCTCATCTTGAGTACTGTGTCCAGTTTTGGGCCCCACGCTACAAGAAGGATATGGAAAAATTGGAAAGAGTCCAGAGGAGGGCAAGAAAAATGATTAGGGGACTGGAACACATGACTTCTGAGGAGAGGCTGAGGGAACTGGGATTGTTTAGTCTGTGGAAGAGAAGAATGAGGGGGGATTTGATAGCTTCTTTCAACTACCTGAAAGGGGGTTCCCAAGAGGATGGATCTAGACTGTTCTCAGTGGTAGCTGATGACAGAACAAGGAGTAATGGTCTCAAGTTGCAGTGGGGGAGGTTTAGGTTGGATATTAGGAAAAACTTTTTCACTAGGAGGGTGGTGAAACACTGGAATGCGTTACCTTGGGAGGAGGTGGAATCTCCTTCCTTAGAGGTTTTTAAGGTCAGGCTTGACAAAGCCCTGGCTGGGATGATTTAATTGAGGATTGGTACTGCTTTGAGCAGGGGGTTGGACTAGATGACCTCCTGAGGTCCCTTCCAACCCTGATATTCTATGATTCTATGATTAGTTGTAGCTAAATTAGCCCCCATCATATTGTATGTATAGTTGGGGTTATTTTTTCCAATGTGCATTACTTTACATTTATCCACCTTAAATTTCATTTGCAATTTTGTTGCCCAATCACTTAGTTTTGTGAGATCTTTTTGAAGTTCTTCACAGTCTGCTTTGGTCTTAACTATCTTGAGCAGTTTAGTATTATCTGCAAACTTTGTCATCTCTCTGTTTACCCCTTTCTGCAGATCATTTATGAATAGGTTGAATAGGATTGGTCCTAGGACTGACCCTTGGGGAAAATCACTAGTTACCCCTCTCCATTCTGAAAATTTATCATTTATTCCTACCCTTTGTTCTCTGTCTTTTAACCAGTTCTCAGTCCATGAAAGGATCTTCCCTCTTATCCCATGACAACTTAATTTACGTAAGAGCCTTTGGTGAGGAACCTTGTCAAAGGCTTTCTGGAAATCTAAGTACTCTGTGTCCACGATCCCCCTTGTCCACATGTTTGTTGACCCCCTCAAAGAACTCTAATAGATTAGTAAGACATGATCTCCCTTTACAGAAACCATGTTGACTTTTGCACAACAATTTATGTTCTTCTATGTGTCTGACAATTTTATTCTTTATTATTGTTTCAAATAATTCGCCCGGTACTGACGTTAGACTTACTGTAATTGCCAGGATCACCTCTGGAGCCCTTCTTAAATATTGGCGTTACATTAGCTATCTTCCAGTCATTGGGTACAGTAGCTGATTTAAAGGACAGGTTACAAACCATAGTTAATAGTTCTGCAATTTCAAATTTGAGTTCTTTCAGAACTCTTGGGTGAATGCCATCTGGTCCCGGTGACTTGTTACTGTTAATTTTCTCAGTTTATTCCAAAACCTACTTTAGTGTCACTTCAATCTGTGACAATTCCTCAGATTTGTCAACTACAAAAGATGGCTCAGGTTTGGGAATCTCCCTAACATCCTCAGCCGTGAAGACTGAAGCAAAGAATTAATTTTTAATTAATTAGTTACTCTGCAATGACTATCGTCTTTAAGTGCTCCTTTTGTATCTCAATTGTCCAGGGGCCCCACTGGTTGTTTAGCAGAACAGCTAGCAGAACTGCCCCCCATCCCAAAAGTTTCCCCAGTTCCTAATAAATCTAAACACCTTCTCTCTACACCATCGTCTCATCCATGCAGTGAGACTCTGAAGCTCTGCCTGCCGACCTGGCCCTGAGCATAGAACTGGTAGCATTTCTGAGAATGCCACCACAGAGGTCCTAGATTTCAGTCTCTTTCCTAGCAGCCTAAAATGGGCCTCCAGGACGTCTCTCCTACCCTTCCCTATGTCATTGGTACCTACATGTACCACGACTACCGGCTCCTCCCCAGCACTACACATAAGTCTATCTAGATGCCTCGAGAGATCCGCAACCTTCGCACCAGAAAGCCAAGTCCACCATACAGTTCTCCCAGTCATCACAAACCCAGCTATCTATGTTTCTAATGATTGAATCTCTCATTACTAACACCTGCCTTTTCCTAATGACTAGAGTTCCCTCCCCTGGAGAGGTAACCTCAGTGCGAGAGGATACCCCAACATCATCTGGAAGAAGGATCCCAACTATCAGAAGGTTTCCCTCTGTTCCCGTTGACTGCTCTCCTTCTCTGGGCCTTTAATCCTCCTTAATAGTGCAGTGGTGGGATAAATCTACAGTGCCCCGGAAAGCCTCATCAACATACCTCTCTGCCTCCCTTAGCTCCTCCAGTTCCGCCACCCTGGCCTCCAAAGCCTGTACACGGTCTCTGAGGACCAGGAGCTCCTTGCACCGAATGCACACATATGCCACCCTCCCACAGGGCAGGTAATCATACATGCTACACTGAGTGCAATAAACAGGACAGCCCCCACTCTGCTGCTGGGCTTCTGCCTGCATTTTCTCCTACAGTTACCTAGGTTAATGACAGGGTTTTTGTTTAAATCAAGAAGTTTTGATTATAGTTTAGTGTAAAGATTTTAAAGAATGGCAAGTGTACCTTGCCCCCTTCCAAACTCCCTCTTGAAACTCCCTGTTAGCGGCCCCTGTTCACAAAGCTCCCTGGTCACTAAAAATAGTATGTAGACAGGGAAACATGGCGTGGGAAATTAGAGATCCATGCAGGATACATATTCCCAGGCTTCAGGAGTGTCTTTACTCTGCTTGCCTAAGTCATGACTCACCATCTACATGGCTATTGATACCCATGCTAGGTATTACTAGCCGGGTCGGTACTCTACATGCCACCGAAAGAAGCGTGCAGTGTAGACATACCTTAGATTCAAAGGCCAGAAGGAACTATTATGATCCTCTAATCTGACCCACAGGTGACACAGGCCAGAGAGCTTCAGCCAGTGACTCCTGCCTCACCTCATTTTTCTGTGCCTCCATTTTCCCATCTGTCAAAGGAGGGTAATGATACGTACCACCCTCATAAAATATTCACGGGAAAAGGCCTACCTCCTGTAACAACTATGATCCTGCCCAGATGATTCGCAGTCGAGCTTTGCCCTTTAAAATATCCCCAGCAGGTCTGTTAATACCCCAATGATAGGGCAGTGTGCACCTTTGAGATCAGCTTCAGGCTTCCTGCAGGCTCAGGAAAACATCACTGCAAGGGTTTCTGTTCCTTTCACCTTTGGTAAGTTAGTTTTGTAACCGTAAGTGTGGAGAGACTCAATTTTTTTCTTTCTAAATTTAAGGTTGATTCAGGTTTATTTTTTTAACTGAGAGCCTGGAACCCAACTGTGCAGTAAATTCAAGAAGAACAATTCTGCTGCAGTTCACACAGCCTCATAATCACATTATAGATGGAATATGGCCCAAGACTGACCCGATCCATTGGAAACAGGTCATCAGCAACCCAATAGAGGGTGATAAAGTTAGTCACCACTAAATCCTTGGCTGGGGTAAGATTTGAGCCAGTGTCTAGAGATGAGCTCTGTGATACATGAAGGGAGGGGGTAGCTCCATTTTATGGACACCCACCCAGCCAGTTAGCTATAAAATCCCTGTTAGTAGCTGTTCTCTACTTGCTTTACCTGTAAAGAGTTAACAAGCCCACAGGTAAAAGGAAGGGAGTGGGCACCTGACCAAAAGAGCCAATGAGAGGGTTAGAACTTTTTAAAATTGGGAAAAAACTTCCCTTTATCTGTGTGTTGTAGTTCTTGAGGAAAGAGGGGAACAGGGAACAGTTATGCTGTGAGCCAGGTATGAAAAACCATTAGATCATACCTAAAGATTGCTTATCTGAAACCCCAGAAATGTAAGTAAATTAGGAAATGTCTAGGAAGATGTGATAATGGTTATTTCTGTTTATTTCTTATTGGCTTGTGGACTCTTCTGTGCTAACCCCAAATGCTTTTTGTTTTGCTTGTAACCTTTAAGCTGGACCTCAAGAAGGTTATTCTCGATGTTTTAATTTTGTAAGTGGGTTTTTTACATCTAGCAAAAGCCTAAGTTCCAGATGTATTTCCTTTCTCTTTGTTTTTAATAAAATTTATTTTTTTAAGAACATAAGAATGGCCCTACTAGGTCAAATCAAAGGTCCATCTAGCCCAGTATTCTGTCTTCCGACAGTGGCCAGTGCCAGGTGCCCCAGAGGGAATGAACAGAACAGGTAATCATCAAGTGATCCATCCCCTGTCACTCATTCCCAGCTTCTGGCAAACAGAGACTAGGAACACCATTCCTGCCCATCCTGGCTAATAGCCGTTGATGGACCTAAGAACCTAAGAACAGTATTAGATTTTTGTTGTCCTAAGAGGTTTGTGCATATGTTGTTTAATTAGCTGGTGGCAACAGCTGATTTCCTTTGTTCTTCTTTCTTAGCTCTTCCACAGAGATGGGGTGAAAGGGCTTGAGGGTACCCCACAGGAAGGAATACCCAAGTGCACCTTTCTAGTTTCAAAGGGGTTTTCTGCACTTGGGTGGTGGCAGCATCTACCCATCCAAGGTCAGAGAGAAGCTGTAACCTTGGGAGTTTAATACAAGCCTGGAGTGGCCAGTATTAATTTTTAAAATCCTTGTGGGCCCCCACCTTCTGCACTTGAAGTGCCAGAGTGGGGAATCAGCTTTGACAAGCTGTTATAGAATGTCCTTTGTAGGGATCCATACTCACAAACCCTTTGTGATGAGTGACCTCATATTCCTATGACATCATGGTAACTATCAGCAACCAGCTCAGTCTGTTTCTGTTCCTGAGACAGGAAGCACCACCTCTACAGGACTCTTGGAGTGGGCAGAGACAGGACAACCTTTTTTAAAAAACCACACACTTAAAAAAAACGTGCTACGAAACCCCCAACTTGTTTGGTTTGGTTTCATATGCCCATCTGTCTTGCAGGGCTCTGGTGGGAATTGCCAAGGGCAGGTGGAAAGGGCTATGGAAACCATCTCCCCACATGTGAGCGTCTCACTAATCAAATCTCTCTCATCCCTGCTGGTAAGTGAATTCTTCCCTATTCAAGTGGACTTCCATCCCAGACCATAAATCCACAGCCCAGGAAGATCAATGGAAAGATTCCCTTTGACCTCAGTGGCAGTTGGAGCAAGCCCCAGAAAACCAGCCACGGTGCCTGTGATGGTATTGACCTGAACTGGGACCGTATAGAACATTGTTGCAACCAAGGCCCTGTGGTGGCACCAAATCTTGTATAAAGGGGGTCAAATAAGGTGTCCAAGACAAGGTTGTGGTTTGCCGGTTATGATTATGCTATCTGTATGCATGTATCATTTTTGTATTTAAAGATATAAGTATTGGCTCTATCCTGTCTGTATTTCAAACTTGTGCTGTGCTTCTGGGGGACACCCCAGACAAGTGGGTGTCAGCTCTGCCTAGCCTGCTTGGTGGCCCATTAAGGACCATCAGCTATACAACTGACCCATGGAGAGAAGGCAGATACACCTTGTGACTCAGCAAAGTATGCAGGGACTTGCCCATGTGACTCCAAACTCCATTTTGCTGTAATTTTGCATAGTAAGCACAAAGAGGGTTCTTACACCTGGAAAAGACTGTGAAAGGCTGATGCCTCATCTCCATCCTGTCTTCAATCCTGCTTCATACCTCTGGACAAACTTTGCTACACTGAAGCTTTGAACCAAGGACTGAACGATCCATCCCAGCTGTGGATGTACTCCAGAGACTTGATTTGAACCTGCAGTTTATTCCATCACTGCTAGAAGCCTGAACCAAGAACTTTGCCATTGCTGTATGTAATTGATTCCACTTAACCAGTTCTAGCTCTCATCTATATCTTCTTCCTTTTATGAATAAACCTTGAGATTTTTGATTCTAAAGGATTGGCAACAGCCTGATTTGTAGGTAAGATCTGATTTGTATATTGACTTGGGTCTAGGGCTTGGTCCTTTGGGATCGAGAGAACCTTTTTTCTTTTACTGGGGTATTGGTTTTCATAACCATTCATGCCCATAACGATTGGCACTGGTGGAGATACTGGGAAACTGAAGCGTCTAAGGGAATTGCTTGTGTGACTTGTGGTTAGCCAGTGAGGTGAGACCAAAGTCTGCTCTGTTTGACTGGTTTGGTTTGCCTTAGAGGTGGAAAAACCCCTGCCTTGGGCTGTAACTGCCCTGCTTGAAGCAATTTGTCCTGAACTGGCACTCTCAGTTAGCTCCCTCCAGAACCAGCATCGTTACAGTGCCTCTAATAAAGGTAGTTTAACAAAGACATATAAAGGCAAGGGGCTTCCTCCAGAGCAATGTTTGTCTCACCCTAAGACAAACAACTGCTTGCTTTGCTCTCGACTTCCTGTATCATCAAGACGTTTGGACTCTCTATGCGTCAGTTTCCTGTCTTGAAAATAGAGATCACAAAGCTATTATAAGGGGGACCATGGAAGAATTGAGATAGAGAATATTAGTGATGAAAATACATTCTATATGGAACCCCTTACCTCTTGATCTCAAAACATGAGTTTAAGGCTAACACACTGGGGATTGAACCAGGGACCTCCAGAACTAAAAGCATAAACGGCTACAGCTGGAACTAAGGCTATGTAGCTGGGGGCTGTAACAGACTCTCATCCTGAAGGCAGTCAGAAGACTTTATAAATTCTTGATGAGACAAGCTTTACAGTCACTTTACCTGCTACTAAAGTGCAGCCACATCTGGGGTGAAACATAGCAGCTGTTTAACAGCACAGAGCAACAGTACGCCAGGACATGAAGGATAATAACTTTCTAGCTGAAGTACACAGGGAATGAGGTAAGCACAGTGAAATTGCCTAAGGGGGAATTTGACCAGGATGCTGGGCACCAATTCTGGAATTTTCCTTGAGTTTTTAACATCCACAGCAGGAGGGACCTGGAGTCGATATCTCCCTGGCTTTCAGAGATTTTTAACGCCAAATGAGACCCGTGTGCTCACCTAATTCTTGATTTGAGTTAATTCTGAGCTCTCTTTCTGTCTCCAGGGGATGAAGAAGGTGCCTATCGACAAGGTCGAGTGGGAAGGGTATTTTGATGAGAGCGGCCACCTGGTGAAATCTCGGGATTTTATTTCATCCAACATCCTGGACAGGGTGAGCAGGGTCTGCTCTGAAATGCGACAGTCAGCAGGGAGGACTATGCACGGTGGGCCTTGTGTGCCCCAGGGTCTCCGGCTGCAGCAAAGAAACACTCAGGCTGGGCACAAAGGTGGGGTCAAAACTCCTGTATCCTCCCACAGTCTGGAGGCCATACTGGTGCCAGGCTGGACCCTTCCACCAGTGTAAGAGAGCAGTCGGCTGCCAATGCAATGCCCCTTCCACTTACCTTTCCCCCAGGCCACAGCCTCTGTAGCTGGTGCAGGAAGGATCATGTAGGAGCAGCTACACTAGCTGTTTGCCAGCCATGCTTCTCCCTAGGCAAGGAGCATCCTCCAGGGGGAAGCATGAACCTTCTCCTTCACAAGGAAGGATCTGGTGTTATTTCAGCAATGCCAAACTCCATAAAGGGACTAAGGCTCATTTCAGGACAGCTTATCCACCTGAAGGGTTGGTGACCTCCACTGGCCATCAGACCTTAGAGGTACCACATGCTGAGGTTGCTATGACGATTTGGAAGCCAAGCATTTTTTAAAAGAAATACATTGATTCTTTCAAGTTTGTGCATCACTGGACAAAAAAATCACTGTGAAAAATATTAATTTCCCAGTAAAGCACAGGAATTCCTGGCCCACTCCAATACAGCCATTATGCTTACTTGGCTTTCGCATTTTGGAGTTTGTTTACAAATGACTCACTTTTGCCCAGTGAGAAAGAGCGTATTTTATTACAAAATAACCTGGTTTTTTTTAAACCTCTAAAAATAGCTTTTAATTTTCATGAAAGCAGTCATGGAAATCTGAGCTGACTCCAGACAACCTGGCACCTTTTCAGAGAACTGTAACAATGTCCTAGTTCCCTTTTGGCTTTGCCAGTAATGAGAAATCTTATTGCTCAGCCTTAAATGCAGGTAGTTAGCTCTTGTGCTGGCTCCTGCAGACACTATCCTCCCTTGCACGACTCCACTGACCTCAGTTAACTTGCACAAAATCTGATGTCTGCATATTTTGTATTTTGTTCTCCTTGTGCCTGTGCGCAAGATCTCACATTGGGACTCAAAAATCGCCATTGCAGTGCTCTGAGCTTCTGGCTATGCTGTGCCCAGAGAAGGTTATGGCTAAAGTCTGTCAATTAATCACAGTTAACTCACGCAATTAACTCAAAAAACTTAATTGTGATTAAAAAAAATTAATCACAATTAATTCCACTGTTAAAAAAATAGAATACCAATTGAAATGTATTAAATATTTTGGATGTTTTTCTACATTTTCAAATATATTGATTTCTATTACAACACAGAATACAAAGTGTACACTCCTCACTTTATATTATTATTTTTATTACAAATATTTGTACTGTAAAAATGATAAACAAAAGAAATATTATTTTTAAATTCACCTCACACAAGTACTGTAGTGCGATTTCTTTATCATGAAAGTGTAACTTACAAATGTAGATTTTTTTTGTTACATAACTGCACTCAAAAACAAAACAATATAAAACTTCAGAGCCTAGTCCTACTCAGTCCTACTTCTTTTTCAGCGAGTCACTAAGACAAACAAGTTTGCTTACATTTACGCGAGATACTGCTGCCTGCTTCTTATTTACAATGTCACCTGAAAGTGAAAACAGGTGTTCACCTGGCATTTTTGAAGCCAGTGTTGCAAGGTATTTACATGCCAGATATGCTAAATATTCATATGCACCTTCATGCCACCATTCCAGAGACATGATTCCATGCTAATGATGCTCATTAAAAAAATAATGCTTTACTTAAATTTGTGACTTAACTCCTTGGGGAATAATTGTGTGTCTCCTATTCTGTTTTATCTGCATTCTGCCATATATTTCATGTAAAAGTAGTCTCGGATGATGACCCAGCATACATTCGTTTTAAGAACACTTTCACAGCAGATTTGCCAAAATGCAAAGAAGGTACCAATGTGAGATTTCTAAAAATAACTACAACACTCAACCCAAGGTTTAAGAATCTGAAGTGCTGTCCAAAATCTGAGAGGGATGAGGGGCGGAGCATGCTTTCAGAAGAGTTAAAAGAGCAACACTCCGATGCAGAAACTACAGAACCCGAATCACCAAAAATGAAAATCAACCTTCAGCTGGTGGCATCTGACTCAGATGATGAAAATTAACATGCATCAATCCACTTTGCTTTGGATCATTATCAAGCAGAACCTGTCATCAGCATGGACGCATGTCCTCTGGAATGGTGGTTAAAGCATGAAGGGATATATGAATCTTTAGTGCATCTGGCAAATATCTTGCGATGCCAGCTACAACAGTGCCATGTGAATGCCTGTTCTCACTTTCAGGTGACATTGTAAACAAAAAGCAGGCAGCATTATCTCCTGCAAATTGTAACAAAACTTGTTTGTCTGAGTGATTGGCTAAAGTAGGACTGAGTGTACGCGGAGGCTGTAAAGTTTTACATTGTTTTATTTTTGAATGCAGTTATTTTTTGTACATAATTCTACATTTTTAAGTTCAACTTTCAAGATAAAGAGATTGCACTACAGTACTTGTATTAAGTGAATTGTATTTCTTTTATTTTTACAGTGTAAATATTTGTAACAAAAATAAATATAAAGTGAGCACTGTACACTTTGCATTATGTGTTGTAACTGAAATCAATATATTTAAAAATGTAGAAAAACATCCAAAAGTATTTAAATAAATGGTATTCTATTATTGTTTAACAGTGCAATTAATTGTGCAATTAATCACGATTAACTTTTTTTAATTGCTTGACAGCCCTAGTTATGGCTAGAGCCATTTGGAAAATGCCAGTTATTTGTCATGGGAAATTTTAAAAAGGATTTGTTTTGAAATTTCCTGTGAAAATGTTTCAGTTTTGTTGATGAAAGAACTGAGAGTAAAAACCAAGAAACTTTTGAGTTTTACACCACCATTTTCAGTAAGAATGATCAGTGACAACTTACCCAAGATTTTTGCTTGTATACCAAAGCTGTTTACCCCATCTCCCCTCCCCCCCTTAACTGCCCTTTGTGCCAATAAAAGCCCCCTGTATTCACCTTGCCATCCCTTTCAGGGTCTGGATCCAGCAGTGAGATCAGAGGCATGGAAGTTTCTCACTGGCTACTACTCCTGGAGGAGTTCACATGACGAGAGGCTGACCGTTGACAGCATGAGGAGGTATGGATCTGTCTGTTTGCAGTGTCCTTCTATATCGGGCTCCACAAGGACGCAGATGCAGCTGGTAGTTTCACAGGCATCCCTGAAGATTTGATGATGATGATGCAGATTATGGTAGAATCTGTGAACCCTAAACAAAGATCAAGGCCCCACTATGCTGGGAGCTCTGCAGACAGGAAGCAAAGAAGAGAGCTCACAGTCCACATGTCAGACAGGGCACCACAGGGAGAGAAGACAGACACTCCAGGGTGAATGGGTTAGGAGAAAGATATCATATAGTTGAGCAGAAACCCATCTGTCCCAGCTTGCCACTTGCCAACCCAGTGTATCCCGATGAAGGCTAAGCATCATGGTGGGTTCCATGGAGGGATTTAACAGGGTAAGGTGGTGGCTTTGCAGATATTGATGGGCCACAGTTACGTCTGCGTTGAATGCGGTAGAACAGATTTAATTAAAACAGGCTCTTAATCTGGTGACTGCATTCTCTCTGTGCATGGGCCCCCTGGAGATGAAACTCAGGACCCTTATTGTCCACAGGTACCAGCCCCAAGGGTGTGATCCCACAGCAACTGTGCTGAGCTTCTCTTTTGGTTTCTTCCCTTCCAGCCTCAGGTCTGCCCTCTATTCGGCACTGGTAAGGCCTCATCTGGAGTACTGTGTCCAGTTTTGGGCCCCACACTACAAGAAGGATGTGGAAAAACTGGAAAGAGTCCAGCGGAGGACAACAAAAATGATTAGGGGGCTGGAGCACATGACTTATGAGGAGAAGCTGAGGGAACTGGGATTATTTAGTCTGTAGAAGAGAAGAATGAGGAAGGATTTGATAGCTGCTTTCAACTACCTGAAAGAGGATTCCAAAGAGGATGAATCTAGACTGTTCTCAGTGGTAGCAGATGATAGAACAAGGAGTAATGGTCTCAAGTTGCAGTGGGGGGAAGTTTAGGTTGGATATTAGGAAAAACTTTTTCACTAGGAGGGTGGTGAAGCACTGGAATGAGTTACCTAGGGTGATGGTGGAATCTCCTTCCTTAGAGGTATTTAAGGTCAGGCTTGACAAAGCCCTGGCTGGGATGATTTAGTTGGGGATTAGGTCCTGCTTTGAGCAGGGGGTTGGACTCGATGACCTCCTGAGATGCCTTCCAATCTTGATATTCTATATTCTAAGAAGGTGGGGAGGGGCTAGAGGCTTGGCTTCCTATGGTAACCCAGCTTCAGGTCTAACACCCCTGAATGCTGCAGTTACCTTCAGAATTTCTATTTTGCAACATTTTCTTGAGCCTTCCCTTTTCCCTGTCAAACTGTAACTGCTACATGGAGAACCCTGGCCTTCCACCCAGGTTGTTAGGGTGCACGCCAGAGCACCTAGGAACTTCACAGTGACGGCTGACAGAGAGTCCAGCAGCCACTTTATCATTAGTGTAATAGTAAATATTAATATAGTGCTATCACCCCTTTCTGCTGGGTGCTGTATGAATGTAGATAAGAGACTATTCCTGACCTGCAGTCTACAATCTAAAAGACTGACTTTCAGCACACTATGCTGCTAGATACCAGCTGAGCATAAGGCCCCAGATCTTCCTGCTCCTAAAGCACAGCCTTTTATCTCTTGAGCTAATGGAGAATCTCTATCAGTTGTTAGCAGTATAGGGCTTAGGATGTGTAAACTGTGCACTCTGTCCCCCTCTTGTGGTGTCTAGGTCAGCTGGTGATTGATGAGTCTGCCACAGTAGTGTCTAGAAGAGACAGCTCTTTTAGCTCAGGATGTAGAGCTCATATATTAAGATCCACAGGTCCCATGTTCAATCAATACATTTTGGGATGTATACGTAGGGCATTGCCAGCAGATCGAGGGATGTGATCGTTCCCCTCTATTCGACATCGGTGAGGCCTCATCTAGAGTACTGTGTCCAGTTTTGGGCCCCACACCACAAGAAGGATGTGGAAAAATTGGAAAATGTCCAGTGGAGGGCAACAAAAATTATTAGGGGACTAGAACACATGACTTCTGAGGAGAAGCTGAGGGAACTGGGATTGTTTAGTCTGCAGAAGAGAAGATGAGGGGGGATTTGATAGCTGCTTTCAACTGCCTGAAAGGGGGTTCCAAAGAGGATGGATCTAGACTGTTCTCAGTGGTAGCTGATGACAGAACAAGGAGTAATGGTCTCAAGTTGCAGTGGGGGAGGTTTAGGTTGGATATTAGAAAAACTTTTTCACTAGGAGGGTGGTGAAACACTGGAATGCATTACCTAGGGAGGTGGTGGAATCTCCTTCCTTAGATATTTTTAAGGTCAGGCTTGACAAAGCCCTGGCTGGGATGATTTAATTGGGGATTGGTCCTGCTTTGAGCAGGGGGTTGGACTAGATGACCTCCTGAGGTCCCTTCCAACACTGATATTCTATGATTCTATGATATTCTATGAATCTCCACTGCCAATGACCTACACAATGCTGTCAGCATTACCAATATGAAGTTGGACATTACCAATATGAGGTTTGCAGAGGGTAGAGGTGCACACGCACATGCCAGTTTGTTGCAATATTAGCTAGACAACCAAAATTAAAATCTTGGTAAAATTGCTCATTTTTGGCAACCTAGTTGCAAAACTGGTGACAATTTCTAAATAAAACAGATCAACTGCTCTTTCCTACCCCTCTGATTTCCTCCATTTACTGTGAATCTTCATTTACAAGGTTCTGATAGTGCAAAACTCTTAACAAAGCCCTTATGAGTTATGCTCCATTCTTGCAGCGTGTTCTCAATAGCTACCTCCCGCATTCTTTCAGGAAAAGTTACGAGGCCTTGTGCAACATGTATGACAAGATCCAGCCGTTACTAGAGACAGAGCACAGGGACTTCATGCAGGTCTGCAGCTTCATCAGTAAGTTGTCACAGGGTTGAGCCGGGTGTTTCTAGGGGTAAAGAAGCAGGGGAGGCAGCAGATAGATGAGTCAATGTGATTTGCCAGGTCGCTAGCCCCTTGACACATGGATCTCCCTAAGCTCCAGTGATCTTCACTGGAGATTCTGACTCAAAAGTACTGTGATGTGTTTGCCTTTCAGAAGCTTAAGGACACCTGTAGTTTGATTTCATTCTTCTACCTGAGCACAAGCCTTACTCAGGAGAGGTCAGCTTAGCTTGGAGCGTGATCATTTTCCATCTTGTCAGTTAAGCAGTATTGGACATAACTTTATCTGGAGGCAGACCTCCAGGTGCAGCCAGGAATATTATTGTTATGATGCAAAGAAAAGGAGTACTTGTGGCACCTTAGAGACTAACAAATTTATTTGAGCATAAGCTTTGGTGAGCTACAGCTCACTTCATCGGATGCATTCAGTTGAAAATACAGTGGGGAGATTTATATACATAGAGAACATGAGACAATGGGTGTTACCATACACATTGTAACCAGAGTGATCACTTAAGGTGAGCTATTACCAGCAGGAGAGCGGGGGGAACCTTTTGTAGTGATAATCAAGGTGGGCCATTTCCAGCAGGTGACAAGAACGTCTGAGGAACGGGGAGGGGGGGGAGGGGATAAATATGGGGAAATAGTTTTACTTTGTGTAATGACCCATCCACTCCCAGTCTCTATTCAAGCCTAAGTTAATTGTATCCAGTTTGCAAATTAATTCCAATTCAGCAGTCTTTCGTTGGAGTCCGTTTTCGAAGTGTTTTTGTTGAAGTACTGCCACTTTTAGGTCTGTAATGGAGTGACCAGAGAGATTGAAGTGTTCTCCAACTGGTTTTTGAATGTTATAATTAACTCCCCTTACAGTTAGAAAGGTTTTCCTAATATCTAATATCTAACCTAAATCTTCCTTGCTGTAGATTAAGCCCACTGCTTCTTGTCCTACCTTCAGTGGACACGGAGAACAATTGATCCCCATCCTCTTTACAACAGCCCTTAACATCTTTACACACTGTTATTAGGTCCTCCTCAGCCTTCTTTTCTCAAGACTAAACATGACCAAGGTTTTTTTTTACCTTTCCTCAGAGGTCAGGTTTTCAAAACCTTTTATCATTTTTGTTGCTCTCCTATGGACTCTGGCCAGTTTATTCCCATCTTTCCTAAAGTGTGGTGAGCTGAGGCTTCACCAGTGCTGAGCAGATCGGGACAGTTACCTCCCGTGTCTTATATACAACGCTCCTGTTATTACACCCCAGAATGATATGAGCCTTTTTCGCAAGTGCATCACACTATTGAATCACATTCAATTTGTGATCCACTATAACCCCCAGACCCTCTTCAGCAGTATTACCACCTAGACAATTATTCCCCATTGTATAGTTATGCATTTGATTTTTCCTTCCTAAGAGAAGTAGTTTGCACTTGTCTTTATTGAATTTCACCTTGTTGATTTCAGACCAATAATCTAATTTGTCAAGGTAGTTTTGAATTCTAATCCTTCCTCCATGGTGCTTACAACCTCTCCCAGCTTTGCACCATTTGCAGATTTTGTAAGCATATTTTCCACTCCATTATCCAAGTCATTAATGAACATATTGAATAGTACCAAACCCAGGACTATGGGATTCCACTAGATATGCCCTCCCAATTCAACAGCAAACCATTGATAACTGTCATGCAGCCAGCAGAATATGTTTTTATCACCTTGACTCCAACCGAGTATAAAAGAAATCACATTTTGCCTCTATGTAAACAGATATGCACTTAAATAGTAGATACCAACAATTGTTTCCTCCAAGTTCAGTCGTGGTTCCAGCGCAGCTCCCTTGTTCAGCTTGGCTTAGAGAATGTTGTGTTTCCCAACATTCCAAGGTCCTACTTTGCCACTCCCCCTGGGCTGCTTGCACCCAGTCAGAAAGACCCACAGCCAGTAATTCTGGATGCAAAACACTGATTTAAAATAACACACATTACCTGCCATTTGGTGAGTTATTAGCAGCTGTAGAAGTATAGATTAGCAGCAGCTGGTGCTGTCACATCCAGGCACTTGACCAGTGTACTCTTCCCTCAGAAGTACATTTTGACATTTGGATTTCATCTAGCAAAGAGTTTGCATGTTTGAGCAGAATTTCTCTTCTCTTTATTTCTTGGCGACTGTTCTTGCTACTAAGGGGTTATAAGCCCACAGAAGTACACGCAGTACTGCAGACTACTGAAATCCAACATTCACTTTCAAGATGGAGCACTGCCAGCACATTGGGACTGATTGTGGACCTAGAATACCCTGCTGCCAATCAGCAGCTTTGAGCTTCTGAGTTCAGAGCCCTTTCATACTGCTCACCTCACCACAGTTGTTTTACCGCAGCACCCATTCTGTAAGCATTTCTAATACACCCATCTCTGGGGTCTCTGCACAGGCCAGTCACATACAGTAAGAGCATTGCAGGGGCCAGATACTGCACTGTATTGATTTTCCACTCAGTGCAGTATGGAGGGGGAGCTAGTTATGGCTCCCTTATTCTCTGCCCAGTCCTGGCACAGGATAAAGCACTCCAGGCTAGCATCAGTCTTCCAAGGACTGTCTGCCAGCTGAGGATAGCCAGAGTACAATGTGATCTGGATACATCCCCTTCCCTCCTCTTTCCTCCCCTCCCTGAGCATACTCCTGTCTGCCTTTGCTATGCCCCCTGAATCAGAGCCAGAAGGAGAGGGTGGAGCAGAAGCAAGCTGTGCCAGCTGTATGCCCACTGAAGACTCCCTTCAGCCAGGAAAATCCTCGGCAGTGGAGTTTGGGCCAGATCCCACACGCAGAGCAGTGCAAAGGGAACAGAGACCTGTCCTACTATGTCCAGTCATACTATCACATGCATTTCCTTGGATAGTTCTGCAGCTAGCAAGCAAGTAGGAAATAGAATTATAGAATCACAGTATCATAGAATAGAATCATAGAATACCAGGGTTGGGAGGGACCTCAGGAGGTCATCTAGTCCAACCCCCTGCTCAAAGTGGGACCAATTCCCAACTAAATCATCCCAGCCAGGGTTTTGTCAAGCCTGACCTTAAAAACTTCTAAGGAAGGAGATTCCACCACCTCCCTAGGTAACTCATTCCAGTGTTTCACCACCCTCCTAGGGAAAAAGTTTCTCCTAATATCCAACCTAAACCTCCCCCACTGCAACTTGAGACCATTACTCCTCATTCTATCATCTGCTACCACTGAGAACAGTCTAGATCCATCCACTTGCGAACCCCCTTTCAGGTAGTTGAAAGCAGCTATCAAATCGCTCCTCATTCTTCTCTTCGGCAGACTAAACAATCCCATTTCCCATAGCCTCTCTTCAGAAGTCATGTGTTCCAGTCCCCTAATCATTTTTGTTGCCCTCCGCTGGACTCTTTCCAATTTTTCCACATCCTTCTTCTGGTGTGGGGCCCAAAACTGGACACGGTACTCCGGATGAGGCCTCACCAATGTCGAATAGAGGGGAATGATCACGTCCCTCGATCTGCTGGCAGTGCCCCTACTTATACATCCCAAAATGCCATTGGCCTTCTTGGCAACAACGGCACACTGTTGACTCATATCCAGCTTCTCGTCCACTGTAACCCTGAGGTCCTTTTCTGCAGAACTGCTGCCTAGCCATTCGGTCCCTAGTCCGTAGCGGTACATGGGATTCTTCCGTCCTAAGTGCAGGACTATGCACTTGTCCTTCTTGAATCTCATCAGATTTCTTTTGGCCAAATCCTCTAATTTGTCTAGGTCCCTCTGTGACCTATCCCTACCCTCCAGCTTATCTACCTCTCCTCCCAGTTCAGTGTCATCTGCAAACTTGCTGAGGGTGCAATCCTGTAGCTCCCAGGATCCTCCTTCTTCCCTTTTTAAAAGATGGGCACTACATTAGCCTTTTTCCAGTTGTCCGGGACCTCCCCCGATCGCCATGAGTTTTCAAAGATAATGGCCAATGGCTCTGCAATCACATCCGCCAACTCCTTTAGCACTCTCAGATGCAGCAGATCTGGCCCCATGGACTTGTGCTCGTCCAGCTTTTCTAAATAGTACGGAACCACTTCTTTCTCCACAGAGGGCTGGTCACCTCCTCCCCATGCTGTGCTGCCCAGTGCTAGTCTGGGAGCTGATCTTCTTCATGAAGACAGAGGCAAAAAAAGTATTGAGAAAAAAAGCTTTTTCCACATCCTCTGTCACTAGGTTGCCTCCCTCATTCAGTAAGGGGCC